>NC_064632.1:111532123-112898998 GCF_023864275.1 Schistocerca cancellata
GTTCAAGAGCAAAATCACAGCAGTATGTTGGAAATGTGCCTTTCACAAAATTCAGTCTTATGAACGTATTACCAACATCTCCTTCTGAAATTAAGAACATTATACATTCTCTTAAAAATAAAAGCTCACCTGGTTTTGATGATATTTCCTGTAGAGTACTAAAAATTTGTTCCCATGTAATAAGCTCAGTCTTACCTGAAATATGTAATGCATCACTAACCCAAGGCATTTTTCCAGAGACATTGAAATACACCATTGTTCAACTTCTCTGTAAGAAAGGTGATAAGATAGATGCCAATAACTACCAACCTGTTTCGCTTTTGACATCCTTTTCCAAAGTTTAGGAGGAGATGTATTCTAGAATAGTATCTCATTTCAGCAATAATAAAATCCTTAGCAAATTACGTTTGGGTTTCTGAAGGGTTGCTCTACCAAGAATGCCATTTACATGTTCACTCACCAGATTTTACAAACATTAAATAATAAAATAGTGCTGCTTGGTATTTTCTGCAACCTCTCTAAGGCATTTGAATGTGTGAATCATAATATTCTATCGAATAAATTGACATTTTATGGGATTGATGGTATAGTCTACCAAAAGAATGCAGAAAATTATACATGGTAATTAAATCAATATAGTCCAGGGACATAGTTCTGACTGGGAGGAATCACAAATGGCGTTCTCCAAGGTTCAGTCTTTGGTCCACAGCTGTTCTTCATATATGTAAACAATCTTCCATCTAGTATACAATTAGCAGAATTAGTTCTTTTTGCAGACAACACTAGTATTGTAATCAGTCCAAACATATATACAGAAACAGAAGAAATGGTAAACAAACTTCTTAAAAGTAACATTGACTGGTTTTCTGTGAATGAATGGTCTCATCCTCAAATTTAAAAAGACACAACATATAGAGGTACTACACCAATGATAAGTGTTACATACAGTGAGGAAATAATAAACAGGGTAGAATCTTTAAAATTCTTAGGGGTTCATATTGATGGGAAAGTAGATTGGAAAGCACATTTTGGAACTCCTGAAGCAGCTTAGTTCAGCCACAGTTGCAGATGAGGATGGTTGTGAATCTTGGGGAGTGACAAATCAGAAAGTCAACATATTTTGCATATTTTCATTCAATATTGTCATGTGGAATAATGTTCAAGGGTAACTCATCTTTAAGAAAAGAAAGTTTTCATTGTGCAAACATGTGATGTAAGAATAATATGTGATGCTCACCCATGATCATCTTGTAGGCATCTATTTCAGGAGTTGGGCATTCTGACTACTGCTTTGCAGTATATTTGTTCCCTCATGAAGTTTCTTGTAAATAGTGTGCTGTAGTTCAGAAGGAACATTGAGGTACAACATTACAATACCATAAAGAACAATGACATTCATTACTCCACATTAAGGATGTCTTTAGCAAAAAAAGGGTGCATAATGGCGCAACAAAAATTTTTGATCAATTACCCTATGATATAAAATGTCTGACAGACAGCAAATTAAAATTTGATAAAAAAAATGAAGTTTCTCCTTGACAATTTATTTTATTCTGCAGAAGAATTTCTTTTACTGTTTTTGTGTAATGCGTAGAAAGTTGGTGGAAGGAATTGCTAACTGACATCTGTATATCTCTTTTTCTTTTTGTAGGAAAAGAAACCTTAGAAATGTCACAGAATGTAACTTATTTACAAATTAATTTGTGATGTAAATGTAAAAGACTCAATTCAGATCGTAATGAACTATTGTGCAAAATGATCCATGTAACTAACTAACTGATTTTGAGGATGCCCCTTCTCGACAGTTCTGTTCACTTCCCCCACTATGTCGTTCAGAGAGTTGAATCCTGTTGTGTCATCTTTGTCATTGGTCGGCTCAGGTTGCAACGTCACCCAGTGAATGATCAGTTAAACTGTACGTATCTGTCTTCTGTAGCTTTCTGGAAAGTCTCGTGATATCCAGACCCATGCACATAACCTGCCATCGGCCTCTGTGGCCACCGGCTCCAGGTTATTAGAAGACATATATCTTTTGATCTCTGGTGCATGCCAGCTGTAGCTCATGCTGCCCAGGAAAGAATCATTGACAATCTGTGTGCTAGTGACCATTTGCCGGTCTGGCTAAACCTTTCAGACAGATTAGTGCCTCAAAGAAAGGCACACAGATACCGTATTTACTCGAATCTAAGCCGCGCTTTTTTTCCGCATTTTGTAATCAAAAAAACCGCCTGCGGCTTAGAATCGAGTGCAAAGTAAGCAGAAGTTCTGAAAAATGTTGTTAGGTGCCGCCACAACTAAGTTCTGCCATCGAATATATGTAACACTACACAGGCATGCTTTGCAGGCACAAAGGCGCCAGAACCTCTGCATCAGTAAATAAATTTAAAAAAAGGTTGATGATGAGCTTTTTTCTCCGCTCCGAGTTTCGACCACTGCATTTTCATACATTATTCAACAAAGTAAATACAAATTCCATATTGTTCATCTTCAAATGTAGCAGCATTTCAATGTACTACGAAAATCCGACTGGCAAGACTGTTTGGCATGTTTGTCAATATGGCCAACTCTACGTTCTGAATTTTTTCCTACCTGTGAGAAGAGATGGTTGCTAATAGGAACTTTTATGTATTGTGAGTCACATGCAGTATTCTCTTCACCATAAGAATAATACGAATATAAACATTTTGCCATGTATTGTTTCGTGTTTGCTGCTATCTCATAGAAATCCTGTCAGCCTAATAAACTACGAAACTAGAGTGAGCCAACAGCAAATGCGGAAGAATATACCTATCATGTCATGTTTATAATTGTATTATTCTTATGCCTAATAGTGGTACAGTCAGAAATGAAGAACGGCAATTGACTAGATTTTTAAATCTAAGATGACTCTAATTTCTGTGCAGAATGTAATGTACTAAAGAGACGTCTGCAAAGATTTTCAAACGGAGAAAAATTTTTGCTAAATTCTCGTTCAGAACATCTTCTATCATATACAGTCTATTATTTGGTTCTTGTTCATCATTATCGAAGAAAGCAGGAGTATCAACAAATAGCGGTCTCTTGCCATTGTTTCGCTAATGAGATGATTCCTCTCTTTTGTTTTTTAATTGTAAGCGGTGGTAGCGTGCACAAAAGCAAGCCATGCCGCGAGCAGCGACCGGTCGTAAACACAGATTATCAAAATGTGACAAACAATGCACGACGCAGTACAGTAATGCATTTTCAGCTTGGAGTGACATAAACACCTATAACAGAGAGAACGGCACTTATAAGATCAAAGAAAAATAAGGAGTCAATTCAAACTAGACGAAGCACGTGAAAAAGGAAGGCTACCCGTATAAATACGGACGGAGCGCCTGATGCATAGCAATTGCTACCTGATAAAGCTTAACTGCTAAGCTTACGACTCGAACCAAACTACTGTAGCTGTATCGTCATTCATTTGACCTAAATTGTGTCTCATATTACAATGGACCAACTTTGTTTCAATTTGGAGGTGCGGCCTAAAACTTTTCTCTCCCCTTGAATTTCGAGTCTCACATTTCAGGTGTGGCTTAGATTCGGGAATTTTTTTTTTCCTTGATTTCGAGTCTCATTTTATAGGTGCAGCTTAGATTCGAGTGCGGCTTAGATTCGAGTAAATACGGTAGATATTCAGCAAGGGTTTTGGACACAGTGCAACCAGCTTAATGTTTTCAAACATTGCAATTTCATACAGGGTTGGCTGAATCATACTGACAGCATGATTTCACAGTCTTCATATCGAGAAAGAGAACAGCCTTTCTTTGACGGAGTGAGTAGTACAACTTCACTAAAGGGAACAGGCAGATATCCCTGTGAAGTGACCAGTTTCTAACAGTGTAATTGTTGACTGAACAGTCTATGGGTGTACTGCCAATTCATAGTGTCCAGCAGGCACAATATTTTGGCGATCAGTTGCCATTGTCAGGTGCGCTGACAAACTGACTTCCTGAGGACACGTGGCCGACTAATATAACCTGCCCCTGTGAGGTGCTCTGTCTGCAGTCTGCATCCATGAATGTGCGTCGGCGGTCTCATAGATACTAGTGTCGGCGGCTGTGATAGCAATGATGTAACTCCTCTGTCCACCCTCATCATCAAGTCATTTTGTGTGTTGAGGTCTTCTTAATGAAACTTAGCACTGGTTCCCAGGCCTTACCTAGATTATGGTCGCAATCTTGGTTGATGAGATTGGCCCTGATGGGTATTTCTATGGCCTCTCTAACATCAGTGTCCCAGTATTTGGAATCAGTGCCAGGATCGCGGTATGTTCACACTCCATTGCATGATTCTTGGGCAAATGGTGCACTGTGACTGCCGATTTGTTGGTTTACAGCAGTCAAGTGTGCCTCTGGTGTTCTCAGCAGTGATCTTCGATGGTGTGCACTGTCTGTCGAATAAGAGTATATGTAGTTCAACATTGACATGGAAGCTGGTATATGCCAGCCTTCCAAAAACTGATACCATGCTTGATGCTTCCCAGTAATTCTTATGTTTTATTGGGTGTGCAGAAGACAGGTTTTACTTGGTGCTTCTTCGGTATGTGTCAGATTTTTCTCAATAGTGTGCCAGTGTACAGTATAAAGTCAGTGGCTGCCCCTGTCTCCATGACTTCCTCCATTTCTACAGGATGTACCATTGTGGTAAGGTGGAGAGCGGACTCAATCTCCCATTCTGGGTAATCATTTTTTAGGAATACTGTTCTGAGGTGTTCCAGTGTCTGAAATGGTGTGTGCCCTGAGTACTAGTGTTTTTAGTACCCCGTTTCTCTGTGAAGGGTGGTTACAGATGTCTGCATGCAAATAAATGTCAGTGTGTGTTTTCTTCTGATAAACACTGTGGCCCAGGCTGCCATCAGCTCTGGGGCAGACTCACTGTATCTGAATAGGTGTACACTCTGTGTTCTAGTGTTTTTAGTGTTCTATTCCTCTGCAAAGGGTTGAGGCAGCCATCTGCATCCAAATACAGGTCACTGTGCGTTTTCTTCTGATAGACACTGTGGCCCAGCATTCAACAGAGACTGGCTTTCAGTAATTGTGCTCCTGACAACAATGGCAGAGCTAACCATCGGAAGCTTGAGCATTTTATTGGAATTGGCATGGCTTGAAAACCAAGAAGATTTTGTCCAGTCATGCCACTGCGATAGACTCCAAGGACACATATCTTTCCTCTATGGTGACGACATATTGCACAGTGTAAGACTGTTGGAAAAACCGTGTGCAAAAAGAAATCACATCTGCTGAGTTCTTTAGCATTTTTGCAATGCTGCTGGGACAAGGAGGTAATTCCTCACTTTGCAGTAGTTAAGCACCACATCTGAACTGCTGCAGTGAACAGAATTTTGAAGAGGGCAAGTCACGCCATAGTGAGAAAGCAGATACGGTAGACAAGATATGAGCTGGATCTTAATGCCAGAAACCTGTTTGATTGTCATTAATTTTTGTCCTCAACTTTGTCTCCATTCCATTAGAAGTGGGTAGACATAGCCATGGCAGCTTAACAGGCATAACAGCGAGCTAGTTTGTGCAAGACAATGTCTAAGTAAAGTAACAAGTTTGAATGGTTAACTCACAGAGGAATTGATATGGAAAATTGTAAGACCCACAGAACAGTTGTTAATCTCTCCAAACGAGAACTCGACAATGGCTCTGTGACAGCATTGGGTAAGCCTTAATTTTTCACCAGTCCTGTGATGTCTGCCAATTTTGGAGATTATTATTGAAATAGAGCAGTGCATTCAACATCTCTCACATGACACAGTTCCCCCCTGCGGGTTCGGGGGTTAGAATAGGCCCGCGGTATTCCTGCCTGTCGTAAGAGGCGACTAAAAGGAGTCTCACATGTTTCGACCTTATGTGATGGTCCCCTCTCGGGTTTGACCTCCATCTTTCTAAATTATTCCGAAGAGCGAGCCAATTGGGGAAGGGCGCCTTACATGGTGCACTGTATCCGTCGTGCAATTAGACCTTTAGCCGTCTTTCTCGTCGTTGCAATGGTGTCCCGCTCGTTTTCGATCTCTTGGGCGATTACCACACTGCACTCTGCAGTGTTTGTTTTAACTGCGATGACGACCTTGGCCGTTTTTGCACCTAAGATCCAGCACGGTAGCCAGTCCGTTGTGGTGGGGCCGCCATGTACCCTCTTGGTTGTAGCCCCCTGACAACACAGGGATCGCTCTACTGATGCCTGCGCCGTTAACTCCCCACGTATGCCAAGGAGTAGATGCCCATCGCCCTGGGGCATCGGGACTCCCGGCAATGGCCATCCTGCCAGGTGGCCTTTGCTGTGGCTGGGTGGCACCCGTGGGGAGGGCCCTTGGATGGAGTAGGTGGCATCAGGGCGGATGACCCGCAATGAAGCGTGGTACATCATCTATCGCTGGTGGGCCTCCACCAGCAATCTCTAAGCGATCGAGGTCTAACCTCAACGGGAAGAAATTGGATCAGAGATCGTTTCCCTCCCTAGCTACTCCATGGGAGGAACGTCTTGCTAAAGAAGGCAGTGGAGAATATTCACCCCGGTACCTCGTGTGCACGCGGGTTGATGGAGAATCATTCATGTCGACCAAGCCCCAGTTTTTTGTGGAGCATATAGAGGACAAGTTCGGGGAGGTGGAGGGCTTGTCCAAGATGCGCTCTGGTTCTGTGCTCATCAAAACGGCATCCTCTGCCCAGTCACGGAGGTTGCTCAATTGTGACAAGTTGGGGGATATTTCCGTTAGCATCACGCCGCATAAGAGTCTGAACATGGTCCAGGGTATTATATTCCACCGGGATCTTCTTCTGCAGTCCGACGATGAATTACGTGCCAACCTCGAACGACGAGGTGTTCACTTCGTCCGGCGCGTCCATCGGGGTCCGAGGGATAATCAGGTCGCCACCGGTGCCTTCATCTTGGCCTTTGAGGGTGATGTCTTACCCGAAAAGGTTAAGGTGATGGTTTACCGTTGTGATGTGAAACCATATATCCCTCCTCCGATGCGGTGTTTTAAATGCTGGAAGTTCGGGCACATGTCATCTCGCTGTACTTCCAGCACCACGTGTCGGGATTGCGGACGTCCTTCGCATCCTGATACTCCATGTGCTCCGCCTCCCATCTGTGTTAACTGTGGAGAACACCATTCCCCCTGCTCACCGGACTGTCGGATCTTCCAGAAGGAAAGGAAGATAATGGAATATAAGACCCTGGACCGCCTAACCTACACCGAGGCCAGGCGCAAATATGAGCGGCTCCATCCCGTGCCCATGACGTCTACCTATGCCACTGCTGCAACACGAGTTCGCTCTCAGCTCTGCCAGAATTCACCGGCCCCCTTGGTTGCGGGGGGCACTTCACTCCCTGTTGCTCCTGCTCCATCTCTTTCAGTAGCAACACCACCCCAACCACCGGGGACATCTGTTCCCCCTTCACAGCCGGAGAAGCGTGAGCCTTCTTCGGCTCCTCTCGCCCGGAAGGGGTCCCTTGGGGCCCTCCCATCCCAGGCTTTGCCCAGTGCCAAAGCGGACGCCCGCAAGTTTGTCAAACAACCACCAGTCGCTGGTCGTAGGGCGTCACGGTCGTCTTCAGTCCCTGAGACTGACCCAGTGAGGCCCTCCCAGCCAGACCCACCTAAGGCACAGCGCGCAAAGCATTCGAAGAAAAAGGCTCCCAAGCATCCTGAAACTGCGGTGGCACCTGTCCCTCCGCAACCTTCTCCCTCTGCATCCGAAGATGAGGTGGAGATTCTGGCGTCCGCTGAGGACATGGATCTCGCCAGTCCCTCGGATGCAATAGATAGCTGTTGTCTAGGTGGTGACTCAGTAGCAGCAGGGGCCCCGGAGGCGTAATCTGCCTCCCCAGTCCCTTCACGCCTTTCCCATCCATGGCTAATACCATCCTCCAGTGGAACTGCAGCGGTTTCTTCCACCATCTAGCTGAGCTCCGCCAACTTCTCAGCCGTCATCCTTTCCTTTGCATTGCTCTGCAGGAAACTTGGTTTCCAGCAATGCGAACCCCCGCCCTCCGTGGCTATCGGGGTTATTTTAAGAACCGGGCAGCTTATGAAAGGGTGTCTGGTGGCGTCTGCATCTATGTCCTTAACTCTCTTCACAGCGAGTTTGTACCTCTACAAACAGCTTTAGAGGCTGTCGCTGTTCGGGTGTGGACGCCACAGGCTATCACCGTCTGCAGTATTTACCTTCCACCTGATGGTGCTGTCGCACAGCATGTCCTGGCTGCTCTGATAGCCGAACTGCCGCCACCTTTTTTGCTGCTGGGCGATTTCAATGCCCACAACCCTCTATGGGGTGGGACTGTCTCCGATGTTCGCGGTCGGGCCGTGGAGCATGTGTTGGCTCAGCTCAACCTTAGCCTCTTGAACACCGGTGCTCCCACGCATTTCAGTGTGGCCCATGGCTCGTTCTCGGCCATCGATCTCTCTATTTGCAGCCCTGGCCTTGTCCCATCCCTCCACTGGCGAGTGCACCCTGACCTGTGTGGTAGTGACCATTTTCCCATCTATTTGTCACTGCCCCAGTGTCATTCTTCTGGGCGCTTGCCCCGCTGGGCTCTCCACAGGGCTGACTGGCCAGCTTTTACTTCCGCTGCAACCATTGAGTCTCCCCCACAGGGTGACATTGACGAGGTGGTTCGTGTTTTAACCACGTCCATCATTTCAGCCGCCGAGGCTTCCATCCCCCGTTCTTCTGGCCTCCCTCGGAGGAAGGCTGTCCCCTGGTGGTCGCCGGAGATTGCTGAGGCTATTCGCGACCGTAGGCGGGCTCTCCAGCGTCATAGGCGGCACCCGTCTCTGGAGACCCTCATCGCCTTTAAGAGGCTCCGTGCCTTCGCCCGTCGTCTTGTTGCACAGCGTAAGCAGGAGTGCTGGGAGCGGTATGTTTCCTCCTTGGGCTCCCGTGTTTCCCCCTCGCTCGTGTGGTCCCGGATACGGCGGATTTATGGACACCAGACCCCTACGGGTGTCCCTGGGTTCTCTTTGGACGGCGCTGTGTGCACGGACGCTGCCGCCATTGCTGAACACCTTGCTGCACACTTCGCTACGAGCTCTGCGACTGCAACTTATCCCCCCGCCTTTCGCTCTCTCAAGGAGCGTCGTTCTGAAACTTACAATGCTCCTTTCAGCGAGAGGGAATTCCTCGCTGCCCTCGCCGATTGCCCTGATACAGCACCAGGACCGGACTGCATCCACGCACAGATGCTGAAGCATCTCTCCAGGGACTGCCAGAGACACATTCTCGCGATATTTAATCGCATTTGGAGCGAAGGCGTGTTCCCGTCGCAATGGCGAGAGGGTGTTATTGTCCCCATCTTGAAGCCCGGTGCGGACCCACTGGCGGTGGACAGCTATCGTCCCATTACCCTCACCAACGTTTTGTGCAAATTGCTCGAACGTATGGTGGGGCAGCGTTTGTGTTGGGTCCTTGAGTCGCGCGGTCTCCTCGCTCCATCCCAGGGTGGCTTCCGTCGGGGCCGGTCTGCAGTGGACAATTTGGTGCGGCTGGAATCTGCTGTCCGTACGGCCTTTGCCCGACGTCAGCATCTCGTTGCTGTGTTTTTCGATCTGCGGAAGGCGTATGACACCACATGGAGGCATCACATCCTCGCCACATTGCATGAGTGGGGTCTTCGTGGTCGGCTCCCGGCTTTTCTTCAAAGCTTTTTATTGCGCCGCTCTTTCCGGGTGCAAGTCAGTGCCACCTCTAGTTCCTCTTACATACAGGAAAATGGGGTCCCGCAGGGCTCGGTGTTGAGCGTCTCCTTATTTTTAGTGGCCATTAATGGTCTGGCTGCAGCAGTGGGGTCGTCCGTGTCTCCTTCTTTGTATGCCGACGACTTCTGCATCTCATTTAGCTCCACGACTACGGGAGTCGCCGAACGCAGGCTGCAAGTCGCCGTTCGCAAGGCAGCATCATGGGCTCTGACTCACGGTTTTCAGTTCTCTGCACCCAAGACTCGAGTTATGCACTTCTGCAGGCATCGGACGGTCCACCCTCATCCTGAACTTTACCTCGACGGCCACCTGCTTGAAGTGGTGGACACTTGCCGCTTCTTGGGACTCGTGTTTGATGCCTGACTCACATGGGTTCCTCATGTTACTCAGCTGAAGCAAAAATGCTGGCGGCACCTCAACGCCCTCCGCTGCCTTAGCCACACGTCTTGGGGTGCAGATCGCTGCACGCTGCTGCGGTTGTACAGGGCCCTTGTGCAGTCCCGGCTTGATTATGGGAGCCTGGCCTATGGGTCTGCGTCCCCCTCAGTGTTGAAATTGTTAGACCCCATACACCACTGTGGGGTTCGGCTTGCAACTGGCGCTTTTCGCACCAGCCCCGTGGATAGTCTACTGGTGGAGGCCGGGGTTCCCCCGCTGCAGATTCGCCGCCATCGTCTGCTCGCCGACTATGCTGTCCACGTACATTGCTCGCCAGGCCATCCCAATCGTCGCCTGCTTTTCCCTGCCATGGTCCTCCATCTGCCCGAACGGCGACCTAGGTCTGGGCTTTCCGTCGCTGTCCGTGTCCAGTCCCTGCTGTCCGAACTGGGGTCATTCCCTCTTCTGCCTCCCTTCCGGGTCCGTACACCTACGCCTCCCTGGTGTTTGTCCCGGCCGTCCGGCCGTCTGGATTTGACACAGGGACCTAAGGACTCGGTTCCGCCTGTGGCCCTCCGTCGCCGTTTTCTTGCGCTCCTCGAATCATTTCCGGGCTGTGAGCCTGTCTACACTGATGGTTCCCTGGTTGATGGTCGCACTGCCTACGCTTTTGCTCACGCTGCCCATGTTGAGCAACGCTCCTTGCCGGTTGGCTGCAGTATTTTTACTGCAGAGCTGGTGGCCATCTTGCGCGCTCTTGAGCATATGCGTTCCTGCTCAGGTGCGTCCGTCGTCATCTGCAGTGACTCCCTGAGCAGCCTCCAGGCCATCGACCGCTGCTATCCCTCTTCTCCTCTGGTGTCCTCTCTTCGGGAGTCTGTTTCCACCATTACCCACTCTGGTCGTTCGGTGGTTTTTGTTTGGACGCCAGGTCACGTTGGCATCCCGGGGAACGAACGTGTTGACAGGCTGGCCAAAGGGGCGATAGACGCCCCAGCTTTGGAGATCGGCCTTACGGCTCGCGACCAGCAGCTGGTGTTGCGCCGTAAGGTGCTTGGGATGTGGGCTGCTGAGTGGCGTGGCATGAGAGCCCCGAATAAACTGCGGGCTGTCAAGGAGACGACCGCTGTGTGGCGTTCCTCCCTGCGGGCTTCTCGCAGGGACTCGGTGGTCCTGTGTCGGCTGCGCATCGGCCATACGTACCTGACGCATGGCCATCTCTTGTGTCAGGGGGATCCCCCCCTGTGTCAGTGTGGGTCCCGGCTGACGGTCGGCCACATTTTGCTGGAGTGTCCTCGACTGCGCACACTCCGGCAATCTTTTAATCTCCCGGGCACTTTGGCTTTGGTTTTATCCGACGATGCCTCCATGGCTGATGACGTTTTAAATTTTATCCGTGGTAGTCCGTTTTATGGTTCGATTTAGGGAGGTCCTGCACCTTTCCCTTTCTGTGTCTTTTGTCCTTGTGTCTGTTGCTGTTCTTGTCTGTAATGTTTGTTGCTCCATTTGTGTTCTTTTAGCGCCTGGGGGGACGTCTCCTCCCCCTTTGGTTTTTACCTGCTCCGTAGCTTTTCGGCTCGCCTGATTTTGGAATGGGGGACTGATGACCTTCGCTGTTTAGTCCCCCTTAAACATCCCAACAACCACCACCACATGACACAGTTGAGGATATCAGACTAACTGCCAGCCATATTTTGTCAAAAGCTAAGCAACCGAAATCAAATAACAGCCAGGAGGAACAATGTGGCTTATGCTTATTGCGTGAGAACAATGACTTGGTTGTCGTGCCAGCCAACAAAGGAAATGCCGCCGTGGTTCTGAACTGAAGACTACCACCTGAAGGTGCTGAGTTTATTAGATGATGATGCGTACCAGACACTTAGTCAAGATCTGACACAGGCCGTAGTCAGGAAGATAGGAAAGTTATTAAAGGAATCTGATTTACCAGATGAAGTGGTGAAGAAATTAATGCCTTGCGCCGCCAGTCCTCCCAGGCTTTATGGACTACATAAGGAACATTTTCCTCTTAGGCCCATTGCTAGTACAATTAGCTCACCCACCTACAGACTGGCAAAGCATCTTGCAGGGAACTGAGTCATTGTGAACACTATGTTGCAAACTCGCAGACATTTGTTGAAATGCTCAAGAAAATGAAAAAAGGTCAAAACGACGTATTGGTTAGTTTGGATGTGGTGTCACTTTTTACGATGTGCCAGTACAAGATGCTGTACCTTTTAGCCCAACAGTTTCCATCTGGAATCTTCAAGTTGTTCCATCATGTTCTAATGACAACATACTTCTTGTACTGTTACGTGGCAACATAGTTCTTGTACCATGACAAATATTATGAAACGATAGATGGCACAGAAATGGGCTCGCCACTGTCTCCTGCAGTTGCGAATTTCTTCACGGAGCACTTTGACAAACAGGCTCTGAATGCCACGGTATCTAATCTGTCTTGCTTCCTCAGGTACATCGATGACACTTTCCTGAATGGCCTCACAGTGAAAATACACTGCAACAGTTCATGGATCACATGAACAGTGTCCATCCCAACATTAAATTTACCATCAAAATGGAAAAGGAAAGCTATCGTTCTTAGTCTTCAACATCTGGGACTTGAAAGTCCTGACCAATCGTTCAGCAGCACCGTTTGACTGTGGCGAAAACGGCTCGGACGTCAGATGTTGAATACCATTGACCTTGCAGAATGACTGAAATTCTGCGGACATGAATTGTGGGCCATTGTTGGAAACAATAGTCTGTGGAAGACCTTCAATGCAAAAGATAGCAGATAACGCTTGGATGGTGGCAGATGATGTCGTGGAAGACATCTGGACAACAAAAGGAAAATTACTGAATGAATCTATCACAACCAACCATTGAGCATTACAGAATGGACCAGCAAAATTGATGTGTAAGCGTTGCCAAGGGAAAGTGGCTTTTGGCCATGCAAAGAATTTCCACATTGGTGCTGATTGTTGTTCGGCACACACCATGCAAGAAGAGCACATATTCGTAATCGCGGCATTGATTCCGAACCAAGTACAGTGCTGACGAGCAAGTT
Source organism: Schistocerca cancellata (assembly GCF_023864275.1). Classification (NCBI taxonomy): domain Eukaryota; kingdom Metazoa; phylum Arthropoda; class Insecta; order Orthoptera; family Acrididae; genus Schistocerca; species Schistocerca cancellata. The sequence goes on from NC_064632.1 coordinate 111,545,299, forward strand.
GTTTCGTTCTCACTATACCCCAATGTCCTTGGTGGAGAAGCTTTAAGACAGAGGACTGTAACGAACGTGGGACCACGACCCTGGACTGATCATTATCAGAACACAACAGCAAAACACCACGTCGAACAAAAAGTCTCTCCTTGTGAGCAAAAAAATCAGCGAACCATCGGGTCCCTGATCCGTGACATTGACAAGAGCCATTGTGTAGTAACAAAACGCAGAACGGTAGCAAGGACAGGGTCGGCAGCTGTGGCTGTAGCTACATGATGAAAATCAATCGGAAACGATTCAACCACGTCATCTGTTTCTGAATCAATGAACATGCAAGCAAGTTCGGAGGAATCGAATGCCCTATCCTCAGCAACAGGCAAATGGGACAACGCATCGGCGTTTCCATGCTTAGCAGTGGACCGATACAAGATATCATAGCAGTACTGTGAGAGGAAAATAGACCAGCAAATGAATTTCTGCGCTGTACGTGGAGGTACAGGCTTGTTCAGATGAAAAAGCGATGTCAAAGGTTTGTGGTCTGTGATTATGGCAAAGTGACAACCATACAAGAAGTCATGAAACTTTGTAGCACCAAATACGAGAGCCAACACTTCTTTCTCAATCTGGGAATAGTTTCTTTGCGCCGACGAGAGCAACTTGGACGCAAAGGCAATAGGGCAATCATGTGATCCATCTTTGTGCGCAAGCACAGCACCGATCCCGAAATCCGATGCATCCACCATCAACAAAAGGGGCTTCTGGGGATCGAATGGCATAAGGCAAGTATTGGAAAGCAATGCCGATTTCAACCAGTGAAAGGCGTGTTCGCATTCCGTCGTCCAGACGAACGGAACACCTTTACAGCGTAAGCGATGAAGCGGAGCGGAAATGGAAGAGGCATGCAGCACAGATTTATGATAATACTTGATTTTTCCCAGCACACTCTGTAGCTGCTTCAAATTCTGCAGTGAAGGCAAGTCTTGTATGGCACGGAGGTGCGTGGGACTGGGATGTGTGCCTTGGGCATTGAGTACATGGCCCAGGTATGGCAAGCCACGAGCAAAAAAACACACATTTTCCTTCCGTAAGCGAAGACCATTTTTCCGCAAGACCTGAAATAATGTTCTGAGAGTGGCTAAATGTTCGTCTTCCGTCTTTCGGGAGATCACAATATCGTCCAGATAGTGTGCTGCAGTAGGGACCGATGCACAAACAGTTTGTAGGTATTGCTGAAACAATGCAGGGGCGGATGCACACCCGAATGGCAGTCGTTTGAATTGATACAACCCAAGATGCGTGTTAATCACCAAAACGCGCTGGGATTCTTCGCCCACCTGTATTTGCAAGTACGCATCTGCTAGGTCCAACTTCGAAAAATATTTACCCGGGCACAGTTTGTCAAAAAGATCTACCAAGCGGGGTAAAGGAAAAGTTGCAATCACTCGTTGTGGATTCACTGTTGCCTTGAAGTCCACACAAAGTCTCAGTTTTCCCGAAGGTTTTGGCAAAATTACTAAGGGTGATGCCCAGAGAGAAGCCTGCACACGTTCAATTACACCTTGTGATTCCAAATCGTGTGATGTTTTTGCAACCTCATCACGCAATGCGTGGGGAACATTGTGCGCTCTGAAAAATTTCGGTTGCGCGTTTACTTTCAGTTCCAAATGTGCTTTATAGTTCTTAGCGCAACCGAGGTCCAGTGCATAAATGTCTGCAAATCCTTCACATAGACGAGAAACACTGTCTGAAGGCACAGTCTGGTTCACTGATAGGACCTGATTTACTATAGACAAGCTAAACAACTGAAATAAATCGAAACCAAACAAGTTCACTGCAGAAGAAGAACGAAGGACTAAAATGACACAAGTTTTGTTTGTCCTTTGTATGTTGCAAGAAAGCTGCACTGCCCTAATACAGGGATCTCTTGACCGGAATAGCTAGTTAACATAATATTTGCGGCACGTAACGGAGGTGTGTCCAGCTGTTTGTAAGTGTCTTGATTGATCAGTAAAACTGCAGCTCCGGCATCGAGCTGGAATGGTATCACTTTGCCGTTAATGTCCAAGTCTACAAAAAGTTTATTTTCCTGCTGATGACAAGAGTCACTGTCTCGTGCAACGTGAACTGACACTGGTATGAAATCACTTGCAACTGGATGGGAGTTCTGTCAATGTCGACGCACACTGTTTGTGGGACGAACACAGTCACTGTTAGAGAGAGTGGCACTGGGTGGAATGGAATGAACGACATGAATTTCCATGGGCGAAGTTCTGTGAGCCGGAGTAACCTTGGTTCGATTCCGATTCTGGTGTGAAGCAAAGGGCCTGGAATGGTGTCGTGTTTCCGATCTCAGCTTTTCTGGAAACACTCTGAACATGTCCTTTTTTATTACAGAAAAAGCAAATAGCTTGGCGTGACGGGTAATTCTCACGCGAATGTTTAGTAGCACACCGCGGGCATGATTTTAGGTCTGCATTTGCTTGCCGGCGCGGCACACATGGCTGAGAGCCTGGTGGCAGCGGCGTTGCCGGGCGCTAGGGCTGTTTACTGCTCCGAGCAGCTCCCTCGGCAGGCCGGTTAACCTGACATACGGCTGGCGAAGTTTCAAATGATTCCTGATCAAAGTCAAGTGTCTCCTGCCGATCCAATATGTCCATCACTTGTTGAAGAGAAGGATTGACTAGTTTCAAAATCTGTTCCCTTATATGAACATCAGAAACGTTCTGTGCAATTGAATCACGTACAATAGTATCTGAATATGGGAGTCCACATTGACACTCATAAGCACAATCCCTAGTAAGGCCTTGCAAGGTTGCAACCCACTCCTGATTAGTCTGACCTGCCGTACGTTTTGTACGAAAGAAGGTATACCGTTTCGCAACTACATTGACTGATTGCTTGAAATATGCATCTAATGCAGACAAAATTTCTTCGTAGGACAGAGTTGCTATGTCGCGTCGGGGAAATAATTTGACTATCACACGGTAGGTTTGCACTCCGACAGATGATAAAAGAAAAGGCTGCCGCTAGTTACCTTGAATTCTGTAGGCGGCGAGATGGAATCCAAATTGGCGTGACCACTCTGTCCAGCTTTCCAGTCCAGCATCAAAAGGTCGGAAGGGCGGTGCAACTGCGTGTTGTGGCTGCGTTAGCGGTGGAGCAGTGGCTGCCACGTCGTTTTGCATTGCACGTTGACCCTGGATGAGCTGTCCAAGGGCATCCTGCGTCTGCTGATTCTGTAAGTGATAAAATTCGGACAGTACATCTGGAGATTGTGGCGAAGCCATTACACAATTAAGTCAGGGCAGTATAGATAAGAACACCTTTTTGACTCGTCACCAATGTTGTGTTGGCAGAAGAGCAAACACCGTGTTACTAGAGGAGGCCGAAATGCACGCGTTTTAGCTCACGCAGGCTGGCATGAGGAGGGAAGAACTATACTGACGTGAGGTGTGGAGCATGACAAGGAATTAGAATTCAGAAAGTGGACGTAGCTAGTTGATACTTAACTTTAATCCATAAATGATGAGCTTCGCTCTTGACATTACATGATTACAGTATCAATCGTAACTGGTAATGGCGCCTTGCTAGGTCGTAGCAAATGACGTAGCTGAAGGCTATGCTAACTGTCGTCTTTGCAAATGAGAGCGTATGTAGACAGTGAACCATCGCTAGCAAAGTCGGCTGTACAAATGAGGCGAGTGCTAGGTAGTCTCTCTAGACTAGACCTGCCGTGTGGCGGTGCTCGGTCTGCAATCACCGATAGTGGCGACACGCGGGTCCGACGTATACTAACGGACCGCGACCGATTTAAAGGCTACCACCTAGCAAGTGTGGTGTCTGGCGGTGACACCACAAGAAGGCCACTGATCTTTTCAGGCATATCCTGATTCCAAGTATTTTGTGTTTAATGGAAAATACTACGAATAAATGTAATAAGTTGCAATGGGCAGCACACATTCCTCTGCGGTAGCAAATTTGTATAAGGAGTACTTAGAGAAGGAAGCCCTGGCATCATACAAATGGGAACCCGTGTGTTTTTCCATTACGTGGATGACACATTTATCAATTGGCCCCATGGAAGGGACAAACTCCTTGACTTCATTACACATTTGAACTCCATACATCCCAATATCCAGTCCACTATGGCGATTGAAGCAGAAGGAAGATAGCCATTTGTAGACATCATGGTCAAGAGAAGAGCTGAGAGAAATCTGGGTAATGATGTGTATTGGAAGAAAACACACACTGACCTGTATTTGCACGCAGACAGCTGCCACCAGCCGTTGCAGAGGAATGGGATACTAAAAACACTAGTACACAGGGTGTACACCATTTCAGATGCAGAGAGTCTGCTCCAGAGCTGATGGCACCGTGGGCCACAGTGTGTATTGGAAAGAAATTCACAATGAGCTGTATTTGCTTGCAGACAGCTGCGACCATCCTTTGCGGAAGTGAATGGCAGATCAGTTGTGCTCCCTGTCCCACCACAACAGTATGACCTGTGGAGACAGAAGTAGTCATGGAGGAATGGGCAGCCACTGCCTTTATACTGTACACATGTGCACTATTGGGAAGAATTGGATGCATATTGCAGAAGCATCAAGTGAAAACTGTCTTTTGCCCTCCTAATAAAACACAAGCATTATTGGGAAGCGTCAAAGATGATCTCAGTATGCAAAAGGGTGGCGTATACCAGATTCCATATCAATGTAAGAAAACATATATTAGACAAACAGTGCACACTGTCGAAGATCATTGCTGAGAACACCAGAGGCACCTTGACTGATGTATACCAGCAAGTCAGCAGTCACAGAGCACCGTTTGCCCAGAATCATGCAATGGAATACAGACTTCCAAATACTGGGACATCATCAGTAGAGAGGCAATAGAAATTCGCAACACAGATGACCTCATCAATCGAGATTGCGGCTATAATCTTAGCAAGGCTTGGGAACCGGTGCTGAGTTTAATTAAGAGTACACTCGACAAACAAAATGATCTGCCGACCAGGGTGAACAGAGAACTTGTGCCAATGCTACCACAGGTGCTGACACTAGCGTCTCCAGGATTGCTGAAGCCTGACCACGAGTGTACACCGCAGATGGGGTGGCTCGAGGGTGCAGGGGATATTAGTTGGCCGTACGCTCTCAGGAGCTCAGTTTGCAATGCATCTGACAATGGAGACATTTCTGATTGCCGAAAGAAGTGCAAAATGAGATTGTGGCATCAAGTCTTGATCTCAGTTAACCATTGCACTAAACCGACACAACACATACATAGATAGCCTTTAAGAGCTGAACGGAGACATAAGAGTTGCCATATATATATATATATATATATATATATATATATTCATTTTTTTTATCAAATTTTAATATGCTGTCTGTCAGACATTTCATATCATAGGGTAAGTGATCAAAAATTTTTGTTGCACCATTATGCACCCTTTTTTTGCTAAAGACATCCTTAATGTGGAGTAATGAATGTCATTTTTCTTTATGGTATTGTAATTTTGTACCTCAATGTTCCTTCTGAACTACAGCACACTATTTACAAGAAACTTCATGAGGGAACAAATGCAAACCACAGCCCCCCTCAACAAATAAAGGTTGATACAGGCACCATCCTATAAGTCTATAAGGAAAAAAATACACTCCTGGAAATTGAAATAAGAACACCGTGAATTCATTGTCCCAGGAAGGGGAAACTTTATTGACACATTCCTGGGGTCAGATACATCACATGATCACACTGACAGAACCACAGGCACATAGACAGAGGCAACAGAGCATGCACAATGTCGGCACTAGTACAGTGTATATCCACCTTTCGCAGCAATGCAGGCTGCTATTCTCCCATGGAGACGATCGTAGAGATGCTGGATGTAGTCCTGTGGAACGGCTTGCCATGCCATTTCCACCTGGCGCCTCAGTTGGACCAGCGTTCGTGCTGGACGTGCAGACCGCGTGAGACGACGCTTCATCCAGTCCCAAACATGCTCAATGGGGGACAGATCCGGAGATCTTGCTGGCCAGGGTAGTTGACTTACACCTTCTAGAGCACGTTGGGTGGCACGGGATACATGCGGATGTGCATTGTCCTGTTGGAACAGCAAGTTCCCTTGCCGGTCTAGGAATGGTAGAACGATGGGTTCGATGACGGTTTGGATGTACCGTGCACTATTCAGTGTCCCCTCGACGATCACCAGTGGTGTACAGCCAGTGTAGGAGATCGCTCCCCACACCATGATGCCGGGTGTTGGCCCTGTGTGCCTCGGTCGTATGCAGTCCTGATTGTGGCGCTCACCTGCACGGCGCCAAACACGCATACGACCATCATTGGCACCAAGGCAGAAGCGACTCTCATCGCTGAAGACGACACGTCTCCATTCGTCCCTCCATTCATGTCTGTCGCGACACCACTGGAGGCGGGCTGCACGATGTTGGGGCGTGAGCGGAAGACGGCCTAACGGTGTGCGGGACTGTAGCCCAGCTTCATGGAGACGGTTGCGAATGGTCCTCGCCGATACCCCAGGAGCAACAGTGTCCCTAATTTGCTGGGAAGTGGCGGTGCGGTCCACTACGGCACTGCGTAGGATCCTACGGTCTTGGCGTGCATCCGTGCGTCGCTGCGGTCCGGTCCCAGGTCGACGGGCACGTGCACCTTCCGCCGACCACTGGCGACAACATTGATGTACTGTGGAGACCTCACGCCCCACGTGTTGAGCAATTCGGCGGTACGTCCACCCGACCTCCCGCATGCCCACTATACGCCCTCGCTCAAAGTCCGTCAACTGCACATACGGTTCGCGTCCACGCTGTCGCGGCATGCTACCAGTGTGAAAGACTGCGATGGAGCTCCGTATGCCACGGCAAACTGGCTGACACTGACGGCGGCGGTGCACAAATGCCGCGCAGCTAGCACCATTCGATGGCCAACACCGCGGTTCCTGGTGTGTCCGCTGTGCAGTGTGTGTGATCATTGCTTGTACAGCCCTCTTGCAGTGTCCGGAGCAAGTATGGTGGGTCTGACACACCGGTGTCAATGTGTTCTTTTTTCCATTTCCAGGAGTGTACATCACAATGTGTGGGCTACGCATTTATCATATCAGGCTGACTCATGAATTTACCGTAAAATAAGAAGGTGTATCTCAGTTTCAGTGTGCTTTCTATGTAACAATGCCTCATAACTGGTTGATTGTACTACCTGGCCATGAGGAATGAAATGGAAGTTGGACACTTCCGTATCTGTCATATCCACAGAAGATGAAAGAAATGTCACACAGAACTGCATCATGAGGGAGAATGGATTCTGCTGTAAACTTCAACAATCTCCTAGTTCTGTGCCGTTGTTGGGGGTGGACATGGAGGCTGATCTGCTTCCTGCAGTTTTAGCATTGAGCAGTAACCACTGTTACTTGCCCTCAGGGGCTCAACATTTGTTTTCTGAGTACAGGCTTAGCGATCCTGGACTTCCTGAGCTAGGGACTGGTAAGTGTCGCCAGTCCTCTGTCACTGTAAGCTCTGGACATGCTTCAGCGACCAGCGTGTGGCACGGCGGTGGAGTGTTGTGTGTCTCAGGGAACGGAGATCTAGGCTTTACTGCCCAGATTGCGAGGATGGAATAAACCGCTATAAAAAAAACCTCAGTCTCAAGGTCTGCTGTGTGGTGATGGGATGCGTGGCTGTTGAGGTGGAACAGTCATTAGCGGGCAACCTCTGGAGAACCTGCCGCACCTCATTTGTATAAGGCTTACTCAGAAAGGCAGAGCTCAGTCTGAGTGGACTCTTATTTCCCAAGGTGCTCATGGGCACCAAAATGGAACATCCAAAAAATTTTTTACCCCCTCCTGGCAGAAAGGGTGGGCTGCTGGAAGGTACCAACACCCAGTCTAACAAGAGAGCTTGTGTAGCTAGTCCTCCTGATTCAGTCAGTAGTAACAGAAATCGTGCTGTTTCGCAGAATGTGTTTCTCACAGTTAAAAGGAAAGAGGGGAGATTTGAAAAAGTTTCACCATTTTACATACAGATAGGCTTAGAAGGCATTGCAGGCACCTTAAAATCTGTCAAGCGCTTGCGCAATGCAACCCTGTTTGTTGAAACATCCAGCTCCCAACAAGTCGAGAACCTTCAGAAAGCTCAATGCCTCAGGGAGTATGCGATAGAAACTGAATTGCACAACACCTTGAACTACAGCAAAGGTGTTGTGACTTGCGGTGATGTAGTTGACATTCCCTGAGAAAAACTGAAAGCCGAATGGTCCCGGGAAGGCGTTGTCAACGTGCAACACGTTATGAAACAGGTGGATGGCGATCTCGTAAAATCAGACTCATTTATCATTACTTTTAACTGCATGACACTACCAGAGCAGGCAGGTTTCCTACACCTCAGTGTATGACCTTATTACCCAAATCCAATGTGGTGTTTTAAATGCCAGCACTTTGGGCACTCTACTCTTGGTTGTAAAGGAGAAGTCACTTGTGGGAAATGTGCTAAAGCTGTCCATGAGGGAATTGGTTGTTCCTCTCCTCGAGAGTGCGTCAACTGCTCTGGGGATCACCCTGTGTGGAGCAGGGACTACAGAATTTTCCTTGAGGAGTGGAAGATGCAGGAGATCAAAACGACAAAGCGCATCCCTTATGGTGAAGCCAAGAAGGTATACAAGTCCATGCAGCCACCTATATTCACTGCCTCATTTTCTTCTGTTTTGAAACGGCCAGTCCTGTACACTGATAACATTACACAGAGGTTGCTACTGGCAGCACTAGCACCTGTGTTTGTCAATGTACTTGTGCTGCTGTAGTTGCTTTGAATCCTGTCCCCCTCCCCGAACCTCAGAAAAGGCCTTGGTTGCTGCCATCATGGACCTTCCTGCCCCTCCACATGTCAAGTCTTGTGCACCGTCCAGTGCTGATACACCCCCTACCACTTCTGAGGTTGTGGCTCCAAAGCCACCACAGACCAAAAAATTGAAATCAAAGTCAAAGAATCGGCCGCTGAAGGAGACAAGAGGTATCCAGTCTGATGATGTCAATGTCATTCTGTCTGACATCTGTCTCGAACCTTCTTCTGAGGCAGTGAAGGCTGATGTCGGACTGGGGAAATCATATTGCCCTAAAACGGAGCCTTCACCCATTGTTGGCTCCTCTCTCTGACAGAAAGTCAGAATGAAAGTACTACCACCCTGATGGATGGCTCCCATTATACAGTGGAACATGAATGGATTCAGGTCACATGTGGCGGAATTGAAACTCCTAGCATAGAAATGCCCCCTGGGCTTGTGTTTACAGGGAACACCTTTAAAAGCATCTGATGCTCCTGTACTATGGGGCTGTACTCTATATTGCAAGCATGACCTGACTGGGGAAAGTGCTTAAGGGGGTCACCGTATTTGTCAATAATGGGCACCACTCCTCTGCTGTCCCTCTGGATACTGACCTGCAAGCAGTTGCAGCTGAAATTCATGCACATTGGAGGCTTACAGTTTGCTCTCTTTATTTACTTCCACTGGATGAAGTTGACTCTGAGGGTGTCACAGATCTTACGGAACAACACCCCTAACCATTTCTTCTCCTGGGAGACTTCAATGTCCATCATGTCCTGTGGGGCTCAATCTTGGGGTCAAGTGTTGGAGAGCTTCCTGACCGAGAGCTGTGTATCCTAAACACTGGTACTGTGATGTATTTCTGTGCTGCTACCGGGTCATTTTCAGCCATTGACCTATCTCTCTGCTCTCCAGCACTCACCGACTCTGTTCACTGGGTGGTCATTGACGACCTACATTCCAGTGACCATTTCCCCATCCTCATTCACCTACTGGATGATGTGTTGCTTTAACAGAGGCCACCAACATGAATGATTGACAGGACTAACTGGATGCTGTTCAGACAATTGGCTGTGTTTGAACATTGTGACACCATCCAGGAATGGGGGGATCACATCATGCATGTGATCCATCACATTGCTGATGTATCCATACCAAAGTCTTTCAGCCCTCTTAAGAGGCAACCTGTACCTTGGTCGACAGACAAGTGCCATTCAGCCATCCGGGATAAGCGTGCAGCTCTTAGACGGTTTAAATGCCGCCCAACAGTGGACAATCTCACCGCCTTTCGAATCGCAAGAGCCAAGGCTCATCGGGTCATTAAAGAGAGCAAAAAATGATCATGGCAAGAGTTCCTGGACTCCATCAACCATTCCACTTGTTCCCCAAAAGTATGGGGAGCCATCCGGAGGATTTCCGGTAAACATAGCCATTTACCGATAGCAGTAGTGCTGAAACAGGAGTGCCTCCAAACAACACCCAGAGACATTGCTCAGATGCTGGGCAAGCATTTTGCACAAACTACTGCGAATGCAAGCCAGGATCTGGTTTTCATTGCTAGCATGCAACTGTAGAAACGGAAAAGTTGAACTCCCCTTTTTCCATGTGGAAACTCAAATCGGCACCGACTGAGACTTAAGACACTGCTCCCGGCACGACCACTTCCGGTACTGCATGCTTCGACATTTGCCGGCAGAATCAGAGGATATCCTCCTCAAATGTTTTAATCTAATGTGGCAAACAGGCAATTTCCCTAACTCATGGGGAGAGGCATTTCTGATCCCTATCCTCAAACCAGGAAAGGACAGCACATATCCCAGTATTTATCGGAGCATCGCCTTAACGAGTCATTTAGGAAAGACCATGGAGCAAATGGTTAACCATCGTCTGGTCTGGTTGTTAGAGACCAGGAAATTCCTTAGCCAATCTCAGTGTGGATTCCGAAGATTTTGGTCCACTTTCGACAACCTGACCCTCCTAGAGGCGGCCATTCAGCAGGCTTTCCTCCATAAGCATCATTGTATCGGCATTTTCTTCAATATAATTAAGGTGTACGATACTACTTGGAGACACAGTATTCGTGCGTAATTACATCAATGGGGCTTTCATTGCCACCTCCCCATCTTCATAGGGTCTTCCCTGTCTCAGTGATATTTTAGGACCTGAGATGGTGACACGCTGTCTGATCTATTTGAGCAGGAGAATGGTGTCCCACAGAGCAGTGTTTTAAGTGTTACCCTCTTTGCTATAGCCATCAACAGTATCACGACTATGGTAATCAGTACTGTACAGTGCTCCTTGTTTGTGGATGATTTTGCTGTTTTCTGTTCCTCCTCCAGTGTTGCATTGGCAGCCGTAGTTGGAACTTACAGTGCGGAGGTTAGAGGAGTGGGCTGCAAAGACAGGTTTTCAGTTTTCTGCAGTAAGTGTGTGTGTGTGTGTGTGTGTGTGTGTGTGTGTGTGTGTGTGTGTGTGTGTGTGTGTGTTCATTCTCATCATCTTTTTAATATGTCTGCCTTGAATGTGGGAGACACCATCCTACATTCTAGAGACACAGAGCAGTTTCTGGGCATCATTTCTGACTCGTGATTGTCATGGTTGCCACAACTGCGAGGCCTGAAAGCCAGAACCTTGAAGGCACTGAACATCACCAACTGCCTCAGTCACAGGACTTGGGCAGTGGATAGGGTGCATCTCCTCCAGATTTATTGGGCTTTGTGCATTCACGGCTGGACTATGGGTGCATGGTGTATAGGTCAGTGAGGCCCTCTTATTTGAGGATCCTTGATGCTGTCCATGATGAGGGGATTTGAGTGGCCACGGGTGCCTGTCGTACCATTCTCGTACCCAGCCTCTGTGCTGAGGCATGAGAAACCGTCACTTATCATCCGGCACCAGCTCCTCATGGTGAGTCAGGCGTGTAAGTTCCTGGCAGCTCCAACTTCACCCGCACTCCATACTGTTGCTCATCAACCTCTGGAGTGCCTTTTTCCTAACCGTCTATGAGTCACAATGCCATTTAAGATCTGGGTGCAGCATGTGCTGGAGTGACTCGGTGCAGAGCCAGTACAACCCGAAATCCAGGGTTTTTTTGTCTGCCGCCCTGGTTACTGACGAGGCGCATAGTGATTATAGATTTGGTGCGGTACAGGAGAGATAGCACTCATGCTTCCATTTTTAATGTGATGTTTTCTAACATGTTATCTGAGCACCACAACCATGTAGCTGTTTCAACAGATGGGTCTAAGCAGGGGGCCTCCGTTGGTTGCTCTGTCATCTTCCCCGATCATTTTCTTAAGTTTAGACTGCCTCTAGAATTTCCTATCTTCGACATAGAATTTTATGCACTCTTGCGGGTGCTGGAGCAGATGAGATGTTCTACCAATGTTCAATTTCTCGTCTGTTCAGATTTCTGAGCACCCTTCACTCTCTCCAGCATTTGTACCCAGCAGATAAAGTAACCCAGACTCTCCAGAATGCCTTCCTCCAACTACAGCGACTGCGGAAGGAGGTGTCTTTCTGCTAGGTACCAGGGCATGTGGGAATTGTGGGGAACGAAAGGGCGGATCGAGCAGCCAAGGAGGCGTGTCGTGACCCTCAGGTATTTCAGTGTGCTATACCCCTGCAAGCTATCACCTCGCTGTTGAGGTATAAAGTCCTGTGTCGATGGGAAGAGGAGTGCTGGAAGTGACTGACGATAAGCTCCTTGTTGTAAAGCCCACAACTTGGCCGTGGCATACTTCCTTCCAGCCACAACGATGGGATGAGGTCCTCCTTACTTGTCTTCACGTAGGCCACAGTCCTGTGACGCATGGATTCTTACTCCAGCGAGAGGACCCTCCAATGTGTGGTACTTGTGGCATGCAGATCACGATGCATCACATTTTAGTGGACTGCATTTTGTTTCCAAACCAGTGGACTGCGACAGATTTGCCAGCGAATCTGCAGTCTATTTTATGTAATGATCAGACGAATTTGGTTCCAGTTTTTAATGTTTTGTGAACTGTCCAACATTTTTCACAAGATTTTAGGGAGATATTTTAATTTGTCAACAGGGTGGCTGGTTCCCCCAAGATTTTTGTAAGTGGGCAGCCAGTCACATATCCCTGTGCTTTTCTTTTAGCTCGTCTGTGTTTTGTTTTCTCTGTGTTTTAATTTCTAGATTAGCACCCTTCCCTCCTAACTGGTTTTAGTGCATGTGAGATAGCATGACTGTGTGGTCATTTGGAGTGTATGAGAGTACAGCAATTTTAGTTCCTCTCCACATTTGTTTGTCTTAATAAATGTAAGGGCACTGATTGACCCCCGCCATTGGCCACCTACAAGATCCAAAAACAGATGCGCCCGTGCGCACACACACACACACACACACACACACACACACACACACACACACCATTGTTACTTAATATGATAGTCTGACACTGAGCCACCTCCCAGATTGAGAAATATTGAAAAAGATTAGTTTGTAAGAGAACGTTAATGTAATCAGCATAAAAATTGCAAGATAGCGAGTGATCACAGACAGAAGAAACTGCAGCAGATAGTTAACCACTAAAGGAAATAACTAAATAAAGTTCATCTGACTAAAATAAGTATCTTTACAATGACTAGAGGTAATAGAGGGAAATGATACAGTTAGTGATTGCAATTAGCTAATACCATTTCCCTCTATTCCCTCTAGTCATTGTAAAGGTATTTTTTTTTTTTTGTAAATAAATAATTTATTGATTATTTTTGTTACTGATAGTTATTTTTGTATTTTTATTTGTTTCCAGCCCTTTTCCACAACAACTGCATGTATTTAGCTCATCATCTTCTAACACTTGGCCACAGTTACAGAGACAGGCTACCAAAAGTTCTGGGAAGCCATTTTGTAACATTTGTTGACCAGGTACCTAAACTACGTGAACTGGGAGGCACTGTATTCCTTAGATACATGCAGAGCCAACGAAAACAGATTCTGGAGATTCTCAGAAGCTCAGGTACGTTGTATACTTTTTTGCATAGGCAGTGGTGTTGCAGTGATTTCAAATACTAAGAAATAGTGCGAGGTAAAATAAGTGCTGGGAAATATGTCTTCGCAAAATATGTGGTGTTGAAATTTTTTTGAAAATTTAGCAGAAAATTTACCATTACTGCTTTTCATATGGATCAAAGCACAGATTTGAGTAATTATGCAGTCTACTGAGAATGAACATTATGGCTCAGCTTAGATAAAACACACAGTCACCAAGAAGGGAAAAGCATTTCCTCTACTGAGGAATGATGCAGTCAACTGAGAATGAAAATTATGGCTCACCTTAGATAAAACACACACTTACAAAAGAAGGGAAAAGCATTTCCTCTATCACACAACACCTTGCTGAATCAAATTCTGTTAAAGAAAATATTAAATAAGGGACACCCAAAATAAAAACTAAACCCAGCCAGTGACAGAGAAGCCAGTCACATTAATTTAAGGACAAAATTGAGTTGAGTTTCTGAGTAAAGATGTGCCCTACCTACGAGATTTAGCTTTCAAATTATGTAATATTAAATGTATCTGGTATAAAAATACCTTTAAAAATTAACAACTCACAAACGCCTTAAGAGATTCATACAAATATGTCAGTAGATAGGTCTCAGTGAGTGTTATCGAATTGTTTTGGTAGATTTTTTTATGAATGTTGCATATTTTAAACTATGGGCTGTAATGTATCTTCTGTGCATGAAAAAGTGAATTTTGTCATAAATGTGAAACAGTGAAAGTAGATTTAATTAGGGATGTATGACTGTAATTAAATTTAATTGTTTACTTTATGGTTATAATAGAAGGAAACATTCCACGAAGGAAAAATATATCTAAAAACAAAGATGATGTGACTTACCAAATGAAAGTGCTGGCAGGTCGACAGACACACAAACGAACACAAACATACACACAAAATTCAAGCTTTCGCAACCAACGGTTGCCTCGTCAGGAAAGAGGGAAGGAGAAGGAAAGACAAAAGGATATGGGTTTTAAAACTAAAATTCGGATCCAGTGCTTTATGATAGTATGCCCACAATCAGAAAGAACTGCCTCAAACTGCCAACAAATGCCAAATATTCTGGTGATGATTATGTTGTTGACCTTTTTTTTAAAACTCCCCACCCCCACTACAAACTATGGACCTTGCTGAGGTGGGATAGCTTTGTATGCCTTTATGATACAGATAGCCATAGCCATACTGTATGTCCAACTACATTGAAGGGGTATCTGTGGAGAGGCTAGACAAACATGCATTAGCAGCAGCCTTCTCAGTTGTTGCAAGAGTACAGGTCTAAATGATTGACTGATGTGGCTTCATAACATTAGCCAACATGGCCTTGCTGTGTCAGTATTACAAGAAGCAGCAAGCTTGCAAAAATTGCAGCCATTATTTTTCCTGAGGACATATATCTCTACTGTATTGCTTAATGATGATGGCATTTTCTTGCGTAAATTACTCTAGAGGCCAAGTAGGCTCCGTTTGGATCTCTGGGTAGGGACTATTCATGTGTCATTAGGACAAACAAAACTGCCAATCTACTGGTTGGAGCATGGAATATTGGATCCCTTAATGGTGTAGGTATGCAATAGAAATTAAAAATGAAATGGAGTGGTTGAAGTTAGATGTAGTGGGAATTAGTGAAGTGCAGTGGCAGAGAGAGCACTACTTCCAGTCAGGTGAGTACAGGGCTGTCAACATAAAAACAAATAGAAATAGTGCAGGAATAAGTCTGATAATGAATAAGAGTATAGGAATGGTGGTAAACTACTTATGAACAGCATAGTGAATGCATTATCCTTGTCAAGATAGACATGAAGCCCATATGCACTACAGTAGTACAAGTTTATATGCCTACTATCTCCACAGATGAAGAGAGTGAAAAAGTGTACAACGGCATCAAAGAAATTGTTCAGATAGTTGAGATATATGGAAATTTAATTGAGAGGGGAGTTGGAATTTTATAGTAGGAAAAGGATGAATAGGAAAAACAGTAAGAGAACATGGTCTGGATGAAATGAATGAAAGGGAAAGTCCTCTGGTGTAATTTTGCCCCAAGCACAATTTCATCATTGCTAATACTTGGCTTAAGAACCCTGCAAGAAGATTGTACACAGGGAAGAGATCTGGAGACATAGGAAGGTTTCAGATAGATTACATAATACTAAGACAGAGATTTCAAAACCATATTTTCAACTGAAAACATATCCATGGGCAGATGTGTACTCTGACCATAATTTAATGGTTATAAACTACCGATTAAAATTGGAGAAAAAATGGCAGGAAGGTAGGAATTAAAAAATGGGACCTGAATGAGTTGAAAGAACATGAGGTTGCTGAGAGTTTAAGATAGCATTGGCAACAATTGTTTGAATCAGAGTTAAGGAACACTGTAGAAAATAAACCTTGAGAGAGGAACTACCAAAAGCACCAGAGTACCAAATAGGTAAAACAACAAGGCTCAGTAGGAATTCTTGGATAACGCACAAGATATTGACTAAGGGAGAAATATATAAAAATGCAGCAAGTACAGGAGATAGGAGCAATGTATACAAAATTAGAGGGACCTTTGGAGAAAAGAGAAGCATATGCATAAGTATTAAGAGGTCAAATGAGATGCTTATACTAAGGAAAGAAGAGGAGGCTGCAAAGCGGAAGGAATACGTAGTGTGTCTGTATAAGGGAAACAGGCTCTGAAAGCTTGCATAATACCTTTTATATTGTGTCCTCCTTCTGCTGATTGGCGAGTAGATTATTTTATCAATCCAATTAGATTATATTTTCAAAAATTGGTTATTTTCATTTGGAATATTTGTTTGAAATGACAAGAACATCTAGTGAATTTATCTAGATAATTCAGTGACACACTGGGAAATTACTGAATGATTGCAATGTTACCAAAGATTTCCTGCATCTTGCAATTGTAGTTAAACTACTTGCACAGGCCAGAGATCAGAGATGAAGTGTGGTTCATGACCTATAGGAGTGTTCAATGCCGAAAGGATACCACATTGAATTTTATTACCATTTCTGTAAGTCTGAAAAGAGGCTAAAGCTAACTAGCAATAATGTAAATAAGTTATACACAACTGCAACCAGTCACTTTTTTCAATAATAATGCTTTATTACATTAACCGGTTTTCGAACCCTTTCAGGTTCATCTTCAGATGATTTCGGGAGGATCCGGGAAGTTACATCATTACTGGTAGTAGCATAATGCTGGATGCTGGTTCTATGGCAGAAAGATGGGTCACACTTTAAGATAAGCTATAGTCATGACGATACATTAAAGTGTGACCCATCTTTCTGCCATAGAACCAGCACCCAGCATTATGCTACTACCAGTAATGATGTAACTTCCCGGATCCTCCTGAAATCATCTGAAGATGAACCTGAAAGGGTTCGAAAACCGGTTAATGTAATAAAGCATTATTATTGAAAAAAGTGACTGGTTGCAGTTGTGTATAACTTATTTGCATTAATGTACAGTCACGGTTCTAAAATATCCGTAATGGATAAGCATAACTAGCAATAAAATGGAAACACATTGAAAAAGAGCCTGCTGTTAATATCGGCTGTCACATTAAGCTGCAGAATACTAAAAGGTTGTATTTCTCCCTTTATAATAAAATGGGTTTTACATCACAAGGAGAGAAACAAATCACACACTTACCATGAAACCCGTGAATGGTTTTAAAGTTCAGCATACCTTCTAGTTTCTTTTAATATATTTCATTAAATTGTTGGTATCTCATGGTACTTTCTGAGGAGGATTCTTTTTTCCTTGAAACAGAAACTAGTGTGATCAATATGAGGTCGAAAAAATATAACACTGACTATCTTATTTCACCAGAACTCTTACAAGGTACTCTGTCTGTGCCATTGAAGAATGTGTACAGAGTGATGGCCAGTACATCTGGTTCAGAGTGGAGACTTATCAGCTGTATTATCTCATACAGAACAGTATTAAGTAACAAAGGTGACAATTGAAATACATGCACATTTGGGATGGGCAGGGTTTAAATACTCCTGCAGCCACCTGGATTTAAATTTTCCATGATTTCATTAAACTGGTTAAGGCAAGTGCAGGATGGTTCTTTGGGGAAAAAAAGAACGTTTCCATCACTCTTCCAACCTTTTGTAGCATCGCTAGTCACTTTGTCATCAATGAGACATTAAAACCTAACCTTCCATTATTTGCTTACATGCCATAATTCTTGAGACAAGCAAAAGCCACAGAAATTCATAATTAATTCAGTATGTCACCAGACAATGGACTGAAATTAAAATTTGTCTTGTTGACTGAGTCATATTCAGCCTCAGTTGTAGTACTACGAAAGCAGCTTGCTAGTTTAACAAATGCACCTGTATATTTCTTATGTTTACAAACTAGTAGGCTAAGAGGCCTAATTGGTTTGAAACTAACTGGACTTAACAAAATTAGGAGCAAATTGTGTCAAATTTGAGACACTTCAAAGAAAATCTGTGCCGAGCTCTAATCGGTAAATCACAACTGCGCTTTATTCATGGCGATGTATGCCCCAAGTGGACTGAAACATTATTCCCAGGTCACTTGTGATTATACACTTGTCTTGGTTACCAGAAATTTTTATTTACCTTCTCATAACACATTTCTGGTTGCCCTATTATTGAACTTACCAGTTGAGGATACGTTACAGTAAAGCAATTGTATCTTAAATTGTATTCTTATGCCACAGATCTGATGAAGGGGTAATGCAAAACATGCTATCAGAACTTAAATAAAGATTTTGGTGATCGAAACAAGTACATAATCATTAGTGCCAACATGGTCACAGATGCCCACAAAGACTTCTTGCCTAAAGTAAGGCAGTTACACTTGGCTGCTTGCCCTAGTTATGGAAATGGGAAATAAAACTCAAAATATGGTGTACTTTTGGTATTTCGATGCTCCTTCGGATTCATGTTCAGCATATTCAAGACCTGAAGGTTTGGCATTGCAGCTAAGGCAGCATGAGAAGTCTGGACCCACTCGAGTACCATGTTGTAAATGGAAATGCTTTCTTCCTGCTGCTTGTGTAACTGAGATGTAACAGCATTGTGAGAACTGTTTGGCAACTTTGTGATTGTTCTCTGCTTTCAGAGTGTAGATTTAAACTACCAAGCTAAATTTACTTGATATTTCGTGCTTGTTGAAATAATTTGAGTAATTGTTTTGTAAGATGTATGCTGAGTTAATAAATTTCATTTGTCAGATCCAGGAAGCTATAACACTCACAATGTACAGCTACTCATTGTTCACATTATGAGCTATCTGCATAAGCCAAAATTAGAGACGTAGGAGAGACTTTTTATCATCTACTCTGTATCATTCCCTGCTGCAAAGATTGTTTTAGCTGTCTGTTCAAATCTTGCTTGGCGATAAGTGTAATTCATCAGTTTTTTTCTTATACGAGAGCTATCCACAAAGTAAATTACGTTTTGGAATTAAAAATAAATAAAGTATTGGAAAATTATTTTATTATACACAGATGAAAGCCACACTTAAATACTACTTTTCTACATAGTTGCCATTTAAATTAAGGCACTTATCGTAGCGATGGACGATCTTGGAAATTCCTTCGTCATAATATTCGGCCGCCTGCGCCCTCAACCACGTGGTTACCTCTTCTTGAAGCTGTGCATCGTCATCAAAACACTGCATAGCCAACCACTTCTTCATTGCTGGGAATAAGTGGAAGTCGCTCGGTGCCAGGTCGGGACTGTACGGCGGATGAGGAAAGAACTCCCACTTAAAAGATTCGAGAACTTCACAAGTGGCATTGCCGTTTGGGCCCGGGTAGAGATGGGCAAAACTGTTCTTTTCAGAGATCGGATCAGAACTGTTCACTCCCTGAAATGAATTAGCTCTTTTTCATGACTCACCACTCATTTACAATAGAAAATAAATGGAAGGCACATTGCCCTTTAAACTTGGTTTATTCCAGTACTATTCCTGTATTTTGATCTTATTTGATCCTATTTTGAAGTAACATAGATAATGAGTAAGAATTTTGTATTGTTTATTGAAATTTCCACGATATGACAAAGTTTTTGATTATTGATTTATTTTGCACGATCGGGGTTTTTTGGGTGATCGGAAAATGTTGTAACTTGAGATTTACATTAACAATATATTTGGCTATAATGTATTAAAATTTCATTAACCTCATACAAATACATCGCAAGCCATATATTTTTAAAGTGAACGTTTCCTTCCGAAGACACCTAAAATCGCAAAATCCATACCAGAATAAGAAAAAAAATATAAATTTGACTGTAAAACGAAAGTGCTGCATATAGCCTTACGCAGAATAAAACAAGGAAAATATTGGTGTATCACATTTTCCGATACGTTTATCGGTTCGCTCGTAATTAAAGCGTAAATTCGAGTGTCCATAATAAAAATCCTATAGTAAGAGGAGTCGCCAGGAACCTAATCTGATCAGTTAAAACAAATAAAAAGAAAATAAAAACAAATGATGTATACATAACATAATAATGTAATATACATAGCGGTATTACTACGAAGAACAATATCCAGTAGAGACGAACTCCGATGCAGAAGCAGTTGAGTCGAGCCGCGAGCTGTATTACTGCTTGAGCTAAGACCGCAGAGACCAGAGTGACACCTGAGTTGCTTTGCTCAACGCTCTGGCTAGAGTCGAGAACGGTGGGGTGAGCGTTGAGCGGGCGAGTTCCGAGGGTGGGGGGAGTGGTGAACGGCCACCACTCACCCGCTCCGAGACAAATCGTCCGTTCCCTTGCGAGCAGGTTTTTGCAAGTAGTTCCTATGTTATCCGCTAGGTGGCTCTCTGTCCTGTTGCTCGCATCAACTGCCCAGAGGGCAGGACGTGCGACTGAAACGATCGCCGACAGAGTGCGATATGAAGTTAAGCTGCGCCAGACACTGCACGTGGCAGACAACGCACAGAGACGGCACGGCATATGTGAAACACAAAATCCAATGGGGCACTGCACAATGCAGGCAGCCAAGGTAGAAGCAGGGCATAGGCCGGCGCTGGCTGTGTTGTGTGGCGTGCACTGTGCTGTGACCAGCAGAGGCGCTGCTGATATGCTCCGTCTCTCTCTCTCTCTCTCTCTCTCTCTCTCTCTGCTGTGGGAAACGTTTGGAGCTACCGTTCTTTTTTTCTGAATCACTGATTGTTCACTCCTTTGAAAGATTCAACTCTATGAATCAGTTCAAGAGCGGATCCCCCATCTCTAGGCCTGGGCGTTGTTGCTTACGAGAAAGATGGCGACTCATTACTCGATCGCATCGTTACTGGTGACGAGACATGTGTTAAGCATGTGAACTGCAAGACAAAATTGCAGTCAATGCAGTGGGGGAACACAAATTCCCCCCAAAAACACAAGAAATGCATGCAGACAATGTCGGCAAGGAAGGTGATGACGACTGTCTTTTGGGACAGAAAAGGTGTGATTTTTGTGGATTTCCTGGAAAGAGGCACTACAATAAACTCTCAAAGGTATTGCCAAACTCTGCACAACCTCAGAAGAGCAATACAAAACAAGCGCAGGGGAAAGTTGGGCTCAAAGATCTTGCTGATTCACGACAACGCCCGGGCCCACACGGCGAATGCCACTCGTGAAGTTCTCGAATCTTTTAAGTGGGAGTTGTTTCCTCATCCACCGTACAGTCCCAACCTGGCACCGAGCGACTTCCACTTATTCCCAGCAATGAAGAAGTGGTTGGCTATGCAGCATTTTGATGACGACGCACAGCTTCAAGATGAGGTAACCACGTGGTTGAAGGTGCAGGCGGCCGAATTTTATGACGAAGGAATTTCCAAGCTCATCCATTGCTACAGTAAGTGCCTTAATTTAAATGGCAACTATGTAGAAAAGTAATCTACTTTGTGGATAGCCCTCGTATTTTAATAGAAGTGCCAATGGTAGCAACATAGTTAATGGAACTGTGAGAGGAACTTTGTGGTCTTAATACTGCTGTTGTGTATACCTTATAATCTGTTTCTTATGATTGTCAACCTTCTGCGAGACCATGTTATCATTTTTATTATAATTTAACATACCAAACTATAATTTACAGTGAAAAAATGATGTTGCTGTAAACTAAGGCCCTCATTTTTAATCTTGGCTCCCACAAATTTTCCCAACTCTATTTCATTGCAAGTACCACATATTTCTCCAACAACCTTGAAACTTCTGTTGGCATGCCAAAATTCCTTTAGACCTCCATATAGTGGTGATAAGTTCCTATGGGACCAAACTGCTGAGGTCATTGGTCCCTAGGCTTAAATACTGAATCTGACTTAAGCTGAGGACAAAACACACACACACACACACACACACACACACACACACACACACACACAAGCACCGATGCCCGAGGGGGGGGGGGGGGGGAGGACTTGAACCTCCGACGAGGGGAGCTGCGCGAACCATAGCAAGGCACCTCAGACCATGTGGCTACCCCACGCGACTCATATAGTATGCAAGGTATTTCTCGTGTGGTATTGTACAAAGCTGTTGTATGTCATGCTGTCTCCAATTATACCTTTAAGACAGCGTATTTATCTTCTCCATGTGCTTTAGGTGCAAGTTTGGGATTGCAATGTCAGTTAGCTGCATTGATAAGTCATGTGATGTGGCTACATTTTTCTAGTAGCACAATGTCACAATGGTTTGCTAGTAATTAATAAGTAATTATTTTTCAGTGTGAATACATTAACCTCTATTCATTTGCCTACTAAGCTTTGATATTCATATTTATAATACGATTGTTTTTGCCAAAAGTCAAACTGTTTTCCAGTGGTACATTCTTGTACACCAATTTTGCAGTCGAATCATGCTTGATTTTGTAGTCTGTAGTTACGAAACTGCACATGTGAATTTGCAGTTCAGAACACACTAAGTGAGCCGTGATTACTCGGTGGCAAATTGATAAAAGTTGAGAAAGGCCATATTGTGGCTTCAGTAGAGTCACAATAAAACACAAGTTTATAGACATTTGTTGACACAATTCTGATATCATTGACGCATAGGCACAATTCGCAGGAGACGGAACATTCTTCACTCCCTACTGTTGGCACGGGCCATGTCATGGTGAGTAGGTACCACGATGACATTACTCAGACAGGAACTTCCTGTAAGTGGACAGGAATTGACCTCAAACAGAACTGTCCTCCTGGCCTCTAGCAGCACTACTTCATGACATAGGTGTGGTGGTGGCAGTTTGGAACTAGTGGGAGGTATGGTTTCATCCTAGCATCTCATTGGTGCCTTGTGATACTGCTTTCCTGTGCAGTATCTCTGTGGTGGTTGATACCACCTGCACCACACTCGGTACTTGAGGAAACCACAGTTATCATCATCGTCATCATCAATAATTAATGTCACTATTGTTGTTATTGTTGTTGTTAGTGTAAGTATTAATAAACTCTTTGTAATATGAAATTTGTCTGTTTTTTTAGGTCTGACTAACCTTGGTGAAAAATGCAAACAAGATCCAAATGTAGAAAAATCTATAAGACAATGCTTGCGACAACTTGAGTTGCTACAGAAGGTTTGGAATGGTGTATTGCCTACAAATGTATACAGCAAAAGCATTGGTAAATATTGTTGTGATCCAATATCTGTAAGGTTAAAGATGTTTAATGTGTGTGGGCTATTTTTTTATTTTTATTTTTTTATTTTTTTTATTTTTAAAGTCTGAAAAATGTGTATGTAGTGGCACGTAACAAAAAGGGTGTAATAGAATGCTGCTGTTGAAGCATCATTTCAAAGAACTTTTCAAGCTTGTTCGTGTGTCTCTTGACTGTTCTGCACACCAGATATACAGTGAGTGGTTAACATTACTGAATCTATTATTTGTAATCCACCCAGGACTTAAGTATCACCTTAACAGTTTTCAATATGTTTCTGTCTTCCATTCCCTTTATGGTAACACATCTTTCTCCACTAAAAAATTCTTTAAGTTCAAATACCAACTAAGCTTTAACATTCCTTAATGACAGGCACATGTTGCAGCTACAAGCCAACTGCTGTTGCACTGAATTTTTTAGTTAAGTAGAGAATAGGGCAAAGCTTGAGAAAGCCTTGAAGAGGAATGATAGACTCTCGAAGTAGATGTCTAAAAATATACATAATGGCTTGGTGTAAACATACTGTGGTTATTGAATAGCAATAAAATAAATACAGTTGGAAAACCAGTTAAATTTTATATAGGAAGTTCTAGTTAACAGATTTGAAAGTAAGGTGACACATCAAATAAACTCAGTAGAAGGAGGAGGGTTGGAAGGAAAACAAGCCATAGCAGATTGTTGTTGCGAGGGAGGGGGGGTAGGGGGGGGGGGGGAGATGATGCACGTAAGGAATCAAGGGAGCTCTTAACTGTATTAAAAAGTATTGAGAGAAAAAAAACCAAGTAACAAGGTCCAAATATGTACTTCAAACAGCAACACATCTATCGAAATTCCAGATGATTTGTATTAAACAGACATCTGCTTGTATGGCCGAGAATGTGCTATAGAAGATGTGTGTTCCTCAGACTTCTCTGTTAATTTATATGGCAATCTTGAAGCTGATCGACTCATTATATATAGGTATGTACTTGTCCATGTATGACCCAAATGGTTTTGATACTTAATTTAATGTGAAGGGTACAGTTCCAGTCAGTGACGCCCAGCTGTAGATGATAGGTATAATGATGACAATAATAATAATGATGATGATTGTCACAATTTGGGAAGGCACCTACTACAACTCCTCTGAACATTGCATGGAGATGTGTTCTTAAATCTTAAATATGAGACAGTCAGGTCCAGACTTAATTAAAAAATCCTTCTATTGATTAAAAAAATCCTTCTATTGACATTACGCTTGTCAAAATCTTCAGACATGTTGAAGCTATTGCTTGATAGGAACTCAAATCCAGATCCATTCATTTTACAAGCTATGCTGTTACTGACAGCTACCTTGGTCTATCTTTCATTGCAGCACACAACTTAAATTCTGCCTGTATCTCTCTTCTAATTTCTAAAATCTCAGACTTCCCACCTACTTTAACAGAATAGCACTCCTGGAAGGAAGGATATAGTCAAGAAAAGGCATAGCCACACCTGTGTTGATTCTTGATTCCAGAGTGATCATAATATGGAACACAAAATTTGTTGCATAATTACACAATGGACTGGTGCAAACGGCATTTGTTTCTAGCTTTGTGTACAACCTTAATAGCTCTTTGAAAATGAGTACTACCTGCATGTGTGCATTTTTTCAGTTGCTTGGAATGCTTCTTTGTTCCAGCAACCTGTGATAAACTGCTGCTGAAAAGAAGCAAATTCTTTTGTACAATCTATTAGAATTGTATAGCAGTAACAGAAATGCCTGTATGGAAGAGTACATAAAATAAGGGGAAGTCAGCCACTCACCTACAGTGGACTGATGTCTGGAGCATAGAAACTTGTAACAGAAAACGGTATTCACCCTAGCTCTTGAGCTCTTGCTCTTTTTATAGTAAAAATGTACACACATAAACGTTTGTTTGGGCCACAAAATTTGGGTGTCCTGTGTGAATGCGTGAACTTTTTACTATAAAAAGAGCAAGAGTTTGAAAGCCAGTGTAAATTCTGTTTTCAATGTATCTGAGTGCTCCGCACATCAGTATGCTGTAGGTGAGAGGTTGCTTTTCCCTTATTTTACCTTTACATAACTGTACGAGGATACCAGCAGGTCCAGTTACATCTTTTCTTTATCGTATGATTTGAATTGATTTTCTTTTCCACAATAACTTATTTCAGTAACAGCAATTTTGATGGTCTTGAGGTGATTGAAAGTGTGGACCATAGTATTGAACCATAATATAATCTTCATCAGTGAAACACTTTTGGAAGACTGAATTTGGCATTGAGGTCTTTTCTCTGACATCCTCTGTTTTGGTACCAGAATGATCAATGTACTGACTAAGCCAAAATGTTTTACATTTTCTAGTAATATCAGTAAACAGAATGTTGTTTTTGAATTCATTGACTTTTATTGCATTGCTTTCCTCAAGTTCATTTTGGCCTCATTGACCTTTTGTTTGTGAACTAAGCTTCGTAGCTACAACTCTGGATGATGAAAGGTAGAACAATGAAAAAATTTCAGACCAAGTGGCAAGGAGTAGTTTTTACAGGATAATGAACAGCTATCTGTACACAGTTCAGTTCCCAAAGATTTGATGGTTGGCACATTGTGTTGCTGTACTAAAGCTTGGAAAGGAACCCACTGAGCCCAAGAACTTCTGTCCGTGATCTCTTTAGTTCCATGTGCACAAAACATTTGAAAGGACAGTTTACAATAGTTAATTGTGAGTGTAGATGAAAAGTTGATTCCCAAACAAGCTGGTTTTAGGTCTGGTAGATGCTGTCGTGGCTGCCGACATATCAAGAATGGAATTGAAAGAGAACCTAGTCACTGGGGTTGCCTTCATAGATCCAACATCTGCCTGTGACATGGTGAACAGTCGGACACTGTTCAGGAAACTGTACACCCTGAACAAATATTTTGTTGTTACCAGCCCCATGTAGGAGATGCTGCAGAACAGATGTATCAGTTTCCATAAGTGTTTCATGTCCAGATTGTGTGGACTGTTTTTATTTATTATATTTTTTCACCGTCATCTTCAGCTACTAATAAAACTGAGAATGTGAATTACAAGTTCTGAGTTGAGTACTTTCCATACCGAACAGGTTGTGCCCTTTATAATCAGACATTTCTGTGTGACAATCCAAGAAAAGAGAAAAATGAAGGAAAGGAAAACAAAAGCCGCTGAAGGAACCAGAAGAGTGGGCTGTCTCCGGGAAGTGTCCTATCTTCCACATGTTCTGCAATGTAAGAAAAATGTCTCAAATACTCAGGGAACATGTTGATTTGACTGTGCAATTACACAGTAATAATTCCCCAAAGTAGAACCTTTGAAAAGCTCGTTGGCATGGTGTTAAGACATTGGACTTGTATTCAGGAGGTTGGTGGTTCAAATTCCTGTCCAGTCATGCACATTTAATTTTTCTGTGATTTCCCTAAATCGCTCCAGGGAAATGCAGGGATGGTTTCTTTGAAAGAGCATAGCCAATTTCCTTTCCCATCCTCCCCAATCTGAGCCTGTGCTCCAACCTTAATGATTTAGTCATTGACATAATATTAGGGTTTAATGATCCCTCTACCTTTTTTTAATGGGTTGAAGTGTAGTTGACAGAGGCTTTGTAACTTGTTGCTATATAATTGGAAGGAAACACTCTCGAAGCAAATCCCAGTGATGTCCGATTCTGCTGTTTTCATCTACACAGCATGTAGGGTAACTGACATCTTAATATTCCCCAGAGAGAATTCAGGTTAAAGCATAATCAAACCTGATGTATCTAACAGCTAAACTTGACCACATCCTCTGTTATAAGCAGCTCTGCTAGGAATTGATATAAGTGATCTACACAGTGAATAGAATACCCACAAGGGACTCACTGGGGAGTCAATCCAAAACTTCTACATTTGATCACCAAGTGCTTAAGCTTTATGGCAGATTGAATAAGTATCAGCCCACACAAAGCATGTCTAGGACACACTAAAAGAAACTAGGAGAGCTGTGACAGGGTGGTTATAACCTATCTCAGTACCAGATTGTTGATACAGCTCCACCAGGTCTAAGAAGAGCTGTTTGGAAGTGTGTGAAAGGAAAAGCATATACGTACTTGACTCAAGACAATCCATGTAGGACCATCCCATCGCTGTTCAACATGTGAGATTGAGGAGGAGCTTCATCAAACCCCTGGATGTTATCCCAAAGGCCAGACTTGTTCAGCTTTGGAAGAAATTGTACCGAAAAGATCCAGAGAATTCTTTATACAATGAAAAATTGGAAAGTGGATACCACTTACCATACACCAACCACAGACTGTTTAATCAATTAAGAAGGGAGATTTCTAAACGTAGGACCAACGTGATGAAATGGTATTACACTGAGAACAACTAAAATCTCTTGACATTACTACTATCTGGAATATCTCCTCCTATTCCCAAATCCAGAAATCCAGATTAGGCTGTAATTGGCAAGCCCTCATTTTACTACACAGAAATTCCAAAAAAATCTGTGGAATATTGAAAACTATAATTTAATGCCCTCTGAACTCTGAAAATAAGTAATTTGGTTTAGATGGGTGATGAAGCTCTCTTTTCTTTCATAGCAAATTTGGAACATGCTCTATTGAACTATATCATATTTTTCCCATTCTTCACGATCGTGCTCAGCACAGACTGAAGTTCACAGATAATTAAAACATTGCAGCATCTCTTTCATAAGCTATTATAACAAATTGCGTATTCTCAGCAGTTAATGCTTTTTTTTTCCAATCAGTACAGGAAAATTATCACCACATTGCTTATATTTCCTGTCCTCTCTGATACATTAAATGGCCTCACTTACTCAGCAGGCTGTCTCGTTTCCTCCCATGGCAAGCCACTGCACATCATTATGTGATATACCCTCTTACCTCTCAGAAGGTAATAAATGTATTGTTACTGTTTCTGATAGATATTGTGTGGGTTTTGTATTAAATATTTTAAGTGATGTGGTATTTTGATTTGTTGTTAAAGTTCTTGCTAGTCTCTGTTAGTTGTAGTCATAAATTAGCTATAGTTCGTCAATGCTGTTTGCATTGAACCATGATACTTTCACTATATTATTCCTGTATGCTGTAAGACCAATCGGACTTTGGGAGTAGAATTTACTTTACAACTGGGACCTAAGGTCATCACCTGTAGGAAATGGGAAAGCACAAACTAAGATAAGAAGCCTGGATTGCTGGATTGGAAGGGCGGGGGGGAGAGGGGGGAAAGTGAGATAAGTTAGTGGTTCCAAGGCAATATAACAATATGAGTTACCACAAAGTAAAACAGAATTTAAGTTAAAGGGAAAAAATTGAGAATTATGATGATGCAGAGGAAATGAGATGTTAATAGCAGCAGTTTGCTTAAGTTCAGATTGTGATTAACAAACACATGCTGATGACCAAGCATTCATATATGAAGTTCTAAGATACTGATGTTGAGACACAGGAGCATAGTGAAGTAGGTACCAATGGCACAGCTGGTTTGATACTTATAATGTTTAGCTTGTTGCGAGTATTTATACAAATTGCATTTTCATGCGAACGAAGCTCTCTGAGAATAAAACTATGATTTATTATGACTGTTGTAATTTTTCTCCACCCACTCTTTAACATTACAGCGTATAACATCAGGCATGTTGTATTTGTAGGCTGTCATTCATTTGTCAGCTAGTTTACATTTGGCCCAGTTTCTGATGACAATGGATAATTGCCAGGAAAATGATGTGCTTATTGCTTGATATTCCTTTCTGTACAGAAATAATTTTGCTGACTTCACTTAATGGTTGCAGCAACTAAAAGCCAAGCTAGCAAGAACAGGTGAGGCTATAGATTCCCAAAATTTTAAAAAGAAGTTAAATTGCCAGTAGAGGGTAGTAGCCCGCCAGTTTCCATATGCGATATGACATGAAGCTTGGTATTAAAATCTATTCTGAATGATTTTGATGTGTTAAATTTATTATAAATATAATGTGTGATTTACTTTTATCTTTAGGATTCTAAAATTTTCATGACATGTACACACAAAGATCTGTTCCACAGTCACACAGTTTTATAGCTAGTGTCTTCCAGTGCTGCATATTCACTACAGTGCATATAGTTGATATATTTTTAAAAAACTGTTGTTATATTTGTTCTAGGGTGCCTGGTAAATGCATTCATTGAGGAGATCATCACCAGAATTTTAACAATTGAAGATATTCCAGCTGAAACTGCTGTCATGCTTGTGAGAGTGTTTGGTTTAGTAACAGCTAGAGCACCACAAGTTTTTCAGGTAATTTGATTGCTCTTCCTAAAGCGATTCGCTTCTGTACTGAACACTTTTGTTTTTGCAAATTTTTTTCTAAAGTCAGTCTCAATATAAGATGGTGCTTGTCTGAATTTGCCCTAAGGTGATGATTGCTCCAAGGAGGATGGGGGTAGGCACATTCGAGAAGATTTAGCATAAAGCTGTAGCTCTGCTTGCTTGATTTGGCATCGTGGAGTGGATGAAGGTGGAGCGCACATTTGTTGTTAAGGCATACTTTTCTAAAGGTTGTTCACTCATCGCCACACAGTGTGTACCAATTTCAGTATTGAGCACCATGATCGTGTTCCTGTCTGGCAGTTGAGTGTGTCATGGGTAAACAGATTCAGGGAAAACTGGTGATATGATATGAAGCAGGGGCTGGGCTTCCACAAGCAGGAAGGTCACCTCAAAATATTCACTTGCTAAGGCTTTCTGTTTTGAGATGCCCCCAGCTCTGTGCCAGGAAACATGCAGTTGTTGTTGGGTTATCTGCTCATTCTGAGGCAAATTCTTCAGAAAGAAGTAAAATTTCATCGCTACAAATTGGCTGTGGGGCAGGAACTTAATCCACATGATTCTGTTGCTCAAGAAAATGCCTGTGAGTTGCTTTTTGGCATGCATTATGACACACACTTGTTTTCTTCAGTGAAGAGTCTCACTTCCATCTTGTGGGATCTGTAAATAAGCTTTCACAATGTGTAACTTTTTGGTGTTTGCTATCACGAGTTGGAATAATTGGTCCACAGATTTTTGAATAAAACCAACAGGCAGTTTCAGTGACTTCTGACTGTTAATCCATGATTCAGGAATCCTTGATTCAGGAATTTTTCCTGCCAACACTCAATGAGGTGGATGTGGAAGATGCCTGGTTTCAGCAGGACGGTGCCATGGCACACAAAGTGTGTTTGTCAATGACTGTTTAGTGGCCACACTTCACAGGATGCTTCATCTCCTTGAGGAGTAATCTGCACTGGCCATCACAGTTGCTAAATTTAGCCCTCTGTGACTATTTTTTATGGTACTATCAGAAATCAGTTGTTTACGACGTTCATCCTAGGACCCTGGCCCGCATGAAGAACAACATTCATCATGTTGCCACCAATGTATCCATCAATATGCTGGAAAGAGTTCGATTAATGCAGAATACTGAGAATAATGGATGCTGTCTGCCTGATATCATGTTTAAAACTGTTTAAACCTAAAATGTTAATGTTGTACGTGATGCTGGTCAAAGAATTAAATATATGTCTGCATTTTTTAATTGAATTTCTAAACAAGCAATCTGCTCCACCACACCCAGTATTATGATCCTACGGTTCCTGAAGGTAAAGGGGGTTGGAAGAGGAATGGGCAGATGCAGCTTTACAACATTTACAAGGCAACATTCTGGATGACTCATTGACGTGAACTTGCAACTTTAGGCAACATGACTGTGCTCTCTTGGTAGACCAGTCCAGCTGAAAGCAAGGGGAAACTACAGGTGTTATATTTCCTGAAGGCACACAGTTCTGCTGTATGATTTTAATGATGATGGTATCCCCCTGGTTAAAATACTCCAGAGTAAAGTAGTCCTCCATTTGAAATCCCGGGTGGGGACTCCCCAGAAAAAGCAGATTTGGCATTCTACTGGTATGTATTTGGAAAATTTCATCACTTAATTAGTAAAGTTTGTAAAAACTTTTGAAAAGAGAAATTGATGTATTGAAATTAGATATTGTGGGAATTAATGAAGTGAAGTGGTGAGAAGAGCAGGATTTCTTTTAAAATGTGTACAGGGTTATCAACACAAAATAGGATTATCAACACAAAATCAAATTGTGGTAATGCAGGAGTAGTCTAATAATAACAAGAATGTAGGAATTTGAGAAAAAGTAGTATGAACAGTATAATGAACTGATTGCCATAGCCAAGATAGACACAGGCTACTACCAACCACTGTGTTACAAACATGTATACTTACTACATCTACTTATAAAGAGAGTGAAAAAATTTATGAAGAAATGAAATAAATTACTCAGTATGTTAAGGGAATAAAAATTTGTTATAAAGGACTGAAATTCAATAGCAGAAAATGGAAGATTAGGGAAAAATGTGGGTTGTGGGAAAGGAATTAAAAGAGCTGTTGTATCTTGCACAGAGCAGAATTTAACCGTTGCATACATTTGGTTCAAGAATCATGAAAAAAAGTTGTTTACACAGAAGAGAGATGGAAACATTGGAAGCTGAATGAATTGCCAAAAGGTAGGAAATTAAGGAGATGGGACGTGGATAAGTCAAAATAGCCAAGAGTTGCTGAGAGATTCAAAGGGAGTATTAGATGATGCCCGACTGAACTGGGTGAAAGAAATACAGCTTGTTTCGAAGAGATTCATCCGATCTCACAAGACTGTATCTTCTACATGAATTAAGTTAGAAACTTGAGGTTAATTTTAAGTTAGTCATTGAACCGAAAATTTTATTTTGGCACCAGTTGCAAGTTACAGTTTCACGCTGTTGCTGGCAGGGATCTCCCTTGTGCACCTCACTTGTTCATACCCAGTGTGTATCTACTTGAGATGGTTATAACATAGCAACAAAAGACATTATGCATTTGCCATTTCAACAATTTCAATTCATTTACAACAGTGTAAAATGGTTTTCATCAAAAGCATGACACTGCCCTTCCTATAGCTTAGAGCATTTGGCGACAGCAGCAGTTTCAAATTACTGATTATTTGTGTGTAGGAGAATCCACAGGTCTCCCATTTGTGCTCATTTTGGATGTAAAACACATTCAAAAGAGTTTTTCTTCCAGCCTACTGAAGTCCACTTCTCGTGGCATCCAAGACTGAACCATTTCTCACGTGCATTTTAATGGTTTTCCTGACTTTTACTAACATGAGTGGCTGGTATTATGGAAGCCTTATCCTCCATTGCTGATGGTGGACTGAAGCTGAGTTCACAGTCATGGATTATATGTGCCTTTTGTTCCCATATCCGAAGGCTTTTCTGTGATCACAACTGTTGTGGTTCTCCCCTTGCTACCTGCAGTGATCATTTGCTGCAGCACAGCAATCAAGGAGCCATTTACCTTGAGACTTTTCTCTTTCTATTCCTGTTGGAATCCATAGGACTCCCATTTGCAGCAACTGTTGGATATACAAATGGAAAAATACACCGATCTTTCATGAATAATCTGAATTTATTGTGAATCGATTTTGACTATAAAATAGCTGTCATTGTTGCTGGAAGTAACAGAAACAAGTAACATACAAACATATAGAAGACAGTGTCACTCAGTAAAAATGCAAATGAGAAAAATATATACCATACATCATCCATTGTGGTTACATCAGACTTGAGCCTGAACACATAATCTTTCAAATTGGAATACATAGTCACATCTATAAACCCACTGAGAAAAAGAAGCAGCGTATCTGACAGAATATGAACATCAACTGACACTATTGTTTACAAACTACAGCAGCAACAACAGCTTGGCCTCTATGTAGGCAAATAGTCAAACTAAAATTTATTTTTGTAAAAATATCAAAAAAGTGCATGTCATTACATCAAAACTAGTACATATAGGTGTAAATACTCTGTTAATCTTAGAAGCTACCACATAATTTATAAAAAGTAAATTAACAGTGCTGATACAAATATAGATGTAAATATGTCAATATACCAATAAATCAATTATAAAATGTGGGGTGTGCCATCTATGAATGGGGAGAGGATACATTTGCATATTACAGCCTTAAACAAACAAAACTGCACATCTTGTACAAATACAAGGCCATAGGAAATTTAATAAAACAACAATTTTATTTAAAATATGAAACAGTAACACAGAAAAGAACAAGGATGTGGAAACTATGGTTATCTGGAGGGGACACACGAAAATGACTATATGTGAATACAAATCGATTCACAAAAACTTAACAGGTGGCACTGATGGACATCCCGCTGTAAAAAGTGCCAAACTTGAAATATAAAACTTTACAAGAAACAGTTTAAAGCAAAAATGTTTGCCATGCCATCTTGATATAAATGCAACAAGAAAAATGTGGTAATTATAGCATGTAAGAAATAGACTTGAACTAACATGCAAAGAAGTGTATCATAAAGTAGGAGAGAACCTGCTCAAATATAATACACACTACAGATTGTATAATATAAATGGACAGATAAAAAATTACCAAGTGTCAGCAAAGAAACACACATACAAAAGGATTTAACTTATATGAGCTTTTGGAGCCAGTTGTTTCTTTTTCTAGCAGAAGAGTTTAAGGGGAAGGAAGAGGGGTGAAGGAAAAGGACTGGAGAGGTTTAAGGAAAGAGGCACAGTTATGACGCCTACCTCCATCTAACAAACGGTCCACAAACAACTACCAAAAGTGAGTATTTTAAAAATGAGTATGTTCATTGAGCAGGTGAATTCCAGATTATCTGTGGTGGCAGAAATCTCGCATCTTCTCACCAGCATGGTGCAGTGGTCTTCTATGTGATTCAACAAATGCAACACAATGTTCACTCTCAATCAGGTGAGCGACAAAGTTGGGCTTCTCCGCCACATCCTTTCTATCTGTGGCAACATGTTCAGCAAAGCAGACCTCCACTTTATGCCCTGTTTGTTCAGTGTAGCTGTGTTACAATCCAGACAAGAAACTTTATACACCCCTGATCCATGCAGGAAATTAATTTTATCAACTTCATGAGATAGCACACATTCCAAATTGTTGGTAGACAAAGAAACATTTACTTTAACTATTTTAAAAATTGCAGCAATTTTGAGACTAATGACACCATAGTATGATAGAGCCACATACTTTTTACCATTTTTACGTTTACTTTTGTCTATAGTGTGATCCACGAATTATGGCAGTTCATGCATGTCGAGGCATGGACAGGCATTGCATTATTGAAGATTCCAAACAACAATTGCGGTATGTGTATGCGCATGCTTTCTGCTTGGAGAAAGCATATATCCTGCAAATTATGTCTCTCACTTGCTTATGCAGAATTTATAACTTACCACCACAATCGGCAATGACAAATCGCAACAAATGAAATTGAAATTCACTAAATAACATGCTACGATCACATTTAATGCTCGCATTCGCTGCGGGATTCATAGCAGAGCGCTCAGAACACTACTGAGTGCTCATTGGTTGTTGGAGAATATGTGACGTAGGTGCGCAGAATAAGCCCAAACTCAATTGCCATCGTTCGTGACTCAATTACAATGTAGTATTAGTTACCATCTCACTCATGTGTTTGTGTGCAATTTCATTATAATTTTTTTTGTATGTGACTAGGCAGATAGTCGTTAGATTATATGCTCTATACACTCTTATTTATGTCATGATTTGGGATGGCAAACATTTTTACTTTTAACTGCTTATAAAGTTTTATATTTTAGTTTACTAAAAATTTTATTTAAAGTTTGGCACTTTTTATGGTGGCTTGCAATGCCTTCTGATAGTTTTGTATTCACATATAGTTGTTTTCGTGAACCCTCTATAGATGGCTGTACTGTCTACTTCCTTCTGTGTCACTGTTTTATATTTTAAGTAAAATTGTTGTTTTGTTAAATTTCTTATGACCTTATATTTGTCAATATTTTTTATGCTTTTATATTCATATGTATCCTCTTACAATCCATAGATGGCATTACCTACATTTTGTAAGCTGGTTTTTCGATGTATTGGCATAATTATGTGTGTTTTCTACTAACACTGTTAATTTACTTTTTATAAATTATTTGGTAGCTTAAAGTATTAACAGTGTATTTATGTCTATATGTACCAGTTTTGGTGTAATGACATGCTCCTGTGTTATATTCATCCAAAATAAACTTTGGCTTAATTAACTAGTTGCCCACCCGGGGGGTGCTCGGTGCTCTTGGTCAAGGTGCCAAACCGTGGATGCTGCTGTAGTTCGTAAACAATAACTTCAGTGCGTGTTCATATTCTGTTACGTATGCTGATTCTTTTTCTCAGTACATTTATGGGTGCAACTAGGTATTTAAATTTGAAAGATATATGAGTTTTAATCACAAGTTTGATGTGACCACATTGGGTAATGTAAGGTATATATTTTTTCTCACTTGCATTTTTATTATGTTGCACATGACTGATCACTGCATTCTTTCTTTAGCATTTTTTCCTTTCTGGTTGAAGCTATTGTCATGTGTGGCTTTCTAAGGATTCTGTGAACAAGTGGTCTTCTTAGTTCTTCTCTACAGCAAGAACTTCTGTTTTGGCAAATTTTATTACGTGATTGGTCTCACACAATGCATATTCCACCACAACTGATTTCTTCATATGTCCCAACCTCCAATGTCCTGCTGTTGATTGATCATACAGTCATTCCAACATAGACTTTTTCACATGTACAGGAAATGCAGTATGATATTGCAAGTGGCATCAGTTTTGTCATTTGACGAAGTATGACACTCTTTGATCTTCTTTACCATTTAAAAATAGCCTTTGTGTCATTTTTGCACAGCATGCAGTAGATTCTGTCCACAACCCTGACAGTGTGTGGCAGAAAGGTAGTACTCCACCTAGGCTGTACGGATTACCAAAAATCCTGAAAGATAACTATTCCACTAACACCAGTCATAAGTGCTCCTGTCTCACCAACTCATAAACTGATGAAACACTTGGCCTCTGTACTTCAGCCAGACATGAGGAAGACTGACACACACCTAAAAGTCTCAAGGCATTTCATTCCAAAGTGGAAGAAACTAAAACTTACAACAAATTGCTTCCTGGTCAGCTTTGATGTTGTTTCTTTGTTTACCAACATGCCACTCAGTGATTTTCTAGAGCATAATAGTTGCATTTTCCCACATGACATCACCAAGCACTTTTGTTCTTACCTTACCATTTGCAATTTTATGTGGAATGGCTGTGGTAAAGCATCATTATGGGCAGCTCCCTCTGTGCAGTAGTGGCCAGTTTCTTCATGGAACATTTTGAAACACAGATGCTGGACTTGTCACCTTGTAAACCTATAAACCTATGGTGTGATACAGTTAAATCACTGATACCTGAGCAGGTTGAGGAACAGCTCGGTGACTTCTGAGAACTGTCACCATGCCAACTTAAAATTTACTAGGAGGTAGAAAAGGACCAACAGCTACCCTTTCTAGATGTGCTGGTGCAAGGGATGATGAGAACCTGGGACATTGTGTGTATAGAAAACTGACATACTCATACCAGTACCTGCACACACTGTCAATTCACCACCCAAGACAGAAAAGAGGTGTAATTAATATGCACAAAACATGCATAAGATGAATATGTGAACTGCAGCACATGAGATGTGACACACTGAAAGCTTTATGAAGACCAATGGGTACACCACAATTTACACAAGAAGCGTCATGAAGTCTATCACTCGCCAAAGTGACATATCGGAAGACTGGGTTC
This sequence comes from Schistocerca cancellata, assembly GCF_023864275.1. Lineage (NCBI taxonomy): Eukaryota > Metazoa > Arthropoda > Insecta > Orthoptera > Acrididae > Schistocerca > Schistocerca cancellata. Next base: position 111,582,479 of record NC_064632.1, read on the forward strand.
AGCCTTCCTGCCATACATTCCCAGGGTGATGCACAGAATCAGCCATATGTTGCACAGTCATAAGAGAATTTTTATACAGAAAAACAAGATCAAAGAATATCTCGGATTGGCCAGGAATAAAAGGGACCCCACTTGAAATGTGGGAAGTATACTGCATTCCCTGTACACGCTGGAATGACGGGATGATAAAGCAACACCAGATCACCGAACATTAGTGGCATTTCAGGCTGGATCAGGTGGAGAAATCACCCATGGAAGAGCACACGTGAGACTGAACACGGAATAACATTTGCCAACATGGACGTTCTTGCTGTGGAGAAGAGTTACCACAACTGCTTGTTCAGGGAAGCCTTAGAAATCCACAAGCATGACAGTAATTTCAACAAGAATTCTATAATGAAGCACCAAAGAAACTGGTCTAGGCATGCGTATTCAAATACAGAGACGCATAAACAGGCAGAATACAGCGTTGAGTTCAGCAACGCCTTTATAAGACAACAAGTGTCTGACGCAGTTGTTAGATCGGTTGCTGCTGCTACAGTGGCGAGTTATCAAAATTTAAGTGAGTTTGATCATGGTGTTAGTCAGCAGGTGAATGATCAGACATAGCATCTCCGAAGTAGTGATGAAGTGAGGATTTTCCAGTACAACTATTTCATGAGTGTACCATGAACATTGGGGATCCAGTAAAACATCAGATCTCTAACATCGCTGTGGCCAGAAAAAGATCTTGCAAGGATGGGACCAATGATGCTTGAAGAGTATCGTTCAACTTGGCAGAAGTGAAACACTTCTGCAAATTGCTGCAGATTTCAATGCTGGGCCATCAACAAGTATCATCATGTGAACCATTCAATGAAACATCATCGATATGGGCTTTTGGAGCTGAAGGCCCACTCGTGTACCCTTGATGATTGCACGACACAAAGCTTTACGCCTCACCTAGGCCTGTCAGCACCAACATTGGACTGTTGGCGACTGGAAACATGCTACCTGGTCGGACGACTGATTTCAAATTGTATCGAGTGGATGGATGTGTATTGGTATGGAGACAACCTCATGAATCATGGACCCTGCATGTCAGCAGGGGACTGTTCAAGCTCTCCAATGGTGTGAGCCATGTGCAGTTGGAGTGATATGGGACCCCTGATATGTCTAGATATGACTCTGACAGGTGACACATATGTAAGCATCTTATCTGATAACCTGCATCCATTCATATCCATTGTGCATTCTCTCAGACTCGGGCAGTTCCAGCAGGACAGTACAACACCCCACATGTCCAGAATTGCTACAGAGTGACTCCAGGAACACTCTTCTGAGTTTAAACACTTCCATTGGCCACCAAACTCCCCAGACATGAACATTATTGAGCATATCTGGGATACCTTGCATTGTACTGTTCAGAAGAGATCTCCACCCCATGGACAGCCCTGCAGGATTAATGGTGTCATCTCCCTCCAGCACTACTTCAGACATTAGTCAAGTCCATGCCATGTCATGTTGTGGCACTTCTGTGTGCTTTCAGGGGCCCTACACAATATTAGGTTGCTGTACCAGTTTCTTTGGCTCTTCAGTGTAGATTTCCGTGCTGTAGTGAACTACTGTTGCAGTTAGTAAGGAGAGAACCACAGCGGCAATGATTATGGGAAAGCTTTCAGTCATTGGTACACAGGTATATGTAATCTGCAACTGTGAGCTCTACTCCATTTTGCCACCAGCAATGGAGGGTGAAGCTCTGACAATGCCGGCAATTTTAAATTTCTCATGTGTCTGACATGTCCTTTGTTGTGACATTATTGTTTCAAACCATACAGGATTCAATCATTACAAGCCCTTAATTTGGTAATGTTTTGTAAATTCATTCTGGGAATTGAAATAGAAGGTAACATTTATTTCATGTTACGTACTCAACGATATGGCTGCGTTCATTTAAATGAAAAAGTGAACCTCTAAAATCTAATAACATTGGAGCACAGCAGCCACACACCAAAATCAAGCACTAGAGATAGTCTCCAAAGCTTAATGTGTTTTTTACTGTGTCCCGGGAAAAGATTTATAGCTTCTTTTTTTTATGGACTAAGTAATTACAGGAATCACATACCTGCTTATTTTGGAGATGTGATGTTTTCAGTTATGACAAAATGACGAAAACATCATTTGTCAGTGACCACTACACTGGCTCCTGCATGTAAGAGCATTTCTGAACAATGGGCTGCCTCAATGGTGGATCAGCCATAATGAGGTATGGATCTCTCACTACACCATTGGGCACCATGGTAGCATGTTTTCACAATACAGTACATGATTTTTGTTTTTGTGAGACTTTGTGAAAAACTGTGTATGCGATGTCCGTTCCAACAACTTTTTGTAAAACATGACAGTGCATAGCAACAGCATCTTGACAGTGTGTCCAGAGGTCTTGCAAAAGTAAGAAATGAGTTTGACTATTGTCTGGATATTTATAATGCATCTAGTGGAAGGAACATGACCATTTGTGAGGGATGAATGAAAACATTGATCCTAAATGTAATTGTAAGAAGTATGGAAAGGTTTTACATACATGCATCTAAAATATATACCCTTATAAAAACAGATGGTTCATATGAAAATAAAATGTTTTTAGTCCTATGCCTAACTTAAAATTTACCACAATTTCTATCTTTATTCATATAGAACATAAAGTCTTATGAAATCTTTTTGAAACATTCTGTACATTACACGAAGAATGGGTAGCTTTAAGGGAAGGCAGCAGAGGAACAATTACACAAAAGGACAAGTCCCAGAAGAACTCCTTGGAGATAACGTATGATATTTAATTTAATTGTTGAAAGGTGAAAATATAAAAATGCATCACTTGAGGTAGGCAAAAGGGTGTATAGATGTTTAAGAAATTTTAGATTGCCAGAAAGTGCAAAATGGCAAAGTAGGAATAGTTAGATGACAAATGCAAAGTTTTACAAGCAAGTATGGCTGTAGGACAGGTTGATGCAACATGTAGGAAAACTGGAGAGCCCTTTGGAGAAAACACAAACAGGTATATGAAAACAGGGCTCTACTAGTCAAAAAGGGTAGACAAGAAAGGTGGAAAGAGTTTATAGAAGAGCTGTATAAAGGAAATTAATTTGAAGACAGGTTTGTGAAAAGGCAGTAGGAAGTGAATGATGAGCTGGAGTCTGTCATTCACACTGTGAGAAATTTCACAAAGTGCAGCAAGACTTAAATCACAACAAGGCACCTGGAAGAGACTACTTTCTGTCTGAATTATTAATATGCATGATACTATATACGACTGAAATACTCAGACTTCAAGAAGGATGTAATAGTCTCAGTACCAAAGAAGGCAGACCATTAGTTAAAAAGTTTTGTTTAAGAAACACTAACACAAATTACCTGTAGAAAAATGTATAGACTGGTAGAAGTTGACATGTGTTGAATCAATTCTGGAGAATTTGAAGAATGCTTAAGTTAATATCGACCGTACGACGATGTCAAAATGTAGGCCTAAGAAAGGCATTACACATTTATAGCATTTACTGACTTAGTAAGTTCTTTTAACAATGGGTTGCAACATATTCCCCATGTTTTTGGTCTGTACTTGAGCAAGCAATAAAGGAAACTAAGGAGAAATCTTGAGATAATGAAATTAAGATAAAAGCGATCAAAACTATTAAGGTTTCCTGATATCGTTGTAATTATGTCATTGACAGCAAAATACTTGCTAGACCAGTCGAGCAGAATGAGTAGTGTCTTGAAAAGGAGTTATAAAATAACAACCAATAAAAGTTAAACAAGGGTAATAGAGTTGTTATAACGTCAAGGTTAACACGTATATTTCAGAACGACACAACACATATGTCACAGAGTAAGTTGACAAGCAAGGCATGTGTACACGTTAGCATTTGAATGAGCACTGAGTCCCAGTCTAGCGGCCGCTGCTCGGCTGGCCGCTTAGGTGGCGCAGCTGCTGCATGGCTGGCGGACAGCGCTGCACGTAGAGGACGCACGTAATTGCGCGGCGGCGCTTTGCATGATCGGCGAGTCACAACATTTTTCCACCCTTTGAAATTGTTGCACTGGTCTTGATGGAGGTGTCCTGGAGATGGCTAACATCCATAGGCATTGTTTGACTCGCCGTAAAGTCTCGAGGAGGAGGCTTCCCGTACGAACGGAAATGTCCCTGATGATAACGGGTCGAGATGACAGGAGACGTAGGGGTCGAATCTGCTGGGGTCCCATGCACCAATCTGCCCGATCTGTCCGTTGCGGCAATTCCAGTTGATATGACAGGAGACATGGGCAATGTGTCAGCATCTGTTGGAGGAGGAGGCTAGTAGATTTGCTCTGACAGAGGATGGTCATCCGGTTCCTGCATGGGCACATCTCCTGGTGGCGTCTGTTCTTGTGCTGGCATCGCGATGACGGTGAGAAGGCTGCGCTGTAAGTATTGAGAGATGCCAAGATCCCGAGCGTCAGGTAGAGCCAAAGGTGGTGTAGCGGCATTCGGAACAGGCGTTGCTGGCACACGAGGCCGAAGCTGGTCCAAATGACACACTGCAACACCCACGTCTGTCTGGATTTCATACAGGCGTCTGCCACGGTGTCTTAAGATGTGGCCCGGGCTCCATTTTGGCCGCCTGCCATATCCCCATACCCAGACGAGGTCGTCGGTGGTAAACCGGCCAAGTGAAGGCACCCGCGGCCGTGAGGTGGAAGGCCACAGAAGATGAAGAAGCGTGCGGGCTGTCGGCCATGTAAGAGCTCAGCCGGGCTGTGGTCGCCCATGGGGATGAAACGGTAAGACGCCAGAAACTGGAGAAGCGCATCATCAGCAGCAGAAGATGTCAGAAGTTTCTGCATCTGAGCCTTAAATGAGCAGACCAGTTGTTCAGCCTCACCGTTGGATTGTGGATGGAACAGCAGGGCCGTGACATACATAACGCCGTGACGAGCACAAAAATCCGCAAATTTGGAAGAGGCAAATTGCGGACCATTATCAGTAACAAGAGTAGAGGGGAGGCCTTCCAAAGAAAAAATGCAGGCGAGAGCACTGGTGGTTGCCGCGGTGGTAGGCGACGTGCAACGGACAATGAAAGGAAAGTTAGAGTACCGTATTTACTCGAATCTAAGCCGCACTCGAATCTGAGCTGCACCTGTAAAATGAGACTCGAAATCAAGGAAAAAAAATTTTCCCGAATCTAAGCCGCATCTGAAATGTGAGACTCGAAATTCAAGGGGAGAGAAAAGTTTTAGGCCACACCTCCAAATCGAAACAAAGTTGGTCCATTGTAATATGAGACACAATTTAGGTTGAATGAATGACGATACAGCTACAGTAGTTTGGTTCGAGTCGTAAGCTTAACAGTTAAGCTTTATCAGGTAGCCATTGCTATGCGTCAGGTGCTCCATCCGTATTTATACGGGTAGCCTTCCTTTTTCACGTGCTTCATCTGGTTTGAATTGACTCCTTATTTTTCTTTGATCTGATAAGTGCCATTCTCTTTGTTATAGGTGTTCATGTCACTCCAAGCTGAAAATGCATTACTGTACTGTGTCATGCATTGTTTGTCGCATTCTGATAATCTGTGTTTATGACCGGTCGCCACTTGCGGCATGGCTTGCTTTTGTGCACGCTACCGCTTCTTACAATTAAAAAAACAAAAGAGAGGAATTGTCTCATTAGCGAAACAATGGCAAGAGACCGCTATTTGTTGTGACTTATACTCCTGCTTTCTTCGATAATGATGAACAAGAACCAAATAATAGACTGTATATGATAGAAGATGTTCTGAATGAGAATTTAGCAAAAATTTTTCTCCGTTTGAAAATCTTTGCAGACGCCTCTTTGGTACATTACATTCTGCACAGAAATTAGTCATCTTAGATTTAAAAATCTAATCAATTGCCGTGCTTCATTTCTGACTTTACCACTATTAGGCATAAGAATAATACGAATATAAACATGACATGATAGGTATATTCTTCCGCGTTTGCTGTTGACTCACTCTAGTTTCGTAGTTTATTAGGCAGACAGGATTTCAATGAAATAGCAGCAAACACGAAACAATACATGGCAAAATGTTTATATTCGTATTATTCTTATGGTGAAGAGAATACTGCATGTGACTCACAATACATAAAAGTTCCTATTAGCACCCATCTCTTCTCACAGGTAGGAAAAAATTCAGAACGTAGAGTTGGCCATATTGACAAACATCCCAAACAGTCTTGCCAGTTGGATTTTCATAGTACATTGAAATGCTGCTACATTCGAAGATGAACAATATGGAATTTGTATTTACTTCGTTGGATAATGTATGAAAATGAAAATGCAGTGGTCGAAACTCGTGGCGGAGAAAAAAGCTCATCTTCAATCTTTTTTTAAAATTTATTTACTGACGCAGAGGTTTTGGTGCCTTTGTGCCTGCAAAGCATGCCTGTGTAGCGCTACATATATTCGACGGCAGAACTTAGTTGTGGCGGCACCTAACAACATTTTTCAGAACTTCTGCTTACTTTACACTCGATTCTAAGCCGCAGGCAGTTTTTTGGATTACAAAATGCGGAAAAAAAGCGCGGCTTAGATTCGAGTAAATATGGTAGGCGTCAATTACGAGGAGCCAATAAGTACCTAAAAAGGGTCCCGCAAAGTCAGCATGAGTGCTCCTAGGGCTTCTCAGGCGAAGACCACAGTGACAAAGATGACTTCGGGGCAGCGGCCTGTGACACACAAGGGCCGCAGGCAGCGACCATGTGTGCTATTTCAGAGTCGATGCCAGGCCAGTACACATGACGGCGCACCAGAGATTTTGTGCGAAGACACACCCCAGCGCCCTTGGTGAAGGAGGCGCAAGAGCGAAGCACGCAAAGACGCAGGTACCACAACACGCAGCGAAGCATTGTCAGTGGAGAGAAGGATAACACCATCCCTAGCCGTGAGGCGGTAGCGCAAAGCGTAGTAGTTCCGTAACGGATCAGAAGTCTTAGCAGACGGGCGATCTGGCCAACCCTTCTGAATACAGCATAAAACCCGGGAGAGGGTAGGGTCAGAACCCGTAGCAGACGCCAGCCTGTCCCCAATGATGGGGAACCCGTCCACAATCCGCTGCTCGGCAATATCCAGGTGGAAACACAAAAGTTCGTCCCTATCGAATGCCTGATTAGGACCCATGGGAAGGCGAGACAGAGCATCAGCATTTGCATGTTGAGCCGTTGACCGGAAATGAATCTCACAATTTAAACCGAGACAAGTAAAGAGCCCAACGCTGGAGGCGGTGTGCAGCCTTGTCAGGAAGTGACGTTAATGGATGAAACAAGGAAACAAGTGGTTTGTGATCCGTAAGAAGATGAAATTTTGAGCCATAGAGAAAAGCACCAAACTTATGAAGAGCATAAATAATGGCCAAAGCTTCTTTCTCAATTTGAGAATACTTTTGTTGGGCATCCGTGAGCGTTTTGGAGGCATAAGCAATGGGTTCCGAACTGTCAGAAAAACGGTGCGCAAGGACTCACCGACCCCGTATTGAGAGGCGTCTGTGGCAAGAACAAGATGTTGGCCAGGTCGATAAGTAGCCAGGTATGGGGCCAGTTTCAGCATAGTCTTCAATTTCTGGAAAGCCGCTTCGAAGCCGCAGACGGTAAAAACTTGTGATAGTATGCTGTTTTCCCCAAGAAGGCCTGCAGTTCCTTAACAGATGTAGGGCGAGGAAGGGGTTCAATCGCAGCGACAGTTTGCTGAAGCGGACGAATAGCATCCCGAGAGAGTTGAAACCCCAAGTACGTGATAGATGCCTGAAAAAATTGTGATTTCTGAAGATTGCACTTAAGACCGGCAGTCTGTAAGACATGAAAAAGTGTGCGGAGATTTTGAAGATGTTCTTCAGTGGTGGAGCCAGTGACAACAATGTCGTCCATGTAATTGATACACCCAGGGACAGGGAGCAATAATTGTTCCAAGAATCGCTGAAAGAGAGTAGGGGCACTAGCAACGCCGAATGGCAAGCGTTGGTATTGATAGAGGCCGAAAGGCGTGTTAAGGACCAGAAACTGCCAGGAAGCAGCGTAGAGAGGAAGTTGATGATAAGCTTCTGACAGGTCAATTTTAGAAAAATACTGACCTCCAGCAAGTTTAGTGAACAGTTCTTCAGGACGGGGCATAGGGTAAGTGTCGATGAGGCATTGAGCATTTACAGTGGCTTTCAAATCGCCACAGAGACGAATATCACCATTTGGCTTAGCAACGACAACGACAGGAGAGGACCACTCACTGGAAGTGACAGGAAGCAAGACCCCTGAAGTAGTGAGACGATCTAACTCCCGCTTTACGTGATCACAAAGGGCCACAGGAATGGGCCGACCCGGAAAAAACTTAGGCCGAGTAGTGGGTTTGAGCGTGATAGAGCTTCAAAGTCGTTTGGCACAGCCTAACCCAGGAGAAAAAAGGGACGAAAATGTCGTCGACAAGGAATCCAGTTGAGCATAAGGAATAGCATCAGAGACAATATTGACAGAGTCATCTATGGAGAACCCAAAAACGCGGAAGGCATCGAAACCAAAAAGATTTTCTGCGTTGCTCTGGTCGACCACAAATATGGGAACAGTGCGAACGACGGATTTGTAAGATACCTCAGCATTAAACTGTCCCAAGAGAGAAATCTTTTGTTTATTGTACGTCCGTAATTGCCGAGTGACAGGTGACAGGGGTGGAGAACCCAACTGAAGATACATCTGAGAATTAATTATAGTGGCAGCAGAACCAGTATCCACTTGCATGCGAACATCTCGACCAAGGATTTGGACAGTGAGGAATAGTGCAATTGACAGACAACACAGAATCAGAATCAGCGTCATGTTCATGAACACCATGTATGCGGTCGGATTTGCTAACGGAAGACACATGACCTTTCTTTTTGCAATTGTGACACACAGCCCAACGTTGGGGACAATCCACGCGTGAATGTTTCGTAAAACACCACGGACGTGAAGGAACTTGCCGGGGGTTTTGCTGCAGTTGCTTAGCAGGTTGTTTACGGCTAGGCCGAGGCTGCGTGTGGGAGCGCACTGCGGCCACGTCAGCCAGCGGGGACGCGCCGCACGCGTCGTCAACAGCGCACAGAGGTTGTATTTCCCCGACATCACCCCACGCCTTTATTTGCACCCCAGCGGTGCGAGAAATTTCAAAAGACTGCGCAATGGAGATAACTTCATCTAGAGTCGGATTCGCCAACTGAAGGGCATGTTGCCGAACTTCTTTGTCGGGCGCCGACCGGATAATAGCATCCCGTACCATGGAATCGGCATAGGATTCTTTGTGAACGTCAGTAACAAATTGACACTTTTGACTGAGGCCATGAAGTTCAGCAGCCCAAGTGCAATAGGATTGATGTGGCTGTTTTTGACAATGATAAAAGGCAACACGAGAGGCTACCACATGTGTTTGCTTTTGAAAATAGACAGACAGAAGTGAGCACATTTCAGCAAAGAACAAAGATGCAGGATCCTTCAAAGGAGCAAATTGCGACAAAAACCGATACATTTGAGGTGAAATCCAGGAAAGGAACAGAGACTTAATGGTTGTTTGTCCGTGACATGAAATGCCAAGAAGTGCTGTCGAAGACGTTTTTCATAATCAGACCAGTCTTCCGCCGTCTCGTTGTAAGGAGGAAAAGGAGGTATAGCCAATGACGAGAAACGCATTTGACGCCGCCGCGACGAAATCGCGAATCGCCGCTGTTAGAAACGTTTGCTGTTCAAGGAGATTTTGCAATAGTTGCTCGACAGTAGCCATGGAACCCTGTGGGTCAACGGTGAAAAGGAAAAATCCACTACCTCGTCGCCAATTGTTATAACGTCAAGTTTAACACATATATTTCAGAACAACACAACTCATATAAGTCACAGAGTAAGTTGACAAGCAAGACATGTGTACACGTTAGCATTTGAATGAGCACTGAGTCCCAGTCTAGCGGCCGCTGCTCGGCTGGCCGCTTAGGTGGCGCAGCTGCTGTATGGCGGCGCTTTGAATGATCGGCGAGTCACAACAAGAGTATAGTCAAATTAAATCAGGGGATGTTGTGTGTGTGTGGGGGAGGTGGGCAGGGTGACTGAACACACACTGAGAGTGACAAAGTGGTTCTTGTGTGAAGTTGCTTACCACAGTTGAAATTATAATTTGATTTCATTGTTCTGAATTTGAATTGTTATATTTTTGGTGTTATTATTGTTATTATTATTATTATTATTATTATTATTATTATTACAACTACTTCGGTGCAATACAAAAAAGCTATTTCTAGCCACTGGTGCATTAAAGTAGTATCAAAAATTTGTGGATTTGATAAATTTAATTAAAATAAATTGGCATAAAATGCCATGTTATGATTCTGGTATCTTTTTATCAAATATATCAGGTGCTCAATTGATTGTCTTACCAAGTAGTATTCTTCAGGACTAAGTATATAATTACGATTGTTGTTGCAGTTATTAATATCTAACAGCAATATGTATGTCATTTGCATAAATGCCCATCATTTGTTGTTCTGTCATGCCAGAAAATCTTCTCGTGCATAGCATCTATAACTTCTGAAGTATTTGTATTGCGAAGGCAAGTGGCAAAATTATTTTGCAGAGCTTACAATGAGACACTGTAAAAAAGCCTGGCAATTTTACACCCTGGTGCAAGTGGACGTTAATATTATCTGTAGCTAAATAAGGTAACATCCAGAATTGTAGTACAAGATAATTATTAGAGGCACAGGGGCTTAGAATGAGTCTCATATTCTATCTTAATAATCACTAATAAGCCACCGGTAGCTATAAAATTGAAATATTCTACCTTAATAATCATTACTAAGCTGTCAGTGAATATAAAATATGAAGTTGAGAAACCATATCAGTTTAAAAAATTAAACCACTTTTTCTATATAATTAACAATTGATTGATGAAAGTAACAATTTGTAAATAAATCAAATGGAATGATAATGTAGACTCAGTTGTAGGTCAAGCAAGTGGGAGACTTCAGTTCATTGGCAGGATACTAGGGAAATGTAATCGGTCTACAAAGAAGATAGCTTTCAAAAAGATGCAGCTCACACTTGTGGGACAGTACTAACATGGGATATTGAAGTAATACAAAGTAGGGCAGCACTAGCATTAACAGCTTTGTTTGACATGTGGTAAAGTGTTGTGAAGATAGTTAAGAAACTGAAATGGTGGAGGCTTGAAGACAGATGTGAACTTTCCCAAGAAAGCCTACTTACAAAGTTTCGAAAACTAGCTTCAAGTATTGAATCTAGGAATATACTGAAACACCCTAATTATCACTCCCATAGGGATCATGAGCACAATCTAAGACAGGGCTTAACAACTGGCTGGTTTTGAGCGCGAGTACTCGCGTCTGCTCAGGCACGTGCTCGCGAGCAGGTGCAAGGTCGCGGAGTAGGGAGGGAGGGGAAATGCGCGCGCTCGTTTGAATAGGGCCGCAGCGTGCCTATTGAATTCGCACCGACTGTGTAACGTTTAAAGTACTACTATCAGCTCTAAGAGTCACTTCGCTGGTTAAGAATCATGTCAAGTCGCCGTTGTGTAACCCCAACCATGCTTTCGCAGTTCAACCCCCATTGGGAGGAATTGTATCTGTTTACAGAAAAAGATGGTGTTGCAAAATGTTTAGTATGTCACAAAACGCTGAATTATTTTAGGAAATTTAATTTGCAGCGACATTATATGTTGTACCACGCGAAAGACTACGGAAGTGGAAAATGTGATGGACCAGATCGTGCACAGGAAGTTATTAAACTTAAAAGAAAGCTACCTGAAGAAGATCTGGACGACGAAGAAAAATCAACTGAGGCAGCTCTCAGAATGAGTTACAAAATTGCTTTGCTTTTAGCAAAATCCCTGTGCCCCTTCACTATGGCGATTTAATAAAAGTATTTGAGTCCATCTCAAGTTGAACAGTTTCGGATTGTGCCATTATCTAACATGACCATTATGCGTCGCATACAGGACATGGCAGATGACGTCCAGAGCCAGCTTGCAAATATCTGTAAAGATTTTATGGCGTATTGTCTAGCTCTGGACGAAAGTGTTGATATCACTGGAACAGCGCAGCTTGCCATATTCATTAGAGGTGTTAATAGAGATCTTCAGGTGAGGGAGGAGCTCCTCGATGTAGTAGCCATGAAGAACACTACAACCGGAGGTGATATTTTAAGTAGTGTTGAAGAAAGTGTTGAAAATATAGGATTGTCGTGGAATTCTTTAGTTTCAGTGTCTACAGACGGTGCACCAGCGATGACAGGGAAAAAGTCAGATTTCGTTGCGCTGTTGAAGGAGAAAATGCAAAAACTGACCGTGACGAATGAAATAAGGGGTGTTCACTTTGTGATCCACCAGGAAAACTTATGTGCATAGAGTATCACTCTTAAAAAATGTGATGAGTGTTGTTGTTCGTACAACCAATTATAAAAGGAAGCATGGGCTACAACACAGGCAATTTAAAAGCTTTCTTGAGCATGAAAGCCAGTATGGTATCCTGCCTTATTACAGCGAGGTCCGCTGGCTTAGTCGTGGTGAATTATTAAATCGATTTTTTTGCCTATTAGATGGGATAAATATGTTCATGGAAATAAATAACATGTGTGTTCCTGAATTGAAAGAGCCTTCATGGAAATGTGATCTCGCGTTCTTAGCAGATTTAACTATCCATCTGAATGCTTTGAACATTTGACTACAAGGTAAAGATCTGATAATTACTCATTTCATAGATCAAACACGAGCTTTTAAAATGAAATTGACGCTTTGGGTGAGTCTACTGGAAACAGGAAATCTAGCTCATTTTCCTAAAGTATCATCCGTGCAAGATGTTCACAAAGACTGTGAATGTTATTCACATAGTTTAGTTGCCCTTAAGGAAGAATTTGATCAACGCTTTCAAGATCTGACAGCACTAGACAGTGATTTTGATCTGTTCTCCTCTCCATATTCAGCGAATATTGAAGAGATTCGCCCTGAGCTGCAACTAGAAATTATTGACCTCCAGTGTGACAGAGAATACAGAGACAAATTTCAGAACAAGAAAAACATTTTGGAATTCTACAGACACTTCCCTCAGGATAGATTTCCTTGTTTGCACAAATTGGCGACTACAATAATATCAGTGTTTGGTCTCACGTATGTTTGTGAACAACTGTTCTCTGCAATGAAATGTAACAAGACGCGCCTGAGAAACGCATTGTCTGATTGAAATTTAAACTGCACGCTGCACCTACAATGCACAAGAACAATTACTCCGAACATACACGCAATTGTAAAGAGCAAAAAGTACAAGATAACTGAGAATCCCACACTTCAGTGACATCTTTTATTGTGTAACAGCTCACAAATTAATACGAATGTAGAGGCATACACTAAGCTAATAAAATTATGTGGCACGTGTACAGTCTCCTTTATTTGTTTCATTTGTCACAGTAATAATTCGTGAGTGATATCCCTGCAGGTGGCCGCAGATTTACATTGACTGGCGGCAGCTGTTGTGTGCCCCACATGACTCTCCCCACTCTCTGCTCTGGTCCGGTAGTGGGGGTAGCGTGCTCGCGCTGCTCCGTGCTCGCGCCTTGCTGCTCACAGCTTGCTCCGCGAGCACGTATGTTGTGAAGCCCTGATCTAAGACTAATTCCAGCACACCCAGCGGTGTTTGAGTAGTCACTCTTCCCGTGACTCGTATGTGAATGGAACAGAAAGAAGCTCTGAAAACTGGTATTATGGGAAGTATCATTTGATGTGCACCCTACAGTGGTTTTTAGAATATGGGTATAGGTATAAATGCAGGTTGTTGGTATTGGTGTTTAGGGATTTGGTGGTGCATCAGTTACATTTATCCTGCGCTGTAGGGAAGTGGGTGTTTGATGTGGAAGAGTTCACAGCAGTCATAGTGGAATTATTGTTGTTTATTGAATTTGGTATTATATGTGCTGAAGTGTGGATGTGAACTACAATGAAATGTAGATTGAGGAAGGTGGTCTGAGCTGTAGGACAGGGCAGTTGGCAGAGGTACCCGAGTGTTTGCTACAGCACATGGGCAGTCTGGATCCTCCCTCCCTGAACTAGTTTCCCTGAACCCCCACAGATGGGAACATGTTCTTCAACATATCCTTGCATCCTGCCACCCTCCTCGACTTAACGTCCATTAACATACATCCTTTTTTCTCCTATTGTTAGCATTTTTTCATTTCTTAGCTCAGTATTTTATTTTTTTTTTAATTATCTTTTTTTGTACTGACTTTCTGTCCCAATTCTCCCTCCTCCCCTCGTATTTATAAAAAATTTCCTTTCTACTGTCTCTCACTTCTAAATTGCACTATTTGTTCCACTTCTCATTTCTCTTGTCCTTACTCTATTTTTTTCATCATACTCTCTCCCTCTATCATTTCTGAGCTGATTCTGGCTTTCCAGTATACTATTTTTGACCTCATATTCTCTTGACTCCTGCCCCTTCAATTTTACCTCCCCTCATCCTCACAAGTGGGTCCCTGTAAACTATTGTCAGTGTAATCTGTGCCCCCTGCCCACTCCCTTTTTAGTCTTGCAACCTATCTCTCTCTGTCCTCACTGATAAAGGAACTAACTGTTCTGAAAACTTGGATAGTTTTGTGTCTGTTGGCAGTACTTAGAATTTAGCCTCCTTAATCTTTCCTTGCAAATATATAGTTTCTGTATGTGACCTCCAATTTTTGGTAAAATTATTGATTAATTCAGATAATAAGTCATTACAATAACTGAAAATATTCAAAGTTATTGATGTTTGATGAATTACAAGCATACACAGCGCAAATTTGTAAGTCCTTAGAACCAATATGTTATGAGCACTTACCAGTAATCCATCTAAATGAACACTACTCACTATCCTAAATTTCGTAATAAATAGTTATATATTTAAAAAGAAAGATGATGAGACTTACCAAACAAAAGCGCTGGCAGGTCGATAGACACACAAACATACACACAAAATTCTAGCTTTCGCAACCAACGGTTGCCTCGTCAGGAAAGAGGGAAGGAGAAGGAAAGACAAAAGGATATGGGTTTTAAGGGAGAGGGTAAGGAGTCATTCCAATCCCAGGAGCGGAAAGACTTACCTTAGGGGGAAAAAAGGACAGGTATACACGCGCGCACACACACACACATATCCATCCACACATACACAGACACAAGCAGACATTTGTAAAGGCAAAGAGTTTGGGCTATCAGTAATAAATAGTTATTCGTATTAAATTGTGGTATTGTGATCTGTGACTCGTATTAAATTGTGGTATTGTGATCTGTGCAATATATGCAGCCCCATAACTGCGGCTGTTGGCATATGGCTGCCACCCTCAGGAGCATCCCCTGTTAGCTCCGATTGTTGTGACCCCTAAATATTTTTAGAACATTTTGTACACACATTTCACACAAACCATCTGTCATTTTTTATTTGTTGAAACAGTATAATGGTGGTGATTGTTGATTATGGGACCAAACTGTGTAATCATCAGTACCTTGTACAACGGTTCGCTTAACTATTGCCAATGCTACAAAGGGTAAGCAATAGTTCTTTTCTGTTCCATAATAGTAGATAACAGGTAAATAAAGAATTCTAACTAAAAAAAAAATCATTACGAATTCTGAATCAATATCAAAGCAAGTAAAAATGATGTATGATCCTCAGACAATTATTTGCAAAGAAATGCACATTTTAAATCATTTTACATTTTTTAGTGACAAATGAAAGCCACCTTCAATTACAAAATCTTTCTTTATTCATTCACAATGCATTAAATCATCAAATCATGAATATAAACCATAAGGTTACATCTAATTTCGAACGATGTATATACTTTTACATGTCATATCTTTCTGTGTAAGTTATGTATTAATGACTTTCCCCAAGTTTGCATTGCTATTTAAGAAGTCTTGATTTTATTTTCCTCTTTTGTTTCAGTTTTAGTGTGGCATGTTTGTCAGAGAATATATGACCTGATTTTGGGCAAATTATTTCTGTTGATGCTGCAATGATGAGCCATCGTACACAAATACTTCTTTGTGAAACTAGCGAGTTTTGGGTATAACATTGCTTTTGCATGCCATCAAAATTTCATCTCTTCTGAAAAGAATTTTTTCTTCCTCCCAAACTTACTAACAGTTATCATGTTTGTACTGGCATTAGTAGTAACAGCTGAAGTTGCAAGAGTTGAACTCATTATATCAAAACTGTTCCAAATTGAGTCTTCAAAAACTGTTCGGAAACTTTATTCTTATCAAAAGGAAAATTCTCTTGAGAAAATTATAAAATTGTGAGACACAATTACACTACAGGTGTATCCTTCTCAACTTGGTGTCTGAGTAACCCTCTCCATCTCCACCTCAAGGAAGGAATTATTAGTTCCAAAAGTTCAGACAGTGTATGTACTTTTGTGTGTGTCTGTCACCAGTAGTGACATTTCTCCTATAGTTATGTTAGAATTCGCTGTAACACCTCAATTAAAGATCCTTTCAGGGACATCTGTAGCACAAACCCTCTTAAAAATGCCTGTCTTTTGAAATGTGAGTCCAAAAGAACCCCTTTTGACAATGCTGGGGGTGACAAGTTATATTGAGTCTACCAGTAAGTTTGAAGGCAAATAAGACTCTTTTCCTGTGAGCTTTGCAAATTCCTTAACATTCACAGCACACTCTTTGTGCCAATCAAAACTTTTGATACAAGTACTTTACTGTGGGAAGTGAGAGTCAGTTCTTGAAATGGTTTCAAAACTTTGATTACTCCTGGAAAAGCCCACATCTCGTGGTCGTGCGGTAGCGTTCTTGCTTCCCACGCCCGGGTTCCCGGGTTCGATTCCCGGCGGGGTCAGGGATTTTCTCTGCCTCGTGATGGCTGGGTGTTGCGTGCTGTCCTTAGGTTAGTTAGGTTTAAGTAGTTCTAAGTTCTAGGGGACTTCGACCACAGCAGTTGAGTCCCATAGTGCTCAGAGCCATTTGAACCATTTAGAACTCCTGGAAAAAGCCCCATGCTTAAAACAAGTGTCACTTCTAACAGATTTTTTACTCTGTCCATCATTTCAGCGTACGATTCCAGCAAGTTACACTAATTTGAGATTCACTACCTTTTGTTATAAAAAGTAGTAAGTGTTTTATAGGCCTGATTGCTCGTATGAAAATATTCCACACTGAATTTTATGTGATAGGATATTTTATTATTTCAAGATTAGCATGAACTGTTAAATATAAGTGTGTGAGCAACACATAGAATATGTTCCCATCTTGTCAAACATATTTTAGCGTTAAGTGACAAGGTTTTTTTGATTAGTATATTTGTTAGTCTGCCAATCATTACATTCAAAATAACCTAGAACTGTTGGATGTTATCCAGCTCTCCATGCTAGTCTATCCTGTGCAAGTCTATTCATCTGTCTATAACCACTGCAATCTACATCTACTTGGACCTACTTACACTCTCCTCCTACAACTTTTTATCAGATCACTACAGAAACTTAATCATGTGCCCTAATTTTTTTTTCTCCCCAGTTTTATGTAGCACCTCTTCATTAGTTATCCGATCTTCAGTATTCTGCTCTAACACCTCACTTCAAAACTTATATTGTCTATTTGTCTGAACTGTTTGTCATCCTCATTTCACTTCCTGCATGGCTACAATCCAGACAAACACTTTCAGGGAAGACTTCAGAATACTTAAATTTGTATTAAAATTTAACACATTTCTCTTTCTTAGAAACCATTTTCTTCCTATTACTGTCTACATTTTATATCCTTTCTATGTCTGTCACTGCCGATATTTTGCTGCTCAAATAGCAAAACTCTACTACGCTTCATGATCCTTGGTTTGCTTTTGTTCATGTTCAACTTGTAACCTCCATTCAAGACACTATCCATTTCATTCAACTGGCTGTCCAAGTTCTTTGCTCTGTCCAGCAGACTTGCGGTCTCATTGACAAAGCTTAAAATTTTTATTTCCTCTCCCAAAACTTTGACTGCCTTTCAGATTTCTCTTTGGTTTCCATTACTGTTTGCTCAACGCATATATTGAATAACATGGGTGATAGATACAACCTTTTCTCACTCCATTCTCAGCTACTGCCTCCCTTTCATGCCCTTTGACTCTTTATAATAGCTGTTTGGTTTTTATAGAAACTGTAGACAGCCTTTCATTCCTGTATTTTATCCCTGCTACCTTGTAATCTCATAGTGTAACCAACCAACATTGTCAAACGTTTTCTGTGAATCTACAAATACTATTAAAGGTCCTACTGCACTGGGACATCCTACTGCAGTGGGACACCATGATAGTTGTGCTGGCAACACTCAGGTCTGGCAGTACAAGACACCAGAAGAGACACCAGATGAATTTCTTCAGTCTGCACTTAGTATTACATGGACACAGAAGAGCTAGTAGCTTTGTCATTGACATTAAAATAAAGAGAATGCAGAAAAATAAGAGGTTCTGGATACATCACTCTATTGCTGATTGTGACACAAACTACACTCCTGGAAATTGAAATAAGAACACCGTGAATTCATTGTCCCAGGAAGGGGAAACTTTATTGACACATTCCTGGGGTCAGATACATCACATGATCACACTGACAGAACCAAGGGCACATAGACACAGGCAACAGAGCATGCACAATGTCGGCACTAGTACAGTGTATATCCACCTTTCGCAGCAATGCAGGCTGCTATTCTCCCATGGAGACGATCGTAGAGATGCTGGATGTAGTCCTGTGGAACGGCTTGCCATGCCATTTCCACCTGGCGCCTCAGTTGGACCAGCGTTCGTGCTGGACGTGCAGACCGCGTGAGACGACGCTTCATCCAGTCCCAAACATGCTCAATGGGGGACAGATCCGGAGATCTTGCTGGCCAGGGTAGTTGACTTACACCTTCTAGAGCACATTGGGTGGCACGGGATACATGCGGACGTGCATTGTCCTGTTGGAACAGCAAGTTCCCTTGCCGGTCTAGGAATGGTAGAACGATGGGTTCGATGACGGTTTGGATGTACCGTGCACTATTCAGTGTCCCCTCGACGATCACCAGTGGTGTACGGCCAGTGTAGGAGATCGCTCCCCACACCATGATGCCGGGTGTTGGCCCTGTGTGCCTCGGTCGTATGCAGTCCTGATTGTGGCGCTCACCTGCACGGCGCCAAACACGCATACGACCATCATTGGCACCAAGGCAGAAGTGACTCTCATCGCTGAAGACGACACGTCTCCATTCGTCCCTCCATTCACGCCTGTCGCGACACCACTGGAGGCGGGCTGCACGATGTTGGGGCGTGAGCGGAAGACGGCCTAACGGTGTGCGGGACCGTAGCCCAGCTTCATGGAGACGGTTGCGAATGGTCCTCGCTGATACCCCAGGAGCAACAGTGTCCCTAATTTGCTGGGAAGTGGCGGTGCGGTCCCCTACGGCACTGCGTAGGATCCTACGGTCTTGGCGTGCATCCGTGCGTCGCTGCGGTCCGGTCCCAGGTTGACGGGCACGTGCACCTTCTGCCGACCACTGGCGACAACATCGATGTACTGTGGAGACCTCACGCCCCACGTGTTGAGCAATTCAGCGGTACGTCCACCCGGCCTCCCGCATGCCCACTATACGCCCTCGCTCAAAGTCCGTCAACTGCACATACGGTTCACGTCCACGCTGTCGCGGCATGCTACCAGTGTTAAAGACTGCGATGGAGCTCCGTATGCCACGGCAAACTGGCTGATACTGACGGCGGCGGTGCACAAATGCTGCGCAGCTAGCGCCTTTCGACGGCCAACACCGCGGTTCCTGGTGTGTCCGCTGTGCCGTGCGTGTGATCATTGCTTGTACAGCCCTCTCGCAGTGTCCGGAGCAAGTATGGTGGGTCTGACACACCGGTGTCAATATGTTCTTTTTTCCATTTCCAGGAGTGTAGTTATTTCACACACTGTAAAACGTTTTAGGAAATTACAGTGTTAATATTTAAGCTTCGTGAGAATGTCAGCACATTAATTTGATGAGTTAGTGGTGATTTCCATAGGACACTATTTTAACGAAAGTCAGAAGAAAATTTTCATGACCTGTCTCATCAGTAGCTAATTATTTGTTGTTCGGAGTGATGGTTTACAGTTGTGGTTGTTAGTGTAAAGTAAACACAGAAGTGGTATTTCACTTTTTATTGGAAAAGTACTTCATTATGAAATTAAATTAAATTTACAAATATTTTATACAAAAATTAGGAAACCTGCACAGAGGAATAATAAGGGAAGCTGTTATGATGTCGCAAACTTGAAGCTGATGCCTGCATAGTTTCCCCAGATATTAGATTCTGGTGGAAGTGTTTTGATAAAAAATGGCAGCTTGCATCATTTATGGGTGTACTGATCATTCCGATCGTAGTCTAAAATTAGAGGAATCACATTTCATTTGTAAGTGGACTCATTCAAGTGATATTGTCTTTTAAACAATGAAAAATTCAGGCTGCAATAATGACAGTATTATGAAAAGGATAGATTGCTACTAAACATATAGTGGAGATGTCAAGTCGCAGACAGGCACAACAAAAGGTCATGTGATCTACAAGCTAAGCTGCAACCACTGTGGTGCGTTCTACGTGGCCATGTCAACCAATAAGTTGTATCCTCATGAATGGCCACCAGCAAACTGTGGCCAGTAAACAGCTGGACCACCCAGTTGTTGAAAACGCTGACCAACATAACATTCTTCATTTCAGAGACTACATCACAGTCTCTGCCATGTGGGTCCTTCCTACCAGCACCAACTTTTCTGAATTGCGCAGGTGGTAACTGTCCCTACAATATGTCTTATGTTCCCCTACTCTCCTGGTCTCAACCCTTGTCAATTGCTATCCTTGACCCACTTGTCTCCTCCTCTGTTCCCACCCCAACACAACAGAACCTTCTATTCCACCAATGCACCCACAGTCTTTTTACTTGCACCTAGCTGCCCTACCCTCTCCCCACCTCGTGCCTGTATGCTCTCACAAGCAGCACTTTACCGTCCCCCACACCTACCCTGCTATCCCTCCCCCTCCCTGCCTTACCCTTCTCCTTACCATCACCACCACCACCACCACCACCACAAATGCTTCTCCACTATATGACGAGTAGCAATCCATCTTTTTTATGATATTGTCTTTTATATATACAAATTTTGGTTGCTCTGTTTTGTTTACTGTAATGGTTTTATTTCTGTTACTGGGCTTTAGATTTCCCATCAGTCCAACTTGAAAAGTTCTTTGGGTGAAAACTGCGAGAAGGAAAGACCGCAAATGAACCAAGCGTAGCAAAATAGGTTCTCAACATTTTTGGAAAGAGAACATAGGACGAACATCAGTTTCATCAGTCAGTATTAAGGAAAATGATGGATTACGATCAGCCTTTTCATGTCACCTACTTCTCTCCTCATTTGTTTGAAATGTGTAACATAAACTAAATTACATTAATGAGGCAAAATATGTCATATTACTAGATCATATATGTATTTAAGACCACAAAAATTCTGAAAATACCTTCAGGATGCCGTGTTTCTCAAGAATGCACTGTAACATTTTCTATTTAAAACAACTCTTGTGTACACATGACACAAATTAACACTAAGAAGCAAACTTAAACTGTAGTCCGCTGGTGTTATGGGGCATCTAACTTGGCGGCAGCAGCTTCAGAGCAATGGACAGTGTAAATCTGTAGTCCCATCTCCTTTATTATACCTCCATGCAAACATGCATCATATGTTTACATATCTTACTTCTTAAAATAATTCGGATGTGTCGGATCCTTAATCACCACTTACTGCAGCAGGAGATGTACGAGGATCACTCCAAAAGAAATGCACACTATTTTTAAAAAATACAGTTTTCATTCTGCATGTCTGAAAGTTTTACAGTGTGTAGATACATCCTTCCTGCTTGTTTTCAAACTTAGTTCAACCTGTTCCCCTGAGTGGCACCATCACAGCATGTCTTCAAGATAGCTGCTACACTTTACGTTCGTCAGAAGCAACGTGCTGTCATAGAATTCCTGTGCTGTGAAAACTAGACAGTGGGAAACATCCACAAGAGGTTGAAAAAGGTGCATGGATATGCTGCTGTCGATCGCAGTACCGTTAGTCGGTGGGCAAGCAGGTTACGTGATGAAAGCAGACACAGCAATATTGAAGACTGTCCTCGCAGCAGCAAGCCTCATACTGCACACACTCCAGACAATGTGCAGAGAGTTAACGAATTAGTGAATGCTGACAGACACATCACAGTGAACGAATTGTCACGCTGCGTTGGGATAGGGGAAGGAAGTGTTTGCAGAATACTGAAAGTGTTGGCATTAAAAAAGGTTTGTGCCAGGTGGGTTCCCAGGATGTTGACAGTGGCTCACAAAGAAACAAGAAAAACAGTATGTAGCAAACTTTTGGAACAGTATGAGAATGGTGGAGATGAATTTCTTGAAAGAATTGTGACAGGTGATGAAACATGGCTCCATCATTTTTCACCAGAGACGAAGAGGCAATCAATGGAGCAGCATATGCAGATTCACCCAAGAAAAAAATTCAAAACCACACCTTTTGCTGGAAACGTTATGGCTATGGTGTTTTTTGATTCGAAAGGACTCTTGCTTGTGGACATCATGCAAAGTGGAATCACCAATTCTGATGCATACCGAGTGAGGTGGCGCAGTGGTTAGCACACTGGACTCGCATTCGGGAGGACGACGGTTCAATCCCGCGTCCGGCCATCCTGATTTAGGTTTTCCATGATTTCCCTAGATCACTCCAGGCAAGTGCCGGGATGGTTCCTTTGAAAGGGCACGGCCGACTTCCTTCCCCATCCTTCCCTAATCCGAGCTTGTGCTCCGTCTCTAATGATCTCGTTGTCGACGGGACGTTAAACACCAATATCCTCCTCCTCCTTCTCTGATGTATATGTGACAACACTGAAGAAACTTCAAGCTTGACTGAGTCGTGTTCGACCACATTGGCAAAAGCAGGATGTTTTGCTGTTACACGGCCACATATCAGTCAAAAAACCATGGAAGCGATCACAAAACTCGGATGGACAACACTGACACAGCCGCCTTATAGTCCTGACCTGGCTCCATGTTACTATCATCTCTTTGGGAAACTGAAAGACTCTCTTCATGGAACAAGGTTTGAAGATGATGACTCCCTTGTGCACGCTGCCAAACACTGGCTCCAACAGGTTGATCCAGAATTTTAGCATGCGGGTGTACAGGCGCTGGTTGCGAGTGGTATAAGGCAGTTGAGAGGGATGGAAATTATGTGGAGAAATGAAAATATTGTCCCTGAAGGATGTATCTACACACTGTAAAACTTTCAAACATGTAGTGACATGGAGTGACCCTCGTAGCTGTGGTACTTGTGTGGAGGAAGGTTTCAAGGAAAAGTTCCTATCCCACATAGTAAATCATCGCTTTGTCTTGTGTTGTAAAGTTTTGTGATTGGATTGGAGCATCAGGAAACGTCTGTGAAGAAATTGAGGAACTATAATTTCCAAGTTCTACAACATGTCAGCATCCTGAAAGTGCATTATTGTGAGTAGTTTGAATGCAATTTTAATGTGGATGGATGTGTTCTTAAAAAATGGGTTTCGTTTACGAGGTGGGTGAGAAAAATAATGAGGCTGACAACACTGTGATCAATCTGGCAACACATGTTGTTCTGCTTGTGCTTACCTGTGTGTTCATCCCTTCCTGATGCTCAGAGTTTCAGCTCTGTACAGCCATTTTTGAGAGCACCATCAGTGAAGTTGTGTTTTTGTTGTGTATTACAAAAATGGAACATAGAGCAATGTTGTGCCATCAAGTTTTGTGTTAAATTTGGCGAATGTGTTAGTGTGGCATTTGAAGTATTGAAACAGACCTATGTGGAACATTCCTTATCAGGAGCACAAGTTTTTCACAAATCATTTTTGTAAGGCCTACCTTGCTCAGAGAGACCTTAAACTTCAAAAACTGAGGAAAACATTGAATGTACACTTGCTCTTGTGAGATCAGACTGACTTTTAACCATAACGATGGTGAGTGAGCTGTTAAAAATTTTCAGCATACATCAAATTTTGACTGAAGTTTTGCACATGTGAAAAGTTTGTGCCAAAATGGTGCCAAAAAACCCCAGAACTGAGCAGAAAGTTAATTGCAAAAAAATGTCCATTGATCTTCTTGAGAGTACTGTCAATCACCAAAAATGGTTCAGTCATGTGATCACAGGTAATGAATCCTGGATATTTTAGTACAGTCTGAGGCAAAGCATCAAATTGAGGAGTGGCACTCGGACATCTGTTCGACTGAAAAAAGCTTGAATGCGCAAATCAAAGATCAAAACAAAGCTGACTTGCTTTATTGACAGTAGGGGTATCATGCATAAAGAGTTTGTTCTTCCAGGAAAAACTGTCAACCAAGTGTTTTACAAAGATGTTCTTAAAATGCTCAGGAAAAGGATAAATCGAGTGAAACCGGACATTGCAGACAAATGGATGCTGTGTCATGACAACGCCCCATGTCCCACAGCTACCTCCAACAAGGAATTTTTGACCTCGAAAGGTATTCCTGTTGTTCCACAGCCCTCCTATTCACCTGATCTGGGTCCTTGTGACTCTTTTCTCTTTGGCCAAAATTGAAAAAGTCTTTAAAAGGAAATCATTTTGGGACTCTGGAGAACAATCAAAAGAATATGAGCAACATGTTAAAGTCCCTACCAGTTGAAGCTTTTCCCACTGCTACCAAGACCGGGAACAGTGGTGACATCGGTGTTTAGCTGCTGCAGGGAACTGCTTTGAAGGGACAGTATTGTTGTTTGAAAAAAAAAAAAAAAGCACACACACACACACTTAGGTAGATAAAAAACTAAAACTTTCTCCACTGACCAACCACCTATAACTGCTACTACTCAGTCAGGACCACAGTTCGAATAGTCCTGAGATGAAATGTTCCAAATTGCTGGTTTCGTTTGAATATCACAGAGAAAAGATTTGGTATTGAAGCTATCCATAGCACACACATGGAATTCAAAAGAAACTTACATGTGAGTGAGCAGCAGGTAGTGTGTGCCAGCTCTGCTGGCATAGCAGTGCAGAATCGAACATCAGCAGCCGTTTGTTCCACTGGCAGCACTGGCACCTCTGCCACACCCGAGTAGATGGCTCCACTGTGTCCCACGGTTGTATTTGGTGTCTATCAGCAGAGCCCCATAAATGTAGCTTTGCCTTTTTTCAGTCTCTCTTCTAAGGTAAGTCATAGTGTCAGTATGGTCTTGCATTTACATACATTTCTCTGAAATCCAAACTGGTCTTCCCAGAGGCTGGCTTCTACCAGTGTTTCCATTGTACTATAATGTAGTGTTCTATAATTGTTACGTCTGAGGTTGTAGCTCAGAAAATCCAGGCAACTGCAATCAGTCTTAAGAGTGAAACATATTTTAACTTGTTTTGTAACTTTTACATGGCAAGTATAAATAGAGTGTATTTCAAATAGTATTTACGAGATATTTTATTGGGCTCCAGGTAGTGTAATAGTTCAGCTCGAATCCTCTGGAAAGAAACTATTACTCTTTCTTTCTGTACCACATTTGTAATTTAGTACAAGGGTTAAAACACCTACCTTCACTTTTCTTTTGCAGTAGCACTTTCAAACTGCACAAGACACATACTGGTACTACTTTCCCGAGAACTTTTACACTGGTAGCTTGAAGATGAGAGAAGTGGTAGTGTGAACAGCTGTGGTGGATTTAGCTGCTCTGCTAGTAGTTTTATTCTGTGTATCATGATCAAAACAATTATGGCTCTGTGGACTACATAAAATGAGTTTGTAGACCAGATGTGACTCTTGCACCATGTGTTAAGACTACTGGCCTAAGTAAAAGCATCAACAGTAGTTAAGCAAAAGGAAGGGAACCAGGCATAAGTGCCTCAATTTCATAAGGGCACTGATGTATAAACAACAAGAGGAATTGACTGGCCTAAAGGTGCCTGCAGCACCTGGCCTGTATCCAGCCTGTGTGATAAAATTGGGGAACTGACACTTGTCATCTGGAGGCAGCTCCTCATGTCACACAAGTTGCACAGGTTTCGCTGTTACAAAATCACTGGTGTTCGAAACCATTGCTCATTTTACCATGGAACTGATTTTCATCCATTATCCAAAAGCAAAAAGTCACTTGGGGTCCAGGCAATGCACAAGGCAGTGGACTTTCTCATGTGATACGGGCCAAAACTAACACAGGATGGGATTCAAGAGTGCACACAAGAACTCAGCTGGAAGAGAAGGGCTTCAAGTTCGTGTCAATGAATGAGAAAATAGTTGCAAGATCATGTAACACATGGCTCTGGGTACACTTGCTACTAGTTCAACATCCATTAAATGTAATGGTTTCCTTCTGTCTGGTACTGAAGGAGCTCAAAAATTCACATTTGTGATATATGAGAATATAGATGCAAATTTTGCCTAAAAATGCAAAATTATCTAATATGTACGATTCCATCCATTATTGTAGCAAAGATAGACACAAAGCCCACACCTACTACAGTAGTACAAGTTTATATGCCAACTAGCTCTGCAGATGATGAAGAAATTGATAAAATGTATGATGAGATAAAAGAAATTATTCGGGTAGTGAAGGGAGACGAATATTTAATAGTCATGGGTGACTGGAATTCGAGAGTGAAGGAAACATAGTAGGTGAATATGGATTGGGGGAAATAAATGAAAGAGGAAGCCGTCTGGTAGAATTTTGCACAGAGCATAACTTAATCATAGCTAACACTTGGTTCAAGAATCATGAAAGAACGTTGTATACATGGAAGAACCCTGGAGATACTAGAAGATATCAGATAGATTATATAATGGTAAGACAGAGATTTAGGAACCAGGTTTTAAATTGTAAGACATTTCCAGGGGCAGATGTTGACTCTGACCACAATCTATAGGTTATGAACTGTAGATTAAAACTGAAGAAACTACAAAAAGGAGGGAATTTAAGGATATGGGATCTGGATAAACTGAAAGAACCAGAGGTTGTGCAGAGTTTCAGGGAGAGCATAAGTGAACAATTGTCACGAATGGGGGAAAGAAATACAGTAGAAGAAGAATGGATAGCTTTAAGGGATGAAATAGTGAAGGCAGCAGAGGTTCAAGTAGGTAAACAGACGATGGCTAGTAGAAATCCTAGGGTAACAAAAGAAATATTGAATTTAATTGATGAAAGGAGAAAATATAAAAATGCAGTAAATGAAGCAGGCAAAAAGGAATACAAACGTCTCAAAAATGAGATCGACAGGAAGTGCAAAATGGCTAAGCAGCGATGGCTAGAGAACAAATGTAAGGATGTAGAGGCTTATCTCACTAGGGGTAAGATAGATACTGCCTACAGGAAAATTAGAGAGACCTTTGGAGATAAGAGAACCACTTGTATGAACATCAAGAGCTCAGATGGAAACCCAGTTCTAAGCAAAGAAGGGAAAGCAGAAAGGTGGAAGGAGGGTGATGAACTTGAGGACAATATTATGGAAATGGAAGAGGATGTAGATGAAGACGAAATGGGATATACGATACTGCGTGAAGAGTTTGACAGAGCACTGAAAGACCTGAGTCAAAACAAGGCCCCCGGAGTAGACAACATTCCATTGGAACTACTGACGGCCTTGGGAGAGCCAGTCCACCATCTGGTGAGCAAGATGTATGAAACAGGCGAAATACCCTCAGACTTCAAGAAGAATATAATAATTCCAATCCCAAAGAAAGCAGGTGTTGACAGATGTGAAAATTACCGAACAATCAGTTTAATAAGCCACAGCTGCAAAATACTAACACGAATTCTTTACAGACGAATGGAAAAACTGGTAGAAGCCGACCTCGGGGAAGATCAGTTTGGATTCCGTAGAAATGTTGGAACACGTGAGGCAATACTGACCTTACGACTTATCTTAGAAGAAAGATTAAGGAAAGGCAAACCTACATTTCTAGCATTTGTAGACTTAGAGAAAGCTTTTGACAATGTTGACTGGAATACTCTCTTTCAAATTCTAAAGGTGGCAGGGGTAAAATACAGGGAGCGAAAGGCTATTTACAATTTGTACAGAAACCAGATGGCAGTTATAAGAGTCGAGGGACATGAAAGGGAAGCAGTGGTTAAGAAGGGAGTAAGACAGGGTTGTAGCCTCTCCCCGATGTTATTCAATCTGTATATTGAGCAAGCAGTAAAGGAAACAAAAGAAAAATTTGGAGTAGGTATTAAAATCCATGGAAAAGAAATAAAAACTTTGAGGTTCGCCGATGACATTGTAAGTCTGTCAGAGACAGCAAAGGATTTGGAAGAGCAGTTGAACAGAATAGACAGTGTCTTGAAAGGAGGGTATAAGATGAACATCAACAAAATCAAAACGAGGATAATGGAATGTAGTCGAATTAAGTCGGGTGATGCTTAGGGAATTAGATTAGGAAATGAGACACTTAAAATAGTAAAGGAGTTTTGCTATTTGGGGAGCAAAATAACTGATGATGGTCAAAGTAGAGAGGATATAAAATGTAGACTGGCAATGGCAAGGAGAGTGTTTCTGAAGATAAGAAATTTGTTAACATCGAGTATAGATTTAAGTGTCAGGAAGTCATTTCTGAAAGTATTTGTATGGAGTGTAGCCATGTATGGAAGTGAAACATGGACAATAAATAGTTTGGTCAAGAAGAGAATAGAAGCTTTCAAAATGTGGTGCTACAGAAGAATGCTGAAGATTAGATGGGTAGATCACATAACTAATGAGGAGGTATTGAATAGAATTGGGGAGAAGAGGAGTTTGTGGCACAACTTGACAAGAAGAAGGGGCCGGTTGGTAGGACATTTTCTGAGGTATCAAGGGATCACAAATGTAGCATTGGAGGGCAGTGTGGAGGGTAAAAATCGTAGAGGGAGACCAAGCGATGAATACATTAAGTAGATTCAGAAGGATGTAGGTTGCAGTAAGTACAGGGAGACGAAGGAGCTTGTACAGGATAGAGTAGCATGGAGAGCTGCATCAAACTAGTGTCAGGACTGAAGACCACAACAACAACAAACAACGATTCCATAGCAAATTGTATCCAAGTGAACTACTTTATCAAAGATAATTTGACATAACTTTATTTTCTACAATAAATATTAAAAAAATGGGGCCAATTTCCTGTTGCTGGTATTGCACACATCACATGGTGAAGCCCAGTTTGCGAAGATAATGTGTGTAAAAACGTGTTTGCAAAACAAAAGTACACAAATGCAACAACATTTCAGTGCACTCGATACTCTGGTGTCAAGCCAATTGTGGGCAGTAGACTGGTCTGTATAAAATATACACTGCATAATGCAATTGAGGACAATCAGTTTGGCTTTGGGAAAGGTAAAGGCACCAGAGAGCCAGTTCTAACGTTGTGGTTGATGATGAAAGCAAGACACATTCATAGGATTTGTCAACCTGCAAAAAGCATTCAACAATGAAAAATGGTGCAAGAGGTTCGAAATACTGAGAAACATATGGGTGAACTATAAGAAGAGACGAGTAATGTACAATATGTAAAATAGCCAAGAGGGAACAATAAGAGTGGAAAACCAAGAAGGAAGTGCTCTGATTAAAAAGGGTTTAAGACAGGGATGTTGTCTTTTGGCCCTGTGTTCAGTCTGGACATCAAAGAAGCAATTATGGAAATCAGGAGTGGAATTAAAATTCAAGGTGAAATTATATCAATGATATGATTCACTGATGACACTGCTGTCATGAGTGAAAGTGAAGAAGAATTACATAAACTGCTGAATGGAAAGAACAGTCTAATGGGTACAGAATGTGGATTGAGAGTAAATCAAAGAAAGATGAAAGTAATGGGAGGTGTCTCTCAATGTATTTTGAGCATTGCGAAAGTCTTCCTCTACCTTGCAAATCCTCCCCGTCCCCCAGTTTTACATCAGTGTCTAAATACATTGTTGGTTCTGCCTTTAGTGTTGTCAAGTATGGTTTGCACAGCTGTGAATGCTTACAAAAAGTAAACATCAATATTCTACAAATTTTGTGATTATTGAATTAGGTGGGAACCGAACAACAATGTCGAGAAACAAACCAGAGCAGCACTCTGTTCACATCAGAGAAAAACTGCTGCTTCTCAATAAGAGCAATCATTCGTTTAAAGCTTAAATAGATCCAAAATAAGAAAACAAGGTAAGATCATTTCAGAAAAAACTGTTGAAGTTATTGCAAAAGCAAACATTTCAGTCATTTACCACTTTTATTTTCAACAGTCAGTTTCAAAGCATTCATACTTTGTCTTTAGTTACATAGCACGACAACCTTTTAAATCTGTAAATCTAACCATATGCACACAAACAAAAAATTCAAATGCAAATTTTGCCAAAATAGATGCTACATTTTCAGATCCGTTCTGATATTCAATTGAGAAGTCTGTCTGGTGAGGCAGAATTCTAGTTATGTTTGTGTGCTTACATTTTCATCTCTGTGGAATGTTAACCTCTTTCATTCCTCCAGAAGGCTCAACAAGCTATAGAAATCCTATATATCATGTTTTCTGCCCAGATATTGACTCACGTAACTACGGCATTCTCAGGAACCAGTGAGCCAGATGGTTGTGGATTTTGGTACTTAAAATGCCTCATGACCTAAGTAGACCATTTGAGGAAATTTGAGGAAATATTCCTTCATCCTGTTTTGTTAGTATGTGACTGGTGAAAGGATAAATTAGCATCACACATCTTTCACCATCTCTTTAGATGTAATAACTCTATTCACAGCCAGAACTTAATGTATGTTTTGCAACAAACAGATGAAATGAGAGGTCAGGATAAACAAACCTCGAGATCCTGAATTATTTCCTTAATGCTCTCACTTATGTTGTCTGATCGTGAGCACTGAGTACCCACTTGTATCATTTAGCATTCATAGTGCAAGAAGACTGCAATAGTTGAGCAAGGTGGCAAAAATGATTCTTTTTTGGTTGTGGCCTTCCTTGGAATTCAACATTATTCCACTGGGTGCCTTTCATGAAGTCTGCTCTGCTTCTGTTTTGGTTAGTAATGAATCATAAAATTTTTTATTCCCACTGCCTGAATACATACTTAATGAGATTTATTGCATCTCCTGCAGTTACGTAGTCTTGTACATCAGTTATAATACAGTGTGTGAATTAACACACATATGGAAATATTAAAGGTGAAAGGTAGTCCTATATTGATACAGTAGTCCTCTGCAAAATAAAACCAAACAGGGACAGTACAGTTTGGTCAACTCACAATGGTCCAATCTGGCATGTTAAAACATGCTCTGAGAGTTTTAAGAGTTTTGAAGAATGCTGAAGATTAGATGGGTAGATCACATAACTAATGAGGTGGTATTGAATAGAATTGGAGAGAAGAGAAATTTGTGGCACAACATGACTAGAAGAGGAATCGGTTGGTAGGGCATATCTGAGGCATCAAGGGATCACCAATTTAGTATTGGAGGGCAGCGTGGAGGATAAAAATCATAGAGGGAGACCAAGAGATGAATACACTAAACAGATTCAGAAGAATGTAGGTTGCAGTAGGTACTGGGAGATGAAGAAGCTAGCACTTTCTTTAATGCGAAAACGTTCCCTACTTTTTGATTAGTCCTCGTACATATGATCTAAGACAAAAAAAATCAACATCACAAAGAAATTACCCAATTGAGACAGTAACCTACAGATGTGATGTACATTTACAGACAAAAAAATTATTACGATTTCAGAAAAATTGGATGGTTTATTCAAGAGTCGTTATCAGGAGAAAGAAAACTGGCGTTCTACGGATCGGAGCGTGGAATGTCAGATCCCTTAATCGAGCAGGTAGGTTAGAAAATTTAAAAAGGGAAATGGATAGGTTAAAGTTAGATATAGTGGGAATTAGTGAAGTTTGGTGGCAGGAGGAACAAGACTTCTGGTCAGGTGACCACAGGGTTATAAACACAAAGTCAAATAGGGGTAATGCAGGAGTAGGTTTAATAATGAATAGGAAAATAGGAGTACGGGTAAGCTACTACAAACAGCATAGTGAAGGCATTATTGTGGCCAAGATAGATACGAAGCCCACACCTACTACAGTAGTACAAGTTTATATGCCAACTAGCTCTGCAGATGACGAAGAAATTGAAGAAATGTATGATGAAATAAAAGAAATTATTCAGATAGTGAAGGGAGACGAAAATTTGATAGTCATGGGTGACTGGAATTCGAGTGTAGGAAAAGGGAGAGAAGGAAACGTAGTAGGTGAATATGGATTGGGGCTAAGAAATGAAAGAGGGAGCCTCCTGGTAGAATTTTGCACAGAGCACAACTTAATCATAGCTAACACTTGGTTTAAGAATCATGATAGAAGGTTGCATACATGGAAGAACCCTGGAGATACTAAAAGGTATCAGATAGATTATATAATGGTAAGACAGAGATTTAGGAACCAGGTTTTAAATTGTAAGACATTTCCAGGGGCAGATGTGGACTCTGACCACAATCTATTGGTTATGACCTGTAGATTAAAACTGAAGAAACTGCAAAAAGGTGGGAATTTAAGGAGATGGGACCTGGATAAACTCAAAAAACCAGAGGTTGTACAGAGTTGCAGGGAGAGCATAAGGGAACAATTGACAGGAATGGGGGAAAGAAATACAGTAGAAGAAGAATGGGTAGCTTTGAGGGATGAAGTAGTGAAGGCAGCAGAGGATGAAGTAGGTAAAAAGACGAGGACTAGTAGAAATCCTTGGGTAACAGAAGAAATATTGAATTTAATTGATGAAAGGAGAAAATATAAAAATGCAGTAAGTGAAGCAGGCAAAAAGGAATACAAACGTCTCAAAAATGAGATCGACAGGAAGTGCAAAATGGCTAAGCAGCGATGGCTAGAGGACAAATGTAAGGATGTAGAGGCTTATCTCACTAGGGGTAAGATAGATACTGCCTACAGGAAAATTAGAGAGACCTTTGGAGATAAGAGAACCACTTGTATGAACATCAAGAGCTCAGATGGAAACCCAGTTCTAAGCAAAGAAGGGAAAGCAGAAAGGTGGAAGGAGGGCGATGAACTTGAGGACAATATTATGGAAATGGAAGAGGATGTAGATGAAGACGAAATGGGATATACGATACTGCGTGAAGAGTTTGACAGAGCACTGAAAGACCTGAGTCAAAACAAGGCCCCCGGAGTAGACAACATTCCATTGGAACTACTGACGGCCTTGGGAGAGCCAGTCCTGACAAAACTCTACCATCTGGTGAGCAAGATGTATGAAACAGGCGAAATACCCTCAGACTTCAAGAAGAATATAATAATTCAAATCCCAAAGAAAGCAGGTGTTGACAGATGTGAAAATTACCGAACAATCAGTTTAATAAGCCCCAGCTGCAAAATACTAACACGAATTCTTTACAGACGAATGGAAAAACTGGTAGAAGCCGACCTCGGGGAAGGTCAGTTTGGATTCCGTAGAAATGTTGGAACATGTGAGGCAATACTGACCTTACGACTTATCTTAGAAGAAAGATTAAGGAAAGGCAAACCTACGTTTCTAGCATTTGTAGACTTAGAGAAAGCTTTTGACAATGTTGACTGGAATACTCTCTTTCAAATTCTAAAGGTGGCAGGGGTAAAATACAGGGAGCGAAAGGCTATTTACAATTTGTACAGAAACCAGATGGCAGTTATAAGAGTCGAGGGACATGAAAGGGAAGCAGTGGTTAAGAAGGGAGTAAGACAGGGTTGTAGCCTCTCCCCGATGTTATTCAATCTGTATATTGAGCAAGCAGTAAAGGAAACAAAAGAAAAATTTGGAGTAGGTATTAAAATCCATGGAAAAGAAATAAAAACTTTGAGGTTCGCCGATGACATTGTAATTCTGTCAGAGACAGCAAAGGATTTGGAAGAGCAGTTGAACAGAATAGACAGTGTCTTGAAAGGAGGGTATAAGATGAACATCAACAAAATCAAAACGAGGATAATGGAATGTAGTCGAATTAAGTCGGGTGATGTTGAGGGTATTAGATTAGGAAATGAGACACTTAAAATAGTAAAGGAGTTTTGCTATTTGGGGAGCAAAATAACTGATGACGGTCGAAGTAGAGAGGATATAAAATGTAGACTGGCAATGGCAAGGAAAGCGTTTCTGAAGATAAGAAATTTGTTAACATTGAGTATAGATTTAAGTGTCAGGAAGTCATTTCTGAAAGTATTTGTATGGAGTGTAGCCATGTATGGAAGTGAAACATGGACGGTAAATAGTTTGGACAAGAAGAGAATAGAAGCTTTCGAAATGTGGTGCTACAGAAGAATGCTGAAGATTAGATGGGTAGATCACATAACTAATGAGGAAGTATTGAATGGGATTGGGGAGAAGAGAAGTTTGTGGCACAACTTGACCGGAAGAAGGGATCGGTTGGTAGGGCATGTTCTGAGGTATCAAGGGATCACCAATTTAGTATTGGAGGGCAGCGTGGAGGGTAAAAATCGTAGGGGGAGACCAAGAGATGAATACACTAAGCAGATTCAGAAGGATGTAGGTTGCAGTAGGTACTGGGAGATGAAGAAGCTTGCACAGGATAGAGTAGCATGGAGAGCTGCATCAAACCAGTCTCAGGACTGAAGACCATAACAACAACAACATTCAAGAGTGAGAGCTTCACAAATTGAGCAAGTCAGTAATGTGGTGGTCCACATCTGGCCCTTATGCAAGCAGTTATTCTGCTTGACATTGATCGATAGAGTTGTTGGATACCCTCCTGAGGGATATTGTGCCAAGCTGGTTGGAGGGCCCTGCCTAATTGTTCTTGATTGGGGGACAGATCAGGTGATCCTGCAAGGTAGGGTTTGTCAAACATGTGCAGGCAGGCATTATCTTGTAGAAATGTTAGCCCAGGATGGGCAACATAACGGGACATAGAATATCGGCAATGTACTGCTATGCTGTAAGGGTGCCGTGGGTGACAACAAAATGGGTCCTGCCAGGAAATTGAAATGGCACCTCAGGCTATAACACCTGGTTGTCAGGCCATATGACAGGTGACATTCAGATTGATATCCCACCACTTTCCAGATTGTCTCCAGGCATATCTTCATTGGTCATCAGTTCAAAGTGGGTCTCACCACTGAAGACAGTTCTACTCCAGTCAATGAAATTCCAGGCCAGATGTGCCCAACACTACTGCAGATGGACTTGCTGGTGTACAAAGATCAATGGTATTCAACGCAAGGGACACCATGAATTCAGCCCCCTTTCTGTGAGCCACCTATTAAGGGCCCTATGATCACTGAGACACCAGTTGCATGTCAGATCAATGATAATGATAAATCGAGGGCCCTGACTGTCTGTCTCATGATTGCCCGGTTGTCAACTGTCATATCTCTAGGTCGACCACTTCCTTCTTGAGGCTGTGTTCAGCCATGGCTCGCCCATTCCAGCCAGCATCAATGAATAGTGGCACCGCTCATATTCAAATGTCGAGTGGTTTGCCAATTACTCCAGCAGGCTTCTTTAAGCCCTACTACAGCCTCTCAAATGCTGACATGTGCGTATAATGTTCATGCACCTGTCTTTGAGGTATAGTTACTGTCCAACTGAGTACACAGAATGAAATTCATGAAGACTTTACGCCCTAGAATCAACGTGCCCTGTGCTTACTATCATCACCAGGTGCATGGTGAAATTGTACTGTAGTGTCACACATTCTTACACAGATCACCAAAGTTTACAGTTTTACATTTTCCATTGATGCCTGTATGTATGTCAGTTTGTGACCACTTTGCACAACTCCTTCCTGGTGCATCATTTTTTTCCTTTAGTGTGCGTATATTTATTGAAAATATATAGTCTATGTTCATAAGAGTGTGTATTAGAGCATTGTGTAAAAATTTGAAGTAAATTGGTCATCAACTTTTTGTGAGATTTGGTAACAACATTAAACATTGTCTTGTCTTTATATAGTAGTATACTGTAAGAGTGATTTTGAAACCAGTTTTTCAACTGAAAAACATTTGCAGGAGCAAATGCAGACACTGACCATAATTTGTTGATTATGAACTGTAAATTAAAACTGAAGACATTGCAGAAAGGTGCGATGGAAAGGAGATGGGACCTGAATAAATTGAGAAAGCCTGTAATTGTTGATAGCTTCAAAAAGACTACTAGACAACAGCTGACTGTAATAGGAGTAATGAATACTATAGAAGAAGGAGAAGTAGCTTCCAGAGCTGAAAAGAGTGAAGGCAACAGAGAAAAACTCAGGATTGCCACAAGTTCTGGAAGCTCAGAGAATGTCAGAGAATTTCAAACGTATCAGGGAAATTTGGGGAAAAAAAACAAACCATTGGGAAAATCTTGTTTTTTGTCTCAATAGAAATTGTACTTGCTGCTCGCCTAGCAGCTGCTGATGCGGGGAGCATGAGGAGTGATTTGTTTGGATCTGATTCTCAGAGATTGTTGACGCAGCAGCCGGAGACAACGGGTATGTGTGCATGAGTTATGGCTGAGTGATTGTGTGTGCACTCTCGTTCTCTGACGAAGGCAATAGTCAAAAGTTTAGTTGTGAGCTTGTGATTGTCTTTCCTATGTGCCTGTCTGTGGCTCAGTGATCATCTTTACGGTGAGTTGCTACCTATCCTCATTAGTATTGACTCTCAGAGTATTTGTGCAAGTGATCTGTTGTGTGGGTGATAACCGCAGTTTCATTTCATCAACACGATGTCTGTGACACATGAATAGCTGGTCACATGAGTGGACGTCTGTGATGGGCCAAAACCGCAGGCCATTTCTGTGGGTATCTCCAACGGATCTGGCCTGAAGGCCAGGTCTGTCTGCGTGTGGCATAATGCAGCGGATTTTCATGGTTTATCCATGGACCTTGGACTGTGGTGCTCCTCGGCAGGCCAGAGGTCACGGACGATGGATTTCAGGAATTGTGACTGTCTCACCAAAAGTAAATTGTATAGTGTGGCATTTTACAGACATGTTATGTATTCTAGTAAATTTTACCACTTTGAAAGTAGTTTATCTATTAGAAAGTACGGACAGTAAGAAGAAGAAAATTGTGGCAGTCGCTGGCAGTTTGTATGCTATGTACTCGTGTATTTCTTGAAATAAAAATCACACAATACGTGTAGAATAATAGGCATAACAGAGTAGAACCAGCTCTTCAACAAAATGATACATGGAGGTTCAATACCCAAAGAGATGAAGCTAGGTTACATTAATGCAATATTTAAGAAAGGGGATCGCAAAATTTGTTCAAACTATTGAGGAATTTGTGTTACAAACACATTAATGAGAATTTTTGTGAAAGTAATTAAAAACAAACTGGAAAAAAATTTTAGAACCCAAGAAGAACAATGTGGATTCACGGCTGGGAGATCATGTGTAGACCATATTTTCACATTACGGCAGATTTTGGAGAAACATAGGGAAAAATCAAAAAGTATAGGATTAATTTTCATAGATCTAGAAAAAGCGCTTGATACTGTTCCAAGAAAATTACTTTGGAGAGCACTACATATGGCAAACATAAACCCTTCCTTGATTAAAATAATACAACAAATGTATAAAGATAACATTTGCCAAGTGAAAGTTGGTAATAAACTTTCACAGAAATTTAGAACAAGCAAAGGCCTTTTACAGGGCTGCCCCATGTCACCATCATTATTTAAAATCTATATAGAGATTAGTCTTAGAACATGGTCTCGTAAATGTAATAGTATGGGATTAGAAATAAGAGATGGAGTTTACCTACATCATTTATTATTTGCTGATGATCAAGTAGTCATAGCACAAGATGAGGAGGATGCTAACTATATGTGCAACCAACTAGCAGTAGCATACAAAACTTGGGGTTTGAAGATTAATTACCAAAAAAACAGAATACTTGACTAATGATTCAGATGAGCTATACATTGAAGGAAAGAAAATCAAAAAGGTAAACACTTTCTGTTATTTGGGATACATTTTAGAAATCGAGGGAAAATCAGAGTCAGAAATCAATAAAAGAATTAGTAGCGGACGGAGGGTCATTGGGATGATTAACTCAGTCTTATGGAGCAGGAATGTAATGAGCAGAACTAAAAAATTAATATACAAATCCATATTAGAGAGTGTAGTTCTGTATGGAATGGAGACCTGGACAATTAACACGAAGCACATTAAAAAATTACAAGCTCTAGAGTTGGACTTTTGGAGAAGATCGGCAAGAATCTCCAGGAAAGAAAAGATAAGGAACACCGAAGTAATAAGGAGAATGGAAATAAAAGAAAGAATATATGATGTAATGGATAGGAAGAAATTACAGTGGTACGGGCATGTACGACGAATGGAGGAAGCCAGAATACCAAAACTGATACTGGAGTGGGAACCAGAGGGGAGAAGAAGAAGACGACCTGTGACCACCTGGCTCCAAAATGTACAGCACACAATGAGGAGAATGGGCGCAGAGGAAGAGGACACGCAAGATCGAAACACCTGGAGAAATATTTTGAGATTATAGTTTAAGAACGTTTATTGTTTGTATTGTATTTTCCAAGTAAATTATTATGTTGGAGATAAGCCTCTGTAATGAGGAAAAGCTCAAAAAATAAAAAAAAGAGTAGAACCAACATCTTATTATCTGTCACCTGTAGTGTTGGTTTACACAACTCTTCTCTACCTTATACATTTCTTTCAAGAGGCCTACTTTTTTCTGAGGTTATTTGTGGAAGCAGTGAAGGTATCTTAAATCTGCCTTGCGACTCCAACAAAATGCTTATTTTTGTCACCACATGAGTTTTGTTCTATTGAAATAATGTCAGTGGTCTTAATGAAACATGTATACCATTTGGCTTGCTTTCTCCATCTAAAAACAGTTCATGACAAAAGATTTTGATGTTAGTACTTGAGATTTTGTTCACACATTTAGAAATACAGAAGTCCTTACTTTTTTTTGGTCAAATTATGTCTTTTCTTACCCCTGAGATCTCAAAATTTGTCAGAGAAAAATGCGAAAACTTGTCTGGAAATCAGGTAATTTCACTTGGGGAAACTTGTGGCAACCCTGTAAATAGACAAGATTCAGTAGAAATTTTTGAGTATCACACAAGATATTAATTGACAAAAGGAGAAAATACAAGAATGCAGCAAATGAACAGACAAAAGGGACTAGGTGTCTAAAAAATGAGATTGACAGAAAATGTGAAGTGGCTTAGCAGGAATGGCTAAGAAGCCTGTGTGACTGTTGGAAAATGGATGTAATATACAGGAAAATTAATGATCTTTTGAGGAAAGAGCAATAGCTGTATGAATATGAAGAGCTCAGATGGGAAGCCAGTTCTAAGCGAAGAAGGGAAGGCTGAAATGTTGAAGGAACATATTGAAGGACTGAACAAAAGGAAAGAAAGACACTTTATGGAATGGGAAGAAGAATTTGAATTTGATGATGGTAGATGGAAGATATGATAGGCTTACTGCAAGATGAACTTGACATAGCACTGAAAAATGCAAAATGAAACAAGGCACCTGAAGTAAAAGACATTTCCTCATAATTATTCATATACTTGGGAGATTTTTTAAAACTATTCTGCCTGGTACACAACATAAATGAGACAGGAGCAAGACCCATACATTGGAACATTTACAGAGTGAGCATAGTATGCTGTGCGTATCACCAACTTCAAACCAGAACTGCTACATGTCTTCAGTAACAGTTTGTTTACATTTTGTGTGAAGATGACAACTTTAATAACACTCTTTTACACATGTATTTGTTAGTTACAGCACCGGCAAATCAAGTTCTGCAATCTGATGCTCATTCCATGAATATCCTTACTGTATGGAAATGCCTTCAGGATGTAATAATCCCGACTTTTTTGGGGGCTAGTGCTGCCATGTGTGAATATTGCTGAACCACCAGTTTATGGGTGCAAAACACACACCATTAACAGAAGGAAAGTCTAGGAGAAACTGAAATCAGGGAAGATCAGTGTTGGAGTTCCTGAGAAATGTAGGGGCAAGGCAAGGTAATACTGACACAATGATTTGTCTTTAGAGGATAGGTTAGATAACACAAAACAACATTAAGCACTTGCAGATCTTGAGAAAGTTTTGACAGTGTTACCTGGAATACACTCTTTGGCAAGGAGAAAATGGGGGAACAATAGGTTATTTACAACTTGTACACAAACCAGACTGCAATTGTACGAGGAAAGGGAGGCAGTAGTTGAGAAGGGAGACTGTAGCTTATCGCCCAGGTTATTTAATCTATACATTGAGCAGGCAGTCAAGGAAACTAAGGAAAAATTTGGAAAGGAATTAAAGTTCAGGGAAAAAAATAAAAACATTAAGGTTTGAAGATGACATTGTAATTCTGTAAGAGACTACAAAGGACTTAGAAGATCATCTCTGTGACAATGGTCGAATTAGAGAGGATACAAAATGCAGAATGGCAATAGCAAGGAAAGCATTTCTGAAAGTAATATAAATTTTAGTGTTAGGATGTCTTCCCTGAAAGCATCTGTCCAGAGTGGTATCTCGCACATAAATCTAATAAACAAGACACACAAGAAGTTAATAAGTTTATGAAATGGAGAGCTACAAAAGAATGCTACAGATTATTTGATTGGATTGCATAAATAATGAAGAGGCACTGAGTTAAATTGGAAGAGAAGAAATGTATGGCACAACTTGACTAACAAGTGGATATAGATTGCAGTTCCTTACGCAGAGATTAGAGGGACTTGTACAGTATAGACTATCACAGAACATTGCATCAAAACAGTTTTGGGGCTGAAGACCACAGCAACCATTGTTACTGTACCAGAATGGCATATATGAGGGTTGGAACTTTAATAGTGGCAACTATTTATTTACAGCTCGTACAAAATAGATACGGGTTTCAAAGTTTCTCTGACCTTCAAAGTTGTAGGTTGTGTTCCAAAAATGAACAGCATAGAGACGGAAGTGATGACACATTCTGCAGGACCTGACTATCATTTTGCAGGACAATGCTCAAGCACATACAGTGCAAGTTGTTACTGATTTGTTTGACTGATGGGGCTGCTAAGGGCTATACCACCTACTGCACTCCCCTGACCTAAGCCCTCGTTAAGTTCAACTCGATTTCTAAACTGAAGGAAACACTTCACGGCATTCGCTTCAGAAATGCTACAAATTCGTGTGCAATAGACCAGGCCACTCGAACTGTAAACACAACTGGCAATGCTAAAGAGTATCCTATGACTTCCACATCGCTGGCAACAAGTTATACACAATGCTGGTGACTACTTTGAAGGTCAGTAAAACTTTGAAACACGTATCTATTTTGTATGAACTGTAAATAAATAGTTGCCACTATTAAAGTTCCAAACCGCATATTTTTGTGTTCTCCAGTAGCATCAAAAACTAAATAAAAATAATAACTTACAGGAATAGTTTACCCCAAATTGATTTTTGCAACACAAGAAGTCAACTCGCAGAATCCTATCCATTTAGAGTAAAAAAATTACACTCACTCACTCACTGTCCGACTGCCTTATCATGTATTAATATCACATAACAGTTATTTTCAAAGTGGGTTAGGCAATGTCTAAGAAGCTCAGACAACTGATATTCCATTCATCAGCCATGGAGACCAATTTCAGAGATGTTTTTTGTTTTACTTACTGTGTCGATTGCAGCCACCACCATGCAGTTTTCACCTTGGGTGACACCTCTCTCACTAACATAATCTGGGATATTAGTGGACTGTACACCTTGCCACTCTTCTTGCCTGGCTGTACTATGTTTAAGACTCTGGCACTTTCCATTAACCTATAGTCCCTCCTCTCATCACTTATCTATAATGGTTTTTACTAGCAGATCAGTTTCATTCCACCAGTTTCAGACGTACATTGAACACTTGTGGC
Source organism: Schistocerca cancellata (assembly GCF_023864275.1). Classification (NCBI taxonomy): domain Eukaryota; kingdom Metazoa; phylum Arthropoda; class Insecta; order Orthoptera; family Acrididae; genus Schistocerca; species Schistocerca cancellata. The sequence continues at coordinate 111,624,411 of NC_064632.1, forward strand.
AGTGTGCATGCCTCACAGTATGTGTGTTAATGTTGTACTTAGTTCTACCTTGTGTTTTTTGCATCCAGCCATGTGGTTTGTAATTGTTTCAATGTATTCAATGCACCTTCTACATGGCCATTTTGGATTAGCCACAAGACCATCCTCCAACAGCAGAGGAATTATATGAAAATTTGTATTCAGTCCCCTATCCAAAATAGATACTTTACACCACTGTTGATGGTATGAGGGTCACATTTGAGGAAGTGCAAAACACTCACTGATGAGCCAAAACATTATTACCATTGCCCACTGCAAGATTTACTGCCACTTGGTGATGTTGCGGGCATGTGAAGCAGTAAGTACATAGGTGGAGCAGAGATGAAAGGAGAATCATTGTAGTGACAACAGGGGCCATACATGGAGAATTTGATTGACATAAGCAATTTTGGCAAAGGGCAGATTATTATGGCCCAGTGCCTGGGAACAAGCATCTCAGAAATGGGAAAGCTGGTGGCTGTTACCCTGTTCCAGTGTCGTTAAGACTGCAGTGGACATGGGATAGAGATTGGACTGTGGATCAATGGAAATGTGTCTCCTGGTTGAAGACTCGTGTTTCTGGTTATAACAAGTTTATGGTTGTGTCCAGGTAGGCCGTCAGATAGGCTAATGGCTGCTCGAAACATGCACCTCCTACAGATGCAGGGTGCTGAGGGCAGTACTCATATTGCGCTTTGAATGCATTCAGTTGGGCTTCCACAGGATCTTGGGTAATCATCAGAGGCACCATGACAGCTATGGAGTACACAGACTTTACTGTGGACAGCCTGCATCCCTTCACACTTGTTACCTATCCCTATGTCAGTGGCAACTTCCAGCAAAATTACTGCCTGGGTCACAAGTCTGGAATCTGCTGCAATGGTTTGAGGGGCATGAAAGTGTAGTAATGTTAATGTCTCAGCCACCAAATTCACTTTGATCAGAATGTGATGGAACACATCCAAGACACTATTAAGTGCCAGTTCTGTGCCTACAAACCACCAACACACAATTTATGAGAGCTATGTGACCTTTGTATACGCATCTGGTGGCACATATCTCCTGAAACCTACCAAGGACATGTCTAATCCATTCCATGCACAACCTCTGCTTTAATGCATTCCAAAGGTGAATTAATACACTAATAGGCAGGTGTTTATAATGTTCTGAGTCATCCGTGTGCTAAATTTATGAAAATTTAGGCAGTAAAGATAAAAACCTTGCCAGAACAAAAGCTGCTTTCTACCAATTTTGCAGAATAACCACCTATAAAAGTATATCAAGAGTGCATGAAGCTTCAACAGGTTCATGAAATGAAGAGCTGCACTCAGTGATGTTCATTCAGCAGTTGTCCACTTGGGTTTGTAACATTGGAAACTGTATTTGGATTCTTTCCTGCTCTTATATCAAATAGCAAGAATAAACTGGAACGTAACATACTAGCATTAATGGTTCTGCCCCTCGTTGACCACTTACCTTTAATCTGCATTGTACTGCCTTTTGGCAGGACTTCACACTGCACTATTATGAAGAGGTCTGTTGAGACAGGGAAACACAAAAGTACCCAGCAAGCATTAGGAAGCTGTGCCAAAAGCAATGTTTCCAATTTGGGAAAATTCACCTATATCATTGGTTATGAGCCAACAAAGAAGAGCATCATCCATCAGATAGGTGGACTGTATAGAAAGCCTTCCACTCATCCCAATGACAAGAAAATTCTACCTAAGCTATGGTAACATTTGTGAACTTAGTACTATGTAAAACCATACTGCAAAAAAGAAATCTGAAATATGTTACGTCTGCTTCTGCACCTGGAAGTTATATTTCCAGTACTGAGAAGTTATATGGAATAACTCCAACATTCAATGTATTCAGAAAAAATTGTACTTCTCAGTGTGAAAAAGATTGCAGAAGATTTACAACAGAGAAGTGGATGTGAATGGAGCAAACAATGATGAATGTCAAAAGGTAATTATCATAGTCAAACTTGTGTAGTTTCCTGAGATATTTCCAATGTTGTCGTGTTATCAAAACAAGTGTTTATTTTATTACTTTATATTTATGTGAGCTGAGAATCTCAAGTGCTTTAGTTTTCATGATCACCTCTAATACTTCAAAAATTTCTGATGAACATTACTCTAATGGTGTGTCACATATGTGCACATAACAAATGATTAAACTTAATTTATGACAGAATGAAATGTAAATAATTAAAATGTCTGGCCATTTTTTTTAAATATACCTTTTTGTTCCTATACTGAAACATCTAGTGTCATATACAAAAGTGGATAAAATTTTCAACAGTAAAATGTCAAACCAAATAATGTGCCTTTAAACAAATGAGGGTAGGCAACTATTCACCTACAGTTGATTGGCATTCACTTACTCATTCACTGTGTTCCATAAATGGAGAAACAAGTCAATGTACGGTTTTACCAAGGAAGTGTTATAACCATTCCCTCCACCGTTCTTAAAGTGAGTGTGTAAAAAATTTAGGAGACAACCTGAGCAATGGTCTTAGGTGTTTGCTCACAATGCTGTCATTACCGTCTAGTAAAGGTATAAGAAGATCAAAATTAATCACAAAATGAGTTGGACAGACTATTTGTAGGAGTAAAATTTAAAGATCAGTAATTCAGATAAATACATTGGGATTAAAATTACAAACAATTTAAATTGGAACCATCACACAGAAAATATGAGAAAGGTGAACCAGTGACTGTGTTGTATTGGCAGAAATGTTAGAAGGCACAAGATGCAACAAACCTACTAAAAAGATTGCCTACACTGCATTTGTCTTTACCAGGTAGGATCGATGGAGGACACCGAAAAAGTTCAAAGAATGGCAGCTCATGTTGTATTATCATAAAATGGATGAGAGGGAGGGTCACAGGTATGATAAGCAAAGTTGCACTGACAAAGGCGTTCTTGTTGCCATGTGATATTTTCACAAAATTACAATCGCCAACTTTCTCCTTTGAATGCCAAATATAAATTAAGAGAAATTGGAACTTGCGCATAAAGATTCAGATGTTCATGTCTTCCACACACTATTCTAGATTGGAATGGTAAGGAAATAGTCTGAAAGTCATTTCAGGAATCTTCTCCTAAACATGTTAAAGCAGTGTTGTCATAAGTCGTTATAGTTTTTTTGCTTAGTTTATATGAGGTGAGTATCTGAAGTGCACGATTTTTAGTGTTCATCTCTTGATATTTCAAGCTATTCTCATTATGCATCACTTATGTGCACATAACAAGTAGTTAAACATAACTGATAACCAAATGAATTGTGAAAAAAAAGAGAGAATATAATTTTGTTCCTATACTCTCAATAATAGGTACTGGAAAGTGTAACTCCACATACACTAAGCAAATAAAATGTTAAACAGTAAAATGTAAAGCCAACGCACCCTTGACAATAGGGTAATCCTTTATCATTTCCATCCTGGAATTTCCATTATCGTAAAAATGTATCTCTGCATTAGATATAAGTAGCAAATGTATCTTGTTAAATATGTGTCCTAGTATGCTGATGTGTCTTCTGTGACTGTATATCATCTTCAGAACACTTGGCTAAATTATGCGACAGCTTCTCAGCTTTTGTTTCGAATACTTCCATTCATACTTGCAGGTCACAGATATACCCTACTGATTTTCTGAATTCTCCATTACTTTTATGATTGTGTATGTCAAAGATTTGGACATCAATTCTTCAACAAACTTTTAATCCAGAATTAACATTTACATCCATTTAACACATTGAGTGCAACACACTTAGTGATGTTTCACCACCAGGCCAGGCTCTGCGGTGGGTGGCAGATCCAATTGGTAGCCAATAAAATGACTGATGAAAATCACATTCCAGCTTGCACTAGGCCCCCAGAAAATGTAATATTTCTTGAGTGTAACATGTAATATTCTGAATTTATTTCAGAAACACATCTTCCTAAACAAATAGGATACACCTTCATCTGATAGATCGTTTATCATTTTCCCACTATTGATTATCTCTTTATTTGGAAATCCATTGTGATCAGTTCCCATCTCATGTCATTCTCAAACAGGCAACAGCACACTTCCAATTACCATCAGCATAATAAATTTGATGTTGTTTTTTATGCTGCTTAGTCTGTCAGTACTTGAGAAACAAAGAGTGCTTTCAGGTAGTTCCCATAATCTGCTAAGGGAGCATACACTGTGCACCAGCACATGATGACTGACAGCGTGAGAATGAAATGAGTCAGAATTGGCAAATACTGCATTTTGCTATTCATAAATTTTGGATCAATAAAATGGCATTTCTCTCCCGAATTTCAGTTTTGTTTATGCCCTCCTCATTAATACGAGGGTAATCCCAAAAGTAAGGTCTCCTATTTTTTTTTTAAGTACATAGACCTGTTTATTTTTACAATGGTTTACATCAGTTTACAGCTTGAACATTTAGCTATTTTTCGACATAATCACCATTTCTGTCGATGCATTTTTGTAGATGCTGTGGCAGTTTTTGTATGCCCACGTCATACCAGCTCACCGCCATGCTGTTCGGAAAGTTATGAACCTCTTCTTTCACCTTGTCGTCAGAGCTGAATCGCTTTCCGGCCAAATGTTCTTTTATCTTAGGGAACAGGCACTGGGTGCCAAGTCAGGACTATAAGGTGGGTGGGTGATTATTTTCCACTGAAACTGTTGCAGGACAGCAACCGTTCGCCAAGCGATGTATGGGCGAGCGTTGTCATGGAGAATGTGTACGCTCTTACTCAACATTACTCTTCTCCAGTTCTGGAGAGCCCATTTGAGTTTTTTCAGTGTCTCACAGTACCTGCCAGCATTAATTGTGGTCCCAGCGACTCAGCTCCGATGACGAGGTGAGCATGGTGGTGAGCTGGTATGACATGGGCATACAAAAACTGCCACAGCGTCTACAAAAATGCATCAACAGAAATGGTGATTATGTCGAAAAGTAGCTAAATGTTCAAACTGTAAACTGGTGTAAACCATTGTAGAAATAAACAGGTCTATGTACTTATAAAAAAATAGGAGGCCTTACTTTTGGGATTACCCTCGTACTTATAAACAATGAAATATTGTAAAGATATTTTTGATAAAGAATCTTCAGCTGCACAATTCCTTAATTGACCAGAATGGCTCTTTATTTCGTTTTTCAGTAATATATAATGTCTTCATTATAGAATATCTGAAAGTTTCTCACAGAAGAAATTATTTTGTTATCTGTAACTGTTTAAGTAAATTTTCGAGGTACATGGAACAAGAAAGTACAGAAATATTTATCATCTGGTAATTGCACTTTTTGATGTTTAAGCTTAACAAAATAGTACCATGCAACCTGAGTGTAACTGCCTTGCCACAAAAAGGAAGTAAGTGCATATCACAGAACAACAGTCTGGTCAAGAGTAACCTTTATACTTCACTGTTCAACTCTTCAAATACTATCAGTTAATGTTCTATAGCAGACAGCTGTCAAACTACAATCTGTGCCTGAATGTTAATGATGTGAGGAAGTAACCTTATTTTCATTGTGTGTGGGAAAGTAGTGGAGGGACTGGAAGACTCACTAGGTCAATGGGCTTAGAACTGAAATAACAAGAAAGCCACATTTCTTCTATTTTACCAACAGTAACCTTTCAAAGCAAGCATTGTGATTGAAAAATCTTGCCAAATGTGAAAGACATTCTGTAACTCTCCCTTTACTGGCAAAACATCGTAAAGCTTTTGACACACATTTCAGAATTTCTGTGTATAAAACTAACGTTATGAAGTAAGGTGTTGCACATCAGTACGTGAACTGTTCACTATGTTTACAGAAGTGGCTGTCCACTGTACTCAAAAACAGATATAGAAAATTGATGAAAATGGTGTTTAACAATGTCTCAGCTGCAAAACAACTTCCTGCAGATTTGTCATAGTGTGTTGAATGAGACTGTGACTAAAGAATTATGTCACCAAAAGTTCTTTGCTCATTGGGTCCAAGCTCGTGGCAGAATTATATGCAGAGGGAATTTGTAAATTTCTGAAGAGATGTGAAATGCATAAATCGGAATGGTTATCACATAGAGAAGTAATACAAAGGTTGAGTTTAAAAAATCTATTTACCTTGCTTTTACAATCCCAGTGCTTACAACCAAATGGAGCGTTCTTCCTGGATAGCCCTACTGCGTCAGCTAAAAGCTAACATTATCCACACCTTGGTATAGTTTGGCCATGTAAGTTGCGTAATCTGAAAGAGCTGTTGAATGTTGTGGAACTACTGAGGTGCAATATGCCCAAAGCCCTTTGTCACTATTTTGGATTAATTTTCTGGAGAGGAGAAAATAATACAGATTCCACAAAATAAAAACCAAGTGTTATCTATATCATATTTCCAAATAAATATAATAGAGGGAAACATTCCACGTGGGAAAAATATATCTAAAAACAAAGATGATGTGACTTACCAAACGAAAGCGCTGTCACGTCGATAGACACACAAACATACACACAAAATTCTAGCTTTCGCAACCAACGGTTGCTTCGTCAGGAAAGAGGGATGGAGAGGGAAAGACGAAAGGATTTGGGTTTTAAGGGAGAGGGTAAGGAGTCATTCCAATCCCGGGAGCGGAAAGACTTACCTTACGGGGAAAAAAGGACGGGTATACACTCGCGCGCGCACACACACATATCCATCCACACACATACAGACACAAGCAGACATATACAGAGGCAAAGAGTTTAGACATCTCTGCCCGAACTCTTTGCCTCTGTATATGTCTGCTTGTGTCTGTATGTGTGTGGATGGATATGTGTGTGTGTGTGCGAGTGTATACCTGTCCTTTTTTCCCCCTAAGGTAAGTCTTTCCGCTCCCGGGATTGGAATGACTCCTTACCCTCTCCCTTAAAACCCAAATCCTTTCGTCTTTCCAACTCCTTCCCTCTTTCCTGATGAAGCAACCATTGGTTGCAAAAGCTAGAATTTTGTGTGTATGTTTGTGTGTCTATTGACGTGCCAGCGCTTTCGTTTGGTAAGTCACATCATCTTTGTTTTTAGATATATTTCCAAATGAGTTACTTTCCAATACATAAGAGTGCATGCCAAATCAAATGCTGCTGATTTTTATTATATTGCTATAATATTCACTTCATTGTGTCCTATGAGTAAAATTTGTTTATGTAGTTGCGATTGTAATGATGAATTAGTAGTATTTTAAAATTTCTAATTTTGTGTATTGCGCTCTCTTCTTTGGACAGGACCCAAAGGAAGTTGTTAGGTATGTGAAGCTGTGGCTGCGTTTTCAAGAACTTGCTATTGTCCTGGGAGAGAACTTGAAGGGTATAGAAGCTAGATGGTGTGATGGAAAAGGTCCATTAGCTCATTACTTTGCACCAGCAGAAGTGAAAAAGTTGATACGAGCACTCTTCCAAAATACTGACAGGAGGTCTGCTGTACTTGCACATATAAAGTGATATTCTTTCAGACGCAGAGGAGTTGCAAGAAGTATATGGTGCAAAATTTGAAATTTAAAGGACTTTGTAGACTAATTATACTGTAGATACAGAGGACAATTAATTAAAATATATATTTTTATAATTGTCATTGTGACTGCTTTAATTTGAATTAGGCATGTGAGAACTGAACCAACCAGTCATAGATGGCTAAAGCCTGGGAGGGAAGGTAAGTAACCATATCTCACCAAGTGACAGTCCTACATCCTGAAACTGAGTTCATAAGAACATAAAATTAAGAAGCGGGCCCAGTCTTATTTACACATAGTGAACAATGCCACCTGTGATATCAATCACTACGCCTTATTTCTCACTGGAAGAGGTACTACCAACAAGTTTAAATTTCAGAGAATGACTAACAAATGAGTTACAGCATTCCCTGTAGCAACCAAGATTAAATCGGCATCCCTATTGACAGTGGTCAGAACATTGAGAGAAGCCAGTCTATTATTTGTCTATATGGTTAGTGAACTGCGTTATTTAGTGAATCACTTAATTTTTCTTTGCAATTTGTTTAGCAAAATATACATTAAGGCTGCCTAAAGAATGTTTAGCATTCAGTTGTAAGAATTGAAATAACAGAAGCTCATGTAGAGGTGGGCAGCAAATGTGAAACTGAACAAACTCTTTAAAACTACAGTGAGCTACATCTGCTCAAATCACTTTGAAAATAAATACATGTACAACAGAAATAAATCAGAGGTGTCTTTCGTCCACAGCAGTCCCATCTGTCTTTAACTTTCCACAACACTTACAGAAAAATTTGAAAACGCACAACCAGGGCTCAGAAAGTAAACTTTCAAAAATTTGGTCAGTAATACTCTTTTAAGTCATGTGTAGCATACAATAAATCTGTAAATTAATAATCATACTCCTTTTATATACAACAAAAATACCGTTTCCATTAGCTAACCACGATGCATTATGAAGTTTACCATAATCTTCTTCATGATTGTATCTGCTCATTTTGCATTGATTTACTTTGTGAGCAGCAAGAAGTTATCATGGCCGGACAAAAAAAAAAAAAAAGTCACAAGTCATCTTGCAGTTGTGTCTACATCAAGCATGAGTTATTTGATGTTAATCAAAGTCAATTTCATGGGGGGCACATCGATGACGCCCAGACTATAGATAAAATGGAGGATGGGTATTCAGTTTGCTTCAGTGATGGCAGATGTGAGGCCATTGTGTGAAATTTAAACTCTCTTATTTATTTATTCCATATGATTTGATGGTACACAGTGTGTTGCAGATGTCTGAAAATATCATTTAACATTGTTAACATATATTAACGTAAGCCTATGGTATCCTAATGTATTATATTGCTCAATGTTTTCAATTTAACACAAACAGCAAGATTACAGTTCTAAGTATTCATTTACAGAGTAAAAGCAGTGACACAACAAATATGACTTCACAGCTTTGCTAAATTTTATGTTGTCTTCGATGGACTTAATACTAGTGGGAAGATTGTTGAACAGTTGGAGGCCCATGTGGAAAACTCTCTTTTTACACAGTTGAGTGTTTGTACGTATAACATGCAGGTTTGCGTTTTTCCTGGTGTTGTGTTCATGTATTTCATTATTTTTTACGACTCTGGTGTCAGTTGGCACTATGTGTTTTCTGAAGAATTTTAGAGTCTCAAGAATGTAGAGGCAAGGCAGTGTAAGGATTTCCAACTTTCTGAAGATGGGTTTGCAGGAGTCTCTGGGTTTGCTCCCAGTAATAATCCTCATTGCTCTCTTCTGGATTCTGAATGTGCTCAGAGCAGTTGGAGCATTTCCCCAGAATATTACACCATATTTTAGGTGGGCTTGTATGTAAGCGTAGTATGCACTGGTTGATGTTTTCAGGCTAGCAAGTTTTCAGTACACTCAATGCATAACAGCCAGTACAAATCCTGGCATTTACCTTTCCTGTATGTGTATTCCATTTCAGGTTATCTTGAACCCACAGACCTAGGAATTTGAAAACAGTGTCGGTATCTATTGACTGGTTATTTATAGTGACAGATGGCTGAGAGGAAATGCATTTTGTGTTGTGTGGAAGTTCATGGAAGCTGTCTTTTTGGTGTTGATAGCAACTGGGCAAAAATCAACAGATTAACTGAGTTGATCAGTAGCCAAGTTCACAGCTTTTTGCACAGCCTCTGTATTCTCCCCTGTGAGGAGTACAGTTGTGTCATCAGCAAATATTATTGTTTTGTGTGCATCAACATTCAGGCTCAAGACATTAATATACAGGAGGAAAAGTAGGGGTCCCAATACTGAGCCCTGTGGAACATCTTGCTTTACAGTTTCATTACTTGATAGTATTTTGGTTATTGAGTTGCTTTGTCTATTAGTATATTTCATGCTGACTCCCTGCATCCGATTGGTTAGGAATGTAGCAATCCAGTTGTTTGCAATTCCTCTGATACCGTAGTGTTCTAATTTTTCCAGTAATATTTTGTGGTCAACAGTGTCAAAAGCCTTCGACAGATCCAGAAATATGCCTGTTATGGGTTGTTTTCTATCTAACAGTTCTAAAAGCGTATTTATGCAATCATATACTGCAGTTTCAGTAGATTTGTTGCTTCTGAACCCATGTTGAGCTAAACTTAGTATTTTTTTTTTCCAATGAAGTCCATCATTTTTTTGGATATCATTTCTTCAAAAACTTTAGAAAAGCAGGATGAGATTGAGATAGGCCTGTAGTTATTCATAACTTTATCATCACCTTTTTTGAAGACAGGAATTACTTTAGAAAGTTTCAGAGCTTCAGGGAAGATACCTGCCTGGAAAGAACAGTCACAGAGGTGAGTTAATGGTTCAGCAATTGTGTGTTCACAATTTTTGATTACAGCTGCTGGGATACCATCAATTCCAGCCGAATATGAATTTTTTAACTCTCTCAGGACTTTTGCAACATCATTTTCAGTGACTTTGGTAATGAAAATTGACTCTGCACATGTGTGATATTTTTGGTTTGCAGGTTGGTAATTTGTGTTAGGATTATTTTGGACCAGTTTTTCAGCTATACTTGTAAAGAAATTATTGAATGAGTTCACCACAACTTCGGGATTAGATATAGATTCATTGTGGAGTTTGATTTCTATGTTCGTGTGTGAAGCTTTCATTTCCCCTCTTTCCCTTTTTATAATATTCCACATTGCTTTTACTTTATTGCTGGATTTGTCAATGGACTCATCATTCTGCATCCTTTTTGCTTATCTTATCACTCTTCTTAGGATACATGTGTAGTTTTTATAGTATTCTGTTAGTTGGGGGAGTCACTACTTTGTTTACATAACATGTGGAGTATTCTTTTATGTTTGCAAGAGATTTTTATAGCTGGTGTAATCCAACTCTTGTTTCTATTATTATTATTTATTCTTACTGGTTTTTGCAGAAAGGCCTCTTCAAAGTGGTGGGTCATTTTGTCAAGAAATATGTTGAATTTCATGTTGACATCATTGGCTGTGTACATCTCTCTCCACTTTTCTTTTAGCTTTCATTTAGCTTGTTCAAGTTTTCTTGGGTGACAAACCTTCGTAAAGTTTTAGGTGGGACTGGGTTTGAGGTATCTTTGCTAACATCGACCTTTAGAATGACAGCTTGGTGGTCGCTGAATCCTGTATTGTATACTTCTAGAGTTGGGTTAAGTTTATTTCTATTTGCAAAAATTTGATCTAGAGCTGTCTTGGATGTGGGTGTTATTTTAGTGGGCTTGTTTACAAGGCCATACAGATTATAAGTTTTTGCAATGTTAATGTTTCCCTGTTTCTGTTGTGGGTGAGAAAGTCTATATTAAAGTCACCACATATAATCACATCCTGTTTCCTCTGACTTATTTTGGATAGAAACAAGTCCATTTGTAACAGAAAATCATTAATGCTACCAGAGGGGGGGACGGTAGATTGTAGTTACAATAAGATTTAGATCTGTAAGCTTTATGGCTACACATTGAAAGATCTTATCTGTTATTTCCTTCAGGGTAGGAAGTGGGCTATATTCAATGTGTTGTTTGATGAAGATGGCAACCTCACCATGTCCATCATTTGATCTGGAGTAGTGTTCACACAATTTGAAGAACCAAGGGGAAATTAGTTTTTGGAACAGACATGTCATGGAAAATAAATGTCACACAAAAACAATTTGCTTCATCCATTCATAAATCATGTCCTTTTGTATCCATCATAAAATACTGTTACAGGTTTGTGATCTTATTGCTGGTGATTTAGGATTATTATTATTATTATTATTATTATTATTATTATTATTATTATTATTATTATTATTATTATTATTATTACCAGGCATGCTAGATAATGCGTGTTCAAGAAGCTAGAGAAATTATCACTACTTTCTCACAAATGGATCAGTTGCACAGCACACACGTGTCGACTGCCATGAGGCTGCTGGTGGTACAGTATAGCCGCCTGCTGTGACTACATGGCAGTCAACACATTGATAGCTTTGACTTCTGACTTAATGTGGTCATTGGCCTGGTCACGCAGAGGTTTGGCTTCTAATTGTAGTAAATAATATTTAGTAGATGTGGAGTAACATTCCACATACTTAGGGCAAAACATTTATATATTTCCGATGTGACAACAGAAGGGCATGTAGATCAGTGACTGCTTGCACCTCATTGGTAGCCAAACATTTACTTTTAGTGAATAAGACCAAGATAGAGCAAAATTATGTTCGGTACAATTACCATCCCCAGTTGTTGCTGCAAACTGGTGTACAATTAAATTCACTTTGAAAGATACATTAATCATGCAGTGTGTTAGAAAACCCTTGTACTTAAACTTATATCAAATAGTGTAAAATGCATCCTGTTGTACAGTTCTTCAATGAGAAAACAAAGCTTCACACTTGGCTGTCACTAAAAATGCCCACCTGTTTGAAATATTCAAAGCCATCTCTAAAAATTAGGAAATCTGTTTTAGACCTAATAAAGTCTTTGTTCATTTCCATGAAATGTCAGTAATATACTGGAAATTTATAAAACAGGATATTGAAAGCAAGAGTAAATGTCTGCTGAAGAAACTACATAAGAGGTTATGCCAGTGTAAAGTTCTTGTCTGACTGGCATATTGGTATTGCATACCCAAATGCTTCTTCACTCAAATCAAGTGAAATGTTGCTTCTAGCACTGTTATGAGTGTAGTGCCACTTGGCCGAAAAATGTCATTGAACAAAATTAAACACCAGAAAATCCAGGATGGAATAATGACAATATTGTGTATCCTTATCATAATACCTTTGAACAATTATTTATGTTTGTGTATTGTATCAACACCAATGTTGAAAAATAGTGACTTTCCATTACTGCCAACCTAAACTCTGAGGTCATACAAATTGGAGGGGGAGGATTTATATCGGCTGCATCAAGACTTATGCAAACTGGCAGCAATGAATGAAAATGTGTACAGATGGACTCAAACCATGGATCTCCTGTCTACTAGACAGTTGCAATAACCACTGCACCATCTGGACAGTTTCTCAAATGCATGGACTATCTTGGCATTCTTCCCACCTGACCCACACCTAGTACCACCTATCTGCAGTCCTCCATGCTTGTTAATGTTAAGATTCCTGCTAGAGGTCAAATGATATTGTGCATTTGCATTTGCACTGGAAGTTTTGTACATATTGCCCATCAAGGTGAATCAATTACTTGTATGTGTGGTTTCTGTTCTTTCAGACATGAAAGTTAATCTGTCTGTATACATGTGTATTTCTGAAATAAAGTCATTGCTATAGTTGCAGGAATACTTTGTCTCATTCATTTTGGATTTCCCTGTATTATTAACGGAAAGATTTGATATCTACACTTTAATGCTTTTCCATTTCCTCTTAGTGCTTAACATCAACTGCTAAGTGATGGATACTTCACCAGACTCTTTGCCATCTGACCAACATGGTGCCAGCTTCTGCTGTGGCTGCCAACAGTCAACATTTCTGCATTTTCCTCCACATATGAATATAAATGTACCACAGGTTTTTGCTAGCAAATCTGCTAATATGGCAAAGGGGATATACAAAGTCTTCCTAGACAAGTAATGTGGCCAAATCTACAAGAAAAAAAACCCTGTTTTGGTTAACTCATGGAGAGCCACTAGGTGACAAACTGTACAACTCTAGTTCCTGAAGAAATGTAATTCCATCAAGAAGCCAAACTGGACAGCATTGTGCAACCTGCATACTTTTGTCCATACAAAAAATTTGTGAAATTTATCGCAGTTCAAGTACAGTACCTTCAAAGATTAATGCAAGGCATAAAGACATTCAATTGCTTGTGAATTTCCAGTGGCATAATTTTTTTCCTTCAATGTGGCTGCACCAAAGACTTCCCTGGCATATTTTGAACCCCGTTTGAGTACTGCTCTGAACTATTAGTGGAATAATGATTCCATGAGAATTGTGACCAACAAGCTAGCCTCAAATGTGCATACTGCATGAACTGTATGCATTTACCATACTGTTAACAACTTTCATTTTTCTTTTACCTCTAGTGTAACCAAGTAAGTAAACTGTTATGGAGTATTTCACATCATACTGTCAGTCCATTGGTGTAAAATCTTTCTTACAGTATTCTTATCAAAAATTATATCTTGTTCTGGCAGTTCATAGCAGCTACAACATTGTGAATGTACAGTTTGTCACTAACTGCACTATGTACAAATACAATTAGCACAACACTAGGACTGAAGCCCCAGTATTTGACATTTTGGCAGTATGATGGCTCTCCCATCAAATGTGCAATGTATACAGCAGTTACTAGCAATATTCAAATTGTTAAGACATTTTGATCCAAGGCTTGAAACTTTTGGTAACACACTAGCATAAAATCTTTTGGGAAAGGTGTGCTTACCCGACATTTGAAGTATTTGCAATTGCATTTAATAAACAATTTTTCACCAAGTGTTGGGAGTCTTCATGCTGATTAAGACAAGAGTTTGTGAGAAAATGCTGTTTAGAGAAAGCAATAAATATAAAATTCAAATACTTTCCACGTGAATACCTTGACCTGATGTCTGAAGGGGCTCCATACCAGTTGAAATTAAGAGTTTTGTTTCTGCCGTATTACAATCCTTTATTTATTCACTTTAAAACACTGCAGACTGACCATGAGTTCTCAGAAAAGTTTCATTTTGTGAATTGCCCACCTCAGAGGGCAATTATTTGAGAGAAATTAAAAAGATTTCAAAGCAGTTCAAGTATCACTAAATTGGAGTGTGTAGGTCACGTACAGAAGCAAATGGGTGTGCGGCAGTAATAACGTAAGTGCATACATGTGGGGGAAATTTGAAGATGTCCATGGCTTGTGCCCTCCAGGAAATCATTTTCAGTGCAAATACATCAAAGTACAGCAAACTGTTGAGAAATTTATTGATGACCAAGTGTACCAATTTTGCCACAGTGGAGGTATTGAAAGAAACTGAAGTATGTACTACTACAGAAATATCTTCATGACTGCATCTAGAACACTGAGTCAAACAGTGTAATCTGGGCCACAACACACACACACACACACACACACACACACACACACACACACACACACACACACACACTTTCAGTATGATGCTGTGGTGACGTTTGAGTTCGATCAAGGATATATTGCCAGGTATGAAGTCCTGAAACGACCATGTTAACTAGTCAGAGACTTAGGCCACCAGACAGCTGTTACAGACCTTTAAACATGAGCAAGACAGCAAACAAGGTGGAGAAATTGAATTGCAGGAGAT
The DNA here is from genome assembly GCF_023864275.1 of Schistocerca cancellata. Classification (NCBI taxonomy): domain Eukaryota; kingdom Metazoa; phylum Arthropoda; class Insecta; order Orthoptera; family Acrididae; genus Schistocerca; species Schistocerca cancellata. Next base: position 111,639,667 of record NC_064632.1, read on the forward strand.
GGAACTGTGATGTACCAACAGATGAAATGGCTGTTTTCTGTAAGGTGTACTTCCTCTCAGTACCTATTTATTACCAGGTACACTCATTGGAGTATTGTGTATTTCAACATTTTTTTAAAACAAAGTTGGAACACACAGAAAAACTTACAAATAAATTTTACATTACATAAGACAGTGATTACAACCTACCTGAGGCTTCTTACTTTACAGAAGGCATCATCAATAACCAAAATATGATCAGTTTATGAAATTTGAATTAGACAGTATCAACATGCAATTTTCATGTGCAGAGCTTTTTAAGAAGTATATGTCCATTTTTCTCAATGCCCCTGACCCCCCTCCTTCCACAAAAAAAGCAGAGGCAAGAGTACTATTCATAATATAACATGTTCCAAGATCTTGATTTGGATACTGTCTTCATTTCAATGAATCACATAGAAGGATGAAATTTCACTTCCATGCAAACCATTACATGATACATGAAATATAAGGGAATCAAGTGGTGACATTTAATTTTAAAGAAGATCCACTTTATTTGACAATGAAATGTACAACACTAAAATACATTACTTTTATACAATGCTAATTCTGTAAATAAGGTTTGGAAACTATGTACAGAACACCAATTTAGAAGTGCATAGCTAACTTTATATACTGCATTACTCTGAATCACTAAATTTTGGTTTAATGTTTCTTCCATTCTGAATTTCATCACAATTCTATCAAGCACCATACTTTAAATGCTTCATCCACCTCTTTATCACTGTTGGGCTGACACTGCTCATATCCAGTACAGTACCATTACACATTGTTGAAACAGTTATCTGCTATTTATGACTCCCTTCTTCTAGCACACTTGACTGCCACACAGTGATGGCTGATTCACTATCCGGCTGGAGTGTGGTGTGGCTGCTGATGGGGCCCATGTGTAACGCTCTGCTGTGGTCACCTGTGGCCTCATGGTAATGTTAGCTGCCTAATACTGTCTGAATGTTTACTTTTTATGATTTCTAGAAAAGTAATCAAGCTGTAATTACTACTGTCTTACAAGTAATGTATTGGTCATACACACACAAACCTTGAAGGGATATGAAACCTATTGGCAACTATTCTTTTGAAACCATTCTTTAATGTGTTCAATTTGCTGTAAAGTTTTGACAATTTGAACTAAACTGCTAATCCCAAATGCAGATTCATTATTTGATTTCACTTTCATAAACTTGCAGCACTGTTTATGAACATCTTAACTGTATCTTAAGTGGAGAAGTTTACCAAAACATGTAGTCCTTGCCAAAAATTGTAGGATACAAAGTCAAATCTTTTCTTATGTAAGTGGCGAAGGATGGAAAACAATGAAGCCAGAACAAGAAGCAACCGAGCCTGCCATTTGAAACTAATTTATTTACACTAATTAGTAGCTAAACTTTCAAGATCACTTCTGTCCCTTTGCACATGAGTTAAATTCTTTCTACAGTGGATTCTGAGAGATATAAGATTCCGGCTAACTCCAGCATACAAAATTTAAAATTAAAAACTTAAAGGTTAAGTAATTTTGAAACTAAAATGAATAAAACAAATCCTGTGTCAAATTACATCTGCAGTAAGCAGTCAGATACACCTATCTTCACCTATATACCTGAGGATTTCTAAATACTCTTGACACTGCTGTGCTGAAGAACTAAAATCACACACAGCCTTCATGTCAAATGCAAATAAAACCACATCATGCAGCACTTAAAAATTATGTTAAGATTTACAAGAAACTCTAGCAACTTATGCTTTTCTCAAATACTGTCTCCAACCAAGGAACGCCACAAGAATATTCACAATCAAAGAGCAAAAGATATCACACTATAGAATCAAAAGCTGACATTTTAATCTGTAATTAACCAAGTTTTGCAGCATCAAATGAGTGACCAAATCATGCATTAATCTGACTCACCCACAGTAACCAAAGTCAACAGAAAATGGGGTTTGTCAAACCAGATAATCTGAGGTGGCTCACCACAAAATTCTTTGCTTAATATCCATTAAGTGCAAATAGTAATATATTTTTCACCTCTATTACACATGCTATATCATATCACTAGTGTTTTGTAATATGTCTTGAGGTGGACTTAAGATTTCAAGTAACCACAGGGCTACTTCGAAGAACTTTCTCTCCAACACACCCCATAAAGAAGGAAGAAATAATGTAATACCAAGGTGATGGTAATGACAAATGCACCAGTTATGCCTATGTGATTCAGTTTGAGATGACATTTGCTGTGTTTCAACTCTAACATTTCTACAAACAATACCAATATAAAACAGCATTAACACATGAAGAGCTTAATAAAACAAGCTTCACTTATTTCATCAATCATCAGGCACAGAAGATTTGTTTGGATTAATCCTGCAAGTGACTGGATTCTGAACGGAAGTCTATACACTGCACAACAAAACTAAAACAGCCTCAATACCTGCAAACTTTCCTTGGTATAATATTGTAGTTTTTGCAGTACTATAATTCCAATGATTAGGTCCAGTTCTTGCCAACACTCAGTTCTTGCCAACACTGTCTAGTCCTGGTAGTGCTGCTGTTCTGGTTCTCCAGACTCAAGGAGTTCCACATTAACAAAATGTGGATACACAACAGATGCAGGTTCCTTCATGTATTCGTGAAATATGAACAAATCACTAGCATGTAAAACACTTACTGAATAGTACATGTTCTAATGTCAATCATAGCTTGACAAATCTCAGATGCAAACTAAAATTCAATAACAGACTTCAAAAACACGTCTTTTGAATAGGTAAATGTGAATTTTCTTCATAACTTATGACAAAATCTGAAGCAGAACATAACTTCAAGTGGGGCTGCTATCAAACTGGGTTTTAATGAAAGACTGTCAGGTTTTCACATGCAACAAATTGCATAAGACATTAAATTTACCAATGTGTATACCAACTACAGAAGTATAATCACATAAAAAGCAGCATAAGTCAAAGCACAATGAATTTCCAATAAAACATATTTAAGAAGAACTATGCAGTATCAATTTTCTCACCCTTATTTCTACCACTCCTTTAAGTCACCTTTTTAAATTATCTACCCACTTCCCACTAACAGCCAATACTCACTGCTATCTCCCAACCACTCCCAGAATCCCATTGTGTAAGTGAAACAGTTAAGCTCTGAAATGAGTTTTCTAAAATTCTGATGTTATGGCAAAAACTGAAGTAAAGATACAGCCTTTTTAATTAAAATTTAAAGGCAGCAATCAGACAATTTCTTCCCTCTCCTAGAAAAAAGTTGATGACACTTGTAAAATGTTATATTACCCATTGCACATGTCAAATTTCACACTAAATCAGTGCATAATTCCCTATAAGCAATTAAGACTTCATTAAACACTGCTGGTTACTTGAGGTAACAACCATTTTCTCAATCTCACCAATGCTTTAGCATAATTAAATACCACCCTGGATGTTTAGAATGTGGGTACTATTTATAAAATAGTGTCTTACTTTAAATTTAAGATACCACTTCTGGCAAAGATCAAACAGAAGCTGACAAAATGATTTAAAATGTTAGCCAACTGTACCTCAGAAACAGTATCAGTGGATAAAAATTTTAAGAAATTTTTTGCATGATCACTGCAAAACACTGGGCCCAGAAATGTCATCACCCAGCAATTAAATCTGCTTTACAATAAGAACACGAACAGCAACACTTCGTATCACAGTTTGTAATACTGTTGTGTAAACTATCAGTGCTAAACTTAAGACTTCGATACATGTGCATGTCCCAAATGTAAGGGAAATGATCTACTCCTTAAACCACAAAGGGAAAAACCACAAAGGGAAAGAATCCACTTTTTACAGCAAAATTAATCTGAATTTTTAATGGACAATAAGCATTCTAACTGAAAAGCTTTTAAGCCACAGTTCAGACAATACACTAACTGCTACTGTGTTAGGTGCAGAAATCAGTATGTTACAAATTTAATGATTTGTTTATTACCACAAGGACACTACACCTTTACAAATCTATTTCTATACTCACCAACTTCTGAAGACCTCAAAAGTTTGATAGCTTAGAAAAAAAACTTTCACCATTAACATCAGTACTAGCACACATGGGACTACTACTCCCAATCAACTTGAATGTGAAGCAGACACCAATTATTATAATTATTTGCAAGCCTGCATCCATCCACATTCATCTAACATACAATAATTTAATTGTAAAACACAGCATTGTGCTTTCTAGCAGGCATGTTTGTCCTGGTGTATTTCACCGCAATCGGTCAAGGACCATGCACCAACTGCACAGTTGTTAATTACACTGAATGTAATGTGTGATGTTTTGATCTATTACAGCTTAATCCGGATGAAACAGGTATATTTTACTGCAAATATAACTTCTATATCTAATACTCACCGGACATGTTACAGGGAGTCAAATTCATACAGCATGTAAAGATGTAGGTATCTGCATATAAATGAGTTTTCTAAAGACTTAATGAACTACATACCTAATGTCTGTCTGCAAAGATTAGTATCAACTCCACACTGTAATGAAATACATAAAGGATTCATGACCAATGGTCCAGGCTCTTAAATCAAAATTGAACTTTCTCACATTGAAGGACTTTATTCAACACTAAACACGAAAACTATGTTTTAGTAATACCATTAATCTTAACACTGAAGTTACTTGGTGAAAGAATGAAATATAAAAAAGTTATGATAATGTGTGAAAAATGGGAAGCTGCATGACATAGCAACTGTTATTTAAGCTTGTCCATACACTCAAAACTTAACACAGAATGAGTAAACCTATAATGTTCATTCCTTAATTCTTGTTTCAGTAATCAACACTTCACAAATAAAACATTTTGGGCAGTTCTTCCACACATTGGGGCTATTCAGATGAACTCGGAGATCATTTTTTGGATGCGGTTACAATCTCGAAGCTCTTAATGTGACGAAATTATCGACCACAAAAGTGGTGTCGTTGGATAGTGCCCCGTTCTCTCGACGATCAAAAATGTGGTCGTGAAGGAAAGGGACTGCAAACATGGCAAGATACAAAACACTTCCTTGATCACTCAGCATCATAGTTTTAGAAAGCTAAGGCATAAACAATTTAGTTCCAAATTCTGCTTGAAGTATGCTAACTTATCTCCATGCATATGAGCCATGCGTGTTAAAAGGTTTAAACTATCCTGTCCAGATTAGTAACATGCATAATAAGGAAACAAGAATCACTTTTTTAAGATTAGAATGGAACAGTAACTACTGGATGACTACATAAAGGAACTACAACAATATTTTTCTACTGAATTGAGATAAATACTGTAATTTAGGACTCCCATCAGATGGAAACGATACCACATGTTTCAGAACACGTAGGAATGGCAGCAAAATGTTTCGCTACCAACATATGAAAAAAAATTCGTTGTACCTTGAAGTCCTTCCATTTTCATCGCAGACCGCTTTAGTATCCGTCGCCTGATCGATTACCACCGTAGCCAAATGAACCATCAGCACTCCCATAGTCCCTGGAGCTGAAATATTCGCAGTAACATTCGTAGGAGGGCAGTCATCTACTAGCACTCAAATTATATCGAAGCACAGTTCAATTCCAACAGCGAAGCACATAATTCTTACAAACGAAGTTATTTCATGATAGCAAACAGATTAACCTTCATTGATGATAGGTCTGTATATCACAGTAGTAAAGTGTGAATTTCACATAAACAGCAGATTTAACTTTGATCACTTTCACAAACTACACCAACAATGATGGTTTGCTGACATTTAATGTTAATATGATACATGTGACAAGTTTGCCTGGGTTTCAAACTTCTTAAAGAAAGAAGTACAGTGATATGCCATGAGACTGTCCTTGCCTTGTCCCTCAAACCCAACAATGATATTTTACTAATCGAAGATTTTTTAAATTCACATGGACCTGCAATTACCAGCTTTTTCTGCACTATTGGTCCATGCTTGCTCCATACTTGAAAGAAATAATGTCGAAGGAGCTTCAGCTTAAGAACTGACATCAGCACCAACTAGGACCCGCAAACTGTCTCATGACAATACTAAATTTCATGTACGAAGACCGGTTTGTTGGTTGGATAAATACCTGCCACGCCCCACTGGGGAGCGACTGCGATACCTCGATGAGCCAGTATCACCACCGTAGTAATTATTTGAAACCCTGTAGCCAGATCCACGAGCTCCATCACGTTCGTAGTCTCTGCTTCCTCCATAGCTGCCACGGCTGGAACTGTAGTCGTCATCTCCGTAGCGTCCTCTTGAAGATCCCCTACCACGGCTTCCGCGGAAACTACCTCTGTCATATGAGCCCCTAGAGCCTCCCCTCCCAAAAAATCCTCTACCACCACCCCCTGACCCACGAAATCCACCTCTACCTCCACGGCCCCTTCCCCGTGAAATCTCTACTCTCAATTTTGAGCCATTTAATGCAAAGCCATTCAAGTCATTGCAGGCAGATTCTGCATCACCTTCATTTGCAAACTCAATAAAAGCAAAACCTGGTGGATTGAATGCTACCCAGACATTGTTCAATTTCCCATATTTCTCAAATTCTGTTTCTAAATCTTCCTTTTTAATTGATTCATTTAAACCTCCCACATACACTCTCGTTCCCCTCTGCTGATATCCTTCTGAACTCATCTCGGTCTGAAAGCAGAACATTAGCAATCAAGGTAATTTGCATGAACACCATATACTGCAATCCACCAATTCAATGGAATAAACATTACACTAAGCATCTACAGATTGATAGCTATCTATCTATAAGACAACATATGTATCAAATTTTAGATTAAACTGCAAATTATGTCAAAATCTGCAAATAAAATTGGCAAGCATTGCACAATTTAACAATCATGCACTGCAACCTCCACATGACAACTTGACATTACTTTTAAACTGCTCAGTCATCCATGAAAAAACTGCTCAATCATACATGATGTACACTATGAGAAAATCCTGCACCAGCAGAACCAGTCAAATGCACATCACATCATAGTTTTGATAAGAAAAGCTATGGAAGGTAGGGTTAAGCCACACCAAAGTAATTAAAACCTCAAGATTGACTGTCACAGCCAAAAAAGCGAACTGTTCCCAGAAGCCATGCTTATTGGTTCATACAGTGATTTTATTTTAATCTGACTGCACTTTTGAAACCTGCACAACCTGTGATCTAAGTTAGTCAGCATCTGGAAAAGAAAATTCTGACCATACACCAATAATGAGAAACTTACGTCACCAGTTGGCATGTTTTAAAGTGTATAGTGTTTAACAACATACACCATCTTATCCATTAACGGTCCAGCCTCCTTTATAGTGTGGCCAATTTTCCTTTAACACCATTAAGAGCAAAGTGAGTGATTTGGAAATTAATGTGCCAAGTATGGGCAAATTCCCTGATACAATGAGCACAGTGCCTTAAGGAACCATAGGCTGTCTCAAAAATACCTCGGTTAACTGTAACGGTATCAGTTTGAGTTATCAAGTCATCAGTGCAAGGTTGCTAGTAAGTAGCTTAAACAAGACTAGAGTTAACTTCTTAAGTGCCTCTGGACCTGTTCATTGGACTTACTATGTACTGTATTAATACCATTTGATTACTGTAGTGGAAACTGGCAATACCATATGAGATACCTAAGATTTGAAACTAACTTCTTTTTGTCTAAAAATCACCTTCAATTAAAGATGGTTAAGCACAGGCACTACAGATGGAGTGAAATTCCTAAGGTTAGTTCTCTCAGCTCAACCAAAAGCCTAGAGGAGAACAGTTTAAATCCACATCCGGTCATCCTAATATAGGTTTTCATGATTTCCCTAAATCACTTCAGGCAAATGCTGGGATGGTTCCTTTGAATGGGCATGGTCAATTTCCTTCCCCAATCTGATGGGACCATTGACCTCACTGCTCGGTCTCCTCACCCAAATCAAACAACAAAAGTGGGTCAACGAAACAGTACACAGCTAATTAAATAGCTCAGTGACTTAGTATCCAGTGGAAGTTGGAAGTGGAGAAGTAACAGTAACACACGATTATCAATGAAGCCTGAGGTAAGAAACATTCCACTCAGGGACAAAACAGAAGGAAGACATCTATGAGACAACCAAAAAAGAGTGTAAAAGCATGGACACTTACAAGCAGAAGAAAGCTTTTATTACTACCTTGAGACCTCTCCTCCCATTGTCAAAACTTAACAGAACAGCCATGTATGCAATTATGCACAAAAATGGCAGGATGTGCACTACTGCCCAATTTGTCCCAAACTGTACATGAATGCTTCAGGATCTAACAAAATTATGTTTTTACCATTTGCAATAAAAATTATATCTAAAACCATAGTTCACACAAATTTTATACGTTCTTTCATCAAAGAAAATATGTTTTCCACAAAGTAAAGAATTTGTTATAGGTTCAATTAAGATACAGCTGCAACCATTGGAACCATGCAAATGAATTCCAACACAGGCATTCTGCCAGTGTCCATGGTTTGTGACTAGTGAACAAACCACTCACTGTTCAAGTGGCAGCCAATGGATAGTTGCAACTATTTTCAACTGATCAGAGGAAATTATTCTGGCTGGCATCAAAGACATTCTCTAGGCGCGCGCTCGCACGCATGCACACAGACACAGCCTTGTCTGTTCAATCTGTTAGCACACTCACTGAACACTGCCAACCTTTTGAAGGAACTGTACATATCAACCTTGTAAAAATTTGAAACACCACAGTGTAATTTCATTTCCTTGATAGATTTTTCTGCAGAAATCAGTTCCACATATAAACCCTGGGGCACCAAACCTCATCCTCTGGTAACCACTTTTAAAATGAAATTTTCCCTCTCCATGCATGGATCCAACAACAAAAGCTAGTAAGTCAGGGTCTCACACTACATACATTGCTATAAATGACATGCACACATTAACATGGCTCACTTTAGAGAGGACACACAGGTAGAAATAAGCGTGCTACACTGTACACACATAAGTGAAATTCAGCTGCATACCAGATTCTTAACCACTGGGCACATTGCAGCCACTCCCCACTAATTAAACCAAAAATAATTTTTCTTTAAATTAGATAACTTCCAGCATTTTTAACGTTTGGGAATTTACTTCATTGTAGTTTATTAAGATTGATACTATCTGCAATGTATTGTCAATCAACAACAATGTTACCATTATTAATGAGACATGCTTATCAAATTTATCATATGCATACAATCAACATATGTAAAAGAAAACTTGGTACTGTTTCAAGTGGTGTCAGAAACAATCAAGAGTTTCAGTTATCATTTTGTATCACTGCTTCTCCAAAAAGTGCTAATAAGTGGAAAGCAGACATGTGACTCATTCATCACAATCCATGTTTTTGGAAAGCTTGCAACTGCCGTTCACCCATTCATTAAATAATGAAACACTGCACCACTTACATTTACTTTCATGCTTAGATCAACATGTTTCAACAATTTCTCATTGTCATGAGCAAATATTTATATTAGTATTGGTGTTGCACTGCCTGTCTTGCACAAGTTATCTTTCTGAGGTAAGGCACTGTGCACCTCCATTATACAGAGAACACACAAACCACTCACTGTTCATGCAATTTCACATGGCGGGTGTTTTTCTGCATAGCATAGGGCACACAGTACAGTACCTTACAACCTCAAAAAGACCACAGTACTTACAGTGCAAGACAGAGACGCACAACCTTTGTCAAGATTTGCAACTTACAGAATTCTGAACATAGTGCTATTAATGAAAAACTATGTATGTACCGGGTGCACTATTTCATTATTTGAATCAGAAATATTAGAGCAACATGAAAACGTCAATGACAACAACTAACACTGCATGTGACCAAACAACAAACACAAAGCTGTGCATACACAGTAGACAGTGTATGAAAATGGTTTCACTCTAACAAACCCTATACCTACAAGAAATGTCCAACTCATGAATCAAACAATCCATATTGACCAGTACCAGAAGTCTAATTTGTCACTATAATAGGAGGGTGGTTTTTCAATGTGTCTCCTTGTAGATTACGCACTTGGTCCAGTGCCTTGATCCAATGTCTAAAATGAGTTTCCCCAGGCCAGCAAAATAGCTGTCAACTCCAGCTATCATTTCTTCATTTGAAGTGAACCTTCATCCACCAAGAAAAATTGTTTTGGGAAGACGAAGTCTGACAGAGCTGATCAGGTGAATAAGGCAGGTGTGACAATTCATATTTTGTTTGGGTAATTTTGCCATGCCATTTTCATGCATTTTTGATACAGCATCAACAGTCACGTCACCAATCTTGCACATAATTTTTTCCATTTCTGATTTTTCCAGCTAAAATGCTATACACCCTCTCACATGAGATCTGGCAAGCATGACAATTTCACGCACTTTCAATCGGCGATCCTCCGTAACCACTTTGTGCACTTTTGCAATGGATTTCTGAAGTAGGATCATCTAAGCTCTCCTGACAAAATTTAAATTCATTCGTCCACTTGGCAAGGATTTAATATGAAGGAAATCTGCACGAGTGTTCTTTGCTTTCATACCTTTCTTTACAAAGTACTTAATCACTGCTCAAATCTCTATTTTCCCACCTTCACAAATCACTATGTGGTAACAAAAGCAGAGCCGCATCACTGCCACAGCTCTTCCTAGAGCACTGACGTGGCATGTGTCTACAAGCAACAGTCCAATGAATTTCACATGGACTGCTGCACTAGGCTGACCTCTCATGGAGGTTCCTTACTCAAATGATGCCACCTTTACTATACAGTGAAAAAACCCAGCTAGAAATTACATTTTCCACTTCACGACATTCTTGTAATATTACTTAAAATATTATGTATATGCCATTAATCATACGACCAACTAATTATGGACGATCACACTTAAGAAAGCTAGAGTACCATTCCTTTTAATACATACAATTTTTTTAAAAACATACTATACCCAATATTTATATATGCCAACAGAATTTGGGAACTCAGTTGTCTAAATCAGCAGATGCCAGAAATATCAGGTTACCAATACTACCTTGAAAATACAGCCCAGGTCTATGTAATGGCTCAATAGCAGGCAGACATATTTCAAATTACTGGTAACAAATAAAATTTTGTGCCAAGTGCATTTTCTCAAATGTGGTCTATTCCCTGAAGTTCTACATAACAGGCAAATGCTAAGACCAAGATATAGCTGCAGTCAAATTTCAAATCATTAAATAGTAACAAACATGGTATTGCACATTATGCCTTAGGGACCAGAAGAAAATCTTAATTGATCCGTGTGAGTGAGATAGTTGCCAGCAAGCTTTCAGCAATTACATACACTGGGGAAAGAACGACTTCACGGCTCACAAGCAAAGCACAATGCAAACCACAACCGAGAGTAGTGTGGTAATACCTACCCCCTACCACATACACTAACTGTTAAAATAGTGACCAAAGTATCACATTCATTTCACATATATACCACAAACACTTTGCAAAAAACTTGCTACACACTATTCTATAATGCAGTATTTTGAGTTTACTGCACTGAACTAAATATTACACATAACTCTACATCTCATGTTAAGCTGCAGATATCTTAACAGTCATTTCACAAACTCACAAATTCAAACAGAATATAGACCATGAGAAATGGAATGTTACAGACAAGACGTGTGTGACAAAAAATGGCTAACGGATGGTGGCTCCTTGAAATTACACACAAAGACAATACTTTTCATTTATGGTTTATCCTTATGACAAGCAACTAGCAGACTAGTTAACACCCACGATTTTGAAGCACTAATAGTAAACTAGAACGTTAGCGAAACATTTTGAACCACTTTCCAACATATTAATAATCCCTACTTTTGTTTGAACTTACACGAAATTAAATCTCTAATAAGGAAAAAATTTGCATTTAAGTGCCGACTGAAACGAATGCCGGAACACTATCTGGTAACTTTGCACGAACCAAGTATGCCGAGAATCAATTTATCAAAATTGGAAACGATGCTGTATATTTGTAGCATACTTCAACTGAAAATGCGGGAATCTTAATCCACAAACTGTACCACTAGTTCAGGTACAATGAAATCAACAATTAGTAATCTTCGAACGAACTCCAAATAATAGGTACAGCATTCTTTAAATAACATGAAATTGTTTAAAAATGTAGCTAAGTAAACAATGATTTACCACTGACGAATTATTAACAGGAAATTCAAATGTTTGGCAACAAGACACAATCTACGTTTCGATAATACTGTTCCTATACACGAAAATGGCGCTAATGCAAGACATTAATACGACAGCGCAGCGGCGGGAAACTTTTCTTCGGGGGAAAAAAAAAAAAAAAAAAACCAACGCAACGTGAACACATCCTTGGCAATATAAAGCACATATTCGACGGAGAACTACCAACATCTTCTAGTTGGGCGTACAAAACTCAAAGACTTCCTTGAAATGAAACAAGACATGCCGCCAATTCAAACTTCGAAAAACAACCATGAATAAATACTCTTTCGGATGTTCACGACAAACTGAAGTTTGCAGTTAAATACAGTTTCTGAACAGTCCACTAGTTACAATAGATAGAATAGTCCGGCTATTTAACGAAGCCAAAATGGCGGCCTATTTCAAACTCTGTGAGCATTTCCAACCGGTGCAATAATAAAAATATAATACTTACAAAATACACTACATACGACGAACACAAAATATTGGTACCTTTAAGAAGCGCCCCAAAATGTATTTATACTCTTTACACCAATCCACGTGCAACCACTTCAGCAAAATTCAAGAGAATGAATTCAGACCAAATTCCCCCCGCTAACCAAACGGAAATCGATAATGCAGGAGAGAGCAAAGAACTTCAGTGTCAAAGATACACACATTTAACATCTAGGGCAGACATTAAAGATGACCACACAACATCACAAAAATCAACAGAGCCTTCAACATGTTTAAGACGACTAAATTTCGTCTTAAGACAGAAATGTCCAGTGGAGATAGAGAAGGAAAAAAGATAGAAAAATATGTTGCCACCCGGTACGATAACTAGAAAAGTTAGAAACTGTGTAAAGGCAGTCATGCCAGGACAAAACATTCCAAAATGCATTTCAAATGGCTTCAACCGATCATCAATGGACCGTCAGGTCACGTCACATCATCTTATATCATGGCACATCACTGGGGTAGGAGTCACCAGAACAACATCTTTGAATGCACAATGGAGCGCAGCATTATTCTGTGACGACGGACTCATGGACAACCTTCTTTACTATTTGATTTTTGTTACTATTCTTTGTATTGGCTTAGATTTTTCAGTTCATGGTGTTTGATCTTAAAAAATAAGAAGTTATTGCCCAACTACTTTGTTGAATCTCTTTACAGGATACAGATATGCTGTAGTTGACTAAAGTGGTGATCCCGTACACTGAACTCCGTTGAAGATGAACAAATGTAGTACTGTTGTGAGTCGTCTAATGCAGAGTCGGCGTATCCGCGAGTGTTATGGATCGGGACGACGCTTTGTTGAACCATATCGAAGATTTACGACGCGGCATTGAAAACCAGGAAAACGCTGCGCTCAACTTTTCTATTGCACCAAGTAGCGTCCGATTGGTGGATAACAGTAGCAAGATGAAAAAAAGTCCTCCGCAGTTCATTCCTGATATATCTGAATCATGGCATACAGTGCTCGATCTGACTTTTCAGCCCCACGACATTGTAAACGAAGATACCAAATTTATGATCACCGTTAGTGCGCTCCACAATAAAACAACAATGATCAGCGCAGATATACTACCCCGCCCGCCCGCTACGCAGAATTATACGCATTTTAAACAGTTAGTCCTTGAGTGGCTACGTCGGCCGGCGGAACAACTGTCCAAGAAGTACTATATGGTGAAAAAAGAGGAGATAAGTCACCTTAGGAATTTTGGCGGCACCTGCGAAGGTTAGTCGACGACACCGAGTTTCCAGATACGACACTGCAATATGTACAGTTGCCAAAGGCAGTTAGAACGGCTGTGGAGCTTGCCGACGCACGCGATATTTCATCGTTGCTCTCAGTAGCTGACAAGGTCTCTGCCTCGTTAGGTGCAGGGCATACGTCGTCTGTGATGTTCGAACGCAGTAGTGCATACCCTCAGGAAGTTGCAGTGATCCAACGACGCCAACAACCGTGCGTTACGCAACAACTGGACGAGCTACGAAATCACATTGCCGGCTTGTGGCGACAGATATCGACATTGCTCGGAGGCAAGGCAGGCACATACAGGAAGAGCAAGGAAGATGGCAACGTGTGTAAGGAGGGTATTTGCTTGTACCACTGTCGCTTCAGAAACAAGGTGTCGCACTGCACATCACCCTATACTCACCCAGATGGCGACGGCGGCTGGCGATCAGTGCCGCCACGGTTATTTCCAAGAATGTTTGCCTATCGAAGCAGCGGGTTCCAAACGATAGATATCGAACGTGCGCTTCTAAACCCATCACGCGGCTGTGGTGGCGGGCGTTATTGCCATGTTTATAATGGGAACTACAGCAATGACAAAAGAAGAGCGTTACTAAAATACTTCTAATTACAAAGGCAACGACTTACCTTACTCGTCGTCGACGCTGTCGTCATGAGAAAGTCCCTTTCATGCATATGCTATGGTAAGCATTCCCTTTTTGCTGTAACCTGGGTAGACTCTGCCAATGTCACACAAAAATATGGGTAGAATGCCACATGCGTCAACTTTTCTCTTGTAACTGCAAGTTATGGAAATACAGATACTGAAACAAGTAGAGTTGGTCTCTTTCTCCTGGACGCCCTTCTCTTTTAATGGAAGATTTCAGTGATTCGGTGTTCTGCATGTGCACACTGGGGTCATCGAAAGACACAAAATTTACAGAGTGCTTGACGAACTGGTCTTTGAACCCTTCTGCTTTCAGTGTCTTGTAGGGCTGAAAGCTGTCTGTAATCACATTGCTACCGGACAGTATAAAGTGCTTTATCAAACAGACTAAAGTTATCTTGTCTCTGGAGAACACTCTTGCCACAAAACACTATCCGGGACTCTCGTTCTATACCACCGAATGCCCAAATATGTTTGATTTCATTCTTTAAAGATCGTCCTCTCCGATTTTTCCTTCGTGCTATGTGCGATTCGTCCACTTCAACAGCTTGATTTGGTCCATCGATTGGTACACTTTCGTTCGTCACTATTATAGAACACACTTGTCTCCAATACCCGAAACAGTCGCACATGGTATTGGTAGATAAGTCAGTTTCTGATACTGTTGCTTACAGGGTGTAGTTCCCAGTTAAGCAAGATACAAGACTTATACTGGTCTGGATCCATAATTTGGAGTAGTCAAATCATGTATTCTTCCTGATAGTCGTTTGTTCACCACAGTTTCTGCAATGAAATTGTAAACGTATTTAATTATCAGAACTCTTCTTACGAACTTTTATAGACTTTGCCCCACCACAGTCTACACAGTTCCTCCTTTGTCATCTGGTATTAGTCCATATTTCTGACAAAAATTCAAACAATTTTCTACATTGGATAAGCATGAAATTAGATTCTTCCACGTGAGGCATTCAGCCGAAGAAACATGTACAGTATCAAACATCTCACTCACTACCGATATAAATCGTTTGGATTTCCCTAGCAACTCACAAATAATTTATCGTAACACCCGCCAACACATTCGCGTGATCGATTTAGAATCGCACGTTCGATATCTATTGTTTGGAGCCCGCGGCTTCGATAGACAAACATTCTTGGAAATTACCGCCGCCGGTCGCGAGTTCCAGCACCAGCGCCTACCACTGCGGAGTGAGAGCGATGATGGGTAACTACTGGTGAGGTTTCTACTTTACCCCCGCTGTCCCATAAACTATTTATCACAGACTTTAAATCCAGCCGCGCTTATTTAATCGACTCAGATTCGGACGTCACTGCACTGCCTGTTAGAAGTTGCTATGCGAAGCTTCATCCATCTCATTCAAAGGTCACAGTAGCAAACCAGACGTCAATAATGACTTATGGACAATGCCAGACAGATGTAGACCTCGGTTTTCAAGAATGTTTAACCTGGACTTTTGTGATTTCCGATGTATCAGACGCAACATTGGGTGACGATTTCTTGTTACATCACGCAACACTGAAGTAGCTATTGGCTCGTCGAGCATCCGCTGGGATGCACAGTGTATTAAAGGCATCATAGGAAGGGGTAATCTGCCGACGGTCGGTAAGAGACTGGAGGTGACGCCGCAATAGCAAACCACAAATCCGTGCCGTGTGCGTAGACAGGTAGGCACAACACGGTCCATCACATCAGGACTACACCTGGTCAACCAGTGTCTTAGCGCCCACACCGGTTAGCTCCTGATCGTTTCGACACAGCGAAGACAGAATTAAAAGAACTATTGCGCTCAAGAGTCGTCTGTAGACCCGGCAGCCCATGGTAATCGGCACTTCTGTGGCAGACAAGAAAGATGGGATCTGGAGACCATATGGAGACTACTGGGCACTAGATATCCGTTGCATTCCTGATCGTTATCCGATAACACACATTAGGGATTTTATACAAGGGCTGGCAGTGTCATTGACTGCCAGGAAGCATATCAACAGATACTAGTTACACTTGCTGATATACCGAAGACGGCTGTCAGGAAACCATTCAGCTTATTCGAATACCTCCGTACGCCGTTTGGTTTGAAAAATGGGGCACAAACTTGGCAGCGGTTTGTCAACGAAGTACTTACAGGTTTACTGTACTGCTTTGCACACCTCGACGACATCCTGGTATCCTGGTCTTTTCGGAACTCGATAAATTGCACAAACTGCACCTAAAGTCTGTTTACCAACGTATTGGTGCAAATAGCATTTGGTCAATGAATCGAAGTGTTTACTTCGACAACGCCAGGTGCCATTCTTGGGCTTCTCAGTGACAGCAACCAGTATCAGCCCACTGCAAGATAAAGTTGCACTTATTTAGTAGATGGCTCGCCTCATCGATTATCACCAACTACGCCAGTTCCTTGGAGCAGTTAATTTCTACATACATCTCTCTAATGGATGGCCATCCAGGTACTTTTGATGTCAGCACTAGCCGCTAAGGACGCAGTGAGCAAACGAACAGTGCACACCAGAGATGCTGATGGCATTGGATACGATCAAGGCATGTCTACGTCAGGCAATCATGTTGGCACACCTGATTCCTCAGGTGTAACTGGCAATCATTGTGGATGCCAGTCAGCAAGCCACTGGCACAGCACTACATCAGCACACTGAAGGGCACTGGCAGCCTCTGACTTCTTCTCTCGTAAGCTTATGTCGTCACAAATTAAATGGAGTGCTTACGATGGGGAATTGCTGGCAATTTATGAAGCTTATGTAAGTCTGCAAGCTTTTGTGGCCGCTGTCACTAAAGTTAAAATCTTCTGGGGTGTTAGGCCGCGTCATATTTCCTATAAAATAATCGACGTTTCGGCCCCTCTGCTGCGATCTTCTTCAGAATCTTCTAGTGTCCACTACTGCCAGAAAAAAATTATTAAGCTGTCAGACACATGCACACATGCACTTCTGGCCACAAATAGAAGCCAGACCATTTACGTATTTCGCAGTTCACAAGCCAATTACTTTCGCTTTCTGTAGGAGCAAGGATGGCTGCTCACAACGACAATTTACACAGCTTGAATTCATCACCCAATTCACGACAGCCTGCAGCATATGAAAAGAGCTAAGAACGTGGTGGCGGATTTCCTGTCGCAGTTGGAATCGATCTCTCAGACCACTGACTACAAGGAGTTAACTTCTGTGCAAGACAGAGGTCAACAACCCGCCAAATTCCGTTGCGATAGTACATGCGGGTTACATCTGTGGCAAATACAACCTGCTGGTGAACGTTTGCGACTTTAGTGCGACTTATCACAGGGAAAACCGAGACCTTTTGTACCTGAGAAATTTCGACAGCAATTATTTGACAGCATCCATAGACTGGCTCATCCATAAATAAACGCCAGCATCAAACTGACGGTGGACAGATTCATGTGGCCTAATATAAATAAGGACTGTCAGAGTTGCGCAAATTGTGCTTAGATCGTCAGAGGGTCAGGAATGGATGACACATGCACAACACAGTAGGAGACTTCCCACTGACGACACAATGTTTCACATATGTGCACAGCTAAACACTGATGACATTACAGACATACATGGCTGGATGTGTACTGGCAGGGCACAGTATGTGCAATTTCAGACACAGGTGAGCATCGCTTGTGAGAAGGTAGTGACTGGAGCTATCTGCTTCATGTGCCTTTATTTACATATGCATTATGAGAGATACTGTCTCTCCACTGTTTTCATAGGTACACTTTGTCTTGCACTTCCATTAAATTACTAAGGAAAGTCCTGATATCTTTCAAAAATATGAGGATTCTGCAGATTGCAGGGTTGCAAACGACAATTTGCAGTTTCGTCAGTCCATGTCTATACCCAGTACACTGCAGTGATTATGTACAAAATGTAACTTAGTCCTGTGTTGTAGATCACTTGAAAGCTCTAAACGTCAATAAGCCGTTACCTGACATTTGACTGTAACAAAGTACATCTTTTCGAGCGATCCTCAATGTGTTTGTGTTTCAGGACAACTTATTCATAGGACATAAGTTATAATTTAAAAACACCAAGAATAAGCTTGACGAAATCCAATATGGCGTCCCCACGATGCTTCAGCCCAAGTTTATCTTTGAAACAAGTGGAGCCACAGTACCTATCCACAGTGAAGCTAAAGCTGGAATCATGTTCCTATTGGAAACATGTGTTGTACAGAATTTTGGTAACACGTTTCTGATTTTGTTGCTTGTCTCTGTCTTTGTCCACACTGGCGGCAAACAATCATTTCTTGTGTATCTGCATTGACTGCATTGCTACTTGTCTGCTGCATTGTCTCCAGAGGCTAGGAAACTGTAATGATATGTGGTGCTATATTATTAATACTTGAAGGTTCACATTAACAAAATGAAAGGTGTCGTCATCGCTGGTGGACGAATACATACTGTTGGGAATGACTTACTAAAGAAGTTGACTATGGAAGATGGATCTGGTTTCCGCAATTTCCCTCAAATGTCACCGCCCGACTTTGAATTTCTGGCGGAAATGGTGGCATCATTTGTTTTAAAAATAAAATACAAATTTCTGGAAACCAAAGACTCGCTGTTATTCTTCGTTTCTTGGCAACAGGAGATTCATTTCAGAGTCCTGCATATTTATTTCATATTTCGAAGCAAGCTATATCTCAAATAGTACTTGAAGTTTATGGCGAACTGCTGGAAGTACTGAAGAATTATGTATAGGTAAGTAAATGAAAAACATCATTAAATAAGCATATTGTCTCATTTTTATTTGTTTTGCATGATATGACACCGATCATAAATCACTTCTTTTACAGTGTCGTCAGTGTTGGATATACAAATGTATGACAAGGGAACCAACATTACTTGTTTATGCTCTTGGCGCATCTACACACACTGACCATTTCAAACTCTATAAAATAGTCTAAATGTTATTATATCACATCACTAAGTTCTGCCGTAGCTTTTGTTTTGCAAACTTGCGGCAGGTTTTGTAGCACTGATATCACATACTGGCCATAGGCACTGCATTCGCCACTAACCTACTCTTTCTGTCTTTTCAGCACATTAATTAATAACTGGGAAGCAACATTATAGGTCTCACTCTCTAGCTTTCCACCCATTCATCCTAATTTTGTAGGTAGAGAAGTCGATGTAGAAGGGGTAGCAATGTCCTCTTCATCTGCAATTCCTCCCTCTGGAAAATCATCCAGAACCTGAAATCAAATTTCTTTTTTTCCGATGCTGGCGACTGAATACGACTGACATGAAATAGTATGTGTGCTCTCGCAAATACAGCGTGTACATAAAGTCCAGGAACACGTTCAATTATTTATTGCACAAGAACCAAACATTGTACACATATAATATATATGTCATTTTGAAGAGAAACCCTGAAAGTTTTTTTCATATATACTGCCACAGCGTAGTTTGGTAATTTGCCAATGGTCAATGTTAGTAGCAAACACGACGAGAGTTCAGGTGCAGAGCGAGCTTGCTTGTATTTTGGAGTTCAACAAAAACAAGTATGCTACCGCTGTTCGAAGGAACACTAAGAAGCCAGCAACAAAGTAGGCCATTTACCACTGGCACAACAAATTAGTTGCGACGGGTTGCTTGTGCCCAGCAAAGAGAAGTGGGTGTCTCAGTGTGAGTGAAGTGAATGTGGGGTATGTAGGGAGATATTCATAAGGAGTCCAAAGAAATCAGTGCATCGTGCATCCTCTGAACTCGAAATGGCTCCAGTGACAGTGTGGAAAGAACTGCAACAGAAGCTGTCTGTCAAACCATTCAATTTGGAGCTAGTGCAGAAGCTCAATGACGACAATAAAGACAAGCATTTTGAGTTTTTGTTCGCAGTTGCAACAATTGAATGAGGATAGGGATGGCATTGTTGATCGCTTAATTTTTAGCTATGAAGCTACTTTTCACACTAATGGGAAAGTGAACAGGCATAATTGTCAAATCTGGGGTACAAAGCATCCACATGAATGCATTGAATTTGAGCATGATTCCCCAAAGGTAAATGTTTCTTGTGCCTTGTCACGTCGAAAACTGTACGGGAAATTCTTGTTTGCCAAGAACACTGTCACTGGATATTCCTACTTGGACATGTTGCGGCAGTGCTTGATGCCTCAAATGCAATCGGACTCTGCGTTCATCTTTCAGCAGGATGGGACTCCACCCCATTTTCATTGTGAAGTTCATGGGCACCTGAACACGGAGCTGCTACAGCAGTGAATCGGCTATGCTACAGAAGGGGAGAGCTCTTTCATGAAAGGGCCTCCGCAATCACCAGATCTCACTCTGTGTGAGCTTTTTTCGTGGGGACACATTAAAGATCTCGTGTATGTACCACCTCTACCACATGATGTAGCAGAGCTCTGGGAGAGAATATGGGAACCATTTGCCAAAGTCGATGATGCAATACTGGGACGAGTAGACAGGTATGGCAAGACTTTGATTACAGTATTGATATCTGCTGAGTCACTCATGGTTCGCATATCGAATGTTCGTAAAAAAAACCTTCAGAGTTTCTCTTAAAAATGCAGTAAGTATGACGTCTGTACAATGCTCAGTTAGTGTGCAATAAATAATTGAAAGTGTTTTAGGACTTTATGTACACCCTGTACTTTGTTTCCTCCTAGTGCGGGAGCAATTGATGGGAAGTGCATAGTCCTACAGCGTCCTATTGCTAGTGAGAGCGAATTTTACAATTACAAATTATTATCTAGCTAAGTGCTGCTTGTTTTGTTCGCAGCTATTGGCTGCCAAAAAAGAATTTCAAATGGCGGTGTATTCAAGAACGCGACCACAAGCGAATTAATCCTCAAAAGACTCTGAACTCACCACAACCTTTCTGCTTACCTGAAGCGTCAAAAAACCTACTGTATGTTTTGTGGTGGACAATACTTTTCCATTACAGGAAAATATCAGAGAGGCATGTTCCAGGTTGAAAAAAAGAATTTTTAACTACCGATTGGCTGTGGATAGAATGGTTGTAGAGAACACATTCTGTATTACGGCGTTATGTAGGCCGAGGACGATTTGTTACATAAAGGGCTTAAGTACAATTAACCATTTTGGCTTAATTAAGGAGCCTGTGATTTGTAACCTTATTGTCGACCTTAAACTTGGTTTGGAATCTCTTAAACTGGATAAGGTCGATCAATGTTTACTTTACTGAACAGGGATTAGTAAGGAGCATTAAGATGAAAGAAAATTATGCTTTCATTTCCAAAAGTGATAAATGCAATATTGTTGTCTTTGCTCATAAAAAGAATGTATAGAGAAAATGGTAAATTTTTTTGAGGACAATGACACTGTTGAGGCTACTGCAGACCCAACCTTGAACTGACAACAATAATTTAGGCAAATTTCCTCTAATGCAGAGAGTATGTTCACTAAGTTTAAAAAAGTGGTTTACAAACATGAATCCAAATCCACCTGTGCTCAGTTCAAGCTTCATAAATAGGGTCAACCAATCGATCTTGTGGTGAATGGAATAGGTGGCGCCCATCATATGATGGTAAAGTGTCTTCATTAAAAGTTAAAGATTTCTTTGCATTTGAGAAACTTTTCTGTTAAAAATATTAAAGATATACACAATTCAAATGATACAGTGTACAGCTCATACTAAGTTGGTCTTTTTCGATGTTTTCAGTCTGTGTACTAATGTTCCTGCCGATACAGCTATAGCAGTCGTTGAGAGAGACCTACTGCAACATAAAAAATGAGTACAATACACACTGCTGACCTCATCGTTTTACTAAAAGTAGCTCTCAAATATAATTACTTCACATTCGACGGAAAAATGTATATTCAACCTTATGGTTTGGCTCTGGGGAGTCTACTTGCTGGTATTTTGGCTGATGTCTTCATCAACTCACTTGAATGAACACTCTTCAGTTCCAATTCAGAACAACGTCAAAAAATTCGTTTTTTTTGGGAGATATGTTGACCAATATTATCATTGCTTTTGATGGTAATGATGACGAACAATGCATTTAACGACTGCCATGAGAAAGTTTGCCTCACAAAAGACCTGCAAAATGAAAAGGGGAACTCAACTTTTCTGATTTAAAAATTTCTGTAGAAAATGATTCTTTTAGTTTGATCAACTTCCATAAACAAACTTACTCAGACAGCATCATCTCCACTGATCTGACATATCTGAAAGCTCATAAACCAGCGTTTTTCATTCCGCCATGCACCATCTTGTAACTAATCCTTTATCACATGTCAATCAGCTAATTGAGTTTAAAGTCATTAAATCTATTGCAGTCAATAATTGGTATGAGCAGGGCTTAGTAAATTACATCTTCAGAAAAAAAACCTCTCAAAAACGTTCAATACTGTGCAGTGACCTTTCCTCCCACAATAATAAATCCATGTGCGTTCCCTTCTTAGTACGGTAAGTCAAATGAAAACCTTAAATTTGTAATAACAAATCAAAATTTCGCGCCGTTACCCTGTAAGTTGGTAAGAGTGCTAAAGACAGTGTGCAGAATGGCCTGTAGGTGGCAGCATAGTGCAAATGTACACATACCGTCGCAGTATCAGTACAAAGATGGCCGACCGACTCGCGACTTGCACCAGGAAAGAACTTCGTTCTGTTATGCGGTTTTTGAATAGTGAACGTTTGAAACCTATTGAAATTCATCGACGAATGAAGGTTCAGTAAGGTGATGCATGTTTGTCACAGCAGCAAGTCTACGAATGGAGTAGGAAGTTTGCAAATGGTGTGACTTCAGTGGAAGATGCCCCTCGTCCAGGTCAGGCACAACGAGTTGTGACTCAACAGAACATTGCAGCAGTTGAAGCCATAGTGAAGGACAACCGCCGAGTGACACTGAGTGACACTGCAGCATGTTTACAGATTAATCATGGGCGAGCACACCACATTGTGCATGATGTGCTCCAATTTCACAGAGTGTCTGCAAGATGGGTGCAACGGCAGCTGACTCCTCAAATGAAAGAACGACGTGTTGATGCTTGTGACGAATTTCTTCGGTGCTTTGAACGAGAAGGTGATGGCTTCCTTGCAAGAATCGTTACTGGGGACGAAACCTTTGTTCACTTCTACCAACTGGAAACGAAGAGAGCGAGCAAGGAATGGCGCCATTCCTCATCACCAAACAGAACCATCAGGAGGGAATGTTTAAAAAATTATTTAAGGTTTTCATTTGACTCACCCTCATAGAAAATGTTTCTTATGGGATTGTGCAGTGACCTTTCCTCCCACAATAACAAATTCACCTGGATTCCCTTCTTAGAAAATGTTTTTGTTGTGGGATTAAACGTCTTCTAGTGAATAAATATACCTACAATGCCTCTTTTTCTACAGACAATAGTTCTCAGAGAAGACTTTTGCAAGTTAGGTGTCTATAAATTAATCTGCAGCTGTTGTCCACGCTATTACAGTTGTCAAACAAGAAGAACTGCGATGACAAGATATTCAGAGCATCTGTCAGGAAAGAAAGGAGCAAACACACATAACTCTACATTTGCTGAACATCTACTGATTGCCACCCAGACTCTGAAAAATTTGGAAGACACAACTATTCTTCACAGAGAATTCAAAGGGCGTAGGATGGACATTTGGGAAGAATTACAGATCAACGAACATCTAGAGTGCAGAGACAGGAATTTACTAAACGATCAGCTGCAATTCGCCTATAGACAGTTTTTCGATAGCTTCAAAACCATACTGTTAACAAAAAAACCTTCATCGACAGTCGATAGCCTTTGCAAATGGTTCATAATCTCAAAATTCTATTATAGAATTTTAGTACATATAGTTTACGTTGTACTAAGATACTGATGCCACCCACTCTTACATTTGTCACTATACAGAGACCTATGAATTTTTGGTCTTTACTGTCATTATGTTTAATAACGTACTTACGCACTGGCATTAATACTTATTGTATGATGATGTACTGGACTTCATATTAATCTGTTTACTGTCTTGTGCTTGTAATAACAACAGATATCATTATTTTCATACGACAATGTATTGATGATCCTATAAGGGTCTTAATGTGTGCTAGTATATTTTATTTTGTTTTTGTATTTCTCGCTATTTTATTCTATACTTGTTTATTCACGACATGTATTTCTGTAATTCTGTTAGTAATTTCAATGTACTTACGCTTACTGGCTGTTTATGCCGCCAAGCATACGTGTTTATGAATGCTTGTACCTCAGGATCTGTATTCCTAGTATACATGATCTCCAATCTGCCTTAGTTGGCATGTAGCTCTTAATATGGTCTGGCGTTTTATGTGATCGATTTTGCTGATTGACAAGCCCATGATTTTAGCGGCCTTAACTTTTACAAATGGTAGAACAGATCATTGCTGACACATTTCACGTGGAGATGTTAGACGGTTGTACTAATTGACTGTTTTTTAATATGAAGTTTGTAAGTGCTACTTTTCCTACATTGGTATATATCATGTTTGTGACATGTCTATGCAGGTTTCTTGTTCGTCTGAAGAAGATGGGTTTAAATCCATTGGAAACATGATTAAGGTTAATTATTGCAACTGGTTGGCAATCTTATTCACCTGTATAATGTCAAATACAAATAAAGACAAGCAAGAATCGGTTTTATAACCCTTTTTCCACTGTCACTCTAGTTTCCTTCAGGTCTTGAACATCATCAAGGAACTGTAGAGGGAGATAGCCAAACCATTTTGTTTTGAACGAAGTATCTGCACCACTGCCTGATGCGTAGCTTAACATCACCTTCCTCTTTTCCCATTGATGTGTGACGCCAGGCAACTGTATTTTCCTCTCCATGCAGTCTTTGTATGAAACATGGCAGGAAATTTCTGCAGTGTGTCATTTTCGATTGCGGTTTTGTACTTCTTGCTTTGTGTATGCCACAAGCAGTCCTCAGGCTGGCACAGTGATAATAACTTGACAATCTGCTGCTCGTCCACTCTGTTTTTTCCTGAAAAGCTTAATAAAGCAACCAATAATAACTCTATTCAATCAGAAACAGTCTGAACAGCTTGTAGGGGTGATTCAGGGGAGTTTGTCCTGACAAATAGGTAATTGTGAAGACAAAAATTCGATACGTTGCACCGTTTCCAAGATATTTAGCACTGAAGTTAGCCAATGAGGTCTTTGTGTGCGCAAATTCAAGCACCTGCACGCTCTAAATTGCGATAATGCACAGGTATATATGGATAATGAATTACCACGTGTTCAGATGTTCATTACCTATTCATATGCAACTTCTTAGGAAGCAGTAAGCTTAAGCTAGGTGAGTAGAAGCTATGTCTCTTCAGTATGAGGAAACCAATCGAATAACAAGTTTGGGCTACCCTGTCTCCGTTAGACTGCTTGAATTTGCGCGCGTGACGACCTGTTGGCTAACTTCAATATATATTAATGAATTGCCATTCTATATTCACGAAGATGCAAAGCTGTACTTTTTGCCGATGATACAAGTACAGCTATCACACCCAACAGACAAGAATTAACTGGTGAAATTGTAAATGACGTTTTTCAGAAAGTCATTAAGTGGTTCTCTGCAAATGGGCTCTCATTAAACTTTGACAAAACAGTAGATACTGTTCCACACAGTATATGGAATGACACCATTAATAAATATAGACTTCGATCAGAAATCGGTAGCTAAAGTAGAATATTCAAAATTTCTAGGTCTATGCATTGATGAGGGGTTGAACTGGAAAAAACACACTGAGGATCTGCTGAAACGTTTGAGTTCAGCTACTTATGCTATTAGGGTCATTGCAAATTTTGGCGATATACATCTGAGTAAATTAGCTTACCACACCTATTTTCATTCTCTGCTTTCGTATGGCATCATATTCTGGGGTAACTCATCATTGAGTAAAAGAGTGTACATTGCACAAAAGCATGCAATTAGAATAATTGCTGGAGCTCATCCAAGATCATACTGCAGACGCCTATTTAAAGAAATAGAGATCTTTACTGTAGCCTCACAATATAAATATAAATATAAATATAAATATATATATATATATATATATATATATATATTCACTTATGAAATTTGTTATTAACAATCTGAACAAATTCAAAAGTAATAGCAGTGTAAATGGCTACAACATTAGGAGAAAGGATGATCTTCACTACTCAAGGTTAAATCTAACTTTGACTCAGAAGGGAGTAAATTGTGCTGCCACAAAAGTCTTTGGTCACATACCTAATAGCATCAAAAGTGTGACATATAGCCATATAGCATTTAAAAAGAAACTAAAAGATTTTCTTAATGGCAACTCCTTCTACTCATTAGACGAATTTTTGTGTATAGTAACTGGGTAATTTCCCCAACTCACCCCCCCCCCCCCAAAAAAAATTAAAAATATTAAGTGTCATATAATATTTTGTGTAATGTTATATATTGTATAGACACCTTTTATTAACCTGACACGTTCCAAATCATTACAAAGTGTTGTATTCATGATCTATGGAACAAGTACTGATCTAATCTAATCCCTAATCTAAATCAATGCTAAATAACTCAGAAACAATGCAGCATATCGAATTTATTTTTAACAGTTATTTCTCAGCACAGCCTCCACTCCAACACCCTTACTAGCTTGTCAGGCTGTTTCTGATCATCCTGTATGTACATAACATCGAATATTACAGAACATACTTTTATTAAATTGATGAGAAGGTCCTAGAAACTTTTTAAAAAAGGGAATGTAGAAAAAAATATAGGAAGTAGCAGCAAGCAAACAAGCACAGCAGCTGCATCTCACTTCACAACTTGTGACCTCTATCCTGGACACCATGAATATTTACAATTTGTGACTTTTCTTAACTTACACTTACTGAAGGCTTCAAATCCTGATCACTCATTACCTTACATTTAATTGTCGCAAATCATATGAATATTGACACGTTTTTATCAGCCCCTTAAAATTTGGCACAGCATATATTCAAAGGACATACGCTATAATATAAGACCCATCAAATGTGAGCTTCAACAAAAACGACGAAATCCAATACGGCATCTCCCACTTCTCAGAACTCGATATGACCACGAAAGTCGATGGACATCCCAAACACTTGAAACTGGGCATGTACACATCATAGTGATGCCAAAGAGAAGTATCACTGCAATGATCCCAATGTCTCCTTATTGTCAGAGTATCATTGTTACTGCAATAGCTGTTGTAGAAGAAGAATTAAAGCGGCATCTCGTTATATCTTCAGCTGGTGAAATCACACCAATTATTAAACTATTGTTGTCTTTTGTTTCTTTGAAAGTGGGAACCTGCCAACTACACACCTGTTATTTAAATATGTGTTACGAAAAGTACTATACTTAACGAGAAGCTTCCCAATGGTAGATAAATGCACTGGTTATGGGAAGTATTTGTAATCTGCGCAAAAAATTACGATTCACTATTGGAGACATAAACTTCTTCCATTACATATTTTCCCTTAAAGACACTAAAACAACAAGAAAAAACACTAGCAGGAACATTTCTGTATCAGTACCAGAATATATTTCACCTGAATGTGTATTTTAATTTAAAAATTATTCTTTGGAAAAGAAATCTCCTAAAATTACTAGCTTGTAAATTTTCTCTTGTAATTTATAGGCAACTGAGAATAGTCACCTTTTCATTCTATTTTACGTGTGTCAGTCTTTTCTATGTTTCTTATTTTGAGTCTAGTCTGTTTCATCAGATAATGTATGTGTTTTGACTATTTACTCACATTTCCATGTTACATGCTTAATTCCTGAGAGAGTGTTCCTATGTCTACATTAGAGGATCCGGCAATGCTTCCCAGTTGTTAAATATGCATGGGAATTGGATATACATCTTAAACCTTGTCATTCTGTTCTCTTTGCCCAACTCCTCCCCCCTCTCTTTGTCAATTTCCTCCTCCCCCTCCTTCTATGCCTCACGTCCATCCCATTCTTTCTGTCTATCTCCACTTCCACATCTCTCTGTCCATTTCCTCCCTCCCCATCTCCGTCCTCTTACCACTGTCTTTGACCTTGAGCCTTGTTTATTGTTGTTGCAACCGAAACATTGATTAGGAATTTAAGTCACTTAAACTGTTTATTGTTATTGTAGACGAAACCTTGATCAGGAATTGAAGTCACTTAAACGGAATGGGTAAATAGTTTGGGATAGTTGGTGTAAGGGGTATTAGAGACACATCTCCAGTTGCTGGGTATTTGAGGATAGTAGCTTGAATGACAGTATTTTGCATAGTTTCAGTCTGGGAATCTGGGAATGGATAGGATTAGAAAGCCTTGGACAACTGAGATACCATAGTATTATTCACATCATAAACTGATAAAATGAAAACCACAACAACAACAAGCTGATAAGTCGTAAGTACAACTTCCCTCTTTCCTGTAAAAGCAATAGTGAGGAAGCAAGAAAAACAATGTATTGTTATGTATACAATTTTTGTCTAAAATTGTATATCAGGAAAAACAGTATGCATGGGATCAACAATACGTCTAATGGTTTACATGCCCCCCTATCATAACTGAAACTGAGTCCAGGGAAGAAATTGAAACCTCACATTTTCACAATACAGCATTTTCTTTCTCATAGACAGCTTGTTATTTATATAAATCACGCACATTAAAATGACGATTAGTACAAAAGTAGTCTTGTTTATCTAGCATGTGCTACAATTCCAGCAGTAGCGAAAAAGACTGTTCCGTTTTATTTAGCAGACACTGCCATGACAGACTTAATCAAATCGAAGAATGATACCAGTTATTTGAACTATTTGTATTAACACCTTTTTCTGTTTTGACGAAATATCGATTTTTCTTGTTGCAAAAGCAGTAGTGTTCCAATTTCATGAGTAGCAGAACATATTTTTCCACTCTGTTTTCTATTGGAAATGCTCCTTTTTGTGAACACCACAGTAGTGTGAGAACAGTTTTCTGCCTTGTAGTGAATATATTAGCCTCACAGGCCCATTAATACTACAGCGCAAGAACATTGTCTCCCACACACCATTATTCACTGAAGCCAGTGAATTATTAATTCATACACAGGCTACGTTTAACATAGTAAGATTAAGAGGAGAGTTAGATCCACATCAGCCCAATGTAATGTCTCTTTCTGCTATAAGTTAGATGAGGATTCTATTAAGTTCGTGAAGTTAAATTTCGTAAGAAACAATTACAAATAAGCAATATTATATTTGCAGGTTGCCAAATTCAACTTTAAATTCTGATTGAAAACGAGCGCCATGACCCTTCAAATACTATCAGATGTATTAGCGTAATAAAATTTATGCAAAGAGGCGCCTGATCTATTATAAAGTGTATCACTGAAAATAGTCACTTATATGATAAGTCTTGTGATTTGATGCTAATTAATTCTAATAGTATTTTTAAATAAGTTCTTCTGCTCTGATTTCGTCGTATTTCCTGTGGAAATGAAAAGTTTAAATGCACCGCGTCATGGCCAAAGATGATCACAGCTAACTCTGCAGCAGCTGCAGAAAATGCTACACAAACTCTTGCGTTATAACAAATGTGGCGTGGGTTCCTTAAATGATTACTCTGCACTCCAGATTAGCTTATTATATTTTCGTAACTATCTTACACATCAGTTATGTTCTAGTGTTTAAATGAGAGCAAGACAAAAGCTATCGCAATACGATCATACCTTCTACACTCAAACAATAGCTAAGACACAAGAAAACATCAGAGGGCAACTATGTGCATTGTCTTCCAGTCCTTTTATAATATAACAAAGATTATCGTGTTCTTTATTTTACACATATGATCTTATATCGAGGAGAATAAGGTCTTTTTTCTATTATCAGAATCGATAAATTGTCTTTAAAGTTATTTCGTCACTTTGTCCGTATCACAATTAGGCATTAAAGCTCACACAACATTCTTTTGTTGTCATTTATATTGTTGATGTCAAATATATGGATAGGGGCACTATACCAACCACATTTATCATAAAACATTTGCTACATTTATATATGATAAGAACCAAACAGGAATTAGGTCACTGAATCCGCATAGTTGTAGCATGTGGAAGGAGTGCCTGGAATGCTATGTTTTTAACTTCCCTTCAATATCTAGTTATTTTCAGAGTCCTCATTTATGTCTAATTATAGTCAGTTGATGGTAACAGAAATTGAAATATCTTATATTGTACCTGTGTGAAGTAACATTTTTCTAAAATTGATAGCTTATTATGATTTTTTAATGTAACACAAAGCCTGATAGTACACCATTGTCCGTAGTTCACTCATCCTTATCGGTAGCACAAAAAAAACTGTTTATTCTTATCTCTCATTGGGAAAATAACTTTCCATCTTTTTGTGAATGTCCACCACCTAGCATTATTCCCATGATCATGTAAATTATTTTTGATTACTCAAGTTTAACACAGTAATATTAATAGGGAAGTCAACTTCTTTTAAAGAAAGCTGTAGCAGAAAGCTGGTGTATTTCTCAGTTATTAGCATTATCCCCATAACCACATTCATATTTGTCATAAATTAATTATCTCTGTGTTACAAGAGAATTGGTACTTGTCATTCAGCGAACAGGAGGAGGAGGAGGAAATCAGTGTTTAACATCCCGTCGACAACAAGGTCATTAGAGATGGAGCACAAGCTTGGATTAGGGAAGGATGGGGAAGGAAATTGGCTGTGCCTTTTCAAAAGAACCATCCCGGCATTTGCCTGAAGTGATGTAGGGAAATCATGTAAAACCTAAATCAGGATGGCTGGACGTGGGACTGAACCGTCGTCCTCCCAAATGCAGCGAACAGGAGTCTTTAGTTATTGAATCTACATAATCATAACAGTGAAAGGAATGGTTGACAAATTATGTTTTCAAATTCCTCTTGAATTATCTCATGACATTCTCGTCTTTCTTTCAGAAATGGCACTGTTCCACCATGAACGAACGACCACAGACAGTCACTCAAATATAAAGCCTCTGATGATTTCTTTCTGCCCATTGGACACTGCATTGGTATTGGCAAGGAGGCAGCCAGGACGATTATTGAAAGGATGTACATGACACTGCACAAAATGCAAAAGAGATCATCTTTGAATTACTTCAGTTCTCTAATGCAATTAAAAGAAAAGAAAATCAGCAAATGTATATGGATTAATACATTTTTATTATGAAATAATTTGTTTTAATTTTTATCTTCCGATCTTAATTTTGAGCTTTATGATCTTTTTTAAAATCAATACAGTTTTACCACCTTCTCCAGTTCTTGTCAAGCTATTTTTGAAGCAACACCATCTGCAAATCTAATTTTTTCACATTTGAGAGCAGCTATTTTTATTATGAAAACAAAACTGACAGTTCTAAACTGAGATGACTAGAAAAGAAGGAGGAACACAGTGAAGGTGTCACACCCCCAGTTATTTCCCCTTCCTCTCCCAGATAATATGTAGCTGCTAGATATGAATGCACAAACCAAAATTATGTATGAAATAGATACTGTTCCTCAAACATTTAGAGTGAGATACAACAGTAGCCTCCAGATTGATATGTACCTTAGGTACATTTCTACCACATAAGCATAAAAAAATAATGGTTGCTTATTGTAAATGTTGGCATCTTATTCTTCATATATGCTCAATATAATTATCAATCACCACGTCATAGAAACAGAATTTATATATGCCCAAGAACTTCAAATGTGGATGCACAAATAGTGTTCAATAATTCAGCAAGAGTGTTTTGTGTATAATACCCATTGATGCTGTAGTGAATTAATCATTCGAAGAGGTAAATACAACAGCAAACTAGCCAATAACACCTCTCAGAAATCGATCTCCATGACGTCTGTGTTGTCACAGTTCGCTGGAGAGACTGAAAAGACCAACTATTTCACAAAGAAGACTGCATTTCACATTTGCTTCTGTATTATGTGCCTACTTACAATTCACCAGCTAGCATACAGCTACATCTGATGGAATACTATTGTGCTTATGAATCGAACTGACAGTGGCGTCCTTCTCTTGACATTTTTATCAAATCGTGTATTTCATTGAATACAATCTTGACACCACATTCCACATATGAGGTGCCACCAATCTGTAGCTTCTGCTACCTTTTCTGTGCATAATATTTACGTTTTCCTGTCTTTAAAATCAATATAGTTGTATGTCTGTTGTAGCTGCTCTGTCAATCTATGTGAAGTTGTTTGTGAATGGAAACTATTGCACAGTTTTATCCATACTGGTCCTTTACTCGGAAATCCAGAAAGCTCTCAAACTGGTCAATAACAAATACCTGATTGTTTAACTAATTTCAAGATAGATTGTTACAACATAAGGACACTACCAATTTACTTAAATGTTTTGCACTAATATATTCATTGAATAAGACTGCAGCAGTTGTCGTGTTTTCTACTATACTCTTGAACTCATATACAGTGTCTGTCAGCCTCCAAATATCCTCAGGCATAAAGTTCTTATAGTTTGTCTTAGATCCCTCTAACGAAAGTCAGTGCCCAGTAATTGTAAGGAAGCATAGGTCACATCCATCTACAAGAAGGGTAGCAGATGTGATTCACAAAACTACCACCTAACATCCTTCAGGTAAATTTGTTTTATCTTGGAACATGTACTAAGCTCAAACATAAAGAAGTATCTCGAAGAGAATGACCTCCGTGCCAACCAAAGGGAATTTCGAAAACATCCATCATGTGAAACCTAACTCACACTTTCCTCACATGACATACTGAAAGCCAAAAATAAAGGGAGTCATGTAGATGTAGTATTTCTCGATTTCCGAAAAGCATTTGACTCAGTACCACATCTATAATTATTATCAAAAGTATGATCTTATGGAGTATCAAGTGAAATTTTTGACTGGACTGAGGAGTTTTTGTTAGCAAAGATGCAACAAGTTGTCTGGGGTGGAGAGTCATCAAGAGATGTTGACGTAAATTCCGATGTATCCCAGGAAGTATTTTGAGACCCTTGCTGTTCATGTTATTATTTATTACCTTACGAACAATATTAATGGTAGTCTTATCTTTGCAGATAATGCAGTTATCAATAATGAAGTATTATCTGATTGAATTTGCCTAAATACGAGGGTTGGAGCTTAAATAGTGGCAACTATTTATTCACAACTGATGCAAAAGAGTTACATGTTTGCACCTATTACTGTCCTTCAAAGTAGTCACCAGCGTTGTGTAGATCCCGTTGCCAGCGATGTGGAAGGCGTAGTATACCGTTAGCAGAGCCTGTTCTGTTGATGGTGCGAATGGAGCGGTCTAAAGTTATGGTGATTCTCGTGCACGACTGTGATGGTGTTATCCTAACGCATTACGTTCCTCCACGGCAGACTGTTAGTGCACAGTATTACTGTTCGTTTTTGGAGCATCATCTGCGACCAGCTTTGCGAAAGAAGCGGCGACACTTTCTGTGCAACCCACCCATCATTTGGAACGACAATACGCGGGAGCATACAGCACAAGCTATGGCTGCTTTGTTCGGTCGATGGGACTGGGAAATACTGTACTGTCCACCACACTTCCCAGACCTAAGTCATAGTGACTTTCAGTTGATTTCGAAGATGAAGGAACCACTTCGTGACATTCGCTTCAGAACTGTTCCAGAGATTCGACAGGCAGTAGACCGCTCCATTCGCACTATCAACAGAACAGGCGCTGCTAATGGTATACTACGCCTTCCACGTCGCTGGCAACAGATTCTACATAACTCTGGTGACTACTTTGAAGGACAGTAACAGGTGCAAACATGTAGCTCTTTTGTGCCAATTGTGAATAAATAGTTGCCACTATTTAAGTTCCAACCCTCATGTTCATTGGGGTATTGCTAAAATTTCAACATGGTGCACACATTGATAATTTGCTTTAAATACTTAGAAATGTAAAATTGTGCACCTCAGAAAACGAAAGAACGAGGTATCCTATGACTGCAATATCAACGAGTCACAGTTGTAATCAGTCAAGTCTTACAAATACCTGGTTGTAGCTTTGCGGGGATATGAAATGAAACAATCACATATCCAGTCAGAAATAGATCAGGGCAGGTTTCAGACTTAGGTTTATTAATAGAATACTGGAGGAATGCAATGAGTCTACAATGGCCATTGCTTACAAACCACTCATCAAATATTTAACCTGAAAACCTCACAGAACTTCGTCTTCGTTTACTAAATGACCTCTGATAAGTGCTGTAAATGAATTTTTTGTCAAGCCTTGTCTTAAAAATTGGACATGTTTCAATTTTTCCATTACGCAATTTTCAGAGTAAAATGTTTTCATCATCATTTTATTCCAGTAGTAAGTACAACAATAATTCGGGATCACAATTTGAAAAAGGCGCATGTATTTCCACAAAATGTTCACGACTGTTCTGCAGGCTATGGTACACGGCCGTGGCGCGCTGAAGCAGCGCGCTCGGTGCCAGTGCCTGCAAATAAAGTATTTTAACTTCTCTTTTCTGAATAGTGTACTAAAATATGGCTTCCATTCAAATTTTAAAAACAATTTCGATATATTAGTTACATTTAGTTGGCAGCAACATATCACCTAAAACAAACGAAATGTAAAGGAGCCAGCGACCACATTTTCCAAATTTGTGCTGCATAGTACTTGGACAATGACTATGACCAACATCGACAGAATAGACGCTTCATCATCAAGCTATAAAGTGAAACTCTAACAAATGTAAATATCAACTTTTGGTGCCTATTAGTTTCTTTAGAATCGAATGAGAAGTATTTTACAGCGACGAGAATGCACAAAACCGAAAAAGGTAGTTTTTAATTTTTTGAAAAGAAGAACAGAATCGGTACCGGAAATGTAACGGCAGGAGTTGATGTAGGTTTTCTTCATGTGCATAGAGTATTTTTTACAGCAAGAAATTCGGAAAACTAATTTTATTGTGTACACTATCAGCTGCTCTAAGGGAACTGCTTCCTGTGTGGCATCCGTCGCCGCTGAAACACGCTGCCAACCGTCGTGACGTTAACCACGCCGCCAGACAGCTTTCTGTCTGGCCAGGCCTTTATCTAGCTCTGGATTTATCCCAAAACTGTACAACTGCCCTAGAGTAGGTAAAATATTACGATACCAGAGATCTTGCTGCTAACTGATTTTCATCCTACCTAGCTAAAAGAATGCAGAGTCTTGTACTAAGAAATTCATGAAGCATAGACAATGAATCAGCATCTTTCGAATGGGGAGTAATCACTGCAGGTGTATGGCACAGATCAATGTTGAGTCTGCTCTTGTTCCTATTGCATATAAATGATCTCCCTTCTTATATCCAAGAAGTATAAATATTTCTCTTTGCTGATGATGCAAGTATTGTAATCAGTACTAATATAGTAACCTCAAAACATGAAAATGGATATAATATATTTTTTAAAATTTGATAACTGGTTCTCTGTAAATGAATTGTCACTGATTTAGATAATACATAATACGTGAAATCCACTGCTGCATGAGACATGACTACACCCTTAGAAATAATGCATGTTGGTAAATCAAATAGTGAAAATGAAATATTCTAGCTTCTCCAAGTGTTTATGTTGGTAAGAGCCTGAACTGGAAGTTACCATGTTACAGATCTTCTTAAATTTTTAAACTATGCAACTTCTGCAGGTTATGAAACGGTAAAGATGTCAAGAAGATGGTATTCTTTTGCTATTTTCATTTACTAATGTCTTATGGCATCATATTCAGGGATGACTTCTCATTGCAGAAAATAGTATTCATTGCACAGAAGTGTGTAGTAAGGACAAAGTGTGGTGTTCAGTCTAGGACATTTGTAGGCATTTCTTTAAATAGTTGAGGACATTGACAACAGCCTTTCCTTACATTTACTTCCTTATAAAGTTTGTTGTCAACAAACATTCACAGTTTGGAAACTACTGTAACTTTCATAAATATAATACTGGAAGGAGAAGTCATTGACACTACCCATCGTTCAACCTTAGTGTGGCACAGATAGTATTGGAGCATTCAGCTGTAACAAAATTTAAAAACACGGTGACAGAGATAATGTAGCTTATAATGAGATTAAATTCAAATTCAAACTGAACTCATATCTCTGTGACAACTCTTTTTACTCCACCAAAGAATTTCTGGATGTGTAGCAGTATGATTTTCTGTGTGTGTTTGTTTGTGTGTGCAAGCGCAAAACAATCCTCCAAAATGGTAGATTCAGTTAATGACTGCAAATTTTAGGAAAAGCTTCAGGAGTTAGACTGGGATGAGGTGTACCAGGAACCTGGTGCTAATTTAAAGTATAACTTATTTCATGACTCTTTTATGAATATTTTTGAAAACAATTTCCCTAAGAAAACAGTGAAATATTATTGTAAGAAACCATGTAAAAACCATGGCTTACTAAAGGGATAAAATAACTTGTAATTGGAAAAGGGAAATTTATCTAATAGCAAGAGAGAGTAATGACCCAGAAACAGTCAAATATTATAATAACTACTGTCCTATATTAAGAAAAGTTATTAAGAAGTAGGAGTATGTGTTTTATGTTTGAGATTAGCAACTCTGACAATGAAATTAAAACAGTTTTGAACATTGTTTAAATGGAAGCAGGGCAATCAAGAGCACAGGTAGACTGCAGTACCATTAAACTGAATGAAATGTTTATTAACAAAAAGTCAGAGGTAGACAATATTATTAATAGTCATTGTGGAGAAAATGGGATTCAGATGTTCATTAGACAAGGCAAAGCTATAAATGAAATAGGCAAGACCTATGCAGTCTGATAAAACTGAAACTCTACCCAACTCTCCTTCTGAAGTTAGGAAACTTCAAAGTTACTCAAAAGTAAAAGCTCACATGGAATTGGTGGCATCTCCAACAAAGGTCTAAAAGCCTGTTCCCAACAGATAAGTAGGATTCTCAGCCACATATGTAATAGCTCATTGAAAACGGCTGTTCTCCTGATAGACTGAAGTATGCTATTGTTAAACCATTGTATAAAAAGGGGTTATAGGTCTGATGGCAACAACTACAGCCCAATCTCACTTCTGACAGCTTTATCCAAAATTCTTGAAAAAGCAATGTATGCAAGAGTAGCTTTACATATTTGTAAATATGCCAATTTGATTTTCAGAAAGTCTTTTCAACAGGAAATGCTAAATACACTTTCACCACTGGAATATTAAATGCTCTGAATAACCGAACACCATCAACTGGGGTTCTGTGTGATCTCAGAAAGGCTTTTGATTGATTAAATCATATACTTTTTCTAGATAAGCCTAATATTGTGGTATCAGTGGAACAGTGCACAAATGATTTAATTTGTATGTAAACAAAGAGTACAGAAGGTTGAATAAATAGTCCACAAATAATGTGTAAAAATCAGCAGATTTCTCAAACTTGGGAGGTATCAAGAATTGAGTCCCACGAAGTTTAATCTTGATCCTTTATAGTTCTTAATGTATATTAATGACTTGCCACTCCACATTCGCGAATATGTGAAGCTAGTTCCTTTTGCTAATGATACAAGTATAGTAACTGCACCAAAAGAAACAAGAATTGCCTGAGAAAATTCAAAATAATGTGTTGAAAATTATTAATTGGTTCTCTGCAAATAGACTCTCATTAAATTTTGATAAAAAATCGTTCTGTACAGTAAAAGGCGCAACAACATTAATAAATATAGACTTTGAACACAAGTCTATAAGCTACATGTGGTAGCCGTACGGCCTGAGACGCTTTGTCACTGTCCATGTGGCTCCCTCCGTCGGCGGTTCGAGTCCTTCCTCGGGCATGGGTGTGTATATTGTCCATAGTGTTAAGTTACTATAAGTTAGATTAAGTAGTGTGTAGGCTTAAGAAACATTTTGATGATCTGTTGAAACATTTGAGTTCATCTACCTATGCTGTTCAGGTTATTGCAAGTTTTGGTGTCAAATGTATAAGTAAATTAGCTTACTATGCCTATTTCCATTCACTGCTTTTCTATGGATCCATATTTTAGGGTAAAAAAGTATTCATTGCACAAATCTATGCAATTAGAATAACAGCTAGAGCCTAGCCAAGATCATCTTGCAGATATTTATTTAAGGAACTAGGGATATTCTCAGTACCTCCACATTATATATATTCACTTATGAAATTTGTTATGAATAACCCATCCAGTTCAATAGCAACAACAATGTGCCTAGCTTCAACACTAGGAGAAAGGCTGATATTCAGTACTTTGGGTTAAACATAACTTTTACACAGAAAGGGGTGAATTATGTTCCCACAAAAATTTTGGTCACTTATCAAATAGCATCGAAAGTCTAAAAGACAGCCATCCAACATTTAAAAACAAATTTAAAATAATTCTAAATGACAACTCCTTCTGAGCAAAAAATGAACTTTTAGATGTAAATTAGTAATCTTACAACCAAAAAAATGTTGAGTACTAACATGTAAAGCAGCCTTTTGCTAAACTGTGACGTTTCACATCATGACGAAGTGTCAGATTCATGATCTGGGGAACAAGTATTAATCTAATTTCAAAATCTACTCCACTTTATGTATGTGTTTTGTGTTTTTTCGTTTTGTTTTTTTAAGAGAAGGAGAGATGGAGACATTGAACGTAGCTGAGTATAAATCTGTTTGTTACATAAAAGGAAAGAAGAGCTTTAGAAATATGTAATTGATTATCATGTTTCCATATTTTCTGCTGAGAAGATGTACTGTGATTGTAAAACTGATACATTCCATATCGCAGTTGGAGGTCACAGTCATGATCCACTAACTACCTCACCAACTAGGCTGAATGGAAGTAGTTTTGCAGTGATTACTTGTCATTTGTGCCCATAGGTGTATGCAAGAGTGGGCGCTTATCCCCTCCTGAAATCTGCGTATAGGCTTTTTATCCACTGCAGAATTCCCTTGAACTCCTAGCAGTCACTGCCTGTGACCCATTACACTGCATATTTAAGACTGTGGTGAGAATTACTGTGACTTTAGGAATCACTATGCATTTTAATTTTCTTTGTAGTCACTCTGTTCTAGGAAATTACGCTAATTTCATGGTGTGGCTATGCATTCAGTTCTGTTCTGCAGTCAAGATGGATATGATTTTTTCATTACTGTGTCGAAATAATGTCTTCGATCTTTAATGTAACTTTCGCATTTAGGCCTTACTGAACCACAGAAAGGAGCCACTCCAGCACTCTGGAGCACCGATTCCCTCATCAGTTCTCAAAACAGTAAATACAGCAGCAGTTTCTGTGCCAGTCATCTGTCCCCAGCTTCCATAAGGACGCCCTTTCCCATCAAAATGCAACAGGATCACAATAACACTTTATCATTTATCTATGGAAAAAGAAAATCTATAATGGCTTGCTGATACTGCATTCAGTTTTGCACATGCACATATGCATCTATACTCTGCAAACCACCGTGGGGTGCATGGCAAGGGATATGTCCCATTGTACCAGTCATAAGGGTTTCTTCTTATTCCATTCGCATATGGAGCGCCAGAAGAACGATTGTTTCAATGCCTCTGTGCATGCTGTAATTATTCTAATCTGATCCTCACTATCCATATGTGGACGATATGTAGGAGGTTGTAGTATATTCCCACAGTCATCATTTCAAGCCGGTCTTGAAATTTTGTTAACATACTTTCACAGGATAGTTTACACCCATCTTCAAGAGTCTTCCAGTTCAGTTCCTTCATTATGTCTGTGACACTGTCCCATGGATCAAACAGATCTGTGGCCATTTTCATGCTGTTCTTCTCTGTATGTGTTTAAAATGCCCTGTTAGTGCTATTTGGAATGGTGCTATGGCGCGTTGCGTTGCTGCTGTGTATAAAGTGCCATTCATCTTGTAGTGAATTTCTTCTCGACTGTATACCTCCTGGAAGTTACTGAAATGCAGTTCACAGCTGGAAAAAATCTATAGGAAAAACAGCTGTACACCTCATAAGTCACACTAAAATTTGTTTTGTTATTGGAAGGTTAATGATAGTTAAATGAAAGTATTTATGTGTGTAAAGTTTAATTCTGTTATGGTAAGGCTAAATACACAAGTTACTACGAGGCCTTACTCTATGTTGTACAAAAACTGGAAAGCTGACAAGCACACATCATCCAGTTTATGGTAATTATTAGTTATCATTCAGAGAAAGTTTAGAAACATTGTTTTCTTTAGAATAGCTCGCTCAGATGTTGCTATAATCAGTCTCATGTAACAAAATGTTCAAGTTTGGAAGTAAGCAACACACCTTGTGGAATTTAGTTACTGAAAATATCACCAAAAGTTGTGAATTTATCACCATGCATTAAATCGAATTTTCTTCCACACTTAATGGCACTTCTCAAATATTTTGGTTCTGAAATACCACAATATCAATAATTTTCATCAGTGCACCTATCAATAACTCTGATCACTATGAGATCCAAGCCCTGACTCTATTCATCTCTCTACACAAAAGTTCCCAAAATATGCGCATATATGCTAATTTCTAATTGGCAGAGAAACATCACTGCTAATCGGAAAGCAGCATCAAACCTGCTCAATCCCTCGGGTATATATAACCAAACAACGTTTGTCACTGAATCAGTATAATAAAGTAACATACATAAATTTTGAATATCCACAAGTACAAAA
This sequence comes from Schistocerca cancellata, assembly GCF_023864275.1. Classification (NCBI taxonomy): domain Eukaryota; kingdom Metazoa; phylum Arthropoda; class Insecta; order Orthoptera; family Acrididae; genus Schistocerca; species Schistocerca cancellata. The sequence continues at coordinate 111,680,958 of NC_064632.1, forward strand.
TTAACTCACCCTTAATAAAACTATTTTGCTGAAATCATAATCTCGTTTCCCCAGTACCACAAATTGACGAAATAGTTTATAACAAAGTCCCTGGTGCAAATGACTAACACACACGTCATTCTCGAAAATTCCTTATGAGAACAATTACTTCAACATATAGTATAAAAACTTTACTCAAAACATTACTTCACATTCACACCTTCATTCAGTCTCATAACTAAGAACAATTATAGTAGCAATTAATAAACAATCAGAAAATTAAACAAACAGAACTGCAAATAAAAATGACAGTGCTTTTGATTGCAGCTCAAAAAGTGTCTGTCAGCTATTGACCTCTATCAGATTGCATAGAAACTACATACATCTGTGCATCTTACACCTCCTGTTCTGTTCTGCACCTGCCTTATACTGCATGTCTTTTCACTGCTGTTACGATCCTAGTAGGCATGTTGTAAGGCGCTACACTCCATTGGGTCAAATACACTTGTGCAATAATTTAGAACTAGTTACATGGGTGATTTTTAAGTAATCTCCTTTGTGGACTGATCGCATTTTTCCAGTATTCTACCTACAAACTGAAGTCTACTATCAGTTTTACCCACAACTGAGCCTATATGGTCGTTCTGTTTTATATCCATACAAAGTGATACATTCAGATTTTTTTATGAGTTGGCCGATTCCCGTCATGACACATTGATTTTATAGTCAAAGGATGCTAGGTTTTTTCGTGTTGTGATATCCACAATTCTACAGTTCTGGACTTTTAAGCAAGTTCCCAATCTTTGCACCATGTTGAAATGTTATTAAGATCTGACTGAATATTTATTTAGCTTCTTTCAGCATTTCATCATAGATAATTGCGTCATCTGTAAAAAATCTGAGATTATTATTATATTGTCTGCAAGGTCATTAATATTCAAAGTGAATGGCAAAGGTCCCAACACACTTCTCTGCAGCATACCTTAAGTTACTTCTACATCTGACGATGACTGTCCATCAGGATAATGTGCTGCATCCTTATCAGAGCTACTGTTGTATTTGTACACTGGAAGAACACAGGTATTCTGCATTGTAGGTGTTTTATTCTGTACTTAATCCCAAATAAATCAGTCGAAAACAGAGAATATCTAACATATTCTGTGCCAGAAGAGAGGGAAAACAGTGTGAAATTTCAGCAACATTAAATGTGCTCTCCAGGATTCGGGCCTTCTCGAACTTGATGGGTACAATACAGTGCCACAAGCAGTCACAGAGTAAGAATTCTACATTCCGTTGTCATGCTGCACAATAATGTGACAAAATGGAGAGATGAATATTATCTTGGTGCAGCCCCAGTCTGATTCTACCAGCTAATATTTGACTGCTTTTGGGATGTTTTCGACATTCATTTAGTCGTATACTGACTCTAGACTACACTTTACCTAACCAACACAAAAAAATATAGCTGTTGTAACACATTTGTTAGACACTAAAAAATACGAAGCTTGAAAGTAATTAAATAAAACCCTTTACTGTGAACGGATATGAAGTTTTATGAGAAAACAAAGTATTATAAATGGCATCAGAGTCTTTTTAAAGTTTGTTTCCAGTTCTCAAGTTGGGGAATAGTCACGTTTCGTTTTTTTTAATATTCAGCAGGATGTTCTCAGTCATTCTGACTTTTTCTCCTTTTTTCCAGGTTTCTAATTTTCAGTTTCAACCTAACATTATGGGAATAAGAAAAACTTATTTTTGTGAATATTTTCTAGGTTCATTCCATAGCTCTTTCGATTTCCTGAATATAATCACATGAGGATGTAATTGTAGATCTCTGAATCAAGCAAGTGGCATGATTTTCATGTTACTAACGAAAAAGATGTATTTTGCATGTCTAATTGAAATATGCTGATATTTAGTTACCACACCAAAGCAATCTATTTTAAAAATACTGAGAATATAACTATCAAATTTTTTATATGGATTATGTTTTATGTATCCCTTGACAAATTTATTTATTGTGTCATGAATGTATCAAGCTCATCGAATCAGTTATATAAAAACTGGGAAGTTTTGAATCTTGCTCCTCTAGAGAAATTTCTGTAGTCAACCATGCTTGTGCCCAAAGATTGCAGAATTTTTTCAAATTTGCAGCTGCAACTTACGACTTATGCACATCGTAATTATGAGCAGATTTCCGGTCGGTTCCTTACGAATTGTCTGCCCAGATGTAACGCGCAGACATTGGCGCAAAAATATGTAGCATGTTAACCGGCTTTTACGAAAAGGTTATATATTGACGAAAATTGTGATGTTTCACCATTTTATAGGGTCCTCTTGTTTTTGCACAATTTAATCATGCACCTATGTCTAAATCACATTACAATGAATCACGCGTCACTGACGGGCAGTTCAATTGCGTAATTACTTATAGTGCAGTGAATTATCTGCGGTTCCCAAGAGAACGTTTGTTGTTGGTGTTTTAATCTTTGCGCCCATGTCAAAGTATTTTCGTCTGCCGTAAACAAACATGGCTTATTCTGTTAACATATCTGTTGAGGCTCCTATTGAAAATCAGATACAGGAAATATCATATGATGGGCAGGAAATCTATCAGAGGTAAGAATGTTCTGAGAAATGCCTTGTTTTGTTGCAGATTACTTTCGTAATTGTTCTAAAGGGAACCTGTATTCAGAAATCCCAAACAGACCAGAACCCACCAGTATTACGCTTAATGTTTTGTGTTACAGCCCCCTCTCTATGTCAGAGAACCTTGCGAAATTGGCTCAGAAAATTGATTTTAGTAAAACTGCTGTGGATGACTTGAAGAAAGACAATGGAGAAAACTTGGACAAAAGCGACGAAGAGTCGTCTGCGAAAGACCCAGTCAACTACCAGTCTTCTTTGTGGCCATGGGACTCTGTTAGGAACAAATTAAGGTTGTATACTTTTCCCACGAACTTCTTGGTTGTTTGCGGAGTTTGGATGTATGTGCATAAACAACCGTTTTATATCCTCACAGAATATGAGAATAATTCGTTTCTGTGGAATCTTTGTGTGTGCTCCTTTTTTTGTTATGCATGAAATGATCTGTTCCTATCCCTCTGTCCATGCCAACTAGTATCAGGCAAACGACGCATACATCCACACAACAAAAATTGTCTACAAATGAATTAATAAAGATGCTAATGTATAGATAAAACTTATTGCTGAAGTTTTCGATACAGAATTTGCAGTTGGTATAAAATTATGAGACAGAATGCTTTTTACAGTCGATAGACACATGTAACATCTAATCTAATCTAACAGTGCATAGCACCATCATAGCTTTCAGAATTAGTAGTTACTTCCTCATGGAGGATGGATGGGTAGGTTTGGGAAGATTAAAAAGGAAAAATGAAATGAAATGATCTTGTGGTGTTGACGGCCGGGAGGCCGCATCAGGGGGAGTTCAGCTGCCGAGTTTTAAGCCTTATTTCAGCTGATGCCACATTGGTGACTTTCATGTCTGTGATGATGAAGGGATGATGAGGACAACACAACACCCATTCCATGAGCAGGATGAAGGGACAGCTAGCTGAGGTCGTGATTCATCCATATAGTGCTCAGAGCCATTTGAACCATTTGAGCTTCATCCATATTCTTGTAGCTGCCGGGTCATGCTAAATGATGAACACATCAAGGAGCACAGTCAACATTACCAGATACAAGTTGTGTGAGCTAAGGTTCCTGAGGTAGGGACAGGTAACCACTGCCAGTCTTCTGTAACCATAACCTCTATGCTTATGGCAGTGACCACTGTGTGTTTTGATGGTGGAACATTTTATGCCCAAGGAAACTAGGATTCTAGTTTCACTGTCAGGACTGAAAAAAAAAGGGCTAAACCTCTATGACAAAGAACCTCAACATCAAGTCCTAAATGTAGGCATCATGAATGATTGTTGAGGTGATACAATTGTTAATGGGCATCCTCTGGTCAATGCAACACCCAAATTGTGTAAGACTTCCGCAGTTACCCAGAGTTCTGTCAAGTTGATATATACGTCTCTAGCTGCTTGTGGTAAATCCTACAGTGTCTAATAAAAGTAGTCGCAGAAGTAGTATGGACCATTGGGAAGTAATTGATTGACTCGCGCTGGTAGACAAAACAACATTGGTTTCAACCCCTCTATTGCTTGCACTAAAACTGGGTTTACTATACGCTGTCTCTTCCTGTTATTCTCGTAAAGCTAGCCAGTACCCTTAAAGAGTAGAAAGAGCTCCTTTACCAGTTATTTATTAGACACAATTTTTTCAAGAATTAATGACCTGAATATTCTTTGTTTTTTGATCTCCAATGCTTCATACAGGCAGATTAACTGTGACACATTACATTTCATTCACAACATAGTTTTCATTGGGGGGCTTCTTTATCTATACCAGTTGTGTGTAGGTGTTCCTAGGGCCAATCATTAGTCCTACCATGAGTTTAATCTGTCTCCTGTTTGAGCCCAGGATTGCAGAATTTCTCTTGAAACATGACTTGGGTATCGTTAGCTTGTTATGTTTTTGTTTTTCGATCTTAGTCCAATATTCTGCATGCTGTCTCCTTATCCAGCTACATAGTTTTGATTTTATCGTTGGTCTGTTGATAGGACAGGGTCCGGTTGAACGTGTGGAGTTGTCGCACTTGTCCTTGCCAGCCTATCAGTGTATTTGTTGTCGCTAATTCCTGAGTGATCAAGAACCCACACCATGTTAACATTGTTGCATTCCCCTTTTCTCACAAAAGCTTCATGGCGTTTTGCAACAATCTTTGATTTTGTTGCAAGAGCTGATAGTGATTTCAGAGCTGCTCCTATGTCTGAATGAATGTAGATCCCATGGTCCTTGTTGCATTTAATGACAGTTCTCCACTGCGAACTTTCTTATAGCAGATATTTCCTCCTGGAATAAGTGCCAGCCTCCCTAGAGAGTGCTCTCTCTAGTCTAGGCTGTACCCATACACCCTGACCCTAACACCATCTTCTCCACAGGGGGTTCATATCTCTCTTGTGAGTATGTGCTTGGCCACAATGTGTCCCCATCCCTTATCCCTTGTAGTGCTACTTCCCTCTCCATGCTGTAAACCTATCCCTTTTTTTATTTTTTTATTTTTATTTTTTTTTTACTCCTCTGCCTTTCCTTGGGATTTTTTCCTTGGTACTGTTCATGCTTGGCTCTCGTTTGTGATTTTGGACACTTCGGTTTCTTCCCATTTGGCATTCTACAACTATTCTTTTGTAACTACATGGTCATTTTGTTGAGTTTGACTTGCTACTTTTGAAATTTTACAGAAGTTCGGATTGTGCAGGGAGGGTTGTTCAGTGCAGTGTATGTTCCACCATTGCACCTTCTTTCTTTGCACCCTTCTTTTCTTGCAAAGATACTACATCCAAAACCCAGTATGGAAGCCATTCCATTGTGGGGTGGAGGGAGGGTCAACAATTTCGTGCACAGTGGTAGCCACCTAACCACACAGGAATCACTCTGTTGATGCATGAGCTGGAAACTCCTCACTCAAGCCAAGGAGTATGTACCTGTTGTAGCTGGGGCATGAGGACTCTGGGCAATGGTTTACAGGCCATGTAACCATTGCTGTGGCACCCATGGCAAGAGCCTCTTTTCAGAGTAGGTGGTACTGTGGCAGAAGATTCACACATGAATCAAATTAAGCTTTCTTCCACTGGCACTGTAGTCTCTTCAGATGGGAAAGATTAGTATAATGTAGAGACATACAGCCCCATACTAGTGGGAATGACATACTTTACCCAATACTTTGTCTGTTCTCAGACTGATGGTTTTTTTTTTTTTGTTGTTGTTGTCAAAAACAGTGAAGACAAATTTGGGGAAATTGAGTCTCTGGGGAAAATGAAACATGGTTCCTTATTAATTAAAACTTCCTCTGGTGCCCAATCTACAATATGTGATCATCTATGTGACATACCAATGGCCATGGCCTCATACAAAACTTTGAATGTGGTCCAAGGAATCATCTTCCACTCCAAACAGGTGAGGAACTATATATTAATCTCCAGTGGCAAGGCATATACTTTCAGATGTGTACCAAAAAAGGCTCTAGGATAATCGTGTGGATACAGGTGCCTTTAATCTTAGCCTTTGATGGGAATGTCATTCCAGAGGCAGCCAACATTCAACAGCTATTTCGGGTCTTGGCCTACAGTGCGGACTTTGTGCCAATTCATTGGTTCTTGCAGAACACCTTGCGACCCACTTTATGACAGCATTGACATCTTCTAGATGTGGCTACCTTTCTACTGCAGAACCAACTTAGTGCAGAGACCCCTGTATGTTTCTGTCTCCACCTAGTTGAATCCTACAGTGGGCCTTTCAGTGAGTGGGGGCTACTTCAGGCTTTTGTGTCAACCCAAAACACAACCCTAGATCCTGATGTAATTCACTGTCAGATGATAAAAAACCTGAATATTCCCCAAAGGCAACGTGTCCTAAGCGTCTTCAACTGTCTTTGGCTCCAAGGTGCTTTCACCTCAGAACTGTGAGCTATTATAGTTGTCTGAGTTCTTAAGCCAGGCAAGAACCATACATCTCTTGATAGTTCCCAGCCGATGAGCCTGAGCAAAGTAAGTTGCTTGAAAGGATGATTGTCCATAGATCATGCTGGGTTCTAAAATCTCAGGGCCTTTTATCCCTCGGGATCAGTGTGGTTTCCAGGATGGACGTTCCGCAACTTACCATCTGTTTAGGTTGGAAACAGCCATCTGACAGGCTTTTTGTTAATCCCAACACCCTTTCACAATCTTTTTTGACCTGCATAAGGCATATGGCACTGCTTGATGTCATCACATTTTAATCACCTTTCAGGACTGAGGCTTTCAAGGTCCCCTACCGATTTTTATTGACCAGTTTTTATCCCATTGGTTGTTCCGGGTTAGACTCTACACTTCACTCAGCTCCCCACAGTTGCAAGAGAATGGTGTCCCACAGGGATGTTTGTTGAGAGTCACACTTTTCCTCATTGTCATTAATGGTTTAGTGACCTCTGTTGGACTGCTGGTCTCCCCTGTGTTGTATGTCAATGATTTTTGCTGTCGGTGTAACTCCTACAGGTTAGCCTCTGCTGAAAGTCAGCTCCAAAGTACCATCTAGTGGGCCTCTGCATGGGCTCTTCCCGGGGTTTCCATTTCTCTCCTACAAAAATGTGGGTCATGCATTTCTGCCTGTTGTTCCACATTCATCCTGTCCTGGAGCTCTACTTAGTTACCTAGACATCGTAGCACAGCCCCTTTTCTTGGGCCTCCTGGCTGCCCTATATTTGTCACGTGAAGACTAGCTGCATGTGGAAGCTTAACGTTCTGTGCTTCCTTGGCCACACATCTTGGAGTGCAGATCATGCTACTTTTATCTCTATTTACTGGGCTGTGGTTTTGTCCTGACTGGACTTTGTTTGCCAGTTTTATGGCTCGGCGGCCCCTAAGCTTTAAAACTGTTAGACCCAGTCTACCATCATGATATGCATATGGCCACCAGGGCTTCTCGGGCTAGTCCTGTTGACAGTCTCGTTGCTGAAGCAGGGATCTTCTTTTGTCAGATTTGACAGTACCAGCTCTTGGTCTCGTATGCAATCGTGATTCAGCAGTTTCCTGATCATCCTTCATATCCCATTCTCTTTACGTATGAGTGGTGTCGTCCTCTGAATACCTGTCCTTGGGTGGGACTACCAGTTGGTATGTGCCTCACTTCCCCCTTCCAAGGTCTGCATCTCATGCATTTCCCCTTGAATGTGCCCAGGCCATGGATTAGGACCATTCTTTTCCAAGGCCCTAAACTCGCTGCCTCCCCCATGACCATTCAGTATCTGTTATGTCAAGTTCTTCAAGAGTTCCAGGATGCTACCATCTTTTACAGCAGCAACTCCAAAACTCTGGATTATGCGGGTTATGGTTTTACTCTTCTTGCCATTAGCAGAGCTCTCCATTTTGTTAAACAGGCCTCCATGGACTGTGTTTTATGTGAACTGACTCAATGAGCAGTCTCAAGGCAATTGGCCAGTGCTATTCTTGCCAGGCTTTAGTCTCTGCTATTCATGACCTCGTTAGCCTTCATCATCTTGCTTGTGTTGCTCGGTACAGTCAAAGAGACCAATGCAGCATGGTGCTCTTCCTTCTGCTTCCCCCAGAAGGAATCTACAGTCCTATGAAGTCTCCCCATCAGTCATACCGGGCTAACCCATAGTTTTCTTTTGTGTAATGAGCTACCCCCACGTTGTGGTGGAGCCTTACAGACAGCAGCTCATATCTTGATGGAATGCCTCCTCCTTTTGGCCTCTGTGATAAGTATGGATGTATGGACACATTGCCTCTAATATTAGTGGGTGATTTGCAATTGGTTGAAGTGGTTCATAGTTCTCTCAGTGAAAGTGACTTTTATTCTCAAGTATAACATTTTAATCTATCTGTAGAGCAGGGCCAGGTTGTTTGGGTGGGGCATCTCCCATTGTATGCTAGGTATGAGGGATCCCTGACCCTACTTCTTTGACCAGGCTACTCTTTCACCCTCTTTTACTCTGTTTTAATCACTTTTAGATTCAGTTTGCTTCCTTTCTGCTGTACCTAATTTTCTATTCTGGTTGCCACACTTTGTTGAATAGTGGGTGCTCTTGACTGTAAATGGATCAAGTGTGACAGCTGGGGATGGGGCATTTCCTTTCACATGCAGAGCCCTGGTGATGCCCACCTTTTGACTTCCATATCTCCTTCATGTTGCTAATGTTACTGATGTTACAAAAGGTGTCCATTACATTTTTAGCCTTCTCTCTTTTCCTGCTATGAGTCTCCTGAGTAGATCAGAAAATGTTCTTTGTGGACATCTCTACAACAGGATTTACCAGTCTTTGATCGAGGGACTGATCACCTCATTGTTTGTTCAGTTACAATGACCATAGAAGTTTTGCGCCCAAAAAAAAAAAAAAAAAAAAAAAAAACACAACCTCCCCCCCCTCCCTCAAATCAACTAACGAGCACCCTTGTCTGTCTTCAACCTCTCATTAAACTAGATTGTGTCTCCTGAATGGTATTGTGGTTCACTATTCCTCTTCTCTCTACTTCCAGTTGTTACCTTGAAAGGGGTATATTGACGCAGCTGGAAGTTATTGTATAGTCAGCTGACATTTCCCTGACCTTTCCGATATTCACCCCATTCACTAATTGGTGTGGGATTTTGAAGATAAGGTTTCCATTTATTTCCAGTTTCAAACAGGATGCCCCTTGTCACTGTCTCCACTATAATTCAAAGGTGACCAGCGTGGTGTCCATCTCAGCAGTTGGTGTACTGCTAATTCCCTCTGTTATGACTAAGTGGGCAAAACTTTGCACATTGCCAAGTTCTTTAGCAGCCATCTTCTGTCTACTTTATTTCACCATATTGTAGCTTCAAAAATCATCATAGGTCTTATTTCAGTACCATTACATACTCCTGGGGGTTGGACCCTGCTTGTTACTACAGACCCTTCTAGTGCCCAGAAAGAGCACTTTTCACTTTGGACCACATAATCTTTGTGTGAGGGGGCCATGATAGTGTAACACCAGGGTTGCCCCTAAATACACTGTCTACTTTACTATTAGAGGTCTGTGAAAATGCTCGAGATTTCGGTACATGGCCTGGATATTCTTCCTTGCGAACAGTACAACAACAGTTTTCTTGGGACTGACTCTTAGATCCTGTTTCCTGCACTATTTGTGCAATTGTTCTAACAGTACTAGCAAATTTGCCAAGTATTACTATCCTTGGTAAAAGTAACCTCTAGTATTTAACTTTTCAATGAACTCATTCATCCCTAGGTTCCATGGTACTGGAGGAGGGAGGGGGGGGGGGGGGGGGGCAGCCACTCTTTTGAAGCTCCATCTGGTGGTGTTGATCACCATTTTCTCATTCGTCGTGGTGGCTTCTGCTTTTTGTGTACTCAGCATAGTCTTAATCCATTTGCGATGGTGGTCTCAATGCCATGGTTTTCTGCAGCTCTAAACATGGATTTGAAAGTCATATTGCTAAAAGCCTCCTCACAAGGGAACCTCCCCATCGCACCCCCCTCACATTTAGTTATAAGTTGGCACAGTGGATAGGCCTTGAAAAACTGAACACAGATCAATCGAGAAAACAGGAAGAAGTTGTGTGGAATTATGAAAAAATAAGCAAAATATACAATGTGAGTAGTCCATGCGCAAGATAGACAACATTAAGGATAATATGAACACAGGAGTGCCGTGGTCCCATGGTTAGCATGAGCAGCTGCGGAACGAGAGGTCCTTGGTTCAAGTCTTCCCTCAAGTGAAAGGTTTAATTTTTTTATTTTCAGACAATTATCAAAGTTCAGGCACTCACACATAATCAACTTTGCTCTCCAAAATTCCAGGACATGTTCAGTTTTGCTTGGACATATGCAGGATTTGACGGTCTACACACGGAAAAATTTGAAAACGTTAAAAACGTATGTTTTGATAGAGCACAGGGAAGACTGTGCTACTGTGAAACTGTTGCATTCATTTTTTGCAGTTTATGTGACAAACTCTTATGTTTTCATCACTTTTTTGGGATTGATTATCATATCCACAATAAAACCTAAATCGGGCAAGGTAGAATAATCTTTTTACCCATTCGCCAAGTGTACAAGTTAGGTGGGTCGACAACATATTCCTGTCATGTGACGCACATGCCGTCACCAGTGTTGTATAGAATATATCAGACTGTTTTCCTGTGGAGGAATCAGTTGACCTATGACCTTGCGATCAAACGTTTTCGGTTCCCATTGGAGAGGCACGTCCTTTCGTCTACTAATCGCATGGTTTTGCGGTGCGGTCGCAAAAAACAGGCACTAAACTTATTACAGTGAACAGAGACGTCAATGAACGGACGGACAGATCATAAATGTGCGAAAATAAAGAACATAAAATTTTCACTTGAGGGAAGACTTGAACCAAGTACCTCTCGTTCCGCAGCTGCTCACACTAACCACGGGACCACGGCACTCCTGAGCTTACATGAACCTAGATGTTGCCTATGTTGCGCGTGGACTACCCACTTTGTATATTTTGCTTATTTTTTTCATAGTTCCACACAACTTCTTCCTGTTTTCTCGATTGATCTGTGTTCAGTTTTTCAAGGCCTATCCACTGTGCCAACTTATAACTAAATGTGAGGGGGGTGCAATGGGGAGGTTCCCTTGTCAGTACCCAGGAAAATGCAGAGAGCGATTACCTGGAAGTGTAGAGCTTTTTCCACGTTCCCAGCAAGTTGCTGAAGTGGTGTTTCACAACATTTGCTTGGTTAATGTGCATATTGGTTTTTATGTAGAGGAACCTTGGTTAACTTCCTTTTGTAGCAAATTCGACTCTCCGCAAATAATGGAATGCTATTGATTATGAAATGTCGTTAAAGAAATATTAAATTTTATCTTTTGCTTTTAACTTAATTTACTGTCGTGCGAACTTTGTTGTAGAACCACTCTCTTAATTTATTGTGGTAAAACAAAATGTCTTAAGGATTACGTACATTTAAAGAAAAATATTACGTGCACTCATATTAACCGGATAGTAATATTTTGTTGAGAACTGAGTCCTTTAAATCATTCGGCCTTGGCATACACTTTCCAGATGCAGTGGGTTTTTTTTTGTTAAATATTTTTTACTGAAGTTTATCCCGGCACTAGCCATAGAACACAAGATTATCTCTATCAGCAGAAAATGTTTTAATTACAGCCAAGCCGACATTTATCACTGATCAAACCTATTTCACCACTCATTTGATTTATAGATGACGTGGGCAAGCCAATTTACATAATAATTCACACTTTTGATAAATACTGATATATTTCGCACAAACAACAAGTCAACTCACATTAATTCGTAACTCTTCATCTAATGGCGGCTAAGTCCAGACAGAGACAAGAGAAGTCTATAAATTCGTTAAAAGCTCCTCCACAGCGTCCTACCTCGATAACGTCTTAACTCTGCTGAACAACCACGATGGGTACACAACTCGCCCAGACCGGCGCACATGTCACAAATAAACTGTGAAAATGCCAGAGAACGTTACAGTGCCCACAATACGGGTTAACGAATCAGGCGCGTCTAATGGGCGCGAGCATAGCTGCACATCGCGTCTGCTAGAGCGGCCAACTGACACTTCCTCCCTCTTTCCTCACTCAAGCTACTCTGTTCTCCACGCGACAGAGAGTCTCCACACGCAAAGATAAACAGCGGCGCGACTATTAACATTTCTTTGTAAATTGATTTCTGGCAAATTTTTATATCGCTGATACCGCAAATACTGACACGTTTTACATTCACATAAATAATACAGAAAAATTCCTATCCTAAATACAGAGAAATATTACAATAAAAATATAATGAAAATAACAAACATATTTTATACCACATTCAGTAATATCTTTGGTTGAATAATTACGATGTACATACGACTTGCCCAGATCGGCGTATATGTTACAAATAAATTGTGAGAATGCCAGGGAACGTTACATTGCCCCCTGGCAGCATTTGGCAAAGAAGTTTTACACTTTGACACAATGGTGCCAGTAACGTTCTTTACACTTCTGTATGTTTTATGGAATGGCTCTTTCATTTAGTCCCAGGGTTATATAAGTTCATGGCTCCCCCATTTGGGCGTAGGCAATCAGGAAACCTGGGAAAAACTGTGCCGGAGCCCAGCCATCCCAGTTGGTTTATAGTCAGTATTGTCCTTTTACCAGTTATTCATTTGAATTAAATTTGCAGTTTGTCACAAACGGGGTTACACAATTACACAATATCACAGTCACATACACATGTTCAATGTTTATCAAAATGAAGTCATTAACATGTTATTCAGTTTATGTGAACATTTCACAAAGTCAATAATGTATTTGGTGAGCGGTGCGGAGTGATTGTTGGGCGGCGCTCGGCGCGGCGCGCTGACTCCGTGTAGGCCACTGCCCCCATCGTTGACAGCTACGGCGCGGAGGGGCGTGGCTGTCTGGTCTGCTACGGGCTGCTGTGGCCGCTACATAGCTGATGTAGCCGGATGCGCGTTGGATATCAGCTCGCCCGTGCGACGTCCTCTCGCGGTGCTCCAGGAAACATGCAACAAGTTCACAAACAGTATACTATCCTTATTTCCTGCTGTGGGAAAGAACGCACACAGTTAGTGGTAGTTATTACTCAGTAGGCCTTCACTAGTCTGGTTTGCACAATGTTTCGTTGTCACAGTAACACTTTTATGGGCACACAATATTCTTCACCATGTCATGACTTGTCATTAGTCACACACAAGTTTTCACCTTAGGACAAAATCAAAATGTATTTTTGTAGTCAATGCGCTTTCCTAGCGTCCCTTGACACACAAGAGTTAAAATTTGACACTAAGTTCATCCACCGTCCGTTATCGGTTCACTGTTCGTGTTGTGCTAGTTCCTTATCCACTTGCACACACGGCAATGATACAGTTATTACTTATACACCACTACTCCGTGACGTATTGCTGCAGGTTTAACAGTCACTGTCTGTCTCTGCCGCACAATACTGCACTTTTGTTAAAGTTCCTTTATTTCTATTTACAATGTCCGCTGCTCAATTTTGTTTGTAACAGCACATTCGTAACTCTTTACCAGGGTGTGAGATTTGCGTACATGGTAACAAATATTCAAAATTCGTATTAGTTTGCCCAAAGTCATCTATATTCGTGTTCGATTAGATTATATTTGTGCATTCCAGCCGGATTCAGGCATATTGTTCAATAACTCCTTTGTTCACATGTCACACTTTACTATCAACGTCCTACGTAACTACAGTGTAGTCTCTGTAGGCAAAAATTTACTTGGACTGTATCTAGCTAGCTCTTTCTTACTGACTGAATCTGCACATGCTCCAATTGAAGCTTTTTTTTTGTGAGTAACTTCACATTACATAACTTTACAACAAGGTTGCCTCCCGTGGTGCCCTCGGGTCACTACTGGGTGCAATATTTTTTATAATACTGGTGAGATAATAAAGTTCTCAGGGCCTTATATTACTGATATTGTTCTGGGTTCGGATCTGTCAATCTGACAGCTACACATACATACATACATACACATAATAGAAAGGAATGTGCCATGAAATATTTCAAATTTGACACACATATTGGAAATTATGTAGTACACTAACTAATCCTTATTTAAATGTTCTTCTTGACTGATTTTTGTCACAGCTTAACACTACAAATAATTGCACTAATCAGATTATCAGATTTAGATTTAGAGCATGATTTAGATAACACAAATTAAAAGAGTACATAACACAAATATCCATACACATGAGAAAGTCAATCATATCCTTATAACTACACACTTCTACATTAGTACACTTTATTAATGTTCATTATTTACAAAAGAACGGTGTCCGCATAGGACTATTAGTCTTTTACTGTAGGAATGCTTTTACATCCCTACGCGGATACAGTCCCCGTACTCTCCCTGAGTGGGGATCTGCTAAGAGATAGCTACACTCATGTGGCACACTTACTACTCTAAAAGGTCCATTATACACCAATTGCCACTTGCTATTCTGTTTCAAGGATGCCGAGGACTTAGGATGATTGCGTAAGAGTACCAAGTCCCCAACACTAAATTTTAGGTTATTCGTCACATGTCGATTATATTTTTCTTTCCTTTTCTGGGCGCACCTGGTAAGGTTGTACCCTGCTTTTCTTATCTTCTCTTCCTTAGGCTCAGGAATGACTGGGACCTTAGGTAAAGGTGCCAGCCACTCGTTCAGAACTCTATTATTATTCATTAATATCTCATTTGGTGGATACCCCGTAGAAGCATGCGGGGTTGCGTTGTGAATTTCTACAAACTTATGTATCAGATCTGGCCACCTTGTGTGTTTATATGCAATGTATAACCTGAAAAATTTATTTAACTCTCCAAATATTCTCTCTACTAAACTTGCTTGTGGGTGAAAGCGGGAAATTAGTATATGCTTTATATCTTGTTCATGTAAATAGTTTTTCCAGGTATGGCCTGTAAAATAGGAAGCATTATCCGATATTATGGCTTCAGGCTTACCTACTTGTGTAAAATATTCGTTGGCTACCCATTTCACTATTCCACGAGCAGTGGCTGATTTAAGGCAGTATATTTTTAAATATTTTGAGAAAAGGTCATATACCGCTAAAATGTACTTCAATCCACCCCTGGCTCTGGGGTAGGGTCCTGCTATGTCTATAGACACTAACTGAAGTGGTCGATGAGGCACAATAGGATGCAGTTCAAACCTTGTGGACTTATTTTGAAACTTAGCTTTTTGGCACAGAGGACAAGTCCTGATAATGGTGCGAGTCTGCTGGCTTATCCCCTTAAAATAACAGAATTTGGATAAAATCCTTATTGTTTTGCCTATCCCAGCGTGACCCCATGCTAAATGCGTGTGCCACACTACAGCTGGGATAGCCTGTTGTGGTATACACACGACTCCATAGTCATTTGACACACCTGTTTTGTGATACAGAATATTATCTACTATTTTGAAATTCTGAACACTTTTAAGATTTGTTCCTTCTTTAATTTTACCTATGATATCTCCCCAGATCGGATCAGTTTCCTGCAATATAGACATATTCTTACACATGTGTAAAAAATCCCTCCTATGTACCTTATCTTGTACTAAGAGAATTCGATATTCCTCCGATTGTTCTAAAATATTTGTCATTGAGGATTGCCCTAGTGGAAGCCTCGACAAAGCGTCTGCCACAACATTATCTTGTCCTTTTAGGTACATGATTTTAATTTTATATTCCTGTAATGCTAACCTCCATCTTAGCAAGCGGGTATGGTATAATTTGCAAGTCATTAAATAGCTCAGAGCCTGGTGGTCACTGAATACTTTGACTTCTTTACCATAGATGTAATAGTTAAATTTCTTTACCGCCCAAACCACTGCAAGAGCCTCTAATTCGGTAGCAGAATATGCTCTCTCGCAGCTGTTTAGTGTGCGGCTGGCAAACCCGATTACATTGATTGTTGTGGGGTCGTTGCTCCTGTCCCACTGAAATAAACAAGCACCCAGACTGTATGAACACGAATCTGTCGCTATACAAAAACCTTTTGTCATGTCTGGGTGTCGCAATAAGTTTGCATTCACCAAGGCGTTTTTGATCGCGTCAAATGCACGTTGACATTCTTCTGTCCACACCCAGTGCGCATTTTTACGCAACAGGCTCAATAACGATTCGTTATTCATTAATTGGTTTGGGACAAACCGTCTAAAAAAAGATGCTAGACCTATAAATGCTTTGAGCTGTTTCTTAGTTCTCGGACTAGGAAACCCACGAATTGCATCAAGTTTTTTACTGTCAGGTTTGATGCCTTGTGTGGTTATTATGTGACCTAGAAATTTAATCTGATTACGTCCAAATTTGGATTTATCAAGATTCGCTGTTACCCCCGCTTGCTTAAACCTTTCTAAGACTTTACTCAGTAGTTCTACGTGCTCCTCCCAGGTGGTAGTGGCAATCACCAGATCGTCTACATACACTGTTACCCTTTGCAGCAAATCCGGACCCAAAACCGCGTCGAGGGCTGTTATGAAAACTCCTGCACTTACATTTAGGCCGAAAGGTAGTACCCTAAATTGGTAGCTTCTTCCCCCAAATATAAATGCAGTATACTTCCTCGACTCGGGTGTAAGCAGGATTTGCCAGAAAGAACTTCTCATATCAATAGATGTCAAATATTGCACTCCATGAAATTTTTGAATTTGCTCATCAAGGTTTTCCGGATGAGTCCTGACAGGTACAATAATTTCATTTATGTCTCTTGCATCTAGTACTAACCGTACCTGTCCGTCAGCTTTTGTTACCGCCACCAATGGACTACTATAAGGGGACAAAGACGGTTCTATTATTCCCCACTCGATTAGTTTTCTTATTTCTTTAACTACTATTTCCTTCTTGGACCAAGGAATGGAGTATGAGGCTCGACAGTAAGTTTTGTGAGGCTTTACCTCGATCTTGTATTGATATCCCTTAACAACTCCTGGTCGTTCATAAAATACATCTGCATAATTAGATAATAACTGTACTAATTCCTGCTGTTGCATTGAATTTAAATTTTCGGACTGTGACACTTTGTTCACTAATACGTCCATATTCGCTTTTAATTGATCACCTTGTACGTCAGGATAATAGAGATTCTGTCCTGGACAATGATTGTCTAATTGTAGTATCGACTGATTCCTACATTTGATATTAATAGCGTTACAATTAGGTACAGGTACCTCTTCTGATCTGAGCATCGACAATTCTATTCTCCTACCAGCATTCATCAAACTTAATTTTCCCCGAGAAAGGTCGATTATTGCGTCCCTTTCTCTCAAAAAATCTACCCCCAAAATGCAGGCTACCTTTAAACCCTTTACTACCAGGAATGAGCTCGCTATGGCTTCTTCCCCTATATACATCTCTACCCGCACTTGGAGTTTAATTATTTGTCGCTGTGCACTTATGGCTCCAGTGACTCTACAATTATTCACGGGAAAAGTCAGCATACGCCTTTCCTTCCCCAGTACCTTGAATAAGTCCATACTCATGACACTAACAGTAGCACCTGTATCTACGACCGCTTGCACATCAATATTGTTAATTTTAATTTCTATTATCACCTGTACTTTGTCTTTGTGTTCCTTTATGCACGTGGATGGTTCAGTTATTAATTCATCTCCCATCTGTACCCCGTCATTATACCTAAGGATATAGATTTTGTTCGGTGTTTTGTTTTGTGTCGGGCTGCTCTCACTCCAAACCTCAGCCGACGATGGAGAGCGTATCTCGGCTGCATCTAGTTTGTTGAATTATTGCTAGTGGATGGGCGTGGCTGCTCTGTGTCACTGACCTCCACTATGTGCACGTTGTGTTGCGTCGGCCGCCACGGCTGCGCAATTGGCGCATTTTGTGGTGGCGGTCGGTTATCACTGTTTTGCCGGTCCGGACTGGGTCTCTGGTTCTGTGGCCAAGTTCGGTTTGCATCATTATAAGTATTAGTGTTGTACGGCCCCCTGGCATTTTTCCATCTATGATTGCTTGGTGGGCCTGTTTCATACCGGTCATCGAACCTCCTCTTCCGGTCATTATTCACCGGCTGACTATTGCCGTTCCGGTCTCTACCTCTATTTCCGTTTTGTGCATACTCTTGTCTCCTATTATTACCTCCGCCGTTTCCATTACTGGTTGGAGGCGTGTTATTTCTACCATTTCTATAACCGTTTCCGTTACTTCTAGCCTGTTCAGAGGCTGCCTTAACGTCCTCCTGAATCAGGTCAATTGAGTCCAGAACAGACAAGAAATGTTCCATATCATTTTCGGGCACGTGTATAAGCTTTTCCTTTACATGTATCGGCAAGTGTGATTTCAAAAGTCTGATCAAATCCCGAGATGAAATCGGTTCGTCCCAGTAACGGGTCTTATTAATGTACTTCTCAAAATATTTTCGCAAATTGCCTAGTCGTGGAGAATACGGCTCTGGATTATATACTTCCTTCCGTAATCTCTCCTGAATACATGTTGACCAATATTTGGCCAAGAATGCCTTTTCGAATTGCTCATATGTATCACAACTGTCAGCTGCTTCGGTTGCCCATAATGCAGCATCTCCTTGTATGTAAGACATAACAAACTGTATTTTCTGGGTATGACTCCAAACGCTAGGCAAAATGTTTCTAAATCCCTTGATAAACACTACAGGGTGAACAGATTTCTTCTCCGTTGTAAAGATCTGAAACTGTCGATTCCTAATCAGACTTTCTTCAATTACAACTTTAGAATGACATTTATTTGTTCCGCTTACATTGGTTGCCTGTTCTGTCTCGCAGTCGCAATTTTTTACTGCAGTATTTATATGCCTATCATTGTTGGACTTGGCTGGCGTGACATACGCCTGCGCATCGTTTTGCCGCAGGCTTAGCTCCATTTCGGCAAGACGGCGGTCCACACTCCGCTGCCACAGCGGAATGTCCTTTTGCACTATCTTTTTAAGATTTTGCACATCCGTAGTTGAGTCCACCTCTCTGGCCTCAATTGCGGCGTGCACTTTCTCATCTAATTCCTTTGTGAAGTTACGTTCTACTTTGTGCACATGTTCGATCACTTTGTTCTCAATTACGTGAGTTGTGTTAAATTCTAGTTGTTCGACCCTATTAGTCAGGACACTGACTTCCTCTGCGATATTGGCATTAGCCACCTGAATACTATCTAGTCTTTCGCTTAATTCTTGCATCGTTTGGGGCATGGTTTCATATTTTTGTTTCAAGCTAACAATGTCACCTTGCATAACTTCTAAAGTTTGCATCAACTGCAAGTCCCTCTCTCGCAGGCGTCGGTCACGCTCTGCTTGTTTAGCATCACGTTCTTTATCGCGTTCTGCTTGCATACAGGCGAATTCAGCTACCAATCTCTGGTCCCGTTCTGCTTGCATTTGTACAAATTCAGCTTGGAAATTGAGCATGCGCTCGAACATAACTCTTAATGATTGCACTTCTGACATCACACCACTCTCTGGTCCGTGTCCAGTGCTTGCGGTGGGCACAGTATTTTCACTATCAACTGAATTACTGGGTGGCAGTGGCAACATTTCTTGCCCTTCTGCCCCCAGATTCTCACATTGTACTTCCTGAACTACGTCACTAATATTACTTTGTGTCCCACTTTCCAACTCGGTATCACTACTGACTGACTGTTGCTCTTTATCCATGTTGATATCTTTCTGACTACGCAATTTAACCATAGTAAGCAAAGGAAATAAAATCTGAACTAAATATCCTAACACTCAGGTTTCACTGACATAATCACACAAGAAATGGACATTAACTAATACACACTTACTATATACTACAATGACTAACTACTTAAGTGTCCTGTTATTTTAAAACAAAATACTAACAACAAGCACACCACTAATGATCCGAGAACACTGCACTGAGGCTACTTTACTACCCACAGGACAACTACACTGTAGCTTTACCTTTTGGTGATCTATCTTGGGTGCAGCTGCCCCCTGATATTGTGGAAGGTTATTAATTTTTCAAAATAATGAGCTCTCTTCTTCAGCTTGCTCCGGATACATAGTGTTCTCATGCAAAAAAATCATACACAGGTATTACTACACGCAATACATACAATACATGAAAAAATTATTAAATGTTCTCCAACAAAGTTCGACTATATTAATTCCCTAGTTATCTCACGGGTATTTAGTGGCCACTGCATATTCGGGCCCCACGCTGGGCGCCATATGTAGCAAATTCGACTCTCCGCAAATAATGGAATGCTATTGATTATGAAATGTCGTTAAAGAAATATTAAATTTTATCTTTTGCTTTTAACTTAATTTACTGTCGTGCGAACTTTGTTGTAGAACCACTCTCTTAATTTATTGTGGTAAAACAAAATGTCTTAAGGATTACGTACATTTAAAGAAAAATATTACGTGCACTCATATTAACCGGATAGTAATATTTTGTTGAGAACTGAGTCCTTTAAATCATTCGGCCTTGGCATACACTTTCCAGATGCAGTGGGTTTTTTTTTGTTAAATATTTTTTACTGAAGTTTATCCCGGCACTAGCCATAGAACACAAGATTATCTCTATCAGCAGAAAATGTTTTAATTACAGCCAAGCCGACATTTATCACTGATCAAACCTATTTCACCACTCATTTGATTTATAGATGACGTGGGCAAGCCAATTTACATAATAATTCACACTTTTGATAAATACTGATATATTTCGCACAAACAACAAGTCAACTCACATTAATTCGTAACTCTTCATCTAATGGCGGCTAAGTCCAGACAGAGACAAGAGAAGTCTATAAATTCGTTAAAAGCTCCTCCACAGCGTCCTACCTCGATAACGTCTTAACTCTGCTGAACAACCACGATGGGTACACAACTCGCCCAGATCGGCGCACATGTCACAAATAAACTGTGAAAATGCCAGAGAACGTTACAGTGCCCACAATACGGGTTAACGAATCAGGCGCGTCTAATGGGCGCGAGCATAGCTGCACATCGCGTCTGCTAGAGCGGCCAACTGACACTTCCTCCCTCTTTCCTCACTCAAGCTACTCTGTTCTCCACGCGACAGAGAGTCTCCACACGCAAAGATAAACAGCGGCGCGACTATTAACATTTCTTTGTAAATTGATTTCTGGCAAATTTTTATATCGCTGATACCGCAAATACTGACACGTTTTACATTCACATAAATAATACAGAAAAATTCCTATCCTAAATACAGAGAAATATTACAATAAAAATATAATGAAAATAACAAACATATTTTATACCACATTCAGTAATATCTTTGGTTGAATAATTACGATGTACATACGACTTGCCCAGATCGGCGTATATGTTACAAATAAATTGTGAGAATGCCAGGGAACGTTACACTTTCCCTAACATGCACATTAACCAGTTGTTCTAATGTCTTTAGGAGAAAGGAGGACATACCTGATCAGTCTCGTGTCCTTAGCCTTGGTAGGAACAATTTTCCTGGGCTTCAGAATGAAAACTACCATCATTGTCCTCCAAGCATTAGGAATGCTCCTATTGCTAGACTTAGTTTAAACAGTCTGTATAGGAATCTAATTAATCTTCCTCCTGTTTGTTTCCAGTAGAGTCAGAAAGATTCCATATGGGCTTGGTGACTTGAACAGTTTAAACATTCCCACAACCCACTGCATTTTTTCTGAAATCAACACCAGTTCTTCCTTTAATTACCTTTAAACTAGTACCTTTCAGGGACTGAGTCCAGATCTGTGTTTTCTGCAGAGAGCATTGAGGGAAGTGAGTCTTGAGAAGATCATCTGTCATCTCTCATGCTGTACTTGTGCATCCATCATCCTCTTTCCATAGAGTGCCTCCTGGATTAGTTGGTATTCTAGTGAGGATTTTATGAAGTCTGGCACAAGTAGGTGTACCTTCCATCTCCTCACAGAGTATGTTTCAGGATGCTAGTTTTGCTTGCTTAATTGCAAGGTTGTATTTGGCAAGGGCCTCCTGATATTCTCTTGTAGCATTGAACAGTCTTCTCATTGCTTCCTTTGCAAGTCCAGATTATTGCTCTACCAAAGTACATTCCTGTCAGTGCACTACTTGGTGATTGAACAGGTTTTTAAGTACAAGTTCATAAGGACAGACTTCACTTTACCTGCCATCCTCAAGATATACTGGATTTCGTATTGAAGTTCTGACTTCAGATAAGCGTGAGTTTTCTTTCTCTCCTGCATAAGCCTGTGTCTGTTTTCCTAGGATTCCTGTAAGCCATGGTCTGTTTAAGATCCATTCCAACCTCAAACTTAACATGCACTTGGTCAGATAAAATTGCTCTGATGCCATATGCCATTGTTTGACAAAGCTGACCGTTAAGATGGACCCAAAAGTTATGTCATTTACTACTTCGCTTCTTCAATTCCTGAAGGTAGGTTCCCTACAGCTACTCAAGATCATCAGATTGCCTCAGTAGTTGGTATCACTGCTTCCCCCACCAAGTTGTGAGCACTGACATCGCAACCAACCAACAGTTGTCAGCTGTAAGCAGCTTTCTACCAATCTCTTGACTTCCTAGGAAGTGGGAGCACAGTCCACCTAAGGAAGGTAACCTCAGCCAATAAAATTTCCCTCATGCTTCCTTCCTTACTCTGTTTCATCCTGATGGGCATTAATTAAGTCTCTGGAGCAAAAGTTGCCATTGGCATGAATGAGAGTCCATTCTTAGCATAAATAGATATTCTATATTGTTTTAGATTTCTAGCATAAATCAACTTACCTCTAATTCCCTGAGGCCTGATTCACCCCATTTATGTAAATAGGATTCCTGGATAACGGCCATGCGGTGAAACGCTAATTACTCAGGGAGGGCACCTAGTATCTTGAGGCTCCATTCACAACACATGGGAGACCATTGCAGTAGCTGCACAGCAGCCGGCATGACCCTCAGCTTCATGTGTAAAAGCAAGCCTCTCCATCCACAAGGGCAATGCTGCAACATAGTGGTGGCCTCCGGAAGGCAGCCATTGGAAAGTGATAACTTGAGGGCAGATTTTTGGGGTCAACTGATCCTACTGATATCAGATGGTAGCTTCATCCTGTGACATAGTGATGTTGTGGTGTGTGGCATCACACATGCACAAAGAGAAGGCGAATGGAACACTGACAATGCTTTTTGTGTGTCTTTATCATTTTTTGAAACATAAATTGTGGTGACAGACTGATCTGTTGTGTTTCCCAAAGTATAGGTTAGGTTGAAAGTTTGTTGAGAGTTGATTGAGAATTGGGAAGCAGTATTGGAGGCTTCAGTCAATACAGTCTTTGCATTTGTAGGTGTATTTCATACGTTGTATTTTAATTGCATATGTTTTTTTATAGATGTATCATTCAACAAATGTTTCTTGTTCTCATAGTGTATAAAATAGAGGAGTAATTTACAAAACTAAAGTAGATACACAATGTGTCTGATGTTGTCCCACATATTCATGCTGAAAACACGTGAAGTCACCAAGTGAGATGGCACAGTGGTTAGCACACTGTACTCACATTCTGCAGTATGATGGCTCAAACCTGTGTCCAGCCATTCTGATTTAAGTTTTTCAAGATTTCCCTAAATTTTTCAGGGATGGTTCCTTCGAAAGGTCACAGCTGACTTCCTACCCTAATCTGATGGGATCGATGACCTTGCTTGTTGGTCCCCCCCACCCCCCCCCCAAATCAACCAACCAACTGTGTGAAGTCTTGCAGTTTCGTAGCCCTTATATGTGCTACCTAACAAATCTATTCCGATGTTGAATACAACAATGAAAGTTGCTGTGTTGTTGCTTAAATAAAATAACTTTGTGATAAGTAGCAATGGAGTGTGTACATGTGGGTTGCAAGGGGGGGGGGGGGGTGCTGCACCCCATGCAGCCAGTTGCACTGGACAAGACTGTTCATATACCTGCAAAACAGGCAACATAGCGTAACATGTGTCACTTGACTGGCTCCTTCTACTTGACTTCGTGAAATGCTGAGAGAGAGTAAAGAACTATTATTATTGCAGTGATGTGGTACTTATTCATTAAGCTAGTCACCTTTGTTGTGCAGTGTGATGCCAGCATTTAATTCCCTGTATTATACATATGCTTATATTTTGTGATATCATTTTTAAGGAAAAGACAACTAAAAGATATTTTCTTCGTGCACAGGGGCTTCAACAATGGGTGCAGTAGCTATATGATAAATTTTTGTACAAAAATTAAGCTGTTAGAGTAATGATGTTTTTTGCATTTGGTAGTGAAATACACAACATTTTCAGGTTACATTAATAAATGCTTGCACCTGAATTGCAGATCGCTTGCAAAAAACAGTTCCAGATTACACAACACATCCAAGCTTCATTTCAGTTTTCAGAGGTGGCAGAAAATTAGTTTCATTGCCAGTCAACACCAGAAAATGTGGCTAGTACCAGAAGGACTGTAGAAAACAATATATTGTAAAACAGTTTATGCAAGGCTCTCAAGTTGACAAAAATAGCCAGCATGAAACTGAACAATTCAGTACATGGTGATTTTTTTTTTAAGTCATAAAAATTCCCACTGTGGTTTTGCAGATCTAAGCCAAATATGTGACAGTAACATGCACAGAATATGTGGAGTACATGGGTGTATGAAAAAAATGAAAAAATAAAATAAAACCTGTGCTATGTTATAGTCACAAATGCTGCCACATATGAATAAAGCAGGTGAACAGCTTGAACGCAAAGTCTGGTACACACTTTGTACAAAGTAGCAAACAGTTAAGGCTCCTGCAACTTGAAGAAAATATTATATTGTCCAGATTAGAAAATGTGTTTGTTAAAGCTTTGAGACTAAAACTTTCCAAGTAAATGTTACAAGAAGCTTTACCACCCCTTAACCCTGTTTTAAATAGATGCAGCTCATGGCTTGAGGCTGTTTTCTACTGCTGTGACCATTTGGGAAATGTTAAAGTGATACTCTTCTCACATTATAATGGAAAATGCCAGTAGCAAAGTCGAACTGTACGTCTGTGATGTCATCCAAGCCATAAGTTTTAAAATATGAGAGACTTTGACACAATTCAGTCTATATCTGGAGTAAATACAGGGTGTTTATATCAGGTTTGTCAACAGGGAATGTACCAAGGTTACTCTTAATGCAAAATGTGAAAGTCCCTTTCCAGAGCAAACTGTGCACATAGCTTATGTGGAGCCCAGAGGAACTGTCCAGCATCCACATTTCCATTAAGGGCACTAAGAATTCAGAGAAAGCTTCTATAAATCATATCGCATGTCAGTAACTTGATATAAGCAATCAGACGACTGCAAGGAACAGACCCTTTCTTCTTCTTCTTCTTCTTCTTCTCTCTCTCTCTCTCTCTCTCTCTCTCTCTCTTTTCCCATGAAGCTGGATAGTCAGTTTGGTAGTGATGGACTAGTTAGGGTCCCTTCTATGCTCCTAAGATGCCTACATGCCTATAAAGGCAAACTAATTAAAAAAGACAACAATTAATAAAGGGGCGTGCTGGAAGAAGCACATAAGCTGGTTCAGAGATATTATTCCTAAAAACTAACAACAACTACAATCAAATTTAAGGAGCTACTGCCTCTTAATCAAGGGGGATGGGGGGTCCTTGCCCTGTCTTTGGACAGGGCAGACAATGAATGGTTCACAGTACTTTGTTTGATGTCATCTGGCAGTGTAGGGAAACTTGCTTCAGTGGCGCACTTGGTGGTAAAGGGCTGCCCAAATGGCTGGGGATTGGATGGTAAAAAACCCACTTGGTAATCCTGGCCTCACACTGCACTTCATCACACTACTTACGCCTCACTGCACTCAGTATTCCAGGTGCTGATACTGGTGGGGGATGAACCAGGTGTCCTGCATCAGGCTTGGTACAGCTGCTGTCAAGGGAAGCACCTGGAGACAATGCGGCTGGGGAAGGTGGCACTGAAGACGCATTAGCACTTTCTCATTAACTGAACTATGACAAAACATTGACACTGGATGTAGAGGCAAAATTCTGCTGTCTGTGCATACTCCAGCAAAATGTGCAGACAGTGATGTGAGCCACATGGTGTTGCGTGAGATGAGCTGCCGAAAGTGCAGTCAGGTGGTGTTGCCTCATCGAAGTGGAAGAAGAAACTGCCCTAGCAATGGTTTGGTGCACATGGCATCTGGAAAGTGTGGCAATCTAAGCTATACCTCTGACAGAAGTGACCAGTGAAGGTACTTGGGGGGGGGGGGGGGGGAATTACAATGGTACCTTGGCCAGTAGTCGCTTCACTGACCGCTGGCTTTCTGTCAGTGCAGCCTGTCATCTGCTGCTACAGGTGGAGGTGAACGGAAGGAGTTGCCACACAGTTCCACCCTTACAAAAGGAAAACTGTGGCGCCAACCATGCAGAGGGGTGTTTGGAGATGACTGAGGATGTCTGCTGGGGCGTGGGGGACATGTATGGGCTGTCACTGCTGTGCTAGTGCTCATGGTGTGGTTTCCTGTGAGAGGAGGGGCACGGGCAGCTCCTGTTCATGGTATTGGGAGCCTCTGAAATAGTGTTGCTACTCCAGTGGTGCAGGTGTTAGTGGCGGTGGTGATGGTACTCTGTCGGGAGTGGCAGGCACCTGTGAGGTCAGGGTGGCATCGGGGTCCCAGGATGGTGTGTTAGTCATATAGTTGATTGGCAGTGGGCAACAGGTAGCGTTGGGGGGCTGCGTCAGTGGCAGTGTGTTGGACACGGCATCAGGAGTGACGTTGACTGGTGGCACATCGGGAACAGCATAGGGGATGGTTTTGGCCTGCGTAGCATTGGAGGCTGTGTTGGTGGTGCAGTGACTGGGACTGGTGGAAGGCAGGGGCAACTCCATCCCAATGGTGCTCTGCTCGTTGGCTGGAGGTGTCTCTAGGACATAAGCCAGCTTGTGTCTGTTTATAGAGATGGTTATTGTGGCCCCATACAGACGAATGGAAAAGTCGTGTCCCTACATTACTACACTAAGTGCAGGCCCAAATACTGAGGGCAGGACGTAAGCTGGTAGGCATCCATCTAAAGCATGACGTGTGCATGCTGTGAGGTCAGAGTGGATGAAGGTATGGTGCTTACTATGACATAGCAGAGGTGTTCGTTGTAGCTGAGCCATGAGACCTTGGAGCTGATGTACGAGAACTGGAATGGCGCTGTTGGAAAGCAGTGAGATTACTTGCTGGAAATGGCAAGTGGCTGTCTGTATATCAGCCCCACAGGAGAAGTTCCCAGGTGAATTTTATGTGCAGTCCTCAGGCCTAGAAGTACCAGGGGTAGGGCAGCAGACATTTGGATGAATAACATGTAAGGGCAGTTTTAAGTGTGCCATGGAACTGCTCCACCATTCCGTTAGCTGAGGATGGTAGCTGGAGGTATGGTGGAAATTGGAGCCACAGGTGGCTGTCAGAGATCAGAAGAGGGCCGAGATGCACTGGTACCTGCGATTTGCAATGATGTCGGGGGGCGCCCAATGTGGGACACCCAGGTCTGAACAAAGGCTACAGCCACAGTTTCAGCTGAAATGTCAGGGATAGGGACAGTCTCTGGCCAGTGTGTAAATCTGGCTGTAATTGTCAACAGGTATCGACATCCATTGGAGGAGAGTAGTGGGCCGACTATGTTGAGATGTTCCTGCATGAACTGGTGTTGTGTGGGAGGGAAGGGTGGCCGCATGGGAGTGAGTGTGCTGTCCAAACATGGCGCACTGGTATGGAACACAGGTTCGGACCCAGTTGTTGCAGTCACGTTGAATGCCCGGCCAGACAAAGCATTATTTCATGAGGGTGGCAGAAGTGTGGATGCCTGTGTTGTGTGAGGTCATGGACATGGTCAAATGCCAGTTTTCAGAAGGTAGGAGGGAGAAAGGGAAGTGGGCAATCATTGGAACCATCAGGTTGTGGAGGATCCACAAAGCCATCACACCAGATCTTATGGGCAGAGCGGGTATGGATCTTACCTGGAGGTTGAGGCCAGAGTCAGCATTCTGAAGGATGTGGGCTAGGTCCAGATCATCCTCCTGAGCAGTGGCCAGGGCATTGTAGTGTAAAGTTTGCCACAATGATGCTGATGCCGGCAACATGCCAGAAATCAGTAGAGAATTGTGCGATGTACTCCTGCAGCCTAAACTGTCGCAGTGAGATCTGGTCCACGTCTTTCCTGCAAAAACTAGAGGCAAAGGGGTGGTGATCTGTAGAGATTGGAAATAGCGGATGGCTTCATGGACTGTGAGCAGCAGCTAAAGGTCACATGTGCCCCAGTAGCATTGTGTATCAGTGAGCTTGGATGAAAAGAAGGAAAGCAGTTGCCAGATGTTGTTCCCACATTGTTGTAGGTTGGCTCCAACAGCCATCTGGCTCACATCCACTATTATTGTGAAGAGGGCACTAGGGAAGGGGTCTACTAAAAGGACCACATTGGCGAGGTCTCATTTTGTTTTCTCAAAGCTCTCGATCCTGGCCTGGATCCAAGGGACCAGTTTGTTGCCTTTGTTTCTACCGCTCTGGGGTGGCAGCAGCATCCTTAAAATGGCGACTGAAGAATTTACCATGCCAACGATATGCTGGAGGCCTTAACATCGCTTGCCCCGAAAATGCATTTAGCTGTGTTGGGGATCATTCCAGCTTTCTGTAGGTGGGAAAAAATTTTGGGTAGGTGTTGGCAGTGTTCGGTAGGCTCCCTGGGTCCCATCTAGGTAGGCAAAACAACGCAGTGTGCCCTGGATGATGTTGTCAAAAAATCATTGCCATGTTTTTGTGGTATTAAAGAGGCTGAATGTTATGAATACTCTCTCAAGCAGGTTGAAAGGTGTGATTGTAGCTGTTTTCTCAATGTCCTCTGGGGTGTGGAGGGGATGGGGAGTGGGATTTGTGTGTAGGCTTTATTGCAATGTACTTTACTGAAGATACTAGCTCCCGAGATGACGTTGTTGTAGGTGTGGAGGAGTGGGACAGTATAATGGTCAAGGATGGTGGGGGCATTGAGTTTATGGTAATCGCTGCCAGGGCACCAGGAAGTTCTTCTTGAGGAAGGGGGGGGGGTGAAGACCTGAGAGCCAGGGGCTTCTGGAAAGATGAAGTACATTGGCGACGAGCTGCTCTTTGAACTCCATTTGTACGATTTTGTGCTCGTGAGGAGGGAGGGGACAGAAAACCAGGGAGGCGGGGATGATAGTGATGTAATGCAGAGTGTCATGCTGAACGTTCCAGGGGTCAATGGGTGTCTGGATGAGGCAGGGGAATTCTGCAAGGAGCTGAGCATATAGACCTGAAATAACCAGCTGTTTCATGGTGAAACAGGTGTCAGGATGCTAGCTGCAGTGGGTTGATCTACTGGGGTTACTGTTGACTAAGTGATACTTCGCTACATCGGTCAGTAGACTGTAATGACCAAGGGAGTCGGCGCGCAGAATGGGATCAGTAATGTCTGCGACCGTGAAGGTCCATGGGAGTTTGTGCTGAAGGCCAAAATTGGGTGAGTGGATATGCACCCCGTAAGTAAGGATAGCTGACTTGTTGTTGGCGGTTACGAGGAGGGGAAGGGGGGGGGGGCAAGATTTAGAAGTAGTTTGTGGGGAAATATGGATAAATTGGAGCCAGTTTTGATGAGGCAGGAGAAAGAGGAATGAGTGTCATTTAAATCCTGTATGAATAGGTGCTGTGAAGTGGTACAGCAACTGTACTTACTATATCCCGACCACTTGCTGTTGCTTCATGCCACCTTGGCAAATATTACCAAAATTGAGAACATTTATTATACCCACTCCTTTTAGAAATAATTTGATTATCTAGGAGTGAAGATTCCTTTTTGCTGCAAATAGGTATGTTCATAGTAATAAGACCTCTGGTATTACAAGTAGATGATGGCTGTTCTTCAACAAATACAATTTTTGCTGTTTTTGTCATCAACCCTAAGGTGGCTTGATGCAAATCTCAATTTCTGCTGCTTATTTTGTGTCCTACAACCTCAAGAATGTCTGCTATTTGCTTGTGTCTAGGGCTGCCCCTGCAGTTGTTTCATACTATCGTCCTTTCAACTATAGTTTTCAGCAACAATTTGTATGTGCTCATCCAGCCTATCTCTCTGTCTCCTTATGTTCTTTCCAAGCCATTTTTTTCTCATTGACTCATCCTCAGTATCTTCATTTCTTATTTGATCAATCAACATGAGTTTCACAAGTCTCCTGTAACACCACTTTTAAAAAGTTTCATTTTTATCTTCCATGTTGTGTATGTTTTGCACCCATATAGAAGAGTTTTTTGAACATAGCTTTTCATGATACTTTTCTGGTCTTAAGAGTTTATATTTTTGAATCTTAGCATCTACTTCTTTACATAGGAAGCCCTGTTGCCTTGTACAATCTCTAATAGAATGTGTCTTTTTCATATTCCTTCTTTATTTACTCTACTTCGTAGTACAGCAAAATTTTTCCATCTCTGCAAGAGTCTCTTGTCTGAGTTTAATATGTATCTACTTGGCATGTTCACCTGCTGCCTGCACTACCGCCTTAGTTTTCTTTTTGGTTATATGTAGCCATCAGGTAGCACACCTACCATTTCATTGGGCACGAACTGCTAAGCACTTATTGCAGTCACATGGTTTCATTTTTCAATGTTTTCAGTTTGCTTAAGCTGGTATTATGGTGCAAGTACCTTTTTCTGATGTTTGGAAGTCTGCCATGACATCTTTTTTGGTTAAATAGCATATGTGTCATGTGAAATTGTCACAATATTTTCCATAAGTACACTTAATTTTTCTGACTAATAATTCTTTCATGAAAATGTAATTTGTGTTGATGTTCACAGTTTTCACTTTGTTTCCATTTTTGTGCCAGCACTGTGAAGATTATCAATAATCAAAACTGGTTCTTAATAAATATATTGTATGACAGCAATTTGTTTACCATGCATTTCTCCAAGTACAGGGTGTTTAAAAATGAGCATACTGGTTTTAAGGCTTTGTAGCATTTATTGCATTCAGCTTACATTATTATAAAAATACATTAAATGAAAGAACAACTCAAACAGTTTTCCTTACAACTATTCAGTGTGAGCATTATTCGTCACACAGCACACATTGAGTTGATAGGCAAGATCTTCCCAAACCTTAATCAATGTGTCTGAGGTCATTGTTGCAACAACTGTTTCAGTCCTGTTTCTGAAGTCAGCTACTCCAGCTTGTAGTGCAGGTAGATACATGTGACCCTTTATGAACCACAAAGGTAAAAATCGCTTGGCATCAGATCAGGTGATGGTGGAGGCCATGTGTAACAAGCTCTGTAATTTGCCCCTTGCGACCAACATCATTTAAACAATCATGTAGTGTGTCACACCAGATATGGCACACCATCTTGCCGCTAAATAAATTTCTGTGGTTCAGCTTCTTCCAGTATAAAGAAAGAGCCACAGTTCTAACACATCAAGATATGAAGCACCAGCTACAGTTGTTGCACAGAAAAAGAAAGGCTCTTAAACTTTCCGCTGGAATATGACACAAGGAACATTTAATTTAGGGAAGTCTCATTTCAACTGTGCCTTCTCGTGGGGATTTGGTGACCCCCAGACACACATTATGTGTGTTGACATTTCCACTTACATGAAATGTCAAGTCATCACTGAAGACGACACAATCCAGAAAAGCTTCATGGTCATGCACCAACATTTTGTTTGCAAAGTTGGTAAGTAGACCATAGTCTGTAGGCTTTAGAGCTTGTAACAGGTTTACAAATAAAAATATTTAAGCTACTCTTTCATTTGATGTACTATTTGTAATTGTAAGTTGAATATAATAAATGCTTCAGTGTATTGAAACAGGTATATTCCTTTTGGAACATGCTATATATTGATGCTGTTGACAGTCGCCTGACAAATTTTTGAGCTATGATATGAGTTTTTAAACGACCACCATGGTCTCAGGATGACAATTGTGGTGAAAAGTCTATGGAGCAAGGAAGATACTAGATGAATTTAACTCTGCAGCAACTTTGAAATAAATTTTTAATTCTCAAGATTGTTTATTATTTCAACAGGAATGCCTTAACAGAAGTCTGTGTTTTGCATGATGTATTGGTCATTGCTAAAGAAAAACGTTATATGGTTCTTGACCCAGTTCCACAAGAAAACATAGAGACAAAGGCAATGGTGCAAGTGTACGCAAGAAAAAAGGTAAAAAATATATGTATACATGTTATCAGCATTAATGATTATAATAATTGATTTGTGATCTTGTTTGAGGTAAAGGGCTTGATCTGTTGAAGGCCTTAGCAGCAGCAGCATCAGTTCTTTTAACTGGTGCCGAAAGACTGAGAACTTCACAGAGCGAACTGGTGCGAAATAGAAATGTTCCTGATTTTCACATAGAGCTTCTAAGACTGAGACAGAACTGGCGGCTGAAAAAAGTATCAAATTCTATAATTGGAGACTTGAGCTATAGAACAGGTACTACTAGTTTAATGAAATGAGTGTGGTTATGGTTATTAATAGTGTTATTACTAAGAGTCTATCATTAAGAGTGATTCTTTTTAAAATTTTAAGGGGGGAAAATTGACGTATCAAAGTAAATTGTGCTTTATTTTGAAGCTTAGGTACTGCATTGTTTTCTGAACAAAATATCATTCAAATGTCCACTACAGCTTTGAACACACTGATGCACTTGACGGCTGCAGTTGTTAATTAGTGTGTCCAACATTAGCACCATTTTGTCAGGAATAGCCCAATGAATGCTTGCCTCCAAATGTCCCGAAGTTTGTGCCGTGTCAGCATAGATCTGGGTTTCTATGTAGCACCAAAGAAAAAAATCTACAAGTATTAAATTATGTGACTATGGTGACCAATTCACATATCCATGTCTTGAGATGATCTGGTCGCCAAGTTTATCCCTCAGCAAATCAAGCATAGCAGCAGCAGCAGCAGCAGCTGTGTGACACATTAGGGCCATCAGGTGACACATAGGGCCATCCTGCTTGAACCACATGTTTTCAATATCTATGGTCTCAAGTTGTGGCCAAAGAAATTCACATAACTTGGCTCTGTAGCGATTGCCATTGACAGTAACAGTTCTTCTCTCATCTCGAAAGAAATGAAATCCTGTGACTTGCCATGGCATAAGCTGCACCATACGGTGAGTTTTTCTGAATGCAGTGGCACCTCATAGGTCACTTGTGAAGTCTTCTCATTCTACTAATGACAGTTTTTCTTATTGATGAAGCCATGAGATGAAGATGCACCTGTCTGAGAAACTGATTTTTCCAGTAAAATCAGGATCAGCTTCCAACTGTTTACGGCCCAATCAGTGAACTCATGACACAATTTGTGCTTGTTTCACCTTAATTTTACAGTCAGTGCAAATTTGTAAGGTTGCAGGCCCAAATTCTTTAACAAGAATTAAGGTTTACCATTTTGATGTCTCAGATAGCCCCAACCATTAATATCATCTTGAAACTGACACATTCGGCTCTTCCTCAGTACTGGCTGTTACGCTTTACATTGTCTTCATGATGGTGATGTTGAGTGACGTCCCACTCAAATTTGATAAGAGTGTAGCGTACAGCCTGAATAGAGAAATGGCGATGTGACTCAATTATCTGATGAACAAATGATGAGCACACACAACTGAGCTGCTACTTCGGTAAAATTTGGTAATGATTTCTAAACATCCAAGAAGTGTGAGTCACTGCATTATGAAACTGCAAATTGTACTGGATGTTTTGACATCTGGGAGCACACTCGAGCGCGTGGGCACCCTCCCCCCCCCCCCCCCCCCCACCCCACACACACACACACACATATAGTAGAAATGGAAATTACAATTTTA
The DNA here is from genome assembly GCF_023864275.1 of Schistocerca cancellata. Lineage (NCBI taxonomy): Eukaryota > Metazoa > Arthropoda > Insecta > Orthoptera > Acrididae > Schistocerca > Schistocerca cancellata. The sequence continues at coordinate 111,714,841 of NC_064632.1, forward strand.
AAAAGTATTGCTCGTAATGAAAAACCGTCTATAAATGTTTTCTGTCTACAGCACCACTCAGCTCTACTAAACAAAATTATGAAAAGAAATTTTAGTTGTGAATGTAATTAAAATGTTGGTTTTCCTAAACCATGTAAGGCAAATATCAGGATTATTCCATTGTAGAGGTCACAGTTGATTTATTTTCCAAATCTGAGCTTCTACTCTGTCCCTAGTGACCTTAGCCTTGATGAGACATTAAACTGTGATCTCTTTCCTTTCTTTCTGCTGAATAATTACAAGCCCTTTACAAGGTTGTATGTTTACTTTAGATTTCATACTAAGTCAGTTGATAATGGAGTGTATGGGATGATTACATTTTCAGATCAATGAAATGTTCGAAAGTAGTAAGTGTTAAACTATTATATTAGTCATTTGAGTAAATGAAAATATTTGCTCTACATCATATGGAGGGTGACTGTATTTTTTTGTCTTTCATTCCATGCTGTAATACATCAATGCTGACTGCACTTGGGGCTTGTACTCTTGGCTGTTGTGGCTATCAGAGACACTTTGTGGTGTTGGGGGAAGGGGTGTTCGTTCAGCCTAGAAGTGCTAGCCAGTGTTTCCAAAATCTTTCTAAATGATAAGTGGTAATGGTCTTCTGTGCTGGCTTAATGGCTAGTTACTTTCCCATATAACAGATGTTTGCCAGCATGTGTTGGAAATTAACTTTTGAGATGTCCTGCCTGGAAAGAGCACTTTGGTGTTGAGGAGTGCTTTTTGTGGGAACAGGAAAAGGCAAAGGAAAGCACCTTCATTCTGCTCCTTAGGTTGGCTGGCTGAAAAGTGTGAATGTAGAAACCATTTTGTGGAGGAGCTGGGAACTTTTGAAATTGATGAATGTGTCGGCAACTCTTGTGGTTAGCACAGATACCAAGTAAAATGGTACTCATGGATGTGGAATAAGGCAAAAAATCCTTAATGTTTTTTGCAGTTAAAAGTTAATAACAAACTTCTTTTCACAAAACATGTAAATTTACAATACACTGAGGTGCATATGATGATGTTTAGGCTGTTGTGGCCATGCATCACCTGTTGGTGGAGGTGATGTGTTAGTGTACCAAGTGGGGGGTGAGTGAGCCTCAGCGATTAATAAAGTTTTTCTGCCAGTTTTGAAAAAGTTCACAACTGTGTTCTGTGTGAAGTTTAGCTTAATCTGCTGGTTTCCTTAGTAAGTGTTCCAGTTTAGTGAGTGTGCTCACTGTTGGTAGTGAGAGACTGCTGAGCTCCGCATGCTGACAGTAAATAACTGGAGGTGATATTTTATGAATAATTGAGACATAGTGAGGTCTAATTCAGTTGAAAACTCGTGTCTGTGGAAACTTGAAGTGAGGTGATTTTATGTGCCTTTTGAGCAGTTGACTTTCTAATGTACTCCTGTTTTATCTTTGTGAAGATTATTCATGGAAGTGCTAGTGGTCAGCTGGAAGCCCGCTAGCATTTTCATTTCTGAGTTGAGTGTTAGAGTTGGGGTTGGGTTGTTTGGGGAAGGAGACCAAAGAGCGAGGTCATCAGTCTCATTGGATTAGGGAAGGAAGGGGAAGGAAATTGGCCATGCCCTTTCAAGGGAACCATCTTGGCATTCGCCTGGAGCAATTTAAGGAAATCATGGAAAACCTACAGAAGAATGCTGAAGATTAGATGGGTAGATCACATGACTAATGAGGAGGTATTGAATAGAATTGGGGAGAAGAGGAATTTGTGGCACAACTTGACAAGAAGAAGGGTCCGGTTGGTAGGACATGTTCTGAGGCATCAAGGGATCACAAATTTAGCATTGGAGGGCAGCGTGGAGGCTAAAAATCGTAGAGGGAGACCAAGAGATGAATAAACTAAGCAGATTCAGAAGGATGTAGGTTGCAGTAGGTACTGGGAGTTGAAGAAACTTGCACAGGATAGGGTAGCATGGAGAGCTGGAGAGCTGCATCAAACCAGTCTCAGGAGTGAAGACCACAACAACAACATAGAAAACCTAAATCAGGATGGCCGGACGCAGGATTGAACTGTCGTCCTCCTGAATGCAAGTCCAGTGAGCTAGCTACTGCACCACCTCACTCAGTGTTAGAATTTCATAATCTTTCTGAAAGTAGGTCGATTGTTACAGGACGTTTCTTAGTGGTAACTATGGTAACACTATCCCAGAGGCTGGGCTGAGGCTGGAAACCATTAGTAAGATTGGTTTTGATAGTGTAGCAGTACATAGAATTAGTCCAGGTCTGCCAGTAGATGTCTTTTAGTAACTGTGCCAAGCAGGATTGTGTGTAATTTGACTCGCATGCTGCACAATGCTAGGATTGTGTGGGTTATGGTGCATTTCCACAAAAGCTCCAAGAGTGGATCGAAAGAATGTTTCATTGTGTACTTGATCTGGTTGTTCTGATATACAAAGTTGTAGTGATATTGTTAATCTATTTTTGATGACACTTCTGTATCCTGGGTAGGTAACTGGTTCCTTGATGGAGAGTATTAATTTCATTGTTGCTTCCAGCAACTACACTTCAGTACATTACATCCAAATGGAGTGGAACAATCACCAGGTTCTTGAGGAACAAGGCAGTCTCCCTCAGAATTAACCAGTTTGCAATGGGGTGCATGAATTCAACTATGTGGAATTATGTCTGTTTTCCATTCACTTTCCAACTCAGATGTTAATACAGTTTTTATGACCCAAAGGGGTTCCTGAGTTGGGGCAGATGAATGCAACTGCCATTGCTTACCAATAAAGTCTGGATGTGCTTTAATACCCACAGTGTACCCCAATATAGGAATTTTGTGAGACATGAGAAACAGGTATCACAGCTTAACTGCTTAGACTGTGAGAATGTTACAAGCCACTGAGGGGAAAAAGCAACGGTCAACCTCAATGTATGATATTTGTTGAAGGATTGTATATCTGCCGAGACAAAACTATTGTTTTCCTATGGGGTTCTAGCTGTAGCTGAGTTACATTGCATGCTCAGGTATTCAGGGCTCTACCTGAGTCAATTTTTAATGTCCTAAATCTGTGGAGATTTCCATGGGTTCTACAAAAGAAACCAAACATTGCTATTAGTTTGAGTAGTCCATTGGAAAGTCCTCATGTCCAACAAAGTGAAACATCTTTGGCAAATAGTTGTCCAAGAATTAATCATCTCAAAATAGCCTTGAATTGTAACATAGTACTGTCTTTATTGTGAAGTGTTTTCACTCTAGTGAAAAAAGACTGTTTTTAGATTAGATTAGATTTACTTTCATTCCAATTGATCCGTAGTGAGGAGGTCCTCCAGGATGTGGAAGAAGTCAGAAAAACAACAATACATGACAAATATGTTGTGACTCGCTGATTATTCAAAGTGCCACCGCGCAATTACGCACGTCCTCTACGTGCGGCGCTGTCTGCCAGCCAGGCAGCAGCTGCGCCACCTAAGCGGCCAGCCGAGCAGCGGCCGCTAGACTGAGACTCAGTGTTTAATCGAATGCCGACTTGTACACAGGTCAACTTACTCAGTGACTTATATGTGTTGTTGTCCGAAATATGTGTTAAATTTGAAGATATAAAAATTGGCGACGAGGTAGTGGATTTTTCCTTTTCACCGTTGACTCACAGGGTTCCATGGCTACTGTCGAGCAGCTCTTGCAAAATCTCCTTGAACAGCAAACGCTTCTAACGACGGCGATTCGCGATCAGCAAACGCTTCTAACAGCGGCGATTCGCGTTTTCGTCGCGGCATCGAATGCGGGGCGTTTCTCATCGTTGACTGTACCTCCTTTTCCACCTTACGACGAGACGGCGGAAGACTGGTCTGATTATGAAAAACGTCTTCGACAGCACTTCTTGGCATTTCATGTCACGGACGAACAACCGTGTAAGTCTCTGTTCCTTTCCTGGATTTCACCTCAAATGTATCGGTTGTTGTCGCAATTGGCTCCTTTGAAGGATCCTGCGTCTTTGTCCTTTGCTGAAATGTGCTCACTTCTGTCTGTCTATTTTCAAAAGCAAACGCATGTGGTAGCCTCTCGTGTTGCCTTTTATCATTGTCAAAAACAACCAAATCAGTCCTATCGCACTTGGGCTGCTGAACTTCACGGCCTCAGTCGAAAGTGTCAATTTGTTACTGACGTTCACAAAGAATCCTATGCCGATTCCATGGTACGGGATGCTATTATCCGGTCGGCGCCCGACAGAGAAGTTCGGCAACGTGCCCTTCAGTTGGCGAATCCGACTCTAGATGAAGTTCTCTCCATTGCGCAGTCTTTTGAAATTTCTCACGCCGCTGGGGCGCAAATAGTAGCGTGGGGTGACGTCGGGGAAATACAACCTCTGTGTGCTGTTGACGACGCGTGCGGCGCGTCCCCGCCGGCCGACGTGGCCGCAGTGCGCTCCCACGCGCAGCCCCGGCCTAGCCGTAAACAACCCACTAAGAAACTGCAGCAAAATCCCCGGCAACTTCCTTCATGTCCGCAGTGTTTTACGAAACATTCACGCGAGGATTGTCCCCAACGTTGGGCTGTGTGTCACAATTGCAAAAAGAAAGGTCATGTGTCTTCCGTTTGTAAATCCGACCGCATACATGGTGTTCATGAACATGACGCTGATTCTGATTCTGTGTTGTCTGTCAATTGCACTTCTTCCCTTTCAGGGAAGTTATTCCTCACTGTCCAAATCCTTGGTCGAGATGTTCGCATGCAAGTGGATACCGGTTCTGCTGCCACTATAATTAATTCTCAGACGTATCTTCAGCTGGGTTCTCCACTCCTGTCCCCTGTCACTCGGCAATTACGGACGTACTATAAACAGAAGATTTCTCTCTTGGGACAGTTTAATGCTGAGGTATCTTACAAATCCGTCGTTCGCACTGTTCCCATATTTGTGGTCGACCAGAGCACCGCAGAAAATCTTTTTGGTTTCGATGCCTTTCGCGTTTTTGGGTTCTCCATAGATGACTGTCAATATTGTCTCTGACGCTATTCCTTATGCTCAACTGGATTCCTTGTCGACGACATTTTCGTCCCTTTTTTCTCCTGGGTTAGGCCGTGCAAACGACTTTGAAGCTCATATCACGCTCAAACCCACTGCTCGGCCTAAGTTTTTTCGGGCCCAGCCCATTCCTGTGGCCCTTTGTGATCGGGTAAAACTGGAGTTAGATCGTCTCACTGCTTCAGGGGTCTTGCTTCCTGTCACTTCCAGTGAGTGGTCCTCTCCTGTCGTTGTAGTTGCTAAGCCCAATGGTGATATTCGTCTCTGTGGCGATTTCAAGGCCACTGTAAATGCTCAATGCCTCATCGACACTTACACTATGCCCCGTCCTGAAGAACTGTTCACTAAACTCGCTGGAGGACAGTATTTTTCTAAAATTGACGCCTATTCTAACTTTCCTTTCATTGTCCGTTGCACGTCGCCTACCACCGCAGCAACCACCAGTGCTCTGGCCCGCATTTTTTCTTTGGAAGGCCTCCCCTCTACTCTTGTTACTGATAATGGTCCGCAATTTGCCTCTTCCAACTTTGCGGATTTTTGTGCTCGTCACGGCGTTACGCATGTCACGGCCCCACCGTTCCATCCACAATCCAACGGTGAGGCTGAACGACTGGTCCGCACATTTAAGGCTCAGATGCGGAAACTTCTGACTTCTTCTGCTGCTGATGACGCGCTTCTCCAGTTCCTGGCGTTTTACCGTTTCACCCCCATGGGCGATCACAGCCCGGCTGAGCTCTTACATGGCCGACAGCCCCGTACACTACTTCATCTTCTGCGGCCTCCCACCTCACGGCCGCGGGTGCCTTCACTTGGCCGGTTCACCGCCGACGACCTCGTCTGGGTGCGGGGATATGGCAGGCGGCCAAAATGGAGCCCGGGCCGCATCTTACGACACCGTGGCAGACGCCTGTATGAAATCCAGACGGACACGGGCGTTGCAGTGCGTCATTCGGACCAGCTTCGGCCTCGGGTGCCAGCAACGCCTGTTCCGAATGCCGCCACACCACCTTTGGCTCTACCTGATGCTCGGGATCTTGGCATCTCTCAATACTCACAACGCAGCCCTCTCACCGTCATCGCGATGCCAGCACCAGAACGGACGCCACCAGGAGACGTGCCCATGCAGGAACCGGAGGACCGTCCTCTGTCAGAGTACATCTACTCGCCTCCTCCTCCAACAGACGCCGACACATCGTCCATGTCTCCTGTCATATCAACTGGACTTGCCGCAACGGGCAGATTGGTGCAGGGGGCCCCAGCAGATTCAACCCCTACGTCTCCTGTCATCTCAACCCGTTAGCATCGGGGACACTTCCGTCCGTACGGGAAGCCTCCTCCTCGAGACTTTACGGCGAGTCAAACAACGCCTATGGACGTTAGCCATCTCCAGGACACCTCCATCAAGACCAGTGCAACAATTTCAAAGGGGGGAAAAGTGTTGTGACTCGCCGATTATTCAAAGTGCCGCCGCGCAATTACGCACGTCCTCTACGTGCGGCGCTGTCTGCCAGCCAGGCAGCAGCTGCGCCACCTAAGCGGCCAGCCGAGCAGCGGCCGCTAGACTGAGACTCAGTGTTTAATCGAATGCTGACTTGTACACAGGTCAACTTACTCAGTGACTTATATGTGTTGTTGTCCGAAATATGTGTTAAATTTGAAGATATAAAAAAAATATTTACAACTAAAACAAATAAGCTAATGTACCATTCCACAGGTCCCAAGTGGAATGATCATCATTTTTTTTAATGAACACTATATGAAAGAGTCATTTTACAAATACTAATGCACTGAATTTAAAATAAAAAAGTTTTTATTTATTTATAAGGTAATAAACATGTAATACAACTACTATAATACTTATTTACAATGAACACATTACTGCACTGAAATGGTGCAGAAGTTAGATCGTACTTACACACACACACACACACACACACACACACACACACACAGACACACACACACACACACACACACACACACACACACACACACACACATTTACAATGAACACATTACTGCACTGAAATTGTACAGAAGTTATATATATACATACATACTCACAAATCAGTTGGTTTTACTGAGAAATTCATCAATGGAGTAGAAGGAGTTGGCCACCAATAAATCCTTTAGGCTTCTCTTAAACTGAATTTCATTGGTTGTTAAGCTTTTTATGACTGCTGGCAAGTTATTGAAAATGTGTGTTCCTGAATAATGCACACCTTTTTGTACAAGACTAAGTGACTTTAAATCCTTGTGAAGATTATTCTTGTATTGATTCCATGAATTGAGCTGTTGGTTTGAAAAAGTGATATATTTTTAATGACAAATTTCATTAAGGAATAAATATATTGGGAAGCAGTAGTTAGTATCCCTAGTTCCCTAAACAGGCTTCTGCAGGATGTTCTTGAGTTCACACCACATATAACTCTTACTGCACATTTTTGTGCCCAGAAAACTTTAGCTTGGCTTGATGAATTACCCCAAAAAATAATCCCATATGACATTATGGAATGAAAGTAAGCATAGTATGCCAGCTTTTTCATTTTTATATCCCCTATGTCTGACAAAATTTGCATTGCAAACAGAGATTTGTTAAGACACTTCAGCAGTTCTGTGACGTGCTCCTCCCAGTTGAATTTATTATCAAGCTGTAATCCCAAGAATTTAACATTGTCCACTTCTTGTATCTTCTTGTCATCGTATGTTAGACATATACTCGTGGGACACCCCTTACAAGTTCTGAACTGCATGTAGTGTGTTTTTTCAAAGTTTAGTGACAAAGAATTGGCTAGGAACCAGTGATTAATGTCCACAAATATTTTATTAGCTGATCTTTCTAAGACTGCACTTGATTTGCTATTTATTGCAATGTTTTTTATCATCGGCAAACAAAACGAACCTGGCATCTGGTAATATTACTGATGAAAGGTCATTGATATACACAAGAAAAAGTAAGGGCCCCAAAATGGAACCTTGTGGGACCCCACATGTAATTAGTTCCCAGTTGGATGATGCCGGATAGCTTGATACATGTCTCTTTCCTAATAACACTCTTTGTTTCCTGCCAAAGATATAAGATTTGAACCAAATTGCAGCATTTCCTGTTACACTATAATATTCTAATTTACTTAAAAGGATATTGTGATTTACACAGTCAAATGCCTTTGACAGATCACAAAATATACCATTTAACTGCAATTTTTTGTCTAATGAATTATGCACATTTTCACTGTAAGTGTAGATAGCCTTCTCAATATCAGAACCTTTTAGAAATCCAAACTGTGACTTTGACTGTATGTTATTTGAGATAAGATGGTTATAAAGCCCACTGTACATTACTTTTCGAAAATTTTTGAGAAATTCTGGCAACAGTGAATTTGGACGGAAATTTGATGCTATTTCTTTATGTCCCCTTCTTAAAAAGTGGCTTAACTTCAGCATATTTCAGCCATTCAGGAAATATTCCACTGATAAATGACTGGTTACACAGATAGCTTAATATGTTACTTAGCTCAGAATCACATTCTTTAATTAACTTGCTTGATATTTCATCATACCCACTAGATGTTTTTGATTTTAAAGATTTTATGATGGACATTAATTCTATTGGGGTAGTGAGGGTCAAATTCATATTATGGAAGTTACTTGAAATGTCTGGTCTGAGAGGTATTCCATAGCAGCATCTACCGAACCTGAAAACCCCATCTTTTCAGTAGTTGTTGTTGTTGTGGTCTTCAGTCCTGAGACTGGTTTGATGCAGCTCTCCATGCTACTCTATCCTGTGCAAGCTTCTTCATCTTCCAATATGTACTGCAGCCTACATCCTTCTGAATCTGTTTAGTGTATTCATCTCTTGGTCTCCCTCTATGATTTTTAACCTCCACACTGCCCTCCAATACTAAATTGGTGATCCCTTGATGCCTCAGAGCATGTCCTACCAACCGATCCCTTCTTCTTGTCAGTTTGAGCCACAAACTCCTCTTCTCCCCAATCCTATTCAATACTTTCTCATTAGTTACGTGATCTACCCATCTAATCTTCAGCATTATTCTGTAGCACCACATTTCAAAAGCTTCTATTCTCTTCTTGTCCAAACTATTTATCGTCATTGTTTCACTTCCATACATGGCTACACTCCATACAAATACTTTCAGAAACGACTTCCTGACATTTAAATCTATACTCGATGTTAACAAATTTCTCTTCTTCAGAAATGCTTTCCTTGCCATTGCCAGTCTACATTTTATATCCTCTCTACTTCGACCATCATCGGTTATTTTACTCCCTAAATAGCAAAACTCCTTTACTACTTTAAGTGTCTCATTTCCTAATCTAATTCCCTCAGCATCGCCCGACTTAATTCGACTACATTCCATTATTCTCGTTTGCTTTTGTTGATGTTCATCTTACATCTTCCTTTCAAGACACTGTCCATTCCGTTCATTTGCTCTCTATTATGTTGCTGTCTATTCTGTTCAACTGCTCTTCCAAATCCTTTGCCGTCTCTGACAGAATTACAATGTCATTGGCGAACCTTAAAGTTTTTATTTCTTTTCCATGGATTTTAATACCTACTCCGAATTTTTCTTTTGTTTCCTTTACTGCTTGCTCAATATACAGATTGAATAACTTCGGGGAGAGGCTACAACCCTGTCTCACTCCCTTCCCAACCACTGATTCCCTTTCATGTCCCTCGACTCTTATAACTGCCATCTGGTTTCTGTACAAATTGTAAATAGTCTTTCGCTCCCTGTATTTTACCCCTGCCACCTTCAGAATTTGAAAGAGATTATTCCAGTCAACATTGTCAACAGCTTTCTCCAAGTCTACAAATGCTAGAAACGTAGGTTTGCCTTTTCTTAATCTAGCTTCTAAGATAAGTCGTAGGGTCAGTATTGCCTCATGTGTTCCCATATTTCTGCGGAATCCAAACTGATCTTCCCCGAGGTCGGCTTCTACCAGTTTTTCCATTCGTCTGTACAGAATTCGCGTTAGTATTTTGCAGCCGTGACTTATTAAACTGACAGTTCGGTAATTTTCACATCTGTCAACGCCTGCTTTCTTTGGGATTGGAATTATTATATTCTTCTTGAAGTCTGAGGCTATTTCGCCTGTCTCATACATTTTGCTCACCAGATGGTAGAGTTTTGTCAGGACTTACTCTCCCAAGGCTGTCAGTATTTCTAATGGAATGTTGTCTACTCCCAGGGCCTTGTTTCGACTTAGGTCTTTCAGTGCTCTATCAAATTCTTCACGCAGTATCATATCTCCCATTTCATCTTCATCTACATCCTCTTCCATTTCCATAATATTGTCCTCAAGAGCATCGCCCTTGTATAGTCCCTCTATATACTCCTTCCACCTTTCTGCTTTCCCTTCTTTGCTTAGAACTGGGTTTCCATCTGAACCCTTGATATTCATACAAGTGTTTCTCTTTTCTCCAAAGGTCTCTTTAATTTTTCTGTAGGCAGTATCTATCTTACCCCTAGTGAGGTAAGCCTCTACATCCTTACATTTGTCCTCTAGCCATACCTGCTTAGCCATTTTGCACTTCCTGTCAATCTTATTTTTGAGACGTTTGTATTCCTTTTTGCCTGCTTCATTTACTGCATTTTTATATTTTCTCCTTTCATCAATTAAATTCAGTATTTCTTCTGTCACCCAAGGATTTCTACTAGCCCTCGTCTTTTTACCTACTTGATCCTCTGCTGCCTTCACCACTTCATCCCTCAAAGCTATCCATTCTTCTTCTACTGTATTTCTTTCCCCCATTCTTGTCAATTGTTCCTTTATGCTCTTCCTGAAACACTCTACAACCTCTGGTTCCTTCAGTTTATCCAGGTCCCATCTCCTCAAATTCCCACCTTTTTGCAGTTTCTTCAGTTTTAATCTACAGTTCATAACCAATAGATTGTGGTCAGAGTCAACATCTGCCCCTGGAAATGTCTTACAATTTAAAACCTGGTTCCTAAATCTCTGTCTTACCATTATATAATCTATCTGATATCTTCTAGTATCTCCAGGGTTCTTCCATGTATACAACCTTCTTTCGTGATTCTTGAACCAAGTGTTAGCTATGATTAAGTTATGCTCTGCACAAAATTCTACTAGGCGGCTTCCTCTTTTATTTCTTAGCCCCAATCCATATTCACCTACTATGTTTCCTTCTCTCCCTTTTCCTACTCTCGAATTCCAATCACCCATGACTATTAAATTTTCATCTCCCTTCACTACCTGAATAATTTCTTTTATCTCATACATTTCATCAATTTCTTCGTCATCTGCAGAGCTAGTTGGCATATAAACTTATACTACTGTTGTAGGCGTGGGCTTCGTGTCTATCTTGGCCACAATAATGCGTTCACTATGTTGTTTGTAGTAGGTTACCCGAACTCTTTTCAGTAACAGTTATAAAATGTTTGATAAAAAGTTCTGCAACACTATTCACATCTGTCACCAATGTATCATTTACTCTTAATGCTATTTGTTCCTCTTCATGTCTCCTCCTTCACTATATCCCATATTGTCTTTATTTTGTTATCTGATACGACTATCTTTTTCTTGTAATATATTTGCTTTGACATCCGTATTACAGTCTTTAATATTTTGCAGTATTTCTTGTAATGTGCTATAGCATCAACATTGGAACTGTTTCGGATTGACAGATACAGTTTTCTTTTTGTTTTACAAGATACCCCTATTCCTCGAGTAATCCATGGCTTCTTTGTAGACTGTACTCTAACCTTGGTAAGTTTTTGGGGAAAACAGTGTTTGAATAAGGTAAGCACTTTAATAGCAAAAGTGTTATATTTTTCATTCATGCCATGAGCATGCGCTCAGATTTAACAGATTTTATATCCTGTTCAGTATTAACATTTAACAGAAGGAACTGCATGTCATGGTCTGAGAGGCCATTGACTATTGGTTTTGTAATATAATTTTGTTCATTGGACTTGTCTATAAAGATATTATCAATGGCTGTTTGTGAGCAAGTGGCTACATATAATTTTGTTCATTGGACTTGTCTATAAAGATATTATCAATGGCTGTTTGTGAGCAAGTGGCTACCCTAGTGGGGAACTCTACAGTGGGAATTAAGTTGAATGATAGTGTTACTAACTCAAATAAGTTCTTATTGGGAGAGTCTTTAAGGAAATCTACATTGAAATCACCAGCAACCACTATTTCTTTGGTTTTGGTTGTTAAATGGGCCAGTACAGCTTCAAGGTGGTTTACAGACAGATTAAAGTTACCTGCAGGTGTTCGATATACACTTAATATTATGAAGGATTTTTTGTGAAATTCTAATTCTGTTGCACATGCTTCCATATGCTGTTCTAGGCAAAATTTATGAATGTCTATGTTCTTAAATTTATGACAGTTCCTGATGAATGTGGCAACTCCTCCTCTCTCCATTTCTGATCTTCAAAAGTGAGATGCTAACCTAAACCCTGTAACACTTAAAAGTTCTATACCAGTGGTCACATGATGTTCAGAGAGGCAGATTATGTCAGCTGGGTTTGAAGACTCTAATTCATCTATGCAGATAGTTAATTCATTAATTTATCACAATAGAAAATAATTAATTTATCACAATAGAAAATAATTATCACAATGGAAAGTATAATGAAACAGCATTTTGCTATCAGATCCATGTAATAAAAAGAAAGAAGAATGAAATAAAGTCTTCTAAATATGTAGGAAGTTTACATTCAGATCCTAATGAATTGATATAGTTGTCCAGTTTCCAGATGAGCATCTCTAATGCACCTCAGTGTAAGAAAATTAAATGGTAGTGTTTTTTGTATGTATTCTCATGACTCCTTTCATGTGAGATATTCATAGTGGGAGACAAGTATACTTTTGTGAAGTAACACATAAAAATGAACAATGTTTTGTGTACTTTTGCTTCTTGATTTTCAAGTACATGAATCAGTGATATTTTCTAGTTCATTACTCTTTAAACTGTGTTCCTTACATTATAATTTCACAGAGGTACTTCGCTGCCACAATATTATGATTTTATATTTTGGTGCTTCTATGTAGCTCATTGATGTTGATACTATTTTTATTGTAGAAATAAGACTTATTGTGAATCACTTTGTGCAGCTATGTTTTTGTTTCTATTTCTATTAGATGTGTAATGCTTCCAAAGTTAGTCCTCAGATCAGTAAGAAACGATCTGCATCTTTGCAGCTAATACATCTCCTTTTAATTTTGAATGTGATGAGCTTTACCGTATAACTTATATTACGAATATTGTATAACTGTAATAATGTAGATATTTATGTCCAAAAATTTTAAGCTGGTTCCAAATATGCACAAACGGGGATGTTTGAAGTAACAAAAGCAGAAGAAGAACCACAGCAAGGAACAAGTCCTCCATCATCCCCAGGAACAGGACCCTTACCAAAGCCAAGTTCAGCACTGCGTGTCACAGTGCCTAGTGAGCTTCAAGGCGTCGCATATATTGAAGTACTGTGTCAGAAAGGTAATTTATTTCTTGTCTCTCTGATATCCATGCAGCCTTTTATATTTTGGTGGTTTTCAGATGTTGTTCTATATTTCATATTTTATCACTCACAATTTAGTCACCACTTTAGCAGATGTAGCCGTTAAATGCTAATGTCATGTCATTAGCCACAGGCTACTTTAAAACCTAAGGAAGGAAGAAATTTTCCTCGCCAGTGTTAGGCCATCAGAAAGGCCATGTTGGTGACATAAAGAGAAGCAATATTTGCTCTAAAACTAATAATAGAGAAACGACTAGATAAGAACCTGAAAACATACATAGCTTTCGTAGATGTAGAGAAAGCCTTTGATAATGTTAAGTGGGATAAGATGTTTGAGGTACTCAAAAAAGTAGGACTAGACCATAAAGATAGAAAAATGATATGGAACCTGTACAAAAACGAGACAGCAGTTATCCGTGGACGGACAAAACAAGAAGAGGTGCAGATAAGGAAAGGTGTCCGACAAGGTTGCGCACTATCCCCTGTTATCTTTAACGTATACATTGAAGAGGCGCTGAAAAAAGTAAGGGAAAATTCACAGACAGGTGTAGTAATTCATGGCCAACGAATAGATATGATAAGATATGCCGATGATATAGCTGTCCTGGCTGAAAGTGAAGAAGATCTTGTAGTCCTACTGAATAGAATGGATAAAGTTATGGGTGAAGAATATAATATGAGAATTAATAAAGCAAAAACAAAAGTAATGGCATGCGACAAAGAAGATCAAGTGAAAGTCCAAGTTCATGTAGGCAATGAACTGCTTGAACAAGTTGATAAATTTACTTATTTGGGCAGTAATATTACCAGGGATGGAAGGAGCAAGGCAGAAGTGAGAAGTAGAATAGCTCAAGCAAAGGCTGCTTTTAACAAGAAGAAAAACATATTAACGTCTAAGAGCATCAGCCTTGAAACCAGGAAAAGATTTTTGAAATCATATGTGTGGAGTGTGGCATGCTATGGGTGTGAAACATGGACTCTCGGGACAGAGGAACAGCAGAAGCTAAATTCTTTTGAAATGTGGTGCTATAGACGCATGCTCAAAATAAAATGGATTGACAAGGTCACCAACGAAGTGGTTCTGGAAAGAGCAGGTGAGAAGAGAAGCTTCCGGAGTTTCATTGTTAAAAGAAGAGTGCAATTTACAGGCCATCTATTACGACATAAAGGACTCCTGAACACAATCATAGAGGGATATGTCGAGGGAAAAAGACCAAGAGGAAGACCACGACTGAGGTACATGGATCAAATCGTGAAAGATGTGGGATGTGACACCTATAAAGAAATGAAGAGAAAAGCTGAAAGACGCACAGAATGGAGACAAGCTGCCATTGTAGCTGTTGCAAACCAATCCTTGGATTGACCACTACAGAAGAAGAAGAAGAATTTAGTCACCACTTTAGCAGATGTAGCCGTTACATGCTAATGTCCTGTCATTAGCCACAGGCTACTTTAAAACCTAAGGAAGGAAGAAATTTTCCTCGCCAGTGTTAGGCCATCAGAAAGGCCATGTTGGTGACATAAAGTTGCTGATCGCCATTTTCCTTGTATAAATTCCAAATCTCTCGACAGTGCTTCATGGGTAGAGAGTTGTGGCACTGTTAATGATGATCTTCCCATTGTATGACTCTTCTCTCAGATAAAAAATGAGTGCACCATTTAGTGAGAAACTTCCTATTATATCACAGGAGGGATAAGGCATAAAAGTAGGTTCTTCTATACAATTGCCTGCAAGTAAACAGTTGTGTACATTCTTTTAGGCCCCGTTGTATGCCACCTGCGCAGGTAATCCTGTATATGCAGCTTATGTGAGAGAAGTAGTTCAGCTTCAAAATGTTGGTGCCACCTTTTTTCTCAATAAATAAAATATAGCGTGATTATAAAATAGGACTAAAACCAACCCATACAAAGATTTAACATTAGTACAGAAATGAGTCATACACATTGGCACTCATGTATTCTACAACCCATCTGAGTATATTAAGTGTCTTGTAAGTAATATATTGGAATCATAGACTGAATTAAGAAATGTTGTTCTATCTAGTACCATCTACTCTGTTAAACTTATTGAATGTCTTAAGTTGTAGCAAAGTTTATGTTAGTACTGTTATAATGTAATAAAATGTAATAGTATAATGTTTCGTAAATTTAAACCATTCTGTTGTGTCACACTTCAAAAAAATGTCCTTTTTTCCACATTGCAATGGCTTTTCTCTCTGTTATGCTCTTTGCATTGTTGCATGGCTTTCAGATCAAGAAGATTTGTGCAGTGCTACAATTAACCTACTTGGGTCAGGACCTACAAGTACAAATGCTGATGTCCACTGGCAACAAAAGCTAGAAGCAGCACAGAATGTCTTGTTTTGCAAAGAGCTCTTTAATCAGCTAGCTAAGGAAGCTGTGCAGCTTCAAGCACCTATTCCACATATGGTTGTTGGAAACCAAATTATGGCTAACGTAAGTGCCCTGCTGAATACAACACTTTTACAGCATGATAGCTTTTTCTATTTTTTTTCTAAATAGTAAATTTGGGTTATGTAATTTTCTGTTTTGTGTTAAATCAGTGATATTCATCTTTATAAACAAGATACTTTACGTACCTATATACACTGTGGTGGCTTGTGAGAATACATTGTGGGTCTTCACAAATATTTAGATTCAGATACATGTCAGAGTGTGAAATTAATAGTGTCTACTGTATTATAGTTATGCTTATCAACAACTTTATACAACTAGAGCCACTGTCTACAATAATAATAATAGTAATAATAAGATGCATAACTTTCCTGACAAAAGAAAGAAACATTTATGGCATTTTGTTGTTTTGTACAAGATTAAGTTCAGTTTAGGGCAATAATGAAATAATGAGTAAGCTTTCGCAACTCTCCCTCCATTTAGCAACTCACCATTTTGCATTTTTGTGTAAGTGGAAGTTTTCATGCTTTTTCATCTTTTTGTACAAATGTATAAGATCTCTAACAGATGTATTAGTTCACGAATTTACTCCTGGGATGAAACTTGGATAATATTATGCTGCTCTCACAAAACAACTTCTGTGAAATGTACACTTCCTTCTTAAATGTTTGTCTGTAGAATCGCTTGTTTGATTTCGTCACTCTCCCAATCAAAGGATCTGTTGTTGAAGGCCGTAGTTCCTATATGGCTAACTTTTCCTGGTAATTTATTTTTCTGTTCCCGGAATGAGATTTTCACTCTGCAGTGGGGTGTGTGCTGATCTGAATCTTCCTGGCAGATTAAAGCTGCATGCCGGACCAAGACTTGAACTCGGGACCTCTGCCTTTCACGGACAAGTGCTGTACCAACTGAGATATCCAAGCACAATCCACACACAACCCATCCTCACGGCTTTACATTTTTGTTAGCATTTATAATAGATTCAACATAGTTCATGTTTACGCTGCACTCGAAAGCTGATTCCTGCACAATAAACAACCAACTCCAAACACAAGGTGCCGTTTGTGGAAATGATTAAACTCAAGCAGTAATGTTTACCAACATGGTCACTTGACTAGAATACAAATGAGGCACTGAGATCCATAAGGGCCTGAAGCACACCTCCATTGATCCCAGATGTAGGTGAATATCAGAGAAACCATTGATACAGCTTTTCGTGAATTTTCATATACACAATGTGGGCCTACAGTAGAGATAAACCTGACTCACCATAAGATCAATAGATTTCAGAAGCATGAATAAATGCTACCATCTCACAATCAACAGTTATGTGCTTTAGGCCCTTATGTTTCTCAGTGCCTCAAATGGATTGCTGTATGATAAAATTCATAACTTATACACTATAACTCATTCAGAAACCCAGAAAATAGGCTTACTGTCAGTACAACTTTAACATATACTGATGTCTGATCTAATTTTACTGTAGTATATAGTGAGTGAATTAGTATTTCTGAGGAATGTGCTATCACCTAGCAGGATTTACGCTGAGTGAATGGGGATAAAAGTCTGCCACAGTGTCATACCACCTGGTGGCACTGACGTAAACTTCAAGGGCTAGCTGTGCACATTGTGAACCATGCACATTCTTTATCAAATC
Organism: Schistocerca cancellata; assembly: GCF_023864275.1. Taxonomy (NCBI): domain Eukaryota; kingdom Metazoa; phylum Arthropoda; class Insecta; order Orthoptera; family Acrididae; genus Schistocerca; species Schistocerca cancellata. Next base: position 111,732,428 of record NC_064632.1, read on the forward strand.
CGTATGTATTTGGCCCATAAGGGAATTATGTCACAAGTTGCGGATGCACAAAAGCTCCTTAAAGCGTGTACAGCTGAAGGTGTGCTCGCGGCACTGATGCCAAGTTTTACAGAGTCTAGGGGAGCAGTAGCGCAGTAGATTTAAGTGCCGTATCTTTCAGATTGCAGCATCCATTATGTTTAACAGGATTCAAAGAAAAATAATGAATAAATCAGCAAGGTGTCAAATGTTAGTTTGTTCATGTGCTTTTGTGCTCTTACACAGCAGTGGCCACTGTATATACATATGTCATTATCATGGCTGCAAAAAAAAAAAAAAAAAAAAAAACTGTAAAGAAAGTAAGGACCAGAGAAGATAGAGTGTCTGAACTCACATATTCCTAACGGTGCGTGGCTGATCAGTGTCATCTTCCCTTTTGTTGATAGGGGTATCTGCTTGTCCAAATAACTGTATTTGTATTGTTTTTTTTTATTTTCATTTTGTATCTTCAATATTTTGCTCTAAAAACTAACATGATCCCATCCTCCTTGCAGCTGTCCAACAAATTTACCAAAAGTAGGATGTTTTAAAACTATTAATTATTCTAGCATTTTCTTTCATTAGAAAGTAACATTGTATAGTCTGAATGTATTACATGGGATGCAGAGAGTAGAAAAGACATTGTTGGTGGTAGTAGTAGTTAGTAATTTGAAATATGATGACAAGAAATCCATATTTAGTTCCAAAATTTAATTTTTGTTAGCTGTTGCAAATCTATAAGGTGACTAATTATTGAAGAATTGACAAAAAATTGCCAGCAGAGATTGAGGCCAGGCGGATTACAGGATTGAAGCATGTGTCAACTGTCTGCACGGACCACAATCTATCAATGGTTATTCTACATGATAAATATTTTCATGGTAATTACATTACATTCATTGTGATAGGAATCTTGTAAGGTTCCCTTCTTTTGGTAGCATATATATATTTTTTAAATTCATTTAGCACATCCAGATACTGTCCCTTGTTGGCTCTATGCAGAATCTCGGCATTACTGTGTCCATGGTTTTATGGTCATGTGCTAAAAGATATGTGCTTGTTGCATATAAGTATGTTCATTAAGCAGAGTTTTAAATGTTTTACTTATGAAATTGTTGAACATTAATTGTATTGGCCTTTTTGTGCTCATTTTTACATAATTCAACTTGTTTGTCAAGAAGGTTTTTACTTCATTTAAATCTGTGATGAAGCTCTCTTTGTTTTTACTGCAACTTTCTGACACTACTATTGAACCATGGATGGATCTTTCCCATCGCTGCCTAAAGTGTGTTTTGCAGTGCCATTGAATTTCATCCATTCATCCTTCGAATTTTTGACCCCAGAGCTGAATATCTGATGTTGACTACTCCAATTCTGTGCAATCACTGAGAACTTAATGGAACATTGATCTTTCCAGGTGCACAAAAAGAAGTACTGGGCTTATATGTATGAGTCATGTTCAGAAAGTTAGTGTACTGTGACTATAATAGGCTGTGTTTCTGTTTATTGAGGGTTGGCAACACTAAGCAGTATAGGGGTATCCCCCGACCACAGCGAGCATTGCAGGAACACATTAGTATGTAAACTCATGTTGTTGTGACCAGTTTTGTGAAAGATGTTGGTAAGAAATCCCACCAAGTCTGAGCCGTGTGCTGTGATTTGCTTCCTATTCTTGGAAGGAATAAGATCTGTCTAAATTTTTTTGCAAATCAAAACAGTTTATGGCAAAGGTGTTTTGAACAGAACATGTGTGTTTAAGTGATGTAGGGAGTTTAGTGGAGGCAAAACAAATATTCATGACAAACAGAGAAGTGGAAGACCTTCCATTTTGACTGTTCATGAAGACCACCGATTGACAGAGAATGAAAATTCTGTGATGTTTCCACAACTCTTCAGAACTCATTTAAATGAGACAATCACAGAAATGCTGGGATACCAGAAACTGTGCACAAGATGGGTCTCAAAACAGCTGACAGCAGCAGCACAAGAAAACTCGGGGTCAGTAGCACCCGCAAGTCTCTTGAACAACTTGAAATGGAAGGTGAGGATTTTCTGAGCTCAATTTGACTGGAGATGAAATGTGGGTGACTCATTATATACCTGAGACAAAAACATAGGTGTCACATTGGCGTCATAGCAATTCTCCAAATTAAAAACAACAATTTTGGGAAAAAAATACCATGGCCTCAGCATTCTGGCTCTGAAAAGGCATCATTTTGGTCGAATTTCTGCCTCAGAAGGAGAGCACCAATGTACAAAGATATTGTGGGAGCCTACAAAATCTCAAAAGGAGCATTAAAAGAGAATGCTGACGATAGTGTGCTTGTTGCACAATGTCCATCCTCACAGTCTTAGCCACTAAGGTGCTCTTGGACTCATTTGGTTGGGATGTTTTGAAACCCATCAACCACTGCCACCTCATTCCCCTGACCTTCTTATCTCCCTGAAGGCACATGTGAGTGGAATTAAATTTTCAGCAGATGAGTGCATAGTGTACGTGATGTCTCTGCCAGGGGAATCCCCGTCACATCTAGAAATAAACTTTCCTGCAGACAAATGGGGACGGGTCTATACGAGCTGAGCGGAATAAAGCCGAACGGATGAATGCCAGTCACTGTTTATGTGGTTTGCAAATGATCAGCGTTGTTATAACTATTAGCGAATTCCATAGATTCAGACTACCAGAGTGGAAAAAAACGACTAACAGGAATAACAGGCAACAAAGATTGCGTATTGTTTCCTCTGTGTGTCCAAGAAAATGAAATTTTGATAGAAAATTTTTGGCCAGACCACTACACTGCTAAGGGCCAGTTATACAGTCCCCGGCTAGCAGTCGCTAAAGTTCTTTTCTGGGAGTAGCGTGGAAAATGCGTAGTACGAACACGTAATAATGCCCAACCGGATAACTAAACCGGTGATGAAATTAACCAGAGAATAAGTTTCGACACTGGCAGGAATAGTTACAGAATTATTGATAAGATTGTTTGTTAGAATGAGGAAGGAGAAGAAACGGGGACTCACACAAATTACGGGAGAATATGATGATTCGAAATTTATTTAAAAATTTAGTACTTCTACATCTGAATCTGGACATACGAATGTGCACTTTAAACCGAATGTTGCATTTTAGTATAGTTCACAAAATTCCCATTCTCTTGGAGTGTCCTCTAATGTCTTGTTTCTTTTATGACATAATGTAAGATCTTTTAATATTTTACATGCATGAACGTACGGGCTTTCAGCGTCATCGTAGCTGCGCAAGTACTGCGATGCCTGCTATTTGGCGCGCTCTGGCAACAGCTGAAATGATTCTATTTCTAACAGGTCGCGGGAAAATATTGCGAGTGGTTGTTTGGAAAGCGTTACTTTAAAAGTAAATTTCCTTTTACACAAGATGAACTCTGTGCGCGCGAATGTCCGATGAATTTCTTAAATCACAGAGCATTTGTATCTCATTCAAAAATCAAGTCTTTGAGGGCAACCATTTAGAATATTTTCAAGCCCAGAAGATCAGACATTTATGTTGTTGTGAAAAAATTTACTGGCACAGTTTTGTGATGTATCCTTAAAGTGTAACACGCGCAAAAATGACCATTATGTGTTAAAGCTTAGCTTCTTTTGCAGCTTATTAATCTTAGTGACCAATATTAAATGTAAAATCATTTCTTTTCTTGTAGCAACACTATGCATATATGTATATCTAAAAACAAAGATGATATGAATATAATAGAGGGAAACATTCCACGTGGGAAAAATATATTTAAAAAGAAAGATGATGAGACTTACCCAACAAAAGCGCTGGCAGGTCGATAGACACACAAACAAACACAAACATACACACAAAACTCTAGCTTTCGCAACCAACGGTTGCCTCGTCAGGAAAGAGGGAAGGAGAAGGAAAGACAAAAGGATTGGGTTTTAAGGGAGAGGGTAATGAGTCATTCCAATCCCGGGAGCGGAAAGACTTACCTTAGGGGGAAAAAAGGACAGGTTTACACTCGCACACACACACATATCCATCCACACATACACAGACACAAGCAGACATTTGTAAAGGCAAAGAGTTTGGGCAGAGATGTCAGTCGGGACGGAAGTACAGAGGCGAAGATGATGTTGAAAGACAGGTGAGGTATGAGCGGCGGCAGATTGAAATTAGCGGAGATTGAGGCCTGGTGGATAGCGAGAAGAGAGGATATGCTGAAGGGCAAGTTCCCATCTCCGGAGTTCTGACAGGTTGGTGTTAGTGGGAAGTATCCCGAACAATCCATTGCCCTCACCCACCTAATCCTTCACCTACACATCCACTCAGCCAATCAACACACCCATCAACTCCTGTCCCTAATAAAAGTCCTCAATCTTTCCTCTCCCACATCCACACCAGTTGTTCAGAGCATCCTCCTACAGGCCAACCGCAAATTAGAACAGCATGCCACCCTCCACCTTAAAAAACTATCCAATCTCCTGGTTTCCCACCTCCGGAAAGGCAACTCACTCACCCTTCACAACCTTTCCAGCAAACCTCAACCTCCTCTCATTGCACACAAACCCAGTCTCTCCCATCTACTCAATCTCCCACTTCCAGCTCCACTCCCTCCAAAACCTCAAAACTCCAATCAACACAATCTGGAACCACAACACCCCAATTCAGTAGTTAACCTCTCCTCCGAACCTCTCTCCCAATCCGAAACCTCTGTCCTATCCAAAGGCCTCACCTTCAGCCCCACTCCCAGATTTAACCAAACAGCCCTTGTCAAAGATTTACTGTCCTACAGCTGTACTCTCTGCTGGAAATATCACTTTGCCATGAAGAAAAATGATCCTAATCCTACTCCTAATGATCCAACTCCCCAAGATACTATCCAAATTGAACCATGCCTGGAACAGTTCCGTCCTCCGTCACAGTGGGACCCACCTCCTCTTCCTCAAAATCACCCTCTCCTAACCTTCCAGGAATTTCTGACTTCCAGCCTTGCCTCTCAATCCTTCTTAAAAAACCTTAATCCTACTCCCAACATCACCACTGCTGAAGCCCAGGCTATCCGTGATCTGAAGGCTGACCAATCCATCGTCATTCTTCCGGCGGACAAGGGTTCCACGACTGTGGTACTTGATCATCGGGAGTATGTGGCTGAGGGACTGCGTCAGCTTTCAGACAACACTACTTACAAAGTTTGCCATGGTAATCCCATTCCTGATGTCCAGGCGGAGCTTCAAGGAATCCTCAGAACCTTAGGCCCCCTACAAAACCTTTCACCTGACTCCATCAACCTCCTGACCCCACCAACACCCCGCACCCCTACCTTCTACCTTCTTCCCAAAATTCACAAACTCAATCATCCCGGCCGTCCCATTGTAGCTGGTTACCAAGCCCCCACAGAACGCATCTCTGCCTACGTAGATCAACACCTTCAACCCATTACATGCAGTCTCCCATCCTTCATCAAAGACACCAACCACTTTCTCGAACGCCTGGAATCCCTACCCAGTCTGTTACCCCCGGAAACCATCCTTGTAACCATTGATGCCACTTCCTTATACACAAATATTCCGCATGTCCAGGGCCTCGCTGCGATGGAGCACTTCCTTTCACGCCGATCACCTGCCGCCCTACCTAAAACCTCTTTCCTCATTACCTTAGCCAGCTTCATCCTGACCCACAACTTCTTCACTTTTGAAGGCCAGACATACCAACAATTAAAGGGAACAGCCATGGGTACCAGGATGGCCCCCTCGTACGCCAACCTATTCATGGGTCGCTTAGAGGAAGCCTTCTTGGTTACCCAGGCCTGCCAACCCAAAGTTTGGTACAGATTTATTGATGACATTTTCATGATCTGGACTCACAGTGAAGAAGAACTCCAGAATTTCCTCTCCAACCTCAACTCCTTTGGTTCCATCAGATTCACCTGGTTCTACTCTAAATCCCATGCCACTTTCCTTGACGTTGACCTCCACCTGTCCAATGGCCAGCTTCACACGTCCGTCCACATCAAACCCACCAACAAGCAACAGTACCTCCATTATGACAGCTGCCACCCATTCCACATCAAACGGTCCCTTCCCTACAGCCTAGGTCTTCGTGGCAAACGAATCTGCTCCAGTCCGGAATCCTTGAACCATTACACCAACAACCTGAAAACAGCTTTTGCATCCCGTAACTACCCTCCCGACCTGGTACAGAAGCAAATAACCAGAGCCACTTCCTCATCTCCTCAAACCCGGAACCTTCCACAGAAGAACCCCAAAAGTGCCCCACTTGTGACAGGATACTTTCCGGGACTGGATCAGATTCTGAATGTGGCTCTCCAGCAGGGATACGACTTCCTCAAATCCTGCCCTGAAATGAGATCCATCCTTCATGAAATCCTCCCCACTCCACCAAGAGTGTCTTTCCGCCGTCCACCTAACCTTCGTAACCTCTTAGTTCATCCCTATGAAATCCCCAAACCACCATCCCTACCCTCTGGCTCCTACCCCTGTAACCGCCCCCGGTGTAAAACCTGTCCCATGCACCCTCCCACCACCACCTATTCCAGTCCTGTAACCCGGAAGGTGTACACGATCAAAGGCAGAGCCACGTGTGAAAGCACCCACGTGATTTACCAACTGACCTGCCTACACTGTGATGCGTTCTATGTGGGAATGACCAGCAGCAAACTGTCCATTCGCATGAATGGACACAGGCAGACAGTGTTTGTTGGTAATGAGGATCACCCTGTGGCTAAACATGCCTTGGTGCACGGCCAGCACATCTTGGCACAGTGTTACACCGTCCGGGTTATCTGGATACTTCCCACTAACACCAACCTGTCAGAACTCCGGAGATGGGAACTTGCCCTTCAGCATATCCTCTCTTCTCGCTATCCGCCAGGCCTCAATCTCCGCTAATTTCAATCTGCCGCCGCTCATACCTCACCTGTCTTTCAACATCATCTTTGCCTCTGTACTTCCGTCCCGACTGACATCTCTGCCCAAACTCTTTGCCTTTACAAATGTCTGCTTGTGTCTGTGTATGTGTGGATGGATATGTGTGTGTGTGCGAGTGTAAACCTGTCCTTTTTTCCCCCTAAGGTAAGTCTTTCCGCTCCCGGGATTGGAATGACTCCTTACCCTCTCCCTTAAAACCCAATCCTTTTGTCTTTCCTTCTCCTTCCCTCTTTCCTGACGAGGCAACCGTTGGTTGCGAAAGCTAGAGTTTTGTGTGTATGTTTGTGTTTGTTTGTGTGTCTATCGACCTGCCAGCGCTTTTGTTGGGTAAGTCTCATCATCTTTCTTTTTAAATATAAAAACAAAGATGATGAGACTTGCCAAACAAAAGCACTGGCAGGTCGATAGACACACAAACAAACACAAACATACACACAAAATTCAAGCTTTCGCAACAAACGGTTGCTTCATCAGGAAAGAGGGAAGGAGAGGGAAAGACGAAAGGATGTGGGTTTTAACGGAGAGGGTAAGGAGTCATTCCCATCCCGGGAGCGGAAAGACTTACCTTAGGGGGGAAAAAGGACAGGTATACACTCGCGCGCACACACACACACACACATCCATCCGCACATACACAGACACAAGCAGACATTTGTAAAGGCAAAGAGTTTGGGCAGAGATGTCAGTCGAGGCGGAAGTAAAGAGGCAAAGATGTTGTTGAAAGACAGGTGAGCTATGAGTGGCGGCAACTTGAAATTAGCGGAGGTTGAGGCCTGGTGGATAACGAGAAGAGTGGATATACTGAAGGGCAAGTTCCCATCTCCGGAGTTCTGACAGGTTGGTGTTAGTGGGAAGTATCAAGATAACCCGGACGGTGTAACACTGTGCCAAGATGTGCTGGCCGTGCACCAAGGCATGTTTAGCCACAGGGTGATCCTCATTACCAACAAACACTATCTGCCTGTGTCCATTCATGCGAATGGACAGTTTGTTGCTGGTCATTCCCACATAGGAAGCTTCACAGTGTAGGCAGGTTAGTTGGTAAATCACGTGGGTGCTTTCACACGTGGCTCTGCCTTTGATCGTGTACACCTTCCGGGTTACAGGACTGGAGTAGGTGGTGGTGGGAGGTTGCATGGGACAGGTTTTACACCGGGGGCGGTTACAAGGGTAGGAGCCAGAGGGTAGGGAAGGTGGTTTGGGGTTTCATAGGGATGAACTAAGAGGTTACGAAGGTTAGGTGGATGGCGGAAAGACACTCTTGGTGGAGTGGGGAGGAGTTGCCGCCACTCATAGCTCACCTGTCTTTCAACAACATCTTTGCCTCTTTAGTTCCGCCTCGACTGACATCTCTGCCCAAACTCTTTGCCTTTACAAATGTCTGCTTGTGTCTGTGTATGTGCAGATGGATATGTGTGTGTGTGTGTGTGTGTGTGTGTGTGTGTGTGCGAGTGTATACCTGTCCTTTTTTCCCCCTAAGGTAAGTCTTTCCGCTCCCGGGATTGGAATGACTCCTTACCCTCTCCATTAAAACCCACATCCTTTCGTCTTTCCCTCTCCTTCCCTGTTTCCTGATGAAGCAACCGTTTGTTGCGAAAGCTTGAATTTTGTGTGTATGTTTGTGTTTGTTTGTGTGTCTATTGGCCTGTCAGCGCTTTTGTTTGGTAAGTCTCATCATCTTTGTTTTTAGATATATTTTTCCTACGTGGAATGTTTCTCTCTATTATATGTATATATGTATATTAATTTAAACCATTACCTTTTCCTATTTGTGTGTTCGTGCTGCTTAAGAGTGATCTTGCTATCGGCTGACTACATCACGTGTCCTATGATCTGAATATCCGCTGTCATCGGCTGGCGAGGTCGCTTGACATGAGCTACAACTGGCTTACAAAAGTGCATCGCAATCTCGATTTCAATCCTTCGGAAAGTAACATGCGGTGTTTGGTGGAATTCGAATTTATACTTTCATAATACGAAAATATGCTGTGAACATGTTGCTGCACATCAGACATCTTTCAAAAACCTGTTTTTTCTCCTGAGTTTCATTTTCTAAAGTGCCGGGAAATTCTACACAGGCGTATAAAACAACAACCATTTAAAGGATTGATAAGTTTTACAGCTTTGAGGAAAAGTATACTGTTACTTAACACGGGAAAAATGTATTTTCCTCTGGGAGAAAGTGTATTTTTAACCTGGAAAAACCTGGGAATTTTTTTTCGTTGTCCACGTCTGCACCCTGAATTCTTTTTCAAAGACACTTAAAAAAAAAAAGAATAAAAATCTAGTACACTTGCTTTCTGAATATGCCTCTATGCTATTTTGCTATCCATGTGCAGTCTTAATCAAATATTTCTTGTACCCTGATGTACATATATTGGTAATTTCGATTCATTTGATCAGTTCTTTCTGAATGTTGCAGTTTGTACAAAAGTGTGTGTGTGTGTGTGTGTGTGTGTGTGTGTGTGTGTGTGTGTGTGTGTGTGTGTGTGTGGTCAGTATCTATGAACACATGCCAACTAACAGCAGTTATGGACAGTGTAAGTAATTAGTCATTGAACTTCTGTTTGAATGTGGAAATGAGACTTAAATCATTTCAGGTGCTGCCAGGCATTCAACTGATTATTGGCCTGTGCCATAACACAGGAACAGACAAAAAACCTGCTGCTGCTCCACCACAAAAGTCAGAACATGATCATGTGTTGGAGCATTCCTTACATCAGTTGTTACGTGAAGTTCACCATCGTAACACCCACCATCCATTTCCACATCCAGCATCTGGCCCTCTCGGACCCAGCAAAAGGAGAGCTCTTGCTGGTCCTACTGCTGCAGATCGTCATGAGCTGCAGGAGATGGCAAAATCGTAAGTATGATTCAAGATTTGAAAGTGAGAAGAAGTAGCTAGACAGAAAATACATTAGTGGTGAGAGGAGTCAATGTATTCTGAATCCCCTCTGTGATCTGAAATTGCTTTACTTTCAATGTTGCATTGAGTTTATGTTTTCCATGCCTTAATTTTGGAAAATCTGCAATGCTTGGATGAAGTGGCCCTTTGTAAACACTGCATGAGATTTGACTGATATGCACTGTCATCATGATGTTCCCCCTTACCATTCCTACAGATCTGTACTTACACTTTATATAATGTCTCTTTCTATTTTATAACACACAAAGATAGCAATCTCAAGTTTTTTTTTAATTTTTTTCTTTCTTTTCTTTAATGATTGTCATTGTGTCTGTGAAGACCCTGCCAACAGTTTATGTTACTGGATAACTTTCTATTACTGCCTATGCTCTGCCGTGTATTACTGCCTATGCTCTGCTGTGAACTATCTGTATTTACATTTCAAACTGTCATTGTTTGTGTACTGCGGTTTTGAAGTGGAAGTAGAGGAAAATACTATCTTCTCATAACTGATATTTTTCTATCGCAGACATACCACTCAGTGCTGTCTTGGTAACTCATTATCTTTGAAAGTAGTAGTACTTAATAATTCTATAGAGGAGGAGGAAAATCTTCGTGTGAAAAACATTACTAACTAATCTTGATTCTGCTGCACATTTGAGTGTGATTAACAAGATTTCAAAGCTGACTCTGATTTCAGGATTACCACTGATTTCAGCTCTACATGGTGCTGATTCTTCTGGAAAATGTGGACTTCTCAGGGAATTACATATTACCCAGAAAAATCAGGGAAATTTCAGGGAATTCTTAGCACTGGAACTTCATTTTATTGAGCTTTGTAAATCACGAATTTTAAAATACTAAAAAAAAAAAAAAAATAGATTGCTTTGAACAACTGGAGATAGGACATTCATATTCACAAGACATGTACTGTAGTATGTTCTGCACAAATGATTAGCATTTGAACCACATCGGCCCATGGGTTTAAGGTCAACACCACCTGCTGCTAAAATGTGCTTGCCGCTTTCGTTGGCACTATAAACCAAAGGTAATGGATCAGTTTGACTTGAGCAGACATGCAGGATGCCTCACAAATGTATGTGTGAACCGTACCATCAAATCAGTGAGTTAGAAAGAGAGTGTGTGAGAGAATGTGATGAATGCATCCGGAAAATGGCCTCTTGTGTGGGACTACGTGTTCGGCAGTGCAAAGGGTGTGTGCAGAATGGTTCATAGAAGGCTGTAAGACAAAATGAGATGGGTTAGGTTGCACGACCCATACCACCCCTCTCCCCCCCCCCTCCCCTTCCCCCTCCTCCCCATGACAAGACTGACACCTCATCTGAATGGCATTGCAGGACAAATCTGCACCATCCTTGGCTCTTGTGCAACAGTGGAGCAATGTAACACATTGTACACTATCGAGGTGACAGTCCATTGCCGTTTATTATGGCAGGGTTATGTGCAATTCATCCGCTTTCCCATCTACTATTGATGAATGTGTAGAAATATGCTAGATGGCAATGGTGTGTGGAACATCGCTGGGGACAGAAATGGCATCAGATAGTGTTTTTGGATGAATCCAGGTTATGTTTGTTTGAAAATGATGGCTGCATTTTCGTTTGATGCAGGCAGTGGGAGTGGCATCACTGTGACTGCATTCACACAAGAGATATCGTGCCAACTCAAGGCCTTATGGTGTGGGGTTGTATTGGGTACAACCTCAAATCACAGTTGGTGTATGTCCAGGGCACTGTGATCAGTGCGACCTACGTGAATGACTTCCTGCAACCCCGTAGCCTAGCCATACCCTTTCTGCGCAACACCCCAGATGCAATTTTTCAGCAAGACAATGCATGACCACATGTTGCTGTTGCTGCATGAACACATGCCTTCATGGTGTCACAGGATGTCTGCCTTTTGCCCTGGCCTGCCAGATCACCTGACTTGTTGCCAGTCGAAAATGTGTGGGACATCGTGAAACAACAGGTGCAGTGCTGCAACCCAGTGGCAACCATCACAAATGAACTTTGGAACCATCCGAATGCGGTATGGATGGCTATACCTCAGGATGCCATTTGCACCTTATACGCAGCAATGCCATCGTACATGGAACAAGTTATCAGATCCCCTGGTGGACCCTGTGCCAACTAGGCAACAGGACACATGATGAACTGAGATCCATGAAATGCTAATAATTTCTGTGGAACTGATGTACATGTCCTGTGAATATGGAAGTCCTATCTCTAGTCATTCAAGGTGTTCTGTTTTTTCTGAACATGAGTATATTTCAGAGAGTGTTACTTTTGTTAATATTGAAAGTAAAAAACGAAACTCCTCCTGAACCGGCCATAAAGGCCCAACTGTACCAACCGGCCGCTGTGTCATCCTCAGCCCACAGGCATCACTGGATGCGGATATGGAGGCGCATGTGGTCAGCACACTTCTCTCCTGATCATATGTCATTTTCCAAGACCAGAGCTGCTACTTCTCAATCAAGTAGCTCCTCAGTTTGCCTCACAAGGGCTGAGTGCACCCCGCTTGCCAACAGCGCTTGGCAGGCCAGATTGTCACCCATCCAAGTGCTAGCCTAGCCCAACAGCACTTAACATCGGTGATCTAACGGGTACCGATGTTACCACTGCGGCAAGGCCGTTAGCACTTATGTTTATATTATTCTGCGTAAGTTATCAATGTTTAAAAACTGCATTTACTGTACAGCTGAGAGGAGAGAGGAAAGAAAAGTTGTTATTGTGAGGTGCTCAATAATTAATCTTTAACCTCCCCATCCCCCCCCCTTCCCCACCCAACTCCCTAGCCACGCATTGCTAAAATTGCTCATGAGCTTCTTATGACATCATCTTCCTCCCAATGCCTGGAAGCCGCAGCAAATTATTTTTTTTTTTTTAAATTTTTTTTTGAAGTTTGAGTAACCACACTCACTTTGGCTTTAAAACTCCTCTGGAAATGTGGCTGACAGGTAGTCATGAAAAATTTTGGTGACGAGCTTGCTCTGATAACTTAATTTCAAAATCTTATGCAACAGGGTCAGGCCAACGGTGTCCTGTGATCTGGTGGTTGATGAGCCTGCCAGAAGGTGCTGTATATTCGAACTTTGAATATGTCTGAAATGTTCAACATAGGTGTTTCTGTTTTGTCTTAACAGAAACAATGTCAGTAAATGGTATGATGAACACTGAAGAGCAATGCTACATACACCAGGGTATGCTGAAGTCAACAGTGATGTCTATGAGCTTTGTAGAAACGGAATGCTGTTGTTTATATATGCCCCTCCCAAAACATGGTCTTAAGGATTCTCTCTTGAAATTCAGCTGCTTCTTCATATGCTGAATTGTTTGTTATTGAAGAAGTGGATTGGAACCTTCACGGTAGTCCAGTGCACATTTTGTTACATCCATTTCTAATATTTCAACTGTGATGATAATTGAAAAGTACATGAGTTACTGGTCGCCTTGCCTTCATAGTGCTCTCTTGATGCCTTCTGGGCACAAGACTTCTTTATATTATCCACCCATTTCTTTTGAGTATAAAAGCAAATATCTGTCAGTGACAGTTCTGATGCAGTGTCACATCATCATTGATCTAATATGAGTTAAAAGTAAGATGTCAAATGAACAACAAGCTTACTGTTACCAGTCGTTGTTTATCTATCTCCAGGATGTCTTTCAAAGGTTTAAACCTCCGTCATAAGATGGATTTACATTTGTTAGTATGATGTGTGTGTGTGTGTGTGTGTGTGTGTGTGTGTGTGTGTGTGTGTGTGTGTTGTGTTATGATTTTTTGGAGGAACTGGTCACAGGTTCCTTTCATATCATAATACATCTCATGTATACTGCCATATTTTGTGAATCCATCTGATGATGGAGGTTTAAACCTTTGAGACATACTGTGGAGATAAATAAACCTAAAATGTTCGCATTCAAAAGCACGACAGCTGAGATAATGGAAACCAAATCTGTCCACCCTTAGTATTTTTATGTCCAAAAGACCTTTGATAATGATGTGTTTCACATTCTTACTGCTTGAAGTGGTCACTTCACTGTGATTACAACCTTCAAAAAAGAGAATGAGATATGCTAATCATAATTCTTAAGGCCTTCCGTGCAAGGGACAGTGAAAGCTCTTTGCATGTAAAGAAATTTTTGGGAGATAATTGCAGGTTGTATATGTTAAAATTATTCATTTACCAATGTCATGTGGGTCTTACTCTATGAGCTAGAGGAACACCCCCCCCCCCCCCCCCCCACACACACACACACACACAAAACCTGTGTGTAGCTACATTGTACTGGATGCAGTTTTCAAGTAGGTTGGGTGAGGGATTGTGCTGGTTGGAATGGGTAACGGAAGAAAAGAGGCAGGAAGTGGGAGGGGTGGTTGACGCCTCAGGGGATGGTGTCAGGTGTACGAGATAGGAATGTAGCAGGGAGAAGCAGTAGGTGAACAGAATAGAAATGCAACACATAGTCACCAGAGAACTCCCCCTACCACCCCTGAAAACCAGGTGCAACCTTCGTTTCCCAATGTCATCTCGGACTGGAACAACTGAACCATATCCTTCGGCAGTACTTTGCTATCTGTTATTGTGCCTTGAAATCAGGGAAGTCCTACACACAATCCTTCCCATCCATTCTAAAGTGGTATTCTGCCAGCAGACAATGTACACAATATCCTGGTTCATTCCTATGCCGCATGCACTCCCAACCCCTTGACACATGCATCAAATTTCTCTGGAAGACCCAAGTGCAAGACCATCCAATTCACCAACCCTGCAGATCCTACTCCAGTCCCATTACAGGCTTATCTTATCCCGGGGTCACATGTGAAAGCAACCTTGTCATATATCAGCTCTACTACAGTTGCTGCATTGCATTTTATATGACCATGACTACCAACTAACTGTCCACCCGAACGAATGGCCACTGTCAAACTGGGGCCAAGAATCGAGTTGACCACCAAGTTGTGGAAAATGCTGCTGAGCACACCATGTTTGATTTCAGTGGTTGCTTTACAACACATGCCATCTGATTCCCCCCCCCCCCCCCCCCCTCCCTCCCCCCAGCACCAATTTTTCTGTACTACATAGATGGGAAATTTCCTTGCAACGGATCCTTTGTTCCCATAACCTTCACTAACTGCCTGCTTCCACACACTCTTCCCTACCTCTGTTTTATCACCCACTCACAGTCTACTCCCCCATGCCATCACCATTGTGCGCTGCATGAACTCAACAGTTCTGGTGTCCATGTGTTGCTTTTCTATTCCAGGCATCTGCTGCTTCTCCCACCCACATTCCTATCTTGTATGCCTGCTGCCTTCCTCTGATCTATTAATCATCATTCTCCAACACACCATCTCACTCACCAGCTATTTTCTCCCCTCGCCCAGTCCAGTGGACACAACCTTTCACCCCATCATACCTGCCAAACTGAATTCGTGGCATTCAACTGGCTAAAATAAGTGTGTGTGTGTGTGTTATTGTTATTGTTATTGTTATTGTTAAATGGTCCTACATTATAAAAACTGAATGAGTTTAAAATCCCTGTGAACATATCGTCAGAATTTCCTACATTTATTGCCAAGCTACAGACTTTAGGAACATCGTTTTCCATATTCATGAGAAATTCTGTGACAAAGATTTTTCAAATTTATGCTTAATGAAGTATGTGTAGATCAAGATTTGTTATGATACTTTACCAGAATTAAATTACAGACACTTTGGAAGGATGAATTCACTCATGCATTTTAGAATGTTATCTGTGATTCCCTATGCTAGCCATCTCAACAGTAATGGGATACTTAGTAAATCACAATTCAGATTTCAGAAATGCTGTTCCACTGAGACAGCAATATAAAATTTCACTGTCCACATAATAGAGTCTTTAAATAGTAAAATGTCACCAGTAGGAATATTCTGTGACTTATCCAAAGCATTTGATTGTGTGAACCATGACATTATGTTAGAGAAATTACAATTCTATGGTATAAATAGAACAGCATATGAGTGGTTTAAGTTATTTTACAGAACAGGAAGCAAAAAGTCTCTTTATATGCTTCAGGTGATTCAAAGGAGTTTGCCACTTCATCTAACTGGGGTGAAATTACATTAGGTGTTCCACAAGGTTCGATCATGGGCCCCTCCTGTTCTTGATATATGTGAATGATATTCCTTCTTATGTGAAACAAGATGCTGAACTGACGCTGTTTGTTGATGATACAAGCATAATTATTAATCCAGTAAAAGAAAGTTCGATAGAAAATGATACAAATAAGGTATTTGGAAAAGTTATTTATTGGCTTTCTGCGAAAGGGCTTGCTCTGAACTTTGAAAAAACTCAGTACATCCAATTTTCTGCTGCAAAAAGTATAATTTCTTCAATAAACATAACACATCAAAAGAAGTCAGTAGCCAGGGTAGAGCGTACTAAGTTTTTGGGTGTACATATAGCTGAGAATCTTAATTGGAAAATTCATATTTTGGATCTCCTAAAGCGACTAGGTTCAGCAACTTTTGCAATAGGAATAATTGCCAATTTTGAGGATGTAGAAATTAGTAAGCTAACATACTTTGCATACTTCCACTCTCCAATGTCATAAGGAATGATATTCTGGTGCAACTCAACACTTAGGCAGAAGGTATTCACAGCTCGAAAGAAACTAGTTATAATAATGTGTGGGGTTCATAGTCGCACATCTTGTAGGCATCTGTTTAAAAGGTTAGGAATTCTTACAACTGCTTCACAGTACATTTACTCAGTAATGAATTTTTTTCTCAACAACATGAACCAGTTTAAATCAACAGCGCCATTCATGATTACAATACCAGAACAAAGAGAGACCTACACTATCCTTTACTTAACCTGTCTTTGGCACAGAAAGGGGTAAAATAAGCTGCTATAAAAGTCTTTGATAAATTACCAGATGAAATAAAATGTCTGACAGACAGCAGTAATAGTTTAAAAAACAAATTGAAATCATACCTCCTTGACAACTCCTTCTATACCATAGATGAATTCCTGAGTATGAGTAAATAAATCTGGAAATATAATATGTGCATTTTGTGCCGTTAAAGGGAATGGGATAGATAATAGAAATATTTAGGTATAACACTATAATGTAAACAAAAAAGAAAAAAAAGACTTGTTTCCTGTGCCCATTTCTTGTGCATTTGACATGTTCCACATCATAACAGTTTTCTGTGCTATTGATCAATGGAACACATAACTAACTAACTAACTAACTAACTTATAAGTGTGTTTCAAGGATTCACATAGATGTTTGGTATTCAGAACAATGTCACAGAATTGTTAGAATCTCTTGGAAAGATTTAGCAATATCGAGACTATAAGATGAAAGGAGTAAGAAATTTTTAAGAAATCCAGCTTTCATAGTTGATGACTCATTGTGGCTGACTGCTATATGGAACACCTGGATTCAGTTCCTGGTGCTTCTAAGTATTGTTCCTCATTGGGTGGGGTTAAAATGGAGAGCATTCAGCCTCATATGGACAAATAGGGAGTTATGTTTTGGAGAACTTCCATGCTGAAAGCTGACACTGACAGATAGGAGAGTAGTTTGCTGACAGCATGCCCCTCCATACTGATATCCAGTGGCACCTCAATAAGAGGGTGACACAGTTATTAGTCACCTTACAGGGTTTGATTGACCTGATCGCAATTATAATCAGAAGTCATTGGTGAGTGCAGCCTGTAATAAGAGAAAGAGGAAGATTGGAAACAAGGCAAAACTATAAGAAACATGTAGAAATAACATTTCACTTAGTCTTGTACTCAGTTATTTACAATTTACCCATTTCTCTCAATTATAATACGCCATTTTGCTGCTAGACCTGTTCTACATGATCTTGTATGCATTTGACAAATTGTTATCTAGAAAAAGTGCAGCTTTAACATGTACAAAAGTTTTTAAAAAGTTTAATGAAATGCTATTTCATTCTCTGGGTGTCCTATTTTCTTCGTGTATGTTGCAGGCAGACTCTTTTGGAGCAAATAATTCAGCAAGCTCAACACTTCTTCATGCGTCTGCGGACAGAATATGTATTGGACACTATTGCAAAAGAAGTGAAGGATCCACTCATTATATCACACTGGAATGCTTTAAATTCTCCGACTCAGTCATGTGTAAAAATAAACATTATGACTCATGGGTATGACGCAGTTTGCCGGACTTCTCTCATTGTGCATGTGGGAGAGAAGTCTCTCAAATGTGTCTGTCGTGATGGCCGAGTAATGCACATGTCGTATGAGCCCCAGGAGTTACGTGACCTTATTTTCTGTCAGGTAAGCAATGTCACTAAGTGAAAAATTACATTGTCTCCAAACCAGCTGATAGAAAACAAAAAATAATGGAAAGGTGACATAAAACATTAATAAGTAACATGTGTGTTTCAAGTTCAGTTACTGCCTTTTATTCAAGACATCTGGCACAGCTAATCTCACATTTCACTTCTTAGAAGATGTATGCAGGTAATGTTTCCATAGGTGGATCAGCAAAGAGATATATATTCTTTCCTGAATTTTTAGATTTTGGTTTCTCCAGAAAAAGATTGTACAGATAGCGAAATCACAATGCGAGATAAAAAAAAAAGAAAAGAAAACTGGTGTTTCTCCACAACAGCAGCAATTTAGCGCATATTCTCAGACATTCAGTAAAGTAAGATGATTCCTAGGAAATGAAGAACGGAGGAAGTTTTCCCAAAACACAAAAAGCACATTGACTAGCACTGGCAAAATATAATGTTGTTGTCTATGATCAGTGATGGGAAGAAGCAAATGAAACAATCAATTTAGCTGGTTGTGGTGAAAAAGTCATCTCATTCAGTTGTAATTGTATGTATTGGTTAAATTATTCTTTCATTCTTTTGAGTGAAACTAATATATGGGAGCAACGAAACGAAAAACCTGATTCATTCAGTTGTGTGGCTTTACGTATTGATTGTGTTGTGTACAACTTCATACACAATGGTAAGGAGAGGTGGGCTACAGAGTGGTTTGGAACTGTTGTCGTAGGAAAGCTGGAGAGGAGCAGAAATGATTAGCAAACAAGTTAACACATTAAACAGAAGATTTACTTAATTATCATTTCTCTAAGCATACAAAGACTCATAACAAACAATGCAGCAAGAACTAGAGTCCAGATGTTACAGTATCAACAAGGATGAAGCTATCTGTATTAAAGTGGAGCCATGACTAGGTGGCATCTGCATAGCATCATGTAGCGAAGAGGTTCCAAATGCCAAGGGGTGAATGGCTGCTGTTGGTCATGCTATGTTGCAGCAGCAGAGGGCACTCATAGCCCAGTGCTACTGGAGGCATGGTTCAGTGGGCGCACATCGCTGGGTCCGCCCGATCCTGTGTGACTGCTATCGGTGTGGTTGATGATGGATACTTGCAATCCCATTGCCAACTTAAGGATGCTGTTAGGGTGGTATTGATATGTGAAACCACATCCCTTCCCCTCCACCCCCCCTCCAACCTCGTCACTGTCATCATATAGCTTAGATGAGCAAACAATGATGGAGGGGAAGGCTGGATGCAGGTGGCAGTGAGGAGACAGGAGCTGAAGCTAAGGCTGCTGCCGAGCTCCCACCTGCACCACAGCATATGCCCGAAGCGCTACTGGGAACATCAGTAAAAAAACTGGGCGAGGGTGCACACCCACATCCAGAGGCAGAGCAGCAAACGGAGATGGAGGTATCTCAATGACTGCAGAGGGACCTGAGACAGCACGTGTGACAGCTGCTGGGAAGAGAGGCCATCCTCAGGCAATGGTGGCTGTCAAGACAGCAATGGCCGTGAAAGGCTATCATCTTCCACCAGCTCTGGAACTGGTGCTGACAGTGGGGGACTGCTGCATCGGGGCAGACGTGAAATCTGGAAGCACAAAGTATGTAGCAGTATCATGCAATTTCCGTGAACAAATTTTATTCTGGTTGTGTCAGCACTCCTGTCAATTCCTGCTGGAAAAAGAGAGAACGTCCAAGGAGGCGTACAATGGTGCCTTGCTCCCAGAATCTCCACCCAGCATACAATCTGAAAAAGACTGAACTGTTAGTTTGCTACTTTACCTGTCTGGGCAGAGTGGGCATCGTCCACTGTGATGGGTATAGAAATTGAAGCTAGGTGCAGTGCCACCGTGCATGTAAGAACTCTATTGATGATGGACTATTGCATGGCTGGGAGCTGTAGGAGAGCTGTAACAGAGCTTGATCCCATGTGTGGGAGGCATGAAGATCGTCTATCTGTTGCTTAAATGTTCTTACAAAGCAGTCACCTTCACTGCTGGATTGTAGGTGAAGTGGTGCACACGTGATGTGGTGGATACCAGAAGTGGTGCAAAACTGTTCAAACTGGGTGGCAACAAATTGAGGTCCATTGTCAGTTACAATCACTTCAGCCAATCCCTCGAGGCAGAGGATTGATGACTAGGCCTGGATTGTGGAATGAGCCATTCGACAATGTCAACAACATTGAGCTGCCTTTTATTCCAGTAAGAACCCGCAACATCCAATTGCAAATGTTGCCAAGGTCGTTCAGGTTTGGGCCATTTGCAGAACTGCTGAGATTGAGACGCCTGATGTTCAGCACAGGCTTGGCACTGAGAAGTCAAATGTTAAGCTTGTGCATCCAGACTCTTCCAAGTGTAATGATGTCACACAAGCTGCGTGGTGTGAATGACACTACGGTGACTTTGGTGTAGCAAATGAAGCATGTGACTGGTCATTATCAGTCTCAAGCAAAATGTTACATTGGTGAACTGCAAAGGGGTGTGGGCAAAATATTGACAAACCACAGAGCTACAAATCTGTCTGCCTAAACGTGGTCAACCATTGTGGATGTAGCGCAACAGAATCTGCTAATCAGGACCCTCTGCTGTGGCCTGGACAATTTTCCAGTAGTTAAACAGGAAGCTGCGCAAAGCGTCTGTGTCCTGTGCGTCAGTGTAGCAACAAGGAGCAGAGGACTTGTTGAATGTGGAATCTGGGCCAACCGGAAGGCGAGGAAGAGCACCTGCATTGGCATACTTAGAAGTGGCAGATACATAATCCCATATTTATAACTTGACAAAAAAAGAGCCCACCATTGCAGCACCTGTGCTGTGTGAGTTGGGACTGACTGACTGAGAAGGGCTAAGCAGATATTCTAGAGGTTAATTGTCATTTACCATGTAAAATATTCTGCTAGAAAGATCTTGTTGTTGTTGTTGTGGTCTTCAGTCCTGAGACTGGTTTGATGCAACTCTCCATGCTACCCTATCCTGTGCAAGTTTCTTCATCTCCCAGTACCTACTGCAACCTACATCCTTCTGAATCTGCTTAGTGTATTCATCTCTTAGTCTCCCTCTACGATTTTTACCCTCCACGCTGCCCTCCAATACTAAATTGGTGATCCCTTGATGCCTCAGAACATGTCCTACCAACCGGTCTCTTCTTCTCGTCAAGTTGTGCCACAAACTCCTCTTCTCCCCAATTCTATTCAATACCTCCTCATTAGTTATGTGACTACCCATCTAATCTTCAGCATTCTTCTGTAGCACCGCATTTCGAAAGCCTCTATTCTCTTCCTGTCCAAACTATTTATCGTCCGTGTTTCACTTACATACATGGCTACACTCCATACAAATACTTTCAGAAACGACTTCCTGACACTTAAATCTATACTCGATGTAGATACTGGTGAAATTTAGTGACACAATAGACAATGGCAAGAGCCTCCTTTTCAATTTACAAATATTAAATTGAGCTTTGTTCAACAACTTGCATTTGGCCTGTCAACATCACCAAATTTGCATGACAAAACTTCCACCGATGCCGCAGAAGGAAGTATCTACAACCAAGACAACAGTTAAGGCATGAATCACAAAGCTAAGGCATCTTTGAACTTCTGGAAAGTAGGCTGACACTCTTGCGACCAAAACGAACATTCTTCCTGTGCAGACAGTGCCATGGAGCCACAATTTGAGCAACATTAAGAGTAAATTAGATGTAATGCGTGAGCTTTCCTAATACTGGCTGCACTTCCTGCACATTAATGGATGTGGAAGGTCATGGATAGGATGCAAATGTGATTACAGTGAGTGAACTCCCTGGCTGTTAATGATATGTCCTAAGTACTCAAGTTCAGTATATATATATATATATATATATATATATATATATATATATATATATATATATATATATATATATATATATATATATATATATATAATAGAGGGAAACGTTCCACGAGGGAAAAATATATTTAAAAAGAAAGATGATGAGACTTACCAAACAAAAGCGCTGGCAGGTCGATAGACACACAGACAAACACAAACATACACACAAAATCTAGCTTTCGCAACCAACGGTTGCCTCGTCAGGAAAGAGGGAAGGAGAAGGAAAGACAAAAGGATTGTCTATCGACCTGCCAGCGCTTTTGTTTGGTAAGTCTCATCATCTTTCTTTTTAAATATATATATATATATTTGCCTTTGCCTTTGCCTTTACAAATGTCTGCTTGTGCCTGTATATGTGTGGATGGATATGTGTGTGTGTGCGAGTGTATACCTGTCCTTTTTTCCCCCTAAGGCAAGTCTTTCCTCTCCTTGTTTGGTAAGTCTCATCATCTTTCTTTTTAGATATATTTTTCCCACGTGGAATGTTTCCCTCTATATATATAAAGATGATGAGACTTACCAAACAAAAGCGCTGGCAGGTCGATACACACACAAACAAACACAAACATACACACAAAATTCTAGCTTTCGCAACCAATGGTTGCTTCATCAGGAAAGAGGGAAGGAGAGGAAAGACGAAAGGATTTGGGTTTTAAGGGAGAGGGTAAGGAGTCATTCCAATCCCGGGCGCGGAAAGACTTACCTTAGGGGGAAAAAATGACGGGTATACACTCGCGCGCGCACACACACACATATCCATCCGCTCATACATAGACACAAGCAGCCTTTACAGCCTTTACAAATGTCTGCCGGTAGTGCATCAGTATGTGATAACACAGATTAGATTATTATTCATTCATCTTTTTCAAGTGAAGTGAGTCTGTGGTAGCAACTGAATAAAAACAATTGACATGGTCCATTTTATTGACTGAATTAATTGTTTGTTCTTTTCAAGAGAAACCAGTCTGTAGTTTTTTGGTTGAAAGATGTATTTTTTTCTTTCACCTGAAATTACCGAGCGGGGTGGCGCAGTGGTTAGACACTGGACTCGCATTCGGGAGGACGACGGTTCGATCCCGCGTCCGGCCATCCTGATTTAGGTTTTCCGTGATTTCCCTAAATCACTCCAGGCAAATGCCGGGATGGTTCCTCTGAAAGGGCACGGCCGACTTCCTTCCCAATCCTTCCCTAATCCGATGAGACCGATGACCACGCTGTCTGGTCTCCTTCCCCAAACCAACCAACCAACCATCACCTGAAATCCCTCTGTAGTGTTTCAGTTGAGTGACCTATCCATTGATTTTTCTGAGTGAAACCAGTCTTTAATATTTTCATTAGTTGAACTTTATTTATTTTGTGTATGGCTAATACAGACATATCATCAAATTACATTACATATACATATGAACATATTGACACACAAGAAACTTAAGTTTTTCTTTACAACTGAATATCTAGTCCTTCAGTCCAGCACACAGCATCTGGAGTTGCTAGTAGGAAGTCCTCTTCAGCACTGTGATAGGCTCGAATCCTGCATTCACTGACAATGTGGTGAAGAGTGTGGTATGGAGCCCCGCAGTCACAGGCTGGATTAGGCAGCTTCTTCCACTTAAAGAGAGCATCCCTGCATCGGCCATGGCCGGTACGGATTCTGTTGAGAGTAGTCCAGGTCTTGCGCAGTAGGTCAAATCCACAGTGAAGTTTAGCACCTGAGAAGGTGTTATGCAGGCGACCATCAGTCACTGCTTCCCACTGACCTTTGAAATCCTTAGCAACCGTATCAGCAGCATTGCACAGAGTTGGAGGGCATGATTTCAGTCTCTTACAATTCAAAAGTGGCAGGTCGCTGTGCATGGGTAGGTTAGAATTCCTGGATATCTTGTGGTATTCTCTCGTAAGGGCAGTACATCTGCGTAGATCAGGAGGCATTATACTGGTTAACAGTGGAAGCGAATAAACTGGAGTAGATCTGATTGCACCAGATATTATGTGCATTGTCATACACTCCTGGAAATGGAAAAAAGAACACATTGACACCGGTGTGTCAGACCCACCATACTTGCTCCGGACACTGCGAGAGGGCTGTACAAGCAATGATCACACGCACGGCACAGCGGACACACCAGGAACCGCGGTGTTGGCCGTCGAATGGCGCTAGCTGCGCAGCATTTGTGCACCGCCGCCATCAGTGTCAGCCAGTTTGCCGTGGCATACGGAGCTCCATCGCAGTCTTTAACACTGGTAGCATGCCACAACAGCGTGGACGTGAACCGTATGTGCAGTTGACGGAGTTTGAGCGAGGGCGTATAGTGGGCATGCGGGTGGCCGGGTGGACGTACCGCCGAATTGCTCAACACGTGGGGCGTGAGGTCTCCACAGTACATCGATGTTGTCGCCAGTGGTCGGCGGAAGGTGCACGTGCCCGTCGACCTGGGACCGGACCGCAGCGACGCACGGATGCACGCCAAGACCGTAGGATCCTACGCAGTGCCGTAGGGGACCGCACCGCCACTTCCCAGCAAATTAGGGACACTGTTGCTCCTGGGGTATCGGCGAGGACCATTCGCAACCGTCTCCATGAAGCTGGGCTACGGTCCCGCACACCGTTAGGCCGTCTTCCGCTCACGCCCCAACATCGTGCAGCCCGCCTCCAGTGGTGTCGCGACAGGCGTGAATGGAGGGACGAATGGAGACGTGTCGCCTTCAGCGATGAGAGTCGCTTCTGCCTTGGTGCCAATGATGGTCGTATGCGTGTTTGGCGCCGTGCAGGTGAGCGCCACAATCAGGACTGCATACGACCGAGACACACAGGGCCAACACCCAGCATCATGGTGTGGGGAGCGATCTCCTACACTGGCCGTACACCACTGGTGATCGTCGAGGGGACACTGAATAGTGCACGGTACATCCAAACCGTCATCGAACCCATCGTTCTACCATCCCTAGACCGGCAAGGGAACTTGCTGTTCCAACAGGACAATGCACGTCCGCATGTATCCCGTGCCACCCAACGTGCTCTAGAAGGTGTAAGTCAACTACCCTGGCCAGCAAGATCTCCGGATCTGTCCCCCATTGAGCATGTTTGGGACTGGATGAAGCGTCGTCTCACGCGGTCTACATGTCCAGCACGAACGCTGGTCCAACTGAGGCGCCAGGAGGAAATGGCATGGCAAGCCGTTCCACAGGACTACATCCAGCATCTCTACGATCGTCTCCATGGGAGAATAGCAGCCTGCATTGCTGCGAAAGGTGGATATACACTGTACTAGTGCCGACATTGTGCATGCTCTGTTGCCTGTGTCTATGTGCCTGTGGTTCTGTAAGTGTGATCATGTGATGTATCTGACCCCAGGAATGTGTCAATAAAGTTTCCCCTTCCTGGGCCAATGAATTCACGGTGTTCTTATTTCAATTTCCAGGAGTGTATTTAGCTGGGTGTCAACAAGCCTTGTATGATGACTGTTCATTCAAACAGGTGCACACAATACTCAGCACTTGAGTACAGAACTGAAGATCACAGGGTGGTTGCTGACGATCCCTAGGTAGTTTCGCATAGCTTATGGAGGATGTTGTTTTGAGTCCTCAACTTTTGAGCTAAGTTAAGAAGGTATTGTTTGAAGCATGGTGTACAGTCCAGGATGACACCAAGATATTTTGGGTTCCAATTATGACAAAGAATTCTGTCTCTGAAACTTACTTTCAGTTTTACATTCACCAACCGATTATTTAAATGGAAGCAATGCACTTCTGTTTTACTCACACTGGGTTGGAGTCTCCAGATTTTGAAGTAATTATCTAATGCAGACAGGTCATTGGTTAGAATCTCTTCTGTTGGCTTCATTTCTTGGTGTTTTACGGCTAGAGCCAGGTCATCGGCATAGCAGTATTTTCTGGATGAAGTGTCAGGTAGATCAGATAGATATAGGTTGAACAGTAATGCTGAGAGAACTGATCCTTGAGGCAATCCGTTGTTCAGCTTCCTCTCCTTACTTATGTTTCTTCCAGTGATTACCTGGAACTTCCGATCGCTTAGCATGCTTTTAATCAGTCGAGCCACTGTTCTGCAGGGTATGATGCAGAGAAATTTGTTGAACTATAGCAATGGTATACAACCAGGGTACACAATGCCTCCACCCCTCTCCATGGAGGGTAGCCCTACCATCAGGGATGGGATGGGACGGGAGGGGTTGGTCAGAGTTAAAACTGATTAATATTTTGCTGTAGATTAAGTTGTTCCAGAGGCAGTTAACACATAACTAATGAAGCTGATGTGTTGTTGGCAGTATAAAAATGAGTGCAAAAGCTCCCTTATGTGTGTGTGAAGAAGTAAGGAACATTGCCAGATTTTAGTGACTGTTTGCGTTCTGTTTTACTGAAAAAGTGGGATGATTACCATTTGACTGTGTGTGCTTTCTGTGTGCTCCATGTCAGTCTTCTGCTGCTGCCAGCAGTGCAGCTGGGACGAGAATGTGGCCCGCTAGTGTGGGGGCGGGTTCCAGCATTGTGCTGGTGGCTGGGCCGCCTCCACATCCCAGCTTTTCTCTTGGTGGCAGCAGGAGACTGACAGCAATAGCACAATGAGCCCAGCCCCAAGGACGTTTCCCTGGATGGAAAAAGAGAGGGAAAACATATCTAAATGAAATCACTTAAACCCAAAGACTGAATGAAAACATTCATATAACAGACATAACTGTTGGAGACTTATGTCAGTCGGTTGTCTCACATTAAGTGAAATCAGTCAAACGCAGAAAGTGAGTGAAAAACATTGATGTAACTGATGTGACTGGAGAGACTGGTTTTCATTCAGTTGTTTCTTTCGGCTGGGGGGGGGGGGGGGGGGGGACCTGACTGAACAAAAAGAAAATAGTTGCCTGGCCAATCAGTTGTTAAAACTAGTTAGTTGTCCCATCACTATATATTATGAATTTGCCTAATGTTTAATCTCTTCTTTCCTTTGTAAATTTTCCATTAATTCATCATTTAGCTGTAGATTTTGTCATTTTTCTCGTAACTGAAATTATGAAAAAAATGTAAATTTTTCTCCTAACTGAAATTATGAAAAAAAATGTTAATTCACAATGATAGAAGAAAACAAGTCCATTAATGAGTGATACTAAAAGACAAAATATTCGGGGGATATAAAAGTCTCTTTAAGTAACACACCTTGTAAGTAAAATTCATTGTAAATATTATGAAACATGAAAGTTTCTCACAAAGCAAGATGGTATGAGCATGATGCTGAATCTGGAGTGGGTGAACTGGTGCAACAAATATGCGTATAATCTTATATGTGGCCAGGAGCACAACAATGACCGTTACTATGATTGCATCTAAAACCCCTTGATTTTTCTTGTGTATTTACTATTTCTGTTACTTTTACACTCAAGTTTGTACAGCTGTACTTAAATGTTATGCATTATTTAAACTTTTAAGTTCATACCATTGTGTAATTTTCTTCTGCTTTCCTAGGAATCATAGTCTGCTTTCAGTACACTTGTAAGAAATGGGGATATCAGGTCAAAACGGAATGCGAAAGTCAGACTATTTCTGGCTTAAGTTAAATCTCTTTGAATGTGAGCATTTGCACTATCTTGAGTTGTCTGATGTTATTGTAATAATAATAATAATAATAATAATAATAATAATAATAATAATAATGTTAATGTGGCAAGTTGTATTTGATTATTATTCGCATAAGTGGCACAATCATTGACTGCATAGTGGTTTTACATTTGTTCTACAGAAAAAATAAATAATACATGCTGATCTGTTTTACAGATTTATCAGCATCAGATAGCTGCAGTGCAGAGCCTGGCGAAGCGCATGGGCTGGCAGTTCTTATCTAATAGCTCACACCTCGGACTTGGTGCTGTGGAGCCTCTAGGAAATGCTAGTAGCTGCATTCTCGCCTCCCCAATTGGAGACAGGTACTAGTGTATTTATAAGCTTGTTCTCTGTCTGCTGTGCTCTCTTATCCTCATAAATACAACATAGTGAAAACTGGTTGATGATCTTCACTAAAGCGAACGCTTTTCAGTCTTTGTACACTTTCTGGATGGAGCGAATTTGAAAGGAAGCTTTCAAATGGGTTCCCAGTAAGGGAAACTGTACCATGCAAATGTCTGCATCTGAACTATGTCCATATTCTGAAAACCACTTTGAAATGCAAGGCAAAAGGTACTTGCCATTGTACAACATATTGGGGTTTCATCCCATTCCATTTGTGTGTGAAGTGAATGAAGGATGATTTCTTGAATGTCTCTGTAAATATGCATGTACGCAATGCCTTTTTTCTGTTCAACTTTGTGCATGCACTCACATTTCTAACAGTGCAGCTACACATGTGCTTTTGTGCATGTAATTTCCTCCATTAGATGGGAATCTCATGTGGTGTTTAGCAGATGACAGGCAACTGAGGACCATGTATATTTTGTTGTGTGCTCTAAGGTGATTTATGTGCAATAATGTGTGTTACTCCAGAGAAAGCATGTTGAAATTTATAGATGATTACAGATAAAGGTAAATGATATGGAACACCATTTCTGAAGATAATTTGAATAAAAATGTGAGATGTGTTATCCTCAGTTTCAAATATTAGATGAAAAGTCTCTGATCATTTTACTGAGAAGAATAAAATAAGTCTCGAAGTAGGAAAACAGAGAAGCATGATCCAACAAATCTGTGAAAAGAGTATATGAAAACTGTGGATGAATATTTGTGCTGTGATGGTTTGATAGCACAACCGTTTGGGAGCTTTACATTTCAAAAAAAGAAAAGATGAGGTTCAGGTACATATAGCTCCTCAAGAAAGTGCTAGTGATTGACATGAAGGACTTTGCTGATGCAAAAAATCCAAAATTGGAAACTTCAGCTTCCATACTAGTGGATTCTGGGATGGTCTGTGACATTCCCAAATTTGTCGAGTCTGAGGACGTTAATCTATACACGGTGTCTCAAAGCTTCTGTGTCAGATTGAAGTAGTAGATTGTTGATCCGCAGCCGATTATATTGAGATAGGGAACACATGATTGAAAATGAGTATTTATTGTGTTATGGTTACACACAACATACACTGCATAACAATAATGTAGTGCATAGTAATTGTTCAGAATGATGATCGCCAGTCTCCCTGCACATTGTCCAATGGCACATGCAGTTCTGCTGCACTCTTGCAAAGATCCCTGGTTTCTGTTGTACACTCGAACAGGTAGCAGGTGATAAACAGTGTACACCATTGACCAGTTTATGTTGTTCATGGATGAGGTGTCATTCACCTGTCATGGTATTTTCGATAGCCACAACAGTCATATTGGTGGCTACCAGCAATGATTCTCTGTCAATGTAGGAATAGGCATTGTCCAAGATCACGTAATAGGACATTATCCAACAGTAGATAAAAAGTTCTTGGCTGATGCATAACTTTATTCCTAGGTAAGTTTAGTCATGTTAGTGTAACTGTTGAATTGTTAATTCCATATGTAATTTGCCAAAAGTGTCATTGAACTAATTTTACATTACTCAGGGATTGATACATTAAGAAGTTGAAATGACTATTTTTGCCTTATTATCGTGTTTATCTTTGCATTATTATCTTTGGAATTAGTAATGTACTTGACAATGGGGTTACAACCCGAAACCTAGGTTGTGTAGTAACAATAATAAAATTTGTGAAACAAAGCTTCAATTAAAATGATTTTTGCAGTTATCTTTCTGCATAGTTGTAAAATTTTTTGGCACCATTTTGGCATATACCTTTTGCATGTGCAAAACTTTGGTCAAAATTATCCTCATTGTTAAATGTCAGTCTGATCTCCTAGAGCATGCACATGTTTGACATTTTTGTCAGTTTGTGAAGTTGAAGCGAGGTTCATCTTCAACATGTTCTCGGCCTTTCAAAAATTATTTGTGCCGGTGAAAAAGTTCAGCTCCCGACAAGGAATATTCACCATATGTCTGTTCAACTTCTCAGAGGTCACATTTGCAGGTTCTCGAAGTTTGACACAAAACTTGATGGCATAACATTGCTCTAAATAGTGTTCTTCCATTTTTGTAACACCCAACAACAACACAACTACACTGATGGCAGTCTCAGAAATCACATGATGGCTGTATGGAGCTGAAACCTGGACTGAGCATTGGAGGAACATTGGTCTACACAAGTAGAACAACACAGCATTGTCAGCTCACTTGTAGTGCTTTTGTATGTCCATCCTTTTGGCTGGAGGTCTTGGGCACCAAGGCCATTCACTATTGTAATAAAGTGAAACGCCTACAGCCGTACTTACGATCTCTTTTATTGTGTAGATACCAGTTTTGTCACTTCAGTGTGCCATCTTCAGGCATAGTTGATGCTGAAGGGGTTAAAATGATCCATATATACCCACATCATTGGCCAACATAACTGATTTACACAGACTGCAGTTGATGGTTGGAGTGCTGACACCGAAGTTTACAGATAGTCTGTGTAAACAAGGTATGTTGGTCACTGATGCGGGTATGTATGGATCGTGTAACCCCATCAACATCTACTATGGCGTGAAGAGGGCACATTGAAATGCCAGAACTGGCAGCTACACAATATCTAAGATCATATGGACAGCTGTAGGCATTTCATTTTCTTACAACACTTGCAGTGTTGTCAGTCTCATTAAGCCTCATTACTTTTCTTACTCACCGCGTACCTTGAGTTAGGCAGTAGGCTTGTTCACAGCAGGACTAGTATCCACATAGACCATGTGATGATGTCTGGTGCATGGTCAGTGGTACGCCCAGAAACAGCACTGGACATGAAATGGCACCACATCATCTTTTCAGACAAGTCCCAGTTTTGCATACCGCATAATGATGGATGTGTCCATGTGCGGAATGTCCAAGGAAAATGATGGTTGCCAGATTGTTTTCGTTGTCACCATACAAGCCTAGTATCTGACAGGATGGTATGGGGTGGCATTGAGTAGACAACATGTCACTTTTAGCGAGAGCAGGCATTCCCTACAGGGGAAACAGCAACTGTTGAAACTAAGTTCTTCTTGTTGCATTCAATACTTTTTATCGATTGATTTCACTCAAATTAATAAGAGCATCATCAAAAACTGTGGAATTTCCACTGTGGGATAAACAAAGTGTTGCGTATGGAACTTTAAAAGAATGTAATCAGTTTTCAGTATGATAAATTAGCTCAGAGTAACTGAAAAGCGTGTGCGCGCGAAATAGAAATTTACATTTGAATCATTGTTATTATGCGCGTGTATACAGACATGTCACTCTCGCATTAGACAAAATTCATTGTGCTGTAGTATCTGTACATCTGTAAAAATATCTAAAAAGAAAGATGGTGAGACTTACCAAACAAAAGCGCTGGCAGGTCGATAGACACACAAACAAACACAAACATACACACAAAATTCTAGCTTTCGCAACCAATGGTTGCCTCGTCAGGAAAGAGGGAAGGAGAGGGAAAGACAAAAGGATTTGGGTTTTAAGGGAGAGGGTAAGGAGTCATTCCAATCCCGGGAGCGGAAAGACTTACCTTAGGGGGAAAAAAGGACAGGTATACACTCACACACACACACACACACACACACACACACACACACACACACACACACACACATCCATCCGCATATACACAGACACAAGCAAAAATGTCTGCTTGTGTCTGTGTGTATGCGGATGGATATGTGTGTGTGTGTGTGTGTGTGCGCGAGTGTATACCTGTCCTTTTTTCCCCCTAAGGTAAGTCTTTCCACTCCCGGGATTGGAATGACTCCTTACCCTCTCCCTTAAAACCCAAATCCTTTTGTCTTTCCCTCTCCTTCCCTCTTTCCTGACGAGGCAACCGTTGGTTGCGAAAGCTAGAATTTTGTGTGTATGTTTGTGTTTGTTTGTGTGTCTATCGACCTGCCAGCGCTTTTGTTTGGTAAGTCTCACCATCTTTCTTTTTAGATATATTTTTCCCGCGTGGAATGTTTCCCTCTATTATATTCATATCTGTAAAAATATCATTAGAAATGTATTGTTAAAAGTACACATTTATAAAATTCACCTTTGAAAATATTTCTGTAAGGATAAAATAGAATGTAGTTGAGATTATGCCTTGTGTGCTTATCTATGGTACTTTGTTGAATAACTGGAAGAATCCATGTAAATTAAACCTGTTTTGTTCATTTAATTAATTTTGTGGGTTTTTCTTTTCTATGAAAATTTCTAATTCTTCCAAGATGTTTAGCATAGGGCCCTTATGTGCGGTGTGGATAGTTTTCATGCTATCTTGAATCTTATCTAAAGTATGCTTGGTTGTCTTGAAGTGCTCACACTATGCTGTAAGATTTTAATTTAAATTACAACTTACTTTAAATAGTATTTTGGTTTGCTTAATGTACATGCTCTGACAATTTTGACAATGTAGTATATATATATATACTCCTGAATTGTCCTTGTGGACATTCCCCTTGTGTTTTAATTCATATCTAAGGGAAAAATTTTGCAATACAATTGTTACTGGACCTTTTCATATGTTCGCTGTATACTATTTATTTTCTACTGGTTTGTCTGTGTAATTGTGTTTCGTCCATTTAATTTGGACAGCAGTCATTACATTTCTGGTGTGTTAAGGCTGATGACTGTACCGTATGTTCCTTGGTAGAACGTTCTCCAGACCTGTTGCCCATTGATCACATTTGGTCATGGATAGCAAGAGGCTGACATGCCACCACTCACCAGCCATCATGATTGATGAACTCTGGCATAGAGTTGATGCAGCATGAAATGACATATCTGTATAACTTGTAAATAATAGATTTCAGCTATCAGTCGTTGTTGTTGTTGTGGTCTTCAGTCCTGAGACTGGTTTGATGCAGCTCTCCATGCTACTCTATCCTGTGCAAGCTTCTTCATCTCCCAGTATCTACTGCAACCTACATCCTTCTGAATCTGCTTAGTGTATTCATCTCTTGGTCTCCCTCTACGATTTTTACCCTCCACACTGCCCTCCAATGCTAAATTTGTGATCCCTTGATGCCTCAAAACATGTCCTACCAACCGATCCCTTCTTCTAGTCAAGTTGTGCCACAAACTTCTCTTCTCCCCAATCCTATTCAATACCTCCTCATTAGTTACGTGATCTACCCACCTTATCTTCAGCATTCTTCTGTAGCACCACATTTCGAAAGCTTCTATTCTCTTCTTGTCCAAACTAGTTATCGTCCATGTTTCACTTCCATACATGGCTACACTCCATACAAATACTTTCAGAAACGACTTCCTCACACTTAAATCTATACTCGATGTTAACAAATTCCTCTTCTTGAGAAACGCTTTCCTTGCCATTGCCAGTCTACATTTTATATCCTCTCTACTTTGACCATCATCGGTTATTTTACTCCCTAAATAGCAAAACTCCTTTACTACTTTAAGTGTCTCATTTCCTAATCTAATTCCCTCAGCATCACCCGACTTAATTTGACTACATTCCATTATCCTCATTTCGCTTTTGTTGATGTTCACCTTATATCCTCCTTTCAAGACACTGTCCATTCCGTTCAACTGCTCTTCCAAGTCCTTTGCTGTCTCTGACAGAATTACAATGTCATCGGCGAACCTCAAAGTTTTTACTTCTTCTCCATGAATTTTAATACCTACTCCGAATTTTTCTTTTGTTTCCTTTACTGCTTGCTCAATATACAGATTGAATAACATCGGGGAGAGGCTACAACCCTGTCTTACTCCTTTCCCAACCACTGCTTCCCTTTCATGCCCCTCGACTCTTATAACTGCCATCTGGTTTCTGTACAAACTGTAAGTAGCCTTTCGCTCCCTGTATTTTATCCCTGCCACCTTCAGAATTTGAAAGAGAGTATTCCAGTTAACATTGTCAAAAGCTTTCTCTAAGTCTACAAATGCTAGAAACGTAGGTTTGCCTTTTCTGAATCTTTCTTCTAAGATAAGTCGTAAGGTCAGTATTGCCTCACGTGTTCCAACATTTCTACGGAATCCAAACTGATCTTCCCCGAGGTCGGCTTCTACCAGTTTTTCCATTCGTCTGTAAAGAATTCGCGTTAGTATTTTGCAGCTGTGACTTATTAAACTGATAGTTCGGTAATTTTCACATCTGTCAACACCTGCTTTCTTTGGGATTGGAATTATTATATTCTTCTTGAAGTCTGAGGGTATTTCGCCTGTCTCATACATCGTGCTCACCAGATGGTAGAGTTTTGTCATGACTGGCTCTCCCGAGGCCATCAGTAGTTCAAATGGAATGTTGTCTACTCCCGGGGCCTTGTTTCGACTCAGGTCTTTCAGTGCTCTGTCAAACTCTTCACGCAGTATCTTATCTCCCATTTCGTCTTCATCTACATCCTCTTCCATTTCCATAATATTGTCCTCAAGTACATCGCCCTTGTATAAACCCTCTATATACTCCTTCCACCTTTCTGCTTTCCCTTCTTTGCTTAGAACTGGGTTGCCATCTGAGCTCTTGATATTCATACAAGTGGTTCTCTTCTCTCCAAAGGTCTCTTTAATTTTCCTGTAGGCAGTATCTATCTTACCCCTAGTGAGAAAAGCCTCTACATCCTTACATTTGTCCTCTAGCCACCCCTGCTTAGCCATTTTGCACTTCCTGTCGATATCATTTTTGAGACGTCTGTATTCCTTTTTGCCTGCTTCATTTACTGCATTTTTGTATTTTCTCCTTTCATCAATTAAATTCAATATTTCTTCTGTTACCCAAGGATTTCTATTAGCCCTCGTCTTTTTACCTACTTGATCCTCTGCTGCCTTCACTACTTCATCCCTCAGAGCTACCCATTCTTCTTCTACTGTATTTATTTCCCCCATTCCTGTCAATTGTTCCCTTATGCTCTCCCTGAAACTCTCTACAACCTCTGGTTCTTTCAGTTTATCCAGGTCCCATCTCCTTAAATTCCCACCTTTTTGCAGTTTCTTCAGTTTCAATCTGCAGTTCATAACCAATAGATTGTGGTCAGAATCCACATCTGCCCCAGCAAATGTCTTACAATTTAAAACCTGGTTCCTAAATCTCTGTCTTACCATTATATAGTCTATCTGATACCTACTAGTATCTCCAGGATTCTTCCAGGTATACAACCTTCTTTTATGATTCTTGAACCAAGTGTTGGCTATGATTAAGTTATGCTCTGTGCAAAATTCTACAAGGCGGCTTCCTCTTTCATTCCTTCCCCCCAATCCATATTCACCTACTATGTTTCCTTCTCTCCCTTTTCCTACTGACGAATTCCAGTCACCCATGACTATTAAATTTTCGTCTCCTTTCACTACCTGAATAATTTCTTTTATCTCGTCATACATTTCATCTATTTCTTCATCATCTGCAGAGGTAGTTGGCATATAAACTTGTACTACTGTAGTAGGCATGGGCTTTGTGTCTATCTTGGCCACAATAATGCGTTCACTATGCTGTTTGTAGTAGCTAACCCGCACTCCTATTTTTTTATTCATTATTAAACCTACTCCTGCATTACCCCTATTTGATTTTGTATTTATAACCCTGTAATCACCTGACCAAAAGTCTTGTTCCTCCTGCCACCGAACTTCACTAATTCCCACTATATCTAACTTTAACCTATCCATTTCCCTTTTTAAATTTTCTAACCTACCTGCCCGATTAATGGATCTGACATTCCACGCTCCGATCCGTAGAACGCCAGTTTTCTTTCTCCTGATAACGACGTCCTCCTGAGTAGTCCCCGCCCGGAGATCCGAATGGGGGACTATTTTACCTCCGGAATATTTTACCCAAGAGGACGCCATCATCATTTAATCATACAGTAGAGCTGCATGTCCTCGGGAAAAATTACGGCTGTAGTTTCCCCTTGCTTTCAGCCGTTCGCAGTACCAGCACAGCAAGGCCGTTTTGGTTAATGTTACAAGGCCAGATCAGTCAATCATCCAGACTGTTGCCCCTGCAACTACTGAAAAGGCTGCTGCCCCTCTTCAGGAACCACATGTTTGTCTGGCCTCTCAACAGATACCCCTCCGTTGTGGTTGCACCTACGGTACGGCCATCTGTATCGCTGAGGCACGCAAGCCTCCCCACCAGCGGCAAGGTCCATGGTTCATGGGAGGAGCTATCAGTCAGTCATCCTTTTTAAATTTGTTATTGGCAGATCTAGATTTCAGCTAGAAACTAGCCATTCTCAATGCCCTATTATTTTTTATCAATGCATGTAATGCCTGTGGGTCGGGCTTCATCCACAGTTCATTTGAACTGCTCACTAATGGGAGTTATTCGCTTGTGACAAGCTGGGGGATGTTTCTGTAACCATCATGCCCCATAAGAGCTTAAATATGGTCCAGGGTATCATATTTCACAGAGACCTTCTTTTGCAGTCTAACGATGAGCTGCACACCAATTTAGAGCGGCGAGGTGTACATTTCATCCAACATGTCCACCGTGGTCCGAAGGATAATCAGGTTGCCACCAGTGCCTTCATCTTGGCCTTTGAGGGTG
This sequence comes from Schistocerca cancellata, assembly GCF_023864275.1. Lineage (NCBI taxonomy): Eukaryota > Metazoa > Arthropoda > Insecta > Orthoptera > Acrididae > Schistocerca > Schistocerca cancellata. Next base: position 111,768,967 of record NC_064632.1, read on the forward strand.
ATACATTGCCCGAGAAGGTCAAGGTGATGGTTTACCGGTGTGATGTAAAGCCCTATATCCCTCCCCCGATGCGGTGCTTTAAGTGCTGGAAGCTCGGCCATATATCTTCCCGCTGTACTTCCAGCATCACATGCTGAGATTGCGGATGCCCATCACATCCCAATATACCATGTGCCCCGTATGCCATCTGTGTCAACTGCAGAGTGTACCATTCGTCTTGCTCGCCTGACTACAGGATTCTCCAGAGAGAAAGGAAAATTATGGAGTACAAGACCCTGGACAGACTGACCTACACTGTGGCTAAGAGAAAATTTGAACACCTGCATCCTGTGCGTATGACATCGTCTTACGCTGCCGCTACAACACTTCTGGCACCATCAGCTCCACCAACCCAGATTACCTATCAGAGCCGGAAGACTACACCTGCCCACTTGATGCCCATTTCCTTCCCTGTTGCTCCTGCACCACCTACCTCGGGAGAACACCCCCCCCCCCCCCCCAACCATAGGGGACATCCGTCCACACTTCTAAACTTCTAAGCTGGAGAAGCGTAAGTCTTCTTCGGCTTCTCTCGCTAGGAAGGGGTCCCTTGGGTCACTCCCTTCCCAGGTTTCTTCTAGTGGGAAAGACGACACCAGCCAGTGGCTGAAGAGCCCAAAAGCAGCTGGTCGTAGGGCTTCACGCTCATCCTCAGTCCCGGAGACTGAGCCAGTGAAGTCCTCCCAGCCAGGGAAACCCAAGGAGCAGCGAGAGAAATCCAAAAAGAAAACCCCTAAGACCAAGGAAATTGCGGTGGTACCCACACCACTGCTACCTACAAGCTCTGCGGCTGAGGATGGGGTGGAGATTTTGGCGTCCACTGAGGACCTAGATCTCGCCAGACCCTCAGACACAATGCATATAGACTGCTCAGGTAATAAATCAGTGGCAGGAGGTGACTCTGAGGCATAAACAACCTCATTGAATGTTCCATGCCTTCCCAGTCTCACAATGTCATCCTCCAGTGGAATTGTGGTGGCTTTTTCCCCCTCCTGGCTGAGCTGTGGCAACTGTTTAGCTTACACCTGCTATCTGCATTGCCCTCCAGGAAACCTGGTTCCCAGCAATGCGAACCCCTGCCCTCTGCTACTACAAGGGATATTACAGGAACCATAGCGACTATAATTGAGTGTCAGGTGGAGTTTGCGTTTATGTACTAAACTTCGTCTGTAGTGAACGTGCCCCTTCAAACCCCTCATGAAGCTGTGGCTGTCAGAATAAGGATGACACAGGAAATAACTGTTTGCATTGTCTATCTTCCTCCAGATAGTGCAGTACCCCTGAATGTATTAGCTGCACTGATTGATCAACTCCCTAAACCTTTCCTACTTCTGGGAGATTTTAATGCCTATAACCCCTTGTGGGGTGGTACCATTGTTACTGGCCGAGGCGGAGATGTCGAAACTTTACTGTCGCAATTCGACCTCTGCCTCTTAAATACTGGGGCCGCCACACATTTCAGTGTGGCTCATGGTAGTTACTCGACCATTGCTTTATCAATTTGCAGCCTAGGGCTTCTCCCATCTATCCACTGGAGAGCACATGACGACCTGCATGGTAGTGACTACTTCCCCATCTTCCTGTCACTGCCCCAGCATCAGGCACATGGACGCCCGCCCAGATGGTCTTTGAACAAGGCGGACTGGGGAACTTTCACCTCTGCTGTCACCACTGAAGCTCCTCCACATGGTAACATCGATGTGATGGTTGAGCAGGTGACTAGCACAATTGTTTCTGCGGCAGAAAACTTGATCCCTCACTCCTTAGGGTGCCTGAGGCGTAAGGCAGTCCCTTGGTGGTCACCAGAAGTCGCTAAAGCAGTTAAAGAGTGTCGGTGAGCTCCACAGCGGCATAAGCGGAACCATTCCCTGGAGCACCTCATAGCCTTTAAATGGCTCTGTGCCCATGTTCGCTACCTTATCAAACAACGGAAGAAGGAGTGTTGGGAGAGATACATCTCCACCATTGGGAGCCACATGGCACCTTCCCAAGTCTGGGCAAAGATCAAATGTCTTTTCAGCCTTTCGCACACTCAAACAGCGGCTGGAAGGGAACATCCTGTCATTCACTACATGCTGCAGTGAATCGTATAACACCCCATTTACAGAGTGGGAGCTCCTCAGTGCCCTTGCACATTGCCCTGACACAGCTCCTGGGCCTGATTGCATCCACAACCAGATGCTTAAAAATCTCTCATCTGACTATAAGTGACATCTTCTCATCATCTTCAACCGGATCTGGTGTGATGGCATCTTTCCATCGCAATGGCGGGAGAGCACCATCATTCCGGTGCTCAAACCTGGTAAAAACCTGCTTGATGTGGATAGCCATCTGCCCATCAGCCTCACCAACGTTCTTTGTAAGCTGCTGGAACGTACGGTATGTCAGCGATTGGGTTGGGTCCTGGAGTCACATGGCTTGCTGGCTCCATGTCAGAGTGGGTTCCGCCAGGGTCGCTCTACCACTGATAACCTTATGTCCATTGAGTCTGCCATCCGAACAGCCTTTTCCAGATGGCAACACCTGATTACCATCTTTTTTGACTTACGTAAAGCATACGACACGACTTGGCGACATCATATCCTTGCCACATTGTATCAGTGGGGTCTCCAGGGACCAATCTTGATTTTTATCCAAAACTTCCTGTTGCTCCATACTTTCTGTGTCCAGGTTCGTGACTCCCATAGTTTCATCCATATCCAGGAGAATGGAGTCTCGCAGGGCTCTGTATTGAGTGTCTCTCTATTTTTAGTGGCCATTACTGGTCTAGCAGCAGCTGTCGGGCCCTCCGCCTCACCTTCTCTGGATGCAGACGACTTCTGTATTTCGTACTGCTGCTCCAGTAATGTTGTTGCTGAGCGGCGCCTCCAGGGAGCCATCCACAAGGAGCAGTCATGGGCTCTAGCCCACGGCTTCCAGTTTTCAGCCGCAACGTCATATGTTGTGCAGTTCTGTCGGTGTCGTACCATTCATCCAGAACCCGCACTTTACCTTAATGATGATCCACTCACTGTAGTGGAGATGTATCAGTTCCTAGGACTGGTTTTCGGTGCTCGATTGACTTGGCTCCCTCATCTTTGTCAGCTTAAGCAGAAGTGCTGGCAGCACCTCAATGCCCCCCATTGCCTGAGCAACACCAATTGGGGTGCGGATTGCTCTAAGCTGCTGCAGTTCTACAGAGCCCTTGTCCAATACTGGATTGACTATGGGAGTGTGGTTTATGGTTCGGCAGCACCTCCAGCATTGCATTTACTCGACCCTGTTCACCCCTGTGGGGTTCGATTAGCAACAGGAGCTTTTAGAACAAGTCCAGTAACCAATGTACTGGTGGAGGCTGATGTCCCTCCACTGAAGATCAGATGTATGCAACTGCTCGCCAGTTATGCAGCACACATTCATTGTTCCCCTAAGCATCCGAATTACCGTCTCCTTTTCCCGCCCGTGGCAGGCCATCTCCCGCATCGGCGGCCAGATTGGGGCTAACAATTGTGGTTTGAACTGGAGTCCTTCCCTTTACCACCTCTACTTGCTGTTCGTTCACATATGCCTCAGCCACAGCTTCGTCTGGACCTTTTACATGGCCCTAAGGACTCCATTAACCCCGCCGCTCTCCGCTGTCACTTCCTCTCGATTCTTGACATGATCCGGGGTTCTGAAGTGGTTTACACTGACTGCTCAATGGCTGATGGTCATGTAGACCTTGCCAGTTGGCCGCAGTGTTTTCACTGGGTGGCCATATCTCGTGCTCTTGAGTACATCCGCTCATGCCCTGGCAAGTCATTTCTCCTGTGTACTGTCTCAATGAGCAGCCTACAAGCTACTGACCAATGCTACCCTCACCACCCTATGGTAGCGTCCATTCAGGAGTCCATCTATGGCCTGGAACAGTCCCGCTGTTCTGTGTTGTTTGTGTGGGCCTCAGGACACGTCGGAATCCCTGGCAACTAACTTGCCAACGGGCTGGCCAAACAGGCGATGCGGAAACTGCTTCTGGAGATAGGCATCTCCGAAGCTGACCTGTGTTCTGTCATACCCCACAGGGTTTTCCGGCCTTGGGAGACAGAATGGCATAACAGCACACACAACAAACTGCGTGTCATTAAGGAGACTATGAATGTGTGGAAGTCTTCCATGCAGGCCTCTCGCAGTTACCTACTCGGTCGCGAGGACCCACTTCAGTGTCGCTGTGGCTCCTAACTGACATTCGTCCACCTCTTGCTGGACTGCCCACTTTAGCCTCTCTGCGGCAGCCTTTTAACTTTCCCAGCACCCTGCCTTCGGTGTTGGGCGACAATACCTCCACAGCAGCTTTATTTTTACATTTTATCCGTGAGAGTGGGTTTTATACTTCTATCTAGGTTTTAGCACATGTCCTTTGTCACTCTCTGTCCTCCACCTTAGTGCTTTTAGGGTGGAGGTTTTAATGTATTGCAGAGTGGCTGGCTTTCCCTTTTCATTCTCGTGGTTGGCCAACCACTTTTATGTTTTACTCTCTTATGTTTCTAGCATGTCTCTGTTGTTTTCTTGTCCTCTTTTGTTCCTTTTAGTGTTTGTTGCCTTCCCTTCGTGCTTGTGTCTTTTCCTTTCTTTCCATTTTGTATTATATGTTTCATCCATTTTATTCTCACACTTGTGGCATTGTGTTTTATTAGGACCAAGGGATCGATGACCTCATAGTTTGGTCCCTTCTCCCGCCTCTAAAGCAACCAACCAACCAACCACTCCGCCACAGGCTGTGCATTATGAACAGGTGCTCGATCGTGTTGATAGATGCAGTCATCATCCTCGAGTTGTTCTTCAACAGTGGGAAGCAGGAAGGCGCTTAAAACGTCGATGTAGGCCTGCGCTGTGATAGATCCACACAAAACAACAAGGGGTGCAAGCCCCTCCATGAAAAACACGACCACACCATAACACCACCACCTCCGAATTTTACTGTTGGCACTACACACAATGGCAGATGACGTCCATTGGGCATTCGCCATACCCACACCCTGCCATCAGATCACCACATTGTGTACTGTGATTCGTTACTCCATACAACTTTTTTCCACTGTTCATCATCCAATGTTTACGCTCCTTACACCAAGTGAGGCATCGTTTGGCATTTACCGGTGTGATGTGTGGCTTATGAGGAGGCACTCGACCATGAAATCCATGTTTTCTCACCTTCCATCTGTCATAGTACTTGCAGTGGATCCTGATGCAGTTAGGAATTCCTGTTTGATGCTCTGGATAGATGTCTGTCTATTACACATTATGACCATCTTCAGCTGCCGGCGGTCTCTGTCAGTCAACAGATGAGATCAGCCTGTACGCTTTTGTGCTGTACGTGTCCCTTAATGTTTCCACTTCACTATCACATCACATCAGAAACAGTGGATGTAGGGATGTTTAGGAATGTGGAAATCACACATACAGACATATGGCGCAAGTGACACCCAGTCACCTGACTACGTTTGAAATCCATGAGTTCCGTGGAGCACCCCATTCTGCTCTCTCACAATGTCTAATGACTACTGAGGTCGCTGATATGGAGTACCTGGCAGTAGGTGGCAACACGATGCACCTAATATAAAAAAGTGTGTTTTTGGGGGATCTGGATACTTTTAATCACATAGTGTGTATATAGCAAGAAGAGGAGTGGTCCCAAGTTTGAACCCTGTGGCATGTCAATAGCAAATTGTTTTGTCTCAGAAGAGGATTTCTCCTAGGGCTGCATGAGCTATTTAACATGAACCTTTACTTGCTGTCAGTTATATATGAAGTAAACCACTTACTCATTGTACTTCAAAAGCCATATGCTTTAAGTTTGTGAAAAAGAATCCTGTGTTTTACAAAGCCAAATGCCTTAGGCAGATCTGCAAATTTTTTTAGAAAGTGATTGTAAAATAGACCTGCTATATGTTTGGTGTTATGAGCCACCTGGTCGTCTTTTTGTTCTTCGAATGATTTCCCCATTTCCCTTCTAAATATGGACTTATGGCGTGCTGGAGTAATTGAGGGGCAGCAATTTGTGTTAATCAGTACAATGGTAAAACAGCTAAAGTTGCAAATTTCACTTCTGAATGTTATCCATATTGTTTCAACTCTATATTCAGAGCTGTATCTCTGACATCATATACCAGTTGTTGGTTTTCTTATAACTCTTCTTAATAAAAAGCAATACCTCCAGTAACATAAAAGCATTTGCACATTTATCGTTATCCTGACCATTTTGCATAGTTCTCTCTTCCTGCTAAATGGTACTTGAATGCCTTTGGTTATTGTAGATTTTTCTCAGTACAATGCTGGTGCTATGATTCACAATTTTTGTAGGGAAGCAGCAGCTAAAAGCAGAGAAACTGAGTTAGAGATGCATCAAATGTTTACTTTACATCCAGCTGATGGTTTGCATGTTTCTATCTAAAGGTGTGAGCTGTGAGCTCATTAATTATTATAATAGTTTTCCTTGTTAATTCATGGTTTACAGTTGTCATGTTGTCTGTTATGGTGACTTGGTCATCAGTGTCTGATAACCCATTTAAAATTAGATGAACATTAACTTTGTTGACTGTGTCCTCACATACAAAATTGTTGTCTATTAAAGTGTCACTGTTGTGCATAATTCTAGTGGGAAAGTTTACTGCTGAGGTTAAACTGTAAGTGTTAAATTTCCTTATGATGTTTATGCTCATACTCCCATAAATAATTGATGTTGAAATAGCCACAGAATATGATGTGGCTCCTTTTGTCAGACAGTTGACAAGTTACATAACAGAATTTAAAAGTTATGCCTCAATTTGAGATAGAAATTTCTGAGAACATAAATCTAGAGCACACCATTGTATGTATAGTGAATCATGGACTGTGGAAAAATTGGAAAATATGGGGATCAGAGCATTTAAGATGTGGTGTTATACAGATACACTAAAGTTTAAATATAAAGATAAGAAGTAAACAAGTCATCTGCAGAATCCCCCCCCCCCCCCCCCCCCCCCCCCCCCCCCAGGGGGCTCACGGTTCTCTCGTGAGTACGTGCGTGGTGAGCACAGGGCCCCTAACTATTGCAGCCTTCCTTCTTTCCGGGGCTGCAGTTCCTTGCCCTTCCCCTCCTGTCCTCTCCTTGCTCCTTCCCCTTCGCCCTCTCCTCTCCTTGCTCCTTCCCCTTCGCCCTCTCCTCTCCATCTCTTGGTGTCCTTGCTTATGTTGGCCCCGCTATCCTCCTGGTTATGTTGGTTTTGCAATTTAGTTTTGTTGCATAATCACTTCATCCTTTTGGCACTCCCTGGTACCCCTCTGGGGTTTGACCTCCATTACTAAATTTCTCTTCCATAATGTGAGCCATTTGGGGAAGAACACCTTACCTAGTGTCTCCGACGTGTGCCTTCCTAGCTCATTCCACCATTTGTTTCACGTCATTGTCTGATGTTAGGGTGCATAGCTAGCATGGTAGCCAGCCCGTGTGGTGGGCCCCCTGAACACACAGTGGTCACACTTCTGATACCTGAGCTGCGACCTCCTCATGTAAGCCTAGGAGTGGTTGCTTGTCATCCTGGAGCATAGGAACTCCTGGTAATGGCCGCCGTGCCAGATGGCCCTTGCTGTGGCTGGGTGGTGCCCGTGAGGAGAACCCCTCATTGGAGTTGGTGGTATCAGAGTGGACACTATGCAAATGAAATGCATATGGGTCCAGAACTCTGGCCGTTCTTCTGTGGCCGTCTCTTTGCATGGAACTGATTATTCTAGTGCTGCTTCTCCTGCCCCTTCGGCCTTCCCTTCCATGGCTACCCCTGGGAGGAGGGTCAGGCCCGTCGGCTAGGGCCGAAACCTTTCCCCCGCTATCTGGTTTGCACCAGGGCTGATGGGGATACTTTCACCAATACCAAACCTTTATTCTTTGTGGAACACATTGAAGACAAGTTTGGCGAAGTGGACTCCCTGAGCAAGATGCGGTCGGGTTCGTTGTTGATCAAAACTGCTTCAATGGCCCAGTCTGCGGCCCTTCATGCCTGTAACCATCTTGCCACAATTCCTGTGTCCATTACCTCCCACCAGTCTCTAAATATGGTTCAAGGTGTGATTTTTCACAGGGACCTCATCCTTCAAACTGATGAGAAACTTCAGGACAATCTCGGACAGCAGGATGTTCACTTTGTTCAGCATGTTCAGAAGGGTCCGAAGGACAATTGCATTGATACTGGTGCCTTTATCCTGGCCTTTGAAGGGGATACCCTCCCTGAGAAAGTAAAGATTATGGTTTATCGATGTGATGTGAAGCCGTACATCCCACATCCTATGAGGTATTTTAAGACATGGACACATGTCTTCCCGCTGTTTGCAGCCCCCTCTCTGTGGTGACTGTGGACGTCCACTCCATGAGGGGAGTTCCTGTGTTCCCCTTCCTGTGTGTGTTAATTGTCATGGCAATCATTCTCCACGTTCACCAGATTGCCCAGTATGTAAGAAGAAAAAGAAGATACAGGAGTACAAGTCCCTTGATCGTTTAGCCTACACTGAGTCTTGTAAGAAGTATGCACGTCTTCACCCTGTGTCCATGACGTCTAGTTACACTTTAGTTACATCTTCACCCCTTCCTCCCCCTTCCTTACCCCAGTCCTGGATCCCTCTCCTGCGACTCCCACACCTTCTCCTCCGGGCACTGCTCCCCCTCCCCAGCCGGAGAAGTGTCCCTATGTCACGGTTATGGGCTACACTTCACTCTCCCCAAGGTTGCTGTTGGCAGTCCACCCTCCAAGGCCTTCACCTCCCAGATGGCCTTTGTACGGACCTGTTGATTCTTGTGGAACATCTTGCAACCCATTTTGCAATGACATCAGCATCAGCGTCCTATCTGGCTGCTTTCCTTCACCGGAAACAGCAGGCTGAAGTTTCCGCCTTATGTTTTACCCCTTGTCAGTCAGAATCTTACAACAAACCTTTTACTGAATGGGACTTTCTTTCCGCATTTTCTTCTTCTCATGATACAACCCCTGGCCTAGACTCCATTCATAACCAACTGCTTCAACATCTCAGTGCTCCACAACGGCAACATCTTCTCCGTGTGTTTAACCGTATTTGGCTCCAGGGTGACTTCCCTTCTCAGTGGAGGGATAGCATTGTGGTTCCTGTCCTTAAGCCTGGTAAGAACACCATTTATGTTGAAAGCTATCAGCCAATTAGTCTGACAAATGTTGTTTGCAAGTTACTTGAACGGATGGTAGCCCATCGGCTCAATTGGGTCCTCGAATCTCAGGATCTATTGTCCCCTTACCAGTGCGGCTTCTGAGAGGGACGGTCTCCGATCGATCATTTACTTTGCTTGGAATCCGCAGTTCGGCAGGCTTTTTCCGAGCACCACCATTTGGTTGCAGTATTTTTTGACCTTCGCAAGGCCTATGACACAGCTTGGCGCCATCACATCTTTCTTACACATCATCAGTGGGGTCTTCGGGGCCCACTCCCGATTTTTATCCGCCAGTTCCTGTTCCGTTGGTCGTTCAGGGTTCGGGTTGGTACTGTTTTTAGTTCTCTGTGGACCCAGGTGATGGGCATCCCACAGGGTTCTGTATTGAGTGTACTTCTTTTCCTCATTGCTATCGATGGACTTGTGGCCTCTGTCAGTCCTTTGGTCGCCCTTGCTTTGTATGTGGATGATTTCTGCATTTGGGTTAGTTCCTCTTCGAAGGCCTCTGCAGAGTGGCAGCTCCAGGGAGCTATATGGCGTGCCTCTGCATGGACCCTCTCACACGGGTTTCAATTCTCTCCTTTAAAATTGCGGGTGGTCTACTTCTGTCGCCGTACTACGATCCACCCTGATCCTGAGCTCTATCTCGATGCACTACGATTGCCTGTGGTCCCACAGTATCATTTCCTGCGTCTTCTTTTCGACAACAAGCTTACTTGGCTGCCCCATATCAGACTTCTGAAGGTAGGATGTTTCCGTAAACTTAATGTTCTTCGCTTCCTTGCCCACACCTCCTGGAGTGTAGACCGCTCCCTCCTTCTCCGCATTTATCGTGCTTTAGTTCTGTCTCACCTGGACTATGGTTTTCAAGTTTATGGTTCAGATGCTCCTTCCACATTGCACATGCTGGATCCAGTCCACCATTGTGGTATCCATTTGGCCACCGGTGCCTTCCCTATTAGCCCTGTTGATAGTCTCCTGGTTGAAGCTGGGATCCTCCCCCCACCCCCCTTTCTGTTCGGTGGTCCCAGCTTCTGGTGTCTTATGCAATTGCTGACCATTCCTCTCCCATTCATCCTTCCTATTCTATCCTGTTCCAAGACCATGGACGTCGCCCACTTGATTCCCGCCCTCGGGCGGGTTTACCGGTTGGGCTCCACCTTGCATCTCTTCGCCGTGATTTTCAGCTTCCTTCTTTGTCCTGTCTTCCATGCTCCCTGCCCTCCACCCCCCACCCCCCCCCCCCCTCCCCCTTGGTTAGTTCCTCAGCCCCGAATTCGGATGGATCTCCGCCGAGGTCCGAAAGATTCCATCCCTGTGATGGTGTTCCGTTCTTCTTTCCGCCGAATTTTATGGAAGTTTTGGGATGCTGTTGTTTTTTACACCGATGGCTCTAAATCTGCTGATCATGTGGGATATGCCTTCATGTTCTCTGTTGGAACAGAAAATCATCTACTGCCACCTATATGTGGGGTGTTTACTGTGGAATTGATGGCAATTTCCCAAGTCCTTACCTTTATTAAACAGTCCCAACACAACCGCGTTTTGTTATGTATGGACTCAATGAGTGGCCTTCTGGCTATTGACCGGTGTTTTTCGCGCCATCCCTTGGTCTCTGCCATCCATGACCATCTCGCTGATCTTCACCGTGCTGCTTGTTCCGTGGACTTCCTGTGGGTCCCTGGCCATGTGGGTATCCCAGGTAATGACCTTGCTGATCGTTTGGCTGGGGGAGCAGTCACTTACCCCCATTTTCTGTAACCCCTCCTGCAGCGGATTTACGGCTTCACATCAGATCCCACTTCGCACAATCATGGGCCAACTCTTGGGAGGCTACCTCCCTGTCTAATAAACATGCGATTAAGGTGACACCAGACCCGTGGCGTTCTTTCTTTCGCCTCTCCTGAAAGGACTCGACCACACTGTGTCGTCTCTGCATCGGACATACCAGACTGACCCATGGTTTTCTTTTTATTTATTTTTATTTTATTTATTTATTTATTGTTCAGTGGGACCAAATTAAGGAGAAGTCTCCATGGTCATGGAACGAGTCAATACATGAAATTATAACACAATATTAGAAACAGATAAAATGAAATATAAGAAACATATTCTGGCAACAATTCGTAAGTTTAAATAAAGAAAATCAACAATGTAACACTGGAATTTGCTTAATTTTTTAGCTCTTCCAGGAGCTCTTTGACAGAATAGAAGGAGTGAGCCATGAGGAAACTCTTCAGTTTAGACTTAAAAGAGTTTGGGCTACTGCTAAGATTTTTGAGTTCTTGTGGTAGCTTATTGAAAATGGATGCAGCAGAATACTGCACTCCTTTCTGCACAAGAGTCAAGGAAGTGCATTCCACATGCAGATTGGATTTCAGCCTAGTATTAACTGAGTGAAAGCTGCTAACTCTTGGGAATAGGCTAATATTGCTAACAATAAACGACTTTAAAGAAAATATATACTGTAAGGGCAATGTCAGAATTCCCAGACTATTGAATAGGGGTCGACAAGAGATTCTCGAACTTACACCACATATAGCTTGAACAGCTCATTTTTGAGCCAAAAATACCCTTTTTGAATCAGAAGAATTACCCCAAAAAATAATACCATACGACATAAGTGTATGAAAATATGCGAAGTAGACTACTTTTCGTGTTGAAGTGTCACTTATTTCAGATACTGTTCTAATGGTAAATAAAGCAGCATTTAGTTTCTGAACAAGATCCTGGACATGGGCTTTCCACAACAGCTTACTATCTATCCGAACGCCTAGGAAGTTGAACTGTTCCGTCTCGTTTATAATATGCTCATTCTGTCTGATCAAAATATCGGTTCTTGTTGAATTGTGAGTTAGAAACTGTAAAAACTGAGTCGTACTGTGATTTAGCATCAAATTATTTTCCACAAGCCACGAATTTATTTCATGAACTACATAATTTGATACTATTTCAGTATTACACACAAGATCCTTCACTATCGAGCTGGTGACATCAGCAAACAGAAATATTTTTGAATCACCTGTAATACTAGAAGGCATATCACTTATATATATATAAGAAACAGCAGTGGCCCCAGCACCAACCCTTGGGGAACGCCCCACTTAACGGTGCCCCATTGGGACTGAACATCACTACCACTCTCAATATTGCGGAGAATTACCTTCTGCTTTCTGTTCTTTAAGTAAGAGGCGAACCAATTGTAAGCTACTCCCCTTACTCCATAATGGTCCAACTTCTGCAGTAATATTTTGTGGTCAACACAGTCAAAAGCCTTCGTTAAATCAAAGAAAACACCTAGCGTTTGCAACCTTTTATTTAATCCGTCCAAAACCTCACAGAGAAAAGAGAATATAGCATTTTCAGTTGTTAAACCATTTCTAAAACCAAACTGAACATTTGACAGCAAATTATGTGAATTTAAATGCTCCATTAACCTTGTATATACAACCTTCTCGATAACTTTAACAAACACCGATGGCATAGAAATAGGTCTAAAATTGTCAACATTATCAATGCCTCCCTTTTTATAAAGTGGCTTCACTACCGAGTACTTTAATCGGTCAGGAAACCGACCAGTCCTAAAGGAAAAGTTACAGATATGGCTAAGTACTGGGCTAACATACATAGAACAATACTTCAGTATTCTGCTAGAAACCCCGTCATATCCATGAGAGTTCTTGGTCTTTAGTGATTTAATTATTAACTTAATCTCCCTCTTGTCAGTATCATGGAGGAGCATTTCAGGTAACAGTCTCGGAACACTTTTTTTCTAAGAGTGCTATATGATTCCCTGCTGGGACTAGGTTTATATTTAGTTCACCTGCTATATTCAGAAAGTGATTATTAAATACTGTACATATATGCGACTTATCAGTAACACGGACATTCCCACTACACACTGATTCTATATCCTCGACCTGTCTCTGCAGACCAACCACTTCCTTTACGACTGACCATATCGTTTTAATTTTATCCTGAGACTTAGCTATTCTATCTGCATACCACATACTTTTTGCCTTCCTAATAACATTTTTAAGCACCTTACAATACTGTTTGTAATGGGCTGCTGCATTTAGATTTTGACTGTTTCTAACGTTTTGATATAATTGCCACTTTATTCTACAAGATATTCTTATCCCTCTAGTCAGCCACCCAGGCTGCCTGTTTGTGCTAGTACCCTGTTTTGAACATTCTAATGGAAAGCAACTTTCAAAGAGCATGAGAAAAGTCTTGAGAAAAGCATTATATTTATCATCTACTGTATCAGCACTATACACATCTTGCCACTCTTGTTCCTTGATAAGGTTTACAAAGGTCTCTACAGCAACTGGATCAGCTTTCCTAAATAGCTGATGACTATATTTAACATGTGTTGCAGCACAAAAATCTTTTAGAGTTAAAATTTGTGCATCATGATCTGAAAGGCCATTCACCTTTTTCCGTACAGAATGCCCTTCTAGTAATGAGGAATGAACAAAAATGTTGTCTATGGTTGTTCTATTGTTCCCTTGCACTCTCGTTGGAAAGAATACGGTTTGCATAAGATTATATGAATTAAGGAGGTCTACCGGCATCCTCTTCCTTGCACAATCACTTATAAATTAATATTGAAGTCACCAAATATAACTAACTTTTTGTATTTCCTATAAAGTGAACCAAGAACCTCCTCTGGCTTTAGCAAAAATGTTGTGAAATCTTAGTCTGGGGATCTATAAATAACAACAGTTAGAAGTTTAGCTCCGTTAAATTTAACCACACCTGCACAACATTCAAACACCTTTTCAGTGCAGTACTTTGAAACATCAATTGACTCAAATGGGATGCCGTTTTTCACATACATGGCTACTCCCCCACACCGCAAAGAGCTCCTCGAAAAGCTGCCAGCCAACCTGTATCCTGGTAAAGGAAGCCTCTGAATTATCTCCTTATTTAAGAAGTGTTCAGATATACCAATAATTTCAGAGTCTGAAATTGTGTGATGAGCCACCCTCACTTTGTGGTTGTGGAGCCTTCCAGTCAGTAGCCCACATTTTGGTTGAATGCCTCCTTCTTTTGGCTCTGCGTGCTAAGTACAGACTCCCCCGCACTTTACCTTTGATGTTGGCTGACGATTCCTGGATGGTTGAACTGGTTCTCGGTTTCCTCAGGGAAAGTGGTTTTTATTCTCAGTTTTAATGTTTTTAATTTCACTCTGGTGTTGGGATAGGGTGTTGAGCATTGGGTTATCTCCCATTGTAAGCTGTGTTTGGCGATTCCCGACTCCCCTCCCTGGCTGCGATCCTCTTTTCTTCCCTTTTACTCTGTTTTTATCACTTTTTAGGATTGGTTAGTCTCCTTTTCCTATACGCACTTCTACATTCTAGCGGTTGCACGCTTTTAAGTCGCAGGTGGTCTTGCCTCTGCTGCTTCAGAGGTGGGATATTTCCTGCCTCTAGCATAGTGTTGGAGTCACTCTCTTGCTGACTTATCTCATTTTGTTTTTACCATTGACAACATGACTGTACTTTTAAATTTTCTTGCCTTTTCCCTTTTATCATTCTGACTTTTTCTGAGATGTCACACTATCTGAATGGACCACATTTGAAACAAGGGACTGATGACCGTACTGTTTGATCCCTTCAGCTTCAACCAACCAACCAACCATCTGCAGAATCAGTGAAGAAAGGAATACCTGGAAAGCACTGACTAAAAGAAGGGCTGGATGACGGAACGTATGTTAAGACAGTTGGGAATAACTTCCATGAACCTAGAGGGCGCCTTAGATGACAAAAACTGCGGGGAAAAACTGAGTTTGGTGTATTATTAAATTATGATACAGAATTACTGGCCAGTACTTACCGTCATGAAGCAAAATGTATGGCACTGCTGATTGAGGATGTTATGTGTAAGTGCCATTCCAGTATGAAGAGATTGCCACAGCAGTCATGGTGGGCTGCAGCAAAATAGTAATAAGTTAGCCAACAGACAGATAGCCCCCTTCTCCCCATAAAATATTACCCACCTCTACTAGACCACAGTTATGAAAAATATTAGTTGCAGCCCACCAAGAAGGAATTAAGCTGGCTTGAGTCCAACTTCTGTGCTGATGCTCATAAGGTACTGCTGTACTTCAAGTGATGTATTCCATTTCTCAAAAATCTACACACCAGTCCATTGCCTTGCTCTTATGGAGAAGCATCATTTACAGATAAACTGGGCATTTTAAATTTCTGAAAAGAACTTCAATTTACTTATGTGTATGGCAAATATTAATACTGTATGCAGGGCTGAACCAAACCCTAGCATGGATTCTTATTAAGCCCTGATTTATTTTGATTTGACTAATTTAATTTTCATAGCATCATTTTATAACAGTTTAGATAATCACCACAATTTTAATATCGTGTATCAGGCAAGTCTAAGCAGGGAATTTTGTCTGCTCTTCAGTTATTCTGACCAAGTCTTCAGGTTTTCCCTCCAAATGTATGCATTACAGAATTCAAAACAAATATGAAGGTAGTGCACAGAATAGGCAGTCAACAGAACCACATTTTTGGCATCTTGATTCCTTCATTGTTTTCCTTGTAATGTGTAAGGGTTGGAACTTTAATAGTGGCAACTGTTTGATTACGTGAGACAGAAACATGTTTCAAAGTGTATATATCCTTCAGAGTAGTGACCAGCATTGTGTATAACAAATTGTCAGTTGTATAGAAGTCATAGGATACCCTTAGTGGCACTGGTGTGTTGATAGTTGGAATGTATCGATCTGTTGTCCAAGGATCTCTGTAATAGTTCTGAAGTGAATGTCATGAAGTGTTTTCTTTACTTTATAAATCAAATTGAATTTACAAGTGCTGATGCCTGGTGAGTGTTGTGGGTGGTACAGCACTTCCCAGCCCTATCAACCAAATAAATCAATCACAGCTTGCACCATATGTGCGTGAGCTTTGTCCTCCAAAATGAAGGGTGGGTTCTGCATAAAATGTTGCCGCTTCTTTCTCTAAGTTTGTTGCAGGCTATGTTCCAAAAATGAAGAGCTTAGAGAAAGAAGCAGCGACACTTTCTACAGGACCTGCCCATAATTTTGCAGGACGGTGCGCGGGCACATATGGTGCAAGTTGTGCCTGATTCATTCGATCAATGGGACTTCAACAGTCCTTGAACTTAAGCACTTGTGACTTCAGCTTGAGCCCTAAGATGAAACAAGTACTTCACAGCATTCGCTTCAGAGCTGTTACAGAGATTCGTCGGGTAATAGACCGCTCCAACTGAGCTATCAATACAACTGGTGCAGCTAAGGGTATCCTATAATTTACACATTGCTGCAATGCTTTATACGCAATGCTGGTGACTACTTCGAAGAACAGTAAAACTTGAAACATGAATCTATTCTATATAAGTTGTAAATAAATTGTTGCCACTATTAAAGTTCCAACACTCACATTGAGCAGAGATAATAATGTGGACTTCCTTTCTCCTGCTACTGAAACAAGGGATTCTACTAGGTACCAAGGTACAGTGTAAATTAATATACCTGCAGGCTGACATTAGGAAGCAAAGAGGCTTGTGTGAAGCACATTGTGACACAACGTGATATCTCTCAAACTTGATTAAATTATCTTCCATTTTGGTACTGCCATTATTGAGTCACTGTTGAATTGGGTATGTTAGGAAAAGGGTGACTGCAGGTAACCATCCTTAACTCCTGGTCTGTTCAAGGTTCATGGGTGATTCTTCACAATCTTGTCCCCTGTCCAGGAGACTATCCTAATTTCTCCTCTACCTAAATGCCTTTTTTGTGCTAGTTTCATCTCATATTCATTCAAATTAACCTTGCATCTTCCTGGATATTAAGTACCACCTTTTTGATGGCTCCATAAAGACTTCTGTCCACATCAAGCTGGCCTCCCACCAACAATATCTAAACATTGATAGTTTGCATTACTTCCTCATAAAGAATTCTCTCCCTTGTAGCTTTGCCATTCATGGTCAGCACATCTGTGGTCGTGAGTAGTTCCTCATACAGTACACTAAAGGCTTTGCCAAGGCCATCATGGACAGGTAATATGCCTACTCTTCTATCCTAGCTGACAAACAGACCTCCCACACTGCATCTTCCCATAAATGAACATTCCCTCTAATGAGCAGCAAAGGAGCAATCCCGCCCCTCAGTACAGTAGTGCCTGGCTGAATCACCTGAACCACTTGCCTCTCCACAGTTTTGATTTCAGTACTTTTCATTTTGCCCTGAAATAAGAAATGTTCTTTCCAAAATGCTTCCTACTGCTTCTAGAATGGCATTCAACAGCTGACTCAACCTACAAACTATGTTGATCTGTCCTTATGACATTCATTCTTTCAGCTACTTGCCATATGCAACATATTGTAGTGAATGATCCATGTAGAAAATGTGTTACAAACACTCATCCATATTTCTTGTTCCAGCCCTGCCACTGTCATATACTTGTATTGTTTCATGAGAGTGAGGGATCACATGTGACAGTGCCATACCATATACCAAGTTTGCTGCCACTTTTGGTGTGATCAGCAATTAACTGTCCACCCAGATAAATGATCACCATCAACTAAGGCCAAGAAGAAGATTGATGACTCAGTGACAGAGCAAGTTGCCAATATTTTGGTTCTGCAAACCCCTTAGTTTTGGTCCCTGTGCTGTGAAACCCTCCCTCTGCTCCCCTCCCCCCCCCCCCCTCCCTGTTAGTCCCTGTCCTGTGATATCCTCCCCTCCCCACTCTCCACCCCCTGCACTCAACAAAAAAAGCTCCTTGCTGTCTACACTGGGACACTAGCTTTACTTTCATTGACTGTTAATAGATAGGTAGATCACCACCTCCCACCCTCCCCTGTTCTCTCCTGCTGTCCTTGCCCATATCTCCATTTCCTCTTTCATTGTGTGCAGCACTCTCTCTCTCTCTCTCTCTCTCTCTCTCTCTCTCTCTCTCTGTTGCCAAATTCTTAAGCACTTCACTTGCCATCCATCCTTCTTCTATGAATTCCTCCTCTGTTCATTTCCCTCTCCCTTCCCCTTTTTTGTTCATCTTACCTTCTCCAGTGAACCACAAGCTATTACTTTGATTGGGTGGCTATACTGGGACTTCGTAGCTGTATGTATGAGTATGTGTGCTTTGAAGGAGAATGAAAGTTCATTTGCTGAGCTATCATATTTGAGTTGATGTTTGGTGCCTTCAATGCTTCAACTATATTGTGAGTGATTATTTTTATTGAATGAATTATTCGTTAATATTTTGATAATTCTTGCTGTTTTTGTATTTTTTGATGTTTGTATTAACTGTCTAGGATCAGGTAACAGTTTATTTTCCTCTTCTTTCTTTGTCATTCCCTATTTTTCCACTATTCCATCTTCTCCCTGTGTTGTTTTATCCTCTCTCTTGTATCCTTTTTATTCCTGATTGCTTGTTTATTCCTTTCCTGAAAGGATTCTTTCTGTTGTTTGTGATTAGTTGGTGCTGTGTTTTTTTAGATATTTTATATTCTTGTAATCCACGAGATTTTTGACTTTTTTTTCCTGCTGTACATGAATATGTGTTTCATTAGTCTGTCCTTATTCATTTGATTGAGGTGTCCAAAGTAGATTAACCTTTCTGTTGCCATTACTTCTGGACTTTTTGTATACATTGGCAAGTCTCCTCACTGCAACTCATTTTTCAACCATCTGTAATTTGTATTGCATCCATTATTTATCTAATGATCTGTCTTTCAAGTGTCTAGGGCTGGCTTGACTATCTTGTGGCACAAGCAGCCACTTGGGGTGCCAAACTAAGAGGGGCAAGAGAGGTGCTCAAGTGCCAAATTTGTGCGTAGGGTGTACCATAGTAGTGAAAACAGACAGGCTTGAAAATATACGATATTAGAAACAGAAACGTTCCAGTAGACGTGGGTTTGCAAACAACCCATTTGTGAAGTAATGTCAAATGTGTGGTTATGGGGCATCACTCACTTCAGTATGAGTGATTGTCCTGATTAGTATAAACCATTAAACCCACAGTTCTTAAAGAATTGAACTCACATGTGTAAAACAACTTCAGTATTTTGATTACTTTACAAATGAGTTAATATATCAAATATTTAACGTTAAGCATGTAAGTAGAAAAAGTTTTAATAAGTTATGAAATTATGTTTAAAGTTTGCTGGAAGCCACTAAGTGCTCTCATTACACTAGCCAACAAAATTTTACTTTTTTTTCTGTAACTGGCATGAAAACAGCTAATCTTTAAGTTTTTGGGTGTGCTGATACTGAAAATGTTAATGAAAGTGCAAGATTAGCACTCATTTTGAAGTTATGATAACTTAATGGTATTGGCTATATAAGCTTGTGCATGTATTTACCTTGGTGTTATCCCTTAGAGAAAGGTCACTGTGCCTGTCTTTTGTTGTTTTGTGCTGGTGATTCCCTGATCAGTGTCCAGCACTAACATAGATGCAATCCACTTTCCCTGTTCCCTTTCCCTTTACGTGTCTAAAGTTTGCTGGTGGGAGTGGAGTGTTCTCTATGCTCATCGGTTACAGCACTGCAGTTGCCAGGAAAGAAGTCCAAGTGGGAATCTAGGAAATGTAACTTTAAGGACATGTTGCACCCCAATCTGTTGTAGCAATGCAGAAGATTTGCCACAAGATCCGTATAGTTTTCAGACTTCTTATTTCCTATAAAGTTTGTTGATACTTGAAAAAAGACATCCAAAGCTAACTTTTCATCATTTTTCAGGATTATGTTGAAATGCTCATCTTTGTACAGTTTTTATGTCTGGAAACCCACAAAAATCCACTCTTTGATTTTCGCCTCACTAAGACATGGAAATTTCTCACTTAGATAGAGAAATGCTTCCCCAATATTGTCCAGCCTTAATGAAGTTTTTCATTAGGCCCAATTTTATATGAAGAACAGGGAGAATTATGTTCTTGGATTCGACAAGTGCTTCATGCATAACATTGTGAGATCTTGGTTCATGTGATTGAAACTTAGGCCAATCTTTCTTTTTATAATAAAGTGCTTTGGCATGTCTGTCTCAGAGGTACAGAAAGCAACAGAATTTGGTGTAACTGTATTGTAGCCCAAGTAATATGCCTATGGCTTTCAGTTCCCTAGAAATCTGCCATTTAAACTTGTCATAATTCAATTGCAATAACAAGTGTTTCATGTCATCATACGTTTCTTTCATGTAACGTGCATGCCAATCAGAATCGATGGTAACACTTTGCCATTATACAGTAGCACAAGCTTGAGACTTACATTGAAGAAGTCGATGAACAACCACCAATGATCACTTTTATAGTCAATGCCTATAGCTGCCATTAGTCCCTGTACATCACTACAAAATACCAGGCTGTTCTCACTTTCGAAAAATGGAATTAATGGTATTGGCAGTTATGGAATGCAGTCACATTTACCATCTTGTCAAGACAATTTCACTGTTGTAGTCTTGACACCAACAGTTCAGCTTTACCTTTTGGCATTTCCAGATCTCTCACGAGGTCATTAATTGCACACTGTTATATTGTGAATCTCTTTACACTCATTGTTACATACAAAATCAGGATCTTTTGAAGAAGTGGACATTGAAGGTGATGCTGCAGCAGTAGCTTCACTACCTCCCTCATCACTATAACACTGAAATGAAACAGGAACAGGCAGTTCATCTCAGTGAGGCACTGGTCACATGGCTGATGGTATGTTTGGATATGTCAAGGAAGACTTTTTCTTCTTGGAAATACCATGTGTCGATGGAATTTCACATCTCACTATTCTGTGTTCATATAAAAAACTCATCGTTATTCATCTCACTGTTATTCACACCAGTAATAATAATAATAATAATAATAATAATAATAGTAGTAGTAGTAGTCATAAATTGTGTATCAATTTCTGTTCTTCTGTGTTGCTTATGTAGGTGTGTTTCAAGTTATCAAATTCTTCCCTCTGCTGTCATAGTAAATTAATTAATTAATATAGAGCAATTATTTGTTTACATAAAGAACTTCTCTTACAGTATTTATTTATATAACATTTACCTAGGCATCCTTCTGAATCTGTGTAGTTTATTCATGTCTTCTGTCTCTATGATTTTTACCCTCCATGCTGCCCTCCAATACTAAACTGGTGATCCCTTGATGCCTCAGAACATGTCCTACCAACCGATCCCTTCTTCTAGTCAAGTTGTGCCACAAATTCCTCTTCCCCCAAATTCTATTCAGTACCTCCTCATTAGTTATGTGATCTACCCATCTAATCTTCAGCATTCTTCTGTAGCACCACATTTCGAAAGCTTCTATTCTCTTCTTGTCTAAACTATTTATCATCCATGTTTCACTTCCATACATGGCTATACTCAATACAAATACTTTCAGAAACGACTTCCTGACACTTAAATCCATACTCGATGTTAACAAATTTCTTTTCTTCAGAAACGCTTTCCTTGCCATTGCCAGTTTACATTTTATATCCTCTCTACTTCGACCATTATCAGTTATTTTGCTCCCCAAATATCAAAACTCATCTACTACTTTAAGTGTTTCATTTCCTAATCTAATTCCATCAGCATCACCCGATTTAATTTGACTACATTCCATTATCCTCATTTTGTTTTTGTTGATGTTCATCTTATATCCTCCTTTCAAGACACTGCCCATTCCATTCAACTGCTCTTCCAGGTCCTTTGCTGTCTATGACAATTAAAATGTCATCGGCAAATCTCAAAGTTTTTATTTCTTCTCCATGGATTATAATTCCTCCTCTGAATTTTTCTTTTGTTTCCTTTACTGCTTGCTCAATATACACATTTGGTAACCTCAGGGAGAGGCTACAACCCTGTCTCTCTCCCCTTTCATGTCCCTCAACTCTTATAACTGCCATCTGGTTTCTGTGCAAATTGTAGATAGCCTTTCGCTCCCTGTATTTTACCCCTGCCACCTTCAGAATTTGAAAGAGAATATTCCAGTTAACATTGTTTTTTTGTTTTATTAAGTAATGGTGAGTGTATAATTTGATGTATTTTTGTGTGATGAAGCAATTGTGCTTTGAAAATGCGCCTATCCTATTGCTGTTTTCACATGTTTGATAAACAAACTGTAGTGAACAAAAAAACGTTTACAGTATTTCTCATATAGTTGTGTTTTTATTTGAGCTTCAAAATATATACTGATCAGCCTCTTGGTTTCTGGTTAATTATTTTTTTTTGTTTCATTTGTGTGGCATTAGTTTTTCTCTAATGGAAGATCATTAGTGACAACATCTTTGGCTTTCATTTGTTCATTGATGTAGTTAGATTTATCTTAGATTTGCCGTTACTGATGTAAGATTGCCGGCAGATGATGTGAGTTTCTAGCATTTCCACATACATGTAATCAATTAAAGTACGTTTTTTGTATGTGACTGCTCCCCCAACATACGTTCTCTCTCTCTCTCTCTCTCTCTCTCTCTCTCTCTCTGATGTGCAGAAACTGAGTGATTTGTGGTTGCTATCTCACTGGGTCCAAGATGTTCAGAAACACATATTACATGCACGTGATTGATACATTACAGTTAATCTGAATGAATCATAAGTTCATTTATTTTGTTTTTTCTTTTGCTAATATTTAGGCACAATAAGTATACTTTAACCTCACTGCTGTTTTCAAATGCATCAGGCTCAAATTTTTGAGTAATATTTCTTTCAATAACAATAGCTTAAAATCTGAGTTCACCCACAAGTTGTGCTGTCTTCACACCACTGACTACAGGGTTACTCCTGTGAGAGATAGTATCTCCTACCTTCTCCCCTTCTTCCTAAAGATTCTTCTGCCAGCCTTTTTAATTTCACTTTCCATCTCCTATTGAGAAGTGGACCATGAATGATAAAACCCCACCTGCCAATAGCATCTACAAGGATCTTGATTTTTGTTTTACGTATGGGTTGTACAAACTCCCCCTTCCCAAAAGCAATGTTTCTTAACTCATGAAATAGTGAATGGCTCTTCAACAGGTTTATAGTGCTTACAGTCCACCTGCTCGTTACAGACTCTATTCTTTCCTTCATTACCTTCTGCAGCCACCGATCCCTTTCTGTCAGTATGTTCCTTTCCAAGTTGTTCTTTTGCCCTCCCTCTCTTTCTCTCTTTGTTTTTCTCATCTTATTTCCACCTTTAGGTTTTTTTTTCATTTCCTGTCTGTGATCTGAGTATACCATTCATTTGCGTCAACTACTATCAGCTCAGGATGAACAGTATACTGAAATTAGGATTCCAGCCGTTGCTGCAACTTTGTTTGTATCAAGCTATAACCATTACCTTCCTCAGGTACCTGTGTACACGTTCCCCTTCACATTTCCTGATTTTGCATCTTTCCCCTTCTCCGTGAAGAAATTTTTGAAAATTTGGTAAGTGAGAGATTGAACCATGCTTTTAAATTTATGTATCAAGTGACTCTACTTCGGCTATTCTCATGTTAAGTAGATACTTCTTTTTTGCATGGGATGTTGTTAACAATAATTTTTTTACTTTACTTTTGAATGAATTTTTTAATTGAACCTTGATTGTATGCTTCATAGTTTGAAGAAATAAGATGTCTTGTATTTTGGCAGGATGATTGCTGTAAGATGTGAACCACAGACAGGAGTTCAGGTTTCTATTGCACAATCACCAAGAAAAGACTTCTTCCCTGGCCAGTTGGTGAAAGAGCGGAAGTGGGAGAACTTGGGAGGTAGCTTCAAAGAAGTAAGATGGGACAAGATGGAAGGAAAGAACTTCCTTAACAAAATGGAGCTCCTCATGGCCAGTCTTACAAGTTCCTAGGTCCTACCGATGTGTTTTACTGACATTTCTGTTATGCATCCTGATCCTGCTGAACACAAACATTTGTACTTCTTTTGATGTTCAGCTTTCGATCTGTGAGGGTTCAGTGAAACAAAAGAAAGGACTCTTCTTGAAATGACTTTTTATGGATTAATTTTTAACTCAGTCTTCTTTTGGAAAAATAGAAGACCTTAAGAGTGTGTAAAATGAGAGATTTCAATTGATTTTAATCGGCGTCAGAAATGCAAGGTATCACTAAGTTATTGTACACAAGACATTCCATACTCTGTGCAGTTTTTGGGAATTGTATAAGATGTTTCTACTAGTGCTGTCTCCTTGTCAAAACTATTATTGACATTTTTGGAGTTTATGAGTTCCTTTTCAGATATACACATATTTATTCAGTGTTCATTTGCATATTTTGGCAAAAAATGACTTTGTAAGAGTGAATTTCTTATGGTTGTTAAGTAAAGAGTAATCAGTGTAGTAGTCTTGTCTTGCAATTTATCACAATTTGGATTCTGATGTGTAGAGTGTAAAATGATGAAGAACTTTTTCAATAGAGAACAAGAGGTTAGTTTTGCTCTCCTATTTTTGTGCACTCAAACATTTAAGGTTTGTGTTGATTGATTGAGTATTGGTAACAGCAATGCAATTCAAGGTATACAGAATGCTTACTATTTGTGATGTTACTGAGAAATTAGGTGCAGTATGAAATTGTGATAAATTAACACTGAAGTTGTAAGAATTAAACATGATTAGCACTATGCGTCAGAAACAGAGGGGACAAATGAGCAGAAAAAAACTTTTCAGCTGATGTTTGTGGTGTCATTATGCCATTGCTTTGAAGCTGAGGGGCTCATATTTTGTGTTCTGTGTAGACATATTACATTTTTGACAGTATTGTGTGTCGCCATCTATGATTGCATAGCTGATGTCTTTTGTTAGTCAAATATCCTTTGCTTAGTTACCTTATGTCACAGTGTGTATCAATTGAGTGGCTACATTTTCTGTAACTAATCTGTATCTGCTCATTAGCACAATAACATTTCAACAATTTTGTGACTTCTTTCACAATATAAATACATCCTTTGGCTTCAGTTTGTTTTGTTCTTTTACATTATTATTCTTTCTATCTCATCTTTCATTTTGTGTTTGCTGTTAATACAGTCTACTGCCTGTCTTCTCTTTTGAAGACATTGTTGACATAGCACAGTTCTGTTAGTTGTTTTAGGTTGGTAGACACATCAGACTATAATTATCATAGAAATATTGGTATGTTTTGCTCTTGTTATCGGAGTCAAGAATGAAAGCATTGCTTAAAATTTGGTTGACTAAACCACTGTTATTTCCAATCATTGCTCTTGGAAGTCATTACAAGCAATATTTAAAAGATCTTAAGTGATTGGAACCATTTCTTTCTTTCATGTTTCTGGCTGCTTACAGTATTCAGACCCTCACTTAACAGGACACAGGTGAAGATAAGACTGATATAGACGATTTGCAGTTTAAAAATAAAGAACCATATCACCTGAGCTGGGGGCTATCATCCAATAATTTACAAGAAATTGTGAAATTATGCTGACCAATAGTCTCACTGCACAAGAGCTACAAGATGGAGACGTTTATGGTAACACATTTTGTCATCACAACCAGATACTGATGATCAGTATTGCTTCTGGATATGACAAATGAAAGGGGGCAGAAGCAGATTTTTGTACTGCACTGTGGTATTTGTTTTGAACAGCTAAATATTTTTTTATATTGCTTAGGGTGTAAATGACTTGGTAAGTTGGCTCACTGTAGTATAACCCAAATAATGGGCATTGAATGCAGTTGGTGTTCAGTGATATACCTATTTTGTGAGGTGACACAGTTCACACAAAAAAGTTTTATGTTTCATGCAATGTGATTGTTCTTTTGTATATACGAAAGATATTTAGGCATTTAAGTTGTAAACAGTAACATTGTATTTACTCGAATGAATTTTCCTTCGTTAAATTATGTACTGAACATATGAAATTGTTTTCATTTTATTCTGTAAAAGCTATAGATAAGATGTGCATTTATCTTACATTTGTGGATAATTTATAAGAATGAAAAGTACAATTGCATTTGAATTGACTGTTTGAGTGATATGCCAACAAAAATTGTGGCACAGATATGCAACATTTTAACATAGAGAGAAACTGAGTTTAAATGACGTGCAGCATGAAATATGTATAGTAAAAATAAGCTGGGTTGGATGAAAAAAAAAAGAAAAATGAGAATTTAGACTGTACTGTTCATTATGTATTATTCACATAGCTTAAACTGTTGTTATTGATCACTTATTGCTATTTGTGCTATTTAAGGTGGTCTAATTGTAGAGAGGTGGTAAATGTCTGACATACAATGCAAATTTGGTGTAATCTAGAACCGTGCATTATTTATAAAACTATTAATTGCAAAAGAATTTTGTTTAACATGATAAACCATCAGTTTGCATTGTTTGCTGTTTTTTACCTGTACGTGAAGTGAAAGTTCAATATTATAGAAAGTATGTAAACTTTTGCATGATTTGAGAGAGATAAATCACATACTGTGCACATGGTATCAAAGTGTGTGAGTGAATAAGGACGTTTACACTTTTATTTTATGTCCAGACTTGTTTTTGGAAAACTAGGCCTAGTTCATCAAAAAAATTGGAGAACTGTTTTATCTCAGAGGATGCAATTTAGTAAAATGATAAATCCATCATTTATCACCATTCAAAAAAGACACAGTTATACAAATTTTCATTTATATTGCATGTAATGTAGAATCTTACATATTTGCAATTTGCGCATATCATGGAAAGTACAATAGACAGTTTGATATTAATTTGTAGCATTACTGTGAGAGAATTACTATACATAAAATATGATGGTGCAAATATTGAGTTGTAAGACAGTTTTATGTCACATTGTATATCTTGCTTGTAGTCCTCTTTATTTTGTATTCTTCCAATGTACAAATGAAAGTATGCTCTGATCTCACACATTTCTTGAGATTTTGGTGTCTGTTTGTATCCCTTATTTAGCTTTCATCGTGTCATGTCTGGTACATAAATAATTATAATTGTGGCTGAGATCATGTACTCAGTGTCAGTTGGTTTTTATTTGCTCATCTGCTTTTGTGGTCCTTGGTTGCTGTGCTAAACAAAATTCATTTCAATTTTTTGATCAAAATTAAAATTTATTAGACCAATTGCTGTAGCAAGTCACAAATGTCATAATATGATAGTGCCTATTGCAGGCTGTAATTAATGCTTTTATCTTGTTGCAGTGACATTGTCTCAGCATACATGTCAGTTGGCTGCAAACAGAAAATAATTATGAGTGTTTCACATGTCTCACAAGATTTAGATACTGATCATAGTAACAACAGCAAGAAATGCTATGTTCTCAGCAAAGTTACCTCTGTCATTTATCCATTCATCTCTCTCTCTCTCTCTCTCTCTCTCTCTCTCTCTCTCTCTCTGTGTGTGTGTGTGTGTGTGTGTGTGTGTGTGTGTGTGTGTGTTCTTGGTGCCATGATTGTATATTTCATGGCATGTTTTTCTACTTCTTTTGTGCAAGAATTCATTTGGAGAATTTATTCATTAATTTATGTTTCGGTCTTGTCTGTTAACGTAAAATAATTTGCTTACCTTTCATTAGAACCCAAGAATTGTCAGTAGCAGTACAATAACCAATACTTCAAAGGTGAGCTGCAGTTGGCAAAAAGGGAGGTGAGATTCTGCTTATATAAAAAGCGAATGAAACGTACAGAAGGAAATGGTCTGAGTAATAGTGGTACTAAGATGAACAAATGAACTATGCATTTTCTTTAGAGCTTCTGGATTAGTCCACGTCATGCTCCAAAAGTGTCAAAGAAAAACAAAATAATTCACTTATATATTGCTTGTAGTTGTCAGCAACAGAGTGCTGGACTACAGTGTGAGATATTTAGGCCTACTATGATATTGTCTTCTTGTTATTTTTTATGTCCAACTGTACTTAGATAAGTGATGACTGAA
The DNA here is from genome assembly GCF_023864275.1 of Schistocerca cancellata. Classification (NCBI taxonomy): domain Eukaryota; kingdom Metazoa; phylum Arthropoda; class Insecta; order Orthoptera; family Acrididae; genus Schistocerca; species Schistocerca cancellata. Next base: position 111,797,001 of record NC_064632.1, read on the forward strand.
TTTTTGAACCATTGTTCTGTGTATCTGTATGTATTTAGAAGTATATTTGTAAATAAGAGAGTGTGATGTATCTAATGTTTTTTGTGCACAATGAGTGTATGAATCTGTGTACAGTACATAAATATTTACTTTACTTCTAAAAATGTATATTTTTGTTCCTTCAATTACCATTAGCCTATAACAAATGTTGTTGATTTTTCTAAGTGATGACATAGTGGCCCTGAACAAAGAAGTAATTAATTTGAACCTATTTTCTCGAAATAACATAGTTTAGTCAATAAGTTTGTAGTATCATTTCAAGATATAACACAATATCATTCACTACATCACAACAGTTATGCAGTATATTATAAAGCAAGCACACAAGACACCTGGACATCATTTGGGTTTTAAGACAACCATTGTTCTTGCAGCTTTTTGCGAAGAGAAGGCTGTGTTTAAGCATCTGGTTTTACCTCTACCTCCTCTAATATACCTCATCAGCAGCACAACCCCAATATTACTTTGAGCCATTACCGTAATACAGGTTGTTTCATGTACACCAGCTCTGTCTCTGGCATTGTATGGGAACCTATATCCCTGTAGGTAGTAGATCATCTCATGACACTTGTCCCAGTGTTCAGTCAGTGTGGCAGATGGCATATTGGTAAAGTATGTGCGAGTCTATTGTTTACTGTACAATCAAGTGTACGAAGATTTTTACAATGGAGTCCTTGCCTAAAAAGGCAGAATACTAAACAGGCATGGCATCAGACCAGTCTTTGGAACACCCAAAAAAATTAAAGAAACTTTGTGACCAGTCGAGGGTAATCTCGTCTGGGAATTTATATCATCCCTTGCAAGTGTGTCAGAAGTTATGTGGGCCAGTCTATAAAGACTGTTGCCAGTTGCTGCAAAGAGCATCAGTGTCATTATAAATACAGGTATGTGGATAAATCATCTCTGGCAGAGCACAGCCTGTTAAATAAGCACAAGATTTTGTCTGAACGAATAAGAATACTGGCTCATGTGTTGACTTAATTGGGACTCTGTGATAAGAGAAGCATTTGAAATTACACTTTGTGAGAACTACTTCAATAGGGACACCGCCTATGAACTTAGCAAGCACTTCATAAAGAAAAAGCAGAGAGGTAGACTGCGTGATATGAGAGATGTGCTGCAAGCAACGCTGGATAGAGAGCACAAACAAAATATATGGACTTAGAGGGTACCTCCTCAATACACACCAGTTCTGCTTTGATACCATGATGTAATACAGCCAATCGGGTGTTGTCCTGTGGGTATAAAACTGGGAGCCTCGCCAGTTCACAACATTCAGTTTTAGCCCCTGGCAGTCATGATGGAGGCATTCATTGAAAGTCTTGGAATTTTATCCAAATTTGATGCAGTAAGTAAACCGAGAGTGTTTTATGCATACATTTGTTGTTGTGGAAATTTCCATTCACAGTGGTGTAAATGCGTACATACGAAAATTTAGAAGACAGTATTGCATTGTGAGTTCAAGTATTTGGCAGTTTGAATTTGAAAAGTGCATAATAGTATATCAAACAGTTCTTGCATGTAGTGACTCCAATTTGAGCACCTGTTGTAACTAAAGGTAAACTTAGCTGGATTACATCTTAGTGGCATGACATTTTGTACCCGGGTGCCTTTGTCGCCTCACAATGGGCCGTCCATTAGTAAGCCTTGCCTGTTGCCGAGCTTAGCCTCCAAGCCACTGGGTGCATGCTAGCATTGTCCACCGCTGACCAGCATATCTCGGACTTGGATGCCTTGCTAGCAGCGTAACAACACCAGTCAGGCACATCAGCATCTGTCACAGTGGCACTTGAGGATTGCTTTATGCTGCAAGGTTGTTCCATTCATGGGCTGCGTTGACCCAAGCAGCTACTGCTGTCTTTGTGACAATGTCTGCTACTGTGATCAGGAGATTGACACCTGACTGTGCCCACGGAACATGGATGCCATAGTTTGATGCCAGAATGCACTACCGGATGTGTACCTATAGCTGTTCAAGATAGCAGGAACAATAAAGAGTTTCCATGCACACCATTTGTCATGCTGCAGCCACCTTTTTTCCTTGGTAGACACCTGTAGTCCTTGCCAATTCATCAAACCCAAAAACAGAGTCAAATGCCATCCTGACAATCCAAAGAACGAGTCTTCCACCCCTCTGTAGCAGATATTGTGCACTTGGCCACATTCTGGAGTCAGAAGTGGTATTGGCCAAGTTACTACAATTATCGGCAACACAAGTAACTAGCTGCATGTGCATTTTATGACCACTCATGGGGTCTTTGTATATGTTGTTCCTTGGATTCATTTTCTTTCCGCCATCCTGTTTTTCATTATGCGACCTACAGATTTGGTTGCAGTGCCTGGGAAGGACCCAAGAGCTGGACCAATGATACCAGTTGTACATACACGATAAAACCTAATGGATCATATTGTCCTGTGCACAGAACCACACACTGTGATATGCTGGAAGAAAGGGCACTAAGCCAGGCATGGCAAGGAAAGTACTTGGTTAAGACGAGCAAGGCTGTGGGTACAAAGTAAGTTGAAGTCAGTGTAGATAGTAGATGAGTCATGTAAGCTATAAATTATCAGTTTTCCAACGGTCTGCATTAGTAGATATGGCTCGATGTCTGCAGAGTGCCTGATCTGTGTCCGTAACTCTTCTCTCCCTTTCCATTTCTGTGCTGTACTTCTGATTGTTCCATTTTCTGGTGACATAGTTGTAAACCATGGTGCAGCGCTGAAAAAGTAAAACATAGATTGCTGTCGCAGCAATATCTTGTGGTTTGGATTTTTTATCTTTACATCCTGCAACTTTGGCTCAAAGCAGTGTAGGAAGGTGCTGAAATGCCATGGGTGCAAGATGGGACATTGGCCGTAACATTGTTGTTATATTGCTCCAGGTCCCTTGAGGTACAGTGGGCATGATATCAGAAAATCCACTTAACAAAGCAGTATATGGAATAATGGGAGAATGGGTCAGGTATCAGGGGATTATGATGAAGAGAGAATTGTGGAGTATTATAAAGTTGTACTGAGGAACCCAGGTTGTAACTGGTAAAGCACCTATGGCTACGTAAGTACATCAGTGGAATACCCTAGACACCTCACTTGGGTATGACAGGTGAAGTTTAGGGATTAAGCGATAATTCTCTAGTCATTATGGTCATAAATGCAGTTGCAGTGACTTGACAGTGGATTTATCTTTCTGAACTTGTTGCTTAATTATTACAACATAGTGATATGGTGTAATGGGCCATTAGGATAGAATGTCATGTGAAATGTGGGATAACTAGGTAGAAGAAGATGAGTGGTAAGTTGTTAAGGTTAATTAAAGAGTTGAGGAAAACATATGGAATAGGATGGGTACATAAGTTTATAATTTGGCAGGAGTATGGTTCAAGGAAGCCTCATAAATCCCCATACCTTTCCTCCTATGCGATGATGTGACCCTGCTGCCAGAATGGATGAGTCAAAAGAGACAGACTCCAAGAGAGTTTCGGACTCCTGAATGAGACATCTTGAAGACTGTTGCAGGAAACAGCAAGTGAATCACGAAGAGGAACTTAATCACATCAAGTGTAAGTGTGATACACATTTGTGGTACATGTTAGCATGTCTAATGCTAGTTTTTGAGGATATTCATTGACTCCCAAGTTTCAAATGTGTCTGGATATGTGTTTTAGCTGTAGAAATGGTACAGATTGACTCTTATAGATGTAGTGAGTCAAAGACTAGATAATGTGTCTATAATAACTGTAAAGAACTGACTAGTTTGAGGTGCAGTAAGAGGGAGAATTTGGTGGGTCGGATTCATCAAATGGGGGAAGAGCGTAATAGCATAGATGGGCTTGTTGCCATAAAGTGGGAATTTGCTATAATTCACTGACCCATTGCTGTGACATGGCATCATTGTACACCTCAGGTAAGTGTCCTGGTGCTTTCCATAACCAGAAGAACTTTGTTGTGCAGCAAACATGGCTGTAGTGATCACAGTGCAACAATAGACCCACTATGGCGTGAACCAATATGGCCATCCAGCTAGGCAGGTCTTTGGTTCATTGGTCAGATAGGTATTTTGGTAAGTTGTTAACCACTGTTGTGCCATCTTCTGCCATAATACCATTCCATTGTCTCATGCCGAGCTGTGCCATCCAGGCACAGCTCTGGGGTTCGTACTTATATGCCTCCATCGCCCCATAATGGGCTGAACACCAGCAAGCCTTCTCCATGGCCAAACCTAGCCTCAGAGCCATTGTGTGCCAACTGCTGCTAGCCAGTTAGTCACATAATCACCTGACACAATGCTGCTTGGGAAGCTGTACTGTGCAAGGTCACTCTGCATTTGGAGTGCAATGAGACCACGAAACATGGACACCATGGTCAAATGCCAGAATGCATTACAGTATAAAAGCATGTACCTGTGGCTCTTAAGCTTGTTGCGACAATAAGAGAGTTATATGCACACTGTCTGTCATGCTGCAGCCACCTTACTTCCGCAACAGACTCCCGTAGCCCTTGCCAATCCATCTAACCTGCAATGCACAGGAGGAAGAATCTAAAGTCATCCTGACAACCTCTTCCACACTTCCATAGCAGTCATTGCACTCCAGGCTGTTACAAAATTATTTCGGGAAGTACTGGGTGGAATACAGGTGATGGAAGAAGTGAAGTCATCCACTCACTATATACACTTTGTAGTGGAGGGTTTGAGCGCTCTAGAGATTTCAGACAGTGTCTTTTTTTTTTTGGAGCTAACCATCACAAAACACACACACACATCTACAGACACAGATCTAGCTGCTTTCAGAAGCATCACTGTATAACATTTTCTGACTGACAGGTCAGGTAACCACTATAATCTTAGTAAGTATAGTACCAGACATAAATATTTAATTACATATCTGAAGCTTTACATACACTGATATTTCAGCTTGGTTTATTAGGTTTTCTGACACCATCTTAGTTATGTTATACCATAACCATTGAGCTTGAACTACAACATTAGTCTTGTCATACCTCATTTCATGTTTAATTAGACCATTAGTTTGTTCTGTGCTCTGAAGATCATTAACAGAATTTCTAACAAAATAATGTAGAATGACATAGCGTAGAGGCTGTTTATACATGATTTGCTTGTTTATATGGCTATATACTGGCATGTTACAGATTAATAAATAACAAAAGGCATAAATTTAATTAAAAGTGGTGTTGCACATCTGTTGATGAAACTTACTCAATTTTTATAATAAATGTAGAAGTCTTTACCTTCTGTACTACATATGTTACTACACTCCTGGAAATTGAAATAAGAACACCGTGAATTCATTGTCCCAGGAAGGGGAAACTTTATTGACACATTCCTGGGGTCAGATACATCACATGATCACACTGACAGAACCACAGGCACATAGACACAGGCAACAGAGCATGCACAATGTCGGCACTAGTACAGTGTATATCCACCTTTCGCAGCAATGCAGGCTGCTATTCTCCCATGGAGACAATCGTAGAGATGCTGGATGTAGTCCTGTGGAACGGCTTGCCATGCCATTTCCACCTGGCGCCTCAGTTGGACCAGCGTTCGTGCTGGACGTGCAGACCGCGTGAGACGACGCTTCATCCAGTCCCAAACATGCTCAATGGGGGACAGATTCGGAGATCTTGCTGGCCAGGGTAGTAGACTTACACCTTCTAGAGCACGTTGGGTGGCACGGGATACATGCGGACGTGCATTGTCCTGTTGGAACAGCAAGTTCCCTTGCCGGTCTAGGAATGGTAGAACGATGGGTTCGATGACGGTTTGGATGTACCGTGCACTATTCAGTGTCCCCTCGACGATCACCAGTGGTGTACGGCCAGTGTAGGAGATCGCTCCCCACACCATGATGCCAGGTGTTGGCTCTGTGTGCCTCGGTCATATGCAGTCCTGATTGTGGCGCTCACCTGCACGGCGCCAAACACGCATACGACCATCATTGGCACCAAGGCAGAAGCGACTCTCATCGCTGAAGACGACACGTCTCCATTCGTCCCTCCATTCACGCCTGTCGCGACACCACTGGAGGCGGGCTGCACGATGTTGGGGTGTGAGCGGAAGACGGCCTAACGGTGTGCGGGACCGTAGCCCAGCTTCATGGAGACGGTTGCGAATGGTCCTCGCCGATACCCCAGGAGCAACAGTGTCCCTAATTTGCTGGGAAGTGGCGGTGCGGTCCCCTACGGCACTGCGTAGGATCCTACGGTCTTGGCGTGCATCCGTGCGTCGCTGCGGTCTGGTCCCAGGTCGACGGGCACGTGCACCTTCCGCCGACCACTGGCGACAACATCGATGTACTGTGGAGACCTCACGCCCCACGTGTTGAGCAATTCGGCGGTACGTCCACCCGGCCTCCCGCATGCCCACTATACGCCCTCGCTCAAAGTCCGTCAACTGCACATACGGTTCACGTCCACTCTGTCGCGGCATGCTACCAGTGTTAAAGACTGCGATGGAGCTCCGTATGCCATGGCAAACTGGCTGACACTGACGGCGGCGGTGCACAAATGCTGCGCAGCTAGCGCCATTCGACGGCCAACACCGCGGTTCCTGGTGTGTCCGCTGTGCCGTGCGTGTGATCATTGCTTGTACAGCCCTCTCGCAGTGTCCGGAGCAAGTATGGTGGGTCTGACACACCGGTGTCAATGTGTTCTTTTTTCCATTTCCAGGAGTGTAGTTTTAAGTTAAGTGCTTGTAGTTGTTTGTGTCTACGTATGTAACATCATTATTGACCACTGAAAGTTCACTTGTGAGTAACGGAGATCATTTTTTCTTCTAATGTAGGTGTTTCAACAAAATTAATCATTTTTTGAAAATGTAATGTAATTGCCTAGATAAAATAAATCGACTCACCAAGTGGCTGCAGGAGAACACAAACATAAAAGTACTGAAATCTGCAAGCTTTCAGAGCCAGTGGCTCATTCTTCTGGAAGAGAAGTTGAAGAGGAAGGAAGAGGGCTTAAGGAAAAGCACTGTTGAGATTTGGGAAATGGAAGAGTTTGGAAATGTCTCCCAGTATCCCAGATCAGGGGAAACTTACAGGAGGGCATGAAAAGGAAAATCTTCATGTGTATTACGGTCATGTTAGTATTGGATTCCCCATGAAATTCAAGCTTGTTGCTAAATCTGAGCGGCTGAATCCCTATATATGGGGTGTCCCAAAATAATGTATACACTCATTGTAACTGAATATATCTTCAATTAAAAGACACAGAAATAAAATTTTTGCAGATAATGATTCAGAACCACGTTTAGCTGGACCTTAAGGTGTGCCACAAACATTGCGCTCCATTTCTATCTCCTTTAATTAGAGATTATTCAGTTTCAAAGAGTGTATATGTTATTTTGGGACACACTGTGTATATACTCATGTTTATGACCAGAAGGAAAGCAATCCTAGTGAGAATAAAGTAGTTGGACCCCTTCACTTCTCTTGCAGATCAGTGTCAGAAACAAGCTGATTTGTTATTAATCTCTGAAGGGGGTAAATAACAATCCTGCTGGAATGGATCCTGCATTCTACTACATCGTGCGAGGGCTTTCATGGGACACCATGCTCAAAGGTGCAGAAGTCATCACTGAACTCTGTTGCCGTTTTTTGAGCACATGATTCATTGAGGACTTTGCTGATGTGTCCATAGGCACACCAAGCAAATAACTTCTGAACAGTTTAAAAGTTCAACAAAACATCCATAGTTCACGTTACATGCTGTACTTGGGTATAAAAAAATCAAAACGGATATGATTGACAACAATATCTACCTATTGGCAGATTTCAAAAGCTGTCTTATGGTGAAAAGTCATTGGATTAGGTAATTTCTTATCTGTGGCAGCAGATTATGCTATAATATATTCTAATATTCTGCATGAAGTGCACAGTGATTTGCCACTATTTCCAGACTGCCAATTTTTGCCAAAATGGTTTGCTCCACAAGCTGGTGCCAATAGTGGGCAGTAGAAAAGGTATAAGAGTTGTAAGGCACATATTCTCTTGTATTTCAACAGATATTTCCAACTTCCTTTTCGCGTTGTGTAGCTGGAATCAGCTTAAACAATTGTTGCTCATCACATCTTTTATGTGACACCTAGTGCCATTTAAAGGCATTGGTTTGTTTCCCATTAATTTTTAAACTGAAATCTTATGTACCAATCTAAAGAGCACTCCCAGCTCCCAGAGGAATAAACAGTGATCCCTGTCAGAACATAACGACAAAACAAAACAAACTTTGCACTAGACTAATCTGGAAAATTCCATTTTTTAAAAATCATGTATGTAGCGGGACACAAACCAATGCTTTCTATCAACATTGGGCTTTGCATGAAGGACATGATGTGCTCTATTTGTACAAATATCTGCTGAAACAGCAGAGAAAATATGTCTGACTACTCTTAAGAGAGAAACCGTTTACACTGCGTTATAGAAACTGCCAGAAATGTCTCAGTCTGGGTACGGAACTTATTAGAGTACTCTTGTGGCTATCTCAATCATCCTGACTGCAAATCTGTACATCAGTCTGGTGATTTGACCTGTTGTGATGACATTTACGAGGGCAGTTCAATAAGTAATGCAACACATTTCTTTTCTCGGCCAATTTTGGTTGAAAAAACCGGAAATTTCTTGTGGAATATTTTCAAACATTCCCGCTTCGTCTCGTATAGTTTCATTGACTTCCGACAGGTGGCAGCGCTGTACAGAGCTGTTAAAATGGCGTCTGTAACGGATGTGCGTTGCAAACAACGGGCAGTGATCGAGTTTCTTTTGGCTGAAAACCAGGGCATCTCAGATATTCATAGGCGCTTGCAGAATGTCTACGGTGATCTGGCAGTGGACAAAAGCACGGTGAGTCGTTGGGCAAAGCGTGTGTCATCATCACCGCAAGGTCAAGCAAGACTGTCTGATCTCCCGCGTGCGGGCCGGCCGTGCACAGCTGTGACTCCTGCAATGGCGGAGCGTGCGAACACACTCGTTCGAGATGATCGACGGATCACCATCAAACAACTCAGTGCTCAACTCGACATCTCTGTTGGTAGTGCTGTCACAATTGTTCACCAGTTGGGATATTCAACGGTTTGTTCCCGCTGGGTCCCTCGTTGTCTCACCGAACACCATAAAGAGCAAAGGAGAACCATCTGTGCGGAATTGCTTGCTCGTCATGTGGCTGAGGGTACAATTTCTTGTCAAAGATTGTTACAGGTGATGAAACATGGGTTCATCACTTCGAACCTGAAACAAAACGGCAATCAATGGAGTGGCGCCACACCCACTCCCCTACCAAGAAAAAGTTTAAAGTCATACCCTCAGGTGGTAAAGTCATGGTTACAGTCTTCTGGGACGCTGAAGGGGTTATTCTGTTCGATGTCCTTCCCCATGGTCAAACAATCAACTCTGAAGTGTATTGTGCTACTCTTCAGAAATTGAAGAAACGACTTCAGCGTGTTCGTAGGCACAAAAATCTGAACGAACTTCTCCTTCTTCATGACAATGCAAGACCTCACACAAGTCTTCGCACCCGAGAGGAGCTCACAAAACTTCAGTGGACTGTTCTTCCTCATGCACCCTACAGCCCCGATCTCGCACCGTCGGATTTCCATATGTTTGGCCCAATGAAGGACGCAATCCGTGGGAGGCACTACGCGGATGATGAAGAAGTTATTGATGCAGTACGACGTTGGCTCCGACATTGACCAGTGGAATGGTACCGTGCAGGCATACAGACCCTCATTTCAAGGTGGCGTAAGGCCGTAGCATTGAATGGAGATTACGTTGAAAAATAGTGTTGTGTAGCTAAAAGATTGGGGAATAACCTGGTGTATTTCAATGCTGAATAAAACAACCCCTGTTTCAGAAAAAAAATGTGTTGCATTACTTATTGAACTGCCCTCGTATTAACAGCATTCCAGAGGCTAAAACGCGTGCATTTCTGCCTCCTCTAGTAACACGGTGTTGGCTCTCCTGCCAACCACAACATTGGCGACGAGGCAAAACCGCGTTCTTCTCTAAACTGCCCTGATTTACTTGTGTAATGGCTTCGCCACAATCTCCAGATGTACTGTCTGAATTTTATCGCTTACAGAATCAGCAGACGCAGGCATTACTGGATGCCCTTGGACAGCTTGTCCATGGTCAACGTGCAATGCAAAACGATGCGGCAGCCGCTGCTCCACCGCTAACGCAGCCACAACACGCAGTTGCACCAACTTTTCGACCTTTTGATGCTGCTCTGGAAAGCTGGACGGAGTGGTCACGCCAATTTGGATTCCATCTCGCCGCCTACAGAATTCAAGTAACGAGCGGCAGCCTTATCTCTTATCATCGGTCGGCGTACAAACGTACCGTGTGATAGTCAAATTATTTCCCCGACGCGACGTAGCATCTCTGTCCTACAAAAAAATTTTGTCTGCATTAGATGCATATTTCAAAGAATCAGTCAATGTAGTTGCGAAACGGTATACCTTCTTTCATACGAAACGTACGGCAGGTCAGACTAATCGGGAGTGGGTTGCAACCTTGCAAGGCCTTACTAGGGATTGTGCTTTTGAATGTCAATGTGGACTCCCTTATTTAGATACTATGGTACGTGATGCAATTGCACAGAACGTTTCTGATGTTCGTATAAGGGAACAGATTTTGAAACTAGTCAATCCCTCCCTTCAACAAGTGATGGACATATTGGATTGGCAGGACACACTTGACTTTGTTCAGGAATCATTTGAAACTTCGCCACCCATCTGTCAGGTTAACCGGCCCGCCGGGCGAGCTGCACGGAACAGTAAACAGTCCTCACGCCCTTGCGCCGCTGCCGCCAGGCTCTCAGCCACGTGTGCCGCGCCGGCAAGCAAATGCAGTGCTCAAATCCTGCCCGCGGTGCGCTACTAGACATTCACGTGAGAATTGCCCGTCACGCCAAGCTATTTGCTTTTATTGTAATAAAAAAGGACATGTTCAGAGTTTTTCCCAGAAAAAGCTCAGATTGGAAGCTCAAAAACATTCCAGGCACTTTGCTTCGCGCCGGAATCAGAATCGAACCAAGGATACTCAGGCTCGCGAAACTTCGCCCAGGGAAATTCATGTAGTTCATTCCACTCCGCTCAGTGCCACTCTCTCTAACAGTGACTGTGTTCATCCCACAAACAGTGTGCGTCGACATCGCCGGAAATGCCGTCAAGTCGCAAGTGATTATGTACCAGTGTCAGTTCACGTTGCATGAGACAGTCGCTCTTGTCGTCAACAGGACAATAAACTTTTTGTAGACTTGGACATTAACGGCAAAGTGATACCATTCCAGCTCGATACCGGAGCTGCAGTTTCACTGATCAATCAAGACACGTACAAACAGCTGGGCACACCTCTGTTGCGTGCCGCAAATGTTAAGTTAACTAGTTATTCAGGTCAAGATATCCCTGTGTTAGGACAGTACAGCCTTCTTGCAACATACAAAGGACAAACAAAACTTGTGTCATTTTACGTCCTTTGTTCTTCTTCTGCAGTGAACTTGTTTGGTTTCGATTTATTTCAGTTGTTTAACTTGTCTATAGTAAATCAGGTCCTACCAGTGACCCAGACTGTGCCTTCTGACAGTGTTTCTCGTCTATGTGAAGAATTTGCAGACATTTTTGCATCGGGCCTTGGTTGCGCTAAGAACTATAAAGCACATTTGGAACTGAAAGTAAACGTGCAATCGAAATTTTTCAGAGCGCGCAATGTTCCCTACGCATTGCGTGATGAGGTCGCAAAAACATTGCACGATTTGGAATCACAAGGTGTAATTGAACGTGTGCAGGCTTCTCTCTGGGCATCACCCTTAGTAATTTTGCCAAAACCTTCGGGAAAATTGCGACTTTGTGTGGACTTCAAGACAACAGTGAATCCACAACTAGTGATTGCAACTTTTCCTTTACCTCGCCCGGAAGATCTTTTTGATAAACTTTGCCCGGGTAAATATTTTTCGAAGTTGGACCTAGCAGATGCTACTTGCAAATACCGGTGGACGAAGAATCCCAGCGCGTTTTGGTGGTTAACACACATCTTGGGTTGTATCAATTCAAACGACTACAAACTGTTTGTGCATCGGTCCCTACTGCAGCAAATTATCTGGACGATATTGTGATCTCCGGAAAGACGGAAGAAGAACATTTGGCCAATCTCAGAACATTATTTCAGGTCTTGCGACAAAATGGTCTTCGCTTGCGGAAGGACAAATATGTGTTTTTTGCTCGTGATTTGCCATACCTGGGACATGTACTCAATGCCCAAGGCATACATCCCAGTCCCACGCACGTTCGTGCCATACAAGACTTGCCTTCGCCGCAGAATTTGAAGCAGCTACAGTGTGTGCGGGGAAAAATAAATTACTGTAACAGATATGTGCCACATGCCTCTTCCATTTCAGCTCCGCTTCATCGCTTACGCCGTAAAGGTGTTCCGTTTGTCTGGACGACGGAATGCGAACGCACCTTTCGCCAGTTGAAATCGGCGTTGCTTTCCAATACTTGCCTTACGCCATTCGATCCCCAGAAGCCCCTTTTGTTGATGGTGGTTGCATCGGATTCCGGGTTCGGTGCTGTGCTTGCGCACAAAGATGGGTCGTACGATCGCCCTATTGCCTTTGCGTCCAAATTGCTCTCGTCTGGGCAAAGAAATTATTCACAGATCGAGAAAGAAGCATTGGCTTTCGTATTTGGTGTTAACAAAGTTTCATGATATCTTGTATGGTCGTCATTTTACCATCATCACAGACCACAAACCTTTGACATCGCTTTTTCATCCGAACAGGCCTGTACCTCCACGTACATCACAGAAATTCATTCGCTGGTCTATTTTCCTCTCTCAGTACCGCTACGATATCTTGTATTGGTCCACTGCTAAGCACGGAAACGCCGATGCGTTGTCCCGCTTGCCTGTTGCTGAGGATAGGGCATTCGATTCCTCCGAACTTGCTTGCATGTTCATTGATGTGGAAACCGATGACGTGGTCGAATCGTTTCCGATTGATTTTCGTCGTGTAGCTACAGCCACAGCTGCCGACCCTGTCCTTGCTACCATTCTGCGTTTTGTTGCTACGCAATGGCCCTTGTCAAAGTCACGGATCGGGGACCCGTTGGTTCGCCGATTTTTTGCTCACAAGGAGAGACTTTTTGTTCGACGTGGTGTTTTGCTGTTGCGTTCTGATAATGATCAGTCCAGGGTCGTGGTCCCACGTTCGTTACAGTCCTCTGTCTTAAAGCTTCTCCACCAAGGACATTGGGGTATAGTGAGAACGAAACAACTTGCTCGTCAGCACTGTACTTGGTTCGGAATCGATGCCGCGATTACGAATATGTGCTCTTCTTGCATGATGTGTGCCGAACAACAATCAGCACCACCGCGGAAATTCTTTGCATGGCCAAAAGTCACTTCCCCTTGGCAACGCTTACACATCGATTTTGCTGGTCCATTCTGGAATGCTCGATGGTTGGTTGTGGTAGATTCATTCAGTTATTTTCCTTTTGTTGTCCGGATGTCTTCCACGACGTCATCTGCCACCATCCAAGCGTTATCTGCTATCTTTTGCATTGAAGGTCTTCCACAGACTATTGTTTCCGACAATGGCCCACAATTCATGTCCGCAGAATTTCAGTCATTCTGCAAGGTCAATGGTATTCAACATCTGACGTCCGTGCCGTTTTCGCCACAGTCAAACGGTGCCGCTGAACGATTGGTCAGGACTTTCAAGTCACAGATGTTGAAGTTGAAAGAGTCGCATTCTCGGGAGGACGCGTTATTGCTCTTTTTGTCCTCGTATCGCTCTCAGCCCCGAGATGGTCGCTCGCCGGCTGAGTTGCTCCACGGTCGTCATCATCGAACCTTGATGTCTTTGCTACATCCGCCGCATCAGTTTCCTGTGCAGCGGCAGACACCTGCTTTTGCCCCAGGCGACGTTATCTACTGCCGCCACTACCGAGGTTCACGGCGTTGGCTCGAAGGGCGCATTCTTCGTTGCCTCGGACGCGCTATGTATCTGGTTTTGGGGGCCTCTGGTGAGGTGCGCCGGCATCTCAATCAGCTGCGCCTCTGTCGTCGCACGGGATCTGCCGCTCGCCGTCTGCTTTCAGCGACGGTGCCGTCCGGTCAGCGCCCCGGGGACCCATGGATCTGGCTCGCCTCAGCCCCAGGTGTTACCGACGCTGCCTTCCATTTTGCCCCATGGCGGCGCGCCGCCGCCGCCTGTTCTCCCGCCGGCGACGCCCGCAGTGGACGCGTCGCTGCAACCGCCGGGCGCCTCCCTGGGTCACGCGCCGCCGATCGCTTCCCGTGACCAGTTGTCCTCCGACATGGAACTCTTGCCCGCTCCGGACCATATGTCGTCTTCGCCCGTCGGATGCCCCGGCCCGATGGAGGTCGACCTTCGGCCTCTCCTGTCTCTCTGCAGGCGCATACACCGCATGTTGGCGTGCACCCTGGAGCAGGTTTTCAGGCGTTTCCTAGCTCCCTGCGGTCCGAATGGCAGGGTGCGGGTGGCACAGCCTCGCCTGTTGTTAGGCTCCCCACCTCGTCGCATACGTCAACATGGGCTCCTCCCCACGGCGGGCGGAAGCCTTATACCACAACCGTACGCCGATTTGCGGGGGAGGAATGTGGTGTCACCGCCAGACACCACACTTGTTAGGTGGTACTCTTTAAATCGGCCGCGGTCCGGTAGTATACGTCGGACCCGCGTGTCGCCACTATCAGTGATTGCAGACCGAGCGCCGCCACACGGCAGGTCTAGAGAGACTTCCTAGCGTCGCCCCAGTTGTGCAGCCGACTTTGCTAGCGATGGTTCACTGCCTACTTACGTTCTCATTTGCCGAGACGATAGTTTAGCACAGCCTTCAGCTACGTCATTTGCTACGACCTAGCAAGGCGCCATTATCAGTTGCTATTGATATTGTGAAACATGTACTGTCAAAACCGACGTTCATCATTAATGGATTAAAGTTAAGTATTCCACCAGCTACGTCCGTTTTTCTAAATTCTAATTTCCTTGTCCTGTTCCAGATCTTACGCCAGCCTGCGTGAGCTAAAACGCGTGAATTTCGGCCTCCTCTAGTAACACGGTGTTTGCTCTCCTGCCCACCACAACACTTAGATTAACCTGTGATATTGCAATGTTAATCACTTAAATATGGTTACCTGTATATGTATTCCTAAAATTCCATTACTCTACATTAATTATTTTTTGGTATGGTGATTTTTTTTCTGTCAGTTTAGCTGCCAATGGTGTTAGGTGGGTGGGTGGGGGGGGGGGGGGAGTGGGACATGAGTGCTCCTACATCTGTTGCCGGAGAGAGCTAGCTGCTAGAGAGCTAGGGGATCAATTAATTTTTATGCGGGTTTCGCACGCTATGATATGGATCATGTGCTCATGCTATAGGGAGTGATCCTCATCAGCAGAAGCTCCTACCAAATATTATTATTGAAACGTTCTGGCAGATTAAAACTGTGTGCGTACTGAGACGTTTGCCTTTCATGGAAAAGTACTCTACTGACTGAACTATCCAAGCACGACTCTTGACCCTTCCTCACAGCTTTACTTCCACCAGTACCACATCTCCCACCTTCCAAACTACTCACAAGTTCTCCTGCAAAATGTTCAGGACTACCAATCCTGAAAAAAGGACATTACTGAGACATGGCATAGCCACAGACCGGGGGATGTTTCCAAAATAAAATGTTCACTTTACAATGGAATAGGTGCCGACACATGGTTTTGTGGCAGAAAAAAGTGTGTGCTGGACTGAGACTAGAACTTGCAGGCAATTGCTCTACTGACTGAGTTATTCAAGCAAGATAATCTGCTAGGAAGTTTCATACTGGCGCCCACTGTGCTGCAGAGTGAAAATTGCATTGGCTGTGGCTAAGCCATGTCTCCACATTATCCTTCCTCCCAGGACTGCTAGTCCTGAGAGTTTTGCAGGACAATTTCTTGAAGTTTGGAAGGTAGAAGATGACGTACTAGTGGAAGTGAAATTGTGACGATGGATTGTGAGTCATTCTGGGGTAGCTCAGTTGGTAGGGCACTTGCTAATGAAAGGCAAAGGTCCTGACTTTGAATCTCGGTCTAACAAACAGCTTTAATTGGCACACAGTTTCAAGTCCACTCTGCTACAGAGTGAAAAGTTTATTCTGTATTATTATTATTGGTATTGTTATTGTTATTGTTGCTACACTTATCAGTGTAGATTCCAAGTCTCCAGCTGCCACCATCCCTCGCAGAAGAAGAGCATGCTCAGCATTCTGGTACACGGGGCATACTCTATCTCAGACTACAAAGTCTGACAGCAGAGCTGCGGCACCTGTAATCCGTCTTCCACGATAATGTATACAGCAAACGAGAGATTCAGACGGCTCTGCGATGCAAGAGCCGGAAGAACGCCATGGAAGACGAAAAACCGGAAGAAGAAAATAAGAAGTCGCTTTCAACCCGTTTGCGGCAATGTATCGTCAAAACACCACATAACGCTTGTTTTTCGCCCACAAGCAGGAACCCGAGCTTTATCAGGGTTGGTGAAAAACGACTGGTGTCTTAAAAAAGCAGGGGTAGACCAAATGCCGTGTGAATACCGAAAAACTTGTATTGGACAAATGATCCGCAAAAATTGGAGATTGATGCATAGAACGTAAGCGCCACACTCACTTCCTGCAACAAGTCTGTAATAACAGAACACTGCACTGAACATGGACGTAAAACGAATTACCAGCAAGCGAAAGTCCTGCCTGCCATCGACAAATTCTGGGACTGCATTTTCAAAAGATCAGTTGAAATTTGTGCAACTGATAATTTAATCAACAGGTACACTGGCTTCCTGTGAGCAAGGAATGGGAGCCAGTACTAAGATCCATCAAAGCAAAACGTGACACGCAGACACTGATGCGACAGGGACGCCAGTTGGAAGACAACTGAGACCCTTCCCTCCATCGTCACAGTCGCAGGCACCCCTACAACCAGGCAGTTGCTGGAGAGCCCTGAACTCTGGACTGGCAGCAATAAGCAACACGAGCCGCAGCAACTACGAGGCCTGTTTTTTTTTTTTAAGTAAGGTCCGTTTTGTTGTAGAAACTAGTAGTTCGCGCGCATACCGCAATGAGCGGGTGCTTCGTGTACCGGCATACCTCGAGGACAACTGTGCTCAGTTTTGGCTCTGTAGCTAACCTGTACGGTTCTGTTCTATACTTTCAAAATGTTTAAGGCTAGGCGCAAATTGAGACGCGTATAGCGCGTGTGGCGCGACGCAGCGCAGCGCGCGTTTTTGTAACATCACAGGTTCAAATGGGACCGCGCAAATTGCGACGCGACGCGACTGGGACGCGACACGCGCCTGCGCCAGGTCGCGCGGCGTTGTGGTTGAGGCACAGTTTCTCGCGTCGCGCTTGCCTCGCTAGCACCGTGGGAAATTTGAGGCGGGGAGCGGAAAAGTAGCCCGGCCATATGCTCACATCGGAACGGCGCATATCAGCAGTGGTAGTATTGCCAATACGATAAATTTTGCCTTACTGTGTACTGAATTTTATCGCGTTTGGGTAGTGTTTCGTTTTTCGCCATTTAAACGGTCCAGCTTTCTTCGTTAGCACATTATACTTTTCTGTTATTTATATCTGCATAGTTTTGTTTTGTTTTTCTTCTGTCAAGAAAAATGTATACTTCAGTAACTGATGAGCCATTGGCCGCTGGAATTGCACCATATGCGCCCGCGATGTTTTCATATCGCAAGAAGGGACAGAGGGTAGTGAATAAGGAAGCAAGGAATATTATAAAATCATGTGATTAAGAATCAAGGCAGGAAAGTAAAGCAAGGTTATATTCTCGCTGCCTAGTAAGCTAGCGTATCTGTACGATCTGTTACAAAAATTTAGAAAGGGATAATCTCCACAGGTGTGATCCCTTTGTGCTTGTGGTAAAAATCGTCCAAGATCTGAACTATAGAAGTTTCACTGTGATTACTCTGATATGTATGTAATAATGTAATACGACACACTGTACTACATGCATGTGAACAACATATTTCCACTGCAAGCTAGAAACAGTCGAAAAGCGGTCACAAATAGTAATGTTTTAATTGGTTCGCCGTGATGAGAAAAAGCATTTCAGTTGTTGCATGGACATTATCAGCATTAATAAACTAATTATACAACAACAGGGTACACAAATGAAGAAAGTGGTCGGTATTATTACGAAAGTAGGAATATCCTAAAAGAGTGTTATAATTAGATATATTTAATTTGTTGAAATGTGCTACTGACAAAGGCAGATCTACTTTCATGACAATGTTTTTCAAACTCCATCTCACAAGGCACACATGGCTAGCTTGTGCATTCCTGTCGCGCGCATTATCCTTCGCTGCTGAAAATACACTGACCATTGTGTTGTGCGACAGATCAATTGTTTATTTTTCTCAATAACAACTATTTTCTTCGTTATCACGCATTGTCAGTTTGGCAAGCCCTAGGTGAGTACACAGTATCTGGAATGTGCCTGTCGTTCCGCCTGAAGGAACGCTCGTCATTATTTTAATACTGCTCAGATCAAGAGAAGGAATAAAATCCTTTGGTAAGTTTCCATTCCAGTCGCTCGGTGTTAAAAATACGATGGGTTACGGGGATTCCACCAAAATTCCAACAGAATTGCCAATCTGTTTTTGTGTTAGTTGTTAACCTTTTCTCATTCGAAGAAGCGTCACCATTTATGAGTAAAGGCCACATTTCTCTTGGTGACTGGTTTAATTGTACTTCCTTTGTCACAATGTAATTTGCCAAACTCATCTCACAGCAGCTATTGAGACAGAATTCCGAAACGGAGGGCCTCATTAAACAAGTAATTGGCAATCACAGAGCTCAATAGCTTACGAAAAACCTCATAGTATCAGTTTGCAGTAACATAAAAGAAGAAATTTCATGTTTATTTTCATACTAGGAAGCTCTTGTTTCACTAGCTGTCGCTAACTCTTAAAAAATTAGTCACTGGAGTGAAATAAATAAAAAAAGAAGTAGTGATATGTCGCCATAGATAAGAAAGTTCCGTGTGTTTAATAATTGGCAAAACACTCTCCTCCTTGTGTGCTATCATTCGCCAAACTTTCGTTTCGATGTCTCGAGCGGTTTATGAGATACGAGAGATGTTGCGAGTATTTCATTCTCGCGGGCGTGAGATTGGAAGTGAGTGCGCTACATGGGATCCATTTTCTCGAGATCGGAGGCAGATAGAGATCTCCTCCCAAGTCCAAACAATAATTCAGCATGCTAGCTAAATTTCATACGCAGCAACATATGGTGCAATACGCACCAAACGCAAAATCATAGCGACCCGTAATTTTCGTTGCAAACTTTTTGAGTTTTGCGTAGTGTATTACTAAAATGTGCACATCACAATAAGAATGGTTAGTAGCGAGGTGATGGGCACTTCGTCACGAAGCTGACATATAACGCTACAAGTAAGGCAAAAAATCATATATTTTCAGAGAATAGTTTCTGTAAAATCGTTTGAGAAAGATAAGAGGCTGCGCGCGCTTCGGTTCAGTCAGCGCTGCAGAAATTCATCGACAAATTTGCGAAGTGTATGGTGATACTGTTATGAGTGAAAGCAAAGTGCGTAGGTGGGTACGACAATTCAAAGATGGCCGGGCCAACGTCCATGATGAGGACCGCTCCGGTCGTCCTTCTTTGATTACAGACGATATGGTGGATTCAGTTGAAGTGAGGATTCATGAGAACAGGAATTTCACAATTACAGGTCTCTCTAACGAATTTCCTGACGTGTCGAGATCAGTGCCTTACGACATTGTTTCTGAACACCTGAAGTTTAGGAAACTGTGCTCCCGTTGGGTCCCGAAACTCGTAACAGAGGACCACAAAATCCAAAGATTTGAGTGTGCGATAAAGTTCTTGACTCATTATCATGAAGAAGGTGATGGCTTCTTGAGTCAGATCGTAACTGGAGACGAAACACGGGTTTCGCATATCATGCCTGAATCGAAGCAACAGAGCATGGAATGGAGACACACACACTCATCTGTAAAGGTGAAGGCCGAACAGACTATGTCCCAGCGCAAAATCATGGCGTCGGTGTTTTGGAATAGGCATGGTGTTTTGATGGTCGACTTCATGCAACGAGGAGCCACTATCAATGGAAAAGCAAGTCCGCAGCTCGTGGTCGTGCGATAGCATTCTCGCTTCCCGCGCCCGGATTCCCGGGTTCGATTCCCGGCGGGGTCAGGGATTTTCTCTGCCTCGTGATGACTGGGTGTTGTGTGATGTCCTTAGGTTAGTTAGGTTTAAGTAGTTCTAAGTTCTAGGGGACTGATGACCATAGATGTTAAGTCCCATAGTGCTCAGAGCCATTTGAACATTTTTTTGGAAAAGCACACCCTGAGAAAGCCACGCAGAGCGATTCAAAACAAAAGACGCAGCATGCTGACGAAGGGAATTGTCCTTCTCCATGACAATGCAAGACCTCACATTGCTGGTCAGACCAGCGATTTATTGGAAGGTTTTGGCTGGGATGTTTTAGACCACCCACCCCACAGACCTGATCTTGCGCCGAGCGAGTACCATTTGTTCCTCCACCTTAAACAACACCTCAGTGGCAACCATTACAATGATGACGACGACGTGAAAACGGCCTTGAACTCTTCTTTATCGGAACAGGCGGCAAGTTTTTTGAAGAGGGTATTTTAAAATTGGTTGAGAGGTATGATACGTGTTTCAACAGACTTGGCAACTACGTGGAAAAATAGAGCGAAGTATGTACTTTATGAAAATACATTTATTTTTTTGAAATAACCTTTCGTTGTGTACTTATGTTCAAACGAACCTTACTTAAAAAAACACGCCTCGTACATTAGGCTGGTATTACACTATCAGATTTTCTTTGACACAGTTTCTTTGTCAAATAAAATTTGGTAGTGTAATAAGGAACTTCGTCAAAGTTAGGTCTTGGTCAAATTTTCTTTGATCGAATCTACCGCCTCACCTTAGACTTGACCAAAGAAAGCGTTCATCTCCAGTTTACTGCGTGGAGAAACGTGATGTGATTTATGATATTATTTTCGCCAATGTTCACTGCGGTATTCGAGCGCTATACTGTAAAACTATAGTTGCTTTCTCCTATTGCAGGAAATAACAGTGTTATGGTACGGCAAGTCTGCCTTTTGCAGATGCACCATTTCTGATGCGTCTACTTCGTAAAACTATAACGTCAAATATCTTTGTCAAATAAAATCTGATGGCAGAGTAATAACCCCAAAGAGGCCAATATACAGAGTGTGTTCCATAAGTAATACGACCAATTTTTTTATGCAATGGTGCACCACAGCGTGTTGTACCCGGCCGGGCTAAGTGGAGGGGGGTGTTAGTTTCAAAATGCTCTTTGTCTCATTCGGCTGCGAGCTGCCTGAGAGTCAGGATGTGCGTTTCCATCAACCCCGTATTGAGTTTATGTAACACGGTACAATGGATCATTCTGTAGAGCAACGGTATGCTATCAGATTTTGTGTTAAACTTGGGAAGTCCGCCACCGAAACGTTTCCATTACTTCAGCATGCCAAATCACAAGTTTTCCAGTGGCACAAGTCGTTCATGGAGGGCTGAGAGGAGATCACCGACGAACCTCGCAATGGACGGCAATCAACCGCACGAGTCGACGAAAATGAGACGCATGTGCGCGATTGTTTGAACTCTGACAGACTGCTGAGCCTTCAATTGATAGCACAAACTCTAAACATGTCAAAAACAACCGTTTTCCGCATTGTGACCGAAGATTTGTGCATGAGAAAGATGTTTGCCGAACTCGTCCCAAAAGTATTAACCGACGAACACAAGCACATGCGAGTGCTTCGGTGACGAGAAATGTTAGAAATGTGTGAAAAAGATCCTCATTTTTTAAACTCAGTGATCACTGGTGATGAGTCGTAGACTTTTGAGTACGACCCTGAGACAAAAAGGCAGAGTTCAGACTGGCACACTCCATCGTCGCTCCGTCCCAAGAAGGCACACACAAGCAAGTCCAGGATCAAAACCATGCTCATTGCCTTGTTTGACGTCAGAGGCATTGTGCATTACGAATTCATACCTACCGGGACTACAGTGAACTCAGCTTTCTACTTGGAAGTGCTCAAAAGACTGAAAAGGAGGGTCTCACGCTGACGAAGTGACATCAAGGACACGTGGAAAGTGCACCATGATAACGCGCTGAGTCACAGCGCCTTCATTTTCAACGACTTCCTGGCCAGGACCAAGACCCCATTGGTTCCCCAGCCTCCCTACAGTCCTGAAATGCTTCCCGCTGACTTTTTTTTGTTTCCTCAGTTAAAAGGAGTCATGAAAGGAAAACATTGGGGCACAATTGAAAGCATCCAGGCGCATGTTACATCAGCTCTAAAGGACATCCTGGAAAAGGCATTCCAGGATGCCTTCGAGGCATGGAAACACCGCCTCCAGAAGTGTATCGACACAAAAGGGTGCTATTTTGAAAATTTTTGATTATTTGTACGAATATATTCAATAAATGATTTTTTATGAATTTGGTCACATCACTTATGGAACGCACAATGTATTTGCCAAAGGAAATATGATGAATATTTTATCACATTTCTTTGTCAAGGAAAATCTGATAGTGTAATACCGGCCCTACTGACAGGGAAAAATTCTGCACCTGGTGAAAACTGCGTTAAAAGATTTCATCAAAGAAAACTTCCTACGCAATCCTAGTCCTGGCATTACTCAACATATTCAGCTACTGCATGAAAGAAGAAATTGTACTCGCAACATGGAGAGTCTCCAATATCATAATGGTACCCAAGGCAAACAAACTGCAGACAGATGCAAAATCGAACAGACCAATCTCAAACACAATAGCCGAAAGATACAACAGAAAAATAACAGATCACCTAAGAAAATACGTGAAACGAAAACGGATAATACCTATGTGCCGAGCGGCATTCAGGAAAAATGGTTCAAATGGCTCTGAGCACTATGGGACTTAACTTCTGAGGTCATCAGTCCCCTAGAACTTAGAACTACTTAAACCTAACTAACCCAAGGACATCACACACACCCATGCCCGAGGCAGGATTCGAATCTAGGACCATAGGGGTCGCGCGGTTCTAGACTGTAACGACTAGAACCGCTCGGCCACTCCAGCCGGCGCATTCAGGAAAGAACGTTCGACAAGTGACCTGTTCGTAAAACTAACAACAGACATTACAGGTGCAATGAATGGAAGCCGTTGCACTTCAGCCATCTGTCTCGACATAAAGATAGCCTTTGACCAATTATGACACAAAGGGCTACTTCGCAAACTGGCAGACCTCCACATCCCCACCAAAATGATAAGTTTCATAGAACATCAAATAAAAGGGAAACAGTGCAAAGTAAACATTGGAGGCTCGATGTCACCACAGACAGGGTTACCACAAGGGGCTATATTACCACCAGTCTTATATGCACTCTACACAACAGACGTACCTCTACCCAACAATGCAGAAGGAATCCTGGTCTTATATGCAGAATGACAACAATCACAAGCAAAGCAAAAGCGTACCTAAAAAAATTAGAAGTATAGATGGATGGAGAATTGGTGAATGAAGCCAAAAAAAGAAAATGACAAGTAATACTCTTCCACCACAGGCACCTAATGAAAAAGAAGCAGTACGATAATAGGGATATCCAAATTACGTTATGGGATACACCATAAAACTAAGCAACAGTTACATAAGTTGGACTGCACCTGGACCAAAACTTAAACTGGAAAAAATCCACCTATAATACCTATTAAACAGATCCAGGAAGAGACAAGGGTTTGTCAGGCAAGTGTAGAGGAAATTCCATGGATGTAGTATCAACACCACTCTCCACGTATACAAAACAAACAGAAGACAGATCTTAGAATACGGAGCTCCAGTACTGGGAGATATAAACTAAACTGTCGAGAATAAACTAATACGAAGTTTTGCAAAACTGTCATACTGGGCCAGCAGCAAAGACACATTTAGAGTAACAAAAACAATGCCTCTCCAAACAAGACTCGCAAACCTACAAAAGAGGCCTATTGAAAGACCTTCCAGACATGGAATTCATAGCAACAAAAAACGACCAACAACCAGGAAACCAAATGCAAAGTACATCAAGACAGCCAGGACACTTGCACAAAGTACAACCAATTATTACCAGAATCAGCACTCACAATGCTGCCACTAACAGAGCAAGAACAAACCCCAGAACACCTGGATAAATGCCTGCCACCAGAACCCTCACCACACCCTGAACCACCTCAAAGTAGGACAATAATATCTTCTCAAAATCTCAAAAATAAGATTGGTGTAAATTCAACTGACCAGTGTGCAATCCAGAACAAAACAATAAAAATAAAGTAACACAAGAATTAAAACAACAGGCCAACATACAAAGCTACAAAGCAACAAATACAAATAAATACACTCCTGGAAATTGAAATAAGAACACCGTGAATTCATTGTCCCAGGAAGGGGACACATTCCTGGGGTCAGATACATCACATGATCACACTGACAGAACCACAGGCACATAGACACAGGCAACAGAGCATGCACAATGTCGGCACTAGTACAGTGTATATCCACCTTTCGCAGCAATGCAGGCTGCTATTCTCCCATGGAGACGATCGTAGAGATGCTGGATGTAGTCCTGTGGAACGGCTTGCCATGCCATTTCCACCTGGCGCCTCAGTTGGACCAGCGTTCGTGCTGGACGTGCAGACCGCGTGAGACGACGCTTTATCCAGTCCCAAACATGCTCAATGGGGGACAGATCCGGAGATCTTGCTGGCCAGGGTAGTTGACTTACACCTTCTAGAGCACGTTGGGTGGCACGGGATACATGCGGACGTGCATTGTCCTGTTGGAACAGCAAGTTCCCTTGCCGGTCTAGGAATGGTAGAACGATGGGTTCGATGACGGTTTGGATGTACCGTGCACTATTCAGTGTCCCCTCGACGATCACCAGTGGTGTACGGCCAGTGTAGGAGATCGCTCCCCACACCATGATGCCGGGTGTTGGCCCTGTGTGCCTCGGTCGTATGCAGTCCTGATTGTGGCGCTCACCTGCACGGCGCCAAACACGCATACGACCATCATTGGCACCAAGGCAGAAGCGACTCTCATCGCTGAAGACGACACGTCTCCATTCGTCCCTCCATTCACGCCTGTCGCGACACCACTGGAGGCGGGCTGCACGATGTTGGGGCGTGAGCGGAAGACGGCCTAACGATGTGCGGGACCGTAGCCCAGCTTCATGGAGACAGTTGCGAATGGTCCTCGCCGATACCCCAGGAGCAACAGTGTCCCTAATTTGCTGGGAAGTGGCGGTGCGGTCCCCTACGGCACTGCGTAGGATCCTACGGTCTTGGCGTGCATCCGTGCGTCGCTGCGGTCCGGTCCCAGGTCGACGGGCACGTGCACCTTCCGCCGACCACTGGCAACAACATCGATGTACTGTGGAGACCTCACGCCCCACGTGTTGAGCAATTCGGCGGTACGTCCACCCGGCCTCCCGCATGCCCACTATACGCCCTCGCTCAAAGTCCGTCAACTGCACATACGGTTCACGTCCACGCTGTCGCGGCATGCTACCAGTGTTAAAGACTGCGATGGAGCTCCGTATGCCACGGCAAACTGGCTGACACTGACGGCGGCGGTGCACAAATGCTGCGCATCTAGCGCCATTCGACGGCCAACACCGCGGTTCCTGGTGTGTCCGCTGTGCCGTGCGTGTGATCATTGCTTGTACAGCCCTCTCGCAGTGTCCGGAGCAAGTATGGTGGGTCTGACACACCGGTGTCAATGTGTTCTTTTTTCCATTTCCAGGAGTGTATAAGATAATTGTAAGAAAAATCTTAAATGTCTCAATATTAATTTCAAGTTAATTGTAAGAACTATAATGTTCAGAATAACCTAAATAAGAAGGTAAAAAAACAACAGTGAAAAATTATAAATGTTGCAATTACCGTATGGCAGTGAAGCTTGAAAGATATGTTGATAAGTTAATGCAGAAGCGATTTACAACATAAAAAATTTGTTCTCATTTTGGCCACCAGGTGCAAATCAGGTGCTGTACAGCATCTTGTCGACATCTTAGGTGCTTATATTGAACAAATTGTGTATGTAGCAGTTAGTAATAAAATTAATATTATGTATTTCTCGCTTGTTTGACCTTCTATGCTCACATCCCGTTCCTGAAACATTTAATATGCAAATATTTCATATGTTTTACTTGCGTTACAGCGCCAGATTTGCACCTGGTGGCCAAAATTTGAATTAATTTTTTCCAGCCTACTTCAGTTCCACATTCATGCATTAGAATATCTTCCAAGTTTCACTGCTGTATGATAAATACAGTCCACACTGGACCTTTGTGAGTAGCTGCACTTTAATTATAAACTCCTAGTATATTTATTTATTTTATTTACACATCAAGTTCCGTAGGACCAAATAGAGGAGCAAATCTCGAAGGTCATGGAATGGGTCAGTACATGAAATTACAACATAAAAGTAATAACAGATAAAAATAAATGTTTATGAACCTGAAAAAGCCAGTCCATAAGTTCGAGTAAACACAATCAACAATACAACAAGAATCAGCTTAATTTTTCAAGGAACTCCTCGACAGAATAGGCACCCCCCCGCCCCGCCACTTGACCATACCCCACTCAGACCCCACATCACAGACATTATCAACATTGTGAATAATGACCTTTTGCTGTCTGTTGCTAAAGTAAGAGCTGAACCAACTGTGAGCTACTCCCGGTATTCCATAATGGTCCAACATCTGGAGCAATATTTTGTGATCAACACAATCAAATGCCTTAGTTAAATCAAAAATATGCCAAGTGTTCGAAACCTTTTGTTTAAACCATCCAGTACCTCACAAAATGGCTCTGACCACTATGGGACTTAACTGCTGTGGTCATCAGTCCCCTAGAACTTAGAATTACTTAATCCTAACTAACCTAAGGACATCACACACATCCATGCCTGAGGCAGGATTCGAACCTGCGACCGTAGCGGTCACGCGGTTCCGGACTGTAGCGCCTAGAACCGCACGGCTACCCCGGCCGGCCCAGTACCTCACAGAGAAAAGAGAATATAGGATTTTCAGTTGTTAAACGACTTCTAAAGCCAAACTGTACATTTGATAGTAGATCATGTGATACAAAATGATCAATTACCCTTATATACGCAGCCTTTTCAATACTTTTTCAAACACTGATGGCACAGAAATAGATCTAAAATTATCTACATTATCCCTTTCTCCCTTTTTATAACGCGACTTTACTACTGAGTATTTTAATCGTTCAGGAAACCGACCATTCCCACAGGAAAAATTACAAATATGGCTAAATACAGGGCTAACATGCGCAGCATAGTACTTTAATAGTCTGCTAGACATTCCATCACAACCATGAGATTCCTCAGTCTTCAGTGATTTTATTATTGACTCAATCTTCCTGTTGTCTGCATCACAGAGGAGTATTTCAGATATCAATCTCGGGAAGGCATTTGCCAAGAAAGTTATATGATTCCCCATAGAAACAAAATTTTTATTTAATTCACCAGCAATGCTCAGAAAATGATTGTTAAATACTGTACATATATCTGATTTATCAGTAACAGAAATATTTTTACTGCGAACAGACTTTATATCGTTGACCTCGTGCTACTGACCAGACCCTTCCTTCACAGCTGACCACATGGTTTTAATTTTATCCTGTGAATTAGCTATTCTATTTGCATACCACATACTCTTTGCCTTCCTAATAACATTTTTAAGCGCCTTGCAATACTGTTTGCGATGGGCTACTGTAGCTTGATTGTGACTACTTCTAACATTTTGATATAATTCCCTCATTGTTCTACAAGATATCCTTATCCCACTAGTCAGCCACCCGCTGCCTATTACTGCTAGTACCCCATTTAGAACGTTCGAATGGAAAGCAACTCTCAAAGAGCATGAGAAATGTGTTAAGGAAAGCATTATATATATATATATAGCATTACATATATATATCACCTATGTTATCAGCACTGAACACTCTATTGCTGTTGGATTAACTTTACTATACAGTTTGTAATTAAATATGGCATTTGTTTGAGTACTAAAGCTTTTTAGTGTTAAAATTTGTGCCTCATGGTCTGAAAGGCCATTCACCCTTTTACTGACAGAAGGCCCATCTAGTAATGAAGAATGAATAAAAATTATGTGCTTCTGTTTCCCTGCACCCTAGTTGGAAAAAACACCGTCTGCATCAGATCATATGATTTTATGAGATGCAGTAATATGGTCAGCATTAACAAAAAAAAATGAAAATATTTTTTAACCTAAAAGGCTGAAAGAGCAACCAAGACGCTCTAAACAGGTCGTCCTCCTCCCTCAGAGGAAGCGAATGAAAAGAAATAACAAAATAGAAAACAAAAAAAGCAAACACTTCATCCATCATCATTATCTGATGATGGCGTATCGGCTGTCTGTCGTAATACGAGGCGTGTTTTTTAATTAAGTACCGTTTTGAAATTTAAAAAAGACGTGTTAAGATATCTCAATAATTTTATTTTTACATGAAAGCCTGTACCTTAATCTACTTTACTACATAATTTCCATCAATATTGAGGCACTTGTCATAAAGTTGTACCAGTTTTTGAATACCCTCCTCAGAGAAGTCTGCCGCCTGACTTATTAACCACTGCATCACCACTGTTTTGACTTCGTTATCATCTTGAAGACGCTGACCGCCCAGGTGTTTCTTCAAGCGCAGGAACAGATGGTAGTCACTGGGCGCAAGATCGGGGCTGTACGGAGGATGATCTAGAGTTTCCCATCGAGAAGATGTGATGAGATCTTTGGTCTGATTCGCCACATGCGGACGGGTGTTGCCTTGCAGCAAAACGATGCCCCTTACTCAACTTGCCACGTCTTTTGTTCTGAATTGAACGGCGCAGGTTGTGCAATGTCTTACAGTAAGCTGCTGCATTGATTGTCTCATTACGAGGCAGAAATTCCACAAGTAATACTCCTTTTCTGTCCCAAAAAACTGTGCACATGATCTTCAGGTCAGAAATTGTTTGCTTAAACTTCACTTTTCTGGGTACATCTACATCTACATCTATACTCCGCGAGCCACCTTACGGTGTGTGGCGGAGGGTACTTATTGTACCACTATCTGATCCCCCCCTTCCCTGTTCCATTCACGAATTGTGCGTGGGAAGAACGACTGCTTGTAAGTCTCCGTATTTGCTCTAATTTCTCGGATCTTTTCGTTGTGATCATTACGCGAGATATATGTGGGCGGTAGTAATATGTTGCCCATCTCTTCCCGGAATGTGCTCTCTCGTAATTTCGATAATAAACCTCTCCGTATTGCGTAACGTCTTTCTTGAAGTGTCCGCCACTGGAGCTTGTTCAGCATCTCCGTAACGCTCTCGCGCTGACTAAATGTCCCCATGACGAATCGCGCTGCTTTTCGCTGGATCATGTCTATCTCTTCTATTAATCCAACCTGGTAAGGGTCCCATACTGATGAGCAATACTCAAGAATCGGACGAACAAGCGTTTTGTAAGCTACTTCTTTCGTCGATGAGTCACATTTTCTTAGAATTCTTCCTATGAATCTCAACCTGGCGCCTGCTTTTCCCACTATTTGTTTTATGTGATCATTCCACTTCAGATCGCTCCGGATAGTAACTCCTAAGTATTTTACGGTCGTTACCGCTTCCAATGATTTACCACCTATGGCATAATCGTACTGGAATGGATTTCTGCCCCTATGTATGCGCATTATATTACATTTATCTACGTTTAGGGAAAGCTGCCAGCTCTCGCACCATGCATTAATCCTCTGCAGGTCTTCCTGGAGTACGTACGAGTCTTCTGATGTTGCTACTTTCTTGTAGACAACCGTGTCATCTGCAAATAGCCTCACGGAGCTACCGATGTTGTCAACTAAGTCATTTATGTATATTGTAAACAATAAAGGTCCTATCACGCTTCCTTGCGGTACTCCCGAAATTACCTCTACATCTGCAGATTTTGAACCGTTAAGAATGACATGTTGTGTTCTTTCTTCTAGGAAATCCTGAATCCAATCACAAACCTGGTCCGATATTCCGTAAGCTCGTATTTTTTTCACTAAACGTAAGTGCGGAACCGTATCAAATGCCTTCCTGAAGTCCAGGAATACGGCATCAATCTGCTCGCCAGTGTCTACGGCACTGTGAATTTCTTGGGCAAATAGGGCGAGCTGAGTTTCACATGATCTCTGTTTGCGGAATCCATGTTGGTTATGATGAAGGAGATTTGTATTATCTAAGAACGTCATAATACGAGAACACAAAACATGTTCCATTATTCTACAACAGATTGACGTAAGCGAAATAGGCCTATAATTATTCGCATCTGATTTACGACCCTTCTTGAAAATGGGAACGACCTGCGCTTTCTTCCAGTCGCTAGGTACTTTACGTTCTTCCAGCGATCTACGATAAATTGCTGATAGAAAGGGGTAGGGGTAGGGGGTAAATCTGAATGCCGCCATTCCGTGGACTGTTGCTTTGATTCTGGTATGACATAGGCCACCCATGTTTCATCTTGAAGAAACGCCTGGGCGGTCAGCGTCTTCAAGACGATGACGAAGTCAAAACAGTGGTGATGCAGTGATTAACAAGCCAGGCGGCAGACTTCTCTGAGGAGGGTATTCAAAAACTGGTACAACATTATGACAAGTGCCTCAACATTGATGGAAATTATGTAGAAAAGTAGATTAAGGCACAGGCTTCCACGTAAAAATAAAATTGTTGAGATATCTTAGGACGTCTTTTTTTAAATTTCAAAACGGTACTTACTTAAAAAACACGCCTCGTATATGGGACTTACAACGATCAGATCCGTCAGTACTCCCGAAAACGAGGGAAGCTATCTTCGTTTTATTTTAATTTATGTTCATTTTGTAGCCTCTTTTCAAGACTCTATGCATCCAGTCAGTTGCTCTTGCGGGTCCTTTGCCGTCTGTGATTGAACTACACTCATCGGCGCACCTTAAAGATACTGATTTTTTTCTTCCTGAATCATTCTTCAGTTTCTAAATTATTCCATTTCTTTATTTCCCCATTACTGCTTGATAAATACGCAGGTGAAACAACATGGGAGATAGGCTACAACCTTGAATTAATCCTTTCTCAATTCATTACTCTTATCTTCATCACAAAGACGCGCAAGTCAGTGAAGTGGCATCAAATACATTGCTGGAAAAAGAAACAACACCTGGAAAAACGAAGCTGATTCTAATTCTTTCTTCTTCTTCTTTATCGTCACTTTGTCCCACGTCACGTAGGGTCTGTGTTGCTCTTCTGGATCCTTCTCCTCCATGGTACTCTATCCATTGCCTCTTCCTCCTTCCATCCTTTCTCCCTTAGGTCCCCGGGTATCTTATCCTTCCACCTCATCTTCGGTCTTCTTCTCCTTCTCGCTCCTTCAATCTTTATATCTTCAACTCTGTTTCCGATATACTCTTCCCCTTTTCTCTCTAAGTGTCGGTACCACCTTAGTCTGCTCTCTTGTATCTTTTTCCCCATGGGTCCCTCTTTCACAGCTCCTCTAACAAATTCATTTCTAATCCTGTCCTTTCTTGTTACCCCACACATCCACCTCAGCATCCTCATTTCCGCCACTTCCATCTTCCTTTCCTGGGCTACTGTGATTGGCCATGTCTCTGCCCCATATATCATAGCAAGCCTTACCACCGACTTGTACACTTTCCCTTTCAACCCAATGCTAACCTTCTTGTCGCACAGCACTCCACTCATTTTCCTCCAGTTGTTCCAACCGCAATTTATTCGGTGTTGTATCTCGCTTTCCAATCCTCCGTCCCTCTGTATGTACGACTCCAGGTATTTAAATTTGCAGACCGATTTCAGCTCATCGTCCTGTATCTTGCAAGACCTCATCTGCACATCCTTCAGTACTAAATATTCTGAGTTTGTCCTGCAAATTTTCATCCCTCTTTCTTGTAGTGCCTTCATCCAATCCTCCACCTTTTCCTCAAGTCTGTCGATGCTCTGCTCACAATCATCCGCAAACATCATATTCCACGGCGCTTCCTTCTTCACATCGTTCACCAGCACATCCATAATCAGGTCAAAGAGGTAGGGACTAAGCGCAGACCCTTGATGTAACCCTACTGTTACTGGAAACTCCTTTGCCATGCCCACACTACTTCTCAACTGTGTCATTGCTCCTCTGTACATTTCCTTCACTAACCTCACATACTTCTCTGGCACACACTGCTCTCTCATGCTTCTCCATATTTCGTCCCTTTGGACTCTGTCATATGCTTTCTCCAAATCAATGAAAGCCATATGTAGATCGGCTTGTAGCTCCCCGTGTCTCTCCAATACCCGCCTTAAAGCATGTATTGCATCAGTCGTTCCTCTTCCAGGCATGAACCGAAACTGTTCTCAACACACCACAATCTCCTTGCGTAATCTTGCTTCTATAACTCTTTCCCAAATGTTCATTGTGTGTGCCATCAGTTTAATACCTCTATAGTTACTGCAGTCCTGCACATCACCTTTCCCCTTAAATACTGGGAGCAGCACACTAGTTCTGCTACTGATGTGCGAATTAGCTGCGACAGCAGCTAAAACACCTACATCTACATCTATACTCCGCGAGCCACCTTACGGTGTGTGGCGGAGGGTACTTATTGTACCACTATCTGATCCCCCCTTCCCTGTTCCATTCACGAATTGTGCGTGGGAAGAACGACTGCTTGTAAGTCTCCGTATTTGCTCTAATTTCTCGGATCTTTTCGTTGTGATCATTACGCGAGATATATGTGGGCGGTAGTAATATGTTGCCCATCTCTTCCCGGAATGTGCTCTCTCGTAATTTCGATAATAAACCTCTCCGTATTGCGTAACGCCTTTCTTGAAGTGTCCGCCACTGGAGCTTGTTCAGCATCTCCGTAACGCTCTCGCGCTGACTAAATGTCCCCATGACGAATCGCGCTGCTTTTCGCTGGATCATGTCTATCTCTTCTATTAATCCAACCTGGTAAGGGTCCCATACTGATGAGCAATACTCAAGAATCGGACGAACAAGCGTTTTGTAAGCTACTTCTTTCGTCGATGAGTCACATTTTCTTAGAATTCTTCCTATGAATCTCAACCTGGCGCCTGCTTTTCCCACTATTTGTTTTATGTGATCATTCCACTTCAGATCGCTCCGGATAGTAACTCCTAAGTATTTTACGGTCGTTACCGCTTCCAATGATTTACCACCTATGGCATAATCGTACTGGAATGGATTTCTGCCCCTATGTATGCGCATTATATTACATTTATCTACGTTTAGGGAAAGCTGCCAGCTCTCGCACCATGCATTAATCCTCTGCAGGTCTTCCTGGAGTACGTACGAGTCTTCTGATGTTGCTACTTTCTTGTAGACAACCGTGTCATCTGCAAATAGCCTCACGGAGCTACCGATGTTGTCAACTAAGTCATTTATGTATATTGTAAACAATAAAGGTCCTATCACGCTTCCTTGCGGTACTCCCGATATTACCTCTACATTTGCAGATTTTGAACCGTTAAGAATGACATGTTGTGTTCTTTCTTCTAGGAAATCCTGAATCCAATCACAAACCTGGTCCGATATTCCGTAAGCTCGTATTTTTTTCACTAAACGTAAGTGCGGAACCGTATCAAATGCCTTCCTGAAGTCCAGGAATACGGCATCAATCTGCTCGCCAGTGTCTACGGCACTGTGAATTTCTTGGGCAAATAGGGCGAGCTGAGTTTCACATGATCTCTGTTTGCGGAATCCATGTTGGTTATGATGAAGGAGATTTGTATTATCTAAGAACGTCATAATACGAGAACACAAAACATGTTCCATTATTCTACAACAGATTGACGTAAGCGAAATAGGCCTATAATTATTCGCATCTGATTTACGACCCTTCTTGAAAATGGGAACGACCTGCGCTTTCTTCCAGTCGCTAGGTACTTTACGTTCTTCCAGCGATCTACGATAAATTGCTGATAGAAAGGGGGCAAGTTCTTTAGCATAATCACTGTAGAATCTTAAGGGTATCTCGTCTGGTCCGGATGCTTTTCCGCTACTAAGTGATAGCAGTTGTTTTTCAATTCCGATATCGTTTATTTCAATATTTTCCATTTTGGCGTTCGTGCGACGGCTGAAGTCAGGGACCGTGTTACGATTTTCCGCAGTGAAACAGTTTCGGAACACTGAATTCAGTATTTCTGCCTTTCTTCGGTCGTCCTCTGTTTCGGTGCCATCGTGGTCAACGAGTGACTGAATAGGGGATTTAGATCCGCTTACCGATTTTACATATGACCAAAACTTTTTAGGGTTCTTGTTTAGATTGTTTGCCAATGTTTTATGTTCGAATTCGTTGAATGCTTCTCTCATTGCTCTCTTTACGCTCTTTTTCGCTTCGTTCAGCTTTTCCTTATCAGCTATGATTCGACTACTCTTAAACCTATGATGAAGCTTTCTTTGTTTCCGTAGTACCTTTCGTACATGATTGTTATACCACGGTGGATCTTTCCCCTCGCTTTGGACCTTAGTCGGTACGAACTTATCTAAGGCGTACTGGACGATGTTTCTGAATTTTTTCCATTTTTGTTCCACATCCTCTTCCTCAGAAATGAACGTTTGATGGTGGTCACTCAGATATTCTGCGATTTGTGCCCTATCACTCTTGTTAAGCAAATATATTTTCCTTCCTTTCTTGGCATTTCTTATTACACTTGTAGTCATTGATGCAACCACTGACTTATGATCACTGATACCCTCTTCTACATTCACGGAGTCGAAAAGTTCCGGTCTATTTGTTGCTATGAGGTCTAAAACGTTAGCTTCACGAGTTGGTTCTCTAACTATCTGCTCGAAGTAATTCTCGGACAAGGCAGTCAGGATAATGTCACAAGAGTCTCTGTCCCTGGCTCCAGTTCTGATTGTGTGACTGTCCCATTCTATACCTGGTAGATTGAAGTCTCCCCCTATTACAATAGTATGATCACGAAACTTCTTCACGACGTTCTGCAGGTTCTCTCTGAGGCGCTCAACTACTACGGTTGCTGATGCAGGTGGTCTATAGAAGCATCCGACTATCATATCTGACCCACCTTTGATACTTAGCTTAACCCAGATTATTTCACATTCGCATTCGCTAATAACTTCACTGGATATTATTGAATTCTTTAATGCTATAAATACTCCTCCACCATTGGCGTTTATCCTATCCTTGCGGTATATATTCCATTCTGTGTCTAGGATTTCGTTACTGTTCACTTCCGGTTTTAACCAACTTTCCGTTCCTAATACTATATGCGCACTATTTCCTTCAATAAGAGATACTAATTCAGGAACCTTGCCCTGGATACTCCTGCAGTTTACCAATATTACGTTAACTTTTCCTGTTTTTGGTCTCTGAGGACGGACGTTCTTTATCAACGATGATAATGTCCTCTCTGGTAAGCCGTCAGGTATTTTATCGTTTCGCCCAAGGGGGGGTCCCTCTAACCTAAAAAACCCCCGTGTGCACGCCACACGTACTCTGCTACCCTAGTAGCTGCTTCCGGTGTGTAGTGCACGCCTGACCTGTCTAGGGGGGCCCTACAGTTCTCCACCCAATAACGGAGGTCGATGAATTTGCAACCATTATAGTCGCAGAGTCGTCTGAGCCTCTGGTTTAGACCCTCCACACGGCTCCAAACCAGAGGACCGCGATCGACTCTGGGCACTATGCTGCAGATATTAAGCTCAGCTTGCACTCCGCGTGCGATGCTGGTTGTCTTCACCAAATCAGCCAGCCGCCGGAAGGAACCAAGGATGGCCTCAGAACCCAAGCGGCAGGCGTCATTCGTTCCGACATGTGCTACTATCTGCAGCCGGTCACACCCAGTGCGTTCAATAGCTGTCGGAAGGGCCTCCTCCACATTACGGACGAGACCCCCCGGCAGGCACACCGAGTGCACACTGGCATTCTTCCCCGACCTACCCGCTATTTTCCTGAGGGGCTCCATAACCCGCCTAACGTTGGAGCTCCCTATAACTAATAGGCCCGCCCTCTGTGACTGTCGGGACCTTGCCGGAGAATCGGCCACTGGCCCAACAGGCGAGGCATCCTGTGGTGGCTCGGAAACGATGTCATCACCACTAGGAAGCACCCCGTACCCGTTGGAAAGGGGTAAGGCAGCTGCCACGCGGCCAGATCCCACCTTCGCCTTTCGGCCAGGCACGCGCGAGCCCACCACTGTCCGCCATTCACCCTGGAGTGATGGCTGACCGGTAAGATGCTCACTGCCGGAAGACGCAGCGACATCAGGGGTTCCATGTGATTCCAAGGCCACCGAAGTAGGCATAGGTCTCACCACAGTTGCCCCAACGCCACTACGAGCCGACGCCTGCGCCTCGAGCTCGATGAGCCTAACAGACAAAGCCTCCACCTGCCCCCGAAGAGTGGCCAATTCTCCTTGCGTCCGCTCACAACAACCACAGTCCCTACACATGACTATGTTTACCCTACCCTATACGGTGACAAATTCCCAAGATAATCTTCTGATGAGCTACTCTGATAATCAAGAAACACTCACTGAAATACGAGACGCGAAAACTACGCTAGGTTTTCCCAGAAAAACTATTTAAAAGCTAAGCGCAGCAAATAAGTACAAAAACGCTTTATACAAACAGTACTCGCTGCTGCTGGTGCTCTCGCTCTGGCTGTCACAAGACAACTGCTGATTCAAGTGACTAGTGGCTAACGGGCGCGAAACAAACAAAGACGGTTTTAGGGCGCTTTCTGTTCTAAACGATCAAGAAAACACTAAGAAATCTAACACGAAAACTACGTAAAGTTTTATCAAGAACTGTTAGTTACTATGCAGAGCAGATAAACACAAATAGAATCCCTTCCTTAGTGGAAGGTCGTAAACAAAATGCAAAATAAACGCTTTATACAAACAGTACTCGCTGCTGCTGGTGCTCTCGCTCTGGCTGTCACAAGACAACTCCACTCGTCTGGCATCTCCTCCTGTCACCAAATCTTCTTCATTAAATCCCAAAGGAGCTCAATTCCCTTTTTACCGAGACACTTCCATACTTCAACGGGGATCTGGTCTGGGCCAACTGCCTTCCCATTTTTCATCTTTTCAACTGCCCGTTCGACTTCATCTCTACTTATGTCCATCGTTAATCCTTTGTCTGCCCCTCCTTCCTCAGTTTTCCTCATTCAGCAATTTCTCAAAATAATTCAACCAGCTTTGGATTATTTTTCCATGGTCATGCATAATTATTCCTGTTTCATCTTCCATTTGTTTTATTGCTGTTAGATCCTTAGAAGCTGTAGTGTCCCTTTTGCAATATTCACCCTTATC
The DNA here is from genome assembly GCF_023864275.1 of Schistocerca cancellata. Taxonomy (NCBI): domain Eukaryota; kingdom Metazoa; phylum Arthropoda; class Insecta; order Orthoptera; family Acrididae; genus Schistocerca; species Schistocerca cancellata. Next base: position 111,834,496 of record NC_064632.1, read on the forward strand.
GAGGTGAAACAGAAATAAAAATGACTGTATGTGACCCAAAATGAACTGCAAACATCAATTTATCTGCGAAAGGTAATAACACTAATTATAAAAATATACAATATAGATCGATAGATGCAGAAAAGACATTATTTTTACTGTATGAGATTATAATGTGTAAGTAATTAAAAGAAGTATTATCATCTCTGTAAGAGTATAAAACACAATGCAATGTTCATTCTTCTGTCTAGTCTGTTTTGTTCTGTTCGTTCTGGTGTTAGCTGGAATAAGGTACGCAAGCTATTGTGCTGCGCTAGCATTTGTTTCTGTCGTAACGTAACTGCAAATATTTAATGGTGTAAACTGTGTCCTAGTAAGAATATATTAGTATAAAGTGATCTCCGTGTGTTATTTCAAGAACCTAAGCCACATTTATCTTATGAGAAGAATATTTAGTGAAAATTATTTAGCATGTTTCCAGCTGCTGCGGAGCGAGTAACAGTGATCTCTGATTGTTAACAATTAGCCGCCATTACGCGGTACATTTAAAAATATTTTTTCACAGCACAATGTCTGATAGCCGGAGCGGAAGAAACTATGTAAAAATATTCAGTGAGATTAGTTGAAGTAATCCAGTGAAATAATTTTATTAAAACTTGTCTTTTTTCTGTGATAGTGAACTGGAGCTGAGTAATACTACGCTATTGCATTTACAGTAATTTGTAGGGAGCCTGGCGCTCGATAAAACCAGAATACGTAATTGGCAACCTACAAAATTCATTATTTTGCTTATTATATCTCCTTTGTATTATTTTGAAAGCTAAAAGTAAAAACTAACTCCGCTAAAAATCAGTAACAGATCACGATAAATCAAAGAATAAACAAATTTACTAGGAGAGTGTTTCCTCTAAATAAATAGCATTCATTACCTTTTTTAAGAGATATAATAAAGCTTTATCTCTTGATTTGCCTATCCGAATCAGTTGTCTCATATCCTGACTTTTCTGTAGTTGTTCGTATGCCTCCCTTACTGATTCAGATGCTGGTTCTAATTGGCTGACGGAAAATGCCACCTGGAGGATAGTAGATGTATTGGTTTCAACGTCGTTCGCCAACAGATAGCGTAATGGCATAGCTACCGGGGAGCCCTCTGTGTCTACCCTTTAATAGGGAATGCCTGTAGCGCAAATGTGTGAAACAAGCAGGCACTGAGACCACTTGTGCTTCCTACAGCCAACTGAGTGAGTTAGAAAGGGGTAAAATTGTGACCTCCCGAGCGGTAGAATGGGCCTTTCGGAGAATTGCCACACAAATTGGACGTGCTGCATGAGTTGTGCAACGATGCTGGTATCGGTGGTCACGTGAACATTCTGGTCGTCTACGCAGCACAGACGCCCGTCGGGATCGTCGTACTGTATAAGGGGAGCAATGGCAGATCGTGCAACTACCACAGCTCACTTAAGAGGGCTTGTGAGCTCAGACGTGTCAACGTGGCATGCAACAACTTCCCTCGCCAGAACGACCTCTGGACGTGTCTCGAATTGAACGCGTGTGGGATACAATAGGACGAGAAGTGATTCGTGCAACTAGTCAGCCAACAGTTCTTACAGAACTATGTAGATATGTCTAGCAGGCGTGGCGTAACGTATCCCAGGAGAGTATTCGCCATCTGCACGATCGACTGCATGGCGGAGTCAGCGCCCGCATTGCAGCCCTTGGAGGCTACACCACGTACTAATATGGGTCTTTCAGCATGGGTCAATACCTGGTACCACAGAACCGCTTGTGCTATTGATTTGTAAGAGTAATCATTTCATGTACACCATATGCATTGTTGGAACAATAAGTCTTGAGTGAACTGGAAACCTCTAAAAGGGTGCACTAATTTTTTCCGGCAGTGTGTATAAAGACTAGCACCAGGCCGTTAGACAAACCCAGATGCCTCTTTCCGGGCAATAATGCCACACGATCATTTTATTTTCTTTTTAGATTAGATTAGATTAGTTTTTCGTTCCATAGATCCTTGCTGAGGAGATCCTCGTGGATGTGGAATATGTCAATTTTTTTTAAAAGCTGAAATAACAATACTAATAGTATGAATATATACAATACATCATTTGTTTCTATCAAAAAATTCGTCAATGGAGTAGAAGGAGTTGGCCACTAGTAAGTCTTTCAGGCTCCATTTAAACTGTTCTTTATTTGTAACTAAATTTTTTATGTTTGCTGGCAAATTATTGAAGATGAGTGTTCCTGAGTAGAGGACCATTTTTGAACTAAAGTAAGTGCTTTTAAGTAATTGTGCAGATCATTTTTGTTCCTGGTATTGTATGTACGAACTGAGCTGTTTGCTGAAAAAAGAGATATATTATTTAGGACAAATTTCATTAAGGAGTAAATATACTGAGAGGCAGTAGTTAGTATACCCAGTTCTTTGAAGAGGTTTCTACAGGACATCCGTGAATTTACTCCACAAATAATACGTATTACACGCTTTTGGACTCTGAAAACTTTTGTTTGACTTTTACCGCCGTTAAACTGACGATTCCGAAATACCCGTACCTGTTAGCACTTAATTTCTTTTACACAGTTATTATGACTCGTTTCTTGATTGCAGAAGGTGTTTCAACTATCTAACGTACCTATATACCAGGTGGTACAGTTTTCTCACTACAGCTCGCCAAAGGAAGTTAATAATTCTGAAGGGGGATTGTCGCCTACTCCAGGTTTTCAGTACTTTCTCAGATTCTTCTGGTAGCATCATATCACCCATGTCATCTTCGTCCGTTTCCTCTTCTCTTTTTTTCCTTTGTACATTCCTCTTACAGCTTACAAGGGAACCTCCCCATCGCACCCCCCTCGGATTTAGTTATAAGTTGGCACAGTGGATAGGCCTTGAAAAACTGAACACAGATCAATCGAGAAAACAGGAAGAAGTTGTATGGAACTATGGAAAAAATAGGCAAAATATACAAACTGAGTAGTCCATGCGCAAGATAGGCAACATCGATAGCCTGAGCTCAGGAGCGCAGTGGTCCTGTGGTTAGCATGAGCAGCTGCGAAGCTAGAAGTCCTCGGTTCAAGTCTTCCCTCGAACGAAAAGTTAAATTTTTTTATATACAATTTGTCCATTATATTTGTTCACACACATATCAAAGTTCAGGCACTCACACATAATCAGCTTCGCTCTCCAAGATTCCAGGACATGTTCAGACTTGCTTGGACATATGCAAGATTTGACGGTCTACACACGGAAAAATTTGAAAACGTTAAAAACATATGTTTTGACAGAGCACAGGGAAAACTGTGCGAATGTGAAACAGTCGCATTCATTTGTTGCAGTTTATGTGACAAACTCTTATGTTTTCATCACTTTTTTCGGAGTGATTATCACATCCACAAGAAAACCTAAATCGGGCAAGGTAGAAGAATCTTTTTACCCATTCGCCAAGTGTACAAGTTAGGTGGGCCGACAACATATTCCTGTCATGTGACGCACATGCCGTCACCCGTGTCGTATAGAACACACCAGACGTGTTTTCCTGTGGAGGAATCGGTTGACCTATGACCTTGCGATCAAATGTTTTCGGTTCCCATTGGAGAGGCACGTCCTTTCGTCTACTAATCGCACGGTTTTGCGGTGCGGTCGCAAAACACAGACACTAAACTTATTACAGTGAACAGAGACGTCAATGAACGAACGGACAGACCATAACTTTGCGAAAATAAAGAAGGTAAACTTTTCACTCGAGGGAAGACTTGAACCGAGGACCTCTCTTTCCGCAGCTGCTCACGCTAACCACGGGACCACGGCGCTCCTGAGCTCACGTTATCATTGTTGTTGCCTATCTTGCGCATGGACTACTCAGTTTGTATATTTTGATTTTTTTCATAGTTCCATACAACTTCTTCCTGTTTTCTCGATTGATCTGTGTTCAGTTTTTCAAGGCCTATCCACTGTGCCAACTTATAACTAAATCTGAGGGGGGTGCGATGGGGAGGTTCCCTTGTTAGTACTAGCTGACCATATGAGCTCTTGATGTTCATAAAGCTAATTCCCTTTTCTTCAGAGATGTATTTAATTTTCCTACAAGTAGCGCTTGCTTCTCTATAATCAACATGCTTCTACTGGTTTGCAATTCTCTTTCAGTGATTTCTGCTGTGCTACTTTCCTCTCCTTCTCAGTCTCAGTTTTAGGCGTCTACATTCCATTATGTTTGTTTCATTTGCCGTATTTTTATATTTTTTCATGCATAAAAATCTAATAAATCTTCTGTTAAACAAAGTTTTTCGCTGAGTCTCAACTTTCTGCCCAGTTTTTCCACTGTTGTCTTCTTTACGTCTTCTCTCAGAACTACATATTTCTTTTCCATTATATTCCTTTTCCCTGTATTTGTTAGTCATTGCCAAGTTGTCTCTTTCAATCTCTCAACAATCCCTCATTGTTTCAACTTATCCACGTTAAGCCGTGCTGCGGCTCGAGTTGGTGCTGTTTGTAGATTTCCGCCCTCTGTTGGTGGCCAGACGGTATCGATTAGTTGGAATGGTTGCGGTTGTTTGTCTTCTTCTCGTGTCGACTGGCGCCACTCGATTTCGCAAGCGTTGCCTGTCGGCTAGTGGCAGCAGCGGCGGTTATCGGTATGTAGTAACTGTTGTCCGGTCTTTGGGGAGACGTCGTTGTTTTTCCGGGTGTGAGTGGGCCAGTTCGGTTGGGGACTCACGAGGAGCCAGGTACGCGCAGTGCGAGAACACGCCGGGACCGCTGCCGGCACGCATGGACTGCTGGATGCAAGCGCTGTGGTCACGAGGGTGCACGACCTCGTCGTAAACCGGATCCAGCCAGCTTTAAGATGAGTATATTTCAAACCAAGGAGAGAAACCTCCACCATTGTGATATCTCGCGATTCTCCAGTGACTTGGGTTCGTGTTGCTGCTCGTAGTGTCGCCGAGGGGAAGATTCCTTTCTCGTCCTGGGCGCTCTAAACGCAGTATTCTGGGAACGTAGTGCAGACCGCCGGTTCCCGCTTTGGCGTATTGTTCCATCGTTGCATTTGGGTTTATCGGACGTCAGGTAGCTTCAGCAAGATTGTCATTAGTCATTCGTTAAACTGCCACTAGTCTGAGTTACCATCTTGTGAAGTGAATGCAAGTCTTGGCTGCCTATCTCATCGCTCGCGAAAGTGTTTGTTGCCAGACCTTCTCAGAGGTCGATTCCTGGAGCACGGTCTGTGGCCCCTTGTGTTACAAAGTTTACCATCATCTTATTTCACCCGTTTGGTGATCAGTTGCTTGTTTATTAAATTAAGCTTTGCTATTGTATTTGCTGTTTTACAGCAGGTTTCTAAATTTTTTTATATTACTGCCGTTCCTGGCGTGTAAGGCCTTCAGCCGTGATTGTGGTCATTTGCTTAAAATTCTAATTTGGTATTTGTATTTTAGCAGTAAGCCTTTAAAATCTTATTTACTGCCATTCCTAGCGTCTGATGCCTTCTGCTGTGTTTTTGGCGATTTGCCTTCAATATTTCAATACCTGTAATTTGTAAGTTGCAATGAGTTTTAAACAATTCCTAATTTATTGCCATTCCTGGCGTGTAAGGCCTTTTGCCCAGATCACAGTCATTTGTTCTCAAAACATTATCTGTTGTATCTGTATTTAATGGTGATTTGCTAAATTGTAGCTCACAGAAAACACTATTATTGCACAGTTGTTTATTCCTTCAGTAATAACGTGTGGTATTTTATTTATTGTTGACTCGGGAATTATTAGTTTAAAATAAATTGTGTGTAACTGTAAAAGGCAACCAATAGTAACGGATTACGGCCCGCCCACAATCGTAACCGAATCCTGCCTTCCCTTGACTAGCAGGTCTCACATGTCCCATTTCCTTAATGTTATGCCTGTTTCTCAATTTTATTCACATTTATTCCCCATTCCATAACCAATAAGTGCTTCTGGAAATGGGTAGTAGGAAAAAACCTGTTTCTATATCTCTCTCTTTACTATTACATGACCTTTGTGGATACCGCCAGGCGGTTTGCCCTTTAGTTTCTTTCCCCAGTCCATGTTTTACAAATATTTTTCCTTTTGTTTCTTTCTTCGCTATCGTATTCTAGTCCAGCATCACAATTTAATTTTCGTCACTCTTAATCTACTTTATTTTTTAATGTTCCCCTCATCTCCGTGTTTAGTAAGTATGAATACTTTTGCTGCTATAGTGAATCGTAATTTTTTGGGTATCTTGGGTGTGATAATCGGTTTTGTTGTTCACATATTCGTTTATTCACCTACTTCTGCTTTACTCGTATCTGATTTTATATGCATAACCCCGCTTTCACCTGGCAATAAATCTTGTTCTTCTAGCCACTACACTTCATCAGTTCCCACTATATCTAACTTAACTCTAACCATTTCTCTTTTTATGTTCTCTAATCAACTATGCGAATAAAGGATCTATTATTCCACACTTAGATTGCTAGTTTTCGTGATGGTAATATCTTCTTGAGAGTAGGACGAGCAGCAATTTGCGACTGTTTGCTGGTGACACCCTGGTATACGGGAAAGTATCGTCGTCGAGTAACTGTAGACGGATACAGGATTACTTAGACAGAATTTTTATTTGTTGTGATGAATGGCATCTAGCTCTAAACGTACAAGGTGTAAAACTTTGCTTCGGCCGTTTGCCGATAGGTGGCGACAACGGTAAGTAGCGATTGAAAGAAACAGATCACAGACGTCAGGTAGTTAGCTTGGACCACGGTCAACATAATCTCATCCAAACATTAGTCGATTTGTGTCTGCATCATAAATTTGTTCTTGATTGAAAATGTCTGTTTACGAGCGCAATTCTCGTTATTTGCGGGAAGTGTTGCTGTTTTGTTTCAATTTGAAGAAAACAGCGGCTGAGTCGCATCGAATGCTCTCAAGTACGTATGGTAAGGACGCTATTAGTGAAAGAACGTGTCGTGAGTGGTTTCAACGCTTCAAGAACGCTGATTGTAACGTCGTAGACCGGGATAGTGGTGGAAGAGAGAATGTTTTTGAAGATACAGAATTGGAGACATTGCTGACTCGCGTCAAACTCAAGAAGAATTGGGACGATTAGTGCGAGCGATACAGCAAGCCATTTCAAAACGTCTCAAGGCTATGGACATAATTCAGAAAGAAGGAACTTGGGTCTCGTGTGAGCTGAAACCAAGAGACGTTACACGGCGTTTGTGTGTGTGCGTACAGTTGCTTCAGAGGCAAAAACAGAAGGGATTTCTGCATCGCATTGTGACCGGGGACGAAAAACGGGTTAATTACAATAACCCTAAACGGAAAAAATCATGGGGATATCCCGGCCATGCTTCCACGTCGACGGCCAAACCGAATAGTCACGGCTCCAACATCATGCTCAGCATTTGGTGGGACCAGCTCGGCGTCGTGTACTATGAGGTGTTAAAAGCAAGTGAAACAATCATAGGTGCTCGTTATCGAACGCAATTAATGCGTATGAGCAGAGCATTAAAAGACGAACGGCCGCCATACAGCGAGAGACACGATAAAGTGATTTTGCAGCACGACAACGTTCGACCCCACGTAGCAAAAGAGGTCACAACGTACTTGGAAACGTTGAAATGGGAAGTCCTACCCCAGCCGCCTTATTCTCCAGACAATACTTCCTCTGACTATTACCTGTTTAGATCAACGGCGCATGGCCTGGCTGACCAACACTTCCGATGTCATGTAGAAGTCACAAATTGAATCGATTCGTGGATCGCTTCAAAAGATGAACAACTTTTTCGACGCGGGATTCGTACACTGCCCGAAAGATGGGAGAAAGTGGTGGCCAGCGATAGAAAATACTTTGAATGATAAATGTGTAACAAATTTCTTTCATCAAAGCGTCAAACGTAAAAAACGGCAGAAACAAAGTTGTACACCTTGTAGAAAAATGTAAATTAATTGATGAGTAGAAAAACAATCCCATAATGTTCGAACAGAGCATTGGCAGCGAGCTGCTTGGCAGTCATGTCGATTAAAATATCTAGCCGTAACGTTCCAAAGCGACATGAAATGAAACGTGCCCATAAGGACGGTAGTAGGGAAAGCGAATTGTCGACTTAGGCTTATTGGAAGAGTTTTAGGAAAGTATAGCTCATCTACAAAGGAAATTGCGTACAGAGCGCTCATGCGACCCGTTCTTGAGTATTGCTCGAGTGTTCGGGATCCCCACCAGTTAGGATTAAAGGATGGTATCGAAACAATTCGGAAGCGTGCTACTACATATTTTGTTATCGGTACATCCGATCAACATGCGAGTGTTACGGAGATGCTTCTTGAACCCAAATGCAAAGCCTGGAGGGAAGAAGGCGTTGTTTTCGCGAGACACTGTTGAGAAAATCTGGAGAACGGACATTTACAGCGGACTGCAGAGCAGTCCTGCGGCAGCCAATGTACATTTCTCGTGAAGGTCAAGTAAAGACGCGCTCTTACGGAGAAATATACTCCTGGAAATGGAAAAAAGAACACATTGACACCGGTGTGTCAGACCCACCATACTTGCTCCGGACACTGCGAGAGGGCTGTACAAGCAATGATCACACGCACGGCACAGCGGACACACCAGGAACCGCGGTGTTGGCCGTCGAATGGCGCTAGCTGCGCAGCATTTGTGCACCGCCGCCGTCAGTGTCAGCCAGTTTGCCGTGGCATACGGAGCTCCATCGCAGTCTTTAACACTGGTAGCATGCCGCGACAGCGTGGACGTGAACCGTATGTGCAGTTGACGGACTTTGAGCGAGGGCGTATAGTGGGCATGCGGGAGGCCGGGTGGACGTACCGCCGAATTGCTCAACACGTGGGGCGTGAGGTCTCCACAGTACATCGATGTTGTCGCCAGTGGTCGGCGGAAGGTGCACGTGCCCGTCGACCTGGGACCGGACCGCAGCGACGCACGGATGCACGCCACGACCGTAGGATCCTACGCAGTGCCGTAGGGGACCGCACCGCCACTTCCCAGCAAATTAGGGACACTGTTGCTCCTGGGATATCGGCGAGGACCATTCGCAACCGTCTCCATGAAGCTGGGCTACGGTCCCGCACACCGTTAGGCCGTCTTCCGCTCACGCCCCAACATCGTGCATCCCGCCTCCAGTGGTGTCGCGACAGGCGTGAATGGAGGGACGAATGGAGACGTGTCGTCTTCAGCGATGAGAGTCGCTTCTGCCTTGGTGCCAATGATGGTCGTATGCGTGTTTGGCGCCGTGCAGGTGAGCGCCACAATCAGGACTGCATACGACCGAGGCGCACAGGGTAACACCCGGCATCATGGTGTGGGGAGCGATCTCCTACACTGGCCGTACACCACTGGTGATCGTCGAGGGGACACTGAATAGTGCACGGTACATCCAAACCGTCATCGAACCCATCGTTCTACCATTCCTAGACCGGCAAGGGAACTTGCTGTTCCAACAGGACAATGCACGTCCGCATGTATCCCGTGCCACCCAACGTGCTCTAGAAGGTGTAAGTCAACTACCCTGGCCAGCAAGATCTCCGGATCTGTCCCCCATTGAGCATGTTTGGGACTGGATGAAGCGTCGTCTCACGCGGTCTGCACGTCCAGCACGAACGCTGGTCCAACTGAGGCGCCAGGTGGAAATGGCATGGCAAGCCGTTCCACAGGACTACATCCAGCATCTCTACGATCGTCTCCATGGGAGAATAGCAGCCTGCATTGCTGCGAAAGGTGGATATACACTGTACTAGTGCCGACATTGTGCATGCTCTGTTGCCTGTGTCTATGTGCCTGTGGTTCTGTCAGTGTGATCATGTGATGTATGTGACCCCAGGAATGTGTCAATAAAGTTTCCCCTTCCTGGGACAATGAATTCACGGTGTTCTTATTTCAATTTCCAGGAGTGTATATACAGTGATTTTTTTCCTTGCTCCATTTACGAGTGGAATATGAAAGGAAATGGCTGGTAGTGGCACATGGTAACCTCCCCAGTACATCATACGGTGGGTTACGGAGTACAAATAAATATATGTAGATCCCATGCCCTGAGATTCCAATGGGGGACCATTTTACTCCCTGTATATTTTGTCCGGCAGGATGCTGTCATCATTTAACCAAACAATAAAGCTGTATGTCCTCGACAAAATATAATTGCTTCAGTTTCTCCTAGCTTTCTGTTGTGCTGCAGTACCGAGAGAGCAAGGCTATGTTGGCTATGTTGCGTGGCCAGATCAGTCCATCATCCTGACTGTTCATCTAAAGCTACTGAAAACTAAAACTACTATCCTTCTTCAGGAACTGTCCATGAGTCTGGTCTCTCCATAGATACTTCAGTGCACCTTCGATTGAACTGTCTGCATCGTTGAGGCAAATTAGACACACGATTGCGTGAAGATGAATGGTTCGTGGAGGTCTCTCATACGAGGATACCCGAAACGTAAAGAGAACATGACTGCTTGAAGGAAATTCACGTTGCTATATGCCTGTCCGTGTTTGCTGAAGATGACATTTATCATAGAATGTTAAAGACATAGGGAGTACGAGCACTTACCACAAGCTCCCGTACGTCACAATAATACCACGATTACTATACTTCAATTAAAATAGCTTTGTGATTGATGCTTCGACGAGTCGAATGGCTGTGGCCAGCCGCCAGCCAATCGCAGTTCTATTTCGACTACTACGCGCTAGCTGTGTTGCCTTGTTTGTGGGTATATGTGACACCTTTTCAACTGCGGCTAGAGCTGTAAAACCACCACAGGTTACCGCAGCTATCGTAAGTAATCATAGACGACGGTAGTTTTGCTAATGGTCTTCGTCAGTTAAGATTGTAACCGCGTTACTTGTACGGTAGGTGTTCTGCATACCTATCATGAATTACTTCATTTCGATCTCTTTGTTTGCATAAGCACTCAGTGTCTTACTAGATTCCCCTAGAAATTGGATCTGGTGAATCCTCAAGAAACTGACAGAATATAAAAAGATCCGCATAACCTATGAAACGTTTTTGTTGTACGAAGTTATTTTCTTGTATGTTATTTAAAAATAAACAGTATTTATAGTAACATTGAAACTGGCGTTGTTTAATTCAGGTTATCGATATCTGAATGCTGAGAGCGATGGGTTAGAGAGAACTACGTCACAGCAGCAAAGTCAGAACTTTAGGTAGCCTCAAAAATCGGCTGAGGCTGTACGCATAAGTAGTGCATGTCTGGTGTGCAATAGTATGTAGCCACTTCTCTTCACAGAGACACCACTTGAGTATCGAAGCGCTTCGACATGCTGATCCAGTACACCCTTTCAGTATTCGCACATTCACAGTTGGTTCCAGCAGCCCCACAGAGCAGTGCTAGTGCTGGTGGGTCTTTGTGAAACATTTCTTTTAATTGTTGGTCGTATTTTTAGGGTTGGCCACGGTCGGTTAAGTTTCTCCCGCCATTGGTATTACTACATTGTGACAAATCTGTGAAACTTCTAGAATTTCTGATTTTCTATTTTTGGCCAGAACTGAAATACATGAAAAACCAATTCTTTGTGCAGTGTTAGTTAAATTGTTTCAATAATCAGGATGATACTGACGCTCACAACCATCCTTTGTTTGTAGTCAGGCAATAGCTTTAGTGGAGGACAGGCCAGTGGCCGGCCGGTGTGGCCGTGCGGTTAAAGGCGCTTCAGTCTGGAACCGCGTGACCACTACGATCGCAGGTTCGAATCCTGCCTCGGGCATGGATGTGTGTGATGTCCTTAGGTTAGTTAGGTTTAAGTAGTTCTAAGTTCTAGGGGACTTATGACCACAGCAGTTGAGTCCCATAGTGCTCAGAGCCATTTTTTTGAGGACAGGCCAGTGAGCTAAGTCCAGCCTGCATCACTTGGTTTCAGACAGCTTTTAGACATAGCTTATTGAAGTAACTGAACTACTTCAATGAAAGCAGCAATTTGAAATATCTATATTAACACACATAATTTCCCATACAAGACAACGTTTTAATAAATTAAGACATCAACGTAATACATGGATTACTTCTCAGAAGTGTTGCCTCGATAAAATATAGTTCTAGATTCATAGTCCTTCGATCAAACGCCGTCGCTTGATAAGGAAGATTAAAACATTCAATTCAGTTTTTATTTCGATAACATTGTGGTAAAATTTGTTCTACCCAGTGTAGAACTGGTTCAATCTATATTTTATAAAATTAAAAGTTGCATGCAATATGAGCCAGAATTCTTTTATGTCATGAATCAGTGAATTATGCAGAGAGCTTTCAGATTAACAATATGTAATGAGTAAAATGATTAACAAGTAATGTCATTATGTAGTGTAGGTCGCTTGTCACTCTAACAGTGACGTCAATTGTCCTGGTTAAAAGGAGCAGAAGGGTGGTAGTGAGCGTTTACTTGTTCAGTTGTCAGTGTACTCGTGTGACGATTGTTGTCATTACTGATTCCAATCATGTTAAATTTCCAGCCAACGTCAGTGTTAGTATTGTTAGACCGCGGGGGCACCGTTACAAATATGTTGGAAAGGCCACGCGCAGACTCGAGGTTTGGGGGAGGGGAAGGGGGGGTCTTGGTGTTCGTTTCCTATTTGAGCTAGGAACGTGGGGGCCAAAGGTTTTAGTTAAGCCCGGACCAACAGCCGTTGATATAGTCATTCCATATCTGTGATACTGTAGCTGTGTTACACTATATTAAGCAATGTTTGAACGACGAAGCGAAGCTGGCGCCCAGGCAAATTGAGAGATTCGATTAATATTGTTTGCAAAAGATTTTAATTGAACTGAAATTAATGTTCAGCTAAAGGCACCATTTGCGTAGGTACTATTCGGATTTTATGAGCAGAAGCAGCCATCCTAGTTCGGACTTCACCTGCAAAGTTAGTCACCCTTAAACAACTTCGGACTGCAGTGAGGCTCATGGTTCAAATTTGATCCACTGGTGTACTGGACTTTGATGTAAGAGAAGTTTTAAGCCTCCGATAAAAATATTACTTCGTTTGGATTTTATGTGCAAGAAACACATTTCTGTAGGAGGTTTTCGAAGGACGCCACTTCTATACTTTAAACTTGTGCGAATCGGTTCACACTTTACACAAGCTAGATAAATGGATAAAGGTAAAACGAAATTTTTTATCCAATAATCTCCGTCCGTTGTCGAGATACGATGGTTTAAAGCCGAGCTAAATGTAGCACGTAAAATTCGTTCTTACGGGAATTGAATGCGCGGAAACATTTTAAAGTGAATAAAATGAATAAAAATGCATCCTTGGCACAAAATTGCAAACTCACTTTCAAAAATCTAGCTTCATTTGGAATTTACTCGCAAAAAACCTCATTTTTACGAGTTTTTTACGGGAGCCATTTCTAGGTTTTAATCTTGTGCGAAGCGGGTCAAATTAATCGTATGAAAGAAGGTAGACAAATATATGTAATCGATGGTCCTCCTGTTGTCACGATATAAGCAAGACGGTTCTAAAGACAACAAAAAATCTATACAGGTTTAATCGTCGCCGGACGCAACAAAAATCTGCATCGTTCGTTCAAATGTTCAAATGGGTGTGAATTCCTAAGGGATCAAGCCGTTGAGGTCATCGGTCCCTAGACTTACATGCTACTTAAACTAATTTATACTAAGAACAGCACACACACACACACACACACACACACACACACACACACACACACACACACACACACACCCATACCTGAGGGACGACTCGAGACTCCGGCGGGGGGGGGGGGCGCAATCCGTGACAGGGCGCCCGAGACCACGCGGCCACTCCGCGCGGCCTACATCGTATGCCAAGTTATAGCTGTCTAATGTCAAAATTATGGTAGAGTAGAAGTTGGAAACCAAAATGAATAATGCTCCTATTAGAACAAAAAAATGGTTAAAATGGCTCTGAGCACTATGGGACTTAACTTCTGACGTCATCAGTCCCCTAGAACTTAGAACTACTTAAACCTAACTAACCTAAGGACATCACACACATCCATGCCCGAGGCAGGATTCGAACCAGCGACGGTAGCCACCCCGGCCGGCCCTATTAGAACAAGAATGGGGAATGCGTTCTGGGCTGGGTTATGGATGTAAGAGACTGGAACTATCTTTTCCAGTTATCTGTCTTTGTTTTGATTCATGATTAAACCAAAACATCTTGACATATTCGCATTTTTTTACGAGTAACCCTACTTCTCCACAGCAGTGAGCTCTCTTAGACCCTCCCTCTGTTACGTGTGTGGTGAGGGGTGTAACAACAAATAAACACAAATTTATGTGCTTCTAGAGAGTAGGATGCATCTACAATAGAAAGTATCCGAAAGTGTCTAACATTCTGCGTGGTGTCTGTTTGTTCTAAGTCGTGTCTCCCTACCACTTTCACGCAAAGACGCTCTGAGCGTGTTTTTTAGGGAATTGACTAGTTTGAACCTGGGACCTGTTGCTGGTAAGGAGACGCCAGACCACACATGACATGTAGAGTTCAGAAGAGTTCAGTGAGACTAGCGATGATATAATCAAATACTTAATAATTTCAGCGTCAGCTCCACTGCACTCCATGTAAAAGAATCTTAATACTAACTAAATTTAGTGGAAGGTGTTCAAGGCTTTCCTATTTTTAGTTAGCTGGTAAAATAACGTCAAAAAAGCAGTTAAGTTTACCATTGGAAATTTTATTCTACTCACAAAACATTGTTTTTAAATTGCACTATTGATAAAAGGAAATGTTTTAATACAGGATGATAAAAACCAACTGCGTTCAACAAAAAATGTGAACGAATATTCCCTGAATGGGTTTCCAAGTTCTACAATGGATCGAAGGATGACCTATGCCATATCACATCTATAATCTAGGTTTAAATTAAGTTTCATAAAAGAGAAAACTATCAAAATGGTCTACAGTGACCCTCAATTATCTTTAATTACTTATCTAACTTGTCGTAAATTACAGTGGCTGATGTGGCTTCTCAATAATTATATAACAGAAAAATCATCGCGTTTCAAATTTTTACTTCAAGTAGCAAATGTGAATACCATGAGATTTAATTGACGATCGACACTAGTATTACGTAAAAAGGGGATGTAACAGATGAGACTTCTGCAGTTCTGAGTGAAGCTTTATGCTTTATGTGCGTTCATTACCTTGTCGTTGGTTAGGCAGCGTCAGGGGGCGGCGGGCGGTGCAGCTCCATACAGCTCGCCGTCTCGGAAGCAACTCCCTCCTAACTTCTCCTTACTACAATTTACCGAAGTTGGTTAAACAAAAACTATCTGGCTGTGTTTTCATCTGACCAATCAGGGTCTCAATGTTAACCTTAAGCTCCGCCTACAAAAATTCTGTCTATCCAGTGAGAAACGTTATACTTTTCGTGGTGAGGCAATGTTTTTAACGTTTGCTACGCAACAGAGACGTGAAAAAGTCACACGCTAAAACTTGCAGCTGGTGTGGCCCTTTTAGTGTTATCGTAAGATCTCTACTGTTCTTCTGGAGAGCTCTATCTTTTAACATGGGCTGGGGGGTGGTCCTGGCGGTTGGCTGGCGACGTGAGTGTCCGTCCCTTATCGTAGGGCCTTCTAGCTTAACACGGTTCTGCTCTCGGCTTCTGTTCTCGTTACTCCCCTCCGAACTGCGTCTGTTTCACGCTGGGAAGGTATGACATGCATTTAGGCATTCTTGTGTTAGTCTGTGGTATTCCATTTGCTCACTCGTTAATCGTATTACTTTGGTTAATTTAATGTCACGATTTATTCGGAGCTATGTGACATACTGCTGGATTTGCTTATCATGTCATGGTTTTCATGGAAGGTGTTAGATTTGCCTGACGCCTTACAAGTGGTGACACATCTGTAACAAGAAGTATGCCAGAGGTGGGGATGCATGCATACTAAGCTTCGATGACATGTTGTGTCGCACTGCACGATATGGCAAAGGCCACGTTGAATAACATGATGGCATGTGTCATGTTACATTACTTGGTATGATGCGTTATGCACTGATAGTCGGCGCACGAGCGATGGGACACAGCATCTCCGAGGTAGCGATGAAGTGAGGTTTTTCCCGTACGACCATTTCACGAGTGTACCGTGAATATCAGGTATCCGGTAAAACATCAGCTCCTACATCGCTGCGTCCGGAAAAAGATCTTGCAAGAACTGGACCAACGCCGGCTGACGAGAATCGTTCAGCGTGACAGAAGTGCAACCCTTCCCTGCTGCATATTTATCCGGCCGCTGTGCCCGAGCGGTTCTAGGCGCTTCAGTCCGGAACCGCGCTGCTGCTATGGTCGCAGGTTCGAATCCTACCTCCGGCATGGCTGTGTGTGATGTCCTTAGGTTATTTAGGTTTAAATAGTTCTAAGTCTCGGGGACTGATGACCTCAGATGTTAAGTCCCATAGTGCTTAGAGCCATTTGAACCATTTTTTGCTTCAGATTTCAATGCTGGGCCATCAAGAAGTGTCAGCGTGAGAGCCATTCAACAAAATGTCATCAATATGGGTTTTTTGGATCCGAAGGCACACTCGTGTGCCCTTGATGACTGCGCGACACAAAGCTTTACACCTCGCCTGGGCCAATCAACACCGACATTGGACTGTTGATGACTGGAAACATGTTGCCTGGTCGGACGAGACTCGTTTCAAACTGTATTGAATGGATGGGCGAGTGTATGTGTATGGAGACAACCTCCTGAGTCCATGGACCCTGTATGGTAGCAGGGGACAGTTCAAGCTGGTGGAGGCTATGAATGGTGTGAGGCGTGTGCAGCTGGATTCATATGGGACCCCTGATACTTCTAAATACGACTATGACAGGTGAAACGTACGTTAGTATCCTGTCTGACCACCTGCATCCATTCATGTCCACTGTGCATTCCGATGGACTTGGGAACTCCAGCACGAAAATGCGACACCCCACACGTCCAGAATTGCTACAGTGTGTATCCAGGAACACTCTTCTGAGTTTAAACAATTCCTCTGGCCACCAAACTCCCCAGACATGAACATTATTGAGCATATCTGGGATGCCTTGCAATGTGCTGTTCAGAAGAGATCTCCACCCTCTCGTACTCTTACGGATTTATGGACAGCATGGTGTCAATTCGTTAGTTCCCTCCAGCACTACTTAAGTCGTTAGTCGAATCCTTGCCACGTCGTATTGCGTCACTTTTGGGCCCTCGCAAGTGTACTTTTTTTTTTTTTGGTTCTTCAGTGTATTACATGAGATAGGTACTAATATTAACAACTAATATTAACAAGTAAAAAAGCGCGAATATGCCAAGATGTTTTGATTTAAATGTCTTTGAAGCTGGCAGGTAAGTTGAAAAACTAGTTGCCATCTTTCACATCCCTCACTCTGCCCAGCATATACTTCTCCTTTTTTGTGCTATGATAGGAGCATTTTTATTGTGTGCATATTTGTTTAGAAAACGTAATGAAACAAGTATATTACACAAGGATTATCATTTATTTACTCTTTGGACATGCTAACAATATCAACGAAGGGAGACGTGAACCTGCACACTTAGAAGATATAACGAAACAAAAAATTTAAAGATTAAGCATAGTATCGACGAAAGCCGTGGATTTGACCATTTACGTATTTATATTCATGGGAGCGTGAAAAACTTGCAATAAACAATGAACATTAGGTGTATCACATTATGTAGCCTGTTTGATTAATTTCGTTGGGGCCTTATTAGTTGTGTACGAGTGTTCCACCGTTGTATATTTACTAGCGTTTAGTTGGAGCCTAGAACGCTATTCAGTTAAGGCGTTAAGAACCAGATATTCTGCACAGCAGTCATTTTTCTTCCGAGATCCATACACTGTTTTTTTTCTTGATTGTATTTCAATGCCCCATATGGGGTGGGCTGGTAGCAGCATAGGCGCCGCTCTTCAGCCAAGAGGCAGTACATAAAAAAGAGACATTTAAACCAGCGTAAAGGAGGAAATACGGCGAAGGAGACATGTAAGAGGGGAAACATAATGAAAGATAGCGTAAAAAGGGGGTGACTGTTATAAGGTGATAAAAATGTAAAAACTGGACACAAAAAATCACACACTGGACGATTAAAGGAAACACAAGGAAAAGTACGGCTGGAGCATGAAAGTTGGGTTGGGCAGTGTAGCACATAATAATCACTGACAGGAACACTATGTACAAGTCCAGCACATGATTAAAATCCCAGCTCTTGACGTCATGGGAGAACAGTACCAAACACAACACTGAAGTAGCACACAGACGACGATGAGCAAACTGAGAGGATCTGCCAGGGGTACGGAGATGAGGGAGAAGAGAAGAAAGGGGAGAGGGACGGTGCTAGAGGGAGGGAGAGAGGGGGAGACGGGCAGGGGGCACACTGCAATGGGCTGGGGAGGGAAGGATGGCAGAGGGAAACAGCCAAGGAGGGCGGGGGGGGGGGGGCAAGGAAGGGTGTCAAATTGTTTGAGGGAGGAGACCAGACAGAGAGGTCATCGGTCTCATCTGGTTAGGGAAGGATGGGGAAGGAAGTCGGCCATGCCCTTTCAAAGGGACCATCCCGGAATTTGCCTGGAGCGATTTAGGGAAATCACGGAAAACCTAAATCAGGATGGCTGGACGCGGGATTGAACCGTCGTCGTCCCGAATGCGAGTCCAGTGTGCTAGTCACTGCGTTACCTCGCTCGGTGGGGAAGGAGGAAAACCTTCTCTGGTGGAGGGGAAGGAAAAAGGGGGGCCCTGGGGAAAGGGGTGGGGGGGGGGAACAAGGCTGTGCTACAGTTGGTGGGAAGGGTAGACATCACGGCGAAGTTCAAAATCAGGGAGGGGTAGGTGATGGAAATTGCTCTGGTGAACGAGATGGAGGGTGTGGAGGTGGAGAGAGGGAGAGATACAGCTATAGAGGAGCGGCAATGGGTGGGGGGTGGAGACGAAGGAGGACACCAGGGGGTGGGAGGGATCAAGCCTGCAGACAGTGTAAAGGATGCAGATATGCTGGAGGAAAAGAAGGAGGTGGCGGAAGGGGATGAGGTCATACAGGAGTCATGTGGGGGAAGGAAGGCAGATACAGAAGGAAAGGTGGAGCACGTGGCGTTCTAGGATTTGGAGGGTCTTATAAAAGCATGGAGGGGCGGAGATCCAGGCAACGCCAGTATAACAGAGGATAGGACAGATGAGAGATTTGTAGGTGTAGAGGATGGTGGACGGATGCAATCCCCATGTCCGGCCAGACAGGAGTTTCAGGAGGCAGAGGTGGGAATGGGCTTTCTGCTGGATGGTCAGGAGATGAGGGGTCCAGGTGAGGTGACGTTCGAGGGTGAGGCCAAGGTATCTCAGGGTTGGGGCGAGCTGGGTGCGACGACCATAAATGGTTAGGTAGAAATAATGGAAACTGAAGGAGCGGATGGTGCGGCCTTTGATAATTGCCTGGGCTTTGGAGGAGTTGATAGGAAGGAACCACCACTGGTTGCACCGAGTGGTGAACTGGTCAAGGTCGGTTTGGAGAATGCGTTGGGACCGTGGAACGGTAGGACAGAGAGCCAGGAAGGCGGTCTCATCAGCATATTGGAGGAGGTGTACAGGTGGGGGTGGCTGGGGCATATCTGCGGTGTACAGAAGACAGAGGAGAGGAGAGGGGAGAGGACGGAGCCCTGGGGGACGCCAGCAATGGGATAAAAGATACTGGAGTTGCTATCGTGAGATCCATACACGTATGTGACGGGAATAAAAATATATAGTATAACGGGAAGTAGATGATGATTTATTTCCCATTATTCCACATATTGAGGTTTCTTCCTGTTCTATTCATGTTGTGCCGCAGCAGGAAGTATCCTCTGCCATGCACTCCACTGTGATTTGCAGAGTATGGATATACAGGGTAGATAAAAAAAACGTATACATACTTTAAAACTGGCTGTACAAACCATACGTCTTGAAATCAGAATGGGTGTGGGTGTAGTACAGTGGTTGAGCAACAGGTGGCAGAGATATTGTGACGCGCCAATGTCGGTGTACGAAATGAGGCCATGGTGACAACACGACTAACATTCGAGCAGCGAAAAAGCATTCTGAAACGATATTGGAAGTTCGAGAACATCAGTAAAGTGCAATGACATTAGAGGCAGGAATATGGAACTGAGTCATGAAGACGCGTAAGGATCACTCGCTCTCGGGATAATTTTGAAAATGCTGGAACCTTTATCGACATGCACAAAGGTATATCAGGCCGCCCACGCACAGCAACAGGTGAAGAGTCTTCTGCTAAGGTGTTTGATGCATTCGCATGCTCATCACAGAAATCAACACAACAATGTGTACCCCGGTGGGTAGCGTAAGTCGTATTTTGCACAGAGTAAAATGGAAAGTTTACATTCCGAAATTCCTACACGCATCGAATGAGGAGTAGCAAGACAGAAGTCCGTTTACTGAACGGATCCTTGCGCAGGCTGAACATGATGCTAATTTTGTTTCAAAACTGGTGTGGTCTGATGAGACACAGTTTAAAGTAAATGGCACGGTAAATAGGCCCCCTGAAATCCACATGTTTATGTCGAGCAAGCGATCAGTGTCTGTGGCCTAACGTCTGGTACGGTTTTCTATCAGGGGACGGACTGACCCTTCCTTTTTCCAAAGTATGATAACTGACAGGTCTTACCTGGAGATGCTGGACTCAGTAATTTTCCATCATTTGCGATTTGTTTTATGATGAACAAAGGTTGGTGATGAAACTTTTTTCTTCAAACAATATGGAACTCCACCCCACTATCATAGTAATGTGTGCGCCTATTTGGATAACACTGCACCGGGTCGTTGGAGTAGAAGAAAGTGTCCCATCGAGTACACTGCACGCTCTCCTAATTGAAACCACCTGATTTTTACTTGGGAGCACTCTCAAGAAAGTAGTTTACAGCAGGAAGCCACGCACACTAGCAGAACTGCACTATGAAATAAAGACGGTTTGTCAAGCAATCCGTAGCTACTCGGGAAGATGTGACCCTGAGTTTACAATATCATGCTCAGAAGGCTGGTGGTTTGCAGATTGAATAATGTAATTGTTTCACTTTCAGTCATTGGACTATTGACGATAATATAGCGTCTTATCTTTATCAAAGTGTGTATGTAGTTGAAACCAGGTTGGTAGGCCCTCGGAGATCGCACAGGATAAGGTTATGATTGTGGATGGGGCCGTAAACAGTTATTGCACAATCAAACACACAACTTTATTTTTCTAAGAACCACTCATTTACACATTGCTTTAAAAGATCACAAGTAAACAATACGGCTGCGGCCTAGTTAAAGAACTTGAGATGCTTTCTGGGCTGAAGGCCCAAAACCACACCAAAAACAAGGAGGGCTGAAGGCCTGGCTTAGAAATCAAAAGCAATAAAAAAATAGGAGGTAAAATTTAAAAAAAACTTGCAATTGAAAACAATTAGCGGCTGAAGGCCTAAACTATACGTCTGAAGGACAATTATAATTAAAACACATTAATAAACAATTTTTTCTAACCAAGAAATTTCTTTTTAAACTTACAACTGAACGGCCGAAAGCCTAATTAAAGAAATATTAACTTATTGCACGGCTGAAGGCCACAAACAAATTTGAAACAACGGCTGAAGGCCTGAACAACGAGTCAGACAAACAATTTAAAAGAAACCCCTTCCTTCTTATAAAAAATTTTCCTTTAAAGAATACACACGGCTGAAAGCCTTCTTAAAAGGAGTTATAACACATCGAACAACTAAGGCTTAGGGCCTGGATTACGAACAATTTCAGATAGAACAAATTTTAAGGAAAAAATATTTTTTTAAAATAAAATTAATCCTCAAAATTTTAAGTTAACGCGGCTGAAGGCCTTTATACAAAATTTAAAAAGAACTGAATTAATACACGGCCGAAGGCCTCGCACAATACTTCAAACTAAAATGAAAATCACAATCTAAAACAAACAACAAGTGTTGTTCAGAAGTGTTCCAAGGGTCGGCCTGAGAAGGTAGCTCAAACGTAAGGTGAGGTTAGACAGGCATTCAAAAGATGAAGTTAAATAATCGGATGGCCCAAGGACCGACCAACAATTTAACCAATTCCCTTCCGTCCGATCAACGGCACAACCATGGAAAATATCGGCCGAGGACGAGGATAGGAACAGCAGTACGTCTTCAGAAATTGGCGTCTAAAAACAGCCAAGGGAACAATATCCACTCTAAGAAAAATATGAACCAAGCAACATAAAAGGCTGTCGATCTACACGCCGTGTCGGTCAGGCTTATCTTTATCAAAGTGTGTATGTATTTTTTTTATCTATCCTGTAGATGTGGACAGTAATTGTAGTAAGCTGCTTTTGTAATGAATGGGTTGGCATCGTTCGTTTACTTCTCTTGTGAAGATTCACCTACAAGCTGCTTTACAAGAAGATCGGATATCTCACGTAAACTTGTAGTGGGAAGGCTCGTATTTCACGTAAAAGCGAGAGCATTAATTCAAGGCGAACTGATCCCATATCAAGCCCAGTATCTACCCCCTTTATTGTTAAGAGATATGGAGAGGAATTTTGCCACAGGGGTTTAACTTTTCTCAATTCACTTTACAGGGGTTTCAGGAGGCGCTCGCGCTATCTGATGAGCGAGCGTAAGTGAAGATTACATCTGAGGTCGCGGTTAACAAACTCTTTCGCCCTGGATGCAATGAACGTGTTTACCGAGGGCGGGGCTGACAAAGGAGAGGTAGTGTGACGTGGAAGCTTTGCTGTGAGCCCGTCCAAAAAAGCCGGCTGCCGCCTTCTTTGAAGCTGTGGCGGCCTCCGGCTACAAAAGATGTCTGCTCCCGGTCATCCCTCGCCGCCCGAGTCTGTGCCGAGATAAGACGCCGGTGGCTTGGGACTCTCCGTGTCCGCATGAAAGAAGGTATTAGTCGCCTCGGCTGGCAATGAGAGCGCATTAGGATCACTGCTTTTTGGGCTGAGCCTGATTAGACTTCCTCCTTTCGCCTCGTTCCTACGATGCGCTCTACTTCCTTCTTTTCTTACCGAACATACAACGTGTCCTCACTGGATCTGAGAATGATTAGTATCCTTGATGGATTAAGAACTGGTTCGGTCAGGGGGCTGATGTATTAGCCGTGCAATGCGTATGTAAAAACAAAGAAAACGGAAAATTAATATACGACACACGTTTCTTCTTGATTCGGATCCAACCAATTTATGGCCACGCGAAACAAATATTTATGTCATTTTTTTCTGTTTTCCGTCTTTCCTCGGTCGCTTTAGAATTCGTGGAGGTATATTTCGTCTATGTAACTAATTGTAAGCAGTTTGTTTGTTGCCAGATGCGTTTCGCTTCTTTCACTTGTGATACATCTTTATTGGCGATTGCCAGCGCTTTTAGCCCATGTATGCGATGTGTTGAATCAAATGTGGGTGTAAGAACGCCGGAAATCGGCCAACTGGAGCATAGAGACTAATGAACACATCTCCAGGACTACACAAATAGGCTAACAACGCCGGAAATCTCCACTGAAGATGCTTCACAAATAAAAGAAGCTAAACATGCATGGTAATAAACAAACTGCCTTCAGTTCAGACGGAATATACATCCACAAATATTCATGATTTATTTTTTCTGTGTGAAATACACTGAGATGACAAAAGTCATGGAACACCTCCTAATAACGAGACGGATCTCCTCCTGCCCAGCGTAGTGCAGCTCGACGTGGCGTGGACTCCACAAGTCGTTGGAAATCCTCTGCAAAACTGTTGAGCCACGCTGCCCCTATTGCCGTCCGTAACTGCGACGGTGTTCCCGGTGCAGGGTTTTGTACACGAACTGACCTCTCGATTATGCCTCACAAATGGTCGATGTGACTCACGTCAGGCGATATGGTGGGCAAAATCATTCGCTCGATTTGTCCACAGTTCTTCGAATCAATTGTGAACACTTGTGGCCCGATGACATGGCGAATTGTCAGCCATAAAAAATTCATTGTTGTTTGGGAACTTGTCCATGAATGGCTGCAAATGGTCTTCAAGTAGCAGAACATTACCATTTCCAGTCAATTATCTATGTAAACACAGCCCACACCATTATGAAGCCACCACGACCTCGCACAGTACCTTGTTGACGACTTGGGCCAATGGCCTCATGGGACCTACGACACACTCGAGCCCTACCATCGACTCTTACCAACTGAAATCGTGACTTATCTGACCAGACCACGGTTTTTCGGTCGTTTGGGGTCCAACCGATATGATCACGAGCCCAAGAATGGCACTGCAGGCGATTTCGTACTGTTACCAAATGCACTCGAGTCGGTCGTCTGCTGCCAGCTTATTAACGCCACATTTCGCCGCACTGCCCTAACGGATACGTTCGTCGTACGTCGCACATTGATTTCTGTGCTTATTTCACGTAGTGTTGCTTGTCTGTTAGCACTCTACAATCTTTCGCAAACGCCTCTGCTCTCGGTCGCTAAGTGAAGACCGTCGGCCACTGCGTTGTCCGTGGTGCCTGTGGATCTCGGAATACTGAAGTCCCTAACGACTGCCGAAACGGGATGTCCGTTGCGTCTAGCTCCAACTACTTATTCCTTGTTCAAAGTCTGTTAGTTCCCGTCATGCACCATAATCACTTCGGAAACCTTTTCACATGAATCGCCTGAGTACAAAAGACAGCTCCACCAATGTACTGCCCTTTTATACACTCCTGGAAATGGAAAAAAGAACACATTGACACCGGTGTGTCAGACCCACCATACTTGCTCCGGACACTGCGAGAGGGCTGTACAAGCAATGATCACACGCACGGCACAGCGGACACACCAGGAACCGCGGTGTTGGCCGTCGAATGGCGCTAGCTGCGCAGTATTTGTGCACCGCCGCCGTCAGTGTCAGCCAGTTTGCCGTGGCATACGGAGCTCCACTGGTAGCATGCCGCGACAGCGTGGACGTGACCCGTATGTGCAGTTGACGGACTTTGAGCGAGGGCGTATAGTGGGCATGCGGGAGGCCGGGTGGACGTACCGCCGAATTGCTCAACACGTGGGGCGTGAGGTCTCCACAGTACATCGATGTTGTCGCCAGTGGTCGGCGGAAGGTGCACGTGCCCGTCGACCTGGGACCGGACCGCAGCGACGCACGGATGCACGCCAAGACCGTAGGATCCTACGCAGTGCCGTAGGGGACGGCACCGCCACTTCCCAGCAAATTAGGGACACTGTTGCTCCTGGGGTATCGGCGAGGACCATTCGCAACCGTCTCCATGAAGCTGGGCTACGGTCCCGCACACCGTTAGGCCGTCTTCCGCTCACGCCCCAACATCGTGCAGCCCGCCTCCAGTGGTGTCGCGACAGGCGTGAATGGAGGGACGAATGGAGACGTGTCGTCTTCAGCGATGAGAGTCGCTTCTGCCTTGGTGCCAATGATGGTCGTATGCGTGTTTGGCGCCGTGCAGGTGAGCGCCACAATCACGACTGCATACGACCGAGGCACACAGGGCCAACACCCGGCATCATGGTGTGGGGAGCGATCTCCTACACTGGCCGTACACCACTGGTGATCGTCGAGGGGACACTGAATAGTGCACGGTACATCCAAACCGTCATCGAACCCATCGTTCTTCCATTCCTAGACCGGCAAGGGAACTTGCTGTTCCAACAGGACAATGCACGTCCGCATGTATCCCGTGCCACCCAACGTGCTCTAGAAGGTGTAAGTCAACTACCCTGGCCAGCAAGATCTCCGGATCTGTCCCCCATTGAGCATGTTTGGGACTGGATGAAGCGTCGTCTCACGCGGTCTGCACGTCCAGCACGAACGCTGGTCCAACTGAGGCGCCAGGTGGAAATGGCATGGCAAGCCGTTCCACAGGACTACATCCAGCATCTCTACGATCGTCTCCATGGGAGAATAGCAGCCTGCATTGCTGCGAAAGGTGGATATACACTGTACTAGTGCCGACATTGTGCATGCTCTGTTGCCTGTGTCTATGTGCCTGTGGTCCTGTCAGTGTGATCATGTGATGTATCTGACCCCAGGAATGTGTCAATAAAGTTTCCCCTTCCTGGGACAATGAATTCACGGTGTTCTTATTTCAATTTCCAGGAGTGTATCTTGTGTATGCGATACTACTGCCATCTGTATGTGTACATATCGCTGTCCCATGACTTTTGTCACCCCAGTGTAATTCTTTTTGTTCTTCAGCTTTGTTATTTTTCTTTTCCTCTACTTCTACAGGGTGATTCCGTGATGATGTTACAAACTTTCAGAGGTGGTGGGCAAGGCTGCTGTGGAGACACGGGACCTTGGTCCAGAAACGAATGGACCAAAACAAGAAAAATTCCAGAAAATATGAGCTCTAAAATGCGTAAAGTAAGACCTATGTGCACTTGTTCATCTTCACTACTGAGAAACATCTCTTCTACTGACCAAAACAAAAAAAAAGGTGCACTAAACATGGGATCTAAAATGCATACCTTAAGAGCTATGACCACTTGGTCCTCTTCCCTGTTGTGCAACATGTCTTCTACTGAACGAGTGCCCATAGCTCTTAAGGCCAGCTCCTCATTCAAAATAGTGGAAAATTCGATTTTTTTTGTAACTGTATTTTTTGAAAGGTGTATGTGTGTAGAATGTTGGGACGAAAAGGTTTTTTAATCCGTGCGTTACAAAAGTTTCTACAGCCCATTGTTCGGAGTAGTGGCACAGCCGCCCAGGGACGCTCTCAGCCGGAGACGTATGGTTCAGGTAGAAAACTCGTGCCGTGACGCACGTTCACAAAATGATTTATATTGCAGTAGGCACGCAGACATATTCGCCGAAATAACTGACGAACGACGTGCGCAGGCAGATCGAGATCAGCCAGATCAGGTTCTCTCGCCAAGAAGAACGACGGAATTGCTCTCCAGGAACAATTCGAGTTAGAGGAAGGGTTCATATACGGTCCTGGAATTGCAGGCTAAACATACGTAACGAAAACTCTGTTTTTGTGTCAAAATTGGTCAAAACATAATTTTTGGTCCGCCATATTGGATTAACCATTTTGAATTTTGAAAATGTAACTTCAGATTCTTGTTCAGCCACATCAAAAATATATAACAACATACACTTTATGCGAATTGAACTAATAATACGTATAAAAGTTATCCCTAAACTTTAAACAGACTTTTCTCGAGAAACCATTTTTCAAAACTGGGTGAAGCATAAAATGAAAAAGTTCAACCTATTAACTTCTACCTTTGACCCGAAAAGTAAACACTTCTCTTGATAGCTTATACCTATAATATATGAAATTTATTAATATTACCAATTTTTTGTAAACCCATCAAGAGTGAAACAAACCCTTAGGAAACGAACTCAAAGTTCGAGTTAGCACCATATTGTTAAATTTATGGTTATTTCATTGTGTTAGGTATAAGCTCCCACAAATTTAATGTAGTATCGACTGATGTTATCCATTTTCTGATATCATATAACTCCTGAGAGGCTACACCGCACGCAGTCTGCGTACTTCAAACTCGAGGACTTTTGATCAAATCATAATTAGGGGCGCCATTATGTTTTTTTTCTTTTTGTACTGAAGATCTAATATAAAGTTCATAGAGTGATCGGTCATAATCCCCAAACATATCCTTTGTATGCATTTTCATTGTCTCAAAAAATTTCCGAACTTCGCCTACGTTTTGCTCATTTGAATGAAAACATGGACTTGAGGCATGCATTTTAGAGCCTGTATTTACCGGACGTTTTCTTCTTGTTTTGGTGCATACTATCTCCATCAAAAATGTGAAAACCAAAGAGTTTGCAGCAGAAGAGATGTGGTTTTCGCAGTATGGTAATGAACAAGAAGTGTTCATAGCTCCTGAGCTACGGTATGCAGCTTAGATCCCATGTTTATTAGACATTTTTCTCTTGTTTTGGTCCATACTGCCACTCTGATAGTTGCCTACCGTAAAACAGCAGCGGTACATGTATTCCGCTGCTAGAGGAATCAGTACTATTTTCGCCTATGACTTTCGACATATTTTTTTGCAGACCAGGGTCTCTTATCTCAGATTGATACGTTTACCCTTCTCCATCATCCCTGAAAGTTTGCAACACCACTACGGAATAATTCTGCACAGTTGTACTCCGCAGGGTATCTTATGGTGCGTGGCAGAGGTGTTCTTCTGGTACCATTATCATTCCCCACCCTTCCTACCTTGCTCCATTCGTGAATGGTACGTGGGATGAACAAGTGTCGGCAAACCGAGGAAAGAGCTCTGATCTCGTCTATGTAATTTCTCGAGACGCACGTGGGAGAAAGAAATATGTTGCCTGGCTCTTGGAACTTACGCTCTCAGAATTGCAACAGTAAATCTATCCGTGATTCACAACGCCTGTCTTGTAGCGTCTGCCACTGTGGTTTATTGAGCATTTCCGAAACTCTCTCGCACTAATTAAACGATCCCGTCAAATAAACGCGCCGCTATTCGTTGGATCGTCTCTATTTCTTCTATTAATCCAACTTGATCAGGGCCCCTGTAGTGCAATACTCGAGAACCGATCGAACAAGTGATCTGTGTTCCTCAATGAAGATTGCCCTGTCTTTGCTTCATTGTTTTTCTGGATGTTTCTCTGCTCTGAATGTCTTCATTCGATGTGGTGTTCTTGTCTAATTCAGAGTGACATTGACCCGTTAATTGTTATTGTTGCTGAAATTCTGAGAAAATGCTCGTTCAATCCGTGTGGCTCTGCGCTGTTCTGAATACTCTCAGTTCTCTACTCCGTACAGACAAGATCAACACAGTAAGCACTAATATTTACTAGTGAACGACATGGAATTATATACATCCAAAGAGGCCATTTAACGAAAACCTTGTCTTTCGTTAAATATTTTTTGTTGATTGTGTTCCACAGCTTCGATAAATTGCGGAAAGGATATATTGTAACGTATAAAGCAGCTGTATAATTCATTTTTAATTGGACATATACCATTTTCCAATACAGTTCTCGTCGCTAACAGATGTCACATATACCTCATAAAACAATTGTCAAAATATAATATTCGTAAATAATATTTTGTTATGTAAAGGCACATACATGGTGTATCAACTGACAAATTACGCATCTACCTTTGGGTAAAACAATATTACTTGCAAATATTATATTCTGATAATTGTTTTATGAGATATATGGTGTCACCTGTTATTCACAAAAGCTGTACTGGAAAATGATTTCTGGCCGAAACCGGTCGTACAATTAGAAGTAAATTACACGTCATCTTCCCGTGTTACAATGTCATTTTTACGTAAATTAATTTTCAGGGAACACACACGTGGAGATAGACTACTATAAACGTAGAACACCCCACATAAAATGAGAGCCTATACTAAAGTAGTGAATAACGAGTGTGGTTAAAATGTTGAAATGTTAACAGTTTTTGGTAAAATAAAGACATAAATTTTCATAAAATTCATGATATCTCTCTCTCTCTCTCTCTCTCTCTCTCTGTCTCTCTCTCTCATGGTCCGCAGTTCGTGGTCGTGCGGTAGCGTTCTCGCTTCCCGCGCCCGGGTTCCCGGGTTCGATTCCCGGCGGGGTCAGGGATTTTCTCTGCCTCGTGATGACTGGGTGTTGTGTGTTGTCCTTAGGTTAGTTAGGTTTAAGTAGTTCTAAGTTCTAGGGGACTGATGACCTCAGAAGTTAAGTCCCATAGTGCTCAGAGCCATTTGAACCATTTTGAATCTCTCTCTCTCACGCACACGCACATACACACACACAAATACACAGACTCACACACGGAGTTCTTTAACTTACTTTTGCCATTTGTAGTGGTGCCTGGCGCAGTCTTTGCGACTGGACAGGTTCTCCTGTCCAGTATAATCTGCTGTCCACCGGAAACATTGCAACTGTGTTTGTGTGCGCCTACCTGTCCCTTCGTTTAGGGCAGCGAGCGGATGTAAGTCTCACCCAACTGTGTCCCTCTACAGTCTCTATATGCCTGACGTAGAATTATTCTATGCCTTCTGTGGTGGCACCAACCTGGGCGCACAACACCCACATTTGCCACATCGGTTTTCACAACGTAGCAGTGTGTACTAATACACAAAGGCCTCGTTTCTCGCAAATGATTTCTAAGGGGCAAGGGCTAGGAGACAGTGGTAATGTGTGCCTGTGGTTCTGTGATTCTATGAATTTTTTAGGCCTGCCACATCAGGAGGAAATGTACGAAGGCTGAAATAACACGTCAACGATAGTCCCCAGATGAGACGACCAGGCATACTCATTTTGTGTGCAAATATAGCCAAGTGGCGACTGCAAAAAGCCTCTGCATCATTCGCCGTCAAATGTTTTGCTCAAGAACTAGTAACGACATTGTAGGCCAACACCATGGGCCGCTTATGTACCGATCTTGTCATATTAGTATCCTATGATATCCCAGCTGCAGTAAGGGCTCGATAAGCTGACCAGCGACCCCTTAGCAGTGATCGCTAAATTCGGCACCATTCGGAACGCTTCGTGTTGACTGTTCTCTGTTTCATATTACTACCACCCTCAGCGATCCCGAAGTTGTGACCCTGGCGATTTGTTGTTGTGCTGTCTGTATGAGCGGACGATTAATTGCTTAATGACAGAAACTGTACTATATTTAAATGCCTTACGCAGTATGAGCCTCCCATGAACCATGGACCTTGCCGTTGCTGAGGAGGCTTGGGTGCCTCAGCGATACACATAGCCGTACCGTAGGTGCAACCAAATCGGAGGGATGTATGTTGGGAGGCCAGACAAACACGTGGTTCCTGAACAAGGCAGCAGCCTTTTCAGTAGCTGCTGGAGCAACAATCTGGATGATTGACTGATCTGGCCTAACACTAAGCAAACCAGCCTTGCCTTGCTGATACTGTGAACGGCTGAAAGCAAGGGGAAACTACAGCCGTAATTTTTCCTGAGGGCATGCAGCTGTACTGTATGTTTAAATGATGATGGCATCCTCTTAGGTAAAATATTCCGGAGGTAAAATAGCCCCCATTCGGATCTCGGGGTGGGGACTACTCAGGAGGACGTCATTATCAGGAGAAACAAAACTGGCGTTATACGGATTGGAGAGTGGAATGTCAGATCCCTTAATCGGGCAGGTAGGTTACAAAATTTAAAAAAGGAAATAGATAGGTTAAAGTTAGATATAGTGGGAATTAGTGAAGTTCGGTGGCAGGAGGAACAATACTTCTGGTCAGGTGAATACCGGGTTATAAATACAAAATCGAATAGGGGTAATGCAGGAGTAGGACTAATTCTGAATAAAAAATGTGGGCGCGAGTAAGCTACTACAAACAGCATAGCGAACGCATTATTGTAGTCAAGATAGATACAAAGCCCACTCCTACCACAGTAGTGCAAGTTTATGTGCCAACTAGCTCCGCAGATGATGAACAGATTAAAGATATGTATGATGTGATAAAAGAAATTATTCAGATAGCTAAGGGAGAAGAAAATTTAATAGTCATGAGGGACTGGAATTCGATAGTAGGAAAAGTAGAAGGTGAATATGGACTGAGGGAAAGGAATGAAAGAGGAAGCCGCCTGGTGGAATTTTGCACAGACCATAATTTAATCATAGCTAACATGTGGTTTAAGAATCATGAGAGAAGGCTGTATACGTGGAAGAGACCTGGGGATACCGGAAGCTTTCGGAGTGGTTATATAATGGTTAGACAGAGATTTAGGAATCATATTTTAAATTGTAAGACATTTCCAGAGACAGATGTAAACTCAGAACACAATTTATTGGTTATGAACTGCAGATTAAAACTAAAGAAAATGCAAAAAGGCAGGAATTTAGGGAGATGAGGTCTGGATAAACTGAAAGAACCAGAGACTGTTGAGTATTTCAGAGGGAGCATTAGGGAACGATTGGCGAGATTAGGGGAAAGGAATACAATAGAAGAAGAATAGGTAACTTTGAGAGATGAAATAGTGAAGGCAGCAGAGGATGAAGTAGGTAAAAAGATGAGGGCTAGTAGAAACCCTTGGGTAACAGAAGAAATATTGAATTTAGTCGATGAAAGAATAAAATATAAAAATTCAATAAATGAAACAGGCGAAAGGGAATACAAATGTCTAAAAAAATGAGATTGACAAGAAGTGCAAAATAGCTAAGCAGCAACGGCTAGAGGACAAATGTAAGGATGTAGAAGCATATATCACTAGGGAGAAGATAGATACTGCCAACAGGAAAATTAAAAGAGACCTTAGGAGAAAAGAGAACGACCTGTATGAGTATCAAGAGCTCAGATGGAAAACCAGTATTAAAGAAAGAAGGGAAAGCAGAAAAGGTGGGAGGAGTGTATAGAGGGTCTATATAAGGGAGATGTACTTGAGGCAATATTATGGAAATGGAAGAGGACGTAGAGGAAGATGAGAAGGGAGATATGATACTGCGTGAAGAATTTGACACAACACTGAAAGACTTAAGTCGAAACAAGGCCCCGGGAGTAGACAACATTCCTTTAGAACTGCTTAAAGCCTTGGGAGGGTCAGCCATGACAAAACTCTTCCATCTGGTGAGCAAGATGTATAAAACAGGTGAAATAAACCTCAGAATTCAAGAAGATGATCCTGTAATTCAGTAAGAGACAGCAAAGGACTTGGAAGAGCAGTTGAACAGAATGGACAGTATCTTGAAAGGAAGATGTAAGATGAACATGAACAGAAGCAAAACGAGGATAATGGAATGTGGAATAGAATTAAATCAGATGATGCTGATTAGGAAATGAGACACTTAAAGTAGTAAATGAGTTTTGCTATTTAGGAAGCATAGTAACCATTGATTGTCGAAGTATAGAGGATATAAAATATACAATGGCAATGGCAAGAAAAGCGTTTCTGAATAAATTTGTTATCATCGGGTATAGAGCTAAGTGTCAGGAAGTCTTTTCTTAAAGTATTCGTAGGGAATGTAGCCACGTATGGAAGTGTAACATAGACAATAAACAGTTTAGACAAGAAGAGAATAGAAGCTTTTGAAATGTGGTGCTATAGAAGAATGCTGGAGATTAGATGGGAGGATAACGTAACTAATGAGGAGGTACGGAATAGAATTGGGGAGAAGAGAAACTTGTAGTACAGCCTGACTAAAAGAAGAGACCAGTTAGTAGGACACGTTCTGAGGCATTAAGGGCTCACCAATTTAGTACTGGAGTGAAGCATGGGGGACAAAAACTGTAGAAGGAGACCAAGAGATGAATACGGTAAACAGATTCAGAGTGATGTAGGTTGCAATAGTTTTTCGGAGATGAGGAGGCTTGCACACGATAGAGTAGCATGAACAGCTGCATCATACAAGTCTTTGGAATGAAGACAATCCTTGATTGTCAGTACTGGAAGAGAAACAACAACGCAGTATGAGACACAGTCACAAATGTTTAGTAAATATTTTGAATGATTTTTTCTTCTTCAACTCATTGCATGGTATTACAGCAGCCTCAATACAATTCCATAGTTCTTTCTACAAACATGAAAATCATTTGAAAATGATTGTCTCTACTATGCGCATTCACGAATCCATCTTACTTCCATGTCAAACTTTATATCACAACAGCTGCTTGGTACATTCATGCATGTCCTTAATTGTCAGTACTGGAAGAGAAACAACAAAACATTCCCTCTCTTACACCCTCTCACCCCGCAGGAGCTATGCTACTTATCCCTCTACCCTGAGGTAAGCGACCAACTTTTCTATCTTCAAGGCCGAATGAACCAACATCAGTTAAAGTTAAGAACATACTGAAATATTACTATTTCTGTATTTTTGTTTGTTGCTGAGCATGAAAACTACACTCTTAAGTTCTCAACGTTAGCCAATGTTTCTGGTCTCGGCATTTTGTTGCTAGATGCTTCTTATTATACCCACCCATACATAAAAAAAAAAAGTTTTGTATCACCCCAGTTCCCAGAACTCTTGAAGACAGACGTTGACGGTGGATATTGTATCATAGACAAAGTCCCTTAAACTGTTCAGAGATGTCACTAAACCCTCCCAAAGATGTAAACAACCCTGTAGGAGCAGCGCCTATTAGACAGTGGGGGTCCGAGAGCCGATCAGTTTCAGTCATTCTACCAGGAAGGAGGTACATGGCTCGTGTCGTCTGTAGTTCAACCATTCCTAGACGGTCAATACAGCAGTTCGATCGCGTCCGCATAGTTACTTTGTGCGAGGAAGGGCTCTCAACAAGGGAAGTGTCCAGACGTCTCGGAATGAACCAAGGCGATGTTGTTGGGACATGGAGGAGATACAGAGAGACAGGAACTGTCGATGACATGCCTCGCTCAGGCCGCCCAAGGGCTACTACTGCAGTGGGCGACCGCTACCTACGGATTACGGCTCGAAGGACTCCTGACAGCAGCGCCACCATGTCGAATAAAGCTTTTCGTGCAGCCACACGACGTCGTGTTACGACTCAAAATGTACCCAATAGGCTGCATGATGGGCAACTTCACTCCTGACGTCCATGGTGAGGTCCATCTTTGCAACCACGACACCCATGCAGCGCGGTACAGATAAGCCCAACAACATGCCGAATGGACCGCTCAGGATTGGCATCACGTTCTCTTCACCGATGAATGTCGCATATGCCTTCAACCAGATAATCGTCGAAGACGTGTTTGTAGGCAACCCGGTCAGCCTGCACGCCTTAGACACACTGTACAACGAGTGCAGCAAGGTAAAGGTTCCCTGCTGTTTTGAGGTGGAATTATGTGGGGCCGACGTACGCCGCTGGTGGTCATGAAAGGCGCTGTATCAGATGTACTATACGTTAATGCCATCTTCCGGCCGATAGTGCAACCATATCGGCAGCACATTGGAGAGGCATTCGTCTTCATGGACTACAATTCGCGCCCCCATCGTGCACTTCTTGTAAATGACTTCCTTCGGATAACGACATCGCTCGACTAGAGTGGCCAGCATGTTCTCCAGACATGAACCCTATCGAACATGCCTGGGATGGATTGAAAAGGTCTCGACGTGACCCACCAACCACTTTGAGGGGTCTACGTCGAATCACCGTTGAGGAGTGGGACAATCTGGACCAACAGTGCCTTGATGGATTTGTGGATAGTTTGCCACGACTTATACAGGCATGCATCAGTGCAAGAGGACGTGCTACTGAGTATTAGAGGTATCGGTGTGTACAGCAATCTGGAGCACCACCTGTGAAGGTTTCGCTGTGTGGTGGTACAACATGCAATGTGTGGTTTGTATGAGCAATATAAAGGGCGGAAATGATGTTTATGTTAATCTCTATTCCAATTTTCTGTAGAGGTTCCGGAACTCTCGGAACCGAGGTGATGCAAAACTCTTTTTGATGCGTGTAAAATCCGTCTAAGAACCGCGGGCCGCTCGAATAGTTCATTCTGGCCACATGCGGCCCGCCTGCCGCAGTTTGGCGACTAGTGCAATAGGCCCAAGCCGGTTCATGAGCCCCTGGTGATACTAAAAAACTATTCGACATCAGTAAGCAGTAGACCTGGTGCACAATGTTGATTCAAAAAAGTAATTATGATAAGTAAGTATGATAATGGCAGCTAACTCTAAATATAGATAAATGTAAATTAATGCAGATGAATAGGAAAAAGAATCCTGTAATGTTTGAATACTCCATTAGTAGTGTAGCGCTCGACACAGTCACGTCGATTAAATATTTGGGAGTAACATTGCAGAGCGATATGAAGTGAGCCAAGCATGCAATGGCAGTTGTGGGGAAAGCGGATAGTCGTCTTCGGTTCATTGGTAGAATTTTGGGAAGATGTGGTTCATCTGTAAAGGAGACCGCTTATAAAACGATCTATTCTTTAGTACTGCTCGAGCGTTTGGGATCCCTATCAGGTCGGATTGAGGGAGGACATAGAAGCAATTCAGAGGCGGGCTGCTACGTTTGTAACTGGTAGGTTTGATCATCACGCGAGTGTTACGGAAATGCTTCAGGAACTCGGATGGGGGTCTCTAGAGGAAAGAAGGCGTTCTTTTCGTGAATCGCTACTGAGGAAGTTTAGAGAACCAGCATTTGAGGCTGACTGCGGGACAATTTTACTGCCGCCAACTTACATTTCGTGGAAAGACCACAAAGATAAGAGAGATTAGGGCTCGCCGGCCGCGGTGGTCTAGCGGTTCTGGCGCTGCAGTCCGGAACCGCGGGACTGCTACGGTCGCAGGTTCGAATCCTGCCTCGGGCATGGGTGTGTGTAATGTCCTTAGGTTAGTTAGGTTTAAATAGTTCTAAGTTCTAGGGGACTTATGACCTAAGATGTTGAGTCCCATAGTGCTCAGAGCCATTTTGATTAGGGCTCGTACAGAGGCATATAGGCAGTCATTTTTCCCTCGTTCTGTTTGGGAGTGGAAAAGGGAGAGAAAATTCTAGTTGTGGTACGAGGTACCCTCCGCCACGCACCGTATGGTGGGTTGCGGAGTATGTATGTAGATGTAGATGAAAGGATACAGGGCAGAAGAGCCGCATCGAAGAAGAAATATAGGCATTTATTGATAGAGAATAGCAAGAAGTCTGATACGGAGCAAAAACTGTGAAGAGAGCCTACTTGTTCCCTCTCAACATAAAAGAAAGATCAAGAATGCCATACTTGCTTCGGTCTCTGTGGTCTGCTTCGGAGGGATGGGTGTGTGATCGCTAACCAACTCAATCATCATTAACTCAATTTGCCATATTTTTCCAGAAGAATGGCATAAGATGCCCTTGAAAACCATACAGGATCTGTGTTTACCGATCTGAGATGACTATAAGCTGTACTGAAAGGCAACGGTTTTCTTACACCGTATTAACGCGTGGTTATGTGTTGTGTTTTGGTGTTTCCTTATTTTTGGTCTCCACCTGTACATCACTACAAACACTGAAGTGTCTTGAGAGCCTTGTTGTTCATGCTGTACTCGTGCTTTCACCTGGCAGGCAGTATTAATACTCGTATACCTCAGATCTTTGGCAGATGATGAAGTTATCTATAGCGTGATTCTTATTACCATTTAAAAATCTCCGAAGCGACGTATACGACGATGAGAGAAGTAATTTCATATAAGACACATGATGCCACAATTGTTGGGAAATACTCCAAAAGTGGATGACAAATGTTGAACACGTGACGTCACCAGACAACGTACCTCCCCGAAAGTGCAGCGGTTGAGCCTACCGCTTTGTCGCGCCTGATCATCCCAACTTAAGTCATGTATTCAGGTCGGTGTGACTCCGCTCCAACGTGCGCGACGTCAGCACTTGAGGCTAAGGGTTCGAGTCATGCGCTTAGCAGGCAATACATTTTTCATTGCTTGATATAATTATGTTCCTGCGTAACGACATGCGCCGGCAAGAACAGCTTCTTAGGCACACTATAAGACACGAGTGGGCAGGAAACAACGAATTATGTGTTTACATTGAGCTATTAATTTCTTTACTGGTCTCGAGGTCTCCGCTGGTTTATTGCCAAGTACAGTACAACAAAACCTACCGTATTGCGTCACAAGTAAATGCCTATAAGCTTCGAAATAGAGTCATTACCAGTAAATGAGTCCGCAGCTCGTGGTCGTGCGGTAGCGTTCTCGCTTCCCGCGCCCGGGTTCCCGGGTTCGATTCCCAGCGGCGTCAGGGATTTTCTCTGCGTCGTGATGACTGAGTGTTGTGTGATGTCCATAGGTTAGTTAGGTTTAAGTAGTTCTAAGTTCTAGGGGACTGATGACCATAGCTGTTAAGTCCCATAGTGCTCAGAGTCATTTGAACCAGTAAATGACCTATGTTTTGTTTAATGCATATCTGTAACGAAAAAAAGAAGAGAGAAAGGGAAAGAGACACAAAATAAGAACAGCTTTTGCTTAGTTACAGCGAGGACAATAATTTTGTGACTTCTATATTTACAGTAGATCACATTTACAGAAGGTATTCGAAATTTGCACAGTTTGCTCGAATGCAAGTACTGCATCGCTCAATCGTCCCTTCACACAAGCCCTCGAGAATACCGTCCGTATGTTGGATGTGATATCACATGTTCAACATTTGTCACCCACTTTTCGAGTATTTCCCAATATTTGCGGCCTCATGTGTTTTATATTAAATTACTGCCTCAACGTCGTCTATGGCGCTTCTGAGATGTTTGAACTTAATACGAATCACCCTATATAGCTTCAAAAGAGCTGTTCAGACACTGAGTCAGCTCTTGATAAGATTTCACAGTGGTGCAAGTTAACGACTTGCTCTAGATGTTCAAAAAATTAAAACTGTGTACTTGACAAATACAAAAAAAGGGTATCCTTTCACGCCAATATCAAAGATGCACAACTAGGATCAGTCGACTCATAGAAATACTTGGGTATAACAATTTGTAGGGATATGGAATGGAATTACAAACAGGCTCACGTGTAGGTAAAGCAGATCGTTTATTCGTAGCATACTAGGAAAATGCAATCAGTCTGCAAAGGAGATTGCTTGCAAATCATTCGTGGCAGCCGTCCTAGAACATTCCTTTAGTGTCTGAGATCTGTTCCAAATAGGACCAGCAAGGATATTGAACGTAGACAAAGAAGGCAAACACAAATCGTCACAGGTTTATTTGATCCTTAGGAGAGTGTCCTGGAGAGTCTGAAGAACTTGAACTCGCAGACGCTTGAAGATAGACATAAACTATCCCGAGAAAACCTACTTTCAAAATTGTCATGTCTCGAGCGGAGGTTTGTGGGACACATTGCTAAATGACAGGGGTCTCACCTCAACCAGTCGACTTACTCAGCGAGTGGAAGTATGCATGTGTTGCTTGCAGAACTCCGACAGCTACTGGATACGAGCTGTAAGTGGCGCACAGTACGGAACTCGACGAGGTTAATAGTGGCAGTGGGGTAGAAAATCTTAAGTTTCTTCATTTACTAAATTACACGGACGGCTCCTCTGGCACTAAGGCTTCACCTAATTTCCCATCCGTAGCCCATCTGCTGCTAAGAGTTTACCTCTGTAGCGACGGCGCGTGCCGAGGCTAGCAACACGACCTTGGTCCAAAGTCTGGCGACATGGGATGCAGACATGGTGTCGACTGGAAACTGCTGCTCCCTACTCTGCTGACGTACCTCCATGTATACTAGTACGGCCCGTAGACTTGCTTCCAGAACACTCTGTGTGGCTAGCCACGTACACAGTAAGCTTTCATTACATTAGGCCAAGTCTGGCGACTTTCCGTTGTTGCCCGAGTGTGAGGCTCCTGCAGCCCAGAGTAGAACTCTGTTCGTCACATGGCGCTGCGAGGTCGTCCCTGGCTGTTATCGTGGCCAAACGCTGAGGCAACATATCCTGACGATCTCTGTGCCGCCTCAGTGGAAAAATCTGAAGTTTTGTAATAAATATGTCTGGCGGGTTTGAGAGTTGCAACAAAATCTCATGGACAAGTTTTCAATAAGCAACCCAAGAAACCACTATGACCAGGGCCGATTTCACATCGTCTCTCCACAAAGCGACATTTTTTAGCGATCGCCTCCCTCCCACCCCTCCACCTCACCCCGCCACACCTAGTTCTCTTGTACTCTTGCTGCTGCCGTGTCAGTTCCGCTACTATAGCGGCCGTCACGAGAATATTTACACCTTAAGCTCATCTCGTCGTCCTACAGCTTTGCCAGTAAGAGATAATTTAAAATGTTGGTAAAAATTTCGGAAAAATATTAGACTTCTATATTTTTAGTGTAGACTATGGTGGATTACTTTCCAAAAGAAAATTCTTGCCAGCTGCTGCTAGAAAAAAAAAAAAGCTAACCTTACACGAAAGTATGAAGAAAAATATTTTTTAGTTCAGTCAGTGGAAAAAAAAGAAACACTGACATATTTGGACTGAAAATAATACATGAACATTCTCAAAGTTTACAGAAGTATTTGATACATACTTCAACGTGAAAATTTAAAAGCATTCAGATATAAAAAAAACAGAACACCGTAAGAGACATGAAACAATTCGACTGGCGTAACGAAACACGTCGTCAGTAATTAATTTGCGTACCATTGGACCTCGCAGGAACTTCC
The DNA here is from genome assembly GCF_023864275.1 of Schistocerca cancellata. Lineage (NCBI taxonomy): Eukaryota > Metazoa > Arthropoda > Insecta > Orthoptera > Acrididae > Schistocerca > Schistocerca cancellata. Next base: position 111,874,469 of record NC_064632.1, read on the forward strand.
AGCGAGAAAACTATGGAATTAATTTTGGTAACGTGTGTGACGTTACTGTATCATGTCAGATATGAAAGTATTTTATTTACGAGAGACTTAAAGTGCGACAATGCTCGAGTATTTGTATGTTGTAGCCAGGATTTTAGTGCCGACGGCTCTCCGTAATCCGATCGAGAATATTTCCGACCTCACGAAAATTTTTTATTCGGAGCTCCTACTGACCAGTCGTCTCTGCATCCATCACCCAAATAGCCGACACGCACTATAGAAACGCAACTGTAGGTACTTTCAAGCCCATATTTCTGGCTAAAGTCGGGCAAAATATATTTTTGTGTGTTTTTTTTATGAGACCCAAGTTTTTATACAAGTATTCTGCAAGACTGTTGTCCTCAGCACGCAGTAAGTGCATTTTACACAAAACATAAAATTTTTGACCATGATTATACTTTCTGAATCAAAAACCAAGCGACTGGAGAAGACAACGAACTGTGTCTCTAAGTCAGAATAATTACTTTTTTCACGGACGCCACTCTGTATTTTTCTAGCAGTCGGATACTCCCTTCTGCAGTAGTGTCAAGGTAGAGTTTTATGTACTAATTTTTTGTCAAAATCATCAAATTGCGTAAATTCCGTTTCTATTCGTATCCCTTTCTTGGAGAACCAAAACACGTGTTCCCATCTAGAGTTCTGCCGATGTTACTGCACTGTTCAAATTCAAATGGCTCCAAGCACTATGGTTTATGGGAATTACCATTTGAGGTCAGCAGTCCCCTAGACTTAGAACTACTTACACTTAACTCACCTAAGGACATCACACACATCCATGCCCGAGGCAGGATTCGAACCTGCGACCGTAGCAGCGCCTAGAACCGCTCGGCCGCAGCGGCCGGCTACTGGACTGTTGATACAGAATACAGTCGATTCGGAAACACCAGAAGCTTTTTTTTGTCATCTTGTGATCGTGTGCAACATTTCTATTATTCCTATCTCATTTACTGTTGCCCAGATTAGTAAAAAATCTTTGATACCTTCGACACGATAATTATAGATCGTTTTCGAATGCGTTTTCACCCTTTCCGTGCAGCGACTGGATTAGCACTACACTTAGGCCCTTGCTCCTGCATTTCACACACTACCCTGCACCATGCCATCGAAGACTGAAACCACATGTGAGGACACGATATCGTACAGAAACACAGAACATTCAGGTGGCGCATACCTAGGGCGCTGCCAACAGTGGACATACGGGAATAAAGCTATGACACTGGCGAATCACAGCGCTTAGCGTCGATGGACTTCAGGAGGCGGGTGTGACCTTGAGGTGTCTAATTTCGAGACGGCCACTCTGTGGTAGGCGCTGTATACAAATCTTGCACTTCGGCGCCTCTGGCGCGCCTCTCAGCTTAGTGTCACAAGCAGCCGATAGTGATTTAGTGGCACATCCTGTACATACATCTCACAGTTGAGTCGGCTCCAACGCCAAACTCAATATGTTGCCCCAAGTGGCCACTGATGATGTTGTGGTACATCCTGTACAGTAATCTCATACTTAAGTCGCCTCTAGCGCCTCTCTCAGCCTGGCATCGCAAGCAGCAGCTTGTGCCGCTTTGGCCTTAAACTGTCCCTGACTACAACCCACTAAGTACTGCTCCCACAGGGATCACGAAGACAAGATTAAACTACACTCATGCTCATAAATTAAGGATAATGCTGATAGATAATGAAACAACGCTCTGGTGGGCTGTTTGCGAGTTTAAATCACCTCGGAGTATGACCATGCGGTGCATTTGACCTGCGGTCGTCGCACGGTGGCGCTGGCAGCAGTCCACATACACAGAGTATGTGGTGCATGTTAGAGTACGGAGCAGCGAGTAAGTGTCCAGACGTTTTCAGACGAGCTAATGGTGACTGTGTGTTGAAAATGGCTCAAAGAACACATATTGATGACGTTATGAGGGGTAAAATACAAGGGTGACTGGAGGCTAGTCAAACACAGCAGGTAGTATCACGGGCCCTCCGTGTGCCACAAAGTGTGATTTCAAGATTATGGCAATGATTCCAGCAGATAGGAAACGTATCCAGGTGCTACAGTACGGGACGTCCACAATGTACAACACCACAAGAAGACCGATATCTCACCATCAGTGCCCACAGACGGCCACGGAGTGCTGCAGGTAGGCTGGCTCGGGACCTTACCGCAACCACTGGAACGGTTGTCTCCAGACACACAGTCTACAGACGACTGAACAGACATAGTTTATTCGCCTGGAGACCTGCAAGGTGCATTCCACTGACCTCTGGTCACAGATGAGCCCGTGAAGCGTGGTTTCAACAACAAGCTACATGGTCATTGGAACAGTGGTGCCTGGCTATGTTCACGGACGAGTCCATGTATAGTCTGAACAATGATTCTCGCTGGATTTTCAAGGCGTGAGCCAGGAACCAGATATCAACCCCTTAATGTCCTTGAAAGGCGCCTGTACGGAGGTCGTGGTTTGATGGTGTGGGGTGGGATTGTGATTGGTGCACGTACACCCCTACATGTCTTTGACAGAGGAACTGTAACAGGTCAGGTGTATCGGGACGTCATTTTGCAGCAGTTTGTCGGCCTTTTCAGGGGTGCAGTGGGTCCCACCTTCCTCCTGATGGATGATAACGCACGGCCCCACCGAGCTGCCATCGTGGAACCCCTATGACACTTCAGGAGCTCAGACAGGCACTGGTGCAAAAATGGGAGGCTATACCTCAGCAGCTGCTCGACCACCTGATCCAGAGTATGCCAACCCATTGTGTGGCATGTGTACGTGTGCATGGTGATCACATCCCATATTGATGTCGGGGTACATGCACAGGAAACAGTGGTGTTTTGTAGCACATGTGTTTCAGGACAGTTTTCTCAACTTATCACCAATACCGTGGACTTACAGATTTGTGTCGTGTGATATCCCTAGGTACCTATACTATTAGCGCCAGTTTTGTGTAGTGCCACGTTGTGTGGCACCACATTCTGCAATTATCATTAATTTATGAGCATGAGTGTATTTACAGCGTACACAGAGATGTTTTTGCTGTCCCCTAAACGCGAATGGAAAGAAAAGAATCTCTAATAACTGTAGTGACTGGATGTTCTGTGCTCACATTTCACCGTGTTCTGCAAAGTACAGATGTCGATCTAGAGGTAGACATAAAAATAACAGTCATGTGATTAAACAGCACAAAGAAATTGATTTACTGCAGATGGGCCCTTTGAAAACATCACATACAGGAAACTGCGTGATGGTAAATGATATAGAAATACTGTATGGATAAACTATAAAGGTATAAGAACAAATGTAAGAAAGAACATAAGCCTAGAACTGCTATTCCAAATGACACGTTGGCACGTTCAGAGATATAGCCAAGTGGTTAAAGACAAGGGAGGACGATGGTTGATTGAAAACGAGCACATATAGTGTAGTCAATTCATCATAAGAATAAACCTGATGCAAACGAACACAAACGCGATGACTGGTCAGCAGCTGTAGCTCGTACTCTGGAGTTGTTCCGCTCTTGTAAGTAGGTCCAACACATGTACTGGATATTTTATTACTGCGTCACTGTAAATGAAAATTTAAGACATTCTGATGTATTAAGCCATCAAAGTTTGTCTTAATCATACTTCAAAAATCCAGGGTGGTCCCAAAAGTCCGGAAACACCATGATAAAATCCAAATGGAGTAGCAAACAAGGAAACAGAGTCCCTACACACGAGAGACGGGAAGGGGGAAACTTTATAGGCTATGCCACCAACATGGCGGCCATCTTGAAAGCCGCCATATTGGATTCAACTCCAAAATTTCAAATGGGAAAAGGGAGGTAAGAAGGAAATGACAAGTATTTTGGACAGGTCACGAAAACTGCTGGTGAATCCTGTGGATGCCTTGGGCAGATGGAGGGAATATTTTGAAGAGTTGCTCAATGTAGGTGAAAATGCGATCAGTAATGTTTCAGATTTCGAGGTAGAATGGGATAGGAATGATGATGGAAATAGGATCACATTTGAGGAAGTGGAAAAAATGGTCAATAGATTGCAGTGCAATAAAGCGGCTGGGGTGGATGAAATTAAGTCGGAACTCATCAAATACAGTGGAATGTCAGGTCTTAAATGGCTACACAGGATAATTGAAATGGCCTGGGAGTCGGGACTGGTTCCGTCAGACTGGACAAAAGCAGTAATCACACCAATCTTTAAACACGGAAACAGAAAAGATTGTAACAACTACAGAGGTATCTCTTTAATCAGCGTTGTGGGTAAAATCTTCGCAGGTATTGTTGAAAGGAAAGTGCGAGTATTAGTTGAGGACCAATTGGATGAAAATCAGTGTGGATTTAGGCCTCTTAGAGGTTGTCAGGACCAGATCTTTAGCTTACGGCAAATATTGGAGAAGTGTTATGAGTGCAACAGGGAATTGTATCTATGCTTTATAGATCTAGAAAAGGCATATGACCGGGTTCCTAGGAGGAAGTTATTGTCTGTTCTACAAGATTATGGAATAGGAGGCAAACTTTTGCAAGCAATTAAAGGTCTTTACATGGATAGTCAGGCAGCAGTTAGAGTTGACGGTAAATTGAGTTCATGGTTCAGAGTAGTTTCAGGGGTAAGACAAGGCTGCAACCTGTCTCCACTGTTGTTCATATTATTTATGGATCATATGTTGAAAACAATAGACTGGCTGGGTGAGATTAAGATATGTGAACACAAAATAAGCAGTCTTGCATATGCGGATGACTTAGTTGTGATGGCAGATTCGATTGAAAGTTTGCAAAGTAATATTTCAGAGCTAGATCAGAAATGTAAGGACTATGGTATGAAGATTAGCATCTCCAAAACGAAAGTAATGTCAGTGGGAAAGAAATATAAACGGATTGAGTGCCAAATAGGAGGAACAAAGTTAGAACAGGTGGACGGTTTCAAGTACTTAGGATGCATATTCTCACAGGATGGCAACATAGTGAAAGAACTGGAAGCGAGGTGTAGCAAAGCTAATGCAGTGAGCGCTCAGCTACGATCTACTCTCTTCTGCAAGAAGGAAGTCAGTACCAAGACTAAGTTATCTGTGCACCGTTCAATCTTTCGACCAACTTTGTTGTATGGGAGCGAAAGCTGGGTGGATTCAGGTTACCTTATCAACAAGGTTGAGGTTACGGATATGAAAGTAGCTAGGATGATTGCAGGTACTAGTAGATGGGAACAATGGCAGGAGGGTGTACACAATGAGGAAATCAAAGAAAAACTGGGAATGAACTCTATAGATGTAGCAGTCAGGGCGAACAGGCTTAGATGGTGGGGTTATGTTACACGCATGGGAGAAGCAAGGTTACCCAAGAGACTCATGGATTCAGCAGTAGAGGGTAGGAGGAGTCGGGGCAGACCGAGGAGAAGGTACCTGGATTCGGTTAAGAATGATTTTGAAGTAATAGGTTTAACATCAGAAGAGGCACCAATGTTAGCACTGAATAGGGGATCATGGAGGAACTGTGTAAGGGGGTCTATGCTCCAGACTGAACGCTGAAAGGCATAATCAGTCTTAAATGATGATGATGTGGTCATGTGACATATCAAACAGATAGAGAATTTCACCAAAAAAACAATGCCGTTGTTATTTTAAACCTAGCTTTATTCATTCTCGGGGTATAGCCAATTGCTTGCGGCAGCAGTGGGACGCTCGGCTCGGCAGCGTGAGTCTTACGTACTGAGAAGTCATAAAACGGAGTCTGAAACGTTGCAAAGTGACTATCCCATGCCTGATATGTTACATGTGTTTAACTGTTAGGTACCATTTACTCATGCTAACGTTTTAATCATTGTTTCCTTATTTACAGGTTACAAAATGTCCATAACACATGAAGAACGCATTGAAATCATCTTGATAATAGGAGAAAGAAGCACACGGGCCATTGCTGAGGATTTCAACAGTCGTCACCCAAGCAGAGATCCCATCACTCACAGCGCAGTTGCCAAGCTTTTGGACAAATTTCGAGCAACAGCAGATAAACCTAAGGCTGGAAGACCAAAATCCGCCACCGATGAAGCAACAAAAGTGAGTGTGTTGGCATCATTTAGCAAGAGTCCGCAACGGAGTACTCGTCGCCTGTCACAAGAATGTGGGGTTAGCCGTACGTCCATACTGCGAATTTTATCGTAGCGCAAATGGCACCCGTACAAAATTCAGCTGCTTCAACACCTGAACGAGGATGACCCAGACCGTCGGGTACAGTTCGCAGAATTGCTGACACAGCTGCTGCAGATAAACCCACGTTTCCCCTATCAGGTGCTGTTCAGTGATGAAGCCAATTTGTTTATCAATGGTGAAGTGAACAAACAAAATCACAGATACACAAATCCGCACTGGATTGATGCTTCCAAAACGGTCGACTCACAAAAAGTGATGGTCTGGTGTGGTGTGTGGGGTACCAAAGTCGTTGGACCTTTTTTATTGATGGTACGTTAACAGCCAACGGTTATCTGAGGTTATTGGATGTGTTTCCCTCGTTGTTAACGGAGGACGGGAAATTTCCGGAATTCTTCCAGCATGATGGAGCCCCACCACATTATGAGCACAATGTGCGAGCATACCTGGACGTGCAATTCCCTCAAAAGTGGGTTGGTCGTAGGGGTGCTGTGGAGTGGCCACTACGTTCACCAGATTTGACTCCTTTGGATTTATATCTTTGGGGTCATGTCAAAGCACTCGTTTATTCTGTGAAAATACGGGATTTGCATCATCTAAAGCACCGCATTGTTGATGCGTGTGGTCAAATTCAGCCAGAAGTGTTGGTCAAAGTTCATCAGGACTGGGTTCGGAGGATAGCATTAACAATCCAACGTGGCGCAGTGGCTAGCACACTGGACTCGCATTCGGGAGGACGACGGTTCAATCCCGCGTCCGGCCATCCTGATTTAGGTTTTCCGTGATTTCCCTAAATCACTCCAGGCAAATTCCGGGATGGTTCCTTTGAAAGGGCACGGCCGACTTCCTTCTCCATCCTTCCCTAATCCGATGAGACCGATGACCTCGCTGTTTGGTCTCTTCCCCCAAACCAACCAACCAACCAACAATCCAACGTAATGGACAACATATCGAGCCATTCCTATGACTGTTGGTGGTCTATCGGGACTGTGTAACATCGGCGTAATGTCTCTTCGGCACATAACACACATGCTGCCGAGCGTCCCACCGCTGCCACATGTAACTGGCTATTACCCGAGAATGAATAAAGCTAAGTTTAAAATAACAACAGCATTGCTTTTCTGGTGAAATTCTCTATCTGTTTGATATGACACATGACCACATTCCCATTTGGAATTTTGGAGTTGAATCCAAGATGGCGGCTTTCAAGATGGCCTCCATGTTGGTGGCATAGCCTATAAAGTTTCGCCCTTCCCGTTCCTCGCGTGTAGGGGCTCTGTTTCCTTGTTTGCTACTCCATTTGAATTTTATCAGGGTGTTTCTGGACGTTTGGACCACCCTGCAGTGTACAGTCACAGTCTCTGTAAGCGCTGCTTGTGCTCTGATTGTCTCACTGTTCACGTGTACGGCGAAATGGGTGACACTGCTTCCTGCTTCATAGTGAAACAAGCGTGCGGAACACAGTTAATGGATAGAAACAAGTTATTCTTAATGTTTTTCACAATATTACAGAGAAAAATATGCTTTGACCTTTGTTGAGAAACATGATGTAGTAGATTAAGCACCACAGTGTCACATGTAGGCTTGGCGTAATCGGTAGCGTCGTTGATGGAAATAATTAAGCAGGCTGGTGGACGGTGGTTCGAAATCCATTGTGATCAACAATTGAAATATGAAATTTATCAATATGTGGTAATTAACTCATACTTAACCACCATTTTTTCAAGAAAAACGCACGTCTTCTGATGTCTAGTTACATACCACAAGCAGAATTCTGGTTATCATTGCAAATACACATTCTTACCAATAGCTATATTATAAAACATTGTTACAGATTTTGAAGTTAAGAAAACATTACACAATTAAATTTTTGGAAGGAAAATGAAAAATCAAATACTCTTTGTTTGAATATGCCCATTATAGGACAGATGTGGTCTCACATGAGCCACAGTGATAAGCATCGTAGAAACATGGAAAACAATTTTCACGGGTCCGAGCACACTGTACAAATGCTGCATTTTTACAGTTGTCACCGTGCCACTGCTATCTGAACCAAATGGAATTGATCTGGAGCCAAGGTAAGGGATTTGTCGCGAGAAATAACAAGACATTTAAGCCGCCAAACTTACTGGAACTAATGCATGAAGCTTTGTGATACGTCACTACCGAACGATGTCGAAATGCAGAACAGGACTTCCTGAAAGAGGAGGCGGAGTAAATTTGGACTTTTTGGTGCCTTGGGCCTCTGTTGTCGATCGCCTCGTTACCAGCGTAGCTGTACTGAAATGTACCACTTTCCTGGGAGTCCGATATGGAAGAAGTTCAGATTTTACACCGTACACAGCTCATGCAGAAAAATTATCCTTGGTAAAGTCAGGAATTTTCATCACTCTAATTTTGTAAGTAGAGTACTATGTTAAGTACGAGATCAAGAGCATGTTTCCTTCAGATCACCTAAGAAGCGTATTGCCTGAGTTTTACCATTACTTGCTTCTGTTCAAAAATTAAATGACATTCAAGGCTATATTGTTCCCTGCACGTCTCTTTTTACGTCTTTACGACAACTGCTGACATCACTGCGGGTTAGTTGGACCAGGTGGCTGGCCAGTGCTTTCTAAGTTAAATGCGCCGGTAAGGCTGTTGTCCCTTAATATCACTGAGTCGGTGTACGCGTAACGCATATCCTGATTATCGCATTTGACTGTAATCAAGACAGAGTGGCTTTGCTCCACGTGAAACGAGATCCAATGACGTTCCAGCAAATGCGGAAGAATATATAGTATAATTTTTACGTGAGGTGTTCTCTTATGATGGGCTATATATGGCGTGTTATGTGAGGAATCACTTAAAAATGCAACGCTTGTTTGAAGTAATAAGAAATGTACAAAATCCTGTGACCAATACACTGGCTTTTCAGATCTATAGTGTTACGCTTTCTGGTAGAAACGCTGTCTGCGATTTGGAATCAAGCCTCTCCATTCAACCAAACATTTGTCTTAGATCTTATGTCTTGTAATGATTACAGCCGCTGGTAAATCATATTCGTGACACTCTCGTATCTTGAGTCATATTTTTCGAACCTATCTGCTAAGAACACCATACAACAAAACTCCATTTGGGTTTTGGATGGTCACTCTGCATATTTTAACTGTTCCCTAGTCTCTGCCTTCCCATCCATGCGCCTTTGTCCATGTGATCATTCCAGTTCAAGTCAAACTGAGCAGAGGTCGGAGAGTGTTATATCCTACCATCTTCTGCATCCTGCAGGGTGAGCTGAGTTTATGCAACAAGACCATATCTTGACCACTTGGTGGAAATGGTAACATGTTGTAGCTCCACCAACCATGTACAATGCGTTAGGCCAATTCCAAACAGAGCTTTCTCCTGTAGTACAAAAAGTCAGTGCAGTTACGGTGCTGTTTCTTATCTGGAAAATTAGCTAGACTTCAAATCATATGCATTGCAGTGCATTTCCAAAGTACACACAGGTAACGCAGTTCGAAGGAGATCTGCATTCCTCAGTGTGCATTCATGTCTGTCACCCAAACGTCATTATTTTGTACCATCCAACAGAGTAAAACTACAAACTATATGAAACCAAACTTTTAAGCTCCATACCATGCACTGTAATAGTGCTCCACTAATGTCTCCTGGTAGAGAAACTGATGGGGTTTTACTGTCTCTCTCTCTTCTGAAATATCAAATACAAATACTGTCTGCATGTAGGCATCTAGCACAGGCGGTGACCCCATTAAATATACACATATTGCTCAACTGGAGCAGGTGACGAGTGATCGAAGTCGCTCCCACAGACCTGTGTAAAGTTTCATCACCTGTACTCGAAGAAGCCCATATCCCACAGACTATCATTCATAATAGAAGTTTCTTATGTTATAGCTTTGTAAACACTTTTATACACTGTTTTTTCGCTGTAGCAAAACCAAGCAGTGTATGACATCAACTTCGTACAGGGCCATACCTTTTTTTTTCTACCATGGCTTCGATTTCTGTGGCAGGTGATAAGACATCATTAACACATTTTGATCCATTGGCTATCACAGAAAGCTATATGGGAAGGGAGTGGGGGAGGGGGTAGGGGTGCAGGTGGGGTTGGGGTGGGAGTGGGTGGTTTCTCAGAAGGATGGATTATCCCCAGGGGGTCATACGAGGTCTGTCTAAAAAGTACCCGACCTTTGATTTTCCCGAACAAAACAGAGACGATAGCACGGTACCGCTGTACACAGTAAAAGAAGAGACATTTATGCGCATGCGTGAATTTTGTCCCCGCCTTCCAGTGCGTCAGTCGCTGCCTGTCGGTCGCTGAGTAAGGTGTTACACAAGGTGTTTGTCGGATTACCGATTCTCTCAAGATGACTAACGTGTTGAGAAAAGATACTGCTTCAAATTTTGTCAAAAGCTTGATGATTCTCAAAGCGAAACAATTCGTAAGATTCAGCAGGTGTTTGGAGAAGGTGTGAGTGGTTCAACCGATTCAAAAATGGACGCACATCAGCGGAGAGTGGCCAGCGTTCTGGCAGGCGCCAAACTGCTCCGAGTGCAGCTGTTGTTGACAGCGTGCAAAATTTGTGATGGAAGATCGTCGATTGACCATGCAGGAGATTGCCCAAGAGGCTGGAGTGAGTAAAGATTCTGCACATGCAATTTTGCATGATGATTTGAACGTGCACTGAGTGGCTGTGAAATTCGTGCCCAAGTTGTTGTCGCCAGAACAAAAAGACCTCCGTTTTGACGTTGCACAGGACCTTGTCGACGCCGCCAACACTGATCCTGGGTTTCTGAACACCATGATAACGGGAGATGAGTCATGGGCGTACGGGCATGACCCAGAAACAAAAAAGTCGTCGCAATGGAAGCATCCCGAGTCTCCAAGGCAGAAGAAAGTGCGGCAGGTGCGAAGCAAAGACAAGGTGATGCTGTCTTCTTTGATGTCCGTGTAATTGTGCATCACGAATACACACCGGAAGGACAAACAGTGACAAAGGAGTACTATCAAAATGTTCTCCGGCGACTCCGTGACGCAGTTTGGCACAAAAGACCTGGCCTAGCAGCAGCTGTAGGGCCGACATTATCGCCTCCTTATATGCTGACGATTTCTGCCTTTACTTCAGTTCCTCCACCATTGGTGTTGCTGAACGCCGACGACAGGGAGCCATTCGGAATGCAAAGTCATGGTCTCGCATCCTCGGGCTTCACTTCTCTGCCGACAAGACTTGCGTTTTGCACTTCTGTCAGCGACGAACGGTCCATCCTGACCCTGCACTTTTTCTTGATAGCCGTCCATTATGGGTAGTCGAAGCGTGTCGCTTTTTAGGACTGGTTTTCGACGCCCGGCTAACATGGCTCCCCCACATTCGTCAGCTTAATCTGCCTGAGCAACGCCACTTGGGGGGCAGCTCGCTCTACATTGCTGCGGCTCTACAAAGCCCTAGTTCAGTCACGACTTGACTATGGGAGTGTAGTATATGGTTCGTCAGCTGAGGGTGCTGACGAACCCTCAGCATTAAAGTTGCTTGATGCTGTGCACCACTGTGGGGTCCGTCTAGCGACGGGCGCTTTTCGAACGAGTCCAGTGGCCAGTCTACTAGTGGAGGCTGGATCCCTCCATTGCACATCCGGCGCCGCCAATTGCTCACCCATTATGCAGCGCACATCCATAGCTCACCTTAGCATCCGAATTACCGCCGTTTGTTTCCGAACACAGAGGTTCATCTCCTGGGACGGCGGCCTTAGTCAGGGATAAAGATCGCTGTAGGTGCCCGTTCCCCGTTGTCTGAACTCGAGTCATTTCCTTTGCAGCGTTTCGTGCGAGTCCATACACATACGCCTCCGTGGTGTATGCCTCGGCAGAAACTACAGCTGGACCTTTCACAATTCCATAAGGACTCCGTTCCTCCTGAGGCACTCCGCAGTCACTTTTTATCGATACTTGACGAATCTCAGGGTTCTGAAGTCATCTATACCGACGGCTCGCTGGTTGATGGTAGCGTAGGCTTTGCCTAAGCTCACTCGGCCCATATCGAACAGCGCTCCTTGCCTGATGGCTGCAGTGTCTTCACTGCCGAGCTGGTGGCCATCTCTCGTGCCCCTGAGCATATTCGTTCCTGCCCCGGTGTGTCCTACCTGGTCTGCAGTGATTCGCTGACTGGTTTACAGGCCACAGATCAGTGCTACCCACGCCATGCTCTGGTAGCAACTATCCAGGAGTCGGTTTATGCCCTCGAACGATCACTAGTCATTGTATGGACCCCGGGACATGTTGGAATTCCGGGAAATGAGCTCGTTGACAGGCTAGCCAAACAGGCCACTCGTAAGCCGCTTCTGGAGATTGGAATACCCGAACCTGACCTGCGATCGGTGTTACGCCGCAAAGTTCTCGGGGTTTGGGATGCTGAATGGTGTAGCTTAGTTACGCCCAATAAATTCCGCGCCATCAAGGAGAGCACAACTGAGTTGAAGTATTCTCTGCAGGCTTCTCGCAGGGACTCTGTGGTCCTCTGCCGCCTTCGCATCGGCCACACTTGGCTGACGCATGGCTATCTTCTCCGGCGTGAGGCCCCACCATGTTGCCGCTGCGGCTCACGCTTGACAGTGGTCCACCTTTTGGTGGACTGTCCATATCTCGCCGCTCTAAAACGGAATTTTAATCTGCCTGACTCCCTTCCTTCGATTTTTAGGAGACGATGCCTCCACGGCTAACTTGGTTTTACATTTTCTACGTGATGCTAGTTTTTATTCTTTGGTTTAAGTTTTAGTTCCTGACCTTTGTCTCCCTGTGCTTTCTATCCTAGTACTTTTAGGTTAGAGATTTTAATGTGTTGCAGAGTAGCTAGCTCATCCTTTTTTATACTCGTGATCAGACAGACCAGGACATCTGCTCTACTGTTTTAAGCTCTTCTGCTCGTTTCTTGTATGTCTGTGGTTTTCTTATTTTCTGTTGCCCCTAGTGTGTTCAGCTTTCTTTTTTTTTTTATCCATCTACAACTCCTGTGGTGTGTCCTGTTTGTTTTCCGTTCTATCCCATGGACTTAGTTCAATGGAACAAGGGACCGATGACCACGTAGTCTGGTCCCTTTAAAAATAAAACCAACCAACCAGACATGTGTACAGCGAAAAACTGGCAACTGAATCACGACAACACCCCTGCACATTCATCTCATTTGATTCAAAATTTCTTGTCCAACCTCCTTACTCCCCAGACATGACTCCTTGAGACTTCTGGTTGTTTCCAAAATTGAAGACGCCACTGAAAGGATCCCGTTTTGAGAGTAGCTGAACACCATTCTAAAAGAAGACTTCCAGAGGTGTTTCTGGAAGTGGAAGGATCGTTGGGCTAAGTGTGTGCAAGTACAAGGGGCCTACTTTGAAGGGGATTAGGGTCCCAGGGTCCCAACCCCATCAGGTATTCGAAATATTTTTTCTGACCAAAGGTCGAATACTTTTTGGACAGACGTCATAAACCAATCTTCATGGGCCCATACCACTTAACAGAACAAAAGGGTAAGTTCATAAATCAATCAGCCATCACAATTTAATTGATCTTTTTAATTAATTTTCAGAACAGACATCATTCCACTACTCGTGAGTGCCTGAATATGGGCAACGCTTTCTTCTGAACTGGGTTTTAACTCAAGCTACACGCACGCACGCACGCACGCACGCGCGCACACACACACACACACACACACACACACACACACACACACACACAGAGAGAGAGAGAGAGAGAGAGAGAGAGAGAGAGAGAGAGAGAGAGAGAGACGCACGTGCAATAAATTCAATGGCGCATGATTCCGCAAGGGCGGGCGAAAATGATGTGTTCGGCGATCTCTCCCTGCAGCACAGCCACCTAGTGTGTCTCAGTCCATTGCAGACGACAGAAGTGCTGCATGAATCTCCCATGATTAAAACAAGGACGAAAAAGAACGACGAGGAATTTTCTGTGATGCATCCCAAAGGTGTACCATTGCTGTGCAGGGATGTTCTGGATTATATCTGCACAATATCTTCTCCCATGTTGTTATAGTAGGTTCTGCAGTATATCTGCACAATCTCTCCTCCAAATTGTTATAGTAGGTACCATATGAGTATCATTTACCATCACACCTAGATCTGTTTACGCAAGATGGTCATACGTTTTTGTGCCATGGTGAATAGTCCTTACCTCTGATACTGTAATGGCCCACTACCCGAGGCAGGATTCGAACCTGCGACCGTAGCAGCAGCGCGGCTCCGGACTGGAGCGCCTAGAACCGCACGACCACCGCGGCCGGCTGACGGAGGGAAAGACAGCTAAAAACAGGCACGGAAGAAAGGTCCATAAAATACGCCATAGAAACAACAGGGGTCCTGAACTAAAGATTAAATGTCCTTCGCCATATTGCTACGACGGATAAAAAGTAAAACGCGGTAAAAAAAAGGGCATTCCGTCAGGAAATGGCGAACCGTCATAGGTTGAGGGCAATGAGCACAAAGTGGTGAGGGATCACGATTTAACAAATGACGATGGCTGAAAAGACAGTGCCCAGTAAGCAACCTTGCGGTGAGAGGGCCAAGAGGAGGTCGTCCAAGCCCCTGGGAGAGATTTAATGCCCCGGAGCTTGTTCCCATGGAGCGATGTGTCTTTTCATCGCCGCATGCGCTGTCGACGCCATCTGAATTACGTGACTCATAGGCTACGAGGTGGAATGCCTGTTCCCATACACGTGCACGGTACAACAGTTCAATATTCATACTAAATTCCAAGTATAGTGTGTCAGGGAGCGTCCGTTGCGATGAAGCAGATCTGTGTATTACCTCGGTGTCACTTTGGACAATAGGCTAATGTGGCACCAGCGGGTACAGAAGTTTCAAGGGAAGGCACAGGCCGTATGCTCGTGTGGCAAATATACTCTCCTGGAAATTGAAATAAGAACACCGTGAATTCATTGTCCCAGGAAGGGGAAACTTTATTGACACATTCCTGGGGTCAGATACATCACATGATTACACTGACAGAACCACAGGCACATAGACACAGGCAACAGAGCATGCACAATGTCGGCACTAGTACAGTGTATATCCACCTTTCGCAGCAATGCAGGCTGCTATTCTCCCATGGAGACGATCGTAGAGATGCTGGATGTAGTCCTGTGGAACGGCTTGCCATGCCATTTCCACCTGGCGCCTCAGTTGGACCAGCGTTCGTGCTGGACGTGCAGACCGCGTGAGACGACGCTTCATCCAGTCCCAAACATGCTCAATGGGGGACAGATCCGGAGATCTTGCTGGCCAGGGTAGTTGACTTACACCTTCTAGAGCACGTTGGGTGGCACGGGATACATGCGGACGTGCATTGTCCTGTTGGAACAGCAAGTTCCCTTGCCGGTCTAGGAATGGTAGAACGATGGGATCGATGACGGTTTGGATGTACCGTGCACTATTCAGTGTCCCCTCGACGATCACCAGTGGTGTACGGCCAGTGTAGGAGATCGCTCCCCACACCATGATGCCGGGTGTTGGCCCTGTGTGCCTCGGTCGTATGCAGTCCTGATTGTGGCGCTCACCTGCACGGCGCCAAACACGCATACGACCATCATTGGCACCAAGGCAGAAGCGACTCTCATCGCTGAAGACGACACGTCTCCATTCGTCCCTCCATTCACGCCTGTCGCGACACCACTGGAGGCGGGCTGCACGATGTTGGGGCGTGAGCGGAAGACGGCCTAACGGTGTGCGGGACCGTAGCCCAGCTTCATGGAGACGGTTGCGAATGGTCCTCGCCGATACCCCAGGAGCAACAGTGTCCCTAATTTGCTGGGAAGTGGCGGTGCGGTCCCCTACGGCACTGCGTAGGATCCTACGGTCTTGGCGTGCATCCGTGCGTCGCTGCGGTCCGGTACCAGGTCGACGGGCACGTGCACCTTCCGCCGACCACTGGCGACAACATCGATGTACTGTGGAGACCTCACGCCCCACGTGTTGAGCAATTCGGCGGTACGTCCACCCGGCCTCCCGCATGCCCACTATACGCCCTCGCTCAAAGTCCGTCAACTGCACATACGGTTCACGTCCACGCTGTCGCGGCATGCTACCAGTGTTAAAGGCTGCGATGGAGCTTCGTATGCCACGGCAAACTGGCTGACACTGACGGCGGCGGTGCACAAATGCTGCGCAGCTAGCGCCATTCGACGGCCAACACCGCGGTTCCTGGTGTGTCCGCTGTGCCGTGCGTGTGATCATTGCTTGTACAGCCCTCTCGCAGTGTCCGGAGCAAGTATGGTGGGTCTGACACACCGGTGTCAATGTGTTCTTTTTTCCATGTCCAGGAGTGTATTATGCAAGAGTTGTAGGCGCTGGTTTATATGCAACACATGCTTCTGTGCAACACGTGGCTTTGTATACTCTTAAGAGAACGTTCATGGCATCCATTTATTAGTGGCAAACGTAATCAACAGATATAAAATCCATTCCTCTTTACGGCCTGTAGTTTATGAACTTGGAGTTATTTTTGCTTCTCTAGTAAAAATGATAAGCCTCAGTTTCCCGCTCGTCTATCGCTATTACATATAGAACAAACGTAGTTTTCAAATTTCAATTTAAAACAATTTTTATGCGAGCTCAATGTATTTATAAGCTAGAGACGAAATGATTCTGCGTTCTGGTGAAAATTATGAGCGTTAAACCAGTGTGTCTTATACATGGCTACCGATATAGGAGTGAGATAAAAAATCAGTTTACTCATTTCACTTTCACTTTATTTTATTTGTAAGTGCATGAGTCCAGAAATTCAGTGCGTGCAAGTGCATGATTCCAGAAACTCAGTGCGCACGCTCCGTCTTCTATTCTCGTCAGGTACAGCTCGGTTAGATTGCTCCTCCGCCGTCCCCACGTGTCTTCAGTTTTGTAGTGGCCTAAGCTGTCAGGCACCATGGTGCTCTTTCGTGTTGTTTGCAAACAGCTTCGAGACGGGCACTTCCTCAGATTTTGCGCTTCCAGCGTCTTTAACACCGTGGTGGCAGCATCGTCTTCGTACACAAATCCAAGGCTCTGAAAAATAAGCGAAAGTACATGAGGAAGAGTTTCCTGCCCGTATGTGCTCAGACACCATGGCATACCTTCGTACAGTTCGCTAACGGCTTCAATGCCACCACCCCCTCTCACAGCTTTTGTGCTCCAGCAACTTGTTCACAGCGTCGTCGTCGTCTTACTCAAATAAATCGAAGGCTCTGAAAAAAGGAGTAAATGAGTAGAAGTTTACTGCGGGTCGTGGGAGCTCGTACGTACTCAAGACACCACGGCATACCTTCGTGTCGTTGCACATGGCATCGACGCCGCCACTTCCTCAGCTTTTGTGCTTCCAGCGACTTGTGCACGGCAGCGGCGTTGTCGTCGACGTATTCAAATAAATCCAAGGCTCTGAAAAATTAGAGAGAATTACGTGAGCAAAAGCTTACTGGGGGTTGTGAAGCTTGTTTACGTGCTCACACACCACGGCATACTTTCGTATAGTTCGCAAACAGCATCGACGCTGCCACTTCCTCAGCTTTTGCGCTTCCAGCGATTTGTACACGACGGCGTCGTCGCCCATATACATTCGCATCTGTAGCATGCTGTCTGCTCGCAGTGCTCTTGTCTCTGAAACTCTGCCTAAACTTCCCTGCGTCTTTCCTTATATAGAAGTACGACAATGCTAAGCGTGGTTTCCGTGGAAATGTGCTCTGACGTCATTTTTTCACCCATTGTCCATTACAATGTCACGTGCATATGTCGATACTACACAATCATTCGTGAAAGATGAATCGAGGAAATACACTCTGGCTCACCCACTTATTCTATGTTCGATATCTGGACTGCAAATGATTCAAATGGCTCTGAGCACTATGGGACTCAACTGCTGTGGTCATAAGTCCCCTAGAACTTAGAACTACTTAAACCTAACTAACCTAAGGACATCACACACATCCATGCCCGAGGCAGGATTCGAACCTGCGACCGTAGTGGTCACGCGGTTCCAGACTGAAGCGCCTTTAACCGCACGGCCACACCGGCCGGCCTGGTCTGCAATCTTGGTGATTTTAATCCCCAGAAAGTCCTACGTAACTTATAGGCACTATCCTGTAGACTGTATTTTAATCTCCTTATGCTATCTAAAATTGTACCAATTCTTCCTTTTTTTAACAATCATTTGTACAAGAGGCATCAACAATATCATGTACTTTTTAATATTTGTGAGAGGTGAAACAGTTCCTAAGGCATCGGGTGATCTCTTGTCGGTTCTCCTGCGCATTCACATTGTGTCCATCCTTCTAAAAGTCTCCATTGGTCAAGGTTGTCCCTGGATTCACCAACGCCTGATCTTTCCTGTTCAGACATCTCCAGGTGAGCTAATCAAAAGCACCTCCATGCGGTACGCACTCAGCACGTTTATCTGTGTCTGCAATTGGTCACATCTAGCTGCCCATAATTGTTCTCTAGCACCACGTGGAGACATAGATAGTGCTGGCACTGAACAAAGGAAACAACTTCTGGTTTTCAATGTAGATGATAGTGGTTGATGGCCATGGAGGGGGTGTAAAGGATTAAATTCAACTTTCGTACTTCCAACGTCTGCAGCTACTTTCCTGTGCATATCAGGTGGTGCAATACCTGCCAAGCATTTAACCTTGTCTATAGGTACCGCTTTCAGGTATGCAGTTATCAGTCATGCGTTTTCATTCAGTCCGACGAATACTTGTTTTGTCAGGGAAGAACTGTACCATATGCGCGACGTGTACTCCCCTGCAAGGAAACGGCGTGCCAAGGCGGAGGTTCTGATCAATTGAGGTTGGGCTCCACAGATACTGACAGTGATTTTCCGAATGTTGTTTTAACAGTTTTGTACAGTATTATCTTCTTGTGCTTCATGTGACATGTGTCACCATGGTCTTTAGTTAAGCATCTATCTAAATGTTCATTAATATTTCCTGTCAGTTCATCTCACTTTAATTAATATGTGCATGTAATTGTCAAATATATGTTCTGTTTAAATGCTGATTTGTTAAAACAGTACTTGTAGAACTGGTTCAACCGTAGGGAAAGTAGGTTTGTAACTATGTAAAAGCTGGAGGGAAGTCTCACTGCTACGAAACCCGCACGGTGGGTTTAGAAAAGCTGGATTTGTCTGTAAAACCTCTAGGGGTCTTTGTGGCACAGTCAGCTGGCGGCTAGCCTGCAAACCGTTCACATATCGTAAGTTGAAGAAGAGTGAGTAATAATGCCTCGGATGTGGTAGATTATTGGCTGGTTATTAGTAGCATTAACTGGTTAGTTTGAATCACAAAAATTCGACGCCAAGATCATCATCTTCAGAGCACTTTATACATCAAGGCCCATGGGTACATTTGCCGTTTTTACTCTAGCCGTTAGAGACCACCTCCGCCACCGCCTGTATCTCAAGTAATTCACACTTAAGTGCCTGGCAGAGGATTCTTCGAGCCACTTCAGTCTATTTCTCTACTGTTTCACTGTCTAAAAGCTCCTGGAAAAAATGAGCAATTAAATATTTCTGTATGAGCTCTGATATCTCTTATTTCATTATGATAATCATTTCTCACTATGTAGGCTAGCGACAGTGAAATATTATCACATTCAGAGGAGAAAGTTTGTGATTGAAATTTCGTGAGTAGATCTCTCCGCAACGAAAAGCGCCTTTGTTTTAATGATTGCCATCCCAACATGGTTATCATATTGCTGACACTCTCTCCACTATTTCGCCAAAAAACAAAGCGAGGTGCCTTTCTTTGAACTTTTTAGATGTCCTCCGGCAATCCTACCTTTCTAGGATGCCATACAGCATAGCAGAGAACAAACAAGTGCACTCTGGGCCGTCTCTTTGGTAGACCTATTGCATCTTCTACGTGTTCCGCCAATAAAACGCAGTCTTTGGTTTGCATTCCCCACAACATTATCAACATGAGCGTTCCAACTTAATTTTTTCCTAATTGTAATTATTAGGTATTTGGTTGAATTGACAGCCTTTGTATTTGTGTAAGTCATAGTTTAACTTAAATTTAAGAGATTTATTTTTGACTCGCGTGGATGACCTAACACTTTTCCTCATTGAGAGACAGCATTCAGATACCGTGTCTACCTAATTTTGCGATTGGTTTTGATCTTCTCATGACATCGCCGGCCAGTGTGGCCGAGCGGTTCTAGGCGCTACAGTCTGGAACCGCGCGACCGCTACGGTCGCAGGTTCGAATCCTGCATCGGGCTTGGATGTGTGTTATGTCCTTAGGTTAGTTATGTTTAAGTAGTTCTAAGTTCTAGGGGACTGATGACCTCAGAAGTTAAGTCCCATAGTGCTCAGAGCCATTTGAACCATTTTTCTCATGACATCACTAGAGGCTAAATGACAGCATCATCTGCTAACAATTTTAGGGGGCTACTGAGATTACCTCCTATATCGTTTATGTAGATAACTAACGTGAGAGGGCCTATAATACTTCTGTGGGGAACGCCGGAAATCACCTGCGAATTACTCGATGATTTTCCGTCGACTACTACGTACTGTAACCTTTCTGAGGAGAAATCACGGATCCAGTCACACAACTGAGCGATACTCCATAGGTACGCAATTTGATTAGGTATCTTGTGAGAAACGGTGTCGAAAGCCTTCTGGAGATCTAGAAATATGGAATCGATTTGTCAATCCCTGTCGATAGCACTCATTAGTTCACCCGAATAAAGTACTCGTTGTGTTTTACAGGAATGATATTTCATGAACCCGTGCTGACTGTGTTTCAATAGAACATTTGTTTCCTTTGAGGTAATTCATAATGTTCGAATACAGTATATGTTCCAGAATCCTTCTGTAAATCGACGTTACTGGTATGGGTCTGAAATTCAGCGAATTACTTCTACTTCCTTTCTTGAGTACTGGCGAGATTTGTGCGAGCGGTTGTGTAAGATTGCTAAGTATGGGACTATTGCATCAACATACTCTGAAAGGTATGCTATCTGGACCAGAAGACTTGCCTTTATCGAGTGCTTTAAGTTGCTTCGCTACACCGAAGGTACAGTACCTACTTCTAAGTTATTCATGTTGGTAGTTGTTCTCGATTCGGTTTCGGGAGTAATTACTTCGTCTTCTTTGGTGAAGGAATTTCTGAAACTGTGTTCAGTAATTCCGTCTTAGTGGTGCTGCTATCGGTAATATTACCATTGCTATCGTGTAGTGAAGGTATTGATTGTGTCTTGCCTCTGGTGTACTTTACATTCGACCAGGCGGGGTCAAGGATTTTCTCTGCCTCGTGATGGCTGGGTGTTGTGTGATGTCCTTAGGTTAGTTAGGTTTAAGTAGTTCTAAGTTCTAGGGGACTGATGACCATAGATGTTAAGTCCCATAGTGCTCAGAACCATTTGAACCATTTTGAACTTGAAGATGCAAACATAGTTTGAGAAACCGGTCAAGTTCTGAATAAGGATTTTTAACAGTCGCAGCGGTCCTAATTATTCAGCGTGTTGTAATTTTTCCTTGATATCCTGAGTACTGGTACTGAGATGCAGCTAACGTCCGAGCTCATACCACATATGTTCAATAGGGGACAGATCTGGAAATCTTTCTAACCATGGAAGTACTTCAACATTACACAGATAGTTCAAAGACGTATGTGCCATGAAAAATGGCCTCACGGTACTGTCGCATGACAGACAGCACACGAGGACACAGCATGCTGTGACGTACCGGTGTGCCAGTAGAGCCCTCTCAGTTAGTACCAGTCATGACCGAAGTATACACGTTGGAAGAGTGGGGCCTCTTTCGAGGTCGGCGTCATACTCGCCGAGGATCGTCATCCTGGGTACCGCAGGACCGAGATTCATGGCTGAACACTATGCGACGCCGCTCATCAGCAGTCCATGGTTCCAGGTCACGATACCACATCGGACACAGCTGTTTGTGTTGTGGTTTTAACAGCGGCTTAGGTACGGGACAGTAAATCCCTAGTCAGGCTGTTGTAGTGTCCTACTAATGGTGCAAGAAGACACAGACTGTGCCAGGGAGTCCATTACTTGTTCCCGGGTGGTAGACACAGATGTGAAGGGGTTGTGACGTGCTTGGGGCAGAATACGGCGATCCTCCCTTTTCGTGTCCAGAACTGATCTACCGCAACATTTACGATGAGTATGCCTGCCCTATCGTTCCCATGATGGTCAACATCGGCCCACTGTCACATCCGAATGTCCCACAAGTTTGGATATTGCACGATTAGACCAGCCGGTCAAGTGGAGATCCACAATGAAATCTCTTTCAAACTCTGTCAGATTCTGATAACGCTGTCTCACGCGAGTTTGTGGCATCTCTTTGGCCTTCACAGTGATTACTCAACATACGACGCTGGTCGCGTCCGACAGCCGATCAGTTCCAGTCATTGCACCAGAAAGGAGGTATAGGGCTCGTGTTGTCTGTAGTTCAAGCATGCCTAGACGGTCAATACCGCGGTTCGATCGCGTCCGCATTGTTACTTTGTGCTAGGAAGGGCTCTCAACAAGGGAAGTGTCTAGACGTCTCGGAGTGAACCAAAGCGATGTTGTTGGGACAGGGAGGAGATACAGAGAGACAGGAAATGTGGATGACATGCCTCGCTCAGGCCGCCCAAGGGCTGCTAATGCAGTGGATGACCTCTGCCTACGGATTATGGCTCAGAGGAACCCTGACAGCAACGCCACCATGCTGAATAACACTATTAGTGCAGTTGCAGGACTTCGCATTACAAACTGTGCACAATAGGCTGCATGATGCGCAACTTCACTGCCGACGTCCATGGCGAGGTCCATCTTTGCAACCATTACACCATGCATCGCGGTACAGATGGGCCCAGCCACATGCCGAATGGACTACTCAGGATTTGCATCTCGTTCTCCTCACCGATGAGTGTCGCATATGCTTTAACCAGACAATCGTCGGAGACGTGTTTGGAGACAACCCGGTCAGGCTGAACGCCTGAGACACACTGTCCAGCGAGTGCAGCAAGGTAGAGGTTCCCTGCTGTTTTGGAGTGGCACTATGTGGGGCCGACGTACGCCTCTGATGGTCATGGAAGGCGCAGTAGCGGCTGTACGATACGTGACTGCCATCCGATAGTGCAACCATATCGGCAGAATATTGGCGAGGCATTCGTCTTCATGGACTACAGATCGTGCACATCTTGTGAATGACTTCCTCACATCGACATCCCTCGATTAGTGTGGCGAGCATGTTCTCCAGGCATGAACCCTATGGAACATGCCTGGGATAGATTGAAAAGGGCTGGACGACGTGACCCACCAACTACTCTGAGGGATCTACGCCGAATCGCCGTTGAGCAATGAGACAATCTGGACCAACACTGCTTGATGGACTTGTGGATAGTATGGTACGACGAATACAGACATGCATCAATGCAAGAGGACGTGCTGCTGGGTATTAGAGGTACCGGTGTGTACAGAAATCTGGACCACCACCTGTGAAGGTCTCTTTGTATGGTGGTACAAAATTCAACGTGTGGTTTTCATGAGCAACAAAAAGGGCGGAAATGATGTTTGTGTTGACCTCTATTCCAATTCTCTGTACAGGTTCCGAAACTCTCTGAACCGAGGTGATGCAAAACCTTTTCTGATGTGTGTACTAAAAAAGTGAAGGTTAGTGAAAAAATACATTTGCATGAGATGGGACGCAAACTATGACCCCCTCTCATGTCTTGTTATAAGTCCATCACGCTACATACTGCGCTATACGACCACAAATGTTTAACGACTGTATCTACCATATTACCATGTAATGAAAGCTTTAATCGTAACTATGTTACTAACTGAAATACATTTATAACAAACTGCACCTAGAACAATGCGTTTTTGATAGATCTTCAATGTGCCGTTGCCTTCAAACGGCATACTCTCATAATATGCAAGTTACAAAAATCATTTAAGTGTGAATATAACGTTTCTCGTAATTTTATTACAACGAATCATACAATTAACGATGGGTGTTCGAGAGATCCTCAATTTGCTGGTGCTCAGAAAAGGCATATACGCTGAACCGCCAAAGAAAGTGGCATAGGCATGCGTATTCAAATACAGAGGTATGTAAACAGGGAGAAGACGGCGCTGCGGCCGGCAACGCCTGTATAAGACAAGTGTCTGGCGCAGTTTTTAGATCGTTTACTGCTGCTGCAGTGGCAGATTATCAATAATGGTTCAAATGGCTCTGAGCACTATGGGACTTAACATCTGTGGTCATCAGTCCCCTAGAACTTAGAACTACTTAAACCTAACTAACCTAAGGACATCACACACATCCACGCCCGAGGCAGGATTCGAACCTGCGACCATAGCAGTCGCGCGGTTCAGGACTGAGCGCCTAGAACCGGCAGATTATCAATATTTAAGTGAGTTTGAACGTGGTGTTATAGTTGGCGCACGCAGCATCGCCGACATAGCGGTGAAGTGGGGATTTTTCCGAGCGACCATTTCACGAGTGTACAGTGAATATCAGGAATCCTGTAAAACATCGAATCTCCGACATCGCTGCGACCAGAAAAAGATCCTGCAAGAACGGGACCAACGACGACTGAAGAGAATTGTGCAACGTGACAGAAGTGCAACCCTTCCGCAAATTGCTGTAGATTTCAATGCCGGAAATCAACAAGAGTCAGCTTGCGAACCATTCAACGAAACATCTCGACATGGGCTTTCGGAGCCCTTGATGACCGCACGCCACAAAGCTTAATGTCGGCGATGCTGTGTGCGCCAACTATAACACCACGTTCAAACTCACTTAAATATTGATAATCTGCCGGTTCTAGGCGCTCAGTCCTGAACCGCGCGACTGCTACGGTCGCAGGTTCGAATCCTGCCTCGGGCGTGGATGTGTGTGATGTCCTTAGGTTAGTTAGGTTTAAGTAGTTCTAAGTTCTAGGGGACTGATGACCACAGAAGTTAAGTCGCATAGTGCTCAGAGCCATTTGAACCATTATTGATAATCTGCCACTGCAGCAGCAGTAAACGATCTAACAACTGCGCCAGACACTTGGCTTATACAGGCGATGCCGGCCGCAGCGCCGTCTTCTTCCTGTTTACATACCTTTGTATTTGAATACGCATGCCTATGCCACTCTCTTTGGCGGTTCAGCGTATATGCCTTTTCTGAGCAGCAGCAAATCGAGCGTCTCTCGAACACCCATCGTTAATTATATGATTCGTTGTAATAAAATTACGAGAAACGTTATATTCACACTTAAATGACTTTTGTAACTTGCATATTATGAGAGTATGCCGTTTGAAGGCAACGGCACATTGAAGATCTATCAGAAGCGCATTGTTCTAGGTGCAGTTTGTTATAAATGTATTTCAGTTAGTAACATAGTTACGATTAAAGCTTTCATTACATGGTAACATGGTAGATACAGTCGTTAAACATTTGTGGTCGTATAGCGCAGTATGTAGCGTGATGGACTTATAACAAGACATGAGAGGGGGTCATAGTTTGCGTCCCATCTCATGCAAATGTATTTTTTCACTAACCTTCACTTTTTTAGTACACACATCAGAAAAGGTTTTGCATCACCTCGGTTCCGAGAGTTTCGGAACCTGTACAGAGAGTTGGAATAGAGATCAACACAAACATCATTTCCGCCCTTTTTGTTGCTCATGAAAACCACACGTTGAATTCTGTACCACCATACAAAGAGACCTTCACAGGTGGTGGTCCAGATTTCTGTACACACCGGTACCTCTAATACCCAGCAGCACGTCCTCTTGCATTGATGCATGCCTGTATTCGTCGTGCCATACTATCCACAAGTCCATCAAGGCAATGTTGGTCCAGATTGTCTCATTGCTCAACGGCGATTCGGCGTAGATCCCTCAGAGTAGTTGGTGGGTCACGTCGTCCAGCCCTTTTCATTCTATCCCAGGCATGTTCCATAGGGTTCATGTCTGGAGAACATGCTCGCCACACTAATTGAGGGATGTCGATGTGAGGAAGTCATTCACAAGATGTGCACGATCTGTAGCCCATGAAGACGAATGCCTCGCCAATATTCTGCCGATATGTTTGCAGTATCGGATGGCAGTCACGTATCGTACAGCCGCTACTGCGCCTTCCATGACCATCAGAGGCGTACGTCGGCCCCACATAGTGCCACTCCAAAACAGCAGGGAACCTCTACCTTGCTGCACTCGCTGGACAGTGTGCCTCAGGCGTTCAGCCTGACCGGGTTGTCTCCAAACACGTCTCCGACGATTGTCTGGTTAAAGCATATGCGACACTCATCGGTGAGGAGAACGAGATGCCAATCCTGAGCAGTCCATTCGGCATGTGGCTGGGCCCATCTGTATCGCGATGCATGGTGTAATGGTTGCAAAGATGGACCTCGCCATGGACGTCGGCAGTGAAGTTGCACATCATGCAGCCTATTGTGCACAGTTTGTAATGCGGAGTCCTGCAACTGCACTAAAAGTGTTATTCAGCATGGTGGCGTTGCTGTCAGGGTCCCTCTGAGCCATAATCCGTAGGCAGAGGTCATCCACTGCATTAGCAGCCCTTGGGCGGCCTGAGCGAGGCATGTCATCCACATTTCCTGTCTCTCTGTATCTCCTCCCTGTCCCAACAACATCGCTTTGGTTCACTCCGAGACGTCTGGACACTTCCCTTGTTGAGATCCCTTCCTGGCACAAAGTAACAATGCGGACGCGATCGAACCGCGGTATTGACCGTCTAGGCATGCTTGAACTACAGACAACACGAGCCCTATACGTCCTTTCTGGTGCAATGACTGGAACTGATCGGCTGTCGCACGCGACCAGCGTCGTATGTTGAGTAATCACTGTGAAGACCAAAGAGATGCCACAAACTCGGGTGAGACCGCGTTATCAGAATCTGACAGAATTTGAAAGAGATTTCATTGTGGATCTCCACTTGACCGGCTGGTTGAATCGTGCAATATCCAAACTTGTGGGACATTCGGATGTGACAGTGGGCCGATGTTGACCATCATGGGAACGATAGGGGGAGGCATACTCATCGTAAATGTTGCGGTAGATCAGTTCTGGACACGAAAAGGGAGGACCGCCGTATTCTGCCCCAAGCACGTCACAACGCCTTCACATCTGTGTCTGCCACCCGGGAACAAGTAATGGACTCCCTGGCACAGTCTGTGTCTTCTTGCACCATTAGTAGGACACTACAACAGCCTGACAAGGGATTTACTGTCCCGTGCCTAAGCCGCTGTTAAAACCACAACACAAACAGCTGTGTCCGATGTGGTATCGTGACCTGGAACCATGGACTGCTGATGAGCGGTGTCGCATAATTTATTGAGCAGTGTATTTTACTCGCCAGTGAAATATCATGTGAAAGTTTCTCTAGTCCTTAAGTTTCGCACACCAGTGTAGATCTACATTAATACTTCGCAAATAATTATGAAGTGCGTGGCGAAGGGTACTTTCCTCTGTACCACGTATTGGGACTAAGAATATTCGAATATGGAACGCGAAAGAATGATTTCTTAAACGCCGCTGTGCGAATTGCAATTAGTCTAATCTTGTTCTCGCGATTGAATACGGGAACGATACAAACGGCAATGTAGTATGTTCCTAGGTTTCTCATTCTTTAACCTTTGCAAGTAGACTTGCACGGAGTAGCTGACTTCTATTTTCATGTGTCTACCTGTTCAGGTTTTCCAGCATTTCCATGATGCTCTTGCGTCGATGAGACAAACCTATCACCTGTCGTACTTCCTTTCTTTGTAAGCGTTCAGTATCCTCTGTTAGTCGTATTTCGTACAGGCCTCATATACTTGATTAGGCACTTCTGTGATTGGTCGCACGCGTATTCAGTAAGCAGTGTCCACCGTTGACTGCATTTTGCCAGTATCCTATCAATGAACGGAAGTGTGGCATCTACCTTTCATACAACTGATGCTACGTGACTATTCCATTTCATATCCCTACGAACTATTATTACCACATATTTGTATGAGATGGTACCATTGTCGTTAGCGACCATTACAGCTTCATCCACCATTGATTCAAGTGTTTCAGAAATTCAGTGACGCTTTTCAGTCACAGACAGTTGTGTGACCAATCGTGTCATCCTTCTTTGTTACGATTAGTATCCTCTGTTAGTCCTGTATGTTAGGGGACCCACACACTAGGACAATACTCTAGGACGGTTCGCAGGATGTTTCCATTCCATATCCCCAGAAATTGTTGCAACCAGCTATTTGTATGAGTTGACCAATTCCAATTATATTGCTAACTTAGTGGTCAGTACGAAAGCATTTGTCGTTAACATTTGTATATACTCACACAGGGACTACAGGTTACATACCAGTCATGACCTGATTGCCTTACTGCCTTAGTAATTGGTGCGTAGAAAATAAACTGGCGATAGTAGCACACAAAACTGTTTATATCTTACTAAAAGGAAAATTATGAAGATAGAGGAACCCCAAAATCTGAATAAAAGAACAACCTGTAAGGAGAATACAAGTATGTCGGTATTTCGTTATAAACACTGACGAAAATCAGAAGTTTCTTGCACACTTAGAAATCCTCTGTCAGAGTGGTATAAAGATCCCGAATGAAAGAGCAACAATTGGACAAAAAAGCTTTCAGCTGCCTCTGAGTGCAGTAATAACGTACCACAATGCAATCTTAATCGCTTTTGCGGACCATTGGGCGAGCGCATGGGCTCAGAGCCACAAAGATGAAGATAACACAGTATCTTCGGCGAGCACAGAGAAGTATACTATTGCACCTGTCATGTGCCTATCGACCAGTGGTCGTCAAACGTTTTTGCTCAAGAGTCTTCACTGATACCGTGGGGCAGCACCTTCGGCCGCATGGGTACCGATCTTGCATTGATAACCTGCATAAATTAGTATCTTACGGAATCCCAACGTTTCGCTCCTCCAGACACCCACGGCATACTGCGGCTAGAAAAGGAGCTAGTTTCTTCACGTACTCTATGTAGAATCGTATTGGTAACCCAGCAGGTCCTGTGGTATTCCCTCTGCCGTTCAATTTCGGTTGCTTTTCTGTTTCATGGTCATTTATTTTGGTACAAGTCATTTTCACGCTGACACGACGATTTAAAAGAGGGTCTGCATTGTGATCTTCCTCAGTAAAACTGTTTTCGAAAACGACGTTCAGTATATCGGCTTTCTCTTTGTCATCGTCCGTTTGGATGCCATTATGACCGTAAAAGTGTCTGGAATGTCTGGACAGATGACTTTGATCTGTTTACTAATTTAAAGTGAGACCGAAACTTCTGAGGGTCCACGATTTCGCTAAGGTAAGAATGACGTATTGAGTTCTGTCTACTAAGAAGTTCTGAGTCCAGATCCGTAACAGGTCTCATATTCCTTAAGCTTGTATTTTGTTCACTGGAGTCGCGTTTCTCAACCTTTTTTCCTTTGGGGAACACTAAAGTACGTTTCAAACTTTCCCGACACCCCTGCATGCATTTTTTTTCTAGATGCAAGAATGCAAATACATGAAGTACATAGAGCAGGGTCTACATTGTTGTGCGTACAAGCACGTATAATGATGGACGATTTCTTGCAAATTGTACTCCAAGACACGATATGGTGATAAATTTTTTTGTGTTTTAGATTTTTTTATGTGCGGAGTATTAGAAGACATCAAAAATCTCGCGACACCACCTATGAGGTGGGGTGGTTGTAGTTAAAGTAGTGCATACCCTGCGGTGCAAATGGTTCAAATTGGCTCTGAGCACTATGGGACTTAACTTCTGAGGTCATCAGTCCCCTAGAACTTAGAACTACTTAAACCTGACTAACCTAAGGACATCACACACATCCATGCCCAAGGCAGGATTCGAACCTGCGACCGTAGCGGTCGCGCGGTTCCAGACTGTAGCGCCTAGAACCGCTCGACCACCCCGGCCGGCCCCTGCGGTGCAAAAATTAAGTTTCCCTTGGTGGGAAAACTGAGTGAAACTCCGTACGCAATCACGGAAATTTTCTTTGAGAGGGTAATGAAACAAGTGGCGCAATGGAAAATGTCTTATTGAATCCGAGTTTAACAGGGACATGTATAGGCCCAAATTTAATAGGTTGGTTGGTTGGTTGTTTTGGGGAAGACCAGACAGCGAGGTCATCGGTCTCATCGGATTAGGGAAGGACAGGTAGGGAAGTCGGCCGTGCCCTTTGAAAGGAACCATCCCGGCATTTACCTGGAGCGATTTAGGGAAATCACGGAAAACCTAAATCAGGATGGCCGGACGCGGGATTGAACCGTCGTCCTCCCGAATGCGAGTCCAGTGTCGAACTACTGCGCCACCTCGCTCGGTCCAAATTTAATAGTTATGCATGAAATACACAAGTCAACCACATGTCATAACTAGTTAAGGAAAACATCTAACTATTGAATGAAAATGTATACTTATAAAAGATGCTATTCATTTCCCTTAATGTGCATTCAAGTGAGAAAACCTTCAACAAGATGACAATTAATGAGAAGTTTAAAGAAACAGGACTGTTTAATTACTATCTTGGTATCAGTTCTGTGCTCGCATAACGAATACTGCCAATAGTCAAGCGAAAAACATTTCAGAAAGTGCTAATGATAAGCGAAATCGGAAAAGCAAACACCACTCAAGGATTCAAAGTGCATCCTGCAAATCAAGCAACTAACTGCGGTCGTCAGTTACCGAAACGATCAACTCTACAAAGATAGCAAATACTGGGCTCCTGAGTTATACCACGTAAAAAAAAGCACTGCTTCCTGTACTCGTGGCTATGCTCGCCGGCAGCGTGCGGCACTTGACAGCATTCGGGACCCATTTTTCGTGGGCGGCCATAGAGGTTGCAGCACGACTGTCGTTTCTGGAGACAGAAGGCAGAGTGTCTCTTTGCTAAAATTCCAACTTGTGTCTCAAGTTTTGAAAAAGTACCAAGTCATCCACCAACGATTGCGACCACCGCTCAATGAAATTTCAGGAATTCGCCCGAGTGTCTGCAATAGGAAAACTTTTGGTTTTATTTTTTTAGATGGAGACAAGGTGAGAAGCTAACCGTCTTTCTATTTACGTTCCAAAGCAGCCGTTGATACGCCTTGTCAATTCCCACAGAAGATTCCAGCCGCTGCTTTTTTTTTAAAAAAAAAATGGCCATAGCGTCTTTGCAGGAGTGCTTGCTAGCTGCCTGACGCGCAGCTCCTGTCTCGTTAAATGGGCAGTTACGAGGCGGCGGAAATAGCGAGAGTGGAGGCAGTTTCGGCCCTGAAACATACCTTAAGCAACACATTTATGATGGACGACCCGAAGTTCGGTTGCTTGCTCACCTCTGCCGCCTCTCTGTTACTCTCACCTTCATCTACATGGATTCTCCGCAAATCACATTGAAGTGCCTGGCAGTGGGTTCAGCGGACCGCCTGCACAATAATTCTCTATTATTCCACTCTCGAACAGTGCACGAAAAAAACGAACACCTGTATCTCTCCTTGTGGGCTCTGATTTCCCTTATTTTATTATAATGATCGTTTCTCCATATCTAAGTCGGCGCCAACAAAATATTTTCTGCATTTCGTGAGAAGATCTCACCGAAGCGAGAGACGCCTGTGTTTTAGTGATATCCACCCCAAATCCTGTACCACGTCCGTGACAGTCTCTCCCCTATTTCTTGATAGTACAAAACGTGCTGCTCTTCTCCGAACTTTCTCGATGTACTGCGTTAATTCTATCCGCGCAGCAGTACTCCAAAAGAGGACAGACAAGCGTAGTGTAGGGAGTCTCTTTAGTACATCTGTTGCATCTTTTAAGTGTTCTGCCTGTATAACACAGTCTTTAGTTCACAGTCTCCACAACATTGTCTATGTGTTCTTTCCAATTCAGGTTGCTCGTAACTGTATTTAGTGGTATTTAGGGCCTTTAGATTTGATTGATTTATCGTGTAGCCGAAGTATAACGGTTTGCTTTTAGCACTCATGTGGATGGCCTCACACTGTTCATTATTTAGGGTCAACTCCAAATTTTCGCTCCATACAGGTACCTTTTCTAAATCGTTTTCCAATTTGTTTTGATCTTCTGATGACTTTACTAGACGATAAACGACAGCACCATCTGCAAACAACCAAAGACGGCTGCTCACATTGTCTCCTAAATCGTTCATATACACTCCTGGAAATTGAAATAAGAACACCGTGAATTCATTGTCCCAGGAAGGGGAAACTTTATGACACATTCCTGGGGTCAGATACATCACATGATCACACTGACAGAACCACAGGCACATAGACGCTGGCAACAGAGCATGCACAATGTCGGCACTAGTACAGTGTATATCCACCTTTCGCAGCAATGCAGGCTGCTATTCTCCCATGGAGACGATCGTAGAGATGCTGGATGTAGTCCTGTGGAACGGCTTGCCATGCCATTTCCACCTGGCGCCTCAGTTGGACCAGCGTTCGTGCTGGGCGTGCAGACCGCGTGAGACGACGCTTCATCCAGTCCCAAACATGCTCAATGGGGGACAGATCCGGAGATCTTGCTGGCCAGGGTAGTTGACTTACACCTTCTAGAACACGTTGGGTGGCACGGGATACATGCGGACGTGCATTGTCCTGTTGGAACAGCAAGTTCCCTTGCCGGTCTAGGAATGGTAGAACGATGGGTTCGATGACGGTTTGGATGTACCGTGCACTATTCAGTGTCCCCTCGACGATCACCAGTGGTGTACGGCCAGTGTAGGAGATCGCTCCCCACACCATGATGCCGGGTGTTGGCCCTGTGTGCCTCGGTCGTATGCAGTCCTGATTGTGGCGCTCACCTGCACGGCGCCAAACACGCATACGACCATCATTGGCACCAAGGCAGAAGCGACTCTCATCGCTGAAGACGACACGTCTCCATTCGTCCCTCCATTCACGCCTGTCGCGACACCACTGGAGGCGGGCTGCACGATGTTGGGGCGTGAGCGGAAGACGGCCTAACGGTGTGCGGGACCGTAGCCCAGCTTCATGGAGACGGTTGCGAATGGTCCTCGCCGATACCCCAGGAGCAACAGTGTCCCTAATTTGCTGGGAAGTGGCGGTGCGGTCCCCTACGGCACTGCGTAGGATCCTACGGTCTTGGCGTGCATCCGTGCGTCGCTGCGGTCCGGTCCCAGGTCGACGGGCACGTGCACCTTCCGCCGACCACTGGCGACAAAATCGATGTACTGTGGAGACCTCACGCCCAACGTGTTGAGCAATTCGGCGGTACGTCCACCCGGCCTCCCGCATGCCCACTATACGCCCTCGCTCAAAGTCCGTCAACTGCACATACGGTTCACGTCCACGCTGTCGCGGCATGCTACCAGTGTTAAAGACTGCGATGGAGCTCCGTATGCCACGGCAACTGGCTGACACTGACGGCGGCGGTGCACAAATGCTGCGCAGCTAGCGCCATTCGACGGCCAACACCGCGGTTCCTGGTGTGTCCGCTGTGCCGTGCGTGTGATCATTGCTTGTACAGCCCTCTCGCAGTGTCCGGAGCAAGTATGGTGGGTCTGACACACCGGTGTCAATGTGTTCTTTTTTCCATTTCCAGGAGTGTAGATAAGGAATAGAAGATGGCTTGTAACACCTCCTTGGGGAACACCAGAAATCACTTCTGTTTTACCCGATGACTTTCCGTCACCTCTCTGACAGGAAATCACGAATCCAGTCACATAACTGGGAGGATATTCCATAAAGACGCAATTTGATTACCAGCCGCTTGTGAGGTACAATGTCAAAAGCCTTGTGGACGTGCCGAATAAACAGAAAAATACAGCTTCTCACAAACAGAAGTAAACAGCTAATGCAGTTCCTAGCCTGACAAGCATTTTTCAAGTAATAATTACGAAAAGAACATCTCAGCTACTCATTCATTATGTTAAAGGACGTGGGGAATACTATGAGAGCATTAAAATATGAATAAAAGTATGTAGGGTGGCGCTACACGAATAATTAAGGCACCTTACAACCTTATTTGGTCGCGCGGTTTTAGCCGAACGGTCTTAGGCGCTGCAGTCATGGACTGTGTGGCTGGTCCTGGCGGAGGTTCGAGTCCTTCCTCGGGCATGGGTGTGTGTGTTTGTCCTTAGGGTAATTTAGGTTAAGTAGTGTGTAAGCTTAGGGACTGATGACCTCAGCAGTTAAGTCCCATAAGATTTCACACACATTTGAACATTTTGAACCTTATTTGTAGTCGCGACACACCACTGTGTTGCGACACGGCGGTTGAGCAACGCTGCACTAGGCTACCGTGGAGAACTGGTTTTAACGCCTTCCGGAAATCGAGGCACTTAGCATCAGCTTGGGCGCCGTTATCTGCTTCCTTGTGGGGTTTGATGGCGGACGGCAGACGCTGCCGCTAGCTCACTGGCGCCGACGCTGCCTCCGACGCCGCCCCCGCCGCCGACGCCACGACTGCGCGGCGCCAGAACCGCCGCCCAAACAGAGCGCGCCGCCGCCAGCGCTTGTTTGAAAAATACTTGTTAATAAGGGAGCGGCGCGGCGTCACGCTTTGTTGTTGTTTGAATCTTTGATCTGGCTTTGTTTCTGCCCTTGCCGGGAGCCGCGGCGTTTATTTCTCTTGACGATCATCACTTAGCCGCGACTGTCCCTCAAAGTTTAATGAAGAAGGAGGCCCAACTTTTCACCGGGCGCGCCGCGGCCACCCTCCTCCGCGTGTTTACCGCCACGTTTGTTTTTCTTCTGTACACTCGACGCCGCCGCCCGTCTTGTGTATACCGTCTCCACCACGAATACACGTTTGTGTCGAGCATAATAACGGAAAACAAATATTTTCTGTTGTGGCTTAGGCGTAATGGGTGTTCTTCCTGCAACGGGGGGGCGACGCTAGAAAGTACGCCGACCGCATTCACGTGTTCCGGACGGGTGGTCTCGCTTTTGGCGGGACTGCGGTGAGTGGGCCTGCAATGAAGCGGGCGCGAGATTAATTTGTCTTCAGTGGCATTTACACGATGCGCGTCAGCCTCGCGCAACAGTTTCGCGAGACAAGTCTCGCGTAGTGAACACTCGTCATTGGTCCCAGCTGCAAAACATTCTGTGCGAGGCTGTTTTGCTGTCAGCCGAACCCCTGGCGGTTTTTGGGCGTGAAACATAGTGTCCCGCTTCTCTTGTTTCACGTGATGTAAATGTCGTTCCTTACTGCCCGCCAGAAACCGAACGAGGATGAAAGCATCCACCTGAACGAATTATACGAAAACTATTCGCTTTTGTGGGATCACAAAGAAAAAGGCTCTCACAATAGCAGAAAAAGAGAGGATTCGTGAAAGCAAACTAGCGTGATCCTTTAACGGCCAGTCTCACCTTTGAAATCAAGACTGAAAACACTGTTGGGGTCACACAGAAGTGATAGGTCTTGGGAAAATAAAAGCAAACCACTGGGTCACGTCTACAATTTTTTTTTCTGCTATGGGCTGTCAGAGACAGCAAAGGACTTGGAAGAGCAGGTGCATGGAATGGACAGTGTCTTTAAAGGAAGATATAAGATGAACATCAACAAAAGCAAAACGAGGATAATGGAATGTAGTCGAATTAAATCGGGTGTTGCTGAGGGTATTAGATTAGGAAATGAGACGCTTAAAGTAGTAAATGAGTGTTGCTACTTGGGGAGCAAAATAACTGATGATGGTCGAAGTAGAGAGGATATAAAATGTAGATTGGCAATGGCAAGGAAAGCGTTTCTGAGGAAGAGAAATTTGTTAACGTCGAGTATAGATTTAAGTGTCAGGAAGTCGTTTCTGAAAGTGTTTGTATGGAGTGTAGCCATGTATGGAAGTGAAACGTGTACGATAAATAGTGGGGACAAGAAGAGAATAGAAGCTTTCGAAATGTGGTGCTACAGACGAAAGCTGAAGATTAAATGGGTAGATCACATAACTAATAAGGAGGTATTGAATAGAAGTGGGGAGGAGTTCGTGGCACAACTTGACTAGAAGAAGGGATCAGTTGGTAGGACATGTTCTGAGGCATCGAGGGATCACCAATTTAGTATTGGAGGGCAGCATTGAGGATAAAAATCGTACAGGGGTACCAAGAGATGAATACACTAAGCAGATTAAGAAGCATGTAGGTTGCAATAGGTACTGGGAGATGAAGAAGCTTGCACAGGGTAGAGTAGCTTGGAGAGCTGCATCAAACCAGTCTCTGGACTGAAGATCACAGCAACAACGGGAGTACAAAAATGCAACATATTTTTTTCTGAAAGCAGATTGGTTTTATTCAGGATCTCAATACTCCGTACTATACCCAACTCTTTTGGTTACAAAATCCTAGTTTGCAGTTCACCTCCGTTCAGTGCGACAGCCTCAAGCCACCTCCTGGGAGGTGCTGTTTGTCCGCGTGTTACCACTCTGCTAATCGTTGTCGCAGCCAACGTTTCGCTCCCTCAATAAATTTCCCATAATCCACATACGGCTTCCTGGGCAGTGCACCCGCCATTGGAACAAACAGATGGAAATCGGATGGTGCGAGATCCAGGCTGTAGGGCGGATGAGCAATAACAATGCAATGAAGTTTTGTGAAGTCCTCACAAGTGTGTAGACTTGGGTGTGGCCTCGCATTGTCAAGGAGAAGGAGAAGTTCGTTTGCATTTTTGTGGTGACGAACGAGCTGCAGTCATTTTTTCAAGTTCCTGGTGATAGCACAGTACACTTCAGAGTTGATCGTCGTGCCATGAGTGAGCACAACAAGTAGAACAACCCCCTTCATGAGTCCCAGAAAACCGCCGTCATTACTTTACCGGCCGCGGGTGCGGCTTTGAATTTTTTCTTTAGAGGAGAGGTGGTATGGCACCACTCCATTGATTGCTGTTTTGTTTCCGGTTCGAAGTGATGACCCATGTTTCATCGCCTCTGACGATGTCCGACATAAAATTTTCACGATCAGCCTCGTAACGCGTAAACAATTCCGCACAAACAGTCCTTCGTTACTCTTTGAACTCTTCTGTTAGGCGGTGGAGCACCCAGGGGGTGATGGACGAGTCTATCAGCACTTCCAACAGAGACGTCAAGTTGAGCATTGAGATGTTTGACTGTGGTCCGTCGATCACCTCGAATGAGAGTGTCCACACGTTCCAACACTGCAGGAGTCACAGCTGAGTGTGGCCGGTCAGCACGCGGGAGATCGGACAGTTTCGCGCGACCTTCTTGCTATGATAACAGACGCATCACCAAACGACTCACAGTGCTTTTGCTCACTGCTAGGTCTCTGTAGAGATTCTGCAAGCACCTATGGGTATCTGCGATGCTGCAAGCACCTATGAGTACTGCGATGCTCTGGTTTTCCGCCAAAGAAAACTCAGGAACAGCTGTATGCTTGGAATGCACTTCCGTTACAGACGCAATTTTGAAGGCTACGTATTGCGCCGTCACCTATGGGAACTTCATGAAACTACAGGGGCTCAAGTGGGAAAATTCCAAGGTGTGCCACATCAAATTCCGAATTTGTTCAACCGAAACTGACTGAAAGAAAATGTGCTGCGTTACAAAAACTAGCTGCATTACTTACTGAAAGCCGCTTGTACGTTTATTATTTTACAATATTTTACAGAATACTTATTTACTGATAATTTTTGAGGGATTTAGGAACCTTTAGTTTTAAGAAAAGCATAGCTCGGATCGCAATAATTTATTTTTATCCCAGTAACCGGTTTCGGTCTATTTGAGTCTTCACACCAGAGACGCTGAAATGTGTAACATAATGGGTCATGTATGACAAAACTTATTCAACTTAAAAACTATCATATAAACAACGGATCGCAATAAATTGTTTATTTTTATCGCAGTAACCGGTTTCGCTCTATGTGACCGGCTTCAAACCAGAGACTCTGAAATGTGTAACATAATGAGCCAAGTATGACAAAACTTACTCACCTTCCTTAAAAACTGCCATAAAATCAACATAGTTATAAACTACACTCCTGGAAATGGAAATAAGAACACCGTGAATTCATTGTCCCAGGAAGGGGAAACTTTATTGACACATTCCTGGGGTCAGATACATCACATGATCACACTGACAGAACCACAGGCACATAGACACAGGCAACAGAGCATGCACAATGTCGGCACTAGTACAGTGTATATCCACCTTTCGCAGCAATGCAGGCTGCTATTCTCCCATGGAGACGATCGTAGAGATGCTGGATGTAGTCCTGTGGAACGGCTTGCCATGCCATTTCCACCTGGCGCCTCAGTTGGACCAGCGTTCGTGCTGGACGTGCAGACCGCGTGAGACGACGCTTCATCCAGTCCCAAACATGCTCAATGGGGGACAGATCCGGAGATCTTGCTGGCCAGGGTAGTTGACTTACACCTTCTAGAGCAC
The DNA here is from genome assembly GCF_023864275.1 of Schistocerca cancellata. Taxonomy (NCBI): domain Eukaryota; kingdom Metazoa; phylum Arthropoda; class Insecta; order Orthoptera; family Acrididae; genus Schistocerca; species Schistocerca cancellata. The sequence goes on from NC_064632.1 coordinate 111,912,991, forward strand.
GTTGGGTGGCACGGGATACATGCGGACGTGCATTGTCCTGTTGGAACAGCAAGTTCCCTTGCCGGTCTAGGAATGGTAGAACGATGGGTTCGATGACGGTTTGGATGTACCGTGCACTATTCAGTGTCCCCTCGACGATCACCAGTGGTGTACGGCCAGTGTAGGAGATCGCTCCCCACACCATGATGCCGGGTGTTGGCCCTGTGTGCCTCGGTCGTATGCAGTCCTGATTGTGGCGCTCACCTGCACGGCGCCAAACACGCATACGACCATCATTGGCACCAAGGCAGAAGCGACTCTCATCGCTGAAGACGACACGTCTCCATTCGTCCCTCCATTCACGCCTGTCGCGACACCACCGGAGGCGGGCTGCACGATGTTGGGGCGTGAGCGGAAGACGGCCTAACGGCGTGCGGGACCGTAGCCCAGCTTCATGGAGACGGTTGCGAATGGTCCTCGCCGATACCCCAGGAGCAACAGTGTCCCTAATTTGCTGGGAAGTGGCGGTGCGGTCCCCTACGGCACTGCGTAGGATCCTACGGTCTTGGCGTGCATACGTGCGTCGCTGCGGTCCGCTCCCAGGTCGACGGGCACGTGCACCTTCCGCCGACCACTGGCGACAACATCGATGTACTGTGGAGACCTCACGCCCCACGTGTTGAGCAATTCGGCGGTACGTCCACCCGGCCTCCCGCATGCCCACTATACGCCCTCGCTCAAAGTCCGTCAACTGCACATACGGTTCACGTCCACGCTGTCGCGGCATGCTACCAGTGTTAAAGACTGCGATGGAGCTCCGTATGCCACGGCAAACTGGCTGACACTGACGGCGGCGGTGCACAAATGCTGCGCAGCTAGCGCCATTCGACGGCCAACACCGCGGTTCCTGGTGTGTCCGCTGTGCCGTGCGTGTGATCATTGCTTGTACAGCCCTCTCGCAGTGTCCGGAGCAAGTATGGTGGGTCTGACACACCGGTGTCAATGTGTTCTTTTTTCCATTTCCAGGAGTGTAAAGTGATATGTTGCCACATGACCTATGATGTCGATACACGGAACTGCCGTGACTCCTGTCAACAGCTAGTAACTAGCTAGCAATCCACCCACAACTCCGCACGTGATCCATAATAAAAGCGATTAATATTCACAAATAGCGTGTGCATAAACAACACACATCACACAGTACAAGCATGTGTAATACAAAATTGCCTAAAATCCTCAGATACATTTAACGTAGTTTGAAAAGAGTTTAAAAGGCCGATAGCGGGCAACCGGAATATTAACACTGCCCTATGTTGGACATTTGACTGAATTATGTAGCTGTGTATACGTCGTCAATGTGTGCAGCACAAATGATTCACTCAGTCAAGCAAAGATCACACTGTACCAGCTGGCACCGGTCGCTACGGAGACACAAGCTATTCCAGTCATTACTTATCCTGCTGGTGCGCCAGTTTAGCAACAACAGCGTTATGCAGCGTTTAGTCACAACTGTACACTTGTATACATACACCATCTACTTATTAAAATTACCATGAACAGTTGAAAAACATATCACAGTAGACTGAGTAGAGGGTGTCCCAGGAGGATAAGTCAGTATTCAGAGATATATGGGATGTATTCGGAGTTGCAAATACGGACAACCATCAGTTGGGTCAATGGAAGTGTCCGATTCCACCCGTCTGCTTTGACCCACGAAGTAACGGTGTTGTGGTGTGTGACGTCATTACGGCGCTGAATTTATGAGTTGGTTGTGTTTGTAAATGTCGTCTTGTTGTGTTTGATGGCGACCTCTGCTGGTGTGTGAGTATGTGCTGAATGTAATGTGTTTGGATTGGTTTCATTTGAGCCTTGGAGTTGAGTGAGTGAAGTCGTTGGCTGTGTCTGTAGTTCGGGACGTAAGGATTGGAATTTTTTTCAGTGGATATCAATTAATTTTTTTGCTTATGTGTTTGGCATTTTCGTTAGGTTTTATTGATTTACTGTTTGTGCCGCGGTAAGACGTTTATTTTATTGTGTGGCTACTGTTGTTAGGTATGAATATAACGATGAAACAACGATGCTATATTGCGGTCGGATAGAGGGGACGACTTGTTGTCCGTTATTAAATTCCTCCAGACTGATCGCTGAGATTGTGAAGTGTAGTATTTGTCACGAGAGCATGAGGTTGACCAAGAGTTTCGTCGTCTCGGGTACTTGTTGCGCTGTAGGCGCGCGCCTGTGTGTGTGTGTGTGTGTGTGTGTGTGTGTGTGTGTGTGTGTGTGTCTTTGGGATGGCCGACCTAGTTTGCAGCGCCGGAATTTGTTGGTGGTACGTAATTGTTTTTTGGGGTGCTATTTTACCCGAGTTGTAATGTTTTGTGTATTTATGGTGTATTGAATGTGTTTTAATTTACGTAGGGATGTTTGAGTTTTGAATTTTTGAGGTGTTATGGTTTCGGGTTTGTTTTTCGTAGTTATAGCTGTTGGTTTTTTTGATACCAATAGTCATGGTTGACCTATATAGTTCAAGGGAAATGTCCGATTCCAATTTTGGCGTTTTGGCATCGCCAGCTGTGGTTGAACTATATAAGTCAAGGGAAGTGTCCGAGTCATGTATATTTCGTAGTTTTTCTTTTTTGTTCGTCGTTTTGTGTGTTTCGGGATCGTGGTGTGTTTTTTCTGTTATATTTAGCTTATCCCCACCCTAAAACCTCCATTTCCCGCGGTTGTCCCGTTAGTTTGATTGTATTTTTGAAGGGAGACGCATTGTCTTATTTACACGTATTTTCGTGTTTGTTGCCTTGAGTTTGTAGGGACAACATAGGAGCCATATTGGAGACGCTTAGAATAGCCATTTCCCCCATATTGATGACGTCACGGATCAAAGCAGGCGGGTGAAATCGGAACTTCTGTAATCCCCATAAGCTTTATAAGGAAATGACGACGATGAAAATTTGCACCAGACCGGAACTCGAACGCGAATTTCCCGGTTAACGCTAGCGGTCGCCTTAACCACTTTGACTATTCTTGCACGACGTTCCTGCATCACAACCTGTACTCGTACACACTTTATGTACGTTCTTCTCGTACAGGGGAGGACATTTTAATCGAATGTCGTTGCCTAGTGTGCATGCATGTCTGAACGAACATTGCATCGTTCTTATTAATGCCACAGGCACTGAAATATCGTATTCAAAGATATGACGGGGACAGTTTTTCGGAGCAATAAGCAATGAGCTTTAAAATGCATACATTAAGAGCTATGAGTACTTGGTCATCTTCGCTACTGTGAAAGACATCTCTAGTACTGAGACAGTGCAAATAGCTCTTACGGCATGCGTTTTAGAGGCCATGTTTGCTAGACAATTTTTTATTTTTGGGTCTATAATATATCTTCTCAGAATATGGAAAGCAAACAGCTAGTAATAGAAGAGATTTGTTTCACAGTACCGAAGATTAAGAAGTGCTCAGAGCTCTTAAGGTACGCATTTTAGAGCCCATGTTTATTACAAATTTTTGCTCCGAATAAACATTCCCGTCAAATCCTTTAACACTGAACATTCCTCCTGGGACACCGTATGTAATTAAATAACAGCAGTAACAAAATGTTTCCGTTTGTCACATAGTAAAACCAACTATCAGGTTCTGCATAGGCTACCGTGGTAGCTGACACGGAAGCCCCATTGTGTTGATCAACACATATATACTGTACGTCCCAAATGGTCGGCACAGGGGGCGCAAGTTAAGATAGTGTAGTTTTCATAAAGCGGTTGGACAAAAACATGGAAACACGATGAGAAATCCATGATTGAATATAAATGCAGATGCCAGCTAAGCCTGCAGTTTTCGCTGTTGTATTTGACCACGACTGGCAACAGTGCACTGTCGTCAACACGTTGCAGTTGTTAGTTATGGCCAGGATGGCGATCTGTGTAGTTGTGAGTGTATTATGTCGGAGCTAAGTGAATTCTAATGCGGCAAAATTGTTGATGTTCGTATGGCTGGTGCTTCCGTAACCAAGGGAGATGTTTTTGGTTTCAAGAGACACCATATCGACGGTTTATACCTGTGGTGTGCGTACTGTAAGACCTTCCGTACACACACTATCAGATTAGTTGACTTGTCACTCTAACGAAGTAGGCGAGTGTCAGCAATATGTCTCGCGGTCTTATCGAGGCGTGTTTAGCTTCTGCCATTAGGTCAGACGATAGAAATGCCACTTGCACGCTTAGAGTAGCAGATTGACGGTGACCAACTTTAAACAGAACTTGATTAATTTTCACACACATTTATTAAAATAATAATAATCATAAACCTTACTTAACGTGATTCTGGATGCTATTTACAATTGACAATCTGAAGTTCCTTTGGTCTTGGTACGTTAATCTTATTCTCACATATCTCTGATACTTGACAAAGTGTCTATACATCTCTCTTCATGGCTATGTACAGGAATATGGTAACCTTATTAGGCGCAGACTGAAACTTGACTATAGACTGGTACAGACTGGTGCAGACTAATGCGGACTGACTAATCGGAGGTCTGTACACTCGTTATAATACCTCGCGCGTTCAGGTATCACTGCGCGAGTGTGTTCCGCAAGGAGAAAAGGTTCTACGTTAGCAGCAATCTCATTGGCTGCGTTACATATTAATACACGGACCGGCGGAAGCAGAATTTGGTCCGTCTCTAAGGCAGCGCCATCTCGTAGTGCGGAGACGGACGAGCGCTGCGCCTGCGCTGTTGTGCTTAGCGGGGCGTGCTCTATTGGGAAAGTTGTGTACGCGCTGACTACGCGGAACTATGTACACAACAATATCAGATACAGGGAAAGCGGTACTACATCATTCGCTGAGTCACAACGCTGACGAATGTGTGTGTTGAGTGATCGTGACAGACGGTCATTGAAGAGGATTGCGATGAAAAATAAGGGGACGACAGCTACAAAAATCACTGCAGAACTGAATGTCGCACCCGCGAATCCTGTCAACGCCAAAACAAGCGACAAGGACTCCACAAACAAAGAACAGCAGAGCGAGCTGGAATTCCAAAACCACTCATCAATGAAGCAAATGTCCGTAACAGGAAAAAGTGGCGTAGAAGCCATAAAATATGGACTATGGAACAACGAAAGAAAGCTGTGTGATCGGATGAGTCTTTTTTCACACTATTTCCAACTTCTGATCGAGTATATGTCACAAAGGTGAAACGTGGTTGGTGTTCGGTGATGATTAGGGTACCCATATCGTGGTATTCCGTGGGCCTCATGGTTACTCTACAAGATCGTGTTACTGGCAAGCATTATGTGAACATTTTGCAGGTCCATCTCATGGTTCAATGCTTATCGCCCAATGGTGCCGCTGTGTTCCAAGTATACAGTGTCGCTATTCGCAGAGCATGCATCGTCCTGGACTGGTTTTGTGAGCACGAGGATGAATTGACGCATCTGATCTAGCCTCCCACTGCCACTAGATCTGAATGCTATCGAGCCTTAGTGGTTTACTTTGGAGAGAAGGGGGCGCTATCGCTATCCACCTCCACATTTGTTTCCTGAAATACCTGCAGTTTTGTACTTGGAATGGTAGAAGATGCGTTTGAAAAACATACAGGACCTGTATTTACCCATTCGGAGACAACTGGAAGCTGTTTTGTATGCCAATGGGTTTCCCACGTCGTACTAGCCATGGCAGCGAATTTTTTTTGTTGTTTTCATACTTTTGTCCAGGCCATTTAATAGTAGATTCTCTTGGAGGTGTCAGTGAGGGGATGTGCGATGCTCAGTACTATGCGTTTTGGAACATGGTTCCACAGCACTGTACAGACCGAAACCAGTTAACAGTATAAAAATAAATAATGTGTTGTGATCTGGACGTCTTTTCTGTCAAAAGTATTTATTAGTTTTTATTACAGTTCTACTAATAAAAAACTTTGTTTATATGTGGCGAGAATTTGTATGAACTGAAGCGGTTCACATACAAATGTTTCGACCTTTTAAAAGGCAAAGACAACGCAAACGCAACCTTCTGTTGTCATATGGATGAAGTTCCTGATTGTATCTTCTAGGGGGTCTAATGCAGTTTATCTTATTAGCTGGTTCTCATATTGGCATTGCCGATGGAATGACTGCTTATTCTACCAGCAGCGACCTCGCTTCGTTTCCTTTTCCAAAAACATCATCGTCATGAGGAAGAACGCGATTGCGGCAGCCACATGTATTACAGAGCGCGCCGACATGGTTGTCACATTCAAATCCAAGCCTCACACTTTTTGTGCCTGTTCCGCCACAACGTTTCGCTCTGTGTAAATGAAAGGGTGAGACAGCTGTTTCCCGAAACAGTCTTGTGCAACTGTCTCGTGCGACAAGTTCCGCGTTGTACAAACACGCCTTTAGCAACTGCGGTGTACTGCTGAATACAACTGCAGGTCTGCGAGGCGCCCATCGGGCATTGCTCGCACCGCTGATAAAGATGCGTCGATGTGAATGCTTGCAGATGATCCAAAGTCGGTGAAAAAATCACACACAATCCACGGGAGCTCTATTGAAATAAACAGTGCCACAAGTCACTGGAATGGTTGTTCCCCATTTGAAGATGTGCTGTGTGTGACGTCCGAATCTTACGGCTAGATGCGACGTAAGGCGCATTTGTAGATACGATTCTCGAGCAATCTGTTACGGTCGGATATCCAATGAAGATGGCAGCCCATGGTGAATAAACCGATGGGGATGGTAATCGGTGCAAGGTGCATGGGTCATAACATTTCGGGGACTACACAAGAATTCAGGCATCGAACATTTGTCGGTGCAGTTGGGGTGTATACCCTGCAAATGTACTGTGCAGCAGATGTGAAAGTGTCATCGCTGTCATCCAGATGGTGCAAACTCTGCTGATGGCTCCTAATTAAAAGGCCGAAACCGGTCAGAGGTTAACATCGACTGCGATCAAGAGTGTTTTTAAATAATTTTATGACAACTGTAGTGGCACATCCGTCACCGATTGTAAGGGCAACACCAAATGTAGAGGGAAGAGGTAGAAGGCACCGTATTAAGACTCATCTGAGCTTTCCGAGTGATTTATTGTTTCCAACTACAGTGCCCCTGTTGCTCTCAGTCTGTGTTACTGGGTCCTGCAATGCTGAGGACACCACTTCACTGTCTGCGAACCGGCTTGGCATGGAATGGCTGCCTCAGCGAACCGTGCACGCACCGCTGTGTGTCAGCCTTGTATGACAGTGGAGTTGCGTCATCGTCAAGATGCGCCAGCAGCCGACTCAGTGGCCTTCACCTCTGCCACTTCAACACCACCTGCTTCAAGGCGACCCGCAGTGCGCTCCCTCGCCAGCATAGCTAATAACGCAGCGACAATGAGCGCCCACGATCTGGCAGCTGAATCTGTGGCTCTCGCCCTGTATGTCTCCGATGTGTTGCGAGCCAAGATGACTCCCCGCGGAAGTGAGCCGTGGAGTGGTCCATCGCTGGTTGGCTACAGACCCCGCGTCGGCCTCAGAGGGTCGAACCAGCGACCCGTTGGGGACTGGAACACTTGCGCCCCATCTGCTGCTATGTGTAGCGCCCCACCATACAGGAGAGCTGTCACACTTGAATGCCCTGTTAGAAAACTGGCACCTATTTATACACAGCTGTGCGCCTCTGTTTTGCTAATGAGCCACTTCGAGTCACATACTCATAACACGTAGGTAGGCCAGTGGGCCCCTTCGGCCTGTAACTTTCACCATGAAAATCGCTGCATTTACTCTTTTCAGTGGGTCTACAGCACTATGGCCTCCATTCTACTTTGCAACCGCTGGTAACATAACTTACTGTCAACAGGCCCGTGCCTGGCTGTAGCTTGTGTGCTCTGAAATATTGCACCAAAACCGACTTTTTCCATCCCAAACAGTACTGCCACTACGCTATTCCCCCCTTCAGAAAGACCCGGTCCCCTTGTCAACCTTTAACTAACTCTTAACTTGTTTGGGTCGGCACCTGCGACACATTTCCTTACTACTAGAAAACTTAAATGTGGTCTAGTGCCCCTTAAAACACATGACATGAAACAAAACGTAAAAATTCCTTACTGGACGACCACTGCTTGATCAACACCTTACGCTCTCGGTATCCAATCCACTGGGTTTTGGACTACCCTTGGTTCCCTCTTAGAATTGGCTCTCCGCCTGATCATAATGAAAACAACACATAATAAAGTTAAGGCTGCGAAGACACTTGGCACAGGTGCTCAAAATGATCGTTATTTGCCGTTGCCTTTCCCTATACTGAGCGACATGTTGCACAAGCTGTTCAGCTGATATGCGCCCATTTTGCTCTAAAATGAACTTGTTTACAGATCTCAACAGATCTGGCTCCAGAATTTGATTTAACAAGGTCAGATTCTGCCTTGGCAAAAAGTGTTACACTTAATTCCATTGATTAAAATTACGCTCCCCTCGAACTCTATAGGTTTCGCTTCTGCAAATACTCCCCACTCAAAACAACTCGCTACTACTATCAAATTCTCATAGGTGGAGAAGATCCAATGCATCCCAACCCGTTGCAAGCTCATTTTTGGCGCCACGATGTCCCTTGGACAGCCTATTTCTTTCCTCCTGGCTAAAAATAACTGCACCGTGCATGTATCCGGATTGGTGCTTACCATCCTGGCTGGACATATCGTTCCTTCCCTCTATGGCAGCTCTATAATGCATCTCTTGTCATCTCAACATACCGGCTGTTAACTACCGAGATCAGCAATACCTCCTCAGTTTTTTAGTTCTACCACATGCTCAACACTCCCCTTTTCAGTGACCTGAGGACAGTGGTCACCATCACTCTTCCTTCCTCTTCAAAAAGACTGCTGTCCCCAGCAGGCTCACAATACTCGAAAACACATACACGAAAATACAATGCCTAATTAATCTACTCAAACCCAATGATACATAACAAGAAAACAAACAAAAAAAAATCTGCAAACATCTAGTACCTTCTGGATCGCTAAGCATACAGTACATCATGCTGTACTCTATTTTCCTGGTTTTCTCTGCGCTGGACACCTCTCTTCACTCTCTCTTTCTTCCTCTTTCCTTCCTGTGACACACCTGGAATCACATCCGGACAAGCCTTAAATGTCCGCAACCGCCCATTGTGTACTATCGTTGTTATAGTTGGCACCTGAAGCTTAACATTAACGGGCAATGTGGTTTCAACAACTTGGTATGGCCCTTGATACCTCATGAGGAACTTCTTCGTTTTCCCTTTTTGCGTATAGGGGCTGGACAGCATTACCCATTGCCCCACTTTATACTGCGGTAAACTTCCTTTCTGCTTCACTGCGTCTTCCTGCCTTTCCAAAGCCTTTATAGTCACCTTTTGTACCGTTTCGAAACATCCAGAATTGTTCTCACGAATTGACGTACCGATTCACCGGTCCTTCCTTTCTGTAGCTTCACTAAATCAAACGGTGACGGCATTTTTCGCTTGTACACTACCTCATATGGAGTCAAACCGGTATTTGTATGTATTTTTTCATTATATGTGCATACAATATGCTTCAAATACTCGTGCCACTGATGGTGATGAGAATCCACATAAAAACTCAGCATCTTCCCGATTGTTCTGTGTACTCGTTCTGTCCTTCCGTTGGCCTGTGGATGCATCACGCTCGTCCTCATCTTCTTTACGTTCAACAATTTACACAGTTCAAAAAATGGTTCAAATGGCTCTAAGCACTATGGGACTCAACTGCTGTGGTCATAAGTCCCCTAGAACTTAGAACTACTTAAACCTAACTAACCTAAGGACATCACACACATCCATGCCCGAGGCAGGATTCGAACCTGCGACCGTAGCGGTCGTGCGGTTCCAGGCTGTAGCGCCTTTAACCGCTCGGCCACTCCAGCCGGCTACACAGTTCCTTCATTAAATCCGACTTGAAGTTGGTCCCTTGGTCAGTAATTATTGTCTCCGGTACACCATACTTCAAAATCTTGTTGTTTATTAACGCTTGCGCGACCATTTCTGTATGTTGATTTGACATAGCCACCATCTCCACATACCTGGAAAAATGGTCTATTATTGTCAGAACGAATCTGTTCCCCGATGGTATTCGCCTGAAAGGTCCTAAGACATCACTAACCAACGAAGAAAATGGACACGTTACTGTAATCGTTGTAGCTGTATCTGATCCGACTCAGATCTGTTCTCTGCACACATGGTATACAATTTTTGACATACTGATCCACATATCCTTTCCTACCTCTCCACCAATACCTCTCGCCGCTCTCCTATTCATCGCTCTACACCTGCCTTGACCAGATAACATGTGATCATGCGCTTCCTTTAAAACCTCATCTCTCAGCTTCACAGGCACTACTACCCTTGGTCCTAACTTCGTTTCCCTGCACAGAAGACCGTCGTACATATTAAATTGTGGCTGTGTCCGATACAATTTACAATTGTTGTCCGCGTCAATAGGAATTGCAAATTCCGATGACTGACTGCAGTTCCTTAACTGTTTTCGGTTCCCGAAAATCCCTTACAGCCTGTACTAACCTCGGATCTGTTCGCGCTCCGTCCTTACTGATAATATGACCCAAATATTTTACTTCTTCTAATGAAAAACGACGCTTCTCCAGGCTCAACGTCAAAAGAGCTGCTCTTAACCTCATAAAGACTTCCCTTAGCCGCTGTCTATGTTGCTCCATACTACTTGAAAACACTATATCATCCAAATAGACAAGACACTGCCGTGGTTTCGAACCTCTCAAGACACTGCCTAGCAACCTCTGAAACGTTGCCGGAGCGTTTCTCAAACCGAATGGCATTCTGATGTATTGGTAATGGCCTCCAGGAGTAGAGAAAGCAGTTTTTGGACGATACTCTGCAGCCACCTCTAACTGATGATAACCACTTGTCAAATCCATCGTAGAAAAGTACTGGCACAGTCCTAAGTGATCCAAGGTCTCCGATATGTTTGCAATAGGGTATGCGTCCATTGTTGTTGTGGTCTTCAGTCCTGAGACTGGTTTGATGCAGCTCTCCATGCTAATCTATTCTGTGCAAGCTCCTTCATCTCCCAGTAACTACTGCAACCCACATCCTTCTGAATCTGCTTAGTGTATTCATCTCTTGGTCTCCCTCTACGATTTTTACCCTCAGCGCTGCCCTCCAATGCTAAATTTGTAAAAACCTGATGCCTCAGAATATGTCCTACCAACCGATCCCTTCTTCTAGTCAAGTTGTGCCACTTCTCTTCTCCCCAATCGTATTCAATACCTCCTCGTTAGTTACGTGATCTACCCACCTAATCTTCAACATTCTTCTGTAGCACCACATTTCGAAAGCTTCTATTCTCTTCTTGTCTAAACTATTTATTGTCCAGCGTCCATTATTGTCTTATTATTGAGGTATCGGTAATCACTACAGAACCTGTATTTCTTAGTTCCATCCATAGATTTTTTAGGCACAACGACAATTCCCTCTCCCCACCAACAATTACTATGCTCTATAATACAGTCCACAAGCTGATGATCAATCAAATACTCCACAATCGGCTGCAAATACCTTGGTATTCTGTATAGTTTACGGTAAACTGGTGCTTCATTCATTGTTGGTATCCTATGTTGAACTAATGGAGTTGCTGGCAAAGGCCCCTGCGGAAAAAACAAATCCTTAAATTCCCACAATAATTCTTCCATATGCTCTCTTTCTCCTCCTTTCAAATGCTTAATTTTGTCGCACAATGCAGGTCTATTGGCAGTTAGTGGTTGATCGCTTCGCCTACCTCTTGAACACCAGTCTTCATCATCTGGCACATCCAAATTTGCTTCTAAAACTCCTTTTCTCAAATTCGCGTCTACACCGCTAAAATTATCCATATTCACGGGAACTGCTCGCCCGTCGTTCCCCTCCTGTATGCGTACAACACTACGTTTCACAGAATAACCCAATGGAGCCTAAACTTCATTATCCTGCAATGGTTCATTAACACATACTGTACCCATAGGTAGATTCGGCTCCACACTTACCGAAAGCGACTTCCTGGTGCCACCAGACACACACTATGCGAATTAAGCCTTAATGCTAATGTACGTTTCAATTGGTTTGTTCATTACATTGAACGCCCCTCGTGACAGCTCTGCGTCGACAACAGTTTCTCCTAGCTGAAATAACATTCCACCAAGTTCCACAGTTTGTTGTGCAAGGTCAGTTTTGGCATGATGTTGATGCAAGAAATCTACTCCTAGGATCATGTTGTAGCCCTCGCATACCCGTGGTATTACCTCCATGCATGCATCAGATCAGACTTTCCCTATGCGAAAGTCAGCTGTCACTGACCCCAAAGGTGTGACCTCCTTATCCACCATTCCACGGAACCTATAACGTGGGGGGTCTAACTTCCTTCATCCCATTAACCTCTTAGTAGCTACTGACACTTGCACCCCTGTGTCCAAGAAAATCTTAAACGTTTTAGTTTCTATGGATCCTACCATTGAACATTCATCTCTGCATATGTATTCGTAGCAGTGAAATTGAACAGGAGGTCCCTTAGGTGGGTCTTGGGCCTCCTCTGCTGTTAAACAATCGTCCATCTCTACTAACTCCACTTCTCCATCCTCCACACTGCTGATTTCCACCCCTTCCTCTATTCCTCGGTGACTGGGCACATTGCCTCTGCACATGTCCCATATGACCACACTTATAACGTTTTGTACCCACTGCAAAACACTGCTTGTCTATCACATACCCCGTTGCCACGTCTATTTCCTCACATTGGATTGCCAGCTGAATGGCAGAATACAAATCTTTCGGAGTCCCTTCACGCATTTTCTGCGATATATGTCTCGGTAATCTCCTAAAAAATACATCAAGTGCCCTTTGCTCGGCCTCCTGTAACAGAACACCATTCGCTTCATCACTCTGACCCAACTCAAAAAATGGTTCAAATGGCTCTGAGCACTATGGGACTTAACAGCTACGGTCATCAGTCCCCTAGAACTTAGAACTACTTAAACCTAACTAACCTAAGGACAGCACACAACACCCAGCCATCACGAGGCAGAGAAAATCCCTGTCCCCGCCGGGAATCGAACCCGGGAACCCGGGCGTGGGAAGCGAGAACGCTACCGCACGACCACGAGATGCGGGCTCTGACCCAACTCGTAAGTGTACTCGTTAATTTCTCTTACACTGTCCGCAAATTTTTCTACCATCTCAGCCGCACGGGATTAGCTGAGCGGTCTAAGGCGCTGCAGTCATGGACTGTGTGGCTGGTCACGGCAGAGGTTCGAGTCCTCCCTCGGGCATGGGTGTGTGTGTCTGTCTTCGTCATTGTACTCAACCTCTCCCTAAAATATCGAGCGCTATTCTGTTTCTCGTACCTTTGTAAAAGCCCTTCCTTCAACTGCTTAAACTGTCCTGCCTTCCTTAAGGCCTCAGAACACCGTGCATATGTCTTCGCTTCAGCCGTTAATCTAATCTTGGCTACATGTGACAACTTCAGCAGAACAACTGTTCATCACAGCTGAAATTTCCAAGTCCTCCACAAACGAACGCACATTCTCAGATGCCTTTCCAGAAAACAGAATAATCAAACTAGCGGCAGCTGGATCAATCTCCTGCTGCGGCATCCTAGGCAACAACGACTGATCCTATGCGGTTTCCCACTCACTTCTAGATGTTAATTCTTTCCTCAACTGCATATTGTCTGCTGTCAACTGTGGTACCTTTTCCAACAAAATCCGTACCGCTTCTGGTTCTGACACACCTCACGTTCGTGTCTCTGCCATTGTGTTGCTTTCGTTCTCAGTTAGTCCCTAAACAAAACATTTAGGTACAAGAACAACCTGACTTCCTACAGCTCCGTATCATCACACTCATTATCATCATAAACCAATACAAAAGAAATCAAATGCCACGAAAAACAACATCTTACTGCCTCAAACACACTAACACTTATTCTGACGAAACAAAAAAATTGCCCACGCAAAACATCTACAATGGCCTGCCATGAGCCATACTCAAAAACACAAAAGAAGAATGAAAACGTCCAACACTCAAGAAAAACTGATCAACACTCACCATATTTTGTGACTGGAATGCAGGTGGTGGGCTCGAACATCATTTCGAGTATAATGACTTTTCTGGAGACTAGAAATCTACTCTGTAGGAATCAGCATGGGTTTCGAAAAAGACGGTCATGTGAAACCCAGCTCGCGCTATTCGTCCACGAGACTCAGAGGGCCATAGACACGGGTACACAGGTAGATGCAGTGTTTCTTGACTTCCGCAAGGCGTTCCATACAGTTCCCCACAGTCGTTTAATGAACAAAGTAAGAGCATATGGACTATCAGACCAATTGTGTGATTGGATTGAGGAGTTCCTAGATAACAGGACGCAGCATGTCATTCTCAATGGAGAGAAGTCCTCCAAAGTAAGAGTGATTTCAGGTGTGCCGCAGGGGAGTGTCATAGAACCGTTGCTATTCACAATATACATAAATGACCTGGTGGATGACATCGGAAGTTCACTGAGGCTTTTTGCAGATGATGCTGTGGTGTATCGAGAGGTTGTAACAATGGAAAATTGTACTGAAATGCAGGAGGATCTGCAGCGAATTGACGCATGGTGCAGGGAATGGCAATTGAATCTCAATGTAGACAAGTGTAACGTGCTGCGAATACACAGAAAGATAGATCCTTTATCATTTAGCTACAAAATAGCAGGTCAGCAACTGGAAGCAGTTAATACCATAAATTATCTGGGAGTACGCATTAGGAGTGATTTAAAATGGAATGATCATATAATGTTGATCGTCGGTAAAGCAGATGCCAGACTGAGATTCATTGGAAGAATCCTAAGGAAATGCAATCCGAAAACAAAGGAAGTAGGTTACAGTACGCTTGTTCGCCCACTGCTTGAATACTGCTCAGCAGTGTGGGATCCGTACCAGATAGGGTTGATAGAAGATATAGAGAAGATCCAACGGAGAGCAGCGCGCTTCGTTACAAGATCATTTAGTAATCGCGAAAGCGTTACGGAGATGATAGATAAACTCCAGTGGAAGACTCTGCAGGAGAGACGCTCAGTAGCTCGGTACGGGCTTTTGTCAAAGTTTCGAGAACATACCTTCACCGAAGAGTCAAGCAGTATATTGCTCCCTCCTACGTATATCTCGCGAAGAGACCATGAGGATAAAATCAGAGAGATTAGAGCCCACACAGAGGCATACCGACAATCCTTCTTTCCACGAACAATACGAGACTGGAATAGAAGGGAGAACCGATAGAGGTACTGAAGGTACCCTCCGCCACACACCGTCAGGTGGCTTGCGGAGTATGGATGTAGATGTAGATGTAGATACTGTGCAGATGACGTCCGCTATTCTGAGACAAAATGCAGTGGCAACTCCCGTCACCGAATGTAACAGCAACACCAAATGTTGTGGCAAGAGGTAGAAGGCAGCATATTAAGACTCGTCTGAACTTTCCAAGTGATTTATTGTTTCCAACTACAGTGCCCTCGTTCCTCTCGGTCTGCATCACCGTTCTGCAATGCTGAGGACGCCACTTCGCTGTCTCCGTAATGGCTTAGTGCGGAATTGCTGTCTCAGCGACACATGCGAGCTACTGAAGGTACCCTCCGCCACACACCGTCAGGTGGCTTGCGGAGTATGGATGTAGATGTAGATGTAGATACTGTGCAGATGACGTCCGCTATTCTGAGACAAAATGCAGTGGCAACTCCCGTCACCGAATGTAACAGCAACACCAAATGTTGTGGCAAGAGGTAGAAGGCAGCATATTAAGACTCGTCTGAACTTTCCAAGTGATTTATTGTTTCCAACTACAGTGCCCTCGTTCCTCTCGGTCTGCATCACCGTTCTGCAATGCTGAGGACGCCACTTCGCTGTCTCCGTAATGGCTTAGTGCGGAATTGCTGTCTCAGCGACACATGCGAGCACTGCTGTGTGTCAGCCTTGTACGGCAGCGGAGTTGCGGCGTCATCAGGATGCGCCAGCCGGCGACTCAGCGGCCTTCACCTCTATCGCCTCAGCGTCGCCCGCTGCAAGGCGACCCGCAACACGCTCCCTCAACGGCATGGCTAAGAATGCGGCGACAACGAGCGCCCACGATCCGGCAGCTGAATCTGCGCCCCTCGCCCTGGATGTCTCTGGTGTGTGTTGGGAGCCGAGATGACTCCCCGCGGTAGCGAGCCGTGGAGTGGCCTGTCGCTGGCTGGCTACGGACCCAGTGTCGGCCTCAGAGGGTCGAACCAGCGACCGGCTAGGGACTGGAACACTGGCGCCCCATCTGCTGCTGCGAGTAGCCGGTGGTGTGACACGCCCCGCTGTGCAGGAGAGCTGTCACACTTGAATGCCTTGTGAGAAAACTGGCACCTATTTACACTCCTGGAAATTGAAATAAGAACACCGTGAGTTCATTGTCCCAGGAAGGGGAAACTTTATTGACACATTCCTGGGGTCAGATACATCACATGATCACACTGACAGAACCACAGGCACATAGACACAGGCAACAGAGCATGCACAATGTCGGCACTAGTACAGTGTATATCCACCTTTCGCAGCAATGCAGGCTGCTATTCTCCCATGGAGACGATCGTAGAGATGCTGGATGTAGTCCTGTGGAACGGCTTGCCATGCCATTTCCACCTGGCGCCTCAGTTGGACCAGCGTTCGTGCTGGACGTGCAGACCGCGTGAGACGACGCTTCATCCAGTCCCAAACATGCTCAATGGGGGACAGATCCGGAGATCTTGCTGGCCAGGGTAGTTGACTTACACCTTCTAGAGCACGTTGGGTGGCACGGGATACATGCGGTCTTGCATTGTCCTGTTGGAACAGCAAGCTCCCTTGCCGGTCTAGGAATGGTAGAACGATGGGTTCGATGACGGTTTGGATGTACCGTGCACTATTCAGTGTCCCCTCGACGATCACCAGTGGTGTACGGCCAGTGTAGGAGATCGCTCCCCACACCATGATGCCGGGTGTTGGCCCTGTGTGCCTCGGTCGTATGCAGTCCTGTTTGTGGCGCTCACCTGCACGGCGCCAAACACGCATACGACCATCATTGGCACCAAGGCAGAAGCGACTCTCATCGCTGAAGACGACACGTCTCCATTCGTCCCTCCATTCACGCCTGTCGCGACACCACTGGAGGCGGGCTGCACGATGTTGGGGCGTGAGCGGAAGACGGCCTAACGGTGTGTGGGACCGTAGCCCAGCTTCATGGAGACGGTTGCGAATGGTCCTCGCCGATACCCCAGGAGCAACAGTGTCCCTAATTTGCTGGGAAGTGGCGATGCGGTCCCCTACGGCACTGCGTAGGATCCTACGGTCTTGGCGTGCATCCGTGCGTCGCTGCGGTCCGGTCCCAGGTCGACGGGCACGTGCACCTTCCGCCGACCACTGGCGACAACATCGATGTACTGTGGAGACCTCACGCCCCACGTGTTGAGCAATTCGGCGGTACGTCCACCCGGCCTCCCGCATGCCCACTACACGCCCTCGCTCAAAGTCCGTCAACTGCACATGCGGTTCACGTCCACGCTGTCGCGGCATGCTACCAGTGTTAAAGACTGCGATGGAGCTCCGTATGCCACGGCAAACTGGCTGACACTGACGGCGGCGGTGCACAAATGCTGCGCAGCTAGCGCCATTCGACGGCCAACACCGCGGTTCCTGGTGTGTCCGCTGTGCCGTGCGTGTGATCATTGCTTGTACAGCCCTCTCGCAGTGTCCGGAGCAAGTATGGTGGGTCTGACACACCGGTGTCAATGTGTTCTTTTTTCCATTTCCAGGAGTGTATATGCGGATACTCATTACACCTAGGTAGGCCAGTGGGCCCCTTCTGCCTGTAGCTTGCGCCTTGCAAACCGCTGATTTTACTCTTTTCAGCAGGTCTAGGCCCTGTGGCCTCCATTCTACTTCGCAACTGCTGGTAGCGTAACTTACTGTCAACAGGCCCGTGCCTGGCTGTAACTTGCGCACTCTGAAATATTGTACCAAAACTGACTTTTCCTATCCCAGACGGTAGTGCCGCTACACAGTAGCTGTTCTCCGGCAATGTTATATAAAATTATGGAAGTTGTCAAAATAACAAAAAAATTTTTGGATGTTCCTGACATGATCAGTCCGGGGACGATCTGCGTGCATGATAACTGAAGAAAACTCCACAAGCCAAGATCGCTAAGAAAGCATTTTGCCGTATAATAGGTTTCAACAGAGCTGTACTGTCATCATTGGATCTTACACTTTAAAATTTTTACAACAAAAGGTGTCCATCAGTATCGCACTGACCACGTCAGTATACGCATTACATCTGCTGTGGTGTGTTAGTGGGGTTTACGCTCTGTGCCCTAAATGTTGTGGTCGTGTTTACTTACCCTAGAATGTTGGCTGCCACGTACATAATAAATTTTTTTTACTTCATCGTACAAACAATCCGCGGGCGGAGTTATCCCACAGCGCATCTGACTTTGTCACTTTCGTTTCAAGGATAGTGCTGCTGCAATGCAAAAGCATATTACAACACTGTGCCTGGTGTTATTTCTACACCATCCTGCAGAGACCTATCAGAAAAAAAGAAAACTAGGTAAAATTTCTGATAACTGAAGAAAACTTTACAAACCAAGACTTCTAAAAAGCATTTTATTGGATGACGCCAGGGCACGTTCCTCAAATTCATCCGTAAACAAACAATAACAGGTGAAAGAGGGTTCCCATCACAATTTCATGTATCTGCTCATAGAACTGTTCACTGGCTGAAATATAAGTGGAAGTCAATAGATGTCGAAACAGGTTAGGTAATTCAGCATCAAACTTATAGAATGAGATTTTCACTCTGCAGCGGAGTGTGCGCTGATATGAAACTTCCTGGCAGATTAAAACTGTATGCCCGACCGAGACTCGAACTCGGGACCTTTGCCTTTCGCGGGCAAGTGCTCTACCATCTGAGCTACCGAAGCACGACTCACGCCCGCTACTCACAGCTGTACTTCTGCCAGTACCTCGTCTCCTACCTTCCAAACTTTACAGAAGCTCTCCTGCGAACCATGCAGAACTAGCACTCCTGAAAGAAAGGATATTGCGGAGACATGGCTTAGCCACAGCCTGGGGGATGTTTCCGGAATGAGTTTACTTACTTACGTTGCAGTAACTGATATACTACGAAGTTCCATGATTAATTACAATATTTTCGTCTGGAATTGTACTTACAAATCACGCAACGAAGACTCGTATGGTAGCATCATTATAGACAGTTACACAAGTTGCATTTATGGTATAGGAAAGACTCTAGGTAATTCCGAGACGGTCATGTACCACATGTGCTAATATTTATTATCATAATTACTTAGGATGATATGTTACTTTCTTTTTTAGTTTTTGGTTAAAATTCTCCTGTAATAACGTATATAAATGAAGAGTTTAGACTAAATGTTTCGTAGTGGAAAATACACCGAAACAGGTAGCTACCGAGGCTAAGGTAGGAGACGAGGTACTGGCAGAAGTAAAGCTGTGAGTACCGGCCGTGAGTCGTGCTTCGGTAGCTCAGACGGCAGTCGCCTTTCAGCCGTGATACCGTGCGGACGGGCTCGGCGCGCCGGGCAGTGCTCCGGAGGTGTTGTTTACCCGCTAGCGCGCGGTCGCGTCGTTGTATTGCCGTATAGTACCTGTACCGACCCGACATGGCGTTCTCATATCGAAAAGCTACAATCAAACTAACGTTCAACGCATCGTACACGAGACCGAAGGCCCATGAAATTGAACGGTTTCTACGAGACATCATGCACATAGAACCACAAGAACTGATAGGAATTCATCTGTCTATTGTAACCAGCACAGTGTACCTCAAACTGATTGACGAAGCGGCGTGCGACAGATTACTCCAACGATCTGCAAACGGCTTTCGCTTCTGTCACGCAGACGGTAACGTGAGCGTGGTAGGAGTTGACCATGCTGGTCTGGGGGTGCGTACCGTGCGCATCTTTGAACTACCGTTCGAAGTTCCTGCCAACCTAGTCGTTGATGCGCTGCGGCCATACGGCACAGTTCTGAGCCACACAGAGGAGAAATGGAACACATTCGAAACGTACCCTGTCCTTAACGGGGTACGACAAGTGCGCATAGAACTTAAGAAGCACGTTCCATCGTATGTTTTCGTTGGTGGCTGCTGCGCAATTGTTATATATGATGGACAACCGAGGACCTGCTCGGGCTGCGGCCAGGAAGGCCATGTTAGAACTGAGTGTCTGCAGCGCCGCCTCGTTCAGGTGCCCCGCAATGAACTTCCCCAACGATCCACTATGACCTCTCTCCCGCTAACATACGTGGAGGCGGCACGCCATGATGTGATGGATGATCAAAACCTGCTACCTCCTCAAGCCGCTGCCAGCTCCGTTGGAGAGTCAGCGCCGTCGACGACGCCGCAGCCCAACGGTGCAGAGGTTCCTACAGCCTCTGCCCACCGCAGCGTCGTGGGCACCCAGCCACCGTCACTGTCGGAATCTGACACAGGGGTTCCTAGCGACCGAGACTGTGTCGAGCCCCGCCCTTTAGTGGATGTCGAATCTCGGACCCGAAAGCAAAGATCACCCAAGCGACACAAGAAGAGGCGATTGTCAGCTGAAGAACAGGACAGGGATGTGAAGCCGGCGGAAGACATCGACTTCGTTGACTCGTCCACAATTGCAACGGCCTCCAGTGGCATCATTCACCAGAAGGTGCCTGAAGACAAGGAACACTCTCCTAAATCTGGTGGCCCAGAAAACGAGGCGCATTGCGTCGACTCCTGTGAAACCGACCAGCCCCCAATGACATCACAATCGTCTCTTGGTGATTGGGCAGACGATATGGAGGCAGATGATGCACAGCAAACATTGATATCTCCGCCAGAGCCCATGGCTGACATTGAGCCCGGAGGGCTCTGCCAGTCAGGGACTCATACGGCACAGTAATGCACAGCATGCAGATGGATGGCTGTGTGGTGTGTGAGATCACTGTGGGCTTGCACCGGCACACTGCCTCCGCCACTTGATATGTCTCAGTCATACCGTGTGGGAACAGTCAATGTAAATGGTGTCCACTCCACTGTCAAGACCCGCATGTTACACGACATGATCAGAGCGGCAGACTTGGACATTGCCCTTCTCCAGGAGGTCCGTCCCGAGCTGCGTTTAGACCTATATGGCTACACCACCTACAGCCTACCCTTAGGTGATGGTGCAGGAGGAACGGCCATCCTTCTCCGAGATGGCATAGACGCGACAGACGCGACGTACTTGCCGAACGGGCGAGGCCTCGCACTCACACTTGGCGCAGTCCGCCTCATTAACGTCTACGCTCCCTCCGGTAATTCGCACCGTGGTGACAGGCATGTCTTCTATTCGGAGGAGATAGCCCCACTTTTGCAAGGAAATATGGACCATTACATAGTGGGCGGCGATTTTAACAGTGTTCTGCGGCCCGAGGACCAGATACCGCATTACGTCCCATGCCCGGCTCTACAAGCATTGATACGTGACCTCGCGCTCCACGACACATGGCTCTTACATCACGGGACCCAGAGTGGATATACGCACTTTACCAGCCATTCTGCCAGTCGTCTGGACCGGATATACGTCTCGCGTGCCCTCCGCACAGCAACCCGTGATGCAGAACTCTGGCCGACGGCCTTCACGGACCATCTCGCGTACATCTGCACTGTCACCTTACCCCGACAACTCACAAGACGCAGCAGGGGCCCGTGGACGCTGAACATCTCCCTCCTTCGCGAGGAAGCGTGTCGGCGAGCAGTCACTGACACGTGGCGTCGATGTATCAGGCGCCTGCCCATGTATGCTTCCACGTTGCTGTGGTGGCTGGGATGTGTCAAACCAGCACTCCGAAAGATCTTGATGGCCTACGGGCGTGACAGATCGAACTGGCAAAGGGCAACATCGGAATTTTACTATACAGCGTTACGTGAGCTGGTGACGCAACCGCCGTCTCCCGAACGTCAGATGTCAGTACAACGCATCAAAGCTCGTCTACTTCGCATCAGGACCGAGCAGCTCGAAAGTGTCCGCATCCGTGCGCGAGTGCAAGACTGTATCCCCAACGAAACAGCGTCAGTGTATCACATTGTGCGCGAGAGGCGCCACCACAAACGTCAGCTCATTACGGCGGTAAACACGGAGGAGGGCGGCCACGCAGTGACACAAACGGACATCGCGCACACGTTCGCCAGACACTATGGGACCTTGTACATGGAAGATCCGCGAAATGTACGTGATTATGACGAGCTGTTGCACGATTTTCCCGCCCCTCGGGACGTGGCACCCGATGATAGTCTGCTGTTGCCCATTACACCCGACGAGCTGACATCGGCCTTGGCACGTGGAGCACCGAACAAGTCGCCTGGACCGGACGGTTTACCCCTGGAATTCTACCGCACTTTTTACCACCTTATGGGTGACAAGTGGCTCCAAATGTTTCAAGACCTGATCCGTCCTGATTTCACTGTCCCCACAGAATTCATAGAAGGCATCTTGATCCCAGTACCGAAACCGAATGGTGGTTGTAGGTGGCAGGACTTTCGCCCACTCACACTCCTCAACAACGACTACAAGATCTTCGCCCGTATCCTCCGCGCGCGTCTCCACACCGCTATCGGGAAAGCCATCCACACCGATCAAACATGTTTAGGTGGTGTCAGCAACATTCATACGGCGTTAGGAGCATACCGCGACGTAATTGCTTTGACGGCGGCCTGCAAAATACGAGGCGCCCTTGTCGCCGTAGATTTTGACCACGCATTCGACCGCGTCGACCACGGCTTCTTACGCGCAGTTTTGCAACGCATGGGCCTCTCTCCGGAGTCTGCACAGGTGGTCCTTCGACTGGTCCACGGAGCGCGCTCCCGCATGATGGTCAACGGTTATCAGTCTGGTCACATTGTTGTTGGACGGTCAGTGCGACAAGGATGCCCCCTGTCGGGTATATTATTTGCTGCAGCGCTTGAACCAGCTTTACATGGTCTACGACAGCGATTAACTGGTATCTCCTTGCGGGACGAGACCTTTCGTTGTGGTGCATTCGCCGATGACGTGGTGTTCCTGGCCAGATCAGAGGATGAAATGCATATGGCGCTACAGTGGCTACGCCAGTACGGGGCGGTCGCTGGGAGCGTCATCAACGTGAAGAAGACAAAATACATGGATGTCGGAGGGGGGCTTTCCCACACAACGGCGGTGCCCTTTGACAAGGTGCCCGTACTCAAGTGTTTAGGAGTGCAATTCTATAGCAATGTCCGCCGCACGGCGGCGGCTACGTACCGCCGGCTCCTACACCAGACACGTGCTCTGCTGCAGGACAACAAACTGCGTCGCTTGGATATGCTTCTCAGAACACGTTATGTCAACAACTATCTTGTCTCACAACTGAACTATTTTGTGCATATCCTTCCCTTGACGGCTACGATGGCCGACAGATTTCAAGCAGCATATGGACATTTCGTAAGCACCGGTCTGGTTTTTAAAGTCCGATACGCCACCCTGACGCTGCCGCAGCGGGCGGGCGGTATCGGTTTAATTCATGTGTATAACCGTGCGCGATCGCTTTATCTCAACACTATGCGTCGCAGGTGGACCTCTGCCCACGCCACTCTGACGGGCACCCTGATAGCGGAAGTGGCACCACACTCTCTGCATCCCCCGGCTTCTGTAGGACACATTTCACCGGCACTCACCCACATCAGAGAGTTCTTGATTGACTTCAGCTACTTACGGTCAGAACTTCCGACGACACGGAAGCCAAGCACAAAAGACTATTATCGCATCTATCAACAGCAGCAACCTGTAAATACGGTCACCCAGAGACATCCTGAAGTTGCCTGGAACACGGTGTGGCGCGCGGTACACACGCCTTTTCTACCTACGACGGTGCGTTCATTGTGGTACGTAGTTGTGAATGGGAAGTTCGCTACTCGTCAGAGGCTACATTCCATACATCTGACGGACGACCCCTTGTGTCCGACATGCTCAGTCGCTGACTCGGACGCACACCGTCTGACGTGTGCCGCGACCAGCGAGTGCTGGCTACTGACGCAGCGCATGCTGGCGTTACTCTTGCGGCGATTGCCGGAGTCTATCTCCCCTGATGAAGTATTGCGCCCCGACGGCGTATACTTTCTATCAACCAGAACGAACGCCGTTAACTGGCTAAAAGGCATGGCCGTTTACTACATATTTTGCGATGCTCCCAAAGGCACACTCGACTTTTGGTCCCTATTGATGACGACACATGCAGCTTTCAGCCGCCACCCGAAGTACAGAACTCGTTTCGCAAATTATTTAGGTTCATTATTTGCGGATCCTCCTGCTCACTGGGGCGTTCCGGGTATGAGACGCTGAAAATGAAGAAGAATCCTGGAGCATATTGATCCTCTACGGACGGAATAGGGGGAACCCCTCCCAACAGACGAGAAGACGACTCGGACGCACGGCTACGGCAGTTGTAGGATCTTTCTTTGTAATGAAACAAAACTAAATCTATAAAAAAAATGTTATAAAAATTAAAAAAAAAGAATAAATAAATAAATAAATAAAACAACATCGACAAACCCACTACATCCTCTTCCTGATCCTTCGATCCTCGAACTCGAACACGTTGCTTGGGCGTGGCGGCGGGATGGCCAGGCTTCGGGTGTCGACCCCTGCCCTACCCGTCGTCCTGCTCCTGCAGCGGTTCATTAGATTTAAAAAAAAAAAAAAAAAAAAAAGAGAGAGAGAGAGAGAGAGAGAGAGAGAGAGAGAGAGAGAGAGAGACGGTAGAGCACTTGCCCGTGAAAGGCAAAGGTCCCGAGTTCGAGTCTCGGTCGGGCACACAGTTTTAATCTGCCAGGAAGCTTCATCAAACTTATAGTCGGTTAATCGTAACAAATCAGAGGAATGTGAGTGAAGAAAGAGACCACATCACAACTTACTAAAATATCAGAGTCATTTAAACAGAATTCCTCTAGTCGACGTAAGAGATCTGCCGAGTTCCTAACGTGATGTACCCACCGATCTACTACTGGTGCCTAGAAGAGCTAGGAGGAGATGATTATCATTTTAGATCAACCATGTATTTTTCAAATAGTTTACTTACTTACGTTGCAGTAACTGATATACTATGAAGTTCCATGATTAATTACAATATTTTCGTCTGGAATTGTACTTACAAATCACACAACGAAGACTCGTATGGTAGCATCATTATAGACAGTTACACAAGTTGCATTTATGGTATAGGAAAGAATCTAGGTAATTTCGAGACTGTCATGTACCACATGTGCTAATATTTATTATCATAATTACTTAGGATGACATGTTACTTTCTTTTTTAGTTTTTGGTTAAAATTCTCCTGTAATAACGTATATAAATGAAGAGTTTAGACTAAATGTTTCGTAGTGGAAAATACACCGAAACAGGTAGCTACCGAGGCTAAGTAGTCGAGATATTAGAATTAATAAATAGTTATCAACGCAAAAATCTCTACTACTATGTAACTATTGTATCCGTTATGCAAAAATTTACAACATGCATTCAGATTTTCTAGGTTGTAGGCGTACGTCTAGTAATTAAAATTAAGTCGAAAAAATGACCCCTTCTCTCTATTTTCGTTTTATTTTGTGGTGCCATGTTTCAGGTATTATTTAATTGTGACAGCAAGTGTCTCTGACAGCGGATCGCAGTTGAGCAGTTCCCTCTTCAAGTACCCTGCGTCTTCGATGTTGTTGTAGCTTGCAATAAATACACTCATGCTCATAAATTAAAGATAATTGCAGAATGTGGTGCCACACAATGTAGCACTACACAAAACTGGCGCCAATAGCATAGGCACATAGGGAACACACACGACACAGATCTGTAAGTCCAGGGTATTGGTGATAAGTTGAGAAAACCGTCGCGAAACATATGTGCTACAAAACGCCACTGTTACCTGCGCATGTACACCGACATCTATGTGGGAAATGATCACCATGCACACGTACACAGGCCGCACAACGGATTGGCATACTTTGGATCAGATGGTCGAGCAGCTGCTGGGGTATAGCCTCCCATTCTTGCTCCAGTGCCTGTCGGAGCTCCTGTAGTGTCCTAGGGGTTTGAAGACGTGCAGCGATAGGTCGACCGAGAGCATCCCAGACGTGCTCGATGGGGTTTAGGTCTGGAGAACAGGCAGGCCACTCCATTCGCCTATATCTTCTGTTTCAAGGTACTGCTCCACGATGGCAGCTCGGTGGGGAGTGCGTTATTATCTATCAGGAGGAAGGTGGGACCCACTGCACCCCTGAAAATGCGGACATACTGGTGCAAAATGACGTCCCGATACACCTGACCTGTTACAGTTCCTCTGTCAAAGACATGCAGAGGTGTACGTGCAGCAATCCTAATCCGACCCCACACCATCAAACCACGACCTCCATACAGGTACCTTTATAGGAGATTAAGGGATCGGTATCTGGTTCTTTGTTCACGCCAACTGAAAATCCGGCGAGAATCACTGTTCAGACTATACCTAGTCTCGTCCATGAACATAACCTGGGACCACTGTTCCTGTGACCATGTACTGTGTTCTTGACACCAGGCTTTACGGGCTCTCCTGTGACCAGCGGTCAGTGGAATGCACCTTGCAGGTCTCCGGGTGGATAAACCATGCCTGTTGAGTCGTCTGGAGTCTGTGTGGCTGGATTTAACTGCGGTAAGGTCCCGAGCAATGCAACCTGCAGTACTCCGTGGCCATCTGCGGGCACTGATGGTGAGATATGGTCTTCTTGTGGTGCTGTACACTGTGGACGTCCCACACTGTAGAGCCTGGACGAGTTTCCTGTCTGCTGGAATCGTTGCCACTATCTTGAGATCACACTTTGTTGCACACGGAGGGCCCGTGCTACGACCTGCTGTGTTTGACCAGCCTCCAGTCGCCCTAGCATTCTACCGCTCGTAACGTCATCAATATGTGTTCTTTGAGCCATTTTCAACACAAAGTCACCATTAGCACGTCTGAAAACGTCTGCACATTTACTCGTTGCACCTCACTCTGACATGAACCAACACACCTCTGCGTAAGTGGACTGCTGCCAGCGCCACCGTGCGACGACCGCTGGTGAAATGCACCGCATGGTCATACCCCGAGGTGATTTAAACCCGCAAACCGCCCACCACAGCATTGTTTCACCATGTATCAGAATTATCCTTAATTTATGAGCATGAGTGTAAATAATCATGGTGTATCAATAAGAATCATCCGATTTGGCACGTCTATATTTCTGAAACTAATAAACATATACAATGAATTTTGTTTTTTGATGAATAGGAAACTGAAAAAGCTTTTTCATACCTTTTAATAGGTGTTCAATAAGCTCCCCTTGAGATGCATACCATATGTCAGTGCGGTATTCAGATTCTTCCCACACTGCAGCTAGCACGTCTTGAGTTACAGCTTCCGCAGCTGCTCTGTTATGCGATGTCTCAGTTAATTCATTGTTGTTGGTAACGGAGGCACATAAACAGAGTCTTTTATAAACCGCCACAAGAAATAATCACATACAGTCATCTCCGGTGACCTTGGAGGCCACTAATGTAAGGCTGAATCATTTGGTCCAGTTGTAAGTAGGCTGTTTAGGTTTTCTTATTGGTAACGCCACGTAGCGCTCTGTATGAAAATCACTGGCTGTGCTGTGTGCAGTCTGTGGCTAGTTTGCATTGTTGTCTGCCATTGTAGTGTTGGGCAGCTGGACGTGAACAGCGCGTAGCGTTGCGCAGTTGGAGGTGAGCCACCAGCAGTGGTGGATATGGGGAGAGAAATGGCGGAGATTTGAAATTTGTAAGACTGTATGGCATGAACTGCTATATATATATTATGATTATTAAGGTAAATACATTGTTTGTTCTCTATTAAAATCTTTCATTTGCTAACTATGCCTACTAGTAGTTAGTGCCTTCCGTAGTTTGAATCTTTTATTTAGCTGGCAGTAGTGGCGCTCGCTGTATTGCAGTAGCTTGAGTAACGAGGATTTTTGTGAGGTAAGTGATTTGTGAAAGGTACAGGTTAATGTTAGTCTGGGCCAATCCTTTGTAGGGATTTCTGAAAGTCAGATTGCGTTGCGCTAAAAAAATATTGTGTGTCAGTTTAAGCACAGTCATGTATAATTTTTCTAAGGGGACGTTTCACAGTGCGACCCATTCGGGAGGACGACGGTTCAATCCCGCGTCCGGCCATCATGATTTAGATTTTCCGTGATTTCCCTAAATCTCTCCAGGCAAATGCCGGGATGGTTCCTTTGAAAGGGCACGGCTGACACCCTCCCCCAATGCGATGAGACCGATGACTTCGCAGTTTGGTCTCTTCCCCCAAACAACCCAACCCAACCCAACCAGTGCGACCGATACATCGTTCAGTAAGCCTTTGATTTAAAAATTACGTGTGGTTTCACGTTTAAATGTCGACGCAACACACGACATCGAGGGCATGGTGAGCTGCCGAACTGTACGGGGAACGGATTTATGCGGACTCCTGAGTAACTATGGCGGATGCGTTCGGCGTCTACATCAGACACCGGGGGACGGCCCGGCGATTTGCCCTTACGCAGACAACCTGTTTCTCAGAGTTGTTGATGCCATCGTCTAATGCTCCGTGCTGCAGGAGGATCCACACCTTATCAAGTACGAAAATCATACTGAGCAGCTTTTACTGACCCGCTCCGCGCAAAACGTAGAACACAAAAAATGTTCAAATGTGTGTGAAATCTTATGGGACTTAACTGCTAAGGTCATCAGTCCCTAAGCTTACACACTACTTAACCTAAATTTTACTAAGGACAAACACACACACTCATGCCCGAGGGAGGACTCCAGCCTCCGCCGGGACCAGCCTCACAGTCCATGACTGCAGCGTCCTAGACCGCTCGGCAAATCCCGCGCGGCTCGTAGAACACAAAACGCTTTCTGTTCTCGCGACACCATTTTTATTAGAACTGAAGTGAGCGCACACTGCTGCTACCTAGCCGGAACCATGTAAAACTCTGGAGTTCGCTCTTTCTAGTAGTACGCTGTTCAAGCACATATCTCAAATAACATAATAGTTATGATTTTTTTTAAAAATTGGATAATTCTTTATCATACACACTGTATGTTGAATAAAATTCAACAGAGAATTAACAGTTAAGAATGACAATAATAATCGTAATACGACAAGTCTTTCTTAATCACTGGAATCCTAAGAATGATGCTTAAGTGACTGCAAATACACTCCTGGAAATGGAAAAAAGAACACATTGACACCAGTGTGTCAGACCCACCATACTTGCTCCGGACACTGCGAGAGGGCTGTACAAGCAATGATCACACGCACGGCACAGCGGACACACCAGGAACCGCGGTGTTGGCCGTCGAATGGCGCTAGCTGCGCAGCATTTGTGCACCGCCGCCGTCAGTGTCAGCCAGTTTGCCGTGGCATACGGAGCTCCATCGCAGTCTTTAACACTGGTAGCATGCCGCGACAGCGTGGACGTGAACCGTATGTGCAGTTGATGGACTTTGAGCGAGGGCGTATAGTGGGCATGCGGGAGGCCGGGTGGACGTACCGCCGAATTGCTCAACACGTGGGGCGTGAGGTCTCCACAGTACATCGATGTTGTCGCCAGTGGTCGGCGGAAGGTGCACGTGCCCGTCGACCTGGGACCGGACCGCAGCGACGCACGGATGCGCGCCAAGACCGTAGGATCCTACGCAGTGCCGTAGGGGACCGCACCGCCACTTCCCAGCAAATTAGGGACACTGTTGCTCCTGGGGTATCGGCGAGGACCATTCGCAACCGTCTCCATGAAGCTGGGCTACGGTCCCGCACACCGTTAGGCCGTCTTCCGCTCACGCCCCAACATCGTGCAGCCCGCCTCCAGTGGTGTCGCGACAGGCGTGAATGGAGGGACGAATGGAGACGTGTCGTCTTCAGCGATGAGAGTCGCTTCTGCCTTGGTGCCAATGATGGTCGTATGCGTGTTTGGCGCCGTGCAGGTGAGCGCCACAATCAGGACTGCATACGACCGAGGCACACAGGGCCAACACCCGGCATCATGGTGTGGGGAGCGATCTCCTACACTGGCCGTACACCACTGGTGATCGTCGAGGGGACACTGAATAGTGCACGGTACATCCAAACCGTCATCGAACCCATCGTTCTACCATTCCTAGACCGGCAAGGGAACTTGCTGTTCCAACAGGACAATGCACGTCCGCATGTATCCCGTGCCACCCAACGTGCTCTAGAAGGTGTAAGTCAACTACCCTGGCCAGCAAGATCTCCGGATCTGTCTCCCATTGAGCATGTTTGGGACTGGATGAAGCGTCGTCTCACGCGGTCTGCACGTCCAGCACGAACGCTGGTCCACCTGAGGCGCCAGGTGGAAATGGCATGGCAAGCCGTTCCACAGGACTACATCCAGCATCTGTACGATCGTCTCCATGGGAGAATAGCAGCCTGCATTGCTGCGAAAGGTGGATATACACTGTACTAGTGGCGACATTGTGCATGCTCTGTTGCCTGTGTCTATGTGCCTGTGGTTCTGTCAGTGTGATCATGTGATGTATCTGACCCCAGGAATGTGTCAATAAAGTTTCCCCTTCCTGGGACAATGAATTCACGGTGTTCTTATTTCAATTTCCAGGAGTGTATATATTAAATGAAAGTTTCTTCGTAACGTCAAAATACATCAGTCGCAACGCCGCTGAGCGCGTTATACAAGTCAAATTGTTACTATGTACTGCTGTACGAGAGAAATAACCCGAATAATAGCAGAGCAGTGGCGCTCGCGTCCTAGCTCTACTGAGGCTGATACAAGACAGTTATCAGAAGCTGGAACTAATCCGTGTTCTCTTATTTTTGAAGAAATGAAAAACATAATTGCATCCAATGATATGTTGTAGAGTTCTTAAGTAGTCTTATGTATCTCACGATAGACGCAGAATGTTCGAATGACGTCGCTGTGTTGTTCAGAAATTCGGCTGGCAACTACCATTGCTGGCAAACCTTCTTACTGTGAAGTGGCAAGGCACATACGAAATTTATTAGCACTTCTGACATTAGCAGCATTGAGTATGAAGATACTACCTATTGGTGACATATGAAAATTTTCCGGAGCGAGACTCGAATCCGGGTTTCCCGCTTGTCACAAGCAGTCGGCTTAACCACTTCGCCTATCCGAGCACACTTTCAGGACTGAACCAAACTTCCGTATGTTATACTGCCTACGACTTCACTGCTCGCAACTTTGCTTGCAGTCCCACAACAACGCTTCAAGGAGACAGACGTATTCAACACTAGTGTTACGATAGTCATTTTGCCTGTCGATACTTGTAGTACTTATTTTTAACAACGTCTGAAGAGGCAGAGATTGGTGACGATCTTGCAGCTGTACTAATTTTGTGAAATTTATTTGAGATTGCGGAATATTTCTGGCATCAGTAGCATTGAGTCTGAAGATAATACGTAATGGTGACATATGAATATTTGTGCTTGACTGGGACTTGAATCTAGATTGAGGGCTTGTCGGGAGCGGTCGCCTTAACTACTTTGGCTATCTCAGCATGCTCCTACGGTCGCAGGTTCAAAGCCTGCCTCGGGCATGGATGTGTGTGCTGTCCTTAGGTTAGTTAGGTTTAAGTAGTTCTAAGTTCTAGGGGACTGATGACCTCAGAAGTTAAGTCCCATAGTGCTCAGAGCCATTTTTTCAGCATGCTTCCACGACGAACCCAAAAATCTTCATTGTTAAAAATAAGTATTACAACCATCGACGGGCAAAATGACGATCGTAATACGGGGTGTTCAAAAAGTCTCTCCACATTGCCGCATGATTGTTAGCAGCGCGTGCCGTATGATTGTTCGCCTGACTGGGTCACTTCCCTTCAAGTGGACTCTCAACATTCCACTGTTTCATTTATCTCAAAAAAATGGTTCAAATGGCTCTGAGCACTATGGGACTCAACTGCTGTGGTCATAAGTCCCCTAGAACATAGAACTACTTAAACCTAACTAACCTAAGGACATCACACACATCCATGCCCGAGGCAGGATTCGAACCTGCGACGTAGCGGTCGTGCGGTTCCAGACTGTAGCGCCTTTAACCGCTCGACCACTCCGGCCGGCCATTTATCTCAACCAGCGTCAATAGTATCGTTGGTGTGCGTCGTTACGTGTTGGCGTGGACGTTTAAGTTTAGTTCCTTTGTTCGTTGGTTTCGTTTTTGTCACTGTTAAAAAGTTAACGATTGAAGAACGTGTGTTTTTAGTCGAACAAGTGTTCAAAGCTGGCGGTAAATAGCGGCAAATACACAGTTTCAGTTCGTCAAACATATAATTCAGTTTTCCCGGAGACAACACTCCCACATCGCGATACTCTGTGAGATTTGATTAACAAATTTCGAAGTACGGGTTCAGTGACAGATGCACCAAGAAGTGGTCGTCGTAGCGTTTCGTCTGAGGATAAACTACTCCATATTTCCTATAAAATGTCCGTGAGTCCGAACAAGTCAGTAAGAAAACTCGCCCAGGAAATCGATGTTAGTGTCGGAACCGCCCACACAGCTGTAAGGAAAAAATTAGAACTTTTCCCATACAAAGTGACAGTCGTGCAAGAACTGAAAAATGCTGATCATGGCAAGAGACTGCATTATTGTCAATGGTTCAAAAATTTCGTTCAAGAAAATTCAAGGGATATTCTTAATGAACCATTTTTCACTGATGAGGCGTGGTTTCATTTATCCAGGTACATGAACTCGCAAAATTCTAGTATGTGGAGTACTGCAAATCCATTGTGTATTCAGGAGGAACCACTTCATTCTGTGAAAGCAGGAGTTTGGAGTGCAATTTCTAGACGTCGGATTGTGGATCCCATATTTTTCAACGAAACAATAAACGCACAACGATACTGCAGTGATATTCTGTACCCATTCATAGGAGAAC
The DNA here is from genome assembly GCF_023864275.1 of Schistocerca cancellata. Taxonomy (NCBI): domain Eukaryota; kingdom Metazoa; phylum Arthropoda; class Insecta; order Orthoptera; family Acrididae; genus Schistocerca; species Schistocerca cancellata. The sequence goes on from NC_064632.1 coordinate 111,945,965, forward strand.
TTGTGTTAAGTGAAATACTGAACGGTTGTTTTCAACAAGTTGATGCAATCGCGCATGCAGCTCGCATTTGTGTCACTGCTTGCTGATGTTTTTGGTGATCGCATAATTTCACAGGGACTTTGGCCTCCACGATCGCCTGACCTAACACCACCTGACTTTTTCTTCTGGGGTGCAGCGAAAGCAATTGTCTATAAAAACCGTCCAAAATCCATCCTTGAATTGAAAACTGCAATATTCACTTTCACTGCTTCTGTTACAGGAGAAATGTTACAGTTTGTGCTTGGAAACATGATTAGACGAATTAAATTGTGTATTCAACAAAAGGGGGACACTTTCAACATTTAATGTGACAATTTGTAAGTAAAAATGAATATTCAATAAATTAATAACTTGTATTACACTGAGTTCCATTTCGGTGTATTCACTGCGGCATGCGGCACGAGCGGCTAACAATCATACTACGGAGAGACTTTTTGAACACCCCGTAGTAGCATCGAATGCATTTGTGTCCTAGAAACCCTGTAGTGGGACTCCAAGTAAAGTTGTGAATGATGGGGTTGTGGAAATTGACACATGGAAGTTTGGATCAGATTTTGCAACTGCGAATAAATTTCATAAATTTACTGCAACTGAAAGATCACAGCCAACGTCTGTTTCTTCAGACATTGTTAAAAATAAGAAATGTACGTATGGTCTAAGCTCGAAATTACCATAGCCATGCCGATTGACTGAACAGCGTCGTGCTGCATTGTCCTGTTCACGACCTCACAACTGGAGACACAGGGTTATCTACAGTACTATTGAACTGACAATGAGAATGCAAATTTATTTTAAGCTCCATTGCATTGGTGGCTGTAAGTAGATATCTCCTAAGGTCAAAAGACTGATGAGGAACCCACATGAGCTATGCAAGTAATGAGGTTGGTGCAATTTATTACTGAGTGATCTGTGTATACGTACTAAACACCACGTCTTGACAACCTAGCAGCAGGCGGATAGGACAGTGTCTGCGTTGCACAACACAAGGCGCAGACGAAGCCTCACAACGACCGGGAAGAGGCGCGGCATGTTTGTTACGCCGCTGGCCGCGAGAAGCCTCACCGCTGCTCTACCAGAAAATTGGCGTCCTCCGATTGGTCGATGGGGCTTCCGCCGCTGTTGACGCATGTTGGGGCTTCCCCGCCGTACGGGCCGGCTTTCCGGCTTCCCTGTAATGTGTGGGCGCCATACTTACGGACACATCTGCTCCGTTACGTGTGGCTGCTGGCAATGTATTGTCTTGCCGATGAACATTTTCATTGTGAGACTTTCAGCATAGATTATACGCAATTCGTAAATTTTTCTTGATGTTTTGGCTGAATCAGTGTTGGATACAAAAATTTAATGTTATAGAAATGGAAGGATTATTATTATTATTGTTATTTTACGCATAAAATATTCGAATGTCAATTGAGGAAATGACAAACCTACACACAGATAAACTGTATACATCACAGTCAACATCCTCCGTTGTTAGAGGGAGATGTGGGAGTTGATCCTGTGAAATGCATGATCCTCAGCTGCGTTGACTGTTTGCAATCTGCCCATTGGCCTTCTTTCCTGGCTGCCATACTGATGTGGCCTGATGCCTGCACAGAGCTACAGACTCTGCATCTCTACGTACGCTTGACGTGGTTAGTTCCTTTGCTGAAACAGTTCAACTGAACCCACAACTCTCTCTGTAACTGGTCATTTGCGTCCCCAGTCGTTGCGTTTTGAAACTTCAGGTTTAGCAGTTCTCTCGCCAAGTCCTTCTTCTGCTCAAACCTGTATGAAGTAATAGAGTCACAGAATTCGCGTTCGGGAGGACGGCAGTTCAGATTCTCGAGCAGTCATTCTAAGTCACTTATGGACGATAACGAAATGGTTCCTTCCCAAACCTCTTCAGTTAGAGTTTGTGATCTGTTCCCAATAACCGCGTCGTCGACTAACCGTGAGCCTTAACCCTTCCTGCCTTACTTCGGCGGATTGCTGGGCATATATTTGAAAGCATGAGAACCAAAATGACAGGAGTTGGCCGAATGGTCCCAGTGACTATCCACATACAGGGTGTTTCAAAAATGACCGGTATATTTGAAACGGCAATAAAAACTAAACGAGCAGCGATAGAAATACACCGTTTGTTGCAATATGCTTGGGACAACAGTACATTTTCAGGCAGACAAACTTTCGAAATTACAGTAGTTACAATTTTCAACAACAGATGGCGCTGCGGTCTGGGAAACTCTACAGTACGATATTTTCCACATATCCACCATGCGTAGCAATAATATGGCGTAGTCTCTGAATGAAATTACCCGAAACCTTTGACAACGTGTCTGGCGGAATGGCTTCACATGCAGATGAGATGTACTGCTTCAGCTGTTCAATTGTTTCTGGATTCTGGCGGTACACCTGGTCTTTCAAGTGTCCCCACAGAAAGTAGTCACAGGGGTTCATGTCTGGCGAATATGGAGGCCAATCCACGCCGCCTCCTGTATGTTTCGAATAGCCCAAAGCAATCACACGATCATCGAAATATTCATTCAGGAAATTAAAGACGTCGGCCGTGCGATGTGGCCGGGCACCATCTTGCACAAACCACGAGGTGTTCGCAGTGTCGTCTAAGGCAGTTTGTACCGCCACAAATTCGCGAAGAATGTCCAGATAGCGTGATGCAGTAATCGTTTCGGATCTGAAAAATGGGCCAATGATTCCTTTGGAAGAAATGGCGGCCCAGACCAGTACTTTTTGAGGATGCAGGGACGATGGGACTGCAACATGGAGCTTTTCGGTTCCCCATATGCGCCAGGTCTGTTTATTGACGAAGCCGTCCAGGTAAAAATAAGCTTCGTCAGTAAACCAAATGCTGCCCACATGCATATCGCCGTCATCAATCCTGTGCACTATATCATTAGCGAATGTCTCTCGTGCAGCAACGGTAGCGGCGCTGAGGGGTTGCCGCGTTTGAATTTTGTATGGATAGAGGTGTAAACTCTGGTGCATGAGACAATACGTGGACGTTGGCGTCATTTGGACTGCAGCTGCAACACGGCGAACGGAAACCCGAGGCCGCTGTTGAATCACCTGCTGCACTAGCTGCGCGTTGCCCTCTGTGGTTGCCGTACGCGGTCGCCCTACCTTTCCAGCACGTTCACCCGTCACGTTCCCAGTCCGTTGAAATTTTTCAAACAGATCCTTTATTGTATCGCTTTTCGGTCCTTTGGTTACATTAAACCTCCGTTGAAAACTTCGTCTTGTTGCAACAACACTGTGTTCTAGGCGGTGGAATTCCAACACCAGAAAAATACTCTGTTCTAAGGAATAAACCATGTTGTCTACAGCACACTTGCACGTTGTGAACAGCACACGCTTACAGCAGAAAGACGACGTACAGAATGGCGCACCCACAGACTACGTTGTCTTCTATATCTTTCACATCACTTGCAGCGCCATCTGTTGTTGAAAATTGTAACTACTGTAATTTCGAAAGTTTGTCCGCCTGAAAATGAACTGTTGTCCCAAGCATATTGCAACAAACGGTGTATTTCTATCGCTGCTCGTTTAGTTTTTATTGCCGTTTCAAATATACCGGTCATTTTTGAAACACCCTGTAGATACCGCGATATCAGTCTGATCAGTAATATGGTGCAGAAGAAACGAGAGCTAGGGAAGCTCCGTCATCCGAAGAAGAATTCGAGCATGAATTTTGTCGCAGGAAAGAAAATCGTGCATTCTATGAATTTGTAGTTCGTTATAATGCCTGTTCAAGTTATTCTCCGGTAAGTAGAAATCATTTCCATAATTAGTTCCTTTTCTACGCCCCCATTCAGATGGCGGCATAAATGTATTTTGTATTTTCACATATTTCTTCTATAATGTAGAACATTTAAAGTGGTCATTAGAAAATATCAAAAAATGCTTCAAATGGCTCTGAGCACTACGGGACTTAACATCTGAGGTCATCAGTCCCCTAGAACTTAGAACTATCATCAGTCCCCTAGAACTTAGAACTACTTAAACCTAACTAACCTAAGGACATCACACACACATCGATGCCCGAGACAGGATTCGAACCTGCGACCGTTGCGGTCGCGCGGTTCCAGACTGTAGCGCCTAGAACCGCTCGGCCACCCGGCCGGCAGAAAATAGCACATATTTATTGAAGGTTCAAGTTACCATACTCGTATAATAAAGTGCAAGAGGAAGATTCCATATTTATAGATTTCCGAAAAGCATTTGACACGGTGCCCTGCTGTAGACTATTAACGAAGCTACGAACATATGGAATAGTTTCCCAGATATGTGACTCGAAGACTTAAGTAAAAAACCCAGTATGTTGTCCTCGACGGCGAGTGATCGTCAGAGGCAAGGATAACGTCAGGATTGCACCAGGGAAATGTGATAAGACCGCTGTTATTTTCTGTATACGTAAATGATCTGGCATACAGGATGGGCAGCAATCTGAGATTGTTCGCTGATGATGCTGTGACGCACGGGAAGCTGTCGAAGTGGAGTGGCTGCAGGGGGATACGAGATGACCTACGCATAATTCTAATTGATGTGATGAACGGTAGCTAACTCTAAATATAGAAAAATGTAATTTAATGCGGATGAGTCGGAAAACAAATCCAAAATGTTCGGATACAACATTAGTAATGTCCTGCTTGACACAATCACGTTGTTTAATATCTGGGCGTAACGTTGCAAAGCGATGTGAAATACACTCCTGGAAATGGAAAAAAGAACACATTGACACCGGTGTGTCAGACCCACCATACTTGCTCCGGACACTGCGAGAGGGCTGTACAAGCAATGATCACACGCACGGCACAGCGGACACACCAGGAACCGCGGTGTTGGCCGTCGAATGGCGCTAGCTGCGCAGCATTTGTGCACCGCCGCCGTCAGTGTCAGCCAGTTTGCCGTGGCATACGGAGCTCCATCGCAGTCTTTAACACTGGTAGCATGCCGCGACAGCGTGGACGTGAACCGTATGTGCAGTTGACGGACTTTGAGCGAGGGCGTATAGTGGGCATGCGGGAGGCCGGGTGGACGTACCGCCGAACTGCTCAACACGTGGGGCGTGAGGTCTCCACAGTACATCGATGTTGTCGCCAGTGGTCGGCGGAAGGTGCACGTGCCCGTCGACCTGGGACCGGACCGCAGCGACGCACGGATGCACGCCAAGACCGTAGGATCCTACGCAGTGTCGTAGGGGACCGCACCGCCACTTCCCAGCAAATTAGGGACACTGTTGCTCCTGGGGTATCGGCGAGGACCATTCGCAACCGTCTCCATGAAGCTGGGCTACGGTCCCGCACACCGTTAGGCCGTCTTCCGCTCACGCCCCAACATTGTGCAGCCCGCCTCCAGTGGTGTCGCGACAGGCGTGAATGGAGGGACGAATGGAGACGTGTCGTCTTCAGCGATGAGAGTCGCTTCTGCCTTGGTGCCAATGATGGTCGTATGCGTGTTTGGCGCCGTGCAGGTGAGCGCCACAATCAGGACTGCATACGACCGAGGCACACAGGGCCAACACCCGGCATCGTGGTGTGGGGAGCGATCTCCTACACTGGCCGTACACCACTGGTGATCGTCGAGGGGACACTGAATAGTGCACGGTACATCCAAACCGTCATCGAACCCATCGTTCTACCATTCCTAGACCGGCAAGGGAACTTGCTGTTCCAACAGGACAATGCACGTCCGCATGTATCCCGTGCCACCCAACGTGCTCTAGAAGGTGTAAGTCAACTACCCTGGCCAGCAAGATCTCCGGATCTGTCCCCCATTGAGCATGTTTGGGACTGGATGAAGCGTCGTCTCACGCGGTCTGCACGTCCAGCACGAACGCTGGTCCAACTGAGGCGCCAGGTGGAAATGGCATGGTAAGCCGTTCCACAGGACTACATCCAGCATCTCTACGATCGTCTCCATGGGAGAATAGCAGCCTGCATTGCTGCGAAAGGTGGATATACACTGTACTAGTGCCGACATTGTGCATGCTCTGTTGCCTGTGTCTATGTGCCTGTGGTTCTGTCAGTGTGATCATGTGATATATCTGACCCCAGGAATGTGTGAATAAAGTTTCCCCTTCCTGGGACAATGAATTCACGGTGTTCTTATTTCAATTTCCAGGAGTGTATCTGGGCATAACGTTGCAAAGCGATGTGAAATAGAACATGCATGTGAGGATTGTGATAGGGAAGGCGAACTGTTGATTTCGATTTATTGGGAGAATTTTAGGGAAGTGTGGTTCACCTGTAAAGGAGACCACATATAAGACGCTAGTGCGACCCATTCTTGAATGCTGCTCAAGTGTTTGGGATCTGCAGCAGGTCGGATTAAAGGAAGACATCGAAGCAAGATTCATTACCGGTAGGTCCGAACAACACGCAGGTATCACGGAAATGCTTCAGGAATTCAAGCAGGGAACCCTGGAGAGAAGGTGACGTTCTTTTCGAGGAACACTATGGAGAAAATTAAGAGAACCAGCATTTGAAGCTGACTGCGAAATGGTCCTTCTACCGCCAACATACATTTCGCGTAAGGACCACGAAGACACGAGAAATTAGGGCTCATACGGAGTCATATAGACTGTCGTTTTTCCGTCACACTATTTCCGAGCGGTACAGGAAAGGAAATGACTAATAGGGTGCCTGCTACGGTCGCAGGTTCGAATCCTACCTTGGGCATTGATGTGTGTGATGTCCTTAGGTTAGTTAGGTTTAAGTAGTTCTAAGTTCTAGGGGACAGATGACCACAGATGTTAAGTCCCATAGTGCTCAGAGCCATTTTTGAACTAATAGGGTGCAGGAAACCTCCGCCACGCATCGTACGGTGGCTCGCGGAGTATCCATGTAAATGTCAATGAGGAGGACAGAAGCTTTTGATGTGTGGTACTATGGACCAGTGGTAAAATCTCAATCCGAAGTTTGGCTGGCAGCATTTCTTCTCCTCCATTCCCCTCCTCGTTTAAAGAGGATCCCAGCTGATCATTTGCTACCCTATTTTCATTTTCATGACTCTTCGTCTCTGCTGGATCTTCGTATAATTTCTATACATCATTTCCATTTTTCTCACATTTCTTTGCCATCAAATACCAGTTTCCGGTTGTGTCTCTTGAATCGCTTCGTAATCAATTCGTGAGCTGTTTTTCTGTTTTCTTTCTCCGTATTTTCCTCAGTTTCCTTTCATTGTCTCATTATGTATACTTCCTTGGCCTTCTTTGTTTCTATGTTGACTAGATTTCGGAGTTGTTTCTAATTCTTTCTTCAGTCTTTGAGGCTTTGAATTTTCTGAATCGAATTACGCAGAAAAGAAAAGTTTATGGCACAACTTGACTATAAGAAGTGGTCGGTTGATAGGTCACATACCGAGGCACTAAGAACTCGCCCAGTTACTGCAAGCAGGTTCGAATGGGTGTCAATTGCAGCAGTTACGAAGAGATGAAAAGACCTGCACAGGATAGATTAACTTGGAGATCTGCATCAGACCAGTCTTCAGTCTGAAGATCACAACAGCCCGCATCTCGTGGTCGTGCGTTAGCGTTCTCACTTCCCACGCCCGGGTTCCCGGGTTCGATTCCCGGCGGGGTCAGTGATTTTCTCTGCCTCGTGATGACTGGGTGTTGTGTGCTGTCCTTAGGTTAGTTAGGTTTAAGTAGTTCTAAGTTCTAAGGGACTGATGACCATAGATGTTAAGTCCCATAGTGCTCAGAGCCATTTTGAAGATCACAACAACAACAGTGAAACAGTGAAGTCTACCAAATGAAATGTGTGTGAATTCCTAAGGGACCAAACCGCTGAGGTCATCGGTCCCCAGACATACACACTACTTAAATTAACTTACACTAACGTACGCTAAGAACAACACACACACCCATGCCCAAGGGAGGACTCGAACCTCCAGCGGGATGGGCCTAGGTCTAACAGTTTCTGTCTCTACAAAACATACGTTTCTGCATTGAAATCATGTTTCTTGTAGTTATTTCTTGGGTGTCATCTCTGTTCTTCCTATTTAACGGATGTTAGACATTCCGTAGCGCAGAGCACAACTACGTGGCAGACTACACCTACCACTACTATCTAGTAGTACATGATTTCAATATTCGTCCGCCCTTGACTTTTCTCTCGGTTACAGAACAGTATTTGCTGTCACGAAAGAGCTTTTCCATAGGGCAAATTAATGAAGTGGCCATACCTCAAAAACAGAGCTGTCTTAGGAATTGTGTTGTGATGACATTTGCAACTTCTTTTACAATGTGGATATCGCTGCAGCACATTGTTGTCAACAATTACTGATCATGCCCATTTAAAAAGCAGCAGTGGCTTTTTAGACTGTTGGTAGAGTCACTTGGTGCAACTGTCGTTGTTGTTGCCATATCAGCGCCGTATATGCACTAAAGATCCGGTAAAATTGGTACACCCGTCTAATATCGAGTAGGGCCCGAGCGATCACGCAGAAGTGCCACAAGACGTGGCATCGACTCGACTAGTGTCTGAAGTACAGGGCTATTACAAATGATTGAAGCGATTTCATAAATTCACTGTAGCTCCATTCATTGACATATGGCCACGACACACTACAGATACGTAGAAAAACTCATAAAGTTTTGTTCGGCTGAAGCCGCACTTCAGGTTTCTGCCGCCAGAGCGCTCGAGAGCGCCGTGAGACAAAGTGGCGATAGGAGCCGAGAAAGCGTATGTCGTGCTTGAAATGCACTCACATCAGTCAGTCATAACAGTGCAACGACACTTCAGGACGAAGTTCAACAAAGATCCACCAACTGCTAACTCCATTCGGCGATGGTATGCGCAGTTTAAAGCTTCTGGATGCCTCTGTAAGGGGAAATCAACGGGTCGGCCTGCAGTGAGCGAAGAAACGGTTGAACGCGTGCGGGCAAGTTTCACGCGTAGCCCGCGGAAGTCGACGAATAAAGCAAGCAGGGAGCTAAACGTACCACAGCCGACGGTTTGGAAAATCTTACGGAAAAGGCTAATGCAGAAGCCTTACCGTTTACAATTGCTACAAGCCCTGACACCCGATGACAAAGTCAAACGCTTTGAAATTTCGGCGCGGTTGCAACAGCTCATGAAAGAGGATGCGTTCAGTGCGAAACTTGTTTCCAGTGATGAAGCAACATTTTTTCTTAATGGTGAAGTGAACAGACACAATGTGCGAGTCTGGGCGGTAGAGAATCCGCGCGCATTCGTGCAGCAAATTCGCAATTCACCAAAAGTTAACGTGTTTTGTGCAATCTCACGGTTTAAAGTTTAAGGTCCCATTTTCTTCTGCGAAAAAAACGTTACAGGATACGTGTATCTGGACATGCTGGAAAATTGGCTCATGCCACAACTGGAGACCGACAGCGCCGACTTCATCTTTCAACAGGATGGTGCTCCACCGCACTTCCATCATGATGTTCGGCATTTCTTAAACAGGAGATTGGAAAACCGATGGATCGGTCGTGGTGGAGATCATGATCAGCAATTCATGTCATGGCCTCCACGCTCTCCCGACTTAACCCCGTGCGATTTCTTTCTGTGGGGTTATGTGAAAGATTCAGTGTTTAAACCTCCTCTACCAAGAAACGTGCCAGAACTGCGAGCTCGCATCAACGATGCTTTCGAACTCATTGATGGGGACATGCTGCGCCGAGTGTGGGAGGAACTTGATTATCGGCTTGATGTCTGCCGAATCACTAAAGGGGCACATATCGAACATTTGTGAATGCCTAAAAAAACTTTTTGAGTTTTTGTGTGTGTGTGCAAAGCATTGTGAAAATATCTCAAGTAATAAAGTTATTGTAGAGCTGTGAAACCGCTTCAGTCATTTGTAATAACCCTGTATTGCTGGAGGGAACTGCCACCATGAATCCTGCAGGACTGTCCATAAATCCATAAGAGTACGAGGGGGTGGAGATCTCCTTTGAACAGCATGTTGCAAGGCATCACAGATGAGCTCCATAATGTTCAGCTCTGGCGTTCCTTGAGTCACTTTGTAACAATTCTGGACGTGTGGGGTGTCGCATTGCCCTGCTGGAATTGCCCAAGTCCGTCGGAATGCACAATGGACATGAATGGATGCAGGTGATCAGACAGGGTGCTTACGTACGTGTCGCCTGTCAGAGTCGTGTCTATCAGGGGTGCTATATCACTCCAGCTGCACATGCCCCACACCATTACAGAGCCTCCACCAGCTTGAACGGTCCCCTGCTGACATGCAGGGCCCATGGATTCTGAGGTTGTCTCCATACCTGTACATGTCCATCCACGCGATACAGTTTGAAACGAGATTCGTCCGACCAGGCAACATGTTTCCAGTCATCAACAGTCCAATGTGGGTGTTGACAGGCCCAGGCGAGGCGTAAAGCTTTGTGTCGTGCGATCAGGGTACACGAGTGGGCTTTCGGCCCCGAAAGTCCATGTCGATGGTGTTTCGTTGAATAGTTCGCACACTGACACTTGTTGATGGCCCAGCATTGAAATCTGCAGCAATTTGCGGAAGGATTGTACTTCTGTCACGTTGAGCGATTGATTCTCTTCAGTCGCGTTTGGTCCCGTTCTTGCAGGATATTTTTCCGGCCGCGGCGATGTAGATTTGATGTTTTACCGGATTCCTGATATTCACGATACACTCGTGTAATGGTCGTACGGGAAAATTCACACTTCATTGCTACCTAGGAGATGCTGTATGCCATCGCTCGTACGCCGACTATATCACCACGTTCAAACTCAGTTAGCCGCGCGCGTTAGCCGAGCGGTCTGAGGCGCCTTGTCACGGTCCGCGCGGCTGCCTTCGTCGGAGGTTCGAGTCCTCCCTCGGGCATGGGTGTGTGTGTTGTCCTTAGCGTAAGTTAGTTTAAGATAGATTAAGTAGTGTGTAACCTTATGGACCGATGACCTCAGCAGTTTGGTCCCATAAGATCTTACAACAAATTTATTAAATCAAACTCACTTAAATCTTGATAAGCTGCTATTGTAGCAGCATTAAGCAATCTAACAACTGCGCCAGACACTGGTTGTCTCATATAGGTGTTGCCGACCCCAGCGCCATATTCTGCCTGTTTACATATGCATGCCTATTCCAGTTTCTTTGGCCCTTCAGTGTATATACCTTTACTGGCCATTACGGTCTGCGAACGTAGTATTGTTTCTTCAGTGACTTGTGCTCCTGTAGCGTTTATATTCCTTCACCTTCACACATCGACTGGACATAAATGCAAAGTTTTACCGATAAATGCCGTGATGGACGGTAATAAAACAGACACATCTTCGTATTTTGAATGCATTTTTATTCGGTTCCAGTTGTTAAGCTGTGGTACTTCCCTTGTAAGATCCGGTACAATAGTGCCCCGGCAGTTCTGAAACAGGGTGCCTCCACTTGGTGGAACGTGCTCATCGGCTGGATTTCGGGATATTACAGCGTGATGGGATAGTTTCCTCACGCAAAGAGATAATGGTTACGTTCAAGGGCTATAGCAAGCGTGAGAGATTTGATGTAAACCATAGCAGGTGGTAAGGAGTAGCTGCTAAGAGATCTGAACAGTGCACGGCGGGGCATAAACGAGTTCACAAGATTTCGGAGTGCTAGCTTGCTTTAGGAGGGGATGACACTCTACCTAATCGAACCAGTGGATGCTTCTATGTTAGAGGAGCCGCAACGTTATACTGAAAAGTGGTCTCATACTTCTAAGTTCTTTGTAAATGTGGCTCAATTTGTAAATGTGGCTGAGATAACATTACATGCGCTCTCAACCGGTGAAGTTTCGATTCGTTTCCTCTTTTCCATTTGGTTGCTCCTTTTGTTTTTGTTTTTGTCAGTCTGCATAATTTCCTAGTCTGGCTGAACGTAGTCTCTGACCACTGATGCGGGATGACCCGCCACACATTGTTACAGGGAGCTCATTTCTTATTCTCGAAAGGCATGGGTAGATGTGAAGAGGTTAAGATGTACTTGATTCACAATAAGCGATTCTGCCTTGCGGTGATCAGACGTGGTCATTGGAACCTAGACGACGAGTTGGCCTGTTATCACATTCCCTTGTAGTTCAACACCGGTCACTGTCACATCCGAATGCCGCTCAAATCTGGATAATTCACGATTCAATCAGCCACGCAAATGGAGACCCACATCTGGTTTACCTGCGTCTGTGCCTATGTGGTCATTCCATTTCACATCCCTACAAATTGACACACTCAGGTATTTCTGCAGTTGATTCAAACTGTTACTGATATTGTAGTCATAGTATAGTCTGCTTGCTACATACATCATGCGAACGGAATGTATGTCCGTCCTATCCGGAGTGATAATTGCATTTATAAAGTCTGAATTTCTATGACAATAAAAGTAAACTTGGCTCAAGGAAGATTACGAAGCACGACGTACTACGATATCACTTTCTCAACAGAGCTGGAACCTCTTTAACTAAATTTGCACATTAATCGACGTGCTATATTTTTTATGATATTAGAGGTAAGGCTTTTACTGTAAAATACTTAAAGATGACAACTGCAGTAAATTACTGTTTGTTATTATATCGCAATTAATACATGGCGTACTGCCATTCCATCTACTTCACTACAAGATCATCGACGAAACGGGTTTAGAATAGTGTTGCGTTTCATTTTATTAACACGTACGAGTAAGCGAGTGGAGCTAAGAGTTAGAATACCATAGAGAGATAACACCGCGACCAGAGTGAAGCAAAGTGAACAACCTTCCACGATGTTTTCGGAAGTTAAGACAATAGGGCATAGTGTGAAAGGAAAACACGAAACTTAGGGTATTCACAAAAAGTTAATTACATGGAAGTTGTTTCTGGGCTTGTGACTAACACAAATGTATAAAAGCACTAATAAATAATAATAGGTACACCCTTGAAATAAGATATATCCGTAGCTTTTTTGTTATTGCCAGTGCAGTTACGTGTCCTACAAACGTTAGGCATGATTTCAAAAAGAAATTCGGCAATTGTTTATCTTACAAGTTCGCACACGTATCTATCTTGTTTTCTAAACAACTACAGAATGAAGAGTGACTAAAATGAGGAACCCACAACCGCTTTCGGCTGGCGTTCGGCTGAAATCGGAAATCCGTCACGTGACGTCCCTCTCTCACTACTTTTGAGATGATTCGTCGGATATCGCTGTTTCCGTATTGTAACTTACGTGTTATGGCGGTATACTACTCTGAAGCGCCAAAGAACTGGTATAGGCTTGCGCATTTAAATACAGAGATATGTAAGCAGGCAGAATACGGCGCTGCAGTAGGCAACGCCTATATATTCGTACGACATCAGGCGTCTGAGGTAGTTGTTAGATCGGTTACTGCTTATCAAGATTTAAGTGAGTTTGAACAGTCGGCGCACGAGTGATGGGACACAGCATCGCCGAGATAGCGATGAAGTGCGAATTTCCTGTGCGACCGTTTCACGAGTGTACCGTTAATATTAGCAATCCGCTAAAACATCAAATCTCTGACATCGCAGAGGCCGGAAATGGTCGTGCAAAAACGGGACCAACGATGACCGAAAAAAGTCATTCAACGTGACAGAAGGTCAACCTTTCCACAAACTGCAGTAGATTTCAGTGCTGGGCTATCTCGTTGATAGCGTCAGCGTGCGAGCCATTCAACGACACGTCACGATATGGGATTTCGGAGCCGAAGGCTCACTCGTGTACCCTTGATGACTGCACGACACAAAGCTTTACGCCTCGCCTGGGCCCCTCAGCACCGACATTGGACTGTTGATGACTAGAAACATGTTACCTGCACGGAAGAGACTCGTTTCAAATTGTATCGAGCGGACGGACGTGCACGGGTATGGAGACACCCTCATAAATCCATTGACCCTGCATGTCAGCAGGGAACTGTTCAAGCTGGTGGAGGCTCTGTAATGGTGTGGAGCGTGTGCAGCTAAAGTGATATGGGACCCCTGATACGTCTAGATACGTCTCTGGCACGTTGCACGTACGTAAGCATCCTGTCTGATCACCTACATCCATTCATGTACATTCTGCACTCCGACGGACTTGGGCAATTTCAGCAGGACAACGAGACACCTCACATGTCCTGAATTGCTACAGAGTGGCTCCAGCAACGTTCTTCTGGGTTTAAACACTTCCGCTGGCCACCAAACTCCGCAGACATTGACATTATTGAGCATATCTGCAACGTGCTGCTCAGAAGAGATCTTCACCCCTCGTACTCTTACGCATTTATGGACAGTCCTGCAGGATTCATGGTGTCAGTTCCCTCCAGCACTACTTCAGACATTAGTGGAGTCCATGCCACGTCGTGTTGCGACACTTCTATTAGGCAGGTGTACCAGTTTCTTTGGATCTTCGGTGTATTTCAAGGCAACTGCGTGTTGATAATTTTTTTACAAACACTTCACTCTAGGTACGATTTGTTATAACGAAATGTCAGATGCAGACAAGTCGGCTGTGAAAATACTTACGAGATTCTAACATGAACGATAAAAAGGTCGAAAATGTATGTTATCGCTATTGTCGTGCGGCTAGAGACGTGCAATTATGGAGTCGGAGAGAGTATTTTTTTTCTTTCTTTCGTCTTAGCGTTTGTCACACATTCTGATACATTCTTGATCTTGTAACGTATGTTCTGCAATATTCGATGTTGTTTACATATAAGAGCTTGCTCTACCACTAATGAGTTTCTTCGATTTCGTGACTTCAGTCTGATTAAAAAACTGAAACGTCCCCTTAGAACAATTTATACACGACTGTGCTTAACCTGACACACAATATTATTTAGCGCAACGCAATCTGACTATCAAAGATCCCTGCAAAAGAATGGCCCTGAGTAACATTAAACTATACCTTTCAGAAATCACTTACCTCACAAAAATCTTCATTACTCGAACTACTGCAATACAGCGAGCGCCACTACTGCCAGCTAAATAAAAGATTCAAACTACTGAAGGCACTAACTACTGATAGGGATAGTTAGCAAATGAAAGATATTAATAGAGAACAAACAATGTATTTACCTTAATATTCATAATTGACATCAGTATTACAAATTATCAAAACTCCGCCATCTCTCTCCCCACATCCACCACTGCTGGCGGCTCACCTCCAACTGCGCAACGCTACGCGCTGTTCGCATCCAGCTATAGCAGTTCATGACAACAATGGCAGACAACAATGCAAACTAGCCACAGACTGCACACAGCACAGCCAGTGATTTTCATACAGAGCGCTACGTAACGTTGCCAATAAGAAAACATAAACAGCAAACTTACATAAAGAAAGCATAAACAGCCTACTTACAAAACGAACTATGAAGCTAATAGCAATGACATTTGTATTCTTTCTTGCGACAAATATTTTACAATCTTTTGAAAACGTCACCATATCCAAGGACGTGATTAGGCAGGATCCTAAGCTTAAACTGATACAATGCCTTTTTATATTTTTCCTGTTTGTTTCCGAATATATCGCGATTTCCGAGGATGTGGTCATGCAGGTACCTAAGAGCAAAGCTTAAGTTGCTATGAATGAACCGAACAGCAATCATATTTATAGTCTTGCTTGCCGCAAATATCCAGCTGCGATCGAACCCTTATACTTGGCGGGCAAGACAAAGATCGCGTCACAGAGCGAGCAATGGAAGTTTCATAACCGATTTCTGTCTGACGCCAGTTGCACGCCGCGGTACTACCTCCTTTTATTCTCTCGTACAGAATGACTTCCGAAATGGGGGATAATATGTGAGCGTGGGATTGATCTGCTATTCTGTCATTCTGTGCAACGGATTAATCTGAGATGTGCCCTTTACCCTGTGGCTTCTGCAAGATGCAATTTCCACCCCCACACAACTACAGAAGTCAGGCAGACGCTCCTAACGTTCTAAAGAGAAATGCCTGAAAAACTTTCAGCAATAAATATCTTCTGGAGTCGTCCACTGTAAGGGAATGACACAAAATTTCACAAAATTTCTTACGTAACTGGTTTGATACTTGGGTACTGGAGTAGTGCTAGTTAGTGTAAGAAAAACATGAAATTAACGATAATTATTATTTATTCTGCAAAAATTCTGAGAAATCACAATGGCACTTTTAGTTATGAACTGAACACGTTATTTCTTGATTCTTTTCGGAATGTGAAGTTATCCCTCAAGGATAGGATTCACTAATTAAATTACTATACAAAGTTTAAGATTGTTATTGACTTGACAGAATGGCTGAGAGTCGCGCCTACTCAACTTGAATAATTATCCCTTAGAATGTTGCTAGGTACGGTAGAGGCTGTCGCGTGTGAAGTGCAGTGTTCTGTTGTGGAGGAAATATGGGGCTCACAAGAGCTGTAGCGCACAATACCGTAAGCTGCGATGACTGCTGTCTGCGCCGCTCGCTGCTGACAAATAAGATAACGCTCGTTCTATCTGGATTGACCTTCGCAAGAGCCGCACTTCGATTTCGCTCTTGACAGAGGTGCTCTCCTGAGGAGAGACTTTTTCCTCGCTCTTTGAGTACACGTACGAGCGCGCACGCTCTCGTTACGTGTTCTCGCTCCAAGAGCGACAACAGAACGGCCCCTCTCCACACCAGACGTAAAGGGGTAGATCTTTTGGTCTCTTCCATTACTCCTTCAGCTCAAGGCGTCAGAAATATCGTCTGCCAATCAGCATTGCTCTTCTAAAACGGGAGAATGACGTTTCGTTTAAGGCGACCAATCCAGAAATCTGTAGTATTGGCGTTTGGCGTTTGCTGTCTCCCTGTGAAAATGTCTGAAACTGCGTGGTATGTGTAAAGAATGCGTAGGCTGGCCGCTCCCACACAATGTAGCGGAATTTGCTTTTAAGTCGAACACGGGGTCGTCCTTTCACTCGGGCAAACGGTGTCTGCTCTACGGGCGGTCACCGCTCAACGTAGATGGGTTGGGACCGGCCTCCTGGCATGCGGTTGCCTCTCTCGAACTAAAAGCTCCTGTGATTGGCGTGTCTGGAATGTATGTGTGTACGCCAGCCTCGAGTATTTCAACCACGGTGCGCACTTGCGATTTATTAGTTATTTGCAGCCGGCCGCGGTGGTCTAGCGGTTCTAGGCGCGCAGTCCGGAACCGCGCGACTGCTACGGTCGCAGGTTCGAATCCTGCCTCGGGCATGGCTGTGTGTGATGTCCTTAGGTTAGTTAGGTTTAAGTAGTTCTAAGTTCTAGGGGACTGATGACCACAGATGTTAAGTCCCATAGCGCTCAGAGCCATTTGAACCATTTTTGAAGTTATTTGCATATTGTTTACAAGAATTCATACAACATTGACTTTATCTTATCGAGTTTGGGTTCGAATGAAGCGTCTTGATGTGCGAAATATGATTGTGGGGGCGGAATATGTAAGCAATGAAGGTCAGGAGACCACGACGTCTTACAAATAGTACAACGTGGCACCGCAGGGAGCGCTAAATAACGTCCCACAGCCTCTATATATATAATACAGCTCTTTGAAGTGGAAGTAATAAGGAGCAAGGAGCTCACCAATAGCGTTGTAATAGAGCTTCTGTGGGTGGCTGACTATTCAAGCAGAGGTATGACTGCCACGCCAAGGACGCACTCGTAACATTTTCTAACAATCCATACGCTCAAATAATGCGCTATAATAGTATATTGCCTTTCAGAGTTTTATGAAGTGCATAATTATACAAGTCCGTGTAATATAACCAAGTTGCCAATCTTCGCACATCTTCGAAATCTTATAAAGATCCGACTGAATATTTGTGCAGCTTTTTTCCAGACAATACTTCATTATAGATAACTGCACAATCTGCGAAAAGTCTGAGGTACTATTGTTATTGTCAGCGAGGTCATTTGTTTGCAGCATGAACAGCAAGGGTCCTAACACCCATTCCTGTGGTACGCCTGAAGTTACTTCTACTACCGACAATGACTCTGCGTCCAAGATAACTGCTGGATCCTCCCTATCAAGAAATCCTCTGCCAGCTAAAAATTTTGTTTGATGTCCGCCCCAGCATTTGCGTTAAGAGATCTATAGAAGACCTAAAGCCGTCTGGGGTGGCCGAGCGGTTCTAGGCGCTACAGTCTGGAACCGCGCGACCGCTACGGTCGCAGGTTCGAATCCTGCCTTGGGCATGGGTGTGTGTGATGTCCTTAGGTTAGTTAGGTTTAAGTAGTTCTAAGTTCTAGGGGACTGATGACCTCGGAAGTTAAGTCTCATAGCGCTCAGAGCCATTTGAATCATTTGAAGACCTAAATCTGAATATCAGAATGGTGCTCTGAATCACCATTCTCTCGAATGCAAGTCCAGCGTGTTACCACTGTGCATCCTAGCTAGAATTTGCGTAGATACTATATTTACTGTATCATATTTCTCAGTTATGACCAGTAGTTTCGCATGAGTCATAAATGAGGTAATATTTTGCAAAAAGCTAAACATCAGCTTGCAACTACGAGGGCTACTTGCTTTTTCAGGCTTCGATTGGTCGCTAAATTAAAACCACAGTGAAAATCCGGTGAAGCTTGGAGCATTGCCTCTACTATACCTGTCCATCGCGACAAGTCACATTTTAGTTCTGAGTGCACAGTGGGCATATAAAGATACCTTGAAAATAGTGTCTAATGCCAAGTGTGAAGTCCTGCTGAGTGGTTTCGCCTGATTTCATACAGCACGCATAACGCAACTGTCATGCGTTTCCTTCTTCACGACAATTTTCGGCCGCTCCTTCAGCGTTTTCGATGGGAAGTGTTTGACCACTCACCATACAGCTCGAACTTGGCTCTTTCTAATGAACCGCTGGGTATGAGCATTTTAGCACAGACAACGAGCTGCAGGCAGGCATAAGGAATTGGCGAAAATCACAGGCGGCTGCATTCTATGGATAGGCTATTGGAAGCACCACGCTACAACAAATACCTAAGTAGGAGCAGCGACTAGAAGTAACCGGAAGGTGAAGCTAATGTTGTAAATAAAATGTTTTTAATTTTCACTGTGGTTTCCGTTTCGCGACCGATATGAGGTAAAAAAAAAAGGAAGGAAAACAGTCCTCTATATGCGAGGGCGTGCTTAGAAGCAATGCTTCCGATCTTTTTATTCGCTTCTCAATATCGGTCTTGCATATTATTTACCCGAGCGAGGTGGCTCAGAGGTTAGCACGCTGGTCTCGCATTCGGAAGGACGACGGTTCAAACTCGCGTCCGGCCATCCTGATTTAGGTTTTCCGTGATTTTCCTAAATCACTTCTCAGGCAAATGCCGGGATGGTTCCTTTGAAAGAGCCGACTTCCTTCCCTAATCTGATAGGATCGATGATCTCGCTGGTTAGTCCGCTCCCCCACATTAACTAACCAACCACATAACGTTGTCGACTTTCCAACTTCGCTGATGCAAGGTTAACCCCTTTGCCTCTAGATGGCTCCGCACTGTAGCATCTAACATGTTGGTGCTTGAGGAACAGTATGCTGTAATTGAATTTCTAACCTCTGAAAACGTCGTCCACACATGGAGCAATCTCCTCTTCAGCTTGACAATGCAGACAACACATGAGCGCTGAAACATCCGACGCCTTTGGTTCACTGTCATCGATCATCGTACATACAGTCCCGACTTGGCCCCATCCGATTTTCGTCAGTTTCCAAAACATAAAGAACATTTTGGAGGACATCGTTTGTATAGTGATGAAGCTTTGCAAGTAGAAGTGTGGTTGTGGCTTAGTCAACAAAGTCAAAGATGCTACAGTAACGGTGTCTACTGGTCAGTAGTAGGGAGAAATTTGTTCGTCGCCCGGGTAACTATGTTGAAAAATGTAGGAACGAAGAATATATAGGCATAAGGAATGAAGATGAAGAATGTCAATAAACTGTGTTTTATTTATAAAGCATTAAGGGGCTCCGGAACGCCCTATACTTGCAATGTTAAAATAACGCTTATAAATTACATCTTTCCTCACAAAGTATTTGAGGTAGGAAGTTGAACTTTTTACAGATTATTTATTGGAATATGGGCTACAACTTAACACAGGGATTTTACAAAATTTTAGTTCAGTTATTAAAGATGATTTTTTTCAATTGTAATGAAAATTCACAACATTTTTTGCAATTTTTTATTTATATATTCAAAAATATACAGTTTTTTGGAAAAAGGCTGTGTTAAATTATGCAAAAGGTACTGTGTAACATTTACTGAAAGTTTGAAACAAATATGTTTGGAAGATCCTTAGAAAACATGTAATAAGTATGAGAAAATAAAAGTTTTGGGAATCGAGCGACAAAGATTGGATTAACTTTTTAGTGCATTCCAGGTCCATAGGATGGATTATCTTCATCCTCTGCAAACTCCTCCTCCAGCTTCCTCTTGTTCCTCCTCCTGTTTACTCTTGCTTGTATTTCTAGACTCTTTACAGCCCTGTCTGCAGCCCGAAGGCGTTCCTTGTCTAAAGCAAGCATCGCTCGTACCGTGTTAGAACCTATCTTCATTCCCATATTTCTAAATACCTTGCACCTTACAATGTTGCCATCATTGAATCCAGAGTATTTCTAATAACTTTACTTTTACTCATTATTATACTTCAACAAAACAGAGACTCAAGAAACAGAATTAATTACGAATATTTTCGAGATAACGACAGAGTAAATAAACATGAAACAATCGACAATCACACCAGCGATATATATTGAACCATCACAGGTCAGCCACAACACATACTTTATCTCACATCACTAAAATGTACCTGATGAACACGGACGTTAATAATAACATCATTTGACAGCAGTTTAACAGCGCCACAGTGGGTCACGCCCATGTAGAACACATTTTTAAAAAAATTTAAAAATAGTTGTAGTCTTCGGAATTGAATAAATTATATATCTATTAAAAGGTAACAGTCTGCAGATTCAGAAAACGCAAAAAAGTAAAAATTGAACTTTTCATGATTTTGAGCCTTTCCGGAGCCCCTTAAAAGATTTAACATAAAAAATTCGGAGGTGTTACTTTTCAGCAAGCCATTGCATAAAGGGGCGATCAAAAGGTTTCCGTTCTAAGGCTTAACAGTCTAGAATCGGTATGCCAATCACGCATAATAGCCATCAGCACTGAGACAATCGTCCTACTGACGTACCAGGTTGAAGATACCCGTTTGGTAAAACACTGTGTCCTGCTGCACGTCTTCATCCGACAGAAATCTTCGTTCCTTCCAGGCCGTTTTTAAGGGACCGAGGGCTTGGGGAGAGATCAGGAGTATACGGCGGATGCTCTAGAGCCTCTCACTTGAGTTGGCGTAATTTATGACCTCTGCTAGATCGACCGACGTCCTGTGTTGGATCGCGAACAGCATGGAACCTGGTCCACCGTTTCACAGTTGTGATTTTTGACAGATATGCCGTCCCACACACAATATTAATTTTTCGTTCGATGTCTACCGATGTTTGTCTTTCGGTGGCTAAGAAACGAATAACAGCACGTTGGTAGTGTTGGGACGAATTTGGTAATAATGTCGCCATAGTTCACGTTTGTCATTTACCGCACCCACATCGGAAAGACAAGGATTGGCATACCAATCCCTTGCCTGCATGTCCCAGCATGTGCCCCCACCGGAGTCGCGCTACGTTGCATATACGCTGCAGCAACGCCATCAAACGGAAATTTATTGATCACCCTTTATATGTTAACACATGCACTAATTACAGGGATATGTTTCCCAAAACAGATGGCATTGTGCTTTATGTTTTTTTCTTATTCGTCATCGAAGTGCAAATCTGGAGTTTCAATGTGCTGATTAAAAAATTGCGGAATGGAACAGTATGCATTCTTGTCAGGGGTAATATGTGGGCAGGCTCAATAATTTTTCGGTGTACCAGCACTGCAGTAGTCGGATACCAAACATATCTTTCCCACAAGCTGTTCCAATCCGCTGTATTTTAGTTATTTATTTGAAAGATCACACTTGCACTTCTGTGACAGATGACGGAATAACTTACATCAACACAGGAACCTGTATTTTTAGGAAGTATGATTCTGTAATTACTACGCATTTTAACACATATTTTTGCAGGCCAGTTTTCAGCATATTACTAAGTAATAACTCATTTATAACTCTTGCAACATTGCTGGTGACAATTGTATATTACACGTCATCGCTTCCTTTGCGACCTAAGCTTCTGTAGCAGAAGTATACGAAACTACACCCGAACAGGCCATGAAGGCCCAACGGTATCGATCAGCCGACGTGTCATCTTCAGCCCACAGGCGTCGCTTAATGCAGATATGGAGGGGCATGTGGTCAGCACACCGTTCTCCCGGCCGTATGTCAGCTTCCGTGACCGGAGCCGCTACTTCTCAACCAAGTAGTTCCTCAGTATGCCTTCTGTAGTAGAAGGCTACTATAAATGATTCATTCGTTCCAAAGTTCTATATTTTCCGAAGTATTACAGGTAAAATATGATGCATGAGTAGAACTGTAAACTCACCAAGATTACATTTTGTTCTCTACAAATATCACATGAGTGCCCTACTGGTCACACGACACACGTCCTAGCGGAGGTCAATCGGGAACTTTATGTAGCAACAGTCTGTTAATGGCTGTCACAGCAGTGTTGAATTCTTTGGGTTGTACCAGTGTTCTCCGCAATGGGGGTACATGAAGCGGTCTTTAAGTATTCCGTAGGAAGAAGTCACAAGGCGCCAGGCCAGTTGGTTTGAGCGGCCAAGGGACAGGGCACAGCATCTTCCCCACTACGCCCAATCCAGAGACGTGGAAGTTCGTCCATTAGATAGCGGCGAACATCGATGCTCCAATGGGGAGATGCACCGTCTTATTGATGACGAAAATTTCGGAATCAGCAGTCAGTTTGGAGACAAACACAACTGCAACGTATCAAGATAAGAGGTACCCATTACCTTCTTGTAAAAAAAAAAAAAAAAAAAAAAAACCGGACTTACCTGCACGTTCTCCCCCGACTTCAGTCCCATCGGGCATGTGTGGGATGCGTTGGGGTGATATGTTGCAGCTCAAGTCTACACACACTAACAACCATCCAACAGTTGTCAACCGCACTGGTGGAAGAATCGAACACATTATCGCAAGAACCCCTTACTAACCTTTTGACCAGCATAGGAACACACTGCAAAGCGTCATTAAGAGCCATCTCCGTTCATTTGTAATGTCCAGCGGACCATCACAAATTGCGGTGACCTCAGTGTGATTTTTTACTTTGGATAAAAGTGTCATATCTATTCGTTTCTTTACGCATTTCTTCCAGTTACTTTTTGTACTACACTGTAGCTTTCTATATATGGTCCAAGTTTCGTAGAGCTACGTTAATTGGCAGTGAAATATCATGCGAAATTTACCTTCGCCCTTAAGTTTTGCACATTGTTGCACAATCAACATTTTTGACACGTACATCAAAGTACGCGGGAGGCATGTATTGTCTGTGAGAATCTGAGTAAATTGTAAATGTTCTATAAACTCAGACAAAGTATGCTAGATTTCCTGTTCGGGCCCATTTTAGTTTTATTATGACGTTGAACCACGAGGTTAGTTTATAGAGTAAGATACGTCCGTACCTCAGTCGAAAACGCGAGCCGCTCGTTACAGAGGAATGTTTATTTAATCCAGCCGCCTCACTTGTGGGAGGGAACTTTTCCTTCGAGGCCTGTCAGTGAGACGTAAACATTTTCCTAAGTGCCGCCGGCGCCGAAAAAAAAGAGGGGCAGCGCGGGAAGGAAAGGGACGCGAAGCCCGGAACGTTGCTGTGTAGGCCGGGTGGAGGGGGGAGGGGGGAAAGGGGGGGGGGGTGACGGCTGCCACGTGGCGAGGCGAGCCGAAGACACAGCTCCGGCGGAACGTCTCCACGCCATGATCAGATATGACACATTTATCTGCAAAACACAACAAGCAGAGACGGTTTATCTACGTACCAATTGTAGTGCATGTAACGGGACCCGTGTTGTTAGGGATTCCTCCGCAGCAGCACTGCCCAACATTTAATCGGTACCCGTTTTAAATTAACAATAAAAATACTGTTTAGGGGTCCGTCCATCTGACCCCCCACAGCACAGAAAGGGGATTCAATAAGTAATGCAACTCGTTTTTTTCTCGAATAGATGAAAAAATTCGCCGTCCTCTGTGACCGAGCGGTTCTAGGCGATTCAGTCCGGAGCAGCGCTGCTGCTACGATCGCAGGTTCGAATCCTGCCCTGGGCATGGTTGTGTGTGATGCCCTTAGGTTAGTTAGGTTTAAGTAGTTCTAAGTCTAGGGGACTGATGACCTCAGATGTTAAGTCCCATAGTCCTTGGAGCCATTTGAACCATTTTTTTGAAAAAATTTGGAGTCTGTTGTGCGACATCGTGGAATGTTCCCTCTTCTGCCCCTATGATTTCATACAATTCCGACAGGTGGCCGCGCTATACGTAGCCTTCAAAATGCCATCTGTAACGGAGGTGCGTTCCAAACAGAGAGTTACCATTGGTTTCTTTTAGCGGAAAACCGGAGCATCGCAGATATTCATGAGCCCTGCAGAATGTCTATGGAGACATGACAGTGAACAGAACCACGGTGAGTCGTTGGGCGAGGCGTCTGTCATCATCGTAACAATGTCGTGCAAACTTGTTCAATCTCGCGCATGCCGGCCGACCGCACACAGCTGTGACTCCTGCAATGTTGGAACGTGCGGACACTCTCATTCGAGGTGATTGACGGATCACCATCAAACACTTCACTGCTCAGCTGGACATATCTGTTGCTAGTGCTGACACAGTCGTCCACCAGTTGCGGTATTCGAAGCTGTGTGCCCGCTCCGTTCCTCGCCGCCTAACAAAAGACCGTATAGAGCAACGAAATACCACCCGTGCGGAGTCGCTTGCTCTTTGCGAGGCAGATCGTGACAATTTTTTATCGAACATTGTCACAAACGATGAAACAAGGGTTCATCAATTCGAAACAAAACGGCAATCCTAGGAGTGGCGCCACGCATCGTCTCTTACGAAGAAAAAGTTCAAAGCCACACACTCAGACGGTAAAGTCACGGCGACGGCCTTCTGTTTGATTTTCTCCCTCATGGTTGGACGATCAACTCTGAAGTATATTGTGCTGAGCTACCCCCAGGAATCTGAAGAAACGACTTCAGTGTGTTCGTCGCCACAAAAATACACTCCTGGAAATTGAAATAAGAACACCGTGAATTCATTGTCCCAGGAAGGGGAAACTTTATTGACACATTCCTGGGGTCGGATACATCACATGATCACACTGACAGAACCACAGGCACATAGACACAGGCAACAGAGCATGCACAATGTCGGCACTAGTACAGTGTATATCCACCTTTCGCAGCAATGCAGGCTGCTATTCTCCCATGGAGACGATCGTAGAGATGCTGGATGTAGTCCTGTGGAACGGCTTGCCATGCCATTTCCACCTGGCGCCTCAGTTGGACCAGCGTTCGTGCTGGACGTGCAGACCGCCTGAGACGACGCTTCATCCACTCCCAAACATGCTCAATGGGGGACAGATCCGGAGATCTTGCTGGCCAGGGTAGTTGACTTACACCTTCTAGAGCACGTTGGGTGGCACGGGATACATGCGGACGTGCATTGTCCTGTTGGAACAGCAAGTTCCCTTGCCGGTCTAGGAATGGTAGAACGATGGGTTCGATGACGGTTTGGATGTACCGTGCACTATTCAGTGTCCCCTCGACGATCACCAGCGGTGTACGGCGAGTGTAGGAGATCGCTCCCCACACCATGATGCCGGGTGCTGGCCCTGTGTGCCTCGGTCGTATGCAGTCCTGATTGTGGCGCTCACCTGCACGGCGCCAAACACGCATACGACCATCATTGGCACCAAGGCAGAAGCGACTCTCATCGCTGAAGACGACACGTCTCCATTCGTCCCTCCATTCACGCCTGTCGCGACACCACTGGAGGCGGGCTGCACGATGTTGGGGCGTGAGCGGAAGACGGCCTAACGGTGTGCGGGACCTTAGCCCAGCTTCATGGAGACGGTTGCGAATGGTCCTCGCCGATACCCCAGGAGCAACAGTGTCCCTAATTTGCTGGGAAGTGGCGGTGCGGTCCCCTACGGCACTGCGTAGGATCCTACGGTCTTGGCATGCATCCGTGCGTCGCTGCGGTCCGGTCCCAGGTCGACGGGCACGTGCACCTTCCGCCGACCACTGGCGACAACATCGATGTACTGTGGAGACCTCACGCCCCACGTGTTGAGCAGTTCGGCGGTACGTCCACCCGGCCTCCCGCATGCCCACTATACGCCCTCGCTCAAAGTCCGTCAACTGCACATACGGTTCACGTCCACGCTGTCGCGGCATGCTACCAGTGTTAAAGACTGCGATGGAGCTCCGTATGCCACGGCAAACTGGCTGACACTGACGGCGGCGGTGTACAAATGCTGCGCAGCTAGCGCCATTCGACGGCCAACACCGCGGTTCCTGGTGTGTCCGCTGTGCCGTGCGTGTGATCATTGCTTGTACAGCCCTCTCGCAGTGTCCGGAGCAAGTATGGTGGGTCTGACACACCGGTGTCAATGTGTTCTTTTTTCCATTTCCAGGAGTGTATAAACGAACCTCTCCTCCTCCACGACAACGCAAGGCTTCATACAAGTCCACGCACCCGAGGGGAACCCACTCAACAGCCTGGATCTCGCACCTTCCGTCTACCTTTTCGGGCCAGTGACGGATGCACTCCGCGGGTAGCGGTAGGCTTATGACGGGGAGGCTATGGATGCAGCAAGACACTGGCCCCGGCGTCGACCAGTAGAGTGGTAACATTCGGGCATACAAGCCTTCCCAGTAAAGTGACGTAAGCCCATCGCATTGAATGGAAATTACGTTGAGAGACAGTGTTTTGTAAAAAAAAAAAAAAAAAAAGAGTGGGGAATAATGTGCTGTAGTGAAGTCCTGATTTAAACCAATCTGCTTTCAAAAAAAAAAAAGCGTGGCATTACTTATTGGGCACCCCTCGTAATAGATCATTGACATGAAACTGTGTGTACAACGTGTATTTAAAAAGAAACGAAAAAAGCCGCGGAAAGAATCGAGTTACCTGCGGAAAAAGTGTGGTCTCTACAAGGGCGCTGAGTTCGTAATCTCACCGCTAGAGGGATACGGGAGCACACTCACGTGAAGACACACATAAGCGTCGATGGCGCCCACTGTACTTACTTACAGTGACATACAGGCTTGAAGAGCAAAGGTCTGTAGTAGTTTTATGATAGCTGAAGGAGTGCGGGGGACGGATATTAATCGCAGAACGGCAGAAGTGTGCGGAGAGCACTGAATGTCTGTTGCAAGGGTCAAGGCGTGGCACAACCCATTAAGGGAAGCACGGATGTAGTTGACTGATGGTGCACAGTGTGGGACACCAAACCGTCTTAGCGATCCCATTGTCCTCCAGGTGGATACTGTAAGTAGGCTGTTTAGGTTTTCTTATTGGTAACGCCACGTAGCGCTCTGTATGAAAAATTACTGGCTGTGCTGTGTGCAGTCTGTGGCTAGTTTGCATTGTTGTCTGCCATTGTAGTGTTGGGCAGCGGCAGCTGGATGTGAACAGCGCGTAGCGTTGCGCAGTTGGAGGTGAGCCGCCAGCAGTGGTGGATGTGGGGAGAGAGATGGCGGATACTTGAAATTTGTAAGACTGGATGGCATATATATTATGATTATTAAGGTAAATACATTGTTTGTTCTCTATTAAAATCTTTCATTTGCTAACTATGCCTATCAGTAGTTAGTGCCTTCAGTAGTTTGAATCTTTTATTTAGCTGGCAGTAGTGGCGCTCGCTGTATTGCAGTAGTTCGAGTAACGAAGATTTTTGGTGAGGTAAGTGATTTGTGAAAGGTACAGGTTAATGTTAGTCAGGGCCATTGTTTTGTAGGGATTATTGAAAGTCAGATTGCGTTGCGCTAAAAATATTGTGTGTCAGTTTAAGCACAGTCTTGTATAATTTTTCTAAGGGGACGTTTCAATACTTTCACTATTCAAGACCGACGAGTTACAGTAGCAGCCATTACTGCAGAGGATGGACGGAGCGTCAGAAGTTCTGTCGCCATCATTAAGGAGAGCCTAAAATTTCACAAACTGTGCGCCCAGTGGGTGTCTTACGGTCTTCGCCCAGCACAGGAAGCGTGTCGAATAGACTCTCTCTCAAACATCTGCAGCGTTGTGCCAAGGAAGGGAGTGAGTGTCTGTCACGAGTGATCCCTGTAGACGCGACATGGTGTCATCACTTACAGCTCGAGTTAAAACTACGACGTCTCCAATGGGAGCAATCAGTGTAGCTGCCACCCATAAACCCGAAGGCCGTCGAGACAAATGTGGGGAAGATTGTGGTCACCACCTCTGAGCTGAAGGGCACCCTTCCTATCGACTTCCTGTAGCATGCGACGAAGGCAATTGCGCAGCAGTACTCACGAACATTCACGAAGCGATGAAATCGAAATGCCAGGGCAGCTCGTTCATGAGCCATCCTGCTCCACAAAAATTCAAGGCCTCATAACAGGAAACGCAGTCAAGACGTTCTTGTAGACAGTCAAATGGGAGGCCATCGGTCGCCCTGCATGCAATCCGGATCTGTCTCCCTGCGATTATGGCATTTTTGGTGGACTAAGGAAGGCTAGGAGAGGAAAACGATTCACTTTTGAGGAGAACTTCAAGTAGTACTTTCAGAACTGTTTCACAACCCAGCCCCATAAATTTTACGAAACGGTCACTCACTTGTGTCGCCGTGGAACAAGCGCTTCAACACTGCTGTGAAATATTCTTGAAATAAACGTACAACTTTCTGTTTGCAGGCGTACGGCTTGTTTTTTTAATGCCTCTCATATTCATATTTTCGAATGTCTGAGCAAGTGCTATAACGGAATGAACTCTAACGAAGTGCCCTATAAGTAATGGGCTTAAATAAAGATGTGTCCTCGTGCTACTTTATTTGCCCTGCACCTTGCAGCCATGCTTTCTGAGACATCGGCTGTAAACATTGTAGGTGTAGAACCTAAATGCAGATTTGATGGATGACTATTTAATCAGTCCAGATTCCATTTTGAAAGGTCCACGAATCCTACGCAGCCTTTACAATGTAATATTCCACACAGGTTTCTATACAGAAACATGGGAAACTTCTGGAATTTCGCTTTTCCTTAGCCCAACAAACATACCAATGACACCTCTTCCTACTGTGCAGTCAACATCAGCTTAGTGTTTAGCATTACGCGACTACAATGCTTCTGCAGCTCACACATCCGCAGAGCTGCAGCTGTCAGTAAATTGTTTTTGGTAGTGCATATTACTGGCCTGATAATCAGGATTTAGCAAACAAAGGTGCTCGCATAGCTAGTTCCTGGAACTGCCTTTCCGGAGTTCAGTACCTCTCTTTGTAGCATACCTTTGAAACAAGTAGCCCATTTCCTCTCTCTAGAAAGTATATTAGCAAGTGAAACGTCCCCTTAGACATGACTGTGCTGAAACTGACACACAATATTTTTTAGCGCAACGCCATCTGACTTTCAAAAATCCCTACAAAACAATGGCCCTGACTAACATTAACCTATACGTTTCACAAATCGCTTACCTCACAAAAATCTTGGTTACTCGAACTACTGCAATACAGAGAGCGCCACTACTGCCAGCTAAATAAAAGATTCAAACTACGGAAGGCACTAACTACTGATAGGCATAGTTAGCAAATGAAAGATTTTAATAGAGAACAAACAATGTATTTACCTCAATAGTGTTCAAAAGTCATAATGTATATAGCAGTTCACGATATCCAGTAATACACATTTCAAAACTCCGCCATCTCTGTCCCCACATCCACCACTGCTGGCGGCTCACCTCCAACTGCGCAACGCTACGCGTTGTTCACGTCCAGCTGCCCAACACTACAATGGCAGACAACAATGCAAACTAGCCACAGACTGCACACAGCACAGCCAGTGATTTTCATACAGAGAGCGCTACGTGGCGGCGGCGTTACCAATATAAGAAACTAAACAGCCTACTTACACAAGTAACCACCCAACGGAAAAGGATATGGAGAACAGAATAAGTGCTGTTCATGTTGCCTTTGAACGTCTCATACATCGGGTCTTACTGAGAAAACACCTGACACTATGCACCAAACATGGCGTATCCAGCAGTTGTTTCTACCCTGCTCTACGGTTGCGAAACCTGGACGCTGTATCGCCGTGATCTTATGATACTAGAATTCTTTGCCCAACAGAATCTTAGACACGTTATGAACTTCAAGCTTCGTATCAAACACAACTATTCTGCAGAAAGCAGAGGTGTACAGTATAGAATCCACTGTCATTGGTCACCAACTCGGAATGACTGGGCATCTCCATCGGGTGAGAAACGACAGACTTCCTCGACAAAGTTTTTGCTGGTGCACAAGTAGAAGGCCCCGTGGTGCTTCTCTGAATCGCTGTAGGACTCAGTTCAAGAAGAGCGTGATGGTCTAAATGCAGATTTGACGGATGACTATTTAATCAATGCAGATTCCATTCTAAATTGAAGTGACTGATGCGCCAGAGCAGAAGATAGTAAGCGCTGGCGCACAACTATTTTATTTTTGAGCAGGAACGTCGGAAACTGGAAAATGAGAAACGTCAGAGATGCAAACTTCGGTAGGTCCAGCCATGCCCTCCACCCATTACGTATAATCTGTGTGACTCTATATTTCATCCCAGGATTAGACTGCTAAGCCATCAGAGGCATCGCCACGCTTGAACTGAGATGCAGTAAAGGACGTACACGAGAAAAATGAAAGCTCGCATAGGAATATTAGCCGACACCGAAATCAACGAGTTATAATTTTTTTTAAACAGAACATAATTTGTTTCTGTCATGTAGCTGGTGTATTTAAACCAACTCTGTACACTCAATTTAAATAAAATATCAGCCACTTTCAGTTACGGATCTACAAATGTTCAGAGTCTTAGTGGTGCATGCAAAATGCTAAACGTAATTTCTGTGTGCAGATGAATATTCTGGTAGCGGAATGTTCATTTACGATTGCACTATTATTTAGTGTTTGGCTTATACAATTATAGTTTACAAGTACATACATTAAACTTATAGAAAATAAGATAATATGAAAAGGCAGGTAATAAAGAAAGCTAGAAAACCGTCAGTAGCTAAAAGATGGAAAGCTAAAGACTCCAGATAGTTGATTGGTACAGATCTTGGGACTACAAAAGCGTTCTTTCTTTTTTGGCAATCCTGAAAAATGTTGTCCAATGTTTTTTCGTATGTTCCTCAGTCCCACTGGTCATCCTCAGTCATTAACCATTTATGTAGCGCTACTTTGGTCACGGTATGGCCAGTTCTGACAAGGTTAAAGGTGCTCCATGTTGTTCTCGGTAATCTCACTCCCATGGTTGGATGGTCGGATTCATTTTACCCACCTTATCATGACCATGAAAGGACGTCCCCTGAATTCTCCATTCTTCTCTTGGATCATAGATTTCTGGGACGAGTTGAGATTCTTTAGCCAGACTGTTTCTTTCGATTTTAGTTGGTTGCGCAGTAAATTAATTGAATATTTTGAGTTTCGTCCATGCATGTGTTATTACTTGCCGTTGTCGGAGATATGGTTCGACAATGTTGACGAATACAGACAGCCGTGGTTTTGGGTTCGATTTAAGAGTACCTCTCGTGACCTCCATTCGTCATTTAGATGGCTCTTTTTCAAGGTCAACACCCATTTAAAAGGTAAACTGATTTATTACAATAGGTATATTGATGGCACAATCATCTTGTTCAGTGGTACAGTAGGTGAAATAAAATCATTTGCAAATGCCACGAGTAACATACACCTCATTATCAAATTCACTGTTGAGCATCAGACAGAAGACGGTATCAGTTTTCCTGATCTTAGAATAAAAAAAGTTGAATCAAAAGCATGCTTTTGAAATTCATAGAAAACCAACCACCAAAGATGTAGTTATAAATAATGCTTCATGCGATCCTACACAACACAAAATGGTTTATTTCAGATCCATGGCAAACCACATAAATAAAATTCACCTCAGTTCATCTGTCAAAGAGAAAGAAATCAATATTATCAAAACTGTAGCTAAAAATAATGGCTGTAACTCACAAATAATTGATCTCCTGTACAATACAACTAAATATAGTAAATCACCTGCAGTGAAGTTGCAACCAACAGGAGAAAAGGAACGATTTGCATGCATTCCCTTCATAGGCACAATCTCATACCATATTGCCAATTTTTTTCTGAAGGACGGGAGTTCAAATAAGTTTCTGTACCAATAACACTGTGCAACGTAACATTATCCACAACACCAAAACCACCAGCCATGGCCTATTAAAATCAGGAATTTACAAGATTTTTTGTAACAGTTGCCCAGTTTTTATTTTGGATAGACCAGCAGCAGCTTCAATACGAGATATTCAAACACATGGATGCCTTTAGACTAAAAAGTTTAAATAAATCTGCAATAGCCATTGACATGAATTAATATGGACACTCTGTTTCTAACATTAATGACAACTTACAGATATTACATATCACTAACAAAGGCAAGAAAATGGACCCCTTAGAGGAACTAGAAATATATATTTACACCCTCAGATCACCCCAACACATTCTAAATGAGCAACTGGAGCTTGGCAATAAGCATTTTCCAAATAGTTTCCTTAGGCTGCTCACAGAAATCAAACACAAATTGCACCCCTAACAGTCACAGCACTGCTGTTTAAGATATCAGTATGTAATTGTATATATATAAACTGCCATAATAAACAAATGTGTTTCCCTCATCCCACCCTCCAATTTTTTAATTTTGCATTTGATGCAATTACCATATGAACTGTGACGAAAATGAAATACCTGTATATATAAATGTGTGTGCCATCTGTCTATTTTATAATATGCAATCGGTTGACTTTGAAGTATTTTGTCAATAATTTCCTCTGACAGATGAGAAAAACCCTAGTAAAACAGTGTATCAAAAAATGGTTCAAATGGCTCTGAGCACTATGGGACTTAACATCTGTGGTCATCAGTCCCCATCACACACATCCATGCCCGAGGCAGGATTCGAACCTGCGACCGTAGCGGACACACGGTTCCAGACTGAAGCGCCTAGAACCGCACGGCCACACCGACCGGCTGAAACAGTTTATCCTACTGTCTTTTAATAATAAGTTTACTCTTAGAGTGCTAACATTTTTCTGCATTAATATGTTACATTTTGCACATCTCACATATCATCTTTGCTCTGTTTACATCCTTGGTCAGTACTTAATGAATATCTTTGTATCTCTGCTTAATGATAATCTTTGTATTGTAAACAAAACCATCAAGTGGATAGCACATGCATGATTCTCAACACTCATTATAAGAATATTATGAAGTGTGAAACAGTAAATTACTGACAATATGTGTGCTGTGTGGAATTCAACAACATGTGCACGAAGCTAGAAAACCACATGGACCGCAACAAAACAAATCGCCATCTGCTGGAACGTATGTAGGTGAGTACAACTATTTTGCATCGGATATAAAAGAATGCAAGTACTTTAGTGTATTTTTATTAATGAAACAACTTAGAAAGTGGCACCAAATATTGAAATATTCTTGTGCAGAGTGGAGCAGACGACATGCTGTTGATCAAAACACCCGTGTAACGAAAACTGTTAGCCCTGTGAAGATGGGCATGGTAACCCGAAACCGGTTATGGCACTAAAATGAAACGCTTAAAAAGAATTTGTGGGTGGTGGCGTCATTCACCAACTAGTATATATTTTTTGCTGAGGTGGCTGCTCCTACCCCAAACAGGAGGATACACAAGTGCTTGTGCTGTAGTTCTCGAGGTGTTTGCATTAGATCCCCAGCTAGCACCAGTCTGTTCCCTTAATGTATTATTTCTTGATTTTAGCCTTTGTCCTGTTAGTTATAGGTGTTTTCTAAATGTCAGGGATCTGTCCAGACACACACCTAAATATCTGAGTTGTCGACTATGTCGTAATTTTTGTACCGCAAGTTTACATTCAGTTTTTTGTTTCTCATTCTGTTGGTGAGGTGCAACGGGCTGACGTTTGTATTGTTAAGAGCGTGAAAAGTCTCTACTTTTTATAATATTGGTGAAGTTTTTCTAGGTAGTTTGTGTTACTTTGAGTTGCTATTGCAAAATTGTCGGTGTAGCTAAACTTTACAGATCAAGTGGTGACTATATCGCCAGTGTACAGCTTAAATAAAAATGTGGCCCAAACCCGAGCCCTTTGGGAGACCGCTCTTTATGATATAGGATTTACATATAGTTTCTCCAATGTTAACTTTAAAAGGGTGGTTTCTACGCTCATACTCATAAATTAAGGATAATGCTGACACATGGTGAAACAACGCTCTGGTTGGCGGTTTGCGGCCTTAAATCACCTCGGGGTATGGCAATGCGGGTCATATGACCTGCGGTCGTCGCATGGTGGCGCTGGCAGCAGGCCACATACGAAGACGCGTGATGGTGCATGTCAGAGTACGGTGCAGCGTGTAAGTGTGCAGACGTTTTCAGACGTGCTAATGGTGTCTGTGTGTTGAAAATGGCTTAAAGAACACATATTGATGACGTTATGAGGGGTAGAATATTAAGGTGACTGGAGGCTGGTCAAACACAGCAGGTCGTAACATGGGACCTCCGTGTGCCACAAAGTGTGATCTCAAGATATCGGCAACGATTCCAGCAGACAGGAAACGTGTTCAGGCGCTACAGTACGGGACGTCTACGTTGTACAACACCTCAAGGAGACCGACATCGCACCATCAGTGCCTACAGACGGCCACAGAGTACTTGCTGCAGGTAGCCTTGCTCGGGACCTCACCGCAGCCACTGAAACAGTTGTCTCCAGACACACTGTCTACAGACGACTGAACAGACTTAGTTTATTCGCCTGGAGACCTGCAAGGTGCATTCCACTGACCGCTGGCCACAGGAAATCCCGTAAAGTCTGGTGTCAAGAACACAGTACATGCTCATTGGAACAGTGGTCCCAGGTTATGTTCACGGACGGGTCCAGGTATAGTCTGAACAGTGATTCTCGCCGGATTTTCATCTTGCGTGAACCAGGAACCAGATACCTACCCTTTAATGTCCTTGAAAGGGACCTGCATGGAGGTCGTGGTTTGATGGTGTGGGGTGGCATTATTATTGGTGTATGTACACCCCTGCATGTCTTTGACAGAGGAACTGTAACAGGTCAGGTGTATCGGGACGTCATTTTGCACCAGTATGTCCGCCTTTTCAGGGGTGCAGTGGGTCCCACCTTCCTCCTGATGGATGATAACACATGGCCCCACTGAGCTGCCACCGTGGAGGAGTACCTTGAAACAGAAGATATCAGGCGAATGGAGTGGCCTGCCTGCTCTCCAGACCTAAACCCCCATCGAGAACGTCTGGGATGCTCTCGGTCGACGTATCGCTGCACGTCTATAAACTCCTAGGACACGTCAGGAACTCCGACAGGCACTGGTGCAAGAATGGGAGGCTATACCCCAGCAGCTACTCGACCATCTGATCCAGAGTATGCCAACCCTTTGTGCGGCCTGTGTACGTGTGCATGGTGATCATATCCCGTACTGATGTCGGGGTACATGCGCAGGAAATAGTAGCGTTTTGTAGCACATGTGTTTCGGGACGGTTTTCTCAACTTATCACCAATACCGTGGTCTTTCAGATCTGCGTCGTGTGTGTTCCCTATGTGCCTATGCTATTAGAGCCAGTTTTGTGTAGTGCCACGTTGTGTGGCACCACATTCTTCAGTTATCCTTAATTTATGAGCATGATTCTAAGCTTGTTTTCCATTAGAGCTGTGACGTTTGAACTTTGAATGGTTTGATTTAGCTAATACAATGATCATTCCAGCCAAGCGAAGTTGTACACTGGTTTGAGGACAATAAATGACGCTGAGGGTTTCTGTTTGATGCCTGCTTCTGTAAATAATGTTAGGGCGAAGACTTGATCGCAGCATCGCCGATTTTCGTGAAATCCTGCCTAGTGTGAAGAGGTTATGGCGTCATTTATTGGGTATATTGTATAAGGGTGATCAAAAAGTTTCCGTTTGCGGTCGTTGCTGCAACGTATTTGCAACGTAGCGCCACTCCTACACTGGTATATAAGCACCTACCTGTAGGGAAGGAACTAGTGTGGCATTTGTTCTTTCCCAGGTGCGTGCGGCAAATGCGGAAACGTGAACTATGGCGACGTTATTACAAAATGTGTCCAGACAGGACCAACGTGCTGTTAGTCTTTTCCTTGCTGCCGAAGGGCAAACATCGGTAGATAACCGTCGGAGAATGGAAAACGTGTATGGGGCTGAATGTCTGCGGAAAACCATCGTTGTGGAATGCTGAGCCGACTTCCGTGCTGGCCGCGATTCGATACAAGACTGCGGTCAGTCTGGGAGTTAAGCAGAAGCTACGCCAATTCAAGGGAGGCACACTCCAGCACCCTCCCTATTGTCCTGATCTCACCCCATGCGGTTATCACACCTTCAGTCCCATCAAAAAGGCCATGAAGTTTCAGCAACACAAGGATGTACAGCTGGCAGTTACTGACTCCTTCTCGCAGCAGGACACTGTTTTTTGGCCAAAGGGGTATCTCCAACCTAGAGTATTAGGGGGTGATTGCCTAAGTTCTCAAGCCAATTTTGCCTGACCAGCACCTGACCATTGTTCCTATGGTCCAGTTCTGGACTGTACTGCCATCGAAGTTAACGTTTTGGTCGTCCCCTCCAGCAGCTTGTAACAGATGCTTAGCAGCGGAATTGGGCGATATGTAGAACGAGACCGGCTGGTGCGTCATATTAGTAAATGTTGCTTTATTCCTCTTCGTTCCAAAAATCTAATTGTGCAAGGTGTCCCACGAGGAATGGTTAGTATTTAAAGATACTACAGGGACGATGATTCGAAACAAAAAAGTGTAGTACACATTGACTCTAAAATGCATATCTTACGATATATGAGAAGTTTTTCATCTTTACTACTGCGAAAGACATCTCTTCTATTGAAAGAGTGTTCATTAAATATTCATTTCAGAGCCCATATTTACCATACAATTTTTTCTTGTTTTGGCCCACACTACGTCCTACCAAAATAAGGAAAGCAAAGAGCTTGCAGTAGAAAAGATTTGTTCCAGAGTATCGGAGATGAAGAAGTGCTCATAGATATTCAGGCGCGCATTTTAGAGTCTACCTTTACTAGACTTTTTGCTTCGAATTATCGTTCAGCACCATGTATACTCTCTTTTGTTTGTAATTTTAGGAAGCGAACAATCAAAGATACAACTGAAACAGTTAATGTAGTATCACAACCTGTACGATTTGTTACAGAAGTTATAAGTCGGTTCAAAGCAGTTTACGTACACTGAGTTTTAGCCACATCCTGTATTCCACAGTACCACAGTAATCATTTCACACTGAAACTTTATGACCGTGAGAACGCGGCGCGAGTAATTATACACAACAACCACAATTACGCTGGGTTTCGGTGAAGTGCAAAGTGCTTTTACGACCTTATTTGTGAAAATACGTGTTATATTCATGTGTGCATCACGACACCTCACCATGGTGCTGAGAATAAAAGGGCTTGCCAGACGAAAACATGACAAGCTACCTGTAATAAAATAATACACAAGTGGTCCTGAAAAATCATGCACACCAAGTGTAAAGATTAAATGAAACGGAAACCCACAGTGGTGCTCAAACATGTTTGGGTACTTGGGAAAAACGGCGTTTTCCATAACTGTCGGACCTCACATCCTACAGTGTTAACTGCAAACACGGTAAACACAAGGAGCTGCAAATCCAAATGATGAATATACTGAATCTATCACTTTGAACACGCACGTCTCATGTGAGTGCCGTCCCTCGAACGATAACGTATCACTCACTTGTTTAAGCAAGGTGTTTACATGAATGCCCATTTTCCTGAATCCAGAACTCAGTGCACTTTCTAAACGACCTGCTGACGAGATGGAAAGTTGCTGGTGTCACGGGGAGACATGTTTCCTTGGTGTTCTGTTTGAAGTCATCTGGGGTAGTGGGTTTGGTGACACAAACACGATTGTTTTGATATCCCCACATAAAGAAATTTACTGGTGCTTCCAGTGTACCACATTATTGAATACTGACAAGCATAACACTAAGCGAAGTGCGCAACCAGATTTGTTATTGCCTCAATGAAAATTTGACCAATACAACCCACTAAGTTGTACTGGAGTTTGTAACGAAACATCGTGCCTCGGTGGATCACTTCGTCCGCGAGCCACCTCAACGATATGTGGTGTGTCACATTACGATTTTATTTTAGGGTTGATTAACGAATACATTTTGGTAAAAATTTATACTGAGTAAAACGTGCGTTTTATGCTTTGTTTGATGTGCTGCACGAGGAGTTAACACAGAGGAGTCTTCTGGCGCTGTTTTGTTGATGAGGAAATGCTGGACCGACTGGTGGCAGAGCGGACAGCCATGCACCGCTAGAGGATGTCTCCAACCAAGTCTAGATCCCGCTGTACATTGTTAGCCTATCATTAGAACAAAAAAGATGAACAAGTATCATGTTACTGAAACATTGTACCAATTCATACTGGGAAATACTTGGTTACTGATAAATATCACTTAACGTCTTAATACGTGGCAGTTGCTGTATACATTGATAATACACGATTCTAAAGCGTTCAACGTTATTCAGTAGATATATTTAGACTAATATATGAAGGTCTGTCTTCTTGAGAAATTGATATTTACCTAATGAGAAAATACTTCTTGAAACATTAACAGTTCGAAATTATAGTTGAAGCCAGAATATGATGGAAAAAGTTACTATATTGCATCTCGTTTTGTGAATTAATACTGGATGGAGTTTGTGAGAGATTAGTTGTCGGACTGACAACTTATTAGTCACTTGTCTGAGGGGAAGTATAACTGGAAGAGGAAATATTAATTTAGTTGAAAATAAGGATACTGCACGTCGTAAATCATTGCCAGTTGTGACACAGCAGTTAACTATTATTGTTGGTTTACACAGCAACGCAATCAGCTGCGCTATTAACATACGACATTCATCACGTTTTTCCCCACAACAGATTCGTATCGCAGCAAGTTCTACAGAAACGAAAACAAAATCGGGTATGTCCCAGGGAAGTAAAATAAGGCTTCTAACGCATATCTCTCTCTTTCGAAGCATTTATCCCGACTTGAGGGTTCTGCTGGTTAATCGGATGTGGCATGTTAATTTTAAGGGGTGGCTGGATGCCCTTCCTGTCACCACCCCATATCCCCCGGGAAGGAATTAGTGTACTGCAACTGTCTGCGTCTAGTGTAAGCCATGGAATAGTGCAAATGTGTTCAGAAGTCTGCGAGCCGTATAACTGAGGCAGAACGTGGGGACCAGCCCGGTATTCACCTAGCGGGATGTGGAAAACCGCATAATAACCACATCCAGGCTGGCTGGCACACTGGCCCTCGTCGTTAATACCCCAGGCGGATTCGATCTGGGGCTGGCGCGCCTACCCGAGTCCAGTAAGCAGTGCTTTAGCGCTCTCGGCTATCCTGGCGGGTCTTCTAATAAATGCGTTTATTGTCGTTGTTGTTGTTGTTGTGGTCTTCAGTCCTGAGACTGGTTTGATGCAGCTCACCATGCTACTCTATCCTGCGCAAGCTTCTTCATCTCCCAGTACTTACTGCGACCTACATCCTTCTGAATCTGCTTAGTGTATTCATCTCTTGGTCTCCCTCTACGATTTTTACCCACCACGCTGCCCTCCAATGCTAAATTTGTGATCCCTTGATGCCTCAGAACATGTCCTACCAATCGGTCCCTTCTTCTAGCCAAGTTGTGCCACAAACTCCTCTTCTTCCCAATTCTGTTCAATACCTCCTCATTAGTTACGTGATCTACCTATCTAATCTTCAGCATTCTTCTGTAGCACCACATTTCGAAAGCTTCTATTCTCTTCTTGTCCAAACTATTTATCGTCCATGTTTCACTTCCACACATGGCTACACTCCATGCAAATACTTTCAGAAACGACTTCCTGACAAATCTATACTCGATGTTAACAAATTTCTCTTCTTCAGAAACGCTTTCCTTGCCATTGCCAGCCTACATTTTATATCCTCTCTACTTCGACCATCATCAGTTATTATGCTCTACAAATAGCAAAACTCCTTTACTACTTTAAGTGTCTCATTTCCTAATCTAATTCCCTCAGCGTCACCCGACTTAATTCAACTGCATTCCATTATCCTCGTTTTGCTTTTGTTGATGTTCACCTTATATCCTCCTTTCAAGACACTGTCCATTCCGTTCGGCTGCTCTTCCAAGTCCTTTGCTTTCTCTGACGGAATTGAAATGTCATAGGCAAGCCTCAAAGTTTTTATTTCTTCTCCATGGATTATAATACCTACTCCGAATTTTTCTTTTCTTTCCTTTCCTGCTTGCTCAATATACAGATTGAATAACATCGGGGACATGCTACAATCCTGTCTCACTCCCTTCCCAACGGCTGCTTCCCTTTCATGCCCCTCGACTCTTATAACTGCCATCTGATTTCTGTACAAATTGTAAATAGCCTTTCGCTCCCTGTATTTTACCCCTGCCATCTTTAGAATTTGAAAGAGAGTATTCCAGTCAACATTGTCAAAAGCTTTCTCTAAGTCTACAAATGCTAGATACGTAGGTTTGCCTTTCCTTAATATTTCTTCTAAGATAAGCCGTAGGGTCAGTATTGCCTCACGTGTTCCCATATTTCTGCGGAATCCAAACTGATCTTCCCCGAAGTTGGCTTCTTCCAGTTTTTCCATTCGTCTCTAAAGAATTCGCGTTAGTATTTTGTAGCTGTGACTTAATTAACTGATAGTTCGGTAATTTTCACATCTGTCAACACCTGCTTTCTTTGGGATTGGAATTATTATATTCTTCTTGAAGTCTGAGGGTATTTCACCTGTCTCATACATCTTGCTCACCAGATGATAGAGTTTTATCAGGACTGGCTCTCCCAAGGCCATCAGTAGTTCCAATGGAATGTTGTCTACTCCCGGGGCCTTGTTTCGACTCAGGTCTTTCAGTGCCCTGTCAAACTCTTCACGCAGTATCGTATCTCCCATTTCATCTTCATCTACATCCTCTTCAATTTCCATAATATTGTCCTCAAGTACATCGCCCTTGTAGAGACCCTCTATATACTCCTTCCACCTTTCTGCTTTCCCTTCTTTGCTTAGAAATGGGTTTCCATCTGAGCTCTTGATATTCATACAAGTGGCTCTCTTTTCTCCAAAGGTCTCTTTAATTTTCCTGTAGGCAGTATCTATCTTACCCCTAGTGAGATAAGCCTCTACATCCTTACATTTGTCCTCTAGCCATCCCTGCTTAGCCATTTTGCACTTCCTGTCGATCTCATTTTTGAGACGTTTGTATTCCTTTTTGCCTGCTTCATTTACTACGTTTTTATATTTTCTCCTTTCATCAATTAAATTCAATATTTCTTCTGTTACCCAAGGATTTCTACTAGCCCTCGTCTTTTTACCTACTTGATCCTCTGCCGCCTTCACTACTTCATCCCTCAGAGCTACCCATTCTTCTTCTACTGTATTTCTTTCCCCATTCCTGTCAAATGTTCCCTTATGCTTTCTCTGAAATTCTGTACAACCTCTGGTTTAGTCAGTTTATCCAGGTCCCATCTCCTTAAGTTCCCACCTTTTTGCAGTTTCTTCAGTTTTAATCTACAGTTCATAAACAATACATTGTGGTCAGAGTCCACATCTGCCCCTGGAAATGTCTTACAACTTAAAACCTTTTTCCTAAATCTCTGCCTTACCATTATATAATCTATCTGATACTTTCTAGTATCTCCAGGATTCTTCCATGTATACAACCTTCTTTTATGATTCTTGAGCCAAGTGTTAGCTATGATTAAGTTATGCTCTGTGCAAAATTCTATCAGACGGCTTCCTCTTTCATTTCTCTCCCCCAATCCATATTCACCCACTATGTTTTCTTCTCTCCCTTTCCATACTCTCGAATTCCAGTCACCCATGACTATTAAATTTTCGTCTCCCTTCACTACCTGAATAATTTATTTTATCTCATCATACATTTCATCAATTTCTTCATCATCTGCAGAGCCAGTTGGCATATAAACTTGTACTGCTGTAGTAGGCATGGGCTTCGTGTCTATCTTGGCCACAATAATGCGTTCACTATGCTGTTTGTAGTTGCTTACCTGCACTCCTTTTATTCATTATTAAACCTACTCCTGCATTACCCCTATTTGATTTTGTATTTATAACCCTGTATTCACGTGACCAAAAGTCTTGTTCCTCCTGCCACCGAACTTCACTAATTCCCACTATGTCTAACTTAAACCTATCCATTTCCCTTTTTAAATTTTCTAACCTACCTGCCTGATTAAGGGATCTGACATTCCACGCTGCGATCCGTAGAACACCAGTTTTCTTTCTCCTGATAATGACATCTTCACGAGTAGTCCCCGCCCGGAGATCTGAATGGG
Organism: Schistocerca cancellata; assembly: GCF_023864275.1. Taxonomy (NCBI): domain Eukaryota; kingdom Metazoa; phylum Arthropoda; class Insecta; order Orthoptera; family Acrididae; genus Schistocerca; species Schistocerca cancellata. The sequence goes on from NC_064632.1 coordinate 111,988,506, forward strand.
GGACTATTTTACCTCCGGAATATTTTACCCAAGAGGACGCCATCATCATTTAACCATACAGTAAAGCTGCATGCCCTCGGGAAAAACTACGGCTGTAGTTTCCCCTTGCTTTCAGCCGTTCGCAGTACCAGCACAGCAAGGCCGTTTTGGTTAGTGTTACAAGGCCAAATCAGTCAATCATCCAGACTGTTGGCCCTGCAACTACTGAAAAGGCTGCTGCCCCTCTTCAGGAACCACACGTTTGTCTGGCCTCTCAACAGATACCCCTCCGTTGTGGTTGCACCTACGGTACGGCCATCTGTATCGCTGAGGCACGCAAGCCTCCCACCCACGGCAAGGTCCATGGTTCATGGGGGTAGGATGCGTTTATTAGAATCAGAATTTAATGCGTTTATAAGGATCAGAATTTAAAAGAGCTTTGGAAGACTTAAGATCGAACAATTGAGAAGGGATAGATAATATTCTATCAGAATTTCATGGGGGATGTGGCAGTAAAACGACTATTCATGCGGTCACAGGTTCGAATCCTGCCTCGGGCATGGATGTGTGTGATGTCCTTAGGTTAGTTAGGTTTAATTAGTTCTAAGTTCTAGGCGACTGATGACCTCAGAAGTTAAGTCGCATAGTGCTCAGAGCCATTTGAACCATTTGACTATTCATGTTGATAAGAAGAATGTAGGAGTCTGGCGACGTGCCATCTGACTTTTAGGAAAAACGTCATTCACACAATTTCGAAGATTGCAAAAGCCAACAAGTGCGAGACTTATCGCACAATCTGCTTAAAAACTCAAGTTGCTGACTAGAATAATATAAAGAAGAATGGAAAAGAAAATTGAGGATGTGTTAGATGAAGATCAGTCTGTATTAGGAAAGGTAAAGGCACCAGAGAGGGAATTGTGACGTTGCGGTTGATAATGGAAGTAAGACTAAGGAAAAATCAAGGCAAGTTCGTAGGATTTGTCGACGTGGAAGAACCATTCGACAATGTCAAATGGGGCAAAATGTTTGAAATTCTGAGAAAAGTAGGGGTAAGCTACAGGGAAAGACGGGTAATATTCAACATGTAAAAGAACCAAGAGGGAAGAGTAAGACTGGAAGACCAAGAACGAAGTGATCGGATTAACAAAGATGTAAGACTGTGATGTAGTCTTTTACTCCTACCGTTCAATCCCTACGTCGTAGAAGCAATGACGGATCAAAAGGAAGCTTCGGGAATGATATTAATAATAAGACTCGCTGATGACATTGCTATCCTCAATGAAAATGAAGATGAATTATAGGATATGCTGAATGGAATGAACGTTTTAATGAGTACAGAATATGGATTGACAGTAAATCGAACAAAGAGGAAAGTAATAAGAAGTAGCAGGAGTGAGTACAGCGAGAAAATTCACATCATGGCTGGTGATCACGAAGTACATGAAGTTAAGGAATTCTGCCACCTAGGCAGCAAAATAGCCCATGACGGACACAAAAATTAGACTAAAGCAGGCAAAAAAGGCATTCCCGCCAAGAGAAGACTGCTTGGACCAGACATCGGCCTTAATTTGAGGAAGAAGTGTCTGGGAATGTACGTTTGGAGCGCAGCATTGTACGGTGGTGAAACATGGGTTGTGGGAAAACAGGAAGAGAATGGAATCGAACCATTTGAGAAGTGGTGCTGCAAGAGAATGTTTAAAATTTGGTTGACTGATAAGGTAAGGTATGAGGAGGTTCTCTGCATAATCGTCGAGAAAATGAATGTGTAATGAATAGGAGTCTCGCTAAATGCGACCTGGTTCGCAGGAGAGCTTCTGTAAAGTTTGGAAGGTAGGAGACGAGGTACTGGCAGAAGTAAAGCTGTGAGGACGGGGCGTGAGTCGTGCTTGGGTAGCTCAGTTGGTAGAGCACTTGCCCGCGAAAGGCAAAGGTCCCGAGTTCGAGTCTCGGTCCGGCACACAGTTTTAATCAGCCAGGAAGTTTCATATCAGCGCACACTCCGCTGCACAGTGAAAATCTCATTGTCGAGTGGAAGAGTTCTTGGAAGGTTTCTGGGAAAGTGGACTACATCTGTGAAGGAATTAGCCTTCAGGGAGGCTAATGCGACCAGTTCAGTTGTTCCAGCTTTCGGTGTAAGGCAAGACTCTCGTTAGCCCGAATGCTGCTGTGAACTCCACAGTGCCTTTGCCAACCTTCGACCGCTGAAATGACTTACCCTGGCAGTTGCAATGGGGCAGACAGTTTTGCGTGAGCTCCGGACCATGTTGCAAGGTAGCGTTTTTCACATACACTGCCTGACAAAAAGGTGAAGCACCCAGAAGATCAGGTCGGATGTCAGTATAACTTCGTACAAGTACACAACATGGACGTGCATGCAAATGATAGAGTCTCAATTCTCTGTGACAGATGCCGGCCAGTGTGGCCACGCGGTTAAAGGCGCTTCAGTCTGGAACCGCGCGACCGCTACGGTCGCAGGTTCGAATCCTGCCTCGGGCATGGATGTGTGTGAGGTCCTTAGGTTAGTTAGGTTTAAGTAGTTCTAAGTTCTAGGGGACTGATGACCTAAGATGTTAAGTCCCATAGTGCTCAGAGCCATTTCTTTTTCTCTGTGACAGATAAAATGGCCACCAGAGCGCAGTAATGTTGTTTGTGTTCAGTGTTGTTAACTGGCTTGCTGGGGCATATAACGAGGCATGAACAGCGTCAGTTGGTAAATGATAACTATGAGGGACACGGAGATGCCACTTCCTCCTGTGAGAGTGCGTAATCAGTACCTTACAGAGTTTGGAAAGTGCCTGATTGCGGGTCTCTCATTTGGTCGGCTGGTCGAATCGTGCAATATCCAGATTTATGGTATATTCTGATGTGACAGGTGCTCAATTTTGGCTGCAAGGGAACATGAGGACAGGCATATTCGTCGTCGAGGTTCCGGCCGGCCACGTGTGGCCACCACAATGTAAGATCGCCACGTTGTTCACCAAGCACATCGTGACTTCGTCACATCTGCAGTCCAAAAACAAGTAATGGACTCCCTGCAACAGTCTGTATCAACTGGCTCCATTGGTCGGAGACTAGCAGCAGACTGACTAGGGAATTACCACCCATGCATAGGCTGCTGTTAACATCGAAGCACAATGGCTGCGTTTGAAATGGCACCATGATGGGGAAGCATGGAATGCTGATGACTGGCGTCGCATTGTTTTCAGCTTCAGAAGAGCTTATGTGAAGTTAGGAAGGTAGGAGACGAAGTTCTGGCAGAACTGAAGCTGTGAGGACGCGTCGCGAGTCGTGCTTGGGTAGCTCAGATGGTAGAGCACTTGCCTGCGAAAGGCAAAGGTCCCGAAATCGAGTCTCGGTCCGGTACACTGCTTTAATCTGCTAGGAAGTTTCATATCAGCGAACACTCCGCTGCAGAGTGAAAATCTCATTCTGGAAACATCCACCAGGCTGTGGCTAAGCCATGTCTCGCAATATCCTTTCTTCCAAGAGTGGTAGTTCTGCAAGGATCGCAGAAGAGCTTCTGTGAAGCTTGGAAGGTAGGAGACGAGGTACTCGCAGAACTGAAGCTATGAGGATGGACGTGAGTCCTAGCTCAGGTGGTAGAGCACTTGCCCGCGAAAGCCATAGGTCCCGAGTTCGAGTCTCGGTCCGGCACATAGTTTTAATTTGCCAGGAAGTTTCACATGTCACTGTTTACTGTTATCATTCCGACACTGAAATTTGCAATCTCGATACAGTCACGTCAACTTTGCGATTGTCTTGTGACAGGTTTGGCCATCTTTCTTAGTGGAGCTAAAAAAATTATGGCGTGCTATTACCACACGAATTTGAAAATCAAAATAGTCCACCAACTTGTCCTTGAGTTGCACTTATGTTAGTTCATTGGGTTTTACCACTGTGTTAAATTGTTAGTGCAGTCGTTAAAGTTTCACTCTCTAATACGCTAATAAAAAAGCTGTTTTTATGAGTGACTCCTGTTATGCCATAGGACACAAAATGCTGTTCAAATTCTGCGATAAACTATTAGCAATGTCCATTCGCTCTGGCTTAGTGACGTGTACACCTCTGCCCTGATCAATTGTTCCGCAGAACGTAACTAACTCGGTTAATCTTCACTCCGGAGATGTCACAAGATTTTCGAATCCTCTGAAAACAAGTGTTCACTGAAAAGCTTTTCTAGGCCGACAGACCAGGAAGTGTTCGTCTACACAAGGCCCTGGTCTGAAGAGACCTCTTTCTTTCTACTCTTTATATCTTTTTTGTTCCCCCCAATGTACCTTGTGCCCATCCCCCACCACAAGTCATAGCGCAGATGCTGATTGTGGTATGACTTGCGTCGCTTCTTGGCCCAATGCACCTTGAGAAGCGTATTGGGGGTGGAAACTATTTTTCCGCCTCGTCTATAGCATTCATGTTACGCTCCTAAACTCTCAGACTCCGCCCATACACGAACTGTCCACATGCAACCTAGTGTTCTCTACGCCCTCATCACGTGATATGCGAGCATTTGCTAAAAATAGCGGTGCTTTCCACTGTGGCCTGTTTGCTGTTTTGAAAAAAAGAAACATAGCGACAATGTTTTTCGTGATGTTTACCTCCCACTGTCATTCTGAAAGCAATCCTTTCCTAGAAACTTTCCCAGGCATCAGGTGTGGTCTTTCTATGTGTGTTCTGTCCAGCCGTCTCTGCCCCGCTTTTGCGATACTACGTCACTCTTAACATGCAAAGTAGGCAATGCTTGTTAGTATCGAGTTCATGTCGGCCACATATGAATGATTACTCTCCGTACTACGCAAATTACTGTCACTTTACTTGAAGTAGGGCATGCATGGTTTCAAACTCCTCAGCTTGATGAGTATATTAAGTTCTGTATTTAAAATAGTATTTTAAGGAGCACCTTACAATATGATCCACACCTGTTTTATGTAATATATGATATCATTCTCCACATCTTTATTCCCTGAAACTCATGAGTTCCATGAGACCACTTGCTCCTAGGAGTCTCAACTTCAACTGTATTTGGATGCACTACATATCTCACTCTATAAGGATCCAAGTACACTGGAAAAAATTTACTTATCATAGTGTGTGCAACTTCATTAGTACTTTCTTCTCTACTCTGAATGGTTTTGCTGACCTCCCTTGTTTTTTATTTCTCTTGTGTCTCTTTGCAACATATTATATCTTCCAAAGCTAACTTTACAACAGGGCTATGTCTCAACCTAGCAGAAGCTGGTAATAGTACATTTTCCTGTACTTGATGTAATGGAAGCTGATTTATCGGAATTAAAACTATTGGCAAAGAAGCTGAATCATTTGGAAGCACGTTAATTATTTCTTCAAACTGATATATGTACAAGTCCCATGATTTATGCCCTGTTGACACTAAGAACTGCATAATGTACCAAGTCATTTCATAACACATCCAGAGATGTTAGTTTCTAGGTAGTGAGATGACATGTAAATTACCTTTGTCTGCCAACTATGCAGAGAATGGCCAGCCCAGTTACCCGAGCGGTCTAACGCATGGCATTCCGGAGTGGGAACGAGTGTCTGGTCCCCGGTGAGCCGGCCAGTCTGTGGATGGTTTTTAGGTGGTTTTCCATCTGCCTCGGCGAATGCGGGCTGGTTCCCCTTATTCCACATCAGCTACACTATGTCAGCGATTGCTGCGCAAAAAAGTTCTCCACGTACGCGTACACTACCATTACTCTACCACGCAACCATAGAGGTTACACTCGTCTGGTGTGAGACGCTCCCTGGGGAGGTCCACCGAGGGCCGAACCGCACAATAACCCCGGGTTCGGTGTGGGGCGGCGGAGGCATGAAGTGGACTGCGGTAGTCGTCGTGGGACGGGGGACGGAGCCCCTCCGTCGTTTCTAGGTCCCCGGCTAACATAAAATACAATACATACAAGGCAAAGCATGCTTCCAAACCACAGATGTGAACTGTGGGCAATTGTCTGAGATAATTTATCAACACGAATAATTTCATGCAGAAATACACATACAACAGACTGACTAGTAGCTCTTCTCAATGGTTTAAGTGACACAGATTTGGAAATCAACTCAGCTGTGAGAAAACGTAAGAATGACCTTGAATACTTCTTGGGAGAGAGCCAAACAAATCTGCTGCAGCAAGTTCTCTCAATGTTTATGGAATAAAAGTGCATGATAAGATGCTTCTGACGGTTTCGCCTTCTGTCTACATTTCTATTACCTAATACCATCTTCTTTCTTTGGAACCACCGACTATAGATTATTATATGAACTAACAGCAAGCCCAATCACGCGTTGCTGCAACATTCTCTCAACCTTAATGTTCAGCATTTTAATGAAAGTTTCGGTTTTACGTAACTACCTGGGAACCTTAATTACAATGTATGGTTCTGCTACGGTCCCAACATTTATTGGCTATGAGGTTAAGGTAACGTTTGTGTTTTTATATATTGACAGTGTAGTTATGTCACACAAAGACACTCTTGGAATTTTTTTAGGTTGTGGCAGTTCAATGTCAATACGTAATTATACTGATTCTACATTTTCTCATTTCAGTGTGGCCTTTCCCAATGTTGACATGTCGACTCATATACTTTTATTGTTACAAAATCTGCAACAGACCCACAAACTGCTTCTGACGAAGACAGCCTGCGTCAACACAGCACTGGAATGAGTGTCCAATCGTCTCTCCAGTACTGACATCATGATCAAGGGGGTCTAACTAACCTAAGGACATCACACACATCCATGCCCGAGGCAGGATTCGAACCTGCGACCGTAGCGGTCTCGCGGTTCCAGACTGCAGCGCCAGAACCGCGCGGCCACTTCGGCCGGCCTTCTTCATCTCCCAATACCTACTGCAACCTACATCTTTCTGAATCTGCTTAGGGTATTCATCTCTTAGTCTCCCTCTACGATTTTTACCCTCCACGCTGCCCTCCAATACTAAATTGGTGATCGCTTGATGCCTCAGAACATGTCCTACCAACCGATCCCTTCTTCTTGTCAAGTTGTGCCACAAACTCCTCTTCTCCCCAATTCTATTCAATACCTCCTCATTAGTTATGTGATCTATCCATCTAATCTTCAGCATTCTTCTGTAGCACCACATTTCGAAAGCTTCTATTCTCTTCTTGTCCAAACTATTTATCGTCCATGTTTCACTTCCATACATGGCTACACTCCATACAAATACTCTCAGAAACGACTTCCTGGCACTTAAATCAATACTCGATGTTAACAAATTTCCCTTCTTCAGAAACGCTTTCCTTGCCATTGCCAGTCTACATTTCATATCCTCTCTACTTCGACCATCGTCAGTTATTTTGCTCCCCAAATAGCAAACCTCCTTTACTACTTTAAGTGTCTCATTTCCTAATCTAATTCCATCAGCATCACCCGAGTTAATTCCACTACATTCCATTATCCTCGTTTTGCTTTTGTTGATGTTCACCTTATACCCTCCTTTCAAGACACTGTCCATTCCGTTCAATTGCTCTTCCAAGTCCTTTGCTGTCTCTGACAGAATTACAATGTCATCGGCGAACCTCAAAGTTTTTATTTCTTCTCCATGGATTTTAATACCTACTCCGAACTTTTCTTTTGTTTCCTTTACTGCTTGCTCAATATACAGATTGAATAGCGTCGGACAGAGGCTACAACCCTGTCTCACTCCCTTTCCAACCACTGCTTCCCTTTCATGCCCCTCGACTCTTATAACTGCCATCTGGTTTCTGTACACATTGTAAATAGCCTTTCGCTCCCTGTATTTTACCCCTGCCACCTTCAGAATTTGAAAGAGAGTATTCCAATCAACATTGTCAAAAGCTTTCGCTGAGTCTACAAATGCTAGAAACGTAGGTTTGCCTTTCCTTAATCTTTCTTCTGAGATAAGTCGTAGGGTCAGTATTGCCTCACGTGTTAAGAATGAAGAAAATGTATTGCCCGGGCCATATACAAAAATATTGTGAAGAAATCATCTGCAATGAATACTCGTGGAATGCAAGACTGCTGGGAAGACAAGGAGAGGAAAAGGAAGGGCTGGGACGCTGGATGACATTAAAAACGGGCGAAGTTACTAACAGATTGAGGAAGATATACTTATATGGATATGGTGTATGTTCTTTCGGACATGTACGAAAGAACATACACCATATCCATATAAGTATATAGTTCTGACAATACCGGCCATGACCTTCCTCTTCTGTGCGGATGCACACATATTACCCGAACTCTTACGGGACTTGGTAAGAATGTCTTCCACGAGTAATGAGTGTGTTGGGTAGGGACACTACGAATGTAGTGTGTGGACATATAAGGTGAGAGTGTGGGTCTCGCGGGAGGCGTACGCGAGATAGTCGCTGCAGTCGCACTATCCCTGGTGCCATCGGTGGCTCAGATGGATAGAGCGTCTATCAAGTGAGCAGGAGCTCCCGTGTTCGAGTCCCGGTCGGGGCACACATTTTCACCTGTCCCCGTTGATATATATCAACGCCCGTCAGCAGCTGAAGGTATACAATTCTAATTTCGATTGAGCAAGAGGCGCGGGAAGGCCAGAAGTGTCTATTTGATTTCGCTCTCTTAAAACAGATATACACTCCTGGAAACTGAAATAAGAACACCGTGAATTCATTGTCCCAGGAAGGGGAAACTTTATTGACACATTCCTGGGGTCAGATACATCACATGATCACACTGACAGAACCACAGGCACATAGACACAGGCAACAGAGCATGCACAATGTCGGCACTAGTACAGTGTATATCCACCTTTCGCAGCAATGCAGGCTGCTATTCTCCCATGGAGACGATCGTAGAGATGCTGGATGTAGTCCTGTGGAACGGCTTTCCATGCCATTTCCACCTGGCGCCTCAGTTGGACCAGCGTTCGTGCTGGACGTGCAGACCGCGTGAGACGACGCTTCATCCAGTCCCAAACATGCTCAATGGGGGACAAATCCGGAGATCTTGCTGGCCAGGGTAGTTGACTTACACCTTCTAGAGCACGTTGGGTGGCACGGGATACACGCGGACGTGCATTGTCCTGTTGGAACAGCAAGTTCCCTTGCTGGTCTAGGAATGGTAGAACGATGGGTTCGATGACGGTTTGGATGTACCGTGCACTATTCAGTGTCCCCTCGACGATCACCAGTGGTGTACGGCCAGTGTAGGAGATCGCTCCCCACACCATGATGCCGGGTGTTGGCCCTGTGTGCCTCGGTCGTATGCAGTCCTGATTGTGGCGCTCACCTGCACGGCGCCAAACACGCATACGACCATCATTGGCACCAAGGCAGAAGCGACTCTCATCGCTGAAGACGACACGTCTCCATTCGTCCCTCCATTCACTCCTGTCGCGACACCACTGGAGGCGGGCTGCACGATGTTGGGGCGTGAGCGGAAGACGGCCTAACGGTGTGCGGGACCGTAGCCCAGCTTCATGGAGATGGTTGCGAATGGTCCTCGCCGATACCCCAGGAGCAACAGTGTCCCTAATTTGCTGGGAAGTGGCGGTGCGGTCCCCTACGGCACTGCGTAGGATCCTACGGTCTTGGCGTGCATCCGTGCGTCGCTGCGGTCCGGTCCCAGGTCGACGGGCACGTGCACCTTCCGCCGACCACTGGCGACAACATCGATGTACTGTGGAGACCTCACGCCCCACGTGTTGAGCAATTCGGCGGTACGTCCACCCGGCCTCCCGCATGCCCACTATACGCCCTCGCTCAAAGTCCGTCAACTGCACATACGGTTCACGTCCACGCTGTCGCGGCATGCTACCAGTGTTAAAGACTGCGATGGAGCTCCGTATGCCACGGCAAACTGGCTGACACTGACGGCGGCGATGCACAAATGCTGCGCAGCTAGCGCCATTCGACGGCCAACACCGCGGTTCCTGGTGTGTCCGCTGTGCCGTGCGTGTGATCATTGCTTGAACAGCCCTCTCGCAGTGTCCGGAGCAAGTATGGTGGGTCTGACACACCGGTGTCAATGTGTTCTTTTTTCCATTTCCAGGAGTGTATTACAGAAGAAGAGAAGGTATTAAACCTGAAGGTATACAATGACTCGGAGTACGTGATCTGGAACCGGTTACATTTTAGCAGATGAGACAATAAATGCTGATTTCAGCAAAATAGGTTGTAACGTTGATGCATTAATTTGTTCTGAAAGCGGGTTAAAAGCTGTGAGCTATCTGGGGAAGTTAACCTTGCATTACTGAGCAACTGTTTCACCAGGTATCCAGTCTAGCTTACCAAATTCCCAACCATACTAACATTAATTATAATCTTTTAATAGTCATCTTCCGACAACCGGATATATATATATATATATATATATATATATATATATATATATATATATATATATATATAAAGAGAATTTAAATAAAAAGAAATAAATCAGTTTATATTTGGACATTTTTTTTTAACATTGATCATTGTTCCGTTAAAATTCCAGCATATTAAACTTGATTCATAACTAAACTGGTGCCTTATTTAGGATTGTGAAAATGTGAGTTTGTAATCTTATGGAACACATTAAATATGGAGCCAAGATTGGGAGACTGCATACAACACTGTATTCATAAAATAACACACGAAGAACGTTGAAACATATGCAAGAGGAAAATAACCACAACCACCCGATTCAATTTTCACCCAAAGAAGTTAGGTTCGTAGCGCAATCCTGTCCGTCATGAAATTACCATACACTGGTATACTAAATTCATACTAACTCTCTGTGGAATCTTCCCGAAAAGAATAGCTGAGGACTACTTTGATGATTACACTACATGCTTCACGTGGCCAACTTGGTTTACACAAAGAGTGTAACTCCACAATAATTTTGATAATTAAAATAAATTACATCGAAACACAAATTACAAAAGAAAAACCTCAAACTGGTTACTATCGTCTTACTATTAACCTGACGGGTCAAACGATTCTATAAGCACGTGGTACTGGTCTCACAAAGTACACCCCACGTGGGTTGAACATAAAGAAAAGTTGCTATATTGAAAAATATTGTCAAGACGAGACGTTATAATCTCATGCACATTCGCATTTAAGATTGATGATCTTAGTTAGAGTTACGGATCATCAACACGTGGTTCCACTTTACTCACAGAGTAGTGACAAAGCAACTTCCAGAAGATAGACTTAACTTCACACTCGAATTACACTGCGTTGCAATTTAAGATAACATTAGATATATTCGATCTAAACCTGAATTAAAGGTGATTACATTTTCAGCTAGGCTGAACTTAAGAAATCCATTGTCCTACGGACTTAGCAGAGACGCGCTTAGCCGGAGATCTTAACATTTCATACTCTCGCCGCAGACAGACTGCCTGGGCCCCTACCAAGGGTGTTTAACAGATACAAACGGAAGTTCCCGGCGGGGTCAGGGATTTTCTATGCCTCGTGATGGCTGGGTGTTGTGTGATGTCCTTAGGTTAGTTAGGTTTAAGTAGTTCTAAGTTCTAGGGGACTGATGACCATAGATGTTAAGTCCCATAGTGCTCAGAGCCATTTGAACCAAACGGAAGTGACCAGAGAGGCAGCTTCCTATACCAACATGACAAGGGACGGACAGGACCATACTAAGAATAGAAACCTCTCTGCTTTTAATAAGTGTAGCTACCTGTTCCGACGTTGGTCCTACTGTTCTCTAGCAGACAGGCTTGTCTGCTACCATCAAGCATGCAACTAGAAATACATCTGCTCATTCATCCTTTCACACAGAAGGGAAGGGGGATGACAGTATCTTATCATATGCAGTATATAAAAGAAAGCGGATGTAGGTTCCGTATGAGACTGTGTGACATGAATTACATATAAACTGTGTTTTAAAGTGTAGTAGTGTGTCAGATCGTTCTTGTTTATGTGTAAAAGTAACACGTTCCACTGCTCAGTCTCCTCCCAGATAGTCAGAAACACCACCGTAAATTTAGAAGAGGAATTTATGCCGTAAATGACAACAGATTTAAGAAATTGCCATGAAAGGAATCCAACAGAGACCTTTCAAGGTTTCCTATGTATCCTGCTTCTACAGCTGTAGAGCCACAGCACTCCGTCTTGAGAACGAGGAAACTAAAGACGGTGGTTTTACTGGGTCACGACTGACTGTCGGCTAGTAATCGTGTAGTGAATTAAAATAGTAGAAATACTTTTTATTTTTGTTTTTGCAACAGACGTTTTTGTTTTCGCTTTAGGTACTGATATACTACAGACAGATTGCTAAGCAATTGTTTTATATGACACTTATGACACTTATATTGCACACTATATTGCGGATGGGATCCGCAAATTGAATTCAACTGTTTTACACGTGGATTTAGACTGATAATAACCATTCGTTGTTGCCTACGATGGAGAAAACGGTAATTTTAGTAAGCTTACTTTAGCGGCTCTTGCTGAATGTCGGTTCGCCTAAGCCACGTGTTGTGATCGACCACACTCGAAAATGCTGACTTGTGGGCCAGTCGCCAAAACTAATTAATGGGGCACGACGACAGGTTTGTTTTGGCGATGATGGTGTTTATTTCCCGTTGTTTAAGATCCGGAAGTCGCGTCACTGCCACAAGCTGCCGTAATAAAGGGCCCGGCTGACATCTGATTTCGTTTATTGACAGTGCGGGCAGAAACTTCCCGTCCCTGGGTACTGTGGTGATGGGCTGTTAAACGCGCGTCTCTCATCGCCGGTTTGTGGCTGACAAGACTGGCAACGCCTCACGCGCTTGCGTCGTAGATCACTGGTAGCCAGGATGACCCATTACTTCACTGTAAAAGCGTGCCGGACATGAATGCCAAAGCAGCGTCGCCGCTGCGCTGGTGCAGGTTAAAGTAGTTTTCTACATGTGCCATCCACCTCCATTTAATTTTCATTAGTCTCAGGTATGTCTGCTTCTCATAACGTCTCAGCCGTTATGCTCTCGTTGTTCGCCGTCTCATAGATTTAGTTTTCTCCTGTCCTGAAGTGGGATGCGGATGGGATCCGCAAATTGAATTCAACTGTTTTACACGTGGATTTAGACTGATAATAACCATTCGTTGTTACTGATAGCGTACTCCTCTATAATCAGACTTCACAGAACTCTATAGGCCCTATATCACAGCATTTACTACCTGATCGGTAATGTAATTAAACTTTACACCGTTTCGTGCGACCAACTATTATTTTAGGAAAGTTTCTTATACCCGCGGATGAATTATTTCGAAGTCAAAATTTCGTGACGGACACGTACAATCATTTACTACGACACCTCGGCAACGAATATGGCGACCGAGTGCTACTGCCGCAACGCCAAATGCAGCGCAAAGAAAAGCACTGTCGTTGCTAGAGACGGAGTTCTGCTTATTCCGACAACTCGTTATCCCCCGCTCGGCTCTGCCAGATTAGTCTGTGCTCGTGTGCACACACCGGTATTTGGAAGAGATGGCCGGCCGGTGTGGCCGAGCGGTTCTAGGCGCTTCAGTCTGGAACCGCGCGACCCCTACGGTCGCAGGTTCGAATCCTGCCTCGGGCATGGATGTGTTTGATGTCCTTAGGTTAGTTAGGTTTAAGTAGTTCTAAGTTCTAGGGCACTGATGACCTCAGATGTTAAGTCCTATAGTGCTCAGAGCCATTTGAACCATTTTTTCGGAAGAGATGTGACGACAGCAACCTCACATATTCCAGTATATTTTCTGACCGACTTGTTTCTCTTTCCCTCTCTCCTTGTAATTCGCATCATCCACCTTTCCATTGATCACTGAGCAACCCCCAGTTTTCGAACTTCTTTTGCTCTTTTCATCTGAAGACTGACGAAAAAGGAAGCTCCTGTTCCAGGCCTTGAAGGCCCAAGGGACTTCTACCGGCCGCCGTGTCATCCTCCGCCTTGCGGCTTATTGCGGATGCAGTATGCAGGGGCATGTGGCCAGCATACCTCTGTCGCGGGCATTTTTCAGACCATGGAGTCACTACTATTCGGTCAAGCAGCTCCTCAATGGGCATCACGAGGCTGAGTTCACAGCGTACCAGGTCTCCAATGAAGGAAAAATCCTTGGCAGTACCGAGAATTCAACTCAGGTCCTCCGCACGAGTGCCGTCTATGCTGAAAACTCTGCTATCGAGGCGTTGAAGTCCAACGACCATAAGTCAAAACCAGTAGTACACACTGGTTGCAAACCTGCCTCTTCGAACACTTCACAAACTCAGTTTTGAAAACGATGGGCACTTTTTACTCTTTTGTTTATTCTTTTGATGGTCTTTCATTCATCGTCTGCAACTGCCGTTAATAGGACTTTTATCTGGTCCTATCATTCCACTGTTAATTTTGATAGCCTTACACCAGTGTTTGCTTGAATCAATGAATGCATAAGAGACTATGACACAGGTTTTTATGCCACGAAACATTATATCTCTATACATGGTGTAACAAAAAGGTTTGGGCAAGATTTCAGGAAACATTCCTCAGATGTAGAGCAGGAAAAAACTGGTTCAAATGGCTCTAAGCACTGTGGGACTTAACATCTGAGGTCATCAGTCCCCTAAACTTAGAACTACTTAAACCTAAGGACATCACATACATCCATGCCCGAGGCAGGATTCGAACCTGCGACCGTAGCAGCAGCGCGGTTCCGGACTGAAGCGCCTAGAACCGCTCGGTCACAGCGGCCGGCTGTAGAGCAGGAAAATACGTTATATGGACGAGGGTCCAGAAACGGTACCTAGGTAATGGAGGACCAATCCCTTAGGCTCCATGCTCTCTGGACCTAAACCCACACTGAAGACCCAAAGAAACTAGTAGACCGGCCAAATATCGTGTAGGGCCCCATGAGCACACAGAAGCGCCGCAACACGACGTGGCATGGACTCGACTAATGTCTGAAGTTCTGCTGGAGGGAATTGACATCATGAATCCTGCAGACCTGTCCATAAATTCATAAGAGTACGAGCGGTTGAAAACTTCTTCTGAACAGCACGTTGCAAGGCATCCCAAATACGCTCAATAATGTTCATCTCTGCGGCGTTTGGTGGCCAGGGGAAGTGTTTAAAGTCATAAGAATGTTCTTGGAGCCACTCTGTAGCAATTTTGAACGTGTTGGATGTCGCATTGTCCTGCTGGAATTGCCCAAGTCCGTCGAAATGCACAATGAACATGAATGGATGCAGGTGATCAGACAGGATGCTTACGTACGTGTTACCTGTCAGAGTCGTATCTAGACGTATCAGGGGTCCTATATCACTCCAACTGCATACGCCCCACACCGTTACAGAGTCTCCACTAGCTTAACACTCCCCTGCTGACATGCAGCGTCCACGGACTCATGAGGTTGTCTCCATACCCGTACACGTCCATCCGCTCGATACAATTTGAAAGGAGACTCCTCCGACCAGGCAACATGTTTCCAGTCATCAACGGTCCAATGTCTGTGCTGACGGGCCCAGGCGAGACTTTACGCCTGTGGAGTAGCATTTCGCTTTCTGTGTGTCGTTCAGTCATCAAGGGTACGCAAGTGGGCCTTCGGCTACGAAATCCCATATCGATGATGTTTTGTTGAATGGTTCGCACGCTGACGCTTGTTGATGGCCCAGCATTGAAATCTGCAGTAGTTTGCGGAAGAGTTGTACTTCTGTCACGTTGAACGATCGCCTTCAGTCATCGTTGGTCCCTTTCTTGTAGTTTTTTTTTCCGACCGCAGCAATGTCGGAGATTCCATGTTTTACCGGATTCCTGATAGTCACGGTAGACTCGTGAAATTGTCGTACGGGAAAATCTCCACGTCATCGCTACCTCGGAGATGCTGTTTCCCATCGCTCGTGCGCCGACTATATCAGGTGTAGAAGTATGAAACCGGAATTTGGTTGCTTTAATTACACGTCTGATGTTTGAAACTAATCAACAATATTTTATTCCAAATAATCTCCATTGCTGTTTATACATTTCTCTCACCTCTCCGGCAGGCTATGAATGCCCACGCAAAAAAAAACCTGTTATTTTGAAGCGAACCAGTGAAGGACATTTTCATACGAATTGAAGCGTTGTTCAGCAAGAGCGTGTTCCAGTGATGCAAATAGATGATAATCGGAAGGAGCCAAGTCTGGAGAATAAGCTGCATGCCCTAGTATTTCCCAACTGAATGCCCGATCGTTTCCCTGAACCGTTTTGCTGTGTGTGATGGGGCGTTATCATGGAGCAATATGACTTTGTATCGCCTTTTCCCATATTCCGGTCGTTTTTCACGTAACGCTCGATTTAAATCGATCATTTGCTGTTGCTAGCGATCAGTGTTAACGGCTTCACTAGGTTTTAGTGGTTCATAATAGATGACACCCTTCTGATCTCACCAAACACAGAGCATTGTCCTCTTTCCAAAACGAATTCGTCTTGCAGTGAATGTCGATGGTTCACCTGGACTCACCCATTATTTATGACCCTTAGTATTCTCAAAGTATATCCATTTTTCGTCACCTGTCACTATTCTATGAGAAACGACTTTCTTTCGTATTTGGTGAGCAACATTTCACAAGTGGTCTTTTGAGTTGTTTGCTGTCTTTCATTCAGTTCATGTGGAACCTATTTTCCCACTTCCTGCGCCTTTCCCATAGTTTTCAACCGAAGAGAAACGGCTTTCTGCGTCACATTCAACTGTTGCCCGAGTTCCTGTTAAGTTTCAGTATCATCTTCGTGCAATAAGGCCCGCAATTGTCTTCTGACTTTTTTGGCGGTTTCCGTCGCTCGTCGTTTCTCACGTCAAAATCACCACTTTTGAATTTCTCGACCACTCGGAACACTATTTTCCCAAGAGCACGTTCGCTGAAAGCTTCGACAAACATTCGACGCGATTCTGCAGCAGTTTTCTTCAAATGATAACAGAAAACTAATGCTATCCACAAGTCGTAGTTCGTCGGCACAAAATTACAGATGGTTCAAAATGGCTCTGAGCACTATGGGACTTAACTTCTGAGGTCATCAGTCCCCTAGAACTTAGAACTATTTAAACCTAACTAACGAAAGGACATCACACACATCCATGCCCGAGGCAGGATTCGAACCTGCGACCGTAGCGGTCACGCGGTTCCAGACTATAGCGCCTAAAACCGCTTGGCCACTCCGGCTGGCAAAACTACAGATGCTTACGGGTTTAAAAAAGGCTCTGAGCACTATGGGACTTAACACCTATGGTCATCAGTCCCCTAGAACTTAGAACTACTTAAACCTAACTAACCTAAGGACAGCACACAACACCCAGCCATCACGAGGCAGAGAAAATCCCTGACCCCGCCGGGAATCGAACCCGGGAACCCGGGCGTGGGAAGCAAGAACGCTACCGCACGACCACGAGATGCGGGCAGCTTACGGGTTTGAAACAGATATCAATGTATGGAATTTGGGTTAGTGTGTGTTGCTATTAGATTAGATTAGATTAATACTTGTGCCATAGATCATGAATACGACACTTCATAATGATGTGGAACGTGTCAGGTTAATAAAATATGTCTGTACAAGATATTACATTACACAAAATATTGCATAACACTAATGTTTAAGTTGTTGTTTTTTTCCCTTAATTTATATCAAAAAATTCGGCCAATGAGTAGAAGGAGTTGTCATCTAGAAATTCTTTTAATTTATTTTTAAATGTTAGTTGGCTATCTGTCAGGCTTTTGATGCTGTTTGGTAGGTGACCAAAGACTTTTGTGGCAGCATAATTTACCCCTTTCTGTGCCAAAGTCAGGTTTAACCCTGCATAGTGAAGATCATCCTTTCTCCTGGTGTTATAGCTATGCTCACTGCTATTACTTTTGAACTGGGTTGGATTATTAACAACAAATTTCATAAGTGAATCTATATACTGTGAGGTTACTGTGAGGATCCCTAGATCCTTAAATAGATGTCTGCAGGATGACCGTGGGTGGCCTCCAGCAATTATTCTGATTACACGTTTTTGAGCAATGAATACTTTTCTACTCAACGATGAATTACCCCAGAATATGGTGCCATACGAAAGCAGTGAATGAAAGTAGGCATAGTAAACTAATTTACTGAGATTCTAATCACCAAAATTTGCAATAATCCTAATAGCATACGTAGCTGAACTCAGACGTTTCAGCAGACCATCAATGTGTTGCTTCCAGTTTAACATGGACACACCTAAGAATTTTGAAAATTCTACCTTAGCTACAGATTTCTGTTCAAAGTCTATATTTATTACTGGAGTTGTGCCATTTACTGTACAGAACTGTATATACTGTGTTTTATCAAAATTTAAAGAGAGTCCGTTTGCTGAGAACCACTTAATAATTTTGTGAAAAACATCATTTACAATTACATCACTTAGCTCTTGGTTTTTGGATGTTATTACTATACTTGTATCATCAGCAAAAAGAACTAACTTTGCATCTTCATCAATGTGGAATGGTGCCATTAATGTATATCAAGAACAGTAAAGGACCTAAGACCGAACCCTGTGGGACCCCCTACTTGATAGCCCCCCCCCCCCCCCCCAGTTTGAGGAATCAGCTGTTGTTTTAACATTACATGATCCACTTATTTCAACTTTCTGCATTCTTCGAGTTAAGTATGAATTAAACCATTTGTGCACTGCCCCCTCAAACCATAATGTTTTAGCTTATCTAAAAGAATTCCATGATTTACACAATCAAAGGACTTTGAGAGATCACAAAAAATACCAATGGGTGATGTCCGGTTATTCAGAGCATTTAATATTTGATCAGTGAAAGTGTATATAGCTTTTTCTGTTGAAAAGCCTTTCTGAAAACCAAACTGAGATTTTGTTAGTACTTTATTTTTACAAATGTGGGAGGCTACTCTTGAATACATTACTTTCTCAAAAATTTTTGATAGAGCTGTCAGAAGAGAGATTGGGCGGTAGTTGTTGACATCCAACGTATCCCCCTTTTTATGCAATGGTTTTACAATGGCATATTTCAGTCTATCGAGGAAAACACCCTGCTCCAAAGACCTATTACATACGTGGCTGAGAATCCTACTTATCTGTGGGGAACAAGCTTTAAGTAATTTCGTCGACAGCCGTTACAGGAAGCAGATGGCACTGTAGACGCTGTCTCATGGGCCCTACACTGACTACTAGCACCGTCTATAGGGAAATTCCGGTTTCGTACTTGTACACCTGATAACACCACGTTGAAAACTCACTTAAATCCTGATAACCTGCCATTATAGCAGCAGTAACAGATCTAACAACTGCCTCAGACACTTGTCTTATATAGACGTTGCCGACCGCAGTGCCGTATTCTGCCTGTTAGTCTATCTCTGTATTTGAATACTCATGCGAGTACCAGTATCTTTGGCGCTTCAGTGTGTTTCCTGGGAGGGGACGGGGAGGAGGAAGGGCTATGGTTAGAAGCTCTTGTGTACGGAGTCCCGATACAAGATGAAGGGAGTCTTTGTGACTGTATTGCGGAAGGTCTGAAATAGTACGCAGTTTTCCGAGTATAAAACAACGCATCAGGTAGTGAAGTAGTAGGTCCTTGATGATAAAATATTGACAGCCGAGTCAATGTGTTGTTTTCTTCGCCCGTAGATGGCAAGTAAGAAGATTGCTGAAACGTTGCTGGAAAACAACACATTGACTCGGCTGTCAACCCGAGAAGATTTTATCATCGAGATTCGCCGAGAAAGGCTGCATTCTCATATACTAGGTCGACCAAAAATTTCAAAAATGTATAGTTTATGGGCATTATCATTTTTCGTTCGTTCTGAAATTAAGGTTGATCGTAATGTTGCACAGGGTCCACGCCCTTCTGACAGTTTGAAGTGTGTTAGAATAAGTGATGCATTATTTTGTTCTTCCTATTTTTCCGTCGTTAGTTACGGATCGTTAACACAGGCGTATTTTAAAAGGCACCGACTCACGGAACCAAAGTACAGGCATGTCTAGAAGGCTATGGTTCGAATGTAAACAAAGATCTGAGAATATATGATTTCGGAATTTCATACGCTTGTGGTTTTGTAGTTATTGTGTGTTGTTTTGTTTCTGTGTGTGTGTTTCCTGTGCTACAAATGCCGAGAGTAAAGAAATTTAGCCCCAAACGAAAGTTTCGCGGCAACCAGTTGCAAACACAACCGAATAATACACACCAGTTGCTTCAAAAGTCTCCCGCGGAAACTGTGTCTGCAGGCAGTGCTTGTAGACGTAAACTTTCACTTTCTGAATGTAATAAGAACAAGCCTAGTAGTATTGTGAGCAGAAAAAAGACAGAAATGTTATTGTGAACCTAAATATGCGGTCAAGACGTTTGGAGAGTGCTGTGAAATGTAAGTACTGCAATTGTGAAGATAATATTGACATTTCTGAGGACATATCAGCAAGGAAGGGTCTTTCAAGTCGGTTAGTGATTGCCTGTAACTCGTGTAAGATGTACAGTGATACTATAACATCGTCAGTAAGCGATAGCCGACATTACAGTGTAAATATTCAGCTTGCTTATGCAATGCAATCTATTGGAGGGGGAAGGAGAGCTGCCAAGACATTTTGTGCAGTGATGGATTTGCCTCCACCTCCACTGAGGTTTGACAGATACAATAAATTAATACATAATGCCTTATGTGGTGTAAGTGAATATTCAATGAAAAGAGCAACAGAAAAAGCAGTAGCCTTGTCTGAGAATACAGACATTGTTGCAGCATTTGATGGATCTTGGCAGAAGAGGGGTCTCTGAATGGGGTTGTAACTGCCTCATTTATTGGAACTGGTAAGATACTAGATTATGAATGTCTAACAAAGCACTGCTACGGTTGTTCAAGTAAATTTATTGGCACCTATGTTTGTGTAAAGAACTTCGATGGCCCAAGTGGAAACATGGAAACGAAAGGAGTTCTAAACATTTTTAGAAGATCAGAAATCAATCGTGATGTGAGGTATGTAGACTACCTTAGGGATGGAGACTGTATAGGACACACTACTGTTGTTAGTGACAGATCATATGGGGACACTCCGATAGAAAACTTGAATGTGTTGGGTATGTACAAAAAAGAATGGAAGCTCGGCTGAGAAAATTATGTAAAAACTTCAGTGGAAAAAAAACTGTCAGGCGGAAAACCCATAGGTGATCCAGGTTGTCTTACAATAGGTGAAACTGATTCTTTGACTCAATAAAATGGACTAGCAATAAGGAGAAATGTAGGAGATTTGGAGAACATGAGACGAGCTGTTTGGGCAACATGGTTTCAGAAAGTGTCAACAGATGAAACCCCACAGCATGGTTTGAGTCCACAAGGGCAAGATTCATGGTGCAAGTACTGGTTGAGTAATGCTGCAGGCATATTACTACCCACAAGCATTCCTTACCAGTTGCTGTAATGGAAGCAATTAGGCCTATAAATAGGGATCTGGCAAATAAAAATCTACTTAGAAAATGAATGCACGGTCTCCCTCACAATGCAAATGAAAGCATCAACAGCTGTAAATGGTAGAGAATACCCAAAACTGTATTTGTTGGGCTGACAGTGCTGAAGATTGGTGTAATGGGTGCAATAGTAACATTCAATGATGGTGCAGTTTCAGAAATCAATGTTATGAAGAAATTGAACATCCAGACAGGAAGGAATAGCTCTAATTGCTATTGATAAGCGGTGGGTAACCAAAGCAGACAGCTGCAGAAGCTGCTACC
Organism: Schistocerca cancellata; assembly: GCF_023864275.1. Lineage (NCBI taxonomy): Eukaryota > Metazoa > Arthropoda > Insecta > Orthoptera > Acrididae > Schistocerca > Schistocerca cancellata. The sequence goes on from NC_064632.1 coordinate 112,010,124, forward strand.
AAGGAGTCAAGAATAAAGAAAAGAATGAAGAGAAAGAGTATGGAGGATAAGGAAACAGGAGGACAACTGGAGTATGCAGCCGGAATGTTCTAAATGAGCATAATGGTAAGTCTTTTACGATTTACCGGAAACTTGAATTTTCATCATCCCGGTAAACTTTTCTCCTAAATGACTGAAGTTAAACTCACAAAAAGTGGTAGATATATTTAGAATGACCTCCTCTACCTCCCTTGCTTACTTTTTTTCTGAAAAAATTATAACATGATGATGATGTCGGTGACATTTAAGTTACATTTTTAAATATTTTTGTTGTAGTAACGTAAATTACTTGTCTTTTTCACAGATCAGCATTAGGAAAGAAAACTGGAGGCATAAAACACTCATGTGAATGTTGTCTGTGACTCTTTTTCCAAGCTGTGCAGTCAGTGTTTCCAAAGAAACAGTGAAATAGTGGTCCCTTTTTGATACTATTATAAATATTGTTGTCAGAACCAAAATATAATACATATCTCAATGATTTTTTGGAAAATGCTTTGAATAATGACCCTAATTGTGTGTCAGAGTTTTGAGCTATCTCTCATTTATAGATCAGTTGCACTATGAGGGGGAATATAATGCTAAAAATGCAGCCCGTTCAGGGCCGTGTCCCCTTAAACCAACAAGACTTCTATCTGTGGAGGCATTTTAAAGATCTTGTGAATGGAACCCGGTACAAATTGTACAGAGTCTTCTTACCAGTGTTGTGAAATGCTGTGAAAAAATGCTCAGTTTCGCAGGGTTGCACTAGCGCATCAGGGATTCAATGCACTAGCTGGTTGATCTATGTGTCCTTGTTGACGGAGGTCATTTTGAAACATTTCATTTAGGAAAGTGTTTCATATTGTGCTGATACGTTATTTTCCTGTGTGTTTCCCAAGATTAACGTAATTATCAAAATAATTACAAACTAAGGCACTTCCGGACCTATGACCATGTGACATTTTTCTTCGTCTACGTGCGAGAAATGTTTCCTGAAGGTCTGACCGTACCTTTTCGTTATTCACTGGAGCAAACTCTGACCCACATGTGAATAAACGCAATATAACTTTGTTTTATGCTTCAAAGTGTCAACAGCATACGCAAGCTGCAACCGAATAATTAAAGAGGGATTCAACAAGAGTTACCCAAGACAAAACTGAAAATAAAATCCTTACAATAGCCGTGATGCAGCTACTCAAATGTTCTTGTTCTCTGTAACCTACAACACCTAATAAATAGAAAAGACCTGAGCTAGTATGGTGGTAGAAATCATCTTCACGTCTCTGCCTCCGAAAACTTTGTTTAATAAAGATCTCCTCACCGCATAAGGCAGCTTATTATCTTGAATATTTTTTGTGTGTGCTCTTCTGCAGCTTTACCCTAAACTGTATAAAAAGCATACTGTTAAATAATAATGAATCAGAGTTATTTTTTTATATTTTACTAGCTGACAAACCCGTCATTGCTCGGGTATTCATTTTACCTGTATTTTATTAGAAACGAAAAAAAATGTCCTTAGAGTAATATCGACTACAGTACCCGGACAGACTCTGTACTCTGCGCTCAGCTGCTTCGCGTGTCTACAACACGGTTTTGTACGTAAATGTCTCCATGGCAACATCATAGCTCTGTAGACGGCTGTGGTTTTGACCCACAGGAGTCTGCGCTTCGCAGTCGAAAGATATCGAAAGCGCAGCCAGTTGTCTATGATTTTCTTAAGATGAATCGACTGTAGGAGTGTCTTATTAGTAAAAAATAAAAGTATTAAAAATTCACGCATGATGCAGCAGTTTTTCACGCATCTCAGTGCTTATGACGTCGTATCTCTTGAACTATTTTCCTACTATGATATATTTGTATATTTGTGTAATATGTTGCGAGTAGAGTTTATAGTAAAGAAGTAATTAAATTAAACGTGCATGATGCGACAGTTTACCACGCATCTCAATGTTTATGACCTCTGATCTCCTGATCCACGTGTCATAGAACGATATAATTTCGTAGGTACATCCAGCGACGTATGTGGCTACTGTCTCTGAAATATGTTGCGAACAGAGTTAGTAGCACAGAGGTAATAAATTTAAACGACACGCATGATGCGGCAATTTTTCACGCAAGTCATTGTCTGTGACACATCACAACTATGATAGGTAGGTGGTTCTTACACCCACAGATATTGTTTGTTGTCAGACAGTAAGTGATATGTGTACCAAGTTTGTCTGAAATCCGTCCAGTGGTTTAGGGGGAGATCTGGAACACACACACACACACACACACACACACACATACACACACACACTTATTTATAATATGTAAGGATTTTCTGCTACCGATTTTGAGTGCTGGCTCAGTCTCAATCAGGACGTTATAAGATAAAATCACCGACAGCAACAAATAAAATATAAAAAAGAGGCTCTGGTGGAATGCATTCCACACAGCTTATTTTATCACAGTTTTAAATGGAGTTAATGGAAATGTAGTACATTCGAGAATGTAGTTCTTACGTGAGCACTTGTGGAGCTGAGGAAAATTTGGAAGATGAACTTGAACAGACCAGTAAGAATGAAAGTAGGCTCGTAGTAATCCCAAATTATGTTCACAACTAACATGAATCCATACACATTACAAAAATGTGTGTATGTGTGTGTGTGTGTGTGTGTGTGTGTGTGCGTATGTGCTTGTGTGCGTGTATTTGTGTATGTATGCGTGTGTGCGTGTGTGTGTGTGTGTGTGTGTGTGTGTGTGTGTCCCTAAACCACTAGACCGTTTTCATCGATCGAAACGTGGTACACGTATTCCTTACCGTCTGGCAACAATCGCTGTCGGGGTAAGAACCACCTGCCTATCATAGTTCAGGAGAAACGACGTCATAAACAATGAGATACGTGAAAATCTGCCGTATCAAGCGTAACACTAAAATTTATTATTTCTGCGCTGCTAACTCTATTTGCAATAAATTTCGCAGACAATATCCATATATATCGCTAAATGCACCTACAAACAAATATCATGGTACCATACATAGTTCAGGAGATATGACGTCATAAACACTGAGATGCGTGAAAAATTGCCACATTGTGCATGACGTTTAAATTTATTACCTCTCTGTTACAAAGTCTATTCGCAACTTATTTTTTCAGACAGTATGTACATATGCGGATCTAGTGCAGCAGGGGATACAACCCGTTGGCTTTGAACAATGACGTCATTCCTTAGTCATAGATCGTAATGTCTTCACTTCGAGGCATAGATAATAGCGATCGCTTGATATTCGGTACATCATTAAACGTGTGATTTAATTAACTTAATTGTTTGTTTTTTATTCGGCCGGTACTTAATATTTTTCGTAATGATATTGAGGTAATATGGATTGTGTTTTTTGGCTTTAAAAAAAAAATCTCACGAGATAGAATAAACTGATCCTACTTTATTAAGCAATCAATAAAAAAACTAAACTAAAACATAACAGCTTTTGCTGTTATGTTTCAATTTCGTGTTTTTACTGATTGCTTAATAAAGTAGGATCAGTTTATTCTATCTCGTGAGATTTTTTTTTTAAAGCCAAAAAACACTTTATCACCTACTGAAGGCAGCTACAACACTACGAAGAATCGCTTCTCGGCTTTTGACAAGATATTGCTTAATAAAGTAGGATCAGTTTATTCTATCTCGTGAGATATTTTTTTAAAAAGCCAAAAAACACTATTGCTTAATAAAGTAGGATCAGTTTATTCTATCTCGTGAGTTTTTTTTTTTAAAGCCAAAAAAAGCACTTCTTAGCTACTGAAGGGAGCTACAACACTAAGAAGAATCGCTTCTCGGCTTTTGACAAGATCAATGTTTATCTCTCTCGCATTCCTTTGTTTCTCAACATTCTCCTCAGCTCTTTCATCTTTGTAATACATGCTCTCAGGCGACTTGTGACGTCATTGTACAAAGCCGACAGGTTGTATCCCCTGCTGCACTAGACCCTACATATGCAGTTGATTGTACTTACACAAATATATCATTGTTGACACAAAGTTCAAGAGATACGACGCCATGAACACTAAGACGAGTGAAAATTGCCACATCTCGCTTGAAGTTTTACTACATTTAATCTTTAATAGTAAGACACTCCTACACTCGAGTTAACTTAAAGAAATCCCTAACATATGGAAGCGCTTTTGATAGCTTTCAATTGCAAAGCGCAAACGGCTGTAATTGAAAACAATGGCCATCTGTAGAACTATCAAGAGACGTTGCCGTAGAGACGTTCACAAAGTCGCTTTGCAGAAACGCGAAGCAGTTGCGTCCAGGGTACAGAAACTGTGTGGGATATTACACAACAAACACAGTTCTTTAACTGTTTTCGTTTCTAACATAAAAACTGGCAAAATGAATACGCGTGCAATGCCGAATTTATCAGCTAGTGTTCAATAAATGAATGCAAGATACCAAATTTCAATACAAAGCCAATTAAAAGGACCATGTGTCTGTACCATACCAACGACAAAGGCCTACTACAGACAAACGAAAATCACGATATATTACCATTAACGCCAGAAATATTATTTGACGAGTGGAAGAAAAATAACCTGAGCAGATTGAAACCTTGGAAGACTGAAATACAGCTGGGTATTGATCCAACGTGCTCTGAAAGTCTGAGTGTACGAACAAAGGCCTTAAATTGCCCACATTATCCTCGACTGCAACAATATAGTGCTGAAAGACATCTACTACTGTGTAATCAGAAATCTACACAACTTAGAATTACGTAAATGCAGCTCAAGTGTGCGAGCCGGTAGCCGTCTCACCGAAAGTCGTAAAGAAGTTGAATATTTACACAAAAAAGTTCTTACTGGAAGTTTGAGTGACGCAGCAGTATTCTGCAAGGATTCAATTAATTAGTGTAAACATCTAACGGCTGTACTCATCTATTCTGAAAAGAAACGAAATTAAGAGCTATAAAGCTGAAAAATATCCGAGCGACCTGAATTGTTATACGTCCGATTTGCATGCAGCCCACAAAAAATACCTTTCTTGCAGCTCCTCTAATCTCTTTTCGGCACTGTCTGTGCAGGACGGGAAGTGTTAGACCTAGGAACTATTATCCAGTGTGGCGTTTCTCACGTAACAGTGGAAGATCTGTTAAAGAAGTTTCCAGATTTATTTCTTGTTAAAAGAGTACTTAGGGAGAGACACCAGACGTCTGGAGAGCCATTACGGCCTAATTAGGGAATAATTTATAGGAGGATAGGAAAGTACGTGTTGTCGGGTCGAGAGCCAGCAGCAGAGAGAGCGAGACCAATTCGACCTGAAACTCTGCTCCCTGCATTCGACTCCCCACGTGATACCTTCCCTACACTTCCATTTGTCGAGGGTCGTGAGCGACGCTCAGCAAGGCGTCCGTCATTCAGAACTATGTTTAACATGGCATCACATGCCTGTATGTGTGTGGGGGGGGGGGGGGGATGGGGGGGAGCTGCTGAGAGAGCGGTACCTGAACAAGCAGTAAACTCTACCAAAATACCAGTTCAGAATAAAAAAAATTTAATAAATTATGCCGATTTCCTCCAAATGTTTGGACATCTACTCAAGTGATATCACTAAAACAAAGTCGTTACCACAAATGACCACCAAAGAACACTGCTCTGCATGGTAATCATCCAAATGCAAATCAATCCCACAATACTACAAAACACTGTATCCTCAATGTCTGTAAACTCATTTTTATTATAATATGCAACATTTTAAAAAATTACCTTTCTCATTATTATGTGGAGTTACTAATACATGGAACTCTATACATAAATCATTCAGTAATCCTCAGTCAAAAGTAATTTTCTTGTGATTATGAGATTTTGCAAACATATTAGGGCTCCCAAAATTCTACGATAAGTCGAAGTTTCCTCGTTTTATGAAATGCGTTCCGACCTATCAACCGCCGTTCGTTTGGCGAGTAGTTTTGCATGCATAAGCTTGTTAATGGACTAACCAGTTACAAAAAAATACAATTAACAGTTTCAAACGTTGCATAGAAACCTCCACGTCAACAGCATATCATTAATAAGTTCACTGTACTCATGATGGTATGTGGAGATATGTACAATTCGAAACTTGCTTAACACTATTGTTAGTTTGCTCAACATCACATATCTAAGGTAATCATGACTAATTAATTTTGCATTTGTAGATAGATTATTGAAAAAAAGCACAAAAAATAAGAGACAAGTTAATAATAAGAGTTATATCACTACAGGTTAACTAAAACAGTCTGAAGAAGTTCAATCAGTAGAAACCTTCTGATTCAGAGTTAATGATGTTTTGAAGCCAAAAATTTAGAGCACATTTTCGTCAGCGAATAAATATTCGTAATGCTTGCCAATAAGAAGTGACAAAAGTAAATGAATGAGAGTACAAGGTTAGAAGACTAAGTGCTGTGATGGAGGGCTTCCCACGTAGGCTTTGGAAACTTCCTGAAACAAATGTAGATCTGAATCCCAAGATCAATGACACTAATGGCAGTACAGACTATACAATTAGCAAAGCTCCTTCGTGAAACCGCCAGAGAGATTGGATGCTGGATTGTATGAACAAATGTCTGAATACTTCAGTTGTGTAAAGCATGCTTTCAAACTATGCCCCTGGTCTGTGGCTAGCTGTCTGATGTCACAGTGTCAACATGGCCAACTTGATGAAGAAGGCGACACCTACGTGCAGCTTCCCTTAATGGAGTGGGTCACCTCATCAGCAACAGAAATACAGAAATAACCTTGAATAGTTCTTGGAAGAGGACTAAACGGATCAACTGTGGCAATTTCTCTCAGTGCACGAGGTGACACAATTGGTGGTTTCACCTTTTGACAAAGTTTACATGAACCTAAAACCTTGTGAAAGAATTCCTCCATATTCAGAAAGTAACATATTCATGAAGTTTATGAAAACATTTCCTTGCACCAAAATGTACATAACTCAAATGTATCTATCAGATTAATTTGATATTTTGTCAGAAATGTAGACACTCTACTGTGAATAATCTTCAGTACTTTTCTTAAAGGAAATGTCATATATCTCCAAGTACAACTGTCCAATAGCAACATTGTATTAATCTCTATACTTCTCCTTGACCTCTTTCCATGACTAATCTTTGTCTTGTCACTTAGCGATGTTCTCAAGTGACTCTATAATGAAAGCAAATTTCTGTAAGCACTTGACAGTAAAACGGTTTTTCTCAAAACTCTCCTCAACCGCATGGTTCACTCCTAGAGGAGATCTTGAAAGAGCATCAGCAACAACGTCATATTTTCCAGGAGTGTACCCAATCTTGAAAGAGAACTCTGGTAGAGTCAATGAATGCCCACCTGACAACGTCCACGAATTAACGTTGCACTCAGCAAAAATTCAAATGCTTCATTGTTTATATAAAACTTAGTCATCTGACCAAATAATTAACATCTGCACTTAGGGAACCCCTCACAGTAGCTGGAACTTCAAGCTCAGTAACTGTGCAGCTCACACTAAGTGAGCACTCAGCACACAAAAGCACCAGTATAATGCTCCATGGCTCCATCTACCACAAAGTCTTTCAAGAGCTCAGCACCAAGACATGTCTTAGAATTGCATAGGATTAGATAGAAATCTGGGTGAGATGACTGAGGTCTCCCAAAAGAGCTTGTTTTATACACAGAAATTCTGCCTGTCCTTGGATATCCCAATCTCTTCCCTGCTATTGCACATAAAATATCCAGATTTATAAAACTATTACAACAATTAATTAATCCCAAGAATGCTCAAATCTACCACCTCATTTTAAGAACAGGAAAGCCTCTAATCACTGAAACCTTCTCTGGAGAAGATAGAATCCCTGATGCAGTCACAATGCGCCCAATAAATTTCACTTGACATATATCAAGCTCTGATTCTTCTAAATTTACAGTGACGCCACAGTCCGGCCCCGGTAGCTGAGTGGTCAGCGTGACGGAATGTCAATCCTAAGGTCCCGGGTTCGATTCCCGGCTGGGTCGGAGATTTTCTCCGCTCAGAGACTGGGTGTTGTGTTGTCCTAATCATCATCATTTCATCCCCATCGACGCGCAGGTCGCCGAAGTGGCGTCAACTTGAAAGACCTGCACCAGGCGAACGGTCTACCCGACGGGAGGCCCTAGACACCCGACATTTCATTTCATTTCAGTGACACCATACTATTTGGAAATGTTCAACAACCAATCCAAAACGTCATTACCCTTTTCTCAGTTATTCTCTGCATTCAACAGATCATCAACGTGGATAGTTAACCTCTTTCTCAAATCTACTGAAAGCATGCTATTAAAACCTCTAACAAATGCAGCGAAACTGACGTTCAACCCAAAGGATAACTTGTGAAATTGACAGCAAGAGTACACAAACTGTGAATATCGCTTACTTTCAAGCAGTTCTGATGTCGAATAGTTGGGTTCCATGTGTGTGTGTAGTATGTAAACACTGCCATTCATGAACACGAATCCAAATGTATTACGAAGAGACGCCCTGCATAACGAACTTGAACCTCGAGCAAAACCAGGTTACTAATGCGCAGCCACAGAGAAGGCGACGATTAGACTTGTTCGCCAGCACTGGTAGCAAAAGACTGTATGCGTCAAACATCTTAAAATTACATGCTAAATATTATTAAACCTGAAGTTAATTAACTACACAGACCTATGTGAGTGGACTTGTAGTTGTTATGGACGGTGACATAGTAATGTAGTGACAGGATGTGTTACAAGTTAGTTGGTAACAAAAATTAAGCTGTTTCAGGCAGAAGGCATACTATGCTACAACTGTTCAATGAAATGTATAGTAGAGTGCTTTTCCCAAATCCACACGATTTCAGTTTATGTGAGCTTGTAATACTTTCAACAGAGAGCAAACATATGCCTTCCGTTGATTAATTAATTGTTAGCTGATTTTCTCCACAGGAAGCTATTACCATTATTTGTTTTTGATGCGTGTATGCAGTTGTTTATGAGTCCCTGCCATCTGATGCTGGGTGGCATTTCTACAGGCTGTACCTTATATGTTGTTCCGATGGTCCCTCGATCTATAAACCTGCTACACTTGTGCGTGGAGCAACGAAACATTGTGAAGCAAGAGTTTACTTCAGAAACCAATTTTGATAGTAAAACGAAAAATTAGCTACATCAAAGACATTTGTTAATGTGGAACTTGAAAAAAAAGAGATGTATATTATTTGTTATCTCTCCATTCTAAAAATAGTAAACAATTATGATCTAATGAAAATTATATGAACAAAATAGTTTCTTGTAATCACTAATTCAATGTAAAACAAGAGTAACTCAATGTGTGATAAAATTGTGCGAGTGAAAATTTTATATAAATGAAAAATCTTTCATGTGTGAATCTGCAAGTTTAACTGTCTGAAAATAATATCATGAGAAATATTTTACGTACACTGAGTAAATATTCTGTGAGGCTAAAGACCCTTTTCCCCGTTTTCCGTGGTGTTCACCGAATGGTGGAGCAAAGTAAAGAAAACAAAAATCACATCGACGAGATCGATGCTGTATAATGTAAAAAGGTCAAACGTATTGTTATTCAAACGTATTATTATTTCACAATGAAATAATTCTCTGAACATATCTACGTAAAAATCCACTTTTATTGTGTCATAAAATCATGCTGCGGGTAAAATCAAAATGATTACAGGTCTCGTTTACTTGGTAAATGAAGTCTGTCACCATTCTGGACGTTATAATATATAATATAAACGATCACGTAGCATTCCACAGACTCTGGACGCGCGCAATTTAAAATCTCTAGCAGCTCCTGGTTACGACTCATTAGTTGGAAAGTATCATTAAAGCATATCATGGCAATGTTTAACTTCCATTCACATCTTGTTCTTTCCCTTGACTGATCGACTTGAAGGTACATGCGTTTCATCCTACAAATAATTGTTTTTAACGTTTGAATTATGTAAGTGTATAATAATTACTTGTAGTGAAACCGTATTTAGAGAAATTCAGATTTGTTATTAAAAGATGTTAGCAAATCGAAGGTGCAGATTATATTACTGCGAAAATTATAGTGCGTGGTGTGTCCACGTTTGTAGCTGGAAGGCAGTTAATTGAGACGGAATACGCTTATTTTCATTACGGCGATAATTCGAGCCTGTTACTTCGTTCTCAGACTCAGATATTATTTTCGCAATACTTTATGAAACAATTACGTTTCAGTTTTCCATGGTTTCCCTAAATCGCTTAAGGCAATTGCCCGGATGGTTCCTTTGAAAGAGCACGGTCGATTTCCTTCTTCACCCTTTCCTAATCCGAGCTTGTGCTCCGTATCTAAAAAAAAGTTCAAATGTGTGTGAAATCTTATGTGACTTAACCGCTAAGGTCATCAGTCCCTAAGCTTACACACTACTTAACCTAAATTATCCTAAGGACAAACACACACACCCATGCCCGAGGGAGGACTCGGACCTCCGCCGGGACCAGCCGCACAGTCCGTGACTGCAACGCCCTAGACCGCTCGGCTAATCCCGCGCGGCGCTCCGTATCTAATGACCTCGTTGTTGACGGGGCGTTAAACACTAATCTCCTACTCTTCTATATTTAAACGTATTAAGCAATATGAGACACGATCACAGATGTTTACTCAATATACTGAACGTCGTTTTTCTTCCACTCATTTTATTGTATTGCAACAGCCTTGCCGCGCGCAGTGGACGCGTGGTTTGAGGCGTCATGTAGCGGATTGCGCGGCCCCTTTCGCCGGAGGTTCGAATCCTCCTTCGGGTATTGGTGTGTGTGTTGTTGTTAGCATAGGCAAGTTTCAGTTAGTTTAAGTAATGTGCAAGCCTAGGGACCGATGACCTTAGTTTGGTCTCTTAGAAATTCACACACATTTGAACTTTTTTTTTTTTTGCAACAGCCTTAATTTAAATTTTTTTTTCTACAAATATGTACCGCATTTGAAGAGGAACATCTCCATAATGCACATTCACGAATGCATGTTACTTTCGTTTGAAATTTGTAATACAACAGCTCATCAATAAGTTTCGCTCACGCTCGGGAGTTGTCAATACTGGAAGAAAAACAATACGACATTGCCCTCTCACATAGTCTAATCTCGCAATGTCCGCTCTACATACAAATTAAGCAGATCTTAAAATACAGGGTGATTCAAAAAGAATACCACAACTTTAGGAATTTAAAACTCTGCAACGACAAAAGGCAGAGCTAAGCACTATCTGTCGGCGAATTAAGGGAGCTATAAAGTTTCATTTAGTTGTACATTTGTTCGCTTGAGGCGCTGTTGACTAGGCGTCAGCGTCAGTTGATGCTAAGATGGCGACCGCTCAACAGAAAGCTTTTTGTGTTATTGAGTACGGCAGAAGTGAATCGACGACAGTTGTTAAGCGTGCATTTCGAACGAAGTATGGTGTTAAACCTCCTGATAGGTGGTGTATTAAACGTTGGTATAAACAGTTTACAGAGAATGGGTGTTTGTGCAAAGGGAAAAGTTCTGGACAGCCGAGAACGAGTGATGAAAATGTAGCACGCATCCAGCAAGAATTTGTTCGCAGCCCAGGAAAATCGACTCGCAGAGCTAGCAGAGAGCTGCAAATTCCACAATTGGCACTTATCTGTCCGTAACTACCTGAACGTCAACTACCCGAGGCGATGGATCGGCCGCCAGGCACTTCATCACTGGCCTCCAAGAAGCCCTGATCTTACCCCCTGCGATTTTTTCTTATGGGGGTATGTTAAGGATATGGTGCTTCGGCCACCTCTCCCAGCCACCTTTGATGATTTGAAACGAGAAATAACAGCAGCTATCCAAACTGTTACGCCTGATATGCTACAGAGAGTGTGGAACGAGTTGGAGTATCGGGTTGATATTGCTCGAGTGTCTGGAGGGGGCCATATCGAACATCTCTGAACTAGTTTTTGAGTGAAAAAAAAACCTTTTTAAATACTCTTTGTAATGATGTATAACAGAAGGTTATATTATGTTTCTTTCATTAAATACACATTTTTAAAGTTGTGGTATTCTTTTTGAATCACCCTGTATTACTGTCTCTGTAAGTATTTTTGTACCTTAGTGAGCAGGATTCTGCTAGACGCATATCTGTATCACTAAACGACTAACGAGGCCTATAGTGTACCTGCCCTCAATGTTGTCATAACACAATGAGACAAGTAGTACGATTGGAAACTGTGTATACGTCTGGATGAAGCAAAACTCGTGGCGTGCATATACCTAGCCTACATTCACTCAGTATTCGAGAACGAGAGCATTCAGCGATTTCCGACAAACTTTAAGCACAAATTCAAATGTTTTCTGAACTTTTTCTCGCTTAAGTGGTTAGTATCAAATATTTAACACTTTAACTCATTTGTCCGCCGCTCGTGGTCTCGCGGTAGCGTTCTCGCTTCCCGAGCACGGGGTCCCGGGTTCGATTCCCGGCGGGGTCAGGGATTTTCACCTGCCTCGAGATGACTGGGTGTTTGTGTTGTCATCATCATTTCATCATCATCCAGGAAAGTGGCGAAATTGGACTGAGCAAAAAGATTGGGTAATTGTACGGGCGCTGATAACCACGCAGTTGAGCGCCCCACAAACCAAACATCATCATCATCACTTTAACTCATTTGTAAAGTAACCAGACGTTTGAAGCTTTTTGAGCTGAAAATTCAAGCAAAGAAAAATTTAAAAGTAAAATAAAATTGCTGAAAGGAAGAAGCCGATATTTGTGAAACAAAGTACCTTCATTGCCATCTGAAGCTAAAAGCGGTGGCAGTTCACAGCTTGCAGATGTGAACAGCTATGTGTTTAAAAGCGTATGCGACACGTTTTAAGAGATTTATCACAACTTGTTTGATTAGCGTTTCCTTTCGTAAAAGTTTTCATTTAGTCGATTAGATTAGCCCCTTATTGTAAGAATGTCCATTTCGAGTCGTACTAGTAAGCAGATATCGTTTCGCGTTTAATATGTTTCAATATGGCGTCGAGCGCAACGTTTGACTTCATACAATGAAAGAGGCCGCCTCCAGCCTATCTTTCTGTATACCGTCTACTCTGTACTTTGACCAAGGCTGCTGCAGACCTATACGACAATAAGTAAAATTTCGATTTTTTTCTATTCTTCCTGGTGTTGCACTGTTCAGGACCAGAATTTTAAAAGTAATTGAAGCGGTAAAACTTTGAGTTCTTATACGAGTTGTATTCTGAAAGTAAGGCCCGATCGGTCACGAAATGGGAACCACAGTGAAAATCAAAAGCGTTTTATTTGCAGTAGTCAGCCACACCTTCTAGCAACGTCTGTACATAGTACCGCTCCGTTTGAGACATTTGTCGCAGCGTTGTACCAACTTTTCAGTACCCTCGTCATAGAAGGCAGCCGCTTGCACATTTCGCCGATTCTCTTCGCTGATCTGCAGATTTTTGTTTGTGTCAAAACGATGACTTCATAGTCAGCGGTTCATGTCAGCAGAGATGAAAATCAGAGGAAGCAAAGTCCGGGCTGTACGGAGGGCGGTCAAACATTTCCCATCGAAAACGCTGCAGGGACGTCCTCATTGCGCCTGCAGATTGCGGCCGAGAACTGGCATGAAGAAGGAAATGCTTGACAGTTATGTTGCGTGGGCTGCATCAAATCAGGCGGAATCTATCACAGGCACTCATACTTGGCGGAAGACACTGTTGTCTAGGTATCTTTACATGCTCACTGTGCGCTCAGAACTGAAAAACCAGACGTGACGCGATCACGGGCATACTAGAGACACTGACCAACACATCTACGCAAAGCTTTATCGGATTTTCACTGTGGTTTCCATTTTGCGACTGAACGGACCTTACTTCTACCAAAACTGCTTGCCGATGGAATATCACGACTGGATTCGTGATTTCCTGTCAGAAAGGTCACAGTTCGTAGTAATAAACGGAAAGTCATCGAGTCAAACAGACGTAATCTCCAGTGTTCCCCAAGGAAGTGTTACGCGAAGCGAAATGTAGTATGAGGAGAGCTATGCGAGAGGCGTTCAATGAATTCGAAAGTAAAGTTCTATGTACTGACTTGGCAGAAAATCCTAAGAAATTTTGGTCTTATGTCAAAGCGGTAGGTGGATCAAAACAAAATGTCCAGACACTCTGTGACCAAAATGGTACTGAAACAGAGGATGACAGAATAAAGGCCGAAATACTAAATGTCTTTTTCCAAAGTTGTTTCACAGAGGAAGATTGCACTGTAGTTCCTTCTCTAGATTGTCGCACAGATGACAAAATGGTAGATATCGAAATAGACGACAGAGGGATAGAGAAACAATTAAAATCGGTCAAAAGAGGAAAGGCCTCTAGACCTGATGGGATACCAGTTCAATTTTACACAGAGTACGCGAAGGAACTTGCCCCCCTTCTTGCAGCGGTGTACCGTAGGTCTCTAGAAGAGCGTAGCGTTCCAAAGGATTGGAAAAGGGCACAGGTCATCCCCGTTTTCAAGAAGGGACGTCGAACAGATGTGCAGAACTATAGACCTATATCTCTAACGTCGATCAGTTGTAGAATTTTGGAACACGTATTGTGTTCGAGTATAATGACTTTTCTGGAGACTAGAAATCTACTCTGTAGGAATCAGCATGGGTTTCGAAAAAGACGGTCATGTGAAACCCAGCTCGCGCTATTCGTCCACGAGACTCAGAGGGCCATAGACACGGGTTCACAGGTAGATGCCGTGTTTCTTGACTTCCGCAAGGCGTTCGATACAGTTCCCCACAGTCGTTTAATGAACAAAGTAAGAGCATATGGACTATCAGACCAATTGTGTGATTGGATTGAGGAGTTCCTAGATAACAGGACGCAGCATGTTATTCTCAATGGAGAGAAGTCTTCCGAAGTAAGAGTGATTTCAGGTGTGCCGCAGGGGAGTGTCATAGGACCGTTGCTATTCACAATATACATAAATGACCTGGTGGATGACATCGGAAGTTCACTGAGGCTTTTTGCAGATGATGCTGTGGTGTATCGAGAGGTTGTAACAATGGAAAATTGTACTGAAATGCAGGAGGATCTGCAGCGAATTGACGCATGGTGCAGGGAATGGCAATTGAATCTCAATGTAGACAAGTGTAATGTGCTGCGAATATACAGAAAGATAGATCCTTTATCATTTAGCTACAAAATAGCAATTGAATCTCAATGTAGACAAGTGTAATGTGCTGCGAATATACAGAAAGATAGATCCTTTATCATTTAGCTACAAAATAGCAGGTCAGCAACTGGAAGCAGTTAATACCATAAATTATCTGGGAGTACGCATTAGGAGTGATTTAAAATGGAATGATCATATAATGTTGATCGTCAGTAAAGCAGATGCCAGACTGAGATTCATTGGAAGAATCCTAAGGAAATGCAATCCGAAAACAAAGGAAGTAGGTTACAGTACGCTTGTTCGCCCTCTGCTTGAATATTGCTCAGCAGTGTGGGATCCGTACCAGATAGGGTTGATAGAAGAGATAGAGAAGATCCAACGGAGAGCAGCGCGCTTCGTTACAGGATCATTTAGTAATCGCGAAAGCGTTACGGAGATGATAGATAAACTCCAGTGGAAGACTCTGCAGGAGAGACGCTCAGTAGCTCGGTACGGGCTTTTATTGAAGTTTCGAGAACATATCTTCACCGAAGAGTCAAGCAGTATATTGCTCCCTCCTACGTATATCTCGCGAAGAGACCATGAGGATAAAATCAGAGAGATTAGAGCCCACACAGAGGCATACCGACAATCCTTCTTTCCACGAACAATACGAGACTGGAATAGAAGGGAGAACCGATAGAGGTACGGAAGGTACCCTCCGCCACACACCGTCAGGTGGCTTGCGGAGTATGGATGTAGATGTAGATGTAGATAGGCCGTCTATTGTTCCTGATGGATATTAACGACGTAGGAGACGCTCTGAGTAGCCCTCTTAGATTGTTTGCAGATGATGCTGTCATTTACCGTCTTGTAAAGTCACCAGATGACCAAAATGATTTAGATAAGATTTTTATATGGTGTGAAAAGTGACAATTGACCCTGAATAAAGAAAAGTGTGAAGTTATTCACGTGAGTACTAAAAGAAATCCGCTAAATTTCGATTACGTGATAAGTCACACAAATCTGAAGGCTGTAAATTCAACTAAATACTTAGGGATTACAATTAAAAATGATCTAAATTGGAATGATCAGATAGATACTGTTGAGGATAGAGCAAACCAAAGACTGCGATTCATTGGCAGAACACTTAGAAGGTGCAACAGGTCTGCTAAAGAGACTGCTTACATCGCGCTTGTCCGTCCTATTCTGGAGTACAGCTGTGCGGTGTGGGATCCGCATCAGGTGGGACTGACGGATGACATCGAAAAAGTTCATAGAAGGGCACCTCTTCTAGTATTATCGCGGAATAGGGGAGATAGTGCCACAGACATGATACGTGAATTGGACTGGCAATCATTAATACAAAGGCGTTTCTCGTTGCGACGGGATCTTCTCATGAAATTTCAGTCGCCAGGTTTCTCCTCCGATTTCGGAAACATTCTATTGGCACCTACATAGGGAGAAATGATCATCACGATAGAATAAGAGAAGTCAAGGCTCGCACAGAAAAAATTAAGTGCTGGTTTCTCTCGTGCGCCCTTCGAGGATGGAACGGTAGAGAGACAGTTTGAAGGTGGTTCGTTAAACCCTCTGCCAGGCACTTTATTGTGAATAGCAGAGTAATCGCGTAGATGAAGATATAGACGTAGACTTTCGGAATACGCCTCGTAAAAATTTTCTGTTGCTACTTGAAGTTTTATCGTTCCAGTTTGTTATCTTAGTGCCCGCACAAGACTGGAAAACGTCGGACGACGCTTATTTCACGAGGGTATCCTCACAGTCGTGCCGGTGTTTAAGAAGACCCGCGGACTTCCTCAGGTCTCCGGCCGCTTAAGAATCTAGAATTGGCGCGGGGTTGATCTTCAACGAACTCCGCGGACGGAGATGCGCTCCTCAAAAGGGGATGCAGGTGACACCCGAAACCGTGGCACTGCACGGCGAGGGAAAGGGCGTACTGTTGGCAAATCAAAGGGCAGCGTGCCGCCGCCATTGTACGACGGGCCAACCCCTTGCTTCCCGGTAATCGGGCGCGGCGCCGGCTAACGGTAAATATTTGTGCGTCGAGCTGAGCCGCCTTCCCGGGGGCCCGCGCTCGCGCCTGCGCCCTGGGCTGGCGGAATTTTAATCGCCATTGTGCGCCGCTGACGGCGTCATTAGGAACGCGGGGGCGTGGCGCCGGCCTTTCATGTCGCCGCCCTGAATGCCGCGCCGGGTGTCAATTACTCTCGCCTCGCGCGCCGATCGGCCGACGGCGCGCTCCACCCCGCACAGTAGCCGCCGACACATCAAAGGCGCCGGGCCGCGCAGACAGCTGCCGGAGACGAGATCCTACCCCTTGTCTTCTCTCCCCTCCCCTTCCGCTCCATTCTTTACCTTTTCTCGTTTTGCTTTCTTTGTTTTGGCGGGACGCTACCGGTCGGCGTACACTACACCGTCATCAATAAATCTACGCGGTTTCTGAGTTGGTCTCGTACTAGGGATAGCGGTTGTCACTGAAACAATCGGTTTACAGTTCCTGTGGTCTTCAGTCCGAAGATGCTGCTCTATTTTGTGCAAGCCTCTTCATCTCCATCCAGCAACATACATCCTCCTGAATCTTTTGGCCTCCCTCTAAGATTTTTACCCCCCCGCCCCGCCCTCCCACGACACACACTTCCCGCCAATATAAAATTCGTGATCCATTGATATCTCAGGACGTGCTCTATCAATCGATCCCTTCTTCTAGACAGACAAATTTCTTGTCTCGTCAATTCTATTCTGTACCTCCTCATTAGTTACCTGATATACCCATCTAATCTTCAGCATTCTGTAGAACCACATTTCAAAAGCTTCTATTCTCGTCCATCTAAACTGTTTATCATCCACGTTTCACTTCCATACATGGCTACACTCCAGCCAAATACCTTCAGAAAAGCGTTTCTGAAGAACAGAAGTTTGTTAACATCGAATATAGATTTAAGTGTTAGGAAAAGACTTCCTACCACTTAAATCTATATTCGATATTAACAGATTCTTCTTCCTCAGAAACGCTTCTCTTGCCATGGTCAGTCAACATTTTATATCCTCTCCACGTCGGCCATCATCAGTTATTTTGCTACCCAAACGGCAAAACTCAACTACTACCGTACTTGAAGTGTCTCATTTTCTAATCTATTTTCCTCAGCATCACCTGATTTAATTCGACTACATTCCATTATCCTTGTCTTGCCTTCGTTGACGTTCATCTAATAACCCACCTTTCAAGACACTGTCCATTCCGTTTAATCGCTCTTCCAATTCCTTTGCTGTCTCTTACACAATTACAAAGTCATCGACAAATCTCAAAGTTTTTGTTACTTCCCCCTGAATTTTAATTCAAATTTCATATTTTTCTTTGGTTGCAAGCTCACTCCCCGATCAACCACAGCTTCCCTTTCGTGCCCCTCGACTCTTATAACTGCCATGTGGTTTCTGTACAAATTGTAAATAGCCTTTCGTTCCCTTTGCCATCGTTAGAATTTGAAAGAGAGTATTCCAGTCAATACTGTCAAAATTTTTTTCTAAACCTGAAGTTCTGTAGCGAATCTTTCCCTTTCCTTAGCCTATCTTCTATGAGAAGTCGTAGGGACTTTATTGCCTCGCGTGTTCCTAGATTTCTCTGGAATCGAAACCGATCTTCTCCGATGTGAGCTTCTATCAGATTTTCCATTCTTCTGTAAAGGATCCGTGCTAGTAATTTGCAACCGCAACTTATTGAACTGATATTTCGGTATTTTTCTCACCTGCCAGCAGCTTCTTTCTTTGGAATTAGAATTATTACGTTTTTCTAGAAGTGTGAGGGTCTTTGGCCTGTATTGTACATATTACAGTACGCTGTCAGTAGTTATGAATGGATGTCTCCAACTCGGGGGCCTTGCATCGACTTAGATCTTTCAGTACTCTACTAAATCTTCTCCCAGTACCATATTTCCTATCTGGACCTCGTCTATATCCTCTTACTTTTTTATAACATTGCTTTCAAGTTCATCTCCCTTGTACAGATCTTCTATTAGCCTTTCCATCTTTCAGCTTTCCTTTCTTTACTTAAGACTAGTTTTTTTATCTGCGCTCTTGATATTCAAAGAGCTGTTTTCTCCAAAGGCCTCTTTACGTTTTCTGTAGGGGTATCCGTCTTTCCCCAGTGAAATATGCTTCTAAATCCTTGCCGTTGTCCTCTAGTCAATCCTTTTTCGGTCATATCGCTGTTTGTCCAGCCAGTTTAACTTGACCGCTAAAACAGCTCAAAATAACCAGTTTCTGAAATAACTGAATTTGAGTTTTTTATTCCTATTATTTCCTTCATAAACGTAGAACACGAAAAAATTTTACCTCTTTCAGTTTCAAGGTATATGAAATTAGATAGGCAAATATATTAAATTAAATTGGCAAATGAAAGAAAACTTAGTATGGTGTCACCGCCAGACACCACACTTGTTAGGTGGTAGCCTTTAAATCGGCCGCGGTCCGTTAGTATACGTCGGACCCGCGTGTCGCCACTATCAGTGATTGCAGACCGAGCGCCGCCACACGGCAGGTCTAGAGAGACTTCCTAGCACTCGCCCCAGTTGTACAGCCGACATTACTAGCGATGGTTCACAGACAAATTACGCTCTCGTTTGCCGAGACGATAGTTAGCATAGCCTTCAGCTACGTCATTTGCTACGACCTAGCAAGGCGCCATTATCATTTGCTATTTATCTTGTGATGCATGTACCGTCAGACCGATGTTCACCAATTATGGATTAAAGTTAAGTATTCCAGAAGCTCCGTACTTTTTTACTAGACTCAACTCCTTTAACTGTTCCAGACCTCACGCCAGCCTGCGTGAGCTTAAACGCGTGCCTTTCGGCTTCCTCCTAGTAGCTTGGCTGTCTTGCCAAGTCACAACGCTTAGTTCATCCACCATTGGCTGCTTTTCTCGGAAAGTGGAAGAGGTTGAACACTACAAAAAAATCACCACTATTCTGCTACTGATTCTAATTTTTTGAAACACTGCTCAAAAATCATGTTGTCGGCGAGCATACCACTGTTTGGTCGTTACGAGTAGTCAGTGCTAATGGGTAAAAACTGAGGGTGAAGATCTCGGTATTTCGTGTTAATTGTCCATTTTGAAGGGCCACAAGTAGATGAAGGCACATAATGAAGACCCAAGCAGCAAATCAGCAACTTTCTATTTTTATTGTATACCATCAATAAATTGTAGTTGTTTTATAATTATTACTGTTACAACAAGTCCCTTACTCTTTTATTATTCCATAGAAATGGCAGACAAATCTTTAATATTTTAAAGCAAATGAGGCATTGTACTTCAATGCTTTGTCAATATGTAAAAGTAATTCCAGACTAGGATTGGTGTCATTCTGCAATACAACCGATGTCCAGCGACGACAGAGAGGAACTATCGTATATATCAGGCGGGAGGGGGCGGGGACAATTCTTGCACACTGCACGTACACGCATACCTTAAGCCGTGACACACGATAACATTGACGTTATTGTCTCAGCAATACTGTATCACTTCTTATGCCATGTGTTTGTTGCTCGTTTTTGCCGGTATTGTTATCGAAATAGCACTGATCACTTGTCCCCATTTTCTACAATAACGCAATATCTCAAACCAATGACCAATGTAGATTTCATGAATAAAAATTACTCCTGCTTTAAAAAAGGTTTATTTAAAAACGAGAAATTTTAGCGCTGCTGCTATGACTACTTGTTTACTCGTTTATCATTAAAACATAAGCAACCTCTTTTAAGCGACACCTAGCGAATACCGACAAATACCCATTATTTAGTGCTAAAATGACGGCGTCGGTCGGTTTTTCCGTCCTCTATCTCGCACTACGAATCCAAAGGTCCCGTGTACTATCCCACGTCGGATGGTGACTTTTGTTCTGCCACTTATCGCTTCCTTCATTCGTGGCAATACTTTTTATACATAAAGAATTCTAAGTTATA
Organism: Schistocerca cancellata; assembly: GCF_023864275.1. NCBI lineage: Eukaryota > Metazoa > Arthropoda > Insecta > Orthoptera > Acrididae > Schistocerca > Schistocerca cancellata. Next base: position 112,031,236 of record NC_064632.1, read on the forward strand.
TAGGTCGAATAATGATATTAATTACAATAATCATTTTGTGACTGGAGCTCTCTTTTTGTCCGCGTCTGCCTTCTAACATACAGTGTACTGTGGAAACGTGACCCTGCACTGAGCAAACACAATACTTGTTCAGTAGAGCAGACATATTCGTCTCGAGTGAATCAGTAACTGTACTGATATTGAAAACAATTCTCTTTTGTTTTCATACTCCGTGAAATTATGTAATAAACAAATTTCTATTCATAATAAATAAGTTTTTCAGGTTGTGATATTTACATTGATAGCAGCAGTAACAGAAAAATATTAACAGGAAAAATATGTACCTTAGCATTAGATATTGATGATCAAGTGGCTGTCTGACATTTTCAGAAAACATTCAGAACTTGATTAGTTGCAGATATTGCAATGCCTGTACCTCAAATGTCAGATAGCTACTTGAACATCAATCCGTAACACTAAGTATATATTTTTCACGTTTGTATTTTTCTGTTAATACTTTTATCAATGTAAATACTATGTCAAAAACTATGATCTATGTATCATGATGCAAAATTTCCAAATATTATTTGACAGAGTAAATCAACCCACTGAAGATGGAAAACTTCTCTGAAACATGTTCACTTATTAAAACAAGAAGAATTGTGTTTGGTGAAGGCATAATCACATTTCCATTTTATATATTAATTTTTTATTATTGTTATTTTGTTGGATATATGATCTGTCTGTGAAAGTAATAAAGGTAGTTGTTTTTTGTGTCATACTCGTTTTGCTTCCTTTCATTTACGAAACGCCCACAGTGGCCTCTAATACAAATTTTTGTACATTTGCAACAAATGTGTCTCCAGACATAATGTAATGTTATAATTCTTTAGTTACTCTCTTGTTTTCGGTAAGAAACGACGTTTTAAAACCAAAATTTCCTAAGGTGAAATTGAGTTTTGGTTCTAATAATGATTTTTTAAATCTTGTATAATAGATGTGAATCCACCCGGACAGCATCGCGCGTTAGTACTCAACTTCCGGGATTCGGGGAGGCGCACCGGCCTCGAATCAAATCCACTCGGCGGGTTAACTAAGATGGGCGGTGTTCTGACCAGCCTGCATAAGATTCTTACGCGGTTTTCCACGTTCGAATAGGTGGATTCCGGGCTGATACGTACGTTCCGCCTCAGATGTTAGAAACATTCACACAGTTTTACAAGGGATACTACTAGACTTAAACAAGTGGAGTACACAAATTCCGTCCCGATGGGTGGAGGGGGGTGAGGGTGGGGGGTAGACAGGGTTTACGATAGGAAAGGCATCCGGCCACCCTCTACCACTAACATTACGAAATCCAATAATTAACAAGCCGGCCCCCTGAAGATACGGGATTAAAGGGCAGGAAAAAGAAAAGAAGTTATTACATTTTTGTCGTTTTCGAAATGTAAATTGTTGTTCTTCCTACATCAGGATGTAAGAATCTCGGGGTTTCGAACTCATTTCGCCTAAACACTTCGTTTTCACTGGGTTTTTATTTTTTTTAAGGTGTGTTGGTTTTGTGTGTGTGTGTTCCGTATGCTCACAATGCAGAAAACAGAGCAACAGACAAAGCAGACAAATACCAAGCAGCTGGTCTATACCAGTTTGAATGTTATAATTGGAAATCAGGATACCTGGAGATCACAGGCAGAAATTTTCAAAACGAGATACAAACAACACGTAAGAAGTGGGAATTATGACAGCAGCCTTACTACCTTCGTCGAACACTTCAAAAAGCATGAGCATGAACCATCTAAGATGGAATAGTACATCGAAAATATTAGAACATGGAACAGGAAACTGATATTATAGGAAAATTTTCACATACAAAGAGCCCATACAATGAGCAGAAAAGTAATAAATGACAAATGTAATATAAGTAAGAACACATCACCCACAAAGAATACAACAAACCGATGGTTAAAACATAACCAGATTAGATAATAACGTTATAAATCTCCCCACGGCTGACAACCTAAAAAAAGCAATACCCTCCACTCAGATTTCCGTTTGCCCAGAGCATCCCCCAAAACACACAGTAACACTTGTACGAACACAGCAGGTAAACAAACATCAAACTACGTACAGACACTACAGAGCCAACAAGGCACGATCGAAAATACAAGGCGACTGCTTACAACATTATAAATAGTAAATATACACAACAAAAAAAACAGTGAATATTAAGTATTGGGTGAAATGCGCTGATAAATGCCGAAAATCGTACATCCTGTGTGGTGCTCCAGATTTTAGTGAGCTGCACCGTCTTTATAGTCCGCTTAAGTGATTCCAGGTAGTCCATAAAAGTATATGATTTAAATTTGTAATTTCATGTGATGTGTATACTAAAATACTGTTGGTTTTCTGTCTGTTTCATGTCGCACGAAGAAGATCTTGGCAAGTGATTCATCGGTGGTGCACCGACGCAACAAATCGGCGGTGTGGGTCACTAACTACACCAGCGCCGACGGTCCGCGACGGCGGAACATCGGCTCATCATTGTCAGCATCCTCTCTATGTGTGATTGTAAAGTTGCTGTTTAAAATGCAATTATGAAAATGTATGAGTTCAGGAGAAGGTCTCTGGCTTGTATGAGCACTGTACGCCACGTCATTGTCTTGTAAATAAAAAGATTATTATTTAAATGTGTGTTAACAACGTCTATTGGGTAGCGTAATAACTGCATCAACGAACTATACAGAAATTTTAGCGAAACTGCATTTACTTCGAGATAACGTTTTAAAGTCAATGCCTGGTGCATTGATGGAAGGACAGGCCTTCTATCTTAACCTTTTGTTGAGTAATGAACACACTCAGTGGGCCAGAAAATTTTAAAATATGATGCAGAGCGGAATCTATAATAAGAGTATTGTCGATTTTTGAAGAAGGGTCAGAATTTAAGTTTTGTAAAATTAGGAAATGGAAAAACTGACTCTTTTTAAAGTGGCGTACTTTGAGCAATACAACGAAATAGTTTGATTTTATTGTTTGAGTATAAATTTGATCTTCAAGTGTAATCACAGAAAATTACGGCTACGCGATCGTTGCTTCCAGCCGTAGAATAAGTGAAGCTTATTTATTAACAGTTTCAGATTGTAGGTGTGTTTGACAGGGATGTCGACATAGGAATTTTAAACAGTCACGAATCTTACATTCTTGTGGCAGTTATTAACTACTATCTAAGAAGAAAACGGGTTAAAGCGATTTATTTCGATGTTACGCAGCAGAGCTGTTAAAGAGTATCTGTAGCCAATCGAATTTTATCGATGCGATGTATCATTGTTTTAGTGAAAAGGAAAATCAGTTCTTAAGAACGTTAATTAATTTTTCATACACCTGGAGAAAGAGTACAAAGTCTTATCATACCTAGTACACACCGGCTAGGCTCTTCGAGCTATAGAAGACAGAGAGGTATTCACTTATCCATGTTATGTCAAGTGAGAGAGTAGATAACCGCTGAGGACGCATCACGGCTAGTATGGGCACGGGACATCTCAGCGTACGCGGGACCACAGTATACAATTACAGGGCGATACACATGTCATAACAAGATCGAAAAATCGTAAGGAAAACTAACGTTACGAAACTCGTTACCAAAAAAGTTGTTCCTCACCGAAAAATAGGAGAACAGCGAAAATAGCGTAGTATAGTAATTTATCTGGAAACACATTATATGTGTGCAACAAAGTTAACAGGCCATTAATGACGCTTCGTAAATAAAAGGAAGCGAAACGCGTCTGTCATAAAAATAGCAGCCTGCTATTTAGTTGCATAATATGGGAGTAAGTAAGGAGCGACAGAAATAATAAAAAATGAAAATAGTCTCAATATTTGCATATAGCTATATCAGATTTTATTTTCGTTTTCAATTCGGTTGCAATCTATTACAAGACTGTCTGCCTTGTTTGGTCCATGTTGGACAGTGATTTGGAAACTGTATCTTTATGAGGTGAAAGACAAATTAAAACAATTATCTATGTCCATTACTTTTTTTTCACGATGGGGTAAAAATCATCATCTTTCGGTTGCTCACTGGATTACATGAGTACTTGTTTTCGTGGATGTAGCCATTTGTGTACCTTACGCTTTATTTCGAATACGTCTCATTAAAAAGGGCGCTGTAGGTCGTTATAAACTACAGCTAAAAGTCGCAGAAACGATTCTCATTTACAAAGAAGTGCTGCGTTTGACGCTAGTGTAGACACCGACCCTGATCAGCCGTATAAACATAGGTGTGTAGTGTACACGGCAGCCCGTCGCCAGTACTTTTTTAATTTATTGGCTTTCTGAATGTGTCCATACATTTAGAGTATACATTAGTTTAAATCGTACTCTGGTACGAAGTTACAAACGAATAACAAAGGACAGATTCCGATATAAAACAAATTTTACGTCCACTGAAACGAGTAACCGTCCCGAATTAATCGACTTTGAAAGTGGGATGACTCGCGGTGTAGAGCGTACGATCATACAGTAGTAGCAGACAGCATGTTTCTCACTACTGACTTCCGAGTGAGGTACCTGCTTCAATATACTGAGTGTCACATCTTCATTTGGACATGGTGAAAAACTGAACACAATGTTTCGAAGCAAATTGTCTTCGCTGTTATCTTTGGCACTATCATAACACGAATTACTGCCTAAATTGTCATCTAATTTGATGCATCACTGACGAGACCAGTTTTGGAAATCTGCGTTGGGTTCTTCTAAAACATACTATTATTTGAGGAGACAGAACTCCCTTTGCCCTCCGCTGAATGTTTCAAACTAGAATGAGGCAGTTTAATTTGAGCTGGAAAACTGTTTACAATATTTGAAAAGGTTACCTATGTGTCCATAAAGTGAACATTGATAGTCGAAAAGTTACATCTCCTAACGTAATACTTCAGTTGATGGTGGCCCGCAGATTATTTTCAACATCGAAGCAGCCAGTAAACAGTATTACAATTTCGACGTTACAACGAGAAGTAAGATATTTTTAGAAAGAATAACAAAAGCACCGTAAGAAGTTAAGCTACGCATTGCAGCTACTGCTTGCGACATGGAAGCAGCCTTAGGGGTCAACAAAACGTATTTCTCAAACCATGTGGATCATGACACGATAATGTGGGTTCAAATGGCTCTGAGCACTATGGGACTTAACAGCTGTGGTCATCAGTCCCCTAGAACTTAGAACTACTTAAACCTAACTAACCTAAGGACATCACACACATCCATGCCCGAGGCAGGATTCGAACCTGCGACCGTAGCAGTCGCGCGGTTCCGGACTGCGCGCCTAGAACCGCGAGACCACTGCGGCCGGCGTTAATGTGGCTATTCAGTAATATACCCGTTATTGAAATTGCTGAGAAACCACTTACTAGACCAAGGAATCGTTTTGCCAGATGCCATGAGAGTGGCAAAGATGTTTATACAAGATCTGCTATGTCTTCAGAAGGGAGAATTTTCAGTTGCGATTCATATACCAGAGGCGCACGCCAAAGTGTGAGAAAAGCTGCAAAGTTATTTACACGACGCTCTGCGCAAGCTGTGAATACGTGCTACAGAAAATGCAAAGGTGGTTTTACTGACCTAGTAAATGGTAAGAACTAAATTCGAGGTATCTCAAAGTATAGACGATTTCCGTGAAGAGCGGGTACGGCCCCAACCTTAGAAACAGGGAGAATATTTTAAGAAGAATCTTGGAAGTTTGTTCGGCCATAATCGTAGGTAGGTGCATAAATCTTCATGCATTTCAAAAAGGAGTTTCGATATCAGTGTTCAGGCAATGCTATCTTGAGCGTGTAAGAAACATTGGAGCAATTTAGAGGCTAGCTGCTAGGGTGAACCAAGATTGACTAGGAAATTATTTTTTCGATGTTTGCTGTCTTGGTTCGTTCCAATAAGTGAAAAAAGGGGATGAGCTTATAATACACACTGGGAATAAGAATTCTGTTTCTTTTTTTGATGGTGATGTATTACTGAGGACAGAAGATAGCCATCTGTCTCTACTTCCATTGGCTTGTTACCAATGACAGGAGACAGCTTCAGGTAACACACTTTGCCGGGCTTAATAAAATCGAGTCTCTGCCCTAATGTGAAACACTGTAGCAAACAGAATGTATGTCATTACTAACTGTCTTGTTTTTTTATTTTATAGTTCTCCAAGAACTCATATGACCATTAGCCCTAACTTAATTGTTACTAGTTGTTGCCTGAGGTACTCATATTATTTGTATGTTACTAATGTGGCTGAATCTCGAATAAATTCAGTATTCTCACAAAACAATGAACATAAAATCCTGTGTTTTATGTGTCATGTAGTTGCAATGAATGACAGCTGAATTACACCTGTTCTTCTTTATTTCACCGGTAATCCACCTTTTCACTAAAAAAAATAGCAGTCACAACTCAGACGACAGCACTACCTGCACACCAAGTCATTACTACTTGGAAGAGACTGTAGCTATAAAGTAACACTGTCAGGTCTTCTGCCGCGTCTTCCATTGACGTCACAACAAGTAGCCTTGCCTGAAAATCGTTTCGCACCGATAGCCGGAATTCATTCCCTTGGGGTCCGCCCCCGGTAGCTGAGTGGTCAGCGCGACAGACTGTCAAGCCAAAGAGTCCGATTTCGATTCCCGGCTGGGTGGGAGATTTTCTCCGCTCAGGGACTGGGTGTTGTGTTGTCCTAATCATCATCATTTCATCCCCATCGACGCGCAAGTCGCCGAAGTGGCGACAAATCGAAAGACTTGCACCAGGCGAGCGGTCTACCCGACGGAAGGCCCTCGTCACACGACATTTCATTTCATTTCACTCCCTTGGGAGATTCCAACTGAAACGGCGAGAGATCACCGACTCCTGGAAAACGGTTCGGAGTCTAATGGTAAGCTGCTGTGTGCATTTGACTTTTTACCTTCCTTTTTACGTTTTAAAAACACAGAACGAACATGTTTACCGCTCCTTTTGTTTAGTGTTATTAGTTTCACTATCCATTTTTGTTATACTACATCTGTTTCTGACTTTCGTACATGTCAGTAGTTCTCTGTAGCAATTTTTCTTTCATTTGTGATTGTTCATTCTCAGGCAGCAGTGTTTCCAAATAAACCAGTCTTGTTTCGAATTTATATGTTCGTGTTTTGGCGTCGAAATGTGCCATTTAGTTCTTACTTCTGTCTCATATAAAGGTGTATCTGAACAACTGAGTGGCGAAAGTCTAATATTGCTTTTTCTGTATTGTACTACTGTTTTAATATATAATGAGATGGAGTCGTAAAATTTTATCATTGACAAATTAAAAAGCAAAACAAACCATAACAAACACAGAAATGATATATGAAAAGACGTTGGTAATGGTTACAAATTATTTAGAAGGAGATAGCATCCAAGATTGAGGTTCTTTCTTTATGCATCTGCCCTGCATCTTCACCGAAAAACATTAAAAAAACTGTACATTTGTTAGTAATAATGGAATAATGTCAAGGACAATAAAATAATAAGGTCAGTGCTTTCTGTAATACTCGCTAGAAAACATATTTCTTTATTCCTTAATCTGCATGCACAAGTGGCGACTTAATCGCGCGAAACATATATTTGTCTGTTGTCTGTATAATGGTTCTAAACACAAAGATAGAATTAATTTTCGTCTTCCTCTCCGAAATGGAAGTCAGGGAGCAAAAATATGTTCGAAGACAGGTCTCTAGGGTAGCATAAATACATTGCTAGAACAAATATTTAATTTACTTTCTCGCAAAGGATCGTATTGTTTGAGATGCTACAAAGACCACAATGGGGAAGTCATTTTTTCTTGCAAACATGCCTGCCAGCGTTCTAGTTTTTCTCTCTTGTCGCCAGCACTACATTTAAAATTACTGTTAAAGTATAAGAGACAGATAAATGAAAACGAGACAGGTGGAAAAAAGTAAGTAAACTCTTTATCACTACAAAAGTAATCGTCATAGCTGTTAATACATTTATCCCACGGTGAGGCAAGACGGTCAGTGTCTTCATGGAAAAATAGTTGCAGTTTACTGCGGAACCAATATTGCACTCAGGCGGTATCTCCTCGTCCAAAGCAAATCGATGGTCACGAATGTCTTCCATCAGGACTCTAATAGTAGGAAAATCACATGTGGAGAGATCAGGAATTTACGGAGTATTTAAAGGGCTTCCCAGAAAAACTTTAGCGTAGTCGAACCAATACTTTTAAGTATAGTTGTACAGGGTGTTTCAAAAATGACCGGTATATTTGAAACGGCAATAAAAACTAAACGAGCAGCGATAGAAATACACCGTTTGTTGCAATATGCTTGGGACAACAGTACATTTTCAGGCAGACAAACTTTCGAAATTACAGTAGTTACAATTTTCAACAACAGATGGCGCTGCGGTCTGGGAAACTCTATAGTATGATATTTTCCACATATCCACCATGCGTAGCAATAATATGGCGTAGTCTCTGAATGAAATTACCCGAAACCTTTGACAACGTGTCTGGCGGAATGGCTTCACATGCAGATGAGATGTACTGCTTCAGCTGTTCAATTGTTTCTGGATTATGGCGGTAGACCTGGTCTTTCCAGTGTCCCCACAGAAAGAAGTCACAGGGGTTCATGTCTGGCGAATAGGAAGGCCTGCTGTATGTTTCGGATAGCCCAAAGCAATCACACGATCATCGAAATATTCATTCAGGAAACTAAAGACGTCGGCCGTGCGATGTGGCCGGGCACCATCTTGCATAAACCACGAGGTGTTCGCAGTGTCGTCTAAGGCAATTTGTATCGCCACAAATTCACGAAGAATGTCCAGATAGCGTGATGCAGTAATCGTTTCAGATCTGAAAAATGGGCCAATGATTCCTTTGGAAGAAATGGCGGCGCAGACCAGTACTTTTTGAGGATGCAGGGACGATGGGACTGCAACATGGGGCTTTTCGGTTCCCCATATGCGCCAGTTCTGTTTATTGACGAAGCCGTCCAGGTAAAAATAAGCTTCGTCAGTAAACCAAATGCTGCCCACATGCATATCGCCGTCATCAATCCTGTGCACTATATCGTTAGCGAATGTCTCTCGTGCAGCAATGGTAGCAGCGCTGAGGGGTTGCCGCGTTTGAATTTTGTATGGATAGAGGTGTAAACTCTGGCGCATGAGACGATACGTGGACGTTGGCGTCATTTGGACCGCAGCTGCAACACGGCGAACGGAAACCCGAGGCCGCAGTCGGATCACCTGCTGCACTAGCTGCGCGTTGCCCTCTGTGGTTGCCGTACGCGGTCGCCCTACCTTTCCAGGACGTTCATCCGTCACGTTCCCAGTCCGTTGAAATTTTTCAAACATATCCTTTATTGTATCGCTTTTCGGTCCTTTGGTTACATTAAACCTCCGTTGAAAACTTCGTCTTGTTGCAACAACACTGTGTTCTAGGCGGTGGAATTCCAACACCAGAAAAATCCTCTGTTCTAAGGAATAAACCATGTTGTCTACAGCACACTTGCACGTTGTGAACAGCACACGCTTACAGCAGAAAGACGACGTACAGAATGACGCACCCACAGACTGCGTTGTCTTCTATATCTTTCACATCACTTGCAGCGCCATCTGTTGTTGAAAATTGTAACTACTGTAATTTCGAAAGTTTGTCCGCCTGAAAATGTACTGTTGTCCCAAGCATATTGCAACAAACGGTGTATTTCTATCGCTGCTCGTTTAGTTTTTATTGCCGTTTCAAATATACCGGTCATTTTTGAAATACCCTGTATGAGTAGGGCTAAAAAATGATATGTTCCTAAATGTTAACACTACTCATTTGTGCATATCCTATAAACTGATTCGTTCCACATTATTTCGACAAATGATCCGTTCAAATGATCTATGGAACATTTAACATACTGCGTTCATCGGTAGAATAAGACTGATGTAAACATTACACTGCGTATTCTTCCGTATTTACTTGAACACCACTGGATTTCGTTCTAAGTGGTGCCTAAGCCAAGCTGTCTCGAGTACAGTCAGGTACGATACTAAGGATACGTTTTATGTTGCGCGTTATGCGCACATTGCATCAGCAATGATTGGGCCAATAGTTTTACCGGCACATTTAATTTAGGCAGCACTGGCCGGCCACGTGGCCCAGTTAACCTGCAGTGATGTGAACAATTGCAGTGAAGACGTAAAAAGAGATGAGAAGAGAAACAAAATAGTTTCGAATGTCATTTAATTTTGGAACACAAAGAAATCATAAATGGCAACTCTCCGTTTCTTAGGTGACCACACGGAAAGTGTAACATTCTCTCGTCCTCAGCAAAACAAAAATGATGAAAATTCCTAACTTAAGCACAGGGTAACTTTTCCGCGTGAGCTATGTGTGACGTGGAAACATATGGCAGGATTTCGCCATATACAGGGTGTTACAAAAAGGTACGGCCAAACTTTCAGGAAACATTCCTCACACACAAAGAAAGAAAATATGTTATGTGGACATGTGTCCGGAAACGCTTACTTTCCATGCTAGAGCTCATTTTATTACTTCTCTTCAAATAACATTAATCATGGAATGGAAACACACAGTAACAGAACGTACCAGCGTGACTTCAAACACTTTGTTACAGGAAATGTTCAAAATGTCCTCCGTTAGCGAGGGTACATGCATCCACCTTCCGTCGCATGGAATCCCTGATGCGCTGATGCAGCCCTGGAGAATGGCGTATTGTATCACAGCCGTCCACAATACGAGCACGAAGAGTCTCTACGTTTGGTACCGGCGTTGCGTAGACAAGAGCTTTCGAATGCTCCCATAAATGAAAGTCAAGAGGGTTGAGATCAGGAGAGCCTGGAGGCCATGGAATTGGTCCGTCTCTACCAATCCATCGGTCACCGAATCTGTTGTTGAGAAGCGTACGAACACTTCGACTGGAATGTGCAGGAGCTCCATCGTGCATGAACCACATGTCGTGTCGTACTTGTAAAGGCACATGTTCTAGCAGCACAGGTAGAGTATCCCGTATGAAATCATGATAACGTGCTCCATTGAGCGTAGGTGGAAGAACATGGGGACCAATCAAGACATCACCAACAATGCCTGCCCAAACGTTCACAGAAAATCTGTGTTGATGACGTGATTGCACAACTGCGTGCGGATTCTCGTCAGCCCACACATGTTGATTGTGAAAATTTACAATTTGATTGCGTTGGAATGAAGCCTCATCCGTAAAGAGAACATTTGCACTGAAATGAGGATTGACACATTGTTGGATGAACCGTTCGCAGAACTGTACCCGTGGAGGCCAATCAGCTGCTGATAGTGCCTGCACACGCTGTGCATGGTACGGAAACAACTGGTTCTCCCGTAGCATTCTCCATACAGTGACGTGGTCAACGTTACCTTGTACAGCAGCAACTTCTCTGACGCTGACATTAGGGTTATCGTCAACTGCACTAAGAATTGCCTCGTCCATTGCAGGTGTCCTCGTCGTTCTAGGTCTTCCCCAGTCGCGAGTCATAGGCTGGAATGTCCCGTGCTCCCTAAGACGCCGATCAATTGCTTCGAACGTCTTCCTGTCGGGACACCTTCGTTCAGGAAATCTGTCTCGATACAAACGTACCGCGCCACGGCTATTGCCCCGTGCTAATCCATACATCAAATGGGCATCTGCCAACTCCGCATTTGTAAACATTGCACTGACTGCAAAACCATGTTCGTGATGAACACTAACCTGTTGATGCTACGTACTGATGTGCTTGATGCTAGTACTGTAGAGCAATGAGCCGCGTGTCAACACAAGCACCGAAGTCAATTTACTTTCCTTCAATTGGGCAAACTGGCGGTGAATCGAGGAAGTACAGTACATACTGACGAAACTAAAATGAGCTCTAACATGGAAAGTAAGCGTTTCCGGACGCATGTCCACATAACGTCTTTTCTTTATTTGTGTGAGAGGAATGTTTCCTGAAAGTTTGGCCGTACCTTTTTGTAACACCCTGTAGTTAATATTGAAGCCACTGAAGGTGTTACATATCAGTCGTATGATAATCTCTGAACTTCTCCCGTATCCGAATACGAGGAATACATTTCAGTACTGGAACTGTCGGCTGCTACGTTCATAACGAGGCGACCAACAACAGAATCCACGAAGCCACAAAAAGAGTTTCTCGTCTTCTTTTGTGAAGTGCTGTCCTGCATTTAGCTAGCGTTTGGCAGAGAATTGTGACAAAACTTCGTGCATTAGCTTCAGTACGTCTGGCAGTTTAAATGTCTTATTTCTCGCGACAAATCCCTTAACTTGGCTCAAGATCAATTCTATTGTGTTCAAGTTGCAGTGGTACGGTAGCAACTGTAAAAATGTAGCATTTTTTCGGTGTGTTCGATGCTGTGAAAATTATTGTATCCCATGTTTTTACGACTCTTATCACTCTGACTCGTGTAAGACCACATCTGTGGTATAAAACAATCGACACAGTCCAAGTAAACAGTATTTGATTTTTCATTTTTCTCCCAAAAGTTTAATTTTGTAATTTTTCTTAACTTAATCAAACTTTATTAACAATATTTTATAAAATATCGACATTGAATAATTTATATCTGCAATGAAAACAGAAATTTTGTGGGCGATATCTAATTAGAAACAAGAAGACATACGTTTCGCATAAAAATCATGATGAAATATGTGTTAATTAGCATATACATATAAGGAATTTCATGTTTCAATGATGAGGGTATTCGAACTGAGCGAAGAAAAGAAAAGCTACAGCATGTCGGTGTGAACGGCCTAACAGGATATTTGATGTGAAGAAATAGCATGCCAGAAAAAAAAAAAAAAAAAAAAAAAAAAAAATTAACAGAACTAGTGTCCTGTTTCTTCACATCGGTAGTGTTCAAAAACAGTTTCTGAAACTAATGAACAAAAATCTAAATGACGAGATTGGTCTTTGAGATGGGCGGGGATGTGTGAGAGAAATGCTGACGTAACCGGCGCTCGGTGCTACCAACAGAGACTGCAATGTTTAACGTCACCACGCAGTTTTGATACTACAACTGCCAGTCCTCTGGCGTTTACAGAAATGAAAAAACAAGGAAGTCGACATGAAGTGTTCCAGGCAAATGCTGTATGTGACGAAACTGAACAACGGATCCATCGGACACCTTTTATTGTGCCACTTACGTGCAGTTACAATTGTTAGCAAAGTGGTTATCGCCAAGCATGAACGTGCATCGTTGTTCTTTCAGTTCTTGCTCTAAGGGGGATAGGAAGGTTGCTAGGTTGTTGATGTACAGAATACTTTATAGTAAATCAATACTTAAGAAATATACAACTCTAGAACTGACAGTATATTTACAATGTGCATCCAATAATTTTTGGCCGGTACGTCGATATTCCCTTTGGCGATGTATCGATAACTGTCTTCGACATGTCGAGGTTCAATAACTTTATTTTTTTAGAAATCGATACATCGGATTCCTGACATTTTTACAGATATCAACTGTCCTACCCCGAACCGCACGCAAAAATATGTTGCACGAACAGCTATCTGACTATTATGCAACTAAACTAGTAAAAAGCACCTCTGCTTTGTCAGAATTATACTCGTTCCACACCCTTGCTTGGCAGTTCTATGAAATGAACGTCTTACGTGCTTCGCAGAGGTATTCACAGCATGCATTTTTCGATACCAGTACTTGTTCCCATCTCGTCATAGATCTCAAACAGATTAAAACTGCAATATAACAGCCAAGAAATCTAATTAGACGCTACCTAAGGCTACTTATTGTGGATAAACTGCAGCGGTCAAAATTAAGCCGGTTGCTTTCTTATACGTAGGGTTCTGATGAGCATTACTTCCGGCTATACGGTTTCTGCGAACGTGAACAACATAACGAAACTCATCATCATCATCATCATCATTTAAGACTGATTATGCCTTTCAGCGTTCCGTCTGGAGCATAGCCCCCCTTATACAGTTCCTCCATATCCCCCATTCAGTGCTAACATTGGTGCCTCTTCTGATGTTAAACCTATTACTTCAAAATCATTCTTAACCGAATCCTGGTACCTTCTCCTCGGTCTGCCCCGACTCCTCCTACCCTCTACTGCTGAATCCATGAGGCTCTTGGGTAACCGTGCTTCTCCCATGCGTGTAACATGACCCCACCATCTAAGCCTGTTCGCCCTGACTGCTACATCATTCCCAGTTTTTCTTTGATTTCCTCATTGTGGACACCCTCCTGCTATTGTTCCCATCTACTAGTACCTGCAATCATCCTAGCTACTTTCATATCCGTAACCTCAACCTTGTTGATAAGGTAACCTGAATCCACCCAACTTTCGCTCCCATACAACAAAGTTGGTCGAAAGATTGAACGGTGCACAGATAACTTGGTACTGACTTCCTTCTTGCAGAAGAGAGTAGATCGTAGCTGAGCGCTCACTGCATTAGCTTTGCTACACCTCGCTTCCAGTTCTTTCACTACGTTGCCATCGTGTGAGAATATGCATCGTAAGCACTTGAAACCGTCCGCCTGTTTTAACTTTGTTCCTCCTATTTGGCACTCAATCCGTTTATATTTCTTTCCCACTGACATTACTTTCGTTTTGGAGATGCTAATCTTCATACCATTGTCCTTACATTTCTGATCTAGCTCTGAAATATTACTTTGCAAACTTTCAATCGAATCTGCCATCACAACTAAGTCATCCGCATATGCAAGACTGCTTATTTTGTGTTCACATATCTTAATCTCACCCAGCCAGTCTATTGTTTTCAACATATGATCCATAAATAATATGAACAACAGTGGAGACAGGTTGCAGCCTTGTCTTATCCCTGAAACTACTCTGAACCATGAACTCAATTTACCGTCAACTCTAACTGCTGCCTGACTATCCATGTAAAGACCTTTAATTGCTTGCAAATGTTTGCCTCCTATTCCATAATCGTGTAGAACAGACAATAACTTCCTTCTGGGAACCCGGTCATATGCCTTTTCTTGATCTATAAAGCATAGATACAATTCCCTGTTCCACTCATAACACTTCTCCATTATTTGCGGTAAGCTAAAGATCTGGTCCTGACAACCTCTAAGAGGCCTAAACCCACACTGATTTTCATCCAATTGGTCCTCAACTAATACTCGCACTTTCCTTTCAACAATACCTGAGAAGATTTTACCCACAACGCTGATTAAAGAGATACCTCTGTAATTGTTACAATCTTTTCTGTTTCCATGTTTAAAGATTGGGATGATTACTGCTTTTGTCCAGTCTGATGGAACCTGTCCCGACTTTCAGGCCATTTCAATTATCCTGTGTAGCCATTTAAGACCTGACATTCCACTGTATTTGATGAGTTCCGACTTAATTTCATCCACCCCAGCCGCTTTATTGCACTGCAATCTGTTGACCATTTTTTCCACTTCCTCAAATGTGATCCTATTTCCATCATCATTCCTATCCCATTCTACCTCGAAATCTGAAACATTACTGATCGCATTTTCACCTACATTGAGCAACTCTTCAAAATATTTCCTCCATCTGCCCAAGGCATCCACAGGATTCACCAGCAGTTTTCCTGACCTGTCCAAAATACTTGTCATTTCCTTCTTACCTCCCTTTCGAAGACTGCTAATTACACTCCAGAATGGTTTTCCAGCGGCTTGACCCATGGTCTCCAACCTGTTTCCAAAGTCTTCCCACGATTTCTTCTTGGATGCTGCATTTATCTGTTTGGCTTTGTTTCTTTCTTCAACATAACTTTCTCTGTCTACCTGGGTTCTGGTATGTAGCCATTTTTGATACGCCTTCTTTTTCCTTTTACAGGCTGCCTTGACTGTATCATTCCACCAAGCTGTTTGCTTCATCCTACTTTTACACATAACGAAACTTACATGCTAAAATCCTATCACTTACTGAATCAAAAACAGAAAGAGATTTCTTTGCAACCATTATATATATATATATATATGTGTGTGTGTAAGGTGGCGCAATTTCTCAGTATGGATGATTTTGGTGTATTCTGTCATATTATGGCGATAAACTCATCCAGTGCTTCCTGTCCTTGGCAACAGATGGCATGACAACGTCTTCTCCAGTTCAAGGCCTATATAGACCTTGCTCCAGTTGCGTTAAAAGCTGCACTCTCCCTCGGTCAATGGGAAGCACTGACAAAACAAGATGCTGATATGTGACGCACCTCATTGTGCAAGTAGGCTAGTTTTTTCCTTCGCAGTTATAAATCCATTTTAGAGCTGCAAGAAGCACTTAATATGCATTTGCAAAATGAAGGAGAACAGCAATCAGTCGTCCTTTCCTTTCAGGCTTTATTAAAGCAAATCTAGATTTCGAGTAGTAACCAGCCATTATCAATGCAGCATTTCAGAGTTTTAATATATGCCCTAGTTCATTCAAGATGGAAGTACTAGGGCTTGTATTAAAACACTGAAATGCTGCACCGGTAATGGCTAGTTACTACCCAAAATCTAGATTTGCTTTAATAAAGCCTGAAAGGAAAGGACGACTGATTGCTTTTTCACCATCATTTTGAAAGTCATATCACAGTCGTTGAGTGCATTCTACATTCCTAATGGAAGGTAACTTAATGTACATTTTATTTATACACAATAAGTATTATGAGACCTATAGTATTTCATAATCAATTTGGTTTATTTATTTTGTGAAATTTATACGGGCAGGGGACCTTAGGAAGGCAACGCTTGGGATCATTCAACTGAACGACTGTTGACGTTGCTCTCACATCAGTTCTAAGCGTTTCTGCAAGATATGTTTTGCAAATTTTCACGCACATAACTATAAAGAGGATAATGGAATGTAGTCGAATTAAATCGGGTGATGCTGAGGTTATTAGATTAGGAAATGAGACGCTTAAAGTAGTAAGTGAGTTTTGCTATTTGGGTACCAAAATAACTGATGATGGTCGAAGTAGAGAGGATATAAAATGTAGACTGGCAATGGGAAGGAAGGCGTTTCTGAAGAAGAGAAATTTGTTAACATCGAGTATAGATTTAAGTGTCTGGAAGTATTTTCTGAAAGTATTTGTGTGGAGTGTAGCTATGTACGGAAGCGAAAAGTGAATGATAAATAGTTTAGACAAAAAGAGAATAGAAGCTTTCGAAATGTGGTGCTACAGAAGAATGCTGAAGATTAGGTGGGTAGATCACATAACTAATGAGGAGGTATTGAACAGAATTGGGGAGAAGAGAAATTTGTGGCACAGCTTGACTAGAAGAAGGGTTCGGTTGGTAAGACATATTCTGAGGCATCAAGGGATCGCGAATTTAGCATTGGAGGGCAGCGCGGACGGTAAAAATCGTAGAGGGAGACCAAGAGATGAATACACTAAACAGATTCAGAAGAATGTAGATTGCAGTAGGTACGGGGAAATGAAGAAGCTTGCACAGGATAGAGTAGCATGGAGAGCTGCATCAAACCAGTCTCTGGACTGAGGACCACAACAACAACTATAAAGAGATTTGAATTATGACTTTTGCCGAATTACCTAATCTACTGTCGCTAATTTACTCTCCCTTACAACAGAAGAATTATTATTAAATACACAAACATATTTAAGTGTTTTTGCTAATATATTGTATTTAGAACTTTTCAGGATTTTGTTCAACATTGCTCTTGAGAAGAAAGCTACTGATGATCAAGGAAAGCGTGTGAAATTAAACTCTAAAGACACGAATGAAGTGGAAAAGTGTACAGAAATTAGGAATTGTTGGATTATATGACTCCAGTTAGACGAGTGAATTATGAAAATATGACAAAACACAGAGCATTAAAACTACGCTGTGTCCCCTACAGCATTACCAAACATGTTTGGTCGGCAATGGAGACAATGGACATCCACAAATGCAGAAGCTGTGCAGGCGATTAGCATTACCAGCCGAAATAGAGCATCCTGCTGTCAACTGTATTGTGGAGATGCTCGCACTGGGTTTTAGACTCATCGTGATACAAGTCATAAAAAACTTGCGTACGATTCAGCTGCAAGCCAAGGAACAGAACAAATGTTTTATCCTGCAAAACAGGTGGCTAGTAAGTGGTGGTGATCAAAAACCGAACACTACTGCTAGACTTTAAGGGTTTCAGAGAATTTAGCGGTGTACTGTGCATCGGCAGGCAATTTATATGTCATCTGGGACTGTTTTATAAAGTTGAATGGTCTGTTAACAAAGTTGCAAATAAAAAATAAATCATATCGAATTTGGGATTTGATGAAACTGAGCTAAATTGCGTAGTGAGGCTCAACAAAGTAGTCTGCAAAATAGGCAAGAAGCATTCAGTGACGCATTCACCCGAATATTGCAAGCTAAGATCGATCGAAGTTTCTAACGCTCTTAAGGAATCAACAACGTAACAGAAAAGAAGGAAAAGGAACTCACTGACATAATGTGTCAATGTAGTTGAAAGCAAACCAAGATTCCAATCCATCAATATCCAATTCCACAATTGTAAACGATGCCCCAAAAGTTGCAGAAAAACAACAGGTAGATCATGGACATAGTGCTCCTATCGCTTAACGCCCTGCCATTACAGCTCAAAAAACTGACGAAGGAAGCTGTCTACATATGTGATAACTGTTGTAAACATTCCACTTCTGAAGATGACTGATGCTGTACGGTGAGTGGAAGTTTGTGTTGTAAAGTTATCTTACCACTGCTGCTGAATTATCTCACCTACTTCAAAACGATCTCCGTGTGTGTTCTTCAAGTATATCTATAATTTTGAAAAGTGCCAAGAGAATAATACGGTTATAAAATGTGGCTGACATATGGAGTTACTTAATAAAATTAATTACAACATTCTTATTATTTCTCCGTAATAAAATGCGTTGTTGAAAATACTGCCAAATTACATCACATTACCTACATCTCGATATGTTTGCAATTCTACTACTGCTCTGCAGTTCATGAACAATGCCTACTAACCACTGAAATTTACATCATGTCTACAATATAGACTTCCTTATGGCTATACAAACAAGTGCCAACGGCCTTGCCGTAGTGGTAACACCGGTTTCCGTCAGATCACCGAAGTTAAGCGCTGTCGGGCTGGGCTAGCACTTGGATGGATGACCATCCGGTCTGCCGAGCGCTGTTGGCAAGCGGGGTGCACTCAGCCCCTGTGAGGCAAACTGAGGAGCTGCTTGATTGAGAAGTAGCGGCTTCGGTCTCGGAAACTGATATACGGCCGGGAGAGCGGTGTGCTGACCACATGCCGCTCCATATCCGCATCCGGTGACGCCTGTGGGTTGAGGATGACACGGCGTTAGGTCGGTACCGCTGGGGACCTGAGGACGGAGTTTACGGTTTACGTTTTACACAAGCAAGAGCATTTCACTATTCTATGATTTCAGTTATTGCTTCACCTTCGGTGGAAAAATTCTTTCTCGTATCATATGTTACATTTTCATGGTAGGTGACAACACACAGACCAATGTTTATATCCTACAGGGCAATCACTGTGAGAATTTACATTCACCATTCATAGGCGTATACATATCCTGGGTTCCAGACTTCTTGTTGTTCATGTTGCAGCTTAGCAAATTAATAACGTTTTTCACTACATGACGATTTGATGCACATTCGCTGAAATATTTTAGACGCCTTCATTATCTTCGAAGTGCCTAACGGTGTTTGTTATATAACAATACGAAGCTTTTCAGCGGATTAGTTACAATTCAAGGTGATAATTACTGTCAACACCGGTAATGTGAATGGTTCAAATGGCTCTGAGCACTATGGGACTTAACTGCTGAGGTCATCAGTCCCCTCAGCAGGATTCGAACCTGCGACCGTAGCGGTCGCGCGGCTCCAGACTGTAGCGCCTAGAACCGCTCGGCCACTCCGGCCGGCGGTAATGTGAATATTACATGTATATGTTTAAGCGATTGTGATGTAATACGTCACTATTTTACGAACATTTACAAAGGTCGCATACTTTCATGTTGCAATATTACAATTTTTGGGACACTCATTCTGTCCTTGGTATATTTTCTCATGTAGGTCACTCCCGTCATTATAAATGGGCATGTGTACGTTATTTTCACTGCCCCCGCTCCCAACCACGACTAGCATTCTAGGGCTTATGTTGTCGCTCATAGTTTTCAGTTAGGAGATGAGAGAAAAAGTTCTTTACCTACCACCCTCGTCTCCGGAGTCTCACATGTACAACTCCGATTTTGTGGCCGCTCCTGTCTGTGGTCTTGCTATGCATCCGAATTCCGTTAACAGAGACTGTACCGGTTATACGCTGATGTTGCCACTTCCTTTTGGCAGAGCGAGGCGATCTAGGTAGAACGCAGTTCCGCAGGTCGCTAGCAAATTTGTCTGCTCTTCGCCACAGGACCCGCTGTAACTTCTGTCACCAGAAATCTGATCCATTATTAGTTCCGTGTCGACTATTTGTAGAACATGCAAGCTCGTTCCAATCATGGCGCACATTGTTTGTTCTCCATTTTGCATCTCTTTATCTAATGCCAATTGAATCTAACAATGACATCAATAACAAACTCTTCCGTGGTAGCTTCTGAGACACTGATTAATTTTTCTCTTAATTCAGGCTGCAACTTTACTTTGTGTACTCGTAAAATGTCTTTGAACGGCTGAGGGCTAAATACCTCCGTCTGAAGTCTGTTCTTAATACCTCTGGACCAGCACGTTGCAAGGAGAGCACGTTCCAATCTTGGTACCTGTCATAAGATTATGCTTCGTCGATGGTCCAAACAGCAGCCTTGGATGTGCCTACTAATAAACCTAATGTGCTATATTTCCGTCCACAAGTGCAGCAGTACTCCTCGAAACGAGCGTATAGATGCGAACGGATGCATGATGCACGTATCAGGTAAAACGACCTGGAATTGCCTACGTAATATCAAGTCTTTCTCAATGAGTGTTGACGTTAGCAATGGTGCACTCCTCATGTCACATGCATGTTCGATGGGGACTTGAGCTGCCGATTAGTATTGCAGCTGCTGTGTTCTCTCGTAACTGACACGTTCCATTACCCTCGCTTCCCGAGCACGGGGTCCCGGGTTCGATTCCCGGCGGGGTCAGGGATTTTCACCTGCCTCGAGATGACTGGGTGTTTGTGTTGTCCTCATCATTTCATCATCATCCAGGAAAGTGGCGAAATTGGACTGAGCAAAGACTGGGTAATTGTACAGGCGCTGATAACCACGCAGTTGAGCGCCCCACAAACCAAACATCATCATCATCATCATCACGTTCCATTACTGGTATGCGCGAGTGATTCCTCATCCTGCACATTTTCTCGCACTCAGCAATATCCATTTCAACTGATTTCATTTCTTCCAAAGTCCCTCTTCGTCCTTTTTCAGTCCTGTCTCGCCCTACACCAGTCTGTTGACAATGAATTAGTGTCAAAAGGCCCGTCACTGTTTCTATCATTTTATCTTCAGTTTCTACTTTATACGGCTTAAGTTGTTCATTGGCTTTCTCTTCCCTTTCATGAAATGTTGTGTCAGCTAGAACGAGGGCCAAACAGTCGTCTATATGCCTCCGTATAAGACCTAATTTCTCGTATCTTCGTGGCCCTCACGCGCAGTGTATGTCGGTGGCAGCAGAATCGTCCTGCAACCAGCTTCAAATGGCTGTTCTATAAATTTTATCAACAGTGTTTCTCGAAACCAACGTCACCTTCTCTCCAGTTCCTAAAGCATACACGTAACACTTACGTGTTGTTCGAACTTAGCGGTAACATATCTAGCAGCACGCATCTGAACTGCTTCGATGACTTCCTTCAATCCGACCTGATACGGATCCCAAACACTCGAGCAGTACTCAAGAATAGGTCGCACCAGCGTTCTATATGCGGTTTTCTTTACAGGTGAACCACTGTTTCCTAAAATGCTCCCGACAAAAGAAAGTCTACCATTCGCCTTACCTATCACATTTTATTTCATACCGCTTTGCAACGTTACGCCTCGATGTTCAAACAACTCGATTGTGTCATGCAGGACACTAAAAATGCTGTATCCAATCATTACAGTGTATGTAGGCTGTTTATGTTTTCTTATTGGCAACGTTACGCAGCGCTCTGTATGAAAATCACTGGCTGTGCTGTGTGCAGTCTGTGGCTAGTTTGCATTGTTGTCTGCCATTGTAGTGTTGGGCAGCTGGATGTGAACAGCGCGTAGCGTTGCGCAGTTGGAGGTGAGCCGCCAGCAGTGGTGGATGTGGGGAGAGAAATGGCGGAATTTTGAAATTTGTAAGACTGGATGTCATGAACTGCTATAAATATATGACTTTTGATAACTATTAAGGTAAATACATTGTTTGTTCTCTATTAAAATCTTTCATTTGCTAACTATGCCTATCAGTAGTATGTGCCTTCCGTAGTTTGAATCTTTTATTTAGCTGGCAGTAGAGGCGCTCGCTGTATTGCAGTAGTTCGAGTAACCAAGATTTTTGTGAGGTAAGTGATTTGTGAAACGTATAAGTTAATGTTAGTCAGGGCCATTCTTTTGTATGGATGTTTGAAAGTCAGATTGCGTTGCGCTAAAAATATTGTGTGTCAGTTTAAACACAGTCATGTATAATTGTTCAAAGGGGACGTTTCAACAGGTTTGTTCTTCCTACTCATCCGCATCACACCAACTAAAAATTTTGTCAAGTCATCTTGTATCCTCCTACAGTCACTGAACTTCGACACCTTCCGTACACCACAGCGTTATCAGCAGACAACCGCAGATTGAAGCTCACCCTGTTCGCCAAATCAGTTATGTAGACAGAGAACAACAGCGGGCCTACCACGCTTGTCTGAGGCACTCTTCACGATACCCTTGTTTGTGATGAGCACTCGCCGTCGAGGACAGCAGACTGGAGTGTATTACTTGAGAAGTCTTAGAGCCACTCACATGTCTGTGAACTTATTCCATACGCTCGTACCTTCGTTAACAGCCTGCAGTGGGGCACCGTGTCGAACGCTTTCCGGAAATGTAGAAATGTGGCATCTGCCTGTTGCCGTTCATCCATGGTTCGCAGTATATCATTTGAGAAAATGGCAAGCTCACTTTCGCACCAGCGATGCTTTCAAAAACCATCCTGATTATTGAGTCTGAATGCTGTCCTTTGTTGCAGGGACCGTAACACTCATGTGCTTACCAGAGAACAGCCATATATTGCAGCCACTGAACAGCTGCTTTTTCAAGCAGCTGAAGCACTTTTATTCACAAGAATGCAACCAGTGGCTCATTAACCGCCCTGGATATATAATTACGCAAGAATTTAGTGCTGAATTGTTTTGAAACTCTTATCAAAGCACAGTCACAATGACGAAGCCGACAAAGACGTTCAAGAGTGCAGCATTTATCGAACCGATCGTCACATACTCACCGAGGAAGGTTTCCTGCTTTCGACATTTACAGACCAAAGTGAGTAATTTAATGACGCATCCACAGCTGAAGCTGCATCTGTCCACAGCCAAAATTCACAGACGTGCACAAATGAACCACAACCAGGACCAAGTACCTTCATTTCCCCAAAAGAAATAATTCCTTTGCCAAGATGAACAGACTGCCAAAAACAGAAGAAAGGGAGTAAGTCAGATATAGTATCTGGGGCTCCATTCAAGAAGTAACTGGAATCACAGTCAAGAGAACAATAAATAAAGAAATCTAAGAGGAAACAGTTTGATTCACGTCAAGCAAACAAAAAGGAAACAAGGCAGAATTTAAATAACTTGACGAAAAATCCACAAACTTTTCATTTTTCAGGCTGTACAGAAAAATACAATAATCCACCAACAAAAAAGATTTTGATTCAATGTCTTAAGTGCTCTTGTTATAAAGGTTCTGGATACTTCATTTGTAATCTTTGTTCCTCCGATTGGAAATTTTTTGCAGGTTTTTGTTCACAGGCCCCAGAATTGTTCATTAAACCAAATCATGTATCAACAACAACTATTATATGCTGAAAAACAAGGCATACTGTGTATATGTACGTTATAAATTAAACAACGAAGAAGAATTTAATGGCACATATGTTTCTTCTCATTTAATAACAATGCGCAAATTTAACCCCACAGAAACGCACTTTTACACCACGGTCGGGTAAAACTTCGAATTTGCATTACTTTTTTTTAATTTTGTGAATTAACAGTTCAAATTGTAGATATGATTGGCTCTGAGCACTACGGGACTTAACATCTGAGGTCATCAGTCCCCTAGAACTTATAACTTCTTAAACCTAACTAACCTAAGGACATCACACGCACCCATGCCCCAGGCAGGATTCGAACCTGCGACCGTAGCGGTCGCGCAGTTCCAGACTGAAGCGCCTAGAACCGCTCGGCCACTCAGGCCGGCTGTAGATATGATTTTCGGTCTTTATATAATAGGCAAAAGTTAGATGAAATGCCAGTTAAAAATAATTGTGAAGTTTCCTTTAATATATAGCTAATTAAGCCTTAAGTGCGCTATCCTGTCCCACTTTATTCTCTTCTCTCTGTGGGGCTTTGGACTGACTGAATACAAGGTTGCGAACGCTAGGTGTCTTCTTCGATTTAACGAAGGCGTTTGATTGTGTTGATCATAAAATATTACTGCAGATGTTGGACTGTTATGAAATAATGGGAGTAGCTCACAATTGGTTCACCTCTTACTTTAAGAACAGACAGCAGAAGCTCGTTCTCTTCAGTGCTGAGAATGTCTACGACGAGCAGTCCAAATGGGGCCTAGTTGAGGGTGCCCCAGTGGTCAGTGATGGGGCGGCTAATGTTTCTTATTTATATAAATGGTAAGCTTTCTAAAATATTTCTGTTTGGTGATGACACCAGCGTGATAGTGAAGGATTTTGTGTGCAATATCAAAACAGTGTCAAAAAATGCTGTTAAAGACATACGTTCACAGCTTGTAAAAATAAATTGATACTAAATCATAGTAACATTCAGTTTTTTCAGTTCCTAAAACATTTTTATTACACAGGATGGGCATATGGTTAGTGAGACTGAACAAATGTCTGGCCGTTCAGATAGACAATAAGCTGTCGAGGAAAGTTCATGTTCAGGATCTTGTTCAAAAACTAAGTGGTGCTTTGTTTACCATTAGAACAGTATCTGAAATAAGTGATAGTTCAACACAAAAAGTAGTCAACTTTGCTTATTTTCATTCGCTTATGACAAATGGTATTATTTTCTGGGGTAGCTCTTCTGGTTCAAAAAGGGTATTTTTGGCTCAGAAACGGGCGTGTCGAGCTATGTGTGGTGAAAGCTCGCGAAACTCTTGTCAACCCCTTTTCAGTCGTCTGGGAATTCTGACATTGGCGTCGCAACGCATATTCTCTTATTCCCAAGAGTTAGCAGCTTTCACTCAGTTAATTCTAGCCAGAAATACAATCTGCATTTGGAATCCTCCTTCTTCAGTCTTTTGCAGAAAGACGTGCAACTTTCTGCTGCATTCATTTTCAGTGAGCTGCCATAAGAATTAAGAAGTCTTAGCGGTAATCCAAGCACTTTCAAGTCTAAACTGAAGTGTTTCCTCACGGTTCACTCCGTCTATTCTGTCGGGGAACTCACGAAAAAATTAGAAAAATTAATCTAATTCCTGTGTTACGTTGTTGGCTATGTTTATTTAAACATATCACTCGTCATCTGCCTAGGATTCACGTACGTTTCATTTTGTCTATTATTACTCCTCTGTATGACTCGTTCCACGATCAAAGAGACTTGCTCCTCAATTTGGCCTCACGGAACGTGACGTACAACGTAAATCATTAAAAAATGCAACGTTATGATCATCCACACTAAATCAGCTGGACCACTAACACCATCATGTTCGACAGTATTGCTGCTCGCATTATGTGTTGCCATCTATCGCCACAACGTCTAGCGTTGTAGAACATGTGTTAAATTTTGAAAACCAATCCTGAAAATATAAAGACGAGTCGATCGAAAACTGCCGCTAGTCGCGTAGTGAACATGAACTATTTACGTTGTGCTTAGGCTGCTGTGATAACTGGCAAGAAAAGTCTTCTAATAATTAGATTGAAACCAGTTACCAGAAATGATAAATAAATAATGTTGCGACCTGGACTGATTCTTTCTGTTATAATATCCTAGGTCGTTGGTCACTCTAAACAGCAGACTGACAACCTAAAACTAAATACAGTATCATAAAAGTTTTGTGATACAGTCATCAGTAACAAATTTCGTGGATGTACTGTAATACATCCCCGTACAACGTGGCTCTAGATAAGGAATAACATATTTTCAGACGATAGTGCTCTACAGGTTTCGCGCAACTCCATTCAAAGAACACGACCACGTAGTAAGAGTTCAGTTAGCACGCTGTGGGGTAGAATACTGCCATTTGAAGCAGTTTCAGCCGACAATGGCAATGGCTGCTGTGTAGAGCTACTGTTGCTGTGTTTCGGCTAACCACACAGAGAAGGGGAGAGAGCGCCCTGTTCCTTTCGTGTGCCGCTGCTTGTAGGATTAACGGCGCAATAAACTGAAACTTTATAAACACCTGCTCACTCGCAGACATGGAAGTTCCAAGGTAAGACAAGGAAAATATAGTTCTCAAACCTCCGCACAGCCGGGTCACGAACTTCCATCCGGAAGACATTCAGATGACCATAAAGTGTAGAACCCGCCACATTTTACAAGGAAGTTACGAAACTTGCAGCAAAGGTAACTTCGGTTGCTCCAACAGAAATTCAGCCGACAAAAACTCAGACTTTATCGTAATCTAATGCTGCATTATTTACAGTCAGTAAGTTACTTCTCATCTTATTCACGATGTTAAACTGGAATAAACAATAAGGAATTGGAACCATCTTTTACTCACTATTAACGTCGGGATACACGTCGGTTGCCTGGAAGCTATTTGAGGTTGCTCGCTGTACTTAGTTGAGACAGCCGTGTATGTCGCAGTATTCCGAACATGTGTTCCTTCCCTCACTTTTACCTTAATTGCCCTTCAAAATGCGCGCACACAATTTTAACAGAACTATTAATTTGTATAGCATTTATACGTGGACAGTTGCCTCATAGCACGCCTGGAAACAGTTTGCATCTCATTGGCACGTTCGATAGGGTTCATGTCTGGAGAACATGCTGATCACTCTAGTCGAGCGATGTCGTTATCCTGAAGGAAGTCATTCACAAGATGTGCACGATGGGGGCTAGAATTGTCGTCCATAAAGATGAATGCCTCGCCCATGTGCTACCGATATGGTAGCGGTATTGGTCGGAGGATGGCATTCACGTATCGCACAGCCGCTACAGCGCCTTCCATGACCACCAACGGCGTACGTCGGCTCCACATAATGCCACCCCAAAACAGCAGGGAACCTCCACCTTGCTGCACTCGCTGGTCAGCGTATCTAAGGCGTTCAGCCTGATCGGGATACCTCCGAAAACGTCTCCGCCGATTGTTTGGTTGAAGGTACATGCGACACTCATGCCTTGATGCCAATCCTGAGTGGTCCATTCGGCATGTTGTTGGACCCATCTGTACCGCGCTGCATGGTGTAGTGGTTGCAAAGATGAACCTCGCTATGAACGTCGGGAGGGAAGTTGCGCTTCATGCAGCACAGTTTGAGTCGTAACACGACGTCTTGTGGCTACACAAAAAGCATTGTGTGACATGGTGGCGCAGCTGTCAGGATTCCTTCGAACCATAATCTGTAGGTAGCGGTCATCCACTGCGGTAGTATACGGCAGGAGTGGCCGTGCGGTTCTAGGCGCTACAGTCTGGAACCGAGCGACCGCTACGGTCACAGGTGCGAATCCTGTCTCGGGCATGGATGTGTGTGATGTCCTTAGGTTAGTTAGGTTTACTTAGTTCTAAGTTCTAGGCGACTGATGACCTCAGACGTTAAGTCGCATAGTGCTCAGAGCCATTTGAACCATTTGAGCCACTGCGGTAGTAGACCTTGGGCGGCCTGAACGAGGCATGTCATCGACAGTTCCTGTCTTTCTGTATATCCTCCATGTACGAACAACATCGCTTTGGTTCACTCCGAGACGCCTGGACACTTCTTTTGTTGAGAACCCTTCCTGTGACAAAGTAACAATGCGGATGGGATCGAACCGTGGTATTAACCGTCTAGGTATGGTTGAATTTCAGACAACACGGTTGTTGTTTACATCTTTGGGCAGGTTTAGTGATATCTCTGAACAATCAAAGGGACTGTGTCTGTGATACAATATCCGCAGTCAACGTCTATATTCAGGAATTCTGGGAACTGGGGTGATGCAAAACTTTTTTGGTGTGTGTATGTTCTTTTACTTTCTTATTAATTTAATGTATGTATATACTACGATATTCGATGTTACGTAAATGTAAGTGCGCTCTTTTTGAGAAGTGAATGTGTTCGATTGGCTTAATCTACAGGATAAGCTTGAATGCTTGCAGTAAGATTTTTGCCCTTTCTTCTTTTAAGTTTTGTATGTCCTATGTTGCAAAGATTCTGCTAGTGAATAGGAGAGATGAAAAAGTAAGAATGACCTTTGGGTTTTACTAAAAAGTGAGAATGATGAAGTAATTTTTCCCTCATGCACTGTTAGTAATGAAACGTTTATAAGCTGATGTCCTCATTGACTAAACATGGTGCTTTCGTTTCTCCCTTATAAAATGTTCACGGATGTGGAAGTTTTTATTTATGCATAGGACATACAGAACAACATGACTAGCATATGGACACGTGAGGAAATGTATGTTTTTATAGAGCTGATATAGGAATTTTACGCCTGTCAATTTCGTAAACAGTGTGAGTTACGAGCCAGATACAGCCGACAACTGCCGCTTGAGCGCGCTGCGATCAAAGTATACTATTTTGGGGCGTGTAGTGTCCCTTTTGCAATACTCACCGTTATCGAGGTGAGACATGAATTGGATTGACTGTATGTGACGCAAAATTAATTGCAAACATTGATTTATCATTGATTTAACTGTAAAAATATACAATATATATATCGATAAATGTAGAAAAGACATTATTTTTATTGTATGAGATTATAATGTGATTATCTTTGTTAGAGTATAAAATACAATGCAATGCTCATTCTTCTGTCTAGTCTGTTTTGTTCTGTTCGTTCTGGTGTGAGCTGGAATAAGGTACGCAAGCTATTGTGCTGCGCTAGCATTTGTTTCTGTCGTAACGTAATTGCAAATATTTAATGGTGTAAACTGTGTCCTAGCAAGAATATATTAGTATAAAGTGATCTCCGTGTGTTATTTCAAGAACCTACGCCACATTTATCTTATGAAAAGAATATTTAACGAAAATTATTTAGCATGTTTCCAGCTGCTGCGGAGCGAGTAACAGTAATCTCTGACTGTTAACAATTAGCCGCCATTACGCGGTACATTTAAAAATATTTTTTCACAGCACTATGTCTAATAGCCGGAGCGGAAGAAATTAAGTAAAAATATTCTGTGAGATTAATTGAAGTAATCCAGTGAAATAATTTTATTAAAACTTGTCTATTTTCTGTGATAGTAATAATTTCAGAGCTGAGTACTACTACGCTATTGCATTTACAGTAATTTGTAGGGAGCCTGGCGCTCGATAAAACCAGATATAATACGTAATTGGCAACCTACGAAATTCATTATTTTGCTTATTATATCTCTTTGGTATTTTGAAACAAATTTACGAGGAGAGTGTTTCCTCAAAATAAATAGTTACATTATTTTTTCTTTTAAGAGATATAATAGGCGCATGTACCATGTGCACAAGTCGCATCGTTGCTGAGCGTTCCGTGTGGCGATGGCTTAACTCCGTACACGTACACACCACCTGCGTGTATATAATGATTCTCTGTGACACGTAGGATAGCCACCAGAGTGTGTTAGCGTTGTTCGTCTTTGTTGTTGCCAGACCTGACAGGCTATGTTAGGGGCACGAACAGCGTCATACGTTGAGCGATCACTGTGAAGGGCAAGGAGATGCCTCGCACACGTGTGAGACAGCGTTATCAGAATCCGACAGGGATCTCATTGTAGATCTCCAATCGACCGGCTGGGCGGAATCGTGCAACATCCAACTTGTGGGACATTCAGATGTGACAGTTGGCTGATGTTGGCCTTCACGGGAACGTGAAGGCAGGCATACTCATCGTCAAGGTTGCGGTAGACCAGTTCTGGCCACGGAACATCATAACCCCTGCACATCTGCGTCTGCCACCCGGGAACAAGTAATGGACTCCCTGAAACATTCTGTGGCTTCTTGCACCATTAGTAGGACACTACAACAGCCTGACCAGGGATTTACTGTCCTGTGCCTGAGCTGCTGTCAACACCACAACACAAACAGCTGTGTCCGATGAGGTGTCGTGACCTGGAAGCATGGACTGCTGATGAGCGGCGTCGCATAGTGTTCAGCCACGAATCTCGGTTCTGCAGTACCCAGCATGACGATCCTCGACGAGTATCACGGCGACCTTGGGAGAGGTCCCACTCTTCCAATGTGTATGACTTCGGGTCATGACTGGTAGTGACTGAGGCAACTCTGCTGACACAACGGTACGTCACAGCATCCTCACGTGTCATCTGTCATGCGAGACTGCCGTGATGCCATTTTTCTTGGCACATGTCTCTTTTAACTGTCTGCGTGATGTTGAAGAACTCCTGTAGCCACAAAGATTTCCGGATATGTCCCGTATTGAGCATGTGTGGTATCAGCTCGTACGTCAGCTGCATCTCAGTGCCAGTATTCGGGATATCAAGGACAAATTACAACATGTTGAATAAGAAGGACCGCTGCGACTGTTAAAGAATCTTTAAGCAGGGTACGATCGGTTTCTCAACCTATATT
Source organism: Schistocerca cancellata (assembly GCF_023864275.1). Taxonomy (NCBI): domain Eukaryota; kingdom Metazoa; phylum Arthropoda; class Insecta; order Orthoptera; family Acrididae; genus Schistocerca; species Schistocerca cancellata. The sequence goes on from NC_064632.1 coordinate 112,062,035, forward strand.
TGCATCATCAGGTGTGTATCTCTAGACACAGCAACAGCAAAATTACAGCAACGGGCTTCCTCCTCGGGCTATCTACAATGGAAGTGAAATACTTCGTTATTTTAACAGGTGTTTCCTCCGTCAACGTTTCAAACGCGGTTCTTCTGCACAAAAGCTTTATAAATTATTAATTTAATATCTACCACGTTCCCACTTTTGACATTCTTACCAGGCTCTTTTTTGGGATGGCTTTAATTTTTTAATTTTTATTTTATATTTTATTTTATTTTACATTTTTATTGTATTTTTTTATACACTCCTGGAAATTGAAATAAGAACACCGTGAATTCATTGTCCCAGGAAGGGGAAACTTTATTGACACATTCCTGGGGTCAGATACATCACATGATCACACTGACAGAACCACAGGCACATGGACACAGGCAACAGAGCATGCACAATGTCGGCACTAGTACAGTGTATATCCACCTTTCGCAGCAATGCAGGCTGCTATTCTCCCATGGAGACGATCGTAGAGATGCTGGATGTAGTCCTGTGGAACGGCTTGCCATGCCATTTCCACCTGGCGCCTCAGTTGGACCAGCGTTCGTGCTGGACGTGCAGACCGCGTGAGACGACGCTTCATCCAGTCCCAAACATGCTCAATGGGGGACAGATCCGGAGATCTTGCTGGCCAGGGTAGTTGACTTACACCTTCTAGAGCACGTTGGGTGGCACGGGATACATGCGGACGTGCATTGTCCTGTTGGAACAGCAAGTTCCCTTGCCGGTCTAGGAATGGTAGAACGATGGGTTCGATGACGGTTTGGGTGTACCGTGCACTATTCAGTGTCCCCTCGACGATCACCAGTGGTGTACGGCCAGTGTAGGAGATCGCTCCCCACACCATGATGCCGGGTGTTGGCCCTGTGTGCCTCGGTCGTATGCAGTCCTGATTGTGGCGCTCACCTGCACGGCGCCAAACACGCATACGACCATCATTGGCACCAAGGCAGAAGCGACTCTCATCGCTGAAGACGACACGTCTCCATTCGTCCCTCCATTCACGCCTGTCGCGACACCACTGGAGGCGGGCTGCACGATGTTGGGGCGTGAGCGGAAGACGGCCTAACGGTGTGCGGGACCGTAGCCCAGCTTCATGGAGACGGTTGCGAATGGTCCTCGCCGATACCCCAGGAGCAACAGTGTCCCTAATTTGCTGGGAAGTGGCGGTGCGGTCCCCTACGGCACTGCGTAGGATCCTACGGTCTTGGCGTACATCCGTGCCTCGCCGCGGTCCGGTCCCAGGTCGACGGGCACGTGCACCTTCCGCCGACCACTGGCGACAACATCGATGTACTGTGGAGACCTCACGCCCCACGTGTTGAGCAATTCGGCGGTACGTCCACCCGGCCTCCCGCATGCCAACTATACGCCCTCGCTCAAAGTCCGTCAACTGCACATACGGTTCACGTCCACGCTGTTGCGGCATGCTACCAGTGTTAAAGACTGCGATGGAGCTCCGTATGCCACGGCAAACTGGCTGACATTGACGGCGGCGGTGCACAAATGCTGTGCAGCTAGCGCCATTCGACGGCCAACACCGCGGTTCCTGGTGTGTCCGCTGTGCCGTGCGTGTGATCATTGCTTGTACAGCCCTCTCGCAGTGTCCGGAGCAAGTATGGTGGGTCAGACACACCGGTGTCAATGTGTTCTTTTTTCCATTTACAGGAGTGTATTTTATTTCATATTTTAAGCACCTTGATGAGGTGTGCTGGGGAATGTGGTTTTTCCGGCTTTTAAACAGATCGGCCTTATGGATCGCCTATAAGTAAACACAAACCTAATCGCTTTTATTTTCCATTCTAATATGTTGTTTATACATTTGTATAAGGATAAACACGTGATGATGCGAACATAATTTTCGAAACCAGACGTGTCTTTCAATATCGATTTTTAACAGTCGCAGCGGTTCTTTTAATTCAACACGGAATATTTCAACTGCGGCTGCCCTGCATTGTGTTTCGGTTACAACAGCTGTAACAGAAGTAAAAGTTAACTGGGAGGACATCGAGTTGGAACACTGCTTTACTCCTAAATAACCTCGGAGTCAATTTGGATAGGTCTTTAACGTACCGCAAACATTCCCTCCATACGAAGCTAAAAGTGTCAGCCCGAAATAACATTATATCTCTAACGACTGCTACCACAGTAGCAATTCACCTATAATGTTACTCCTATGACACGAATTTGGAATTCTTACCGCGAACGTAAGCTAATGAAAAAGGTATCGGATTATGTGTCGGTATCTAAAAGATTACGTTTGATAGAGAGCAGTAGTGGGACTAGTGCGAATCGAATCAAGGTCGTGGCAGTTATAAAGTAAAATGTAAATTACGCGAATCAAAGAACGGTCGCCAGCCTGACTAGCAGAGAATACCACGAGTTTATACTGTTCATCAAGAAAATGAACTACTATATATGGCTTTGCTGGATACTAAGATATAGGGCACGAAACAGTAACACGGTCTAGCAAGATCTTTGTAGTGCAACTAACCACCGCAACATCTACATCCACAAAAATAAGTGTAAAATACGAGCGTTGGATCTTAAATAGTGGCAACTATTTATTCACTGCCCATACAAAAGAGTTACATGTTTGCACCTGTTACTGCCCTTCAAAGTAGCCATCAGTGTTCTGTAGAACCCGTTGCCAGTGATGTGGGAGGCGTAGTGCACTGCTAGCAGAGCACGTGAGAGGGTCCTGTAGCCACCTTTCATTAGTCCGGTAGCCCATTTTCATTACCATTTCTCTTTCTTTTCCTTGTTTCTCTTTTCTCTTTACTCTCATAGTGGCATGATTGAATGAATGTGGTTGTGTGTCACGTTGCTAGACGGTGGCGTAGTCTGCTGCAGAAAGTCTGCGATAGTCGTACAGATTCAGCAGCAGTGGTACAGAATAGCCAACTCTCGTAGTGGTCAAGTCGGCAAATAGGTTTTCGCTACTTGTGAGAAATCCACCTGCGTTAGGTTGGTGGCGGAAATGGCATCTTTGGGTTTTCCGGGCCACGCGGAGCGTGCAAGAGGCTGGAGAAGCGGGAGGCAGTCTGCCGCTGGTACTGGAAGCGTCCACAGCTGTGCTCCAGTCGAACAAGGGTGAGTTAGACTGACCGCGTGGCGCGTTGTTAATTGGCGAGGGGAGAGCTGTTAGCTTTTAGTCTCGCTTTTCAAATCTGGAAGATTGCTTTGCCTTGTCGCAGCAAGGAATGGAAAACTTTGGCAGATTTTTCTTTTAGCAAATTTCTGTAGCAGACTTGGGTCCGCCGGAAGAGCGCCACACAAAGTTGTCGATAAGAAGTGAGCACTCGCTTCTGTTTGCCTTCAGCTGTGCTGCATAAGCTTTCACCTTTCTAAATATTTAGAGCTTTGCCTTCTCGTAAATTTTCCTTGCTTTATGTGTCTTTCGTCCGTGGGGAGCCAACCACGTGGTAGAACGTTATAGTTGTTGGGCTACCGGCATCACTAACTGTCCGATCGCATGTTTGTTTTAGATAATGTTAACATGATTGTGTGATGTGATATTGTTGGAATTTGGGCACTATACCTAGAAATTGTGTCTCCACAAACCACGTGTTATCAGGAATCGTGTACATGCCTCACATCCTTATCTTAGGAATAAATGATTTTATCTACAATTTTCTCTTGTGTTCCGAGATTACATTTTTGCACCTAAGCCACTCATCTCGTAGCTTTCCCGTTAGCACATCCAATGCGTTTCCTTATGCACAGGTCCAGTGATTAGTCTCCCCTTGTATTTTATAACAAATGCTTTAGATTGAGTCTTATTTTCAGGTGTGTTGCTGGGAGCTGATCTTCTGCACAGTGTTCTTGCATGAGCTATTTTGTTTTAAATGTTTGATTGTCGTGAACAGTGCACGGGGAACACTATTAATTACATCGTATCCCCTATAAGCGACATCACAACGTATGCATTTTTGTTAGTTTTTGGTCTGTGATCAAATTAATTTATTTTCCGACTCGACCAAATCTTTGATTAGTTGTATGGTTAGAGTCTGTGGCGACCCTACTCTTCTCACGTTAATTTCATAAGCAATAAGTATTTCCATTCCCAATAATAAGGAATAACCCGTAGTAACAGGTTAGTTACACACATTCTGTTGATAGTGCGTATGGTGCGGTCTACTGCCTGTCGAATCTCTGGAACAGTTCTGAAGCGAATGCCACGAGGCCAAAGCTGAAACGCCAGTCCAACGAATGGCGTCATTACGGATCGCCACGAAAGTCGAAAGTGCGTCAGAGCCCCACTATGTTGAAAGTTATGGTGATTCTCGTGTAGGACTGTGATGATGTTATCCTAACGCATTACGTTCGTCCACGGCAGACCGTCAGTGCACAGTATTACCGTTCGTTTTTGGAGAATCACCTACGACCAGCTTTGTGAAAGAAGCGGTGACACTTCATGCGCAACCCACCCACCATTTTGCACGACAATGTGCGAGCGCATACAGCGCAAGCTGTGGCTGCTCTGTTCGGTCGATGGGACTGGGAAATACTGTACCATCCACCATACTCCTCGGACTTAAGACCTTGTGACTTTGATTTGATTCCGAAGATGAAGAAACCACTTCGGGGCATTCGCTTCAGAACTGTCCCAGAGATTCGACAGGCAGTAGACCGCTCCATTCGCACCATCAACAGAACAGGCTCTGCTAACGGTATACTAAGCCTTCCATATCGCTGGCAACGGGTTCTACACAACGCTGGTGGTTACTCTGAAGGACAGTAACAGGCAGAAACATAACTCTTTTGTATCGGTTGTGAATAAATAGTTGCCACTATTTAAGTTCCAACCCTCGTATATCTATTTTAAAAAGCAGATAAAAATTTGCTATACCTCTTCCTAAGAGACAGCCTCCACTCCTTCACATCTAACTATGTAAGTGTAGACTTATGACTTATGACTTAAATTCAAAGGTATAGAATCTGAGGCGATTGAGCGATTTATACCAAATAAATTAATACAATATGATACTGACACATCATGCTACACAAAACAGGTGAGAAAACTGTTGTTACAGCAACCACGCCAAATTTAAAGGAACACAAAATCTCCGAGATTGGCGATATTTTACTGAAGCTTGAAATTAGCGCGGACTTTAATGCGAGATGCTTTTAATAGCTTCCACAGAATCTTCTGACAGAAAATCCAAAGAGATTCTGGTCGAGTGTAAAGTACACTAGAGGCAAGACACAATCAATACCTTCACTGCACGGGACCAGTGGTAATATTATCGATGACAGCACCACTAATACGGAATTATTGAACACAGTTTCGGAAATTCCTGCGCCAAACAAGACGAAGTCAATAATCCAGAAATCGAATCGAGAACAACTGCCAACATGAATAACTCAGAAGTAGGTATCTTCGGTGTAGCGAAGCACCTTAAAGCACTCGATAAAGGCAAGTCTTCCGGTCCAGATAGCATACCTTTCAGAGTATGTTGATGCAAGAGCCCCATACTTAGCAATCTTATACAACTCCTCGCACGGATCTCAGTAGTACTCAAGAAAGGAAGCAGAAGTAAGTCGGTGAATTACAGACCCATACCAGTAACGTCGATTTGCAGTGGTATTCTGGAACATATACTGTGTTCGAACATTATGAATTACCTCAAAGGTAACAAATGGTCTATTGAAACACAATCAGCACAGGTTCATAAAACAAAATTCCTGTGAAACACAACTAGAACACTATTAGCTTGGAGTAATGAGGGCTATCGACAGGGATTAACAAATTGTTTCCATATTTCTAGATTTAGCAGAAGAATTTTGACACCGTTTCTCGCAAGAGACCTCTAATCAAACTGCGTGCCTATGGAGTATCGCTTCAGTTGAATCGCTGATTGCAGAAACAACACTTGACCACTTTTTGGTTAAATTGAGTTAAGAGCTGATTTCCATGTTATGGAGCTCCCTCTATCGAATGAATGCAGAAACAACATTTGTCCATCATTCTTAATGGGACTAACAAGATCCCGACGTTATGAGTGAGAGGAGAAGGAACACTTGTCCAGGACTAGTGCTATTTCTGCAGCCAACGTTGGCTAGCCTGTTGTGTAATATTATCTCTGTATTCGCACGGTTTTTCTTTCTGAAGCACAGCAATGTTGAACAGGGAAGATATGGATATACATGATGGTGGTGAAAGTAGGAAGAGGAAAAAAGGTGTAAAGAATGTTGAGTATCAGCGTGAAATCATAAAAAGGTCGCGAATTAAAGGTTTAGAGTACTAAAACTACAGTGGAAAGTTAGGTTCAAAGAAAAGCATAGGTGTGGACTGCAAATAAGTAATGTTCTAATACTGGAGGTTATACGTCAGGAAAATAGTAAAATAATGATTTATTGCCTGACTGAAATATCTGTGTAATTTTGTAGATGTCGTAGAAACTGTTTTGGAAGAATTCCTGAAGAGGAAAGAAATGAAGTATTTTCACTTTTCTACAACATGACATCAAAGGACGCAAAATATTCTTATCTCCAAGGGCTGATTACTGTAGGTAATATTTCCAGAAGACGAAGAAGACTACCAGAAGGAGGGAACTGCAAACCAAGATGCAACAATTTTCAGTATTTTATTAATTCTAACACTGGACGATCAGAGGTATGCAAGAAAGCGTTCTTAAGTGTCCATGGTGTCACAAACCAAAGGGTAAGGAGGATAAGCGATCTGATTGCTTGTGGAAAGTCGCCTAGTGACCAGAGCGGTTAAAAATACATCGGGAAATCAAATCGGTGGTGCAGAAATAAGTTTGATAATTGATCACATAAATTCCTATCCCCAAAAAATTACTCACTATGGCACAAGAGAACAGCGTTATTTAAATAGACAACTTAATGTCAAAATCATGCATGAGCAGTTCAGATTACGACACCCCCAAGCAAGTAATATTAAGTACGAATTTTATTTAAAAATATTCAAAGAACGTTTTCCATTTACATTTGGTCGACCGCAAGTTAACACATGTGGTACTTGTGAAGCGCTTCAAAATAAATTACGAAACAAAACACTGAATGAAAAGGCTAAGAGGGTTGCCGCTGCAGAAATGATGGTTCATAAACGTAGGGCTGCAAAGTTTTCTGATCTTATTCGTGAAGTACAACTATTGTGTCAAAGAGACGAGGATGTTGCAGGTATTGCCATAGATTTTGTGCAAAATCTGTCCCTTCCTACCATTCCAATTCAGGAAGTTTTCCGCCTTCGGCAACTCAGTGTTAATGTATTCAATATCCACAACCTGAAGATAGGATATGCAAGATTCTACATTTATCACGAAGGTGTAGCAAAGAAGGGTCCCGATGAAGTCTGCACGTTTCTGCTGGATTACGTATGAAACGAGTTGCCACCAAACATAAAATACCTGCATATATTTTCAGATGGCTGCCCAGGGCAGAATAAGAATAATACTATGGTCAGGTTCCTCATGGCAGTTGCAGCATCTCAGCATTTACTCAGAATTTATCATTATTTCCCGGTCAGAGGCCATTCATTCTTACCCTGTGACAGGGACTTTGCAGTGATTAAGAGGAGAATTCGAGCTGTCGATAGGATTTATAGCATCATGCAGCTTGTAGAGCTTATTGTTGCTGCAAGTACCTTTAACAAATACCAGGTTAAAGTTGTTTCAGCAGAGTTTGTACTAGCTTTCAAACAATGGTGGCCTAAAGTTTACAAACGCAATGCCTTGTCTTTGGAAACAATGAACAGCAAAGTGCTCACAAGGAATAAGTAACAATCCTTCACCGTTTCAGAATTCATGGAATTTGAATACAACAGTGAGTGTAGTGGGAACGTCATTGCAAAACCATATATTGGAAGCCTGGTGACGCACGCTTCTCGTTTACTTCTTGATTTAAAAATAATAGTAACTCTACCGACGGCTCCAGTATACGAAAAATGTGTACCATTAAGCCGCGCGGGATTAGCCGAGCGGTCTGAAGCGCTGCAGGCATGGACTGTGCGGCTGGTCCCAGCGGAGGTTCGAGTCCTCCCTCGGGCATGGACGTGTGTGTTTGTCCTGAGGATAATTTAGGTTAAGTAGTGTGTAAGCTTAGGGACTGATGACCTTAGCAGTTAAGCCCCATAAGATTTCACACACAAAAAATGGCTCTGAGCACTATGGGACCCAACATCTTAGGTCATAAGTCCCCTAGAACTTAGAACTACTTAAACCTAACTAACCTAAGGACATCACACACACCCATGCCCGAGGCAGGATTCGAACCTGCGACCGTAGCATTCCCGCGGTTCCGGACTGCAGCACCAGAACCGCACGGCCACCGCGGCCAGCTTTCACACACATTTGAACTTTTTTTTTTTTTTTTTTTTTTTTTTTTTAGCACTAAGTGAGAAGAAAATAGTTGACCTCAAGAAACTGGAGCCGTATATCCCTGAAGAGCACCTATCCTTTTACAGAGCTCTCTACAACTGGTCTCCAGTATACAGCAGAGGGACTGACAGTGAGTAATAGACATGGGTACAAGCAATATTTCACTAAGCTTGCTGCCGGCCGAAGTGACCGTGCGGTTCTAGGCGCTGCAATCTGGAACCGCGAGACCGCTACGGTCGCCAGTTCGAATCCTGCCTCGGGCATGGATGTGTGAGCTGTCCTTAGGTTAGTTAGGTTTAACTAGTTCTAAGTCCTAGGGGGCTAATGACCTCAGAAGTTCAGTCCCATAGTGCTCAGAGCTATTTGAACCATTTGAACTAAGCATGCTATTTACCTGATTGTAATTTGTAGTTGAAAGTAGTTGTTCAGAATCTGTTATGTACACATAAAATAAGAATTTTGGTAATGAGAAATAATATTGCTGATCTTCAGAAACTGTTATGTAGCCTAATAATAACAATTTTTGTATTGAACTAATAAATTTACAAATAAACTGCTGAATAACACAGACTTACATTTCTGGCAACCAATTGATTTCAGAAACAGCACATGTCCACGAACTTTGCGTGTTTAAATCATTATATAATCTAATCACTACATCATTGAAAATAGTGTCTGAACATCACCAGAAACTGTGCCGTTCAAAGTAAAATAGCGCTGTCAAAGAAAATAAAATACTCAGGCCCACAAACTTATTTTTCCGTTTTTCTCAAAATCAACATGCATAGACTAATGCTGTTTCTGCAATCAGTGATTCAGTTGTGCGACTGGATCCGTGATTTCCTCTCAGAAAGGTTACGGTTCGTAGTAGTCGACGGAAAATCATCGAGTAATCCGCAAGTAATTTCCGGCATTTCCGAAGTGTTATCGGCCCTCTGACGTTACTAATCCACAAGAACGATTTAGGAGGTAGTCTGAGCAGCCCTATTAGATTGTTTGCAGATGATGCTGTCATTTACCCTCTAGTAAAGTCATGAGAAGTTCAAAACCAACTGCAAAATTACTTAGACAAGGTATGTAAATTATGTCTCTCAATAAGGAAAAAGTCGAAAAGAAATCTGTTAAATCTAAGTTACACAAATCTAAAGGATATCAATTCGATTAAATAACTAGTAATTACAATTAGGAGCAAATTAAGTAGGAACGCTTGAAAGGTCTCTGTTGGATTCCTTTCATGTTTAATTTCTTAAATCTGTTGCCATTTATGGAATAAATTCCTCTCCTAAATGTACTGTGGCGTTTCTGACTATCTGGGAGGAGACTGAGCAGTGGAACGTGTTACTTTTACACATAAACAAGAACGATCTGTCACACTACTACACTTTAAAGCACAGTTTATATGTAATTCTTATATGTAATTCATGTCACACAGTCTCATACGGAACCTACATCCACTTTCTTTTATATACTGTATATGATAAGATACTGTCATCCCCCTTCCCTTTTGTGTGAGAGGATGAAAGAGCATATGTATTTCTAGTTGTATGCTTGAGGGTAGCAGACAAGGCTGTCTGCTAGAGAACAGTAGGACCAACGTCGGAACAGGTAGCTACGCTTCCTAAAAGCAAAGAGGTTTCTATCCTTAGTATGGTCCTGTCCGTCCGTTGTCATGTTGGTATAGGAAGCTGCCCCTCTGGCCACTTCCGTTGGTCTTTGTGAGCCACCCTCAGGAAGCACGCTCGGTAGTAGGAGAGTTGCAGTGTGGCCGTGGCGAGCGTCTGAAGTGGTAAGATCTCCGGCTAAGCGCGTGTCTGTTAAGTCCGTAGGACAATGGATTTCTTAAGTTCAGCCTAACTGAAAATTTAATCACCTTTATTTCGGGTTTAGGTCTAAAATATCCGATGTTATCTTAAATTGCAGCGCAATATAATTCTCGTGTGAAGTTCAGATTATTTTCCGGTAGTTGCTTTGTTACTACTTTGTGAGTAAAGTGGAACTACGTGTTGATCAGTAACTCTAACTAAGATCAATCTTAAATGCGAATGCTTGTGTGATTATAACGTCTCGTCTTGACTATATTTTCAATATAGCAACTTTTCTTTATGTTCAGCCCACGTGGGGTGTACTTTGCGAGACCACTACCACGTGCTTATATAACTGTTTGACCCATCAGGTTAATAGTAAGACGTTAGTAACCAGTTCAAGGTTTTTCTTTTGTCAATTGCTTTTCGATCTAATTTATTTTAATTATCAAAACTATTGTGGAGTTGTACGCTTTGTGTAAACCAAGTTGACCACGTGAAGCATGTGGTGTAATCATCAAAGTAGCCCTCAGCTATTCTTTTTGCGAAGATTTCACAAAGAGTTAATATGAATTTAGTATACCAGTGTGTGGTAATTACATGACGGACAGGATTGTGGTATGAACGTAATGCCTTTGGGTAAAAAAAAAAACTGAATCTGTTGGTTGTGGTTAATTTCTTCTTGCTTATGTTTCAATGTTCTTCGTGTGTTATTTTATGAATGCATTGTTGTATGCAGTCTCCCAATCTTGGCTCCATATTTTATGTGTTCCGTAAGATTACAATCTCACATTTTTTTAATCGTAAATAAGGCACCAGCTCAGTTATAACTCACGTATAATATGCTGAAATTTCAATGAACAATCTTAAAATAAATTTCCAAATATAAACTGATTTCTTTCTTTTTATTTAAATTCTCCTTTTTATATATATATATATATTACCGGTTTTGTATGACTATTAAAAGATTATCATTAATGTTAGTCTGCTTGGTAAACCTAGACTAAATATCTGATGAAACAGTTGCCCAGTAATCCACGGTTAACGTCCCCAGACAGATCACGGCTTTTAACCCACTTTCATTGTCAATTAGCACCGATTTCACCATACCAAATTAAAGTTACAATATTACATATCAGCATACCAAATTAAAGTTACAACATTACACGCTCAAATAGACAATGTTATGGGAAAGGAAAAACAAAGACTGCGTTTTATTGGTGGAACAATTAGAAGAGGCAATAGGTCTACTAAAGAGATTGCCCAAAGGGAGGTTTTTCGTCGTCTGCTAGAGTACTGCTGCATTGTATGGGACCCTTGCCAGACAGGATTGACGCACGACTTGCCAGACAGGATTGACGCACGACTTCTAAAAAGTTCAAAGAAGGGAACCTCGTTTAGTTTCATCGCGAATTAGTGGAGAGAGTGTCAGGGACAAGCGTGTTGGGATGACTATCATTAAAACAATGGCATTTTTCGTTGCGGAGAGACCTATTCACGAAATTTCAATCACCAACTTTCTCCTCTGAATGCGATAATATTTCACTGTCGCTAGCCTACATAGGGAGAAATGATGATCATAATAAAATAAGAGAAGTCAGAGTTCGTACAGAAAGATTTCCTTTTTCATATTTTCTAAGAGCTTTTAGACAGTGAAACAGTAGAGAAATAGACAAGGTCGTTTGAAGAATCCTCTGTCAAACATTTAAATGTGAATTACTTGAGATACAGGTGGTGGCGGAGTTGGTCTTCTGCGGCTAAAGTAAAAGCGGCAAATGTACCCATGGGCCGTGATGTATAAAGTGCTCTGAAGATCATCCTGGCGTCGAGTTTTTGTGATTCAGAACCAACCAGTAAATGCTACTAATAACCAGCCAATAATCTGCCACATCGGAGGCATTATCACTCACTCTTGCTGCTTTCCTTGCCTCCTTCAGCATACGAGATGTGAAAGGTTTGCAGGCTTGCCTCAGAGAGGTTTTACAGCCAATCCAGCTTTTCTACACCCACCGTGCGGGTTTCGTAGCGGTGAGATTTCCCTCCAGCTTTTACATAGTTGCAAACCTGCTTTCCCTATGATTGAACCAGTTCTAGAAGTACTGTTTTAACAAATCAGCATTTAAACAGAACATGTATTTGAGAATTATATGCACAGATTAATTAAAGTGAAATGAATTGATAAAATATTGATGAACATTTAAATAGGTGCTTAACCAAAGACCATGGTAACGCAGATGTCACATGAAGCACAAGAAGATAATACTGTACAAAACTGTTACAACATCATTCGGAAAATCACTGTCAGTAACTGTGGAGCCCAACTTCAGTTCATCAGAACCTCCGCCTTGGCACGACGTTTCCCTGCAGGGGAGTACACATCCCGCACACGGTACAGCTCTGCCCAGACAAAACAAGTATTCGTCGGACTGAATGAAACTGCATGACTGATAACTGCATACCTGAAACCGATACCTACAGACAAGGTTAACTGCTTGGCAGGTATTGCACCATCTGATATGCTAGTAAACTAGCTGCTGACGTCGGAAGGAGAAAGGTTGAACTAAATCATTTACACCCTCTCCATGGCCATCAACCAGCATGATCTACGTTGAAATCCAGAAGTAGTTTCCTTAGTTCAGTGTCAGCACCATCTATATATCCATGTGATGTTAGAGAACAACTGTGGGCAGCTAGATGTGACCAACTGCAGATGGACACAATGTGAATGCGCAGGAGAACCGACAAGAGATCACCTGATGCCTTAAGAATTGTTCCACATCTCACAAATATTAAAAAGTACACGATATTGCCTATCGCGCTTGTACAAATGATTGTTAAAAGCGAGGAAGCCATTGGTGGCTCTGGCTCTGAGCACTATGGGACTTAACTTCTGAGGTCATAAGTCCCCTAGAACTTAGAACTACTTACACCTAATGCATGGGGGCTTAATTAAAATAAAGATATAAGAGATTGCAATGCAAATACTTTTTAATTTTCTGTCGCTGTATGTCCGATTACGCTGTTTCGTAAACGGCTGGCCCTGACTAGTTTTTGTACGCAATCTGACTGCATGTAACAACCACAAAGAATGAAATGAAAATTTCAGTTAATACAAAAATTAATTAAGTCCCCAGCAACTATAAAACCTACGAAACCAACAAAGCACAAGTGTAGCTGTTCTGTATGTGGTAGTATGACTCAACGCACATCTGGCACGGTTCTTCTTCAACAAGACAAGAATTTTTAAATACCAATTATACTGACGTGATAAAAGAAAATTACAAATACTATAATTGTGCAAGAAAACCAAAATTACACTCTAATACAAGAACACACGCCAGATGCTTTGTTGACTGAACCTGTAATGACACATTATTCAGGTCACTGAAAGAATAAAAGAAAATACCTCCATATATATTGACGAAATGCACTCTGACCATTACAATATCTCCATTAGAACATCATCATCTCTCCCATCAAACCACTGCATAAAACATGGAACAACACTCTCCACTACCGCATCTCACTCTGACTTCAGCTACAAGCAGTGTCCACCACAACACCTCGGCAAGAACTGCCTGTCGCTGCGTCTCAATAATCACTGCCAGTGGAGGCGGCGGAACAATACTCTCTGGCGCGATTTCTGGCGCTGTGGCTCAGTGTAGCCACCTTTCATATGCCCTTCCTCCACGGGCTAGAATTTGATGGTATTTTTGCCAGCATTGGTGGTGAAAATACCACCAAATTCGTCAAAAAAAAAATACAGACAAAAATAAAATATAATATTAATACGTAAGTATCATATAACTAGATAAAATTTTGGCTTTGCACTGACCTTACAATAGCCTAATATATAAAATACAGTAAGGAATACAAATTCTTTCATACATATGACTTTACATAATAGTTTACAGAAATATCATGTGGTTAAACAATTCAATCGATAGCGTCAGCAATGACGAATATGAGCAGGTAAGAGTCTTATAACTTTTCACAAACAGTAATACACAAAAAATCAGTTTATACAAATATTCACATAAAATGTTTTCATAACAAGTGGTTGACAGTTCCAGCAGTAGCACCCAGCAATGTTGAGTAGGTGCAGACACCATCAGGTGACATCATTTCAGTAGAAGCAGTCCATCAGTGGCACCCAGCATTGTGGAGTAGGTGCAGACTCCAACAGGTGATATCATTTCAGTAGAAGCAGTTCATCAGTGGCACCCAGCAATGTTGAGTAGGTGCAGACAGCAAGAAGTAACATCATTTCAGTAGAAGCAGTTCCATCTGTGGTACCCAGCAATGTTGAAGAGGTACAGCCAGCAAGAAGTAACATCATTTCAGTAGAAGCAGTTCCATTTGTGGTACCCAGCAATGTTGAAGAGGTACACACAGCAACAAGTCACGTTTCTCAGTAGAAGCAGTTCATCAATGGCACCCAGCATTGTTGAGTAGGTGCAGACAGCAAGAAGTAATATCATTTCAGTAGAAGCAATTCCATTTGTGGTACCCAGCAATGTTGAAGAGGTACACACAGCAACAAGTCACATTTCTCAGTAGAAGCAGTTCATCAATGGCACCCAGCATTGTTGAGTAGGTGCAGACACCGACAAATGACATCATTCCCATAGAAGTAGCTCCATCTGTGGCACCCAGCATTGTGGAGTAGGTGCAGACTCCAACAGGTGACATCATTTCAGTAGAAGCAGTCCATCAGTGGCACCCAGCATTGTGGAACAGGTGCAGACTCCAACAGGTCACATCATTTCAGTAGAAGCAGTCCATCAGTGGCACCCAGCAATGTTGAGTAGGTGCAGACAGCAGTCCATAATATTCACTATCACTGATCACACAGTTCATCAGCAGAAATTAAACATGTCCTAGTGGCACCAATCATGTAGAAAAAGTACAAGTAACAGTCCATAATATTTACTATCACTAATCAGACAGTTCAAGCATGAACAATAGTTTGAATACACATACAAATGCTTTTACACTAAACATACAAATCATAACAAACACACAAATGATATCAGATAATTGTCATATTACTATTACAAATACACAAACATCAGTAAACCTATAATATTTATGGGTGTCAGTGCAAGCCACTACAAACAAATAAAATAATATTTGGGAGATAGGTGGGTAGGATTAGGAAAGGAAAACACACAAAACACACTCACTCATCTTTCATCCACATTAAGTACTACTGTGTAATTGAATAGTGTTAACTGTGTGAATCCACTTCTGTCAAAATTTCATGTTCATCATGTGTATCAAGTAGTAGTGACAGCAATGTATAACAGTCAATAATAGTTAAGTCAACGTCATAGTCATCATGTCAAGACCAATGTTTGCCAAGCCAGATCAAAATGTACGGTTGCTGAACAACTGTCAGTGTGCCAAGATATGCAACTTCCTCTCTCCAAAAAAAAAAGTACATACTGCTTAATGATTTGACAAAGTGTGTGTAGACAATCTTCCTTCCATTTTAGTGTTCTAGTCTGCTATCTTCATCCTCCTTGTTCCATATAGACCAACAACAACAACAAAAAAGAAAATATGCACCTCACTTATTTTACCTCTTATACACCATAACTCCAATCAACTTCATATAATCTCAATACCTCCATAATACCTCTTCAATACGTCGATACATATAAACCTTATTGCCAGTATCATTTCACTTCCACAACAACTCTTTCCTCTAGTCAGTCTCCTCGATCGAGTACAGATAAAATCCTAATGCAAACCTCCTCATCCCATACAATCTGAAGACACACTGTCAACACACAACCTCTGTGTAATCCATCTGACCAAAATCTTCTACTCATTATGAATTATAAACAAAGAATGCATACATGACCTCTAACAGACTTAGTTCGAATAACTCTCAGTAATTAAGTACGATTACGGAGTGTGAATGATCCTAATATTTCACAGTGTGTACACCACTTCAAGAATCATGGCAAACAGAAGCAAACATCTGGAGTATTTCTTGTGTCAAGTGTCACTTCCTATTTCAATTGCTCACGAAAAATGCAGTGTAATAACTGTGTTGGTATGTCATGTCGTTAGCTTCCTTCCTATTGGCATACATTTATACAGCTTTCATAAAACCTCCAGCTCATGTGACTTCTATGATGTTTCTTGTACTAAAGTCGCTCGTCGAATTACTGCAGTTCATATTCTTATGTTAAAATATAAAGCACTGAGCGTAAGCAAAACAAGCAACAGCGAGTAAATATACCAGTAGTGAACAGAATGTCAACAAGTGGATGCAGCACAATTTCTATAACGAGGCTTCGCCAAGCGAACAATCCGTAACTAGTACCATAGTGTAACCTAAACTCTATGTTTGTACACTGTACATCAGCATTGCTATATACCAAATTAAAGTATAGTTATGACAACAAGCAGAAATGTGTAAATGTGCAATCCATACGCATAGCAGTAAACATATGTCTTACGTACTAAACAGGTCATTAGCATCGTATCTTAATAAGTAAACATGAAGGCGCAAGCAGATAAATCACAAAGTATAACTTACATACCTAACCACATCAGCACAATTAATCAGGTGACAATTATAATTTAAATAAATAGGCACAGCAGGCACATAATTAAAAATATGACATCAGTGAAAAAGCAGTGCAGCCAAGCGATGCATAATATACACAAGTAACAATCCAGTTCATTAATAATCATTGTCAAAATCAGTTAACGTACGCAAGCACGTCGCTTCACAAGTAATTTCATTGAACATGTAATTAGCACAAAGTATGAATCACGTAATCGCGAGCAGCAAATTACGTCTAAAGTACGTACCTAAGTGGAAATATGTTACCTGAAAAATAAACTCAATTAATAATTACCTTTTTAGTTTATTACTTTCTTCTTCGAAATGACATTTTTCCTGAAATTTTCTCGATAGCAAGTCGTCTTAACGTCGGACACGCACAGAATTTACCTGAAGTTATTAAATATTTTATAGAACCGTATCCTGAAAAATACTGAATGTTAATAACAGAATTCATCAAGTCACTATAGCTTTATACTGAATTTAGTCGGAGAAATTAGACTGTGTATTTATTTACGGCTGTCAGTGCATTCGCACTGAGCGCTCGATCAGCTGTAGGCGCGTGACGTAGGAAGTGATTGTTTGCGGTCAACGACTGCCTTGTGCGGCGCGCAGACTTGACTGTTGCTTTGAGTATCTGCCGCCGCCGGAACACGGCGCGGTATCCTTGCATTCTCCGTGTGTTTACATACAACTGTTAGTTTCTCAAAAGTATATCATTCCACAAAAATTTTAACGTTAGATATGTGATGTATTCCCTTAGAGCGTCGTGATTTAAGAGTTTCTACTTCTACAGTGTTATCATGAATAATTTTGCGAATTCTATATGGACTGTTATAAAGCAGA
The DNA here is from genome assembly GCF_023864275.1 of Schistocerca cancellata. NCBI lineage: Eukaryota > Metazoa > Arthropoda > Insecta > Orthoptera > Acrididae > Schistocerca > Schistocerca cancellata. The sequence continues at coordinate 112,079,653 of NC_064632.1, forward strand.
AAAAATTTTCGACACAAGCCTTTTCCTTTGTGAGACAAACGATGAGACTTAATTAACACTTTCTGACCAACTGACAAGATTTTTAAACGACCAGGACGCTTAGCTGATTTCTCTCTTCTAGCAGCCGCAGATGTAATATTTCGTAGAGCCAGATTCACAACTTCAGAATGCCGCAGTTTCCGTGAAGGCGGAAAAGGAACGATTTCAGAAATGCGATTTGTCGGTGCTTTGTTTTTTAATATCAGTATAGGCGGTAAAGAAGTTGAGTCGTTAGGAAGTTCATTCAGAATGTTTTGAAAAATATGAAGATACTGATCCCAAGTTCTGTGATTCTGATGACAATAAAGACGACACAATTTATTGATTTCCTTCATCCATCTGTCTGAAGCGTTAGATTGAGGGTGAAAAAGTGAAATGAAAATTGGTTTAATTTTACGACGCTGTAGAGTACGAAGCCAAATTTTAGAACGAAACTGTGATCCATTATCTGATATAACCTTATCAACATGACCCACTTCTTTAAGAAAATGGTTAATGAAAGCGTTAGATACTGAACGAGCTGTTGCTTTGCGTAACGGTGTAAAACACACATATTTTGATGTCAACTCCACTGCTACGAAAATATACGCAAAACCATTAGTAGAACGAACCACTGGACCGAACAAATCAACTGCAGCCATGTCCTTTAATTTCGCTGGAATGATAGGAAACAACGGTGCTCTGTGAGAAATAGTTGGCGGCTTTTGACATAATTTGCATAAACGAGGTGTGGCCAAATCGTCCAATCTAACAAAACGTCTAAGAAAATTACAGACGCCAAGGAAACTACGAACATCACGTTTTGTGGTAGGAACAGCATAATTACGAATAGCGTCTAATTTCTCTGGATCAGGAAGAATACCTTCTGTAGAAATAATGTGACCGAGAAATCTCACCTGAGAACGACCAAATTCAGATTTTTCTAAGTTCACTGTAATGCCAACTCTTGCAAAGATACGTAATAATAAATCCAAAATTTTATTATGCTCACTCCAAGAGCGTTTAGCAATAAGAATATCGTCAACATATGAAGTAATATCGTCACGAAGATAAACAGGTAAAATTTCATTTAAGCTAGGAATGAATGCTGCTGAAGGTACATTAAGTCCAAACGGTAATTTCCGAAGTCACTTTTGGGTAAAATAGTCATATCCGGTTATTTTTTAGCGTCTCTCTAGATAGATTGATAGTCGAAGAGTTGTTTTGATAGATGCAAAGAATAGTGAAAGAGTAGGCAGCGGTGCAGAAAACTAAAAGAGAAATAACACCACTACAGCTTGGGGCCCTATGCTCGCTACGGCACATATTCACTTAGAGTAGTGAATCCCCTGAGGACATTAATAGCTGCACATAATTTCTAGTTTGTGACTTAGTGGCAAATTTGGCGGAAGTGCGTACGTAAATTGATCTAACCATGAACATGGATGTATGTCATTCTTAGAATTGCGGAAGATCTTAAATTTCCGAACAGTCAAAAAGTGTTTATAGTCAAAGTTTTCGCCTCGTGACGACAAAGACCTACCGCGTCTGTCCCAGTCCGAATGTCGATTATTGTCAAGTTCGCGCGCCTGGCGCTCTCTTGTTGCATCCCGTAAATGAAATAAATTACTTTCTTCAAACCCCTCTGCTATCTGTGATTCCAAATTTCTTTTGCTATGTTTTCCTACAATTTCGCCTTCGATTTGTTTGACTTGCTTTCGTAATGCCTCAACTTCCCTTTTAACGCGTTCATTAAATTCTCCCTGATTTTCAACATGCTTATTTATGTTCTGGTACTCTTCGGTTTCTGAAAATGGCAATGGAGTTGTATCATCTGAATCTGTGTCCCCATTTAAACTAAGATTTGACAATTTATCTGAAATCTCCTCCACTCTTTCCGATAAGTTTACGTCTTCCGTAAGTGTCGCGACTCGGGTTTCGGTATTGTCACATTTAGTAGTTAACTGTTCACACTGATGCGTTAAGTTATTTATTCTGTCATTTGGTACGGATTCCTCGGTTCTTTCAATTATTTCTTCCTTATCGTGTGCACGATGTAAATTTAACTCTGAAAAATTTTGTACTATCACGCGATCTTTTTCTTCCTGTTCTCTGTCCTGTTCCTCTTGTCTAATTTCTGTTGAAATTAATCTATTATTGTGAGCCTTCAAAATCGGTTGTACATCTTCTCTAAATTCTTTATTTGATTCGTCTTTCATGTATCTGAAACATGTCCCTGTTCGTGAGCCTAACTGTATTTGCATTGTTCCCATATCAGTTTCTAATTCAGATCGTAACTGTGACCCCACTGCTTTCATCTCGGTTTTAATTGATCCTATTTGTGAGCATAACTGTGTTGTCATTGCTTTCATTTCTGTTTTAATTTCAGATCGTAACTGCTCCATTGTTCCCCTATATGTTTTTAATTCAGATCCCAAATTTAGTATAGCATCCATCAACTGCTCCAGTTCTTCTGTCGTTAACCACGCAATCTGAGAATTTTTCGATTGTGAAAAATTTTGAACTGTTTCCGGACTATTTTCCCTGCTTATTAAATTGTTTTCAACACCATTATTCATCATACTGTTGTCCTGTGTTGGCGAGTTCGCCATGTCAACAATTTCGTTATTCAGACTATTCATCATTTTCGCCTGTTTCATTGACCGCGTAATCATTTACAAAACATCAACAATTTCGTTATTCAGACTATTCATCATTTTCGCCTGTTTCATTGACCGCGTAATCATTTACAAAACATAAAAAATTCGTCACTGTACGAAAATTACACACAATGACACTTTATCTCCAACAATATCAATCACACGAAATGTTTCCTTCAAACACGATTAACGAACAATAGAAGAATGACAATCACCAAATCTACACATGCAAAATAGACTACAATTACTAAACTACAAATTACTACAACAATGCTACGGTCTACTATTTTTACAATCAGAAGATTCCAAGGGACGATCCGAAGCAGCGGTCGCCACGTGCATGGGGGCTTAATTAAAATAAAGATATAAGAGAATGCAATGCAAATACTTTTTAATTTTCTGTCGCTGTATGTCCGATTACGCTGTTTCGTAAACGGCTGGCCCTGACTAGTTTTTGTACGCAATCTGACTGCATGTAACAACCACAAAGAATGAAATGAAAATTTCAGTTAATACAAATAATTAATTAAGTCCCCAGCAACTATAAAACCTACGAAACCAACAAAGCACAAGTGTAGCTGTTCTGTATGTGGTAGTATGACTCAACGCACATCTGGCACGGTTCTTCTTCAACAAGACAAGAATTACAAATACTATAATTGTGCAAGAAAACCAAAATTACACTCTAATACAAGAACACACGCCAGATGCTTTGTTGACTGAACCTGTAATGACACATTATTCAGGTCACTGAAAGAATAAAAGAATAAAAGAAAATACCTCCATATATATTGACGAAATGCACTCTGACCATTACAATATCTCCATTAGAACATCATCATCTCTCCCATCAAACCACTGCATAAAACATGGAACAACACTCCACTACCGCATCTCACTCTGACTTCAGCTACAAGCAGTGTCCACCACAACACCTCGGCAAGAACTGCCTGTCGCTGCGTCTCAATAATCACTGCCAGTGGAGGCGGCGGAACAATACTCTCTGACGCGATTTCTGGCGCTGTGGCTCAGTGTAGCCACCTTTCACTAACTAACCTAAGGACATCGCACACATCCATGCCCGAGGTAGGATTCGAACCTGCGACTGTAGCGGTAGCGCGGTTCCAGACTGTAGAGCCTAGAACCGCTAGGCCACCCCGGCCGGCGAAGTCATTGGTAAAATTTTGGATAGCGTAAGGAGATTAAAAACGCAGTTTACAGGATAGTGTCTACAAGTTACGTAGGACTCTCTGGGGATTAAAATCACCAAGTTTGCAGTCCAGATATCGAACACAGAATTAGTGGGTGAACCAGTGTGTATTTCTTCGATTCATCTTTCACGAATGGTTGTGTAGTAACGACATATGCACGCGTCATCGTAATGGACAATGGGTGAAGAAATAACGTCAGAGCACATTTCCACGGAAACCACGCTTAACATTGTCGTACTTCTATATAAAGAAAGACGCAGGGAAGCTTAGGCAGAGTTTCAGAGACAGGTGCGCTGCGAACAGACAGCATGCTGCAGATGCGAATGTATGTGGACGACGACGCCGCCGTGTACAAATCGCTGGAAGCGCAAAAGCTGAGGAAGTGGCAGCGTTGATGCTGTTTGCAAACTATGCGAAGGTATGCCGAGATGTCTGAGCACGTAAACAAGCTTCCACGACTCCATGTAAACTTTTGTTCATGTACACTCTCTCTCTCTCTCTCTTTCAGAGCCTTGGATTTATTTGAGTACGACGACGATAACTTCGCTGCCGTGTACAAGTCGCTGGAAGCACAAAAAAAAAAAAAAAAAAAGAAAGCTAAGGAAGTGGCGGCGTCGGTGCTATGTGCAACGATACGGAGGTATGCCGTTGTGTCTTGAGCATATACGAGCTCCCACGACCCGCAGTAAACTTTCACTCATTTACTCCTTTTACCAGAGCCTTCGACTTATTTGCTTAAGACGACGACGCTGTGAACAAGTTGCTGGAGCACAAAAGATGTGAGGGGGTGGCGGCATCGAAGCCGTTAGCGAACTGTCGAAGGTATGCCATGGTGTCTGAGCACATACGGGCAGGAAACTCTTCCTCATGTACTCCCGCTTATTTTTCAGAGCCTTGGATTTGTGTACGACGACGATGATGCCACCGCGGTGTTCAAGACGCTGGAAGCGCAAAAGCTGAGGAAGTGCCGGTCTCTAAGCTGTTTGCAAACAACACGAAAGAGCACCATGGTGCCTGACAGCTTAGGCCACTACAAAACTCAAGACACTTGGGGACGGCGGAGGAGCATTTTAACCGAGCTGTACCTGACGAGAATAGAAGATGGAGCGTGCGCACTGAATTTCTGGACTCATGCGATTGCACGCACTGAATTTCTGGACTCACGCGCACTTGCAAATAAAATGAAATGAAAGTGAAATAAGTAAATTGATTTTGCTGTAACTCCTATAGCGGTAGACATATATAAGACACTGCTTTAAGGCTCATAATTTTCACCAGAACGCAAAAGAATTTCCTCTAGAGCCCGCACAAAAAATGTTTTAAGTTGAAATATGAAAATTACATTTGTTCTATTTGTAATAGTGGTAGACGAGTGCGAAATATGTAAGTTTGAGGCTTATAATTTTTACTAGAGAAGCAAAAATAACTCCCCTAAGCTCATAAACTACAGGCTGTAAAGAGGAATGGCTAATAAATGTCTGCCATGAACGTTCTCTTAAGAGTATACGAAGCTATGTGTTGCTCTGAAGGATGAGTTAAATATAAACCAGCGGCTACAAATATATTTGCCTCACGAGTATACGAAACTTCTGTACTCGCTGGCGCCACATTAGCCTATTGTCCAAAGTGACACCGAGGTAATACACAGTTCTGCTTCATTGCAACGAGCGCTCGCTGACACACTATACTTGGAATTTAGTATGAATATTGAACTGCTGAGCCGTGCACGTGTACGGGAACTGGCACTCCACCTCGTAACCTATGGGTCACGTAATTCAGATGGCGTCGACAGCGCATGCGGCGATGAAAAGACACATCACTCCATGGGAACAGGCTCCGCAGCTTTTAACTCCTTTTTCGTCTTTGTGTTCTACAGTTCTGTCTTGGGCGCGTATTGCGCCCTAAAACAAAACAAACACCACGTTGGGCAACTCTACCTTGCTCAGGGAGTTCTTTTTACGGAGAATGGAGTGTACTAGCTCACTCGCGGCGAGCATTGCTGCTTGCACAGAATCGTGCAGACACACTAGCTGGTAGAAATGGTTGCTGGATTACACCACCACGACAAGGGTTATAATGTTACGGATAGTGGGCCATTACAGCATCAGAGGTAATCTCGCTAAGAGGACTGTTCTCCATGGCACAAAAACATTTGACCATCTTGCGTAAACAGATCTTAAAGAGGTGTGATGGAAATGATACTCATATGGTACCTACTATAACAACTTGGGAGAAGAGATTGTGCAGATATAGTGCAGAAGCTACTATAGCATCTTGGGAGAAGAGATTGTGCAGATAAAGTCCAGCTCTGCACAGCAATGGTACAACTTTGGGATGCATCACAGAAAATTCCTCGTCGTTCTTTTTTCGTCCTTGCTTTAATCATGCAGCACCTCTGTCGTCTGCAGTGGACTGAGACACACTAGGTGGCTGTGCTGCAGAGAAAACACCGAACACACTATTTTTACCCGCCGTTGCGGTATCATGGATTTATTGCACGTACGTCTCTCTCTCTCTCTCTCTCTCTCTCTCTCTCTCTCTCTATATATATATATATATATATATATATATATATATATATAGAGAGAGAGAGAGAGAGAGAGAGAGAGAGAGACGTACGTGCAATAAATCCATATATATATATATATATATATATATATATATATATATATATATATAGAGAGAGAGAGAGAGAGAGAGAGAGAGACGTACGTGCAATAAATCCATGATACCGCAATTAATTTGCTTAATAAATGTGACATCAATTTGATATCTAAAGTGTATCAGAACAGACATCATTCCTCTACTCGTGCCTGTATATAGGCAACGCTTTCTTCTGAGCTGGGTTTTAATCTAAAGCTACACACACACATACACACACACACACACACACACACACACACACACAGATGGAGCTAGATGCATGGGACAATTGATCTCCGAAATCGATAGAGAATTCTGCACACATCAACACAGTTTTGCATCACCTCGGTTCCGAGAGTTCCGGACCCTGAACAGAAAAATAGTGTGTTCGGTGTTCTCTCTCTCTCTCTCTCTCTCTCTCTCTCTCTCTCTATATATATATATATATATATATATATATATATATATATATATATATATATATGTGTGTGTGTGTGTGTGTGTGTGTGTGTGTGTGTGTAGCTTTAGATTAAAACCCAGCTCAGAAGAAAGCGTTGCCTATATACAGGCACGAGTAGAGGAATGATGTCTGTTCTGATACACTTTAGATATCAAATTGATGTCACATTTATTAAGCAAATTAATTAAACCGACCAATTAAATTGTGGAGGCTGGTTGATTTATGACCTGACCCTATTGTTCTGCTAAGTGGTTTATGAGCCTATGATGTCTGTTCTGATACACTTTAGATATCAAATTGATGTCACATTTATTAAGCAAATTAATTAAACCGACCAATTAAATTGTGGTGGCTGGTTGATTTATGACCTGACCCTATTGTTCTGCTAAGTGGTTTATGAGCCTATGATGTCTGTTCTGATACACTTTAGATATCAAATTGATGTCACATTTATTAAGCAAATTAATTAAACCGACCAATTAAATTGTGGTGGCTGGTTGATTTATGACCTGACCCTATTGTTCTGCTAAGTGGTTTATGAGCCTATGATGATTGATTTATGAGGCCTGTCTAAAAAGTATCTGACCTTTCGTCAAAAAAAAAAAATTTTGAATACCTGACGGGGTTGGGACCCTAATCACTGGTGGTCAGGCGATTCACATGAAAAGGTTTCCGACGTGACTATGGCCGTACGACGAGAATTAACGGACTTTGAACGCTCAGTGGTAGATGGAGCTAGATGCATGGGACAATTGATCTCCGAAATCGATAGAGAATTCTGCACACATCAACACAGTTTTGCATCACCTCGGTTCCGAGAGTTCCGGACCCTGAACAGAAAATTGGAATATTGATCGACATAAGCACCATTTCTGACCTTTCTATTGCTCATGAAAACCACACATTGCATGTTGTACCACCTCCAGAGGTGGTGGACCAGATTACTGTACACACCGGTACCTCTAATACCCAGTAGCACGTCCTCTTGCATTGATGCATGCCTGTATTCGCCGTGATATACTAACCACAAGTTCATCAAGGCACTGTTGGTCCAGATTGTCCCACTTCTCAACGGCGATTCGGCGTAGATACCTCAGAGTGGTTGGTGGTCACGTCGTCCATAAACAGCCATTTTCAATCCATCCCAGGCATGTTCCATAGGGTTCTTGTCTGGAGAACATGCTGGCCACTCTAGTCGAGCGATGTCGTTATCCTGAAGGAAGTCATTCACAAGATGTGCACAATGGAGGCGCGAATTGTCGCCCATAAAGACGAATGCCTCGCCAATATGCTGGCGATATGGTTGTACTATCGGTCGCAGGATGGCATTCACGTATCGCGCAGCCGTTACGGCGCCTTCCATGACCACCAGCGGCGTACGTCGGCCCCACATAATGCCACCCCAAAACAGCAGGGAAGCTCCTTTTGCTGCGCTCGCTGGACGGTGTGTCTAGCGCGTTCAGTCTGACCGGCACGCCTCCAAACGCGTCTCCGCTGGTTGTCTGGTTGAAGGCAGATGCGACATTCATCGGTGAAGAGAACGTGATACCAATCCTGAGCGGTCCATTCGGCATGTTGTTGGATCCGTCTGTACCGCGCTGCATGGTGTCGTTGTTGCAAAGATGGGCCTCGCCATGGACGTCGGGAGTGAAGTTGCGCATCATGAAACCTATTGCGCACGTCCTGTGGCTGCATGAAGAGCATTATTCAAGATGGTGGCGTTGCTGTCAGGGTTCCTCCGAGCCATAATCCGTAGGTAGAGGTTATTCACTGCAGTAGTAGCCCTTGGGCGGCCTGACCGAGGCATGTCGTCGACAGTTCCTGTCTCCCTGTATCTCCTCCATGTCCAAAGAACATCACTTTGGTTCACTCCGAGACGCCTGGACACTTCCCTTGCTGAGAGCCTTCCTGGCACAAATTGTGGACGAGATCGAACCGCGATATTGACTGTCTAGGCATGGTTGAACTACAGACAACAAGAGCCGTGCATCTCCTTCCTGGTGGAATGACTGGAACTGATCGGTTGTCCGACCCCCTCCATATAAAAGGCACTGCTCATGCATGGTTGTTTACATCTTTCGACGGGTTTAATGACTTCTCTAAATAGTCAAAGGGACTGTCAAAGGGACAATATCCGCAGTCAACGTCTATCTTCAGGAGTTCTAGGAGGAGGGGTGATGCAAAACGTTTTTTGATGAGTGTATATTCCAAGATCCAGAGTGTCAAGAGTGTGTCGAGTATACCAAATTTCAGGCATTACCTCTCACCAGGGACAACACAGTGGCCGACGGCCGTCACTTGAGGACAGAGAGCAGCGCCGTTTGCGTAGAGTTGTCAGTGCTAAAAGACAAGCAACTCTGCGTTAAGTAACCGCGGAAATCAATATGGGACCTACGACAAAGGCATTCATTAGGACAGTGTGGCGGAACTTAGCCTTAATGGGCAATGGCAGCAGACGAGCGAAGCGGATGCAGTTGGACCCCCAGACGATTGGTGCCCGCATCTCGTGGTCGTGCGGTAGCGTTCTCGCTTCCCACGCCCGGGTTCCCGGGTTCGATTCCCGGCGGGGTCAGGGATTTTCTCTGCCTCGTGATGGCTGGGTGTTGTGTGCTGTCCTTAGGATAGTTAGGTTTAAGTAGTTCTAAGTTCTAGGGGACTGATGACCATAGATGTTAAGTCCCATAGTGCTCAGAGCCATTTGAACCATTTGAACCAGACGATTGGAAAACCTTAGACTGCCCAGATGAGCCCTGATTTCCGTTGGTAAAAGCTGCAGCAGCGTTCGAGTGTGGCGCAGACCCCACTAACTCATGGATCCAAGTTGCCAACAAGGCACTATGCAAACTGTTGAGGGCTCCATAATGATGTGGGCTGCCTTTACATGGAATAGACTGGATCGCTGGATATTCGGCTCTTGGAGACTATTGCAGCTGTTCACGGATGACATGTTCCCAAACAAAGATGAATTTTTTTAGGGTTGATAATGCTCCATGTTACTGGGCCACAATTTTTCGTGATTAGTTTGAAGACGTTCTGGATAGTCCGAGCGAATGATTTGGCCACACAGATCGTCCGACATCTATCTCATCGAACATTTATGGAACATAATCGCGATGTCAGTTCGTGCACAAAATCCTGCACCGGCAACACCTTCGCAATTATGGACGGCTGTGTGGCTCAATATTTCTACAGGGAACTTGTTGAGTCCGTGTCACGTCGAACTGATGAACTACGATGGGTAAAAGGAGGTCCGCCCCGACATTAGGAAGTATCTAATGCCTTTGTCACCTCAGTGTAATCGCCATTTGCTGTGGTCTTCAGTCCGACGACTGGTTTGCTGCAGCTGTCCACCTCATCACGAGTAACTACTGCAACCTACATCCATTTCAACCTGCTTACTACATTCATCTCATGGTCTCCTTCTACAATTTTTACTCTCTACACTCCCCTTTAACGAGTAATTGAAAACTCCTTGAGGTCTCAGAATGAGTCCTATCAACTGATCTCTCCTTTCAGTCAAACTGTGTCACAAATTTCTTTTCAGCGCAGTTCGATTTGGTGCCTCCTCAGTAGTCAATTTATATACCTACCCAATTACCATCATCCTTTCACAGCACCGCACTTCAAAGGCTTCTATTACTCTATTGTCTGAACTGTTTATCATTCACGTTTCACTTTCATACAAGGCTACATTCCAGACAAATACGTTGAGAAAAGAATTCTATGAAGGCCTTCAAATGCAAGTAGAACAAAACAAGAAAGGTTTTCTGGTTATAATTGGAAATCGTAGTGTACGTGTAAGGAATTTGGCAATACCTGTAACGGGGTACAGGTATTAAATAACATTGGACTTGAATTAGGTAACTTTGTAACATGTAACGAAGTGAAAATTATCAACACTTTTTTTTAGAAAAAAAGATATACATACATGAAAATGGAGTACAAGGGGCTATAGAGGGATTGCTGAATATATCACAGCGAACAGAAAACTTGAAGGGTTTGTTGGAAGCTGCAAGAGTACATAGAGGTACTGGCAAAGAGTCTTAGCATGTCATAGCGATAGCAAAGTAAGCCTGGTTACCAGATGAGAGAAACAAACTATTACGAGCAGTAAACTTGAAGATGAAGTTCTCAATGTCTTCTTCTGCAACAAGATGTTTTTTTGTGTCATCAGTCTTCTGACTGGTTTGATGCGGCCCGCCACGAATTCCTCTCCTGTGCCTACCTCTTCATCTCAGAGTAGCACATGCAACGTACTTCCTCAATTATTTGTTGGTTGTATTCCAATCTCTGCCTTCCTCTACAATTTTTGCCCTCTACAACTCCCTCTAGTACCACGGAAGTCACTCCCTGATGTCCCTTCTCTTTGTCAGTGTATTCAACATATTCCTTTCCTCTCCGATTCTATGCAGAACCTCCTCACTCTTTACCTTAGCAGTCCACTTATTTTCAACATTCGTCCGTAGCACCACATCTCAAATGCTTCGCTTCTCTTCTGTTCTGGCTTTTCCACAGTCCATGTTTCACTACCATACAATGCTATGCTCCAGACGTACATTCTCAGAAACTTCTTCCTCACGTTAAGGCCTGTTTGATACTAGTAGACTTCTCTTGGCCAGGAAAGCCGTTTTTGCTAGTGCTAGTCTGCTTTTGATGTCCTCCTTGCTCCGTCCGTCATTGGTTATTTTGCTTCCTAAGTAGCAGAATTTCTGAACTTCATCTATTTCGTGACCATCAATCCTGATGCTAAGTTTCTCACTGTTCTCATTTCTGCAACTTCTCATTACTTTCGTCTTCCTTCTATTTAATCTCAATCCATATTCCGTACTCATTAGATTGTTCATTCCATTCAGCAGGTCATGTAATTCTTCTTCACTTTCACTCAGAATAGCTATGTCATCAGCGAATCTTATACCATTTATATTCTTTCACCTCGAATTTTAATTCCACTCCTGAATCTTTCTTTTATTTCCATCATTGCTTCTTCAATGTATAGACTGAACAGTAGGGGCGAAAGACTACATCCTGTCTTACCCACTTTTTAAACCGAGCACTTCATTCTTAGCCGTCCACTTTTATTATTCCCTCTGTTCGCCCCGATAGGTGAGTGGTCAGCGTGACGGGTCTACATCTACATCTACATCTACATCCGTACTCCGCAAGCCACCTGACGGTGTGTGGCGGAGGGTACCTTGAGTACCTCTATCGGTTCTCCCTTCTATTCCAGTCTCGTATTGTTCGTGGAAAGAAGGATTGTCGGTATGCCTCTGTGTGGGCTCTAATCTCTCTGATTTTATCCTCATGGTCTCTTCGCGAGATACACGTAGGAGGGAGCAATATACTGCTTGACTCTTCGGTGAAGGTATGTTCTCGAAACTTTGACAAAAGCCCGTACCGAGCTACGGAGCGTCTCTCCTGCAGAGTCTTCCACTGGAGTTTATCATCTCCGTAACGCTTTCGCGATTACTAAATGATCCTGTAACGAAGCGCGCTGCTCTCCGTTGGATCTTCTCTATATCTTCTATCAACCCTATCTGGTACGGATCCCACACTGCTGAGCAGTATTCAAGCAGTGGGCGAACAAGCGTACTGTAACCTACTTCCTTTGTTTTCGGATTGCATTTCCTTAGGATGGTCGTCCTACGGGCCCGGGTTCGAAGCCCGGCTGGGTCGGAGATTTTCTCCGCTCAGGGACTGTGTGTTGTCTTGTCTTCATCATCATTTCATCCCCATCCGGCGCTCAGGTCGCCCAATTGTGCGTTCGAATGTAATAAGACCTGCACCAAGGCGGCCGGACCTGCCCCGCAAGGGGCCCCCCGGCCTATGACGCCAAACGCTCATTTCCTTTATTCCCTCTTGGCTCATGTACATATTGTATATTAGCCATCTCTTCCTATAGCGTACCGCTACTTTTCTCAGAATTTTGAACATTTTGCATCATTTTACATCGTCGAATGCTTTTTCCAGGTCGACAAATCCTATGAACGTGTCTTGATTTTTCTTTAGTCTTGCTTCCATTATCAAAGGCAATATCATAATTGCCTCTCTGATGCCTTTACCTTTTCTAAAGCCAAACTGACCGTCATCCGACACATCCTCAGTTTCCTCTCTTCTCCATTTGTCTGTATATTATTCTTGTCAGCAACTTGGATGCATGAGCAGTTAAGCTGATTGTGCAATAATTTTCGCACTTGTCAGCTATTGCAGTCTTCCGAACTGTGTGGATGATATCTTTCCGAAAGTCGGCTGGTATGTCGCCAGACTCATCAGACTCATATATTCTATAGTTTTGTTACCCCTTCCCCCAATGATTTTAGAAATTATGGTGGAACGTTATTCATCCCTTCTGCCTTACTTCTTTTAAATTCTGACTGTAATAGTGCATCCCCCCCTCTCTCCTAAATCGACTGTTTCTTCTTCTATCACATCAGACTAATCTCCCCCCCCCCCCCCCCCCCCAATAGAGGCTTGCAATGTGTTCTTTCCACCTATACGCTCTCTCCTCTGCATTTAGCAGTGGAATTCCCTTGCTTTTAGTGTCACCGTAGGCTGTTTTGACTTTATTGTATGCTGAGTCTGTCCTTCCGACAATCATTTCTTTTTCGACTAGTTCACGGTTTTTATGCTGCCATTTTTGTTTTAGCTTCCCTGCACTTCCTACTTATTTCATTTCTCAGTGGCTTGTATTTTTGTATTCCTGAGTTTCCCGGAACATTTTTGTGTTTTAGCATTGATTCGCGCATTATTTACAAAATAAATTACGGAGAATAATGTAAACACGAACACATAGAAGTACGTGTGATCCAAGCGGCGGCGACGGAGACAATAGGGAAGAAAAAGAATTTTAGCAGCAGAAAGAGCGTTTTAATTATGCTGTCCCCCTTTTCTGTGACCAATTTTCCCAATATATTTAATTTCATGTTTTATTCTGTGTTTGAGGAAATTATGAATCCTGTGGAAAAGGTGAGGCACGCGCAACCACATACTATTGGAATAGAGCGTTGCGCTCCCTGGAAACTGGAGAGGGCTTACTCCTTGTGATTTTCATATTAAGAGGGAGAGAACTGTGATGAATTGGAACTAATACGGTGGGTAGTCCATCTTGTAGTCCCTTGGGATCCCCAGTCAGTGGCCTCCTAGCTGACATTTTCCTCAACCAGATAGAAAAACAAATTTTTGACAAAATAGTAATACCAAAACAGTACAAAATAATATATTGGTACAGATACGTAGATGACATAATTTGCTTAATAGATAACCCAATGTCCCGCATAAAAGAACTTCAAGATAACATAAACTCCATCCACCCACAAATACGATTCACCATAGAAACGCAAACAGATGAAAAACTTAATTTCTTAGATCTCACTATACACAAGAGAAACAACAAACATGAATTCACAATCTACAGAAAAGCCACACTCACCAGCACCATTAATCATAACCAATCCAATCACCCCATAACCCACAAAGAAGCCAGCTTCAGATATTTACTTCACAGGCTGAACAAAATACCCATGAATAAGCATGACTACACACAAGAACTGAACACAATAAAACAAATTGCACAGGAGAATGGATATGACGCAAATAGAGTAGACAAAATAAACCACAAAATACAAAAACAAACAGCACATAACCATGAAACACACACACATACAAACACAACTCATCAGACAACAAATCAGCAGACAATAAGCAACAAATGGCACGTAATGAATTACAATAACAAAATCACACACAGGGTGGGTAATATACTAAAGAAACAAGGACTCAACATTGCATACAGAACCAACAACACAATACAGAGCAGACTCGGAAGAATTACCACCAACACTGACAAATACAGCCAGTCTGGCATCTACCAACTTACTTGCAACTGCTGTCAATCTGTATGTGTGGACCAAGCATGCAGGACCTTCAGAACCAGACACAATGAACACCTCAGAGCACTGAAAAGCAATAGCACACACTCAACATTTGCAGACCACCTGGTAGCACACAACCACCACCCAACAAACATTGAAACTGACCTTCACATCCTAAAAACTAGCAGCAGCCTATACCAAAAATTAACTATAGAAGCAAACTACCAAATCGAAAAATCAATAGCCCAAGGACAGAAAGTACTCAATGACTACACATCAGTGTGCAACAAAACTCTCTTCGCCACAATAGAAGAACTATACAAGTAAAAAACACACACACACGCACACACAAATTCTCTCTCTTTTCTTTCTTTCTTTCTTTTCTTTCTTTCTTTCAGTCTCTCTCTCTCTCTCTCTCTCTCTCTCTCTCTCTCTCTCTCTCACACACACACACACTCTCTCTCTGCTCCAGTACTCATCACACACACGCAAACCCACATAAACCACACACCACTAACACCAAATACAATTCAAACTCGCGCGCCTCACCCAGCAGAACACGCTACGAAACAAATGAACGCCACACAGCCACAACAACACGTAATGGCAGCGAAAACTCCGCCTATGTTTTGAGTAATCGAAAAACTGCATTGCCACGCGAACACAAGCAAAGAAGTAAGCCTATTTACTTCGCCAACAAAACAGGAAAACGTACCACAACTTCAAAACTGTAAGTTTACAGAAAGAAAACGTGATACAGTCTTATTTCCGTTCGTAAATACATAACAAATAGAAAATAAATTACGTTTTGCTGTTTGCAGATGGCATGTTGTATATTGTGTAGCATAACAGCTACCAAAACAAGAGGACAATAACATAATGTAAGGTATGTTACTTTTTGCCAATTAAGTTATAAATGCAACTTTTACATAATGTTGTTAATGACGCAGATGTTAATATGTTAACAACAAATTTACATTTAACAATAAAAATAGAACCCACTGATGGTAGCACAAAAGTGCTGAAACATGTATGGGTGAAACAAAAGAAAAAAGGTGTCTTGCATAAGGCGGAACTTCTCATCCCATTTTCTTAGCAAGCACGGAGACAACAAGAAGAACTGCACCACAAGATGATTAGTTAGGTAATATCTTCGTCAGGTTATATGTTATTTTAGAAACACAATAATATATCAAATGAGGTTATAGTAAATACAGTTAAAGAGGAACAAAATGCTTACATTACAAATCTGCGGCACATTGCAAAAGAAACGAATGTGCAGTATAAATAAAAACGTAACTTTGCTAATAGTGGGAGCCCAAGAATCCTGAACATTGAAAATGATCTACATGGTAGACGAGAGATGACTTACAAACTCCTGATACAACAAAAAGGAAGAACATTCTGCTAGGTTTCTCATAACAGACAAACATCGATAAAACACTATCAATGATTATGAGTAGAAAGTAATGATAAAATTGAACCAACAAAAGTAGACTAGGACAAAAAACAAAATGGAGGGAATGGAGGATTGTAACCGTATCTTGGCGAATGGCGGAAAAAATACCACTCTATAAACAAGGAACTGGAAGTTGTGATATTCGCTATTTTTGGCTTAATTAAAATAGCAAATTCAGCCAGAAGGCAAATACTTGTTTATAAAGAATGATTAATATATAATGAGGCGTCGCATGGCGACGGTGGAATTTTCTAAATAATGTAATTCGTCGTCTTTGGGCGGCAATATAAACAGAAAAATACGGATAGATATGCGATCCTTCACTATTTTGTTCGCTGGAGAACAAATGAAGCCTTGAGCGCTAAAGACTTGTACTTTTTTTCTCGAGTAAGACGGACGCAGATTTGTGGTAGTCTGATCTAATTTTTACTAAATGTATATAAACGTGTTATGTCCAAGTTTGAGTGAAGTGTAAAGAACTGTTATAACTTACCGTGACGACGCACGAGCGACTCAAAGAAGACAATGGCTATATAAAAGAGCGCTCAATGGACATGATATGGACATAAAAATCTACCGTCATTGTAGTATTAAGCTTAAGGTACGATATATGTTTTAGTTATAATAAATATTTGTTCTGGGAATACTGAATCATTTAGCAGTGCTCATTTCTATTATCTCCTCAGTATTATTTTCATTTTAATTATGCATTTTGCTAATATTACAGACTCCAAGATCAGCAGTCCAATGTGCGTGTTACATTGATAAAAAGAAAACTGTTTTATCGTCTTCTTGCATCAGCTTTAATATTGAATTTCCCTTTTGTGTGATGTTACAGTTGTTTTTGCGCCCTTAAGAACTTTCTGGTCCCTTAGGAAATTGTTTTGTCATAACAATAACTTCACAACCGGGTATGATCGTATCTACGATCATGAAGTAATTAGAAAGACGATAACGCAACTTCTTAATCAATAGCACGCTAGTTGTGACTGCCTCAAGCCACGCGAAACTGCAAGTAAAAACTATTCACATCTCATAATGCAATATTTTATGACAATGGTCAATCCATGATTCTTACGCCAATTGTGATTGATAAAACAGTTAGTTAAATCTCAATTTCCAACTTTCCATTGAATAACAACATCACTTTTATTTCGTAACATCACACTTGGCGCCCGAACAGGGACTTGACCAAAAATTAGTTCAAATTCTTGGAAAATTTTCTATGTGCTTGTGTTAATAAATGTTCTGTCGTTTCATGTACACATCATCTCTCTGTGAGAATAACGGATAATATGCTGGTCAATAACGCAGTTTGATTACCGAGTGGAAAGAAAAGAAAAGAGACGTGAATTTGCTGAGACAACATAGCGGTAATCAAGCCATCAAAAAGTAAGTCAGAATTTTGCATACGCAGTGTAGTGCTTCAGTAGCAACGTTGCTTTTCCAAGTCGATCCACATCCCTTCTATCTCCTTCCCGCTATAGAAAATCTGCTTTATTTTATCTCTCAAAGTAAATTTCTTCGTAGTCTGATAATAGAAATTATTTCTCCCCATTGTTAGTATAGCTGTATTACATTTTCAGCATGGTGAATAGTGTGCGCAATTTGCAGTGAAGAGCATCTTTATTCATTTGTCTGAAACGGTTAGGTTCCATCTTGTCTTCTCGCCAGATAGAATTTCATTTGTTGCTCACGCGAGAGCGGTGCTCTTAGCGGACTCACCACGTCACTGACAAATGACGAAAGCCTTGCGTAGCACCTGATTTACTGACGAAAATGGCAGATAGTAAACAGAGACAGGTGACAACAGGAGACGGGAGTGAAGACGTTAATAGTATTCCATACCCTTTACGATCGCGAACGGTAGGTTCCCGTGTGGAAACTGAACTAACCATGTCTGTAACAGGGGAAAGTGACCCTAAAGTCCAAACTCTTCCCGCTGCAGCTACAAATGACCTCGGTGCGTTAATGGAAATGCTGAAACAACAGTTTGACGCAGTAAATGAGACTATAAAAACACAAAATGAGACTGTTAACCCCCGATTAGATGCTGTAAGCGAATCAGTCAAAACACAAAATGAGACTATAAAAACACAAAATGAGACTGTTAACGCCCGACTAGATGCTGTAAGCGAATCATTAAAAACAGAGCTAAGCACAATCAAAACAGATCTGCATAAAGAAATTACGGCTGAATTAAATACCCACTTGGGTGAGGTGCAAACTAAGATCAGTGATCAAATTCAGAAAATGCAGAAACAGGTGAAAAGTGAAATAGCTGAAGTATCTGTAACATTAAACACAAAAATTCAGGCAGCTACCAAAGAAATAAACTCAGTTAGAAATGCAATATCTGACATTGAAGGTGTAGTGGAGGATCTGTCGAGGCAGATAGACTCAATCAATATCGAAGAACAGGTTAAGGCCACCGTGAAAGCACACGCAGAGGCATTGTCGGAACACTACGGTGAATGGATAAAGGGTAAAGATATTTTTATCGAAAAGAAGGTCAGGGAGGAGCTTAGGGAGACTGTCAAGGATGTAACTTATGAAATCTTAGTTGCTCCTGGTAAGTCGGGAGACACAGTGGTTTCTGAATTGGGACAGATTCGGAGGACACTTACACGGGATCTTCCCGAGTGGAAGCAGCAAGTAGTGGACGAAGTCAGAATGCTGAGAAACTGGGTAGAAAATCCGCACACACATACGCAAATTATAGGGAACAACTCTTTAGACGGTGACGAATGTCAGTCAACTCCTTATCGTTCACCGCCTGATTACATGCAAAACAACAGTCCTGTTGAGTCCCGAGTAGGGAAACTAAATGATCCGCCCACAATTGTGAGTTTAATGCAAGAGGAAAGTGTGATTAAGCATCGCACTTTTCCTGTTTTTCATCCGCAGAAACGAGAAATACACCCCATCGTGTTCCTAAAGAATTTTTCCGGCATATTTCCCAGGAGCTGGACAGACAGACAGCGTATTCAGTTCGTCACTGGCTTTATTTCTGGTGATGCAGCATTATGGGGAACGGAAATGGTAGACACGTGTAGGAATTATGAAGAGTTTGAGAAAATGTTCTTGGCAAAATTTTGGAGTAATGGGGTACAGCAAAGATTAAGGAAGGAGTTGTATGGTGCGGAAATTTTCAATGAGAAGCATGGAAGTCTCCGGCGATACTTCGAGAAGTATCTAGCAAAAATTAAATTCTGGGATTCTCCGATTTCTTCCAAGGACGTAATTATGATTCTCAAAAGCAAACTCCCTGTGTCTATTAGAGAGAAACTAGTAAATGTGTCCGAAGAAGACACGGATGTATTCCTTTCTGTGCTGGATTCCTTAGATTTAATTAGCGAGGATGTGCGCTCCAAGGTTGGCAGCGGCAAATTCTTCCCTGGCAGCCAGCAGAATGCATCGCACGCGGACAACAATGCGCCGAAGGAGAGAGCGAGCTACTGCGACCGCTGTTACCAACCTGCCAGCCGTTATGAAAACGCAAACGGCAATAACTTTAAACGGAAGCAGAAAACAAATTACAGTAATCAGCAGAGATACCACCCAATTTACAACCACCAGGTACAACATCAGTACGGAAACCCACCCTTTAATTCTGCGCCTGAGCAGTATGGAAATTCTCCACAAACTAGTGGTAATTTTTCAAATGGGCCAGTGTACAATCAAAGTTATAGGTCGAAAAATAGCAAGTGGCATGGGCAAGGCGGAGGCCACCCAGCACAACATCAGAACAACTTTTCACAGGATAGAGGACCGCGAAACAATTTTCAAACGGCACCAAATACGAACTTTCCTTCACAAGGAAATGGTTTTGCCGGCAACCAAAAGATCGGGCGACAGCAGCCGTCTCAAGTATTTTATTCACAAGTGAATGCACCCAGTGGATTTTACCCCTTTACACCGGCATTTGTATCACATAACCAGCACCAATATGAAACGGAACAAACACTTAAGGCCATGAATGACAAACAGGTTAAACATCCTGCGGAAAATTAGAGGCAGCGCCTTTCAGCCTCCTAGAGGTCGCTGCCGGTTCCAGTGGGGGTACTAACGAATACTCTGATTCTGAGTATGTTAATGCGATACGGTACGACCATGAGACCGACTTACGAGATGACCTTGCACCTGACCTAGAAGCTCAAGACATTAATGACATTTATGATGAACAGGTCCAGGCTTCGATTAAGATTTCTATTGCCAACATTCCTGTCACAGCCATTGTTGATACAGGAGCAAACATCAATGTGATGTCATCATGTCTCTTCAGACAGGTGTCTTCTGTTTCAAAAGTTTTATCATTGCCGATTCAGGGTTGCTCCATATCGGGAGCGATTGGTCCATTGAAACAGAGAGTTAGTTTACAGACGCAGCTTCAACTGCAGATAGAATCTGTTTTGGTTTTTTGCCACTTTCTAATAGTAAAGAACTTGTCAGTTCCATGTCTCTTGGGGATGGAGTTTCTTCGACAAACAAAAGCAGTGATCGATATTGAATCTGAAGTGTGTACCTTTATCGTAAATCAACAACAAGTTGTTGTTAACTTGTTAAGGAGTAAGGTGAAGGCAGTGTTGACATTGCATCAGGTTTGGAGACGACAGAGGACAGGCAAACCGTGCTTTGATCAGACAAATGACCTGACTAAATGGGATGACATAAATGACAATGAGTATGAAGACTTACTTCCTGACAAAGACGAGATCGATGCTAAAGCCAAGGAATCGACTGAACTCAGGGGGGAGCAGAAATATGAGTTGTTCCATTTATTAGTAAGTTACAAGAAAATCTTTTCAAAGAAACCAGGAGTAATAAAAGGGTTCGAGTATAAAATGGAAGTGCTTCCTCACTCAACGTTCTGCAAAGCAAGCTGTTCAGTACCCTACGCCCGACGAGAAGCTGTAAAGCATGAGATTAGGAAAATGCTGTGTTGGGATGTTATCGAGTTATCGAATTCGCCGTACTCAAGTCCCTTGTTGTCCGTACTTAAACAGGACGGTAGTGTCAGACTAGTACTGGACGCCAGATCAATAAACAAAATAATTGTACCGATAAGGACTCGACCTGAAGCACTTGAGGAGCACTTGCAAAAATTTCATGGCATTAGATTTTTGAGTACACTTGATTTAAGAAGTAGCTATTGGCAGGTGAAATTGGCCAAGGAATCCAGAAAATATACTGCTTTTATATTTGCCGGCCGCTCATATCAGTTTAAGGTCATGCCTTTTGGTTTAAATGTAAGCTCGGGAATATTTATTTCTGCTCTCGATTTTGTGTTAGGACCTGAACTTCTGGATGAAGTAACTGTTTATGTAGATGACGTGTTGATAGCCACTAAGAACTGGGAAGATCATTTAGCTATTCTACGAAAGGTGTTTCAGAGATTTCAAGAACATGGTGTTACAGCAAATCTGAAAAAGTCAAAATTTGGAAAAGGTGAGGTAAAATTTTTAGGTCATGTGATTACACCTGAAGGGATTAAACCCGACCCGGAAAAGTTGTCTGCGATTAAGAATTTCCCTACACCGGTAACTAAGAGGCAACTAAGAGGATTTCTCGGTCTTTCGTCTTTCTTTCGACGATTTCTGTCTGGTCAAGTAATGAACAATCCCGCTTTGCACAATCTTCTCAAGAAAAGTACGCATTGGATTTGGACACCAGAGTGTCAGAAAGCTTTTCAGGCAATTAAAGATGGTCTTTTAAACAATAACATTCTCTGTCATCCACAAATGGACAAAGAATTTTGTATCACCTCAGACGCTTCGTTGGTTGGAATTGGATCTTGTTTGTTTCAGATTGAATTAGTAGACGAAACAGAGCAGATCAGAGTGATTAGTTTTGCGAGTAGGGTCTTAACAGAATGTGATAAGTCCTATTCAGTTACTGAGCTGGAGGCACTTGCAGTTATTTGGGCCTTCAAGAGGTTTAATTATTACATTTTTGGCAGAAAGATAAAAGTATTTACGGACCATCAAGCACTTTCGTATCTTTTGACCTGTAAATTACAACATCCGCGCCTGACCAGGTGGTGTTTATTTTTGCAAGAATACGACTTTGATATTGTGTATATAAAGGGCAAGGATAGCATTATTGCAGACGCACTTTCTCGTTCACCAGAAGGTCTGCCTGAGACAAGTGAGTTGGTAGAACAGATGTCGAATTACAAAGTTCTTCTTATGCAGGATCCCATTCACAGAAAATATTTCTTGGAACTGTGCAAGCAAATCCAGACACTACAGAGCACAGATCCTAAGTGGGGAAAAATAATCAGACTTCTTCAAGAAAATCCAAACCATAAGTTGTCCAAATTCTTCAAGATTCATAATCAGATATTATTTCATCGTACCGCTGTGTCATCAGACAACTGGCTTGTTTGTATACCTAGCAGTTTTGTCGAACATCTTTTGTGGTATACCCACATTTCTTGGGGCCACTATGGTCCAGAGAAGTGTAAAAAGAAGATTGCTACTTACTGTTATGTGCCCAACCTACATCGTCGGATACACAAATTGCTAAAATTCTGTGTCATCTGCCAAAAGGCGAAAGCTCTGAATATTCCTACTTTAATTCCATTGAATCCGATCATCGCAGAAAGACCTAATCAGCTCATTAGCATTGACCTGGCTGGCCCTCTACCGATGGGTAGGGGAGGTGTCAAATACCTCGTTGCTGTTCTCGACAACTTCACAAAATACGTTCGAATGTATGTTATGAAGAGATCTTGTGCTCCGCCTATTATACGCTGTCTTGAAAATGACTATTTCCCTCGATTTGGAGTCCCCGAATCTATACTTTCAGATAATGCATCCAACTTTACTTGCCGCAAATGGCGTGAGTTTTTGGCCCATCACAATGTCAAGCAGATCTTAATATCACGTTTTAGGCCTCAGTCGAATTTGACTGAGCGGATCTTCAAGGAGTTTAACAGATTTGTTCGGACGTACATTCCAGACAAGCAAACTCGTTGGGTTGATTTTGTGACACCTTTTGAGGAGATAGTTAATAATTTGCCACACACTTCCACAGGTTTTACTCCACACGAGCTGATATCTCGAAAGAAGGAACAGAATGAGTGGGTTGACCCTCTTCCCAAGATACCTAGCCCTGAGGTAGATCTAGATGTCAAAATTCGAGAAGCTTTAAGTTCCATTACCACCAATGCTCAATTAAGGAAGAAAGGCTATGATAAAAAAGTAAACAAAGTTGTAAATTACCATGTAGGTGAAAAGGTATTACTTAAGACTCATTTCAAGCCATCCTTAATATGTAAAAAAAATCGCAAGTGGCAACACATGTACCAAGGTCCTTACCTTATTTTAAGGAAACCGCACATAGGGAGTTATTTATTAACTGACCTGGCTACGGGGAGAGTAAAAGGCTTATTTCACCACCAAGACTTAAAGAAATTTTATAATGGTAGTGGTTAAATACTGTCGTGGAAATGAATTCTTGCTTACTGGAAATTCCCTTGTGTGAACTGTTAATGATAAGTATTGTGTTGAACAGCGCACTGACTACATGGTAACGGCTACTACATGTCATCTTTAAGTATTAAATGCTATGTATGGAAAAATTGTTTATAGTGATGGACATGAACTGATATTTCTTCAACAAGCTGAAGCAGGAAATTGAGGTTGCACCAAGAATTTCAATTTAATTTTAAGTTAGTATTAAGAAGAAAAAAAAAGTGCTTGCGAGGTGATTGCCCGGAGCTATATAAATATGTATTTATAGATTTATATTTAGTAATGTAAGTACTTGAAATTCTGTTGTAAAAGCCCAAATTACCTGCTTAAAAAAAAGGGTACATGTTCAAACCGTCCAGACAGTGGACAGGAGTAGAAGAAATAGCTTAAAGTTCAGTTAAAGCGTGCTGTTAAATGGAAAAACAAGTGGTAACCCACATGTGTTCACGCAAGGAGACAATAAGCTGTAGTAAACTAAGTTAGGTGAAATACAGTACAAATAGAGGCAAACCATGAAGCATCAATAATGTAGCGTAAGTACTCCACGAGGCCACTAATTGCTATGAAAGTAAACTATTTCCCTGTGATCTGAGCCCAATGTAAAGAGTATATGAGGAATGTTAGCTGACGAATTGATTTCAGTAGAATCGAGATACTAAATAACCACACAGCAAGCCCCCTGTATCATAAATAAGTCCAAATAAAGATCTTCAGAAGATTTGTAGTGTAATCTAGCGACCATTCAATACCCTAATTGAAGGCTAATCTAAAGAACAAGCAATGCAGTGATATTTAAACTTAATATTGACTATAACCAGAGTAAGACGTAGAAGTAGCAAAGCATGCTGTAATGAAAGAGGTTGAAATTTATATATGTGCCTATGTTTATTATGATAATTTTATTTACATGCAGATTTTATTGCAAAAATGTCTCCTAAGACACTCCTCTTATGAAAGCCATTTTCCTTGTGCCCGTTCCTTTTGATCCTGGTTCATTAACCCAGACCAAGGGTCGACTTGTAAAAGGCACGTGTGCTTCGAAGCAAAGCAGTGCTTATGAGAAATGAGACACGTAGCGTGATGAACTTCGCTAGCTTTGGTAATGTTTGTTATGGACCGGTTGCGTAAACCCAGTGAACTGTCGGTAATTCCATTCACGCGAAAAATAGTAGACACGCGTTACCCTATTTTTTTTTAACAGTGAACGATTGCTGAGTACATGAAGCGAAGAGGGAGACCTATTGTTATCCAGTCTGCCCTCAAATATAAAAAAATTTGGCAAGCACAAAGGAAAGCACAAAAGAAAAAAAAAGATTCAGCGTTAAATGCGTACTCGTTAAGTAGTAGATATGCTGCGTGGCGGTTGAAAATGATCTTGGGTCCACTAAAGAATAAATGCAACGAGTGTTGCGAAATCTGTAGTTTTCATAATGAGGAGATGAGCCCTTAAAAGAAAGTTTGAAAGAATATTTTTAGGTTCACTAGTGAAAGTAAACCTTGAGATATAAAGAGTCCATTCATAAAGCAGTTGTTCACTGGACTTAACAAAAGGAGTGACCATTAATTGTAAATGTTAGCTCGTAAGTGATCTTTTGTAAATAGTAGAATATAAGTCTTTCTATACCAGTGGAGGAAACCTGCAAAATTGATTGTTTTGTAAATGAACTCTATCGGCGAAGGAACTAAGCACGAATGCTGTGTGAAGATGCACACCAAAGTGCGACGTGCACAATAAAAATAACTGTTCACTGTATACTAGTGGTAGTGTTGTACTGCAAGTGTAAAAAGAAGTCAAGGCTACGACAACAGGTGCAACGCAAAGTTCAGTGTTGTTCTA
Source organism: Schistocerca cancellata (assembly GCF_023864275.1). Lineage (NCBI taxonomy): Eukaryota > Metazoa > Arthropoda > Insecta > Orthoptera > Acrididae > Schistocerca > Schistocerca cancellata. The sequence continues at coordinate 112,105,287 of NC_064632.1, forward strand.
AGTACAGCGACAGCTAAAACATTCGTCGTCACTTACCTGTGAGCCTCATGGGAGGCAGTTGACAGAGAAGTATGGAGGCAGCTTCAGTGTCCGGCTCCTCCGATGGAAAACGCGCGCGAGGTGTTTGTATCGATGCACTCGTGTGATACGAAGTTCACAAAAAAAAAGGGAGCAATCGACGACCAGCAGCTCTGTTACAGCCTGAGCGCGAACGGATACTAAGTATTGGAGCCCACGCAACACTGTGCAGCCGCTGTGAGTGGCTGACGTGTGGGTGACGAAACAATGCAAACTTTAAACTGCTAACCGCCATGACTTCAATCGTTCATACTGGAGGAAAGACATTTGCACACTTGTGTGACTACATTTTCATACGTAAATTAAGCAATTTTCTTGAGTGGAAGTTAAGATGAGTGAGAAGTAGATTGTTAGATTACTCAGGCCTTAAAGCGATTAATACCGGCACTCCTGAACACTGCTCAAAATGAATTATAATCCTGTCTCTTGATGGACAAAGAAAATGAATGTGCATTATAGGAAGACCCTAAACTCCAGACCAGTCCCGATCCTTAACAAATGTATCCAATAGGTTGTAAGTTATACTAATAATTTTCCACTTCTTCTGTTTCATATTGTAAATAAAAACCCGGGAAGCCACTTGAATTCCTGGCACCACAGTGGAAAGGACAGATGTACTGCATGATGAACGCCGTAGACAGCTAACACAGAAAGTGAAAGCATCACGAAGTGTAGTGCTACGTTATTAAACTGTAATTGAACCACAATGAGTCAACATATGCTCGAACATTGTCCACTCTAGTTTAGTGAAAATAAGCACTCACTGTACTCATGTATTAGTTGTTAAGCTCAAGAGAAAGTAATTTCTGAATTCTATCCCCTGAAGTGCGAAATGCACGTTCACTTATTGTTACAAGCAAATATGGACCAAACTTAAATATGCACATAAATGTTAATCTTGGTATTATGGAATGAAGTGACTGATGAACAAAGAATGAAAAACTTTATTTTGAAAAATGATAAATATCTGATATATGTTTATAAATGTAATTTCAATTTATGTACTTTGTACGCCAGTAACATTATGTAAATGTCACACCAAAAATCACGAATATCTCATGAGGACATAAGGATCGAGGTAATCCTTCGGCATTCCCTCTCTCCTCATGGGAGGCAATGTGATATTCGCTATTTTTGGCTTAATTAAAATAGCAAATTCAGCCAGAAGGCAAATACTTGTTTATAAAGAATGATTAATATATAATGAGGCGTCGCATGGCGACGGTGGAATTTTCTAAATAATGTAATTCGTCGTCTTTGGGCGGCAATATAAACAGAAAAATACGGATAGATATGCGATCCTTCACTATTTTGTTCGCTGGAGAACAAATGAAGCCTTGAGCGCTAAAGACTTGTACTTTTTTTCTCGAGTAAGACGGACGCAGATTTGTGGTAGTCTGATCTAATTTTTACTAAATGTATATAAACGTGTTATGTCCAAGTTTGAGTGAAGTGTAAAGAACTGTTATAACTTACCGTGACGACGCACGAGCGACTCAAAGAAGACAATGGCTATATAAAAGAGCGCTCAATGGACATGATATGGACATAAAAATCTACCGTCATTGTAGTATTAAGCTTAAGGTACGATATATGTTTTAGTTATAATAAATATTTGTTCTGGGAATACTGAATCATTTAGCAGTGCTCATTTCTATTATCTCCTCAGTATTATTTTCATTTTAATTATGCATTTTGCTAATATTACAGACTCCAAGATCAGCAGTCCAATGTGCGTGTTACATTGATAAAAAGAAAACTGTTTTATCGTCTTCTTGCATCAGCTTTAATATTGAATTTCCCTTTTGTGTGATGTTACAGTTGTTTTTGCGCCCTTAAGAACTTTCTGGTCCCTTAGGAAATTGTTTTGTCATAACAATAACTTCACAACCGGGTATGATCGTATCTACGATCATGAAGTAATTAGAAAGACGATAACGCAACTTCTTAATCAATAGCACGCTAGTTGTGACTGCCTCAAGCCACGCGAAACTGCAAGTAAAAACTATTCACATCTCATAATGCAATATTTTATGACAATGGTCAATCCATGATTCTTACGCCAATTGTGATTGATAAAACAGTTAGTTAAATCTCAATTTCCAACTTTCCATTGAATAACAACATCACTTTTATTTTGTAACATCACAAAGTGCTTGTGAAAATTACAGAGGAATAAGTCTGGCTGTAAATTATACGCACCAATAAACAAAAGCAGATGGAAAGGAATAGCTGAAGCCCTTTTATTATAAGAACAAAATCTTTTAGAAAAGGACGATGGTACAGTAACATTATTACAACTGGAGTGATGCAGATAACTGAAAAGAGCAGAGAACAGCAGAGAAACTCAGAATGGATTTGTAAATTATGAAAAAAATGAGGATGATTTGCGGGTTAAGGTGGGAAACAGGAAGGTCATCAGCACCCATTATGAAAAAGCATGCAACGCAGAGAATATGCACACGCTGTGAAATATAATGGAAAGACGAGGTTATCCTAAACATTTATTACAAGTGATAAAAATTTTGTGTGTAAATAACGAAATTTTAATTGATACAGTCAAACAGAGAACAGAACCAATGGGAATTAACAGAGGAGCACGAGAATAATGTATTGTTTAACGTGTATATTGACGATATTGTTAGACAATGGAAATAAGAAGTTAACCAAGGAATAAAATTCCTAGAACCACACGTTTAAGTACTGTTCTCTTTGTTGATAACCAAATCATTTTACAAAAGACGAAGAATGATTTACAATTTGCTCTACATAGGTTAAACGCAATAGGCAGACTCAGTAACTTGAAAATATCAGAAAATAAAACCAAAGTTGTAGCTTTCAAGGACAAATAATCGTTGCGTTCTAAAATAATACTAAATGGAAAAACCAGTTGAACAGGTATCCCACCAAATCGATAATTGTGGGATATAGTTTTCCAAAAGAACGTTTAATTGGTTGAAAGTAACCTGGATGATTAAGAAACATTTAATTGATGATTCGACGTTAACTTTTTGCCCTAATTTTCTTAGACTGACAAACAATAGGAAATGGACAAATGGGGTATGAAGCACATCATCACGAACAGTTGCTGCTAGCAATATAAATAAAGTGTCAAAAAATTCATCTCCTTGAGGCTTAGATACTTTGCAAAAAAAGAAAGTCAGTTTCATATAGAATTTGTGGCATTATTTCTTCCATGTCGAAAAGATAATATAAATATCAGTTTACAACAAGAACTGAAACTTTTCTGCTTTCTCTTGATCTATGTACCCTCAATAATAGAATACAGACCGATATTTAAATATATTTCTTTCTTTCTGAGCAAAATTAGAAAATAAAGAAAATGGAAAATTTGTCAAATGTTATTTGTTTAAAAGTAAAGAGTAAAATACACTTCTGGAAATTGAAATAAGAACACCGTGAATTCATTGTCCCAGGAAGGGGAAACTTTATTGACACATTCCTGGGGTCAGATACATCACATGATCACACTGACAGAACCACAGGCACATAGACACAGGCAACAGAGCATGCACAATGTCGGCACTAGTACAGTGTATATCCACCTTTCGCAGCAATGCAGGCTGCTATTCTCCCATGGAGACGATCGTAGAGATGCTGGATGTAGTCCTGTGGAACGGCTTGCCATGCCATTTCCACCTGGCGCCTCAGTTGGACCAGCGTTCGTGCTGGACGTGCAGACCGCGTGAGACGACGCTTCATCCAGTCCCAAACATGCTCAATGGGGGACAGATCCGGAGATCTTGCTGGCCAGGGTAGTTGACTGACACCTTCTAGAGCACGTTGGGTGGCACGGGATACATGCGGACGTGCATTGTCCTGTTGGAACAGCAAGTTCCCTTGCCGGTCTAGGAATGGTAGAACGATGGGTTCGATGACGGTTTGGATGTACCGTGCACTATTCAGTGTCCCCTTGAAACGCCGGAAATGCATATCCTCCTATTTCCATCTATTGTACTATTTTTTTCCTTGCTTTGTTACCTCAAGATATGACATTTCTGTCTCTTTGTATATTGTAATTGTTTTACTATTTGTATATTTATGCATTTATGTCGATGTATAATTGGTTTGTTTCGTAAATATTATTTGTATTTGACGCTGGGTCTTGCCTAGGGAAAACTGCTATCGAACGATTACATCGATAGGTCGTGTGAAGAATCAAAGTGTGTAGGATCTTTGGTAGTGTTAACTCTGCCGCGTGGAGCGCGGGCTGAGCAGAAGGAGTCTGGCTGGGGTAGCGAGTGGAGCAGTGGTGTTGTGTGACGCTCCCGCGAGTTGCCTCGCTTTCGGGGTTTGGCAGCATGTAATTGCGCTCGACTTGCGATGATAGTTTCTGACATGGTGTCGCGGATGGGAAACATTAACTAGCGCGCATCAAGAGCCCGTTTCGTCTGGTGACCGTGTCGAGAAGAAGGCGCGCCAACATCCAGCTTCTGCAACAGCGACGGCCGACAATGAGTGACTGTCGCCACCTCCTCGACCGACGGCTTCAAACCTTCAATCAACCGACAAGGAAGACTGGACGCAAGTAAAGTTTTAGAACTGTATGGCAGACCTCAGCTTTTCAAACTGTACCATTTTCGTAACTATAATTACAGCAACTTAGAATGAACCTTTGTTGCTCATTGTCCCAATTGCATTGCCAAGCAGGGTCCCTTCCTTTTCCGGAATGAACCCGAGTGTCGTTGAAATTCAGACGCCAGCATTAAAGTAACATCATTTCACTGCTTTAATTTCAAAGTTCAGTTAGCTGGATACAATATTCAGATTACACAAGCACAAATTAAGAGTGCGAGTTTTGTTACCATATTTTAGCTTACCTGTGACTGCAGCTCAGCTTGGTACGTACTAAATTTTTCTATTGTTAATTGTTCAGAATCATTTAATTCAAGTTCAAAGTTAAATCTCTTATTTCTAAATTGCGTAGATTCAAGTAGCTTTTGAAATGATTGTTGAGGTAGTCCAAGACTAACCGTGTTTTACTGAATTTCGATGTGCTTCAGAAAGAAAGCTCACTATTAACTTCAGTCACTGAATTAACTTTCGATTTTCCGGTTTTATTAATTCTTTTGCTAAATTAAGTCAGGGTGTAGCGAAATTTATTACTTCTGCCAAACTTTCAGTTTTCACACTACACGTGTCAACCTTCAGTTGCCACGCTTCTAGTGCTAATTATATGTGTAACAACCTTTCTTTTTCAGTTACTATAGTAATTGTCCTTAGGACTGGCGACCGTGATTTCCCCCAAATCTCAAATACCTAATTACCGCTAGTTAATTGTTAACGTAACGGCTGCACATTTACTTTCTTTATTAACTTTACCCCTTTTCAAAATTAATTTCCACCAGTTTCATTAGCACATTTCCTTTCATTTAGATGTAACCCTTTCCTCCCTCTTTACCGACAGGTTAACTTCGGTGACGATTGCTTTTCCAAAACTCCCATTAGGTACACGCGGTTTCATTTTTCACTGTCATTAAGGTCGGTAAGTGAGGGGGAGGTTACACGTGGCGACCTGGTGACAGGACAATCTTCGGATTTGAGGTTGTTCTGGACACGAATTTTGCATTGTGCAAATCTCGTAACGAAGTACTGGTTACGTACAGGCCGTTACGTCAGCGAGAATAAGTAGTGGGAGTAATCCTAATTATATTTGAGATTTGTCATTTATATTGAAAATTATTAAAATGAGTGAAGGCAACAATTGCCAAAATTTGGTAGACTTGGATACGGAACAATCGGTCGAACAGTGGGAAACGCGCACCGCGGTACCCATTGTTCAGGGGCAGGCGGCTAGCATGAAAGACGCGACCGCCGAAACGCAACAAAGAGCAGAAATGGAATTCCACACTTTAGAAAATGTTTCGGAATCGGAAGTGAAAATCAAATGTGAATCCCTTGATGACGAATACGGGGGGACAATTAAAGAGGAAGCCGCTACGGAAGTAAAACCGGTAGTTTCCGGGAATTTAACTGATTTATTGAATGTTTTGATTAGCGAAATCAAGAGTCAATCGGCAGAAATTAAAGCTCTGTCTGCCAAGCAAGAAGATCAGGCTGCCAAGCAAGAGGCTCGGGCTGCCAAGCAAGAAGCTCAGGCTGCCAAGCAAGAAGCTCAGTCTGAAAAAATTGAACGGATGCTAGACAATCAGAACAAAGCTATTAACGTTGTTAACAACAATGTTGGAGTTGTTAATACAAAAGTTGATAAAATCAAAGAAGATATTGTTGTAATTAATACCGAAATCGGTAATCTTAAACAGGAAATGATAGGCGTTCAGGCGGAAATTGCGAGCATAAATACTCGTTTTTATTCCGAAATTAGCAGAATCGAGAAAAGTGTAGGAGAGTCAGTTGCTCCGATCATCGAGAATAAGGTGACGGAACAAATTCAATTAGTGAAAAAAGAGGATCAAAAGAAAGTGGAAACTTTAAAGGCTTTAGTGTCCGAAGTAGATACTAAAGTGCGGGAGCAGGCTAATACCTGCGAAGAGAAAAGGAGGGAAGTGGAAACGCTTGCGACAGCCACTTTCCAAGTAATTACGAGAGTGTCGGAATTAGAAAAGAAACTTGACGAAAAACAGAGCTATGTGCCAATCTAAGCACATAGTTCGGAATTGTTGACGAAAGAGGAGCGGTTCGACCCCTTGAAAAAAGGCGGTATACACGCGACGGATTTCATTAAGAATTGTGAAAGAGTTTTACCCAGATCATGGACTAATGAGAGAAAAATTAATGCGGTTATTGATGTGCTGGCTGGTGATGCCAAGCGTTGGGGCTTAAATCTCAACATTACGAACCTGACTTTTGACGAGTTTAAAAATTTGTTTCTGGCTGAATACTGGTCAGAGCAAAAACAGCAAAGTGTCTGGCGCGAATTTGTCGTATCGAGGCCTTTCGATGCGAATTCGCGCGGCTCGATGAAGGAGTTTTGTGAGGGCTGGATCCGCAAGTTGGAATATTTGCGTGATCGCCGCACGGAATCCGAAATAGTCTGGGAACTCTACAAGAAGCTTCCAGATGATACAAAACGCTACGTAGGAAGCAATTATAGGACAGTGAATGATTTTCTGGAAAGAGTTGAGGACGAGGACAATTGGCGCAATAATCGCGACAGTGGTAGAGGCCGTGGTAACAACAACGAGTACCACCCCAACCATAACAACGATAACCATGGGAATAATGCATACCGCAGCAATAACAATAATGGTTCGGACCGTAATAACAATCGGTACAATGCAAATAATAACAGGAATGACAGAAACCAGTATCATACTAACGTGATATGGGCTTCACAGAATAGTAATAACGCCAGAGAGTGTGATCAGCCGCCTCAGCAGCATCTGGGGAGCGTATCTGCTGGGACGAGACAGGGAAACCATTAGCCGCGCCGGTGAGGGGCCGAGCGGGCGTGGAGAAATTTTGGCGGCCCAATAACAAGAGAAAACCCAGGTGTCGCCGTTATGAAAATTCCGTATGGAATAATCAACGGCGGGAGAGTGTGCCAGTGTTAAGAGAAAAGAGTGCGCCCACAAGTAGTAGATCAGCTGTATACACGGCAGTAGAAAATACATTCGCTGTCAGTGAGAACAATTTAAGTAGTGTTCCGGAAATCGATCATAAAGTGGCAGCTGTAATACCCACAGCGGAACTGGAGATTGAGTTTAATAACGATTCACAAGTGTTGAGAGAAGATCAGATGTCGGATAAAACGTCCGTCATCGAGCGAGGGGATGCAGAGAGGGATGAGGTCTGGTTAAGGCAGTTCGGTCGCTTATACGACGAACTAAGTGATTATAGGGGTCTGTATGGGAGAAGCGTTTATGGGGAGCGCGTGCAGGATTTTCCGCGTCTCGTCCCGCAGGAAGATAGTGTTTGTGAAATGATAGAAAGTTCTGGCCCTAATCGGCAGACTTTACTAGAAATAGTTGATGTTAAGGGGGAGCACGAGCAAGATTCGTCGTGTTTCGTCCCGCAGGAGTTAGATGTTGAAGTAGTAACGGAAAGTTCTGGCCCTAACCGGCAGACTTTACCAAAAGTTTCAGTGGTAGAAGTAACCGACCCATCCGACGCGAACCTCCAGTTTAAACATTGCGAGAGTATTAAGGAGAAAGATTACGAAAATTTTAGTGATAGCCGGACGCAATTGGTAGAAAAGCACATAGATTACAGCGTGTATGAGGTTAGAGCTGACATTATACGGTCAGACGATAACAGTGTGGATTGCGCAGATCTAGAGGAAGTAATTGCAGATACTACTGGGCACATTTCTCCAGGTAGATTGGCAGATGAGATTAATCTGACCAAAGTGGAATCAACGAAGGTGACGATTAATGAATTGATAGCAAAGCAACACTCACTAGTTGACGAGTTACAGGAAAAGGTTTCGGTATTGGAGGTGAAGCTACAGACTAAGCCTCAGGACAAGCGTGTTGAAATTAACACTGTATGTGAACAGAGGCTGAAAAAGCAGCCAGATAAGCCGGATTTAGGATCAAAGCCGGATGGTTTTTTTCTGGAATGACCTGGATATAGACGAGGATTTACTGTGGGAAAATAAAGAAACAGTCGAGGACAAGTGTAGACAGATAGTAGTGCCTGTTAATATGCACGACCTACGACTAAACGTGTTGATTGACACCGGTGCAGAATTGAGTGCTGTATCTTGGAAAATATTTGAGTTACTGAAAGACAGACCTGGCATCGTAGTTATGCCAGTAACAGGAGTGAAAATTATCGGTGCTACTGGGAAGGCCAGTAAACCGGTCACAAAACAGATTTTTGTCCACTTCGAGATATGTGGGGCACGATTTGAACAAGAGTTTGTCGTCGTGCCAGACTTGACTACGGAAGTAATTATCGGGTTAGATTGGCTATTAAAGTACCGTGCAGTGATCAATTGCGAAAGCAAAACTTTGACATGTACTTCACAAGATAAAACAATAGTAGTTACTTTTGACGAGGCAGGAGACGGTGTGCATAGGCAATACCAGCCTATACACATTGTTAACTGGCCGGATGCTATTGACGTAGGTATGAATTTGAATTACTGTAATGTGAGGAATCTCGGAATTGACAATAGTGTAGAAAGTGAATTGGAAAGTATTGTAGACGGTGTGTCAAACGTAACACACGAACAAAGACGAGGTCTGTATGAAGTAATAATGAGGAATAAGAGTGTGTTTTCAGACAAACCGGGACTTGTGGAAGGATATAAATGCAAGTTGCATGTAATTCCGCACGAACCATTCTTCGTGAGACCGTATGCTATACCGCTGTCCAAAAAGGAAGCAGTGCAACGGGAGATAGATAAGATGATCAAATGGGGAGTGATTGAAAGAAGTACGAGTCCATACAATAACGGTTTGGTCATTGTACCAAAACGGGATGGTAGTGTGCGTATTGTGATTGACGCACGCACGTTGAATAGGGTCGTTCAACGCGAAACAGACAGACCAGAGAGTATGGAGGAGATTTTGCAACGTTTTCATGACGTTAAGTTCATGACTAGCCTCGATCTGACGGCTAGTTACTGGCAAATAGAACTCGAAGAAGAATCTAGGCCATACACCGCCTTCTTGTTTGCGGGCAGGTGTTATCAGTATAGAGTACTGCCGTTTGGGCTTAATATATCTGTGTCCGTATTCATCAGGGCCCTAGATAAAGTGCTAGGACCGGCTTTGAGGTCAAGATTAACTGTATATGTTGACGACCTATTGTTGGCCAATGCCACTTGGCATGACCATTGTGACCTGTTAGATGAAGTTTTTAGAGCATTGCGCCGTGGCGGAATGACTCTAAAGCTAAAGAAATGCGAATTTGTGAAGCAGGAACTGAAATTTTTAGGGCATGTAATTACCACTGCTGGTATTACGAAGGACCCAGAGAAACTAGAGGCAATAAGGAATTGTCCTCCACCCAAGTCTAGGAAACAGTTAAAAAGTTTTCTAGGGTTAACAGGATTTTACCGCAAATTTGTAAAAGGACAAGTGTTTAATGATGAAAATTTGAATAACCTCTTACGCAAAAACGTTCCGTTTGTGTGGACTGACGGGTGTCAGGCCGCTTTCGAGAGATTAAAAGACGAGTTGTTGAGATCTAACATACTATTTCATCCTGATTTATCGCTACCCTTCCATCTGGGAACGGATTCGTCGAATTACGGGGTGGGGGTAGAACTGTTCCAAGAAGTTGGTGAAGGAGAGGACAAGGAACACCGGACGATAGCGTTCGCGAGTCGAACTTTATCAAAAAGTGAGCGAAACTACACGATTTCTGAGAAAGAGTGTCTCGCTATCGTGTGGGGGTTCAAGAAGTTCAAAGGTTACCTATGGGACCGTAAGGTGATTATTCATACGGACCATAAGGCAATCACTTATCTGAAGGATTGTAAACTACTTCACGAAAGACTGACTAGGTGGTCGCTGTATTTACAGCAATTTAACTATGACATCTGTTACGTAAAAGGGACCGACAATTGCGTAGCGGATGCGCTGTCGCGGTTGCCCGAGTCTAATCAAGATGTATTGAAAGATGAGTCAGATGGAGTGGTCAAATTATACTATTTTAAAGAAGTTGAGGGACGTAAATTAGTAGTGGACATCTGTAAGAATCTACGTCGTCATCAGAACGAGGACGGTTGTTTAAATATGGTGAAAACCCGATATGACGAAAGGAGTCCAGAAGGAGAGAAATTAAGAAAGTATTACAAGATATACGATCATATCTTGTACATACGTAAGGGTGAAGATAGTAATATTTGGCGGGTATGCTGGCCCACCAAATACGTCACGGAAATAATAGACTACTACCATTTGGCGTATGGTCACTGTGGACCTAAGAAATGTACGGAAAAGCTGAGTGAAGTAGTGCATTTTAACAACATGTTAAAACGCGTTACTGACAGAGTGAAAACTTGCGATTTATGTCAGAAGGTGAAGGTTACCAACTGTACGAGTCGTGGTCCTATGCAAAGTATAAGGCCTAACGACACCTTTGAATTACTGTGCGTGGACTTGTACGGACCTTTGCCCAAATCATCAGGAAACTTTGCCTATATTTTAGTAGTGCTAGAAGCTTTTTCCAAGTTCATCAAGCTATACCCGATTAGGAAAGCTACAGCCAAAGCGGTCTATAGCAAGCTTGTGAACGATTATTTTGTTCATATTGGCAAGCCCAAGGCGATTCTATCAGATAATGGGGCACAATTTACTTCTAAGTTGTGGAATGAAGGTATGGAAAGTAATGGGGTCAAAGTGATCCATATTTCAGCTTACTGTCCGGCTGGAAATCCCGCTGAGAGGTATATGCGCGAGCTAGGCCGACTTTGCCGTACCTATTGCCATCACAATCATAGGGCATGGGGCAAATACGTAGCAGTATTTGAGAGAATTATGAACACCTTGAGACATGAATCGACGGGATTTTCTCCAGAGGAAATCCTGTTGGATGACAGAAGTAAAAGTTTAGTGGAAGAGATAATCAAATTCCCTCCACGGATTGACATTAGTATTGGTGTGAAAAAAGATCGTTTGCGAGAAGTAATGAAGCTAAAAGCCGATGCTCGCATACGTCGTCATGACGCAAAAGCGCGTTTTGCTAAGTTTGCAATCGGAGACTTAGTACTTGTAAAAGCTCATGAGAAATCGAGCGAGATAGACAATGAAATCTCTAAATTTAAGTTTGTTTATAATGGACCATATAAAGTCATTGGTATACCTCACACAAATGCTTATTGCTTAGAGTATCCAAGCTCTGGAAAACGATTAGGTATACGGAATATTGTAGACTTGAAATTGTACCAACCTAGGATCGATTAATACCACACAATGGGTAATTTGTACAGTATGTAAATATAGAGTGTAAGATTTAAGGATGTGCCATGTTACGATGCTTTTGCCTGACCTAGAGGTCATTAAAGAAGTTGTAATTAATAAGTAATTAATTTTGACTAAATGATTTAAGAGTAACTGATTAGTAATCATCTGAAAAATCCAAGCTGCTAGTTTAAGTTTTCAGCTGAGTCACAGTAGATTAAGCAATGTAAATATGATTTTGTAACTTTCTGTAATATTTCATGAATGTGTGTTTTTATTAGTCATTGCCGATGTACTTAGACGCTGTTTTAAGTTTCAGGCTAGTACATGCGTGTGATGATGGACAGTGTTGAGTTATCCACTGTGATAGTGTTTATGGACTCCTTGAGATTACTCGGGAGTGAGTTTTTCCGAAAGAATTCAGTGAAACTTGAGTTCTGGAAATGCCGTTACGCAGGCGAGTGAGATCAAGCGTGCCGCACAGGCGGGCGCAACAATACTTGCGAGGCGAAGCCGCTATCGGCTCTTGTGTCGCTGTCGGCATTTGTACCGCTGTCGGCATTCTTTGTACTCGCGAGTACGGAAGGCGGAACTGTTTTTCTTCCTGGACAGCTGAAAGAATTCTACTGTCAATATTTATGTTTTATTTTATCTGCTGTATATTATTTTCTTGTTTAGCGTTAATTGGACATGACGAGAATATTAATTATGAAAAGGTTACATAAAATTGTGTATTCTATGTAATTAATTATTAGTTTGCGTATTTTGATATACCTGTTTTTTATGACCATGTACTCTGATTAATTTTGCAAATAGTATTCCATTTCTTATAGTGTTACGAATTTTAATGATTTTGGAATAGCTAAACCATTTTCTATGATTTCTATGAATTTTGATATGTTGTCAACCTGTTTTATTTTGTGCAAGATGACAGAGTGGAATAAGATTAGGAGTGTCTCCACTCAATTATTATCGTCTCAAAATTGGTTTACGATTAATTAGACGAATGCTAAATTTTGTTATGTTTTGAGCATATGCATTTCCGCTGTTTCTTTTTTGGGACATTTTCTGAGTCTGTTTACGTTACACGAACATCCTCAGACAATGTGGGGCACGTGTAACGCCGGAAATGCATATCCTCCTATTTCCATCTATTGTACTATTTTTTTCCTTGCTTTGTTACCTCAAGATATGACATTTCTGTCTCTTTGTATATTGTAATTGTTTTACTATTTGTATATTTATGCATTTATGTCGATGTATAATTGGTTTGTTTCGTAAATATTATTTGTATTTGACGCTGGGTCTTGCCTAGGGAAAACTGCTATCGAACGATTACATCGATAGGTCGTGTGAAGAATCAAAGTGTGTAGGATCTTTGGTAGTGTTAACTCTGCCGCGTGGAGCGCGGGCTGAGCGGAAGGAGTCTGGCTGGGGTAGCGAGTGGAGCAGTGGTGTTGTGTGACGCTCCCGCGAGTTGCCGCGCTTTCGGGGTTTGGCAGCATGTAATTGCGCTCGACTTGCGATGATAGTTTCTGACATGGTGTCGCGGATGGGAAACATTAACTAGCGCGCATCAAGAGCCCGTTTCGTCTGGTGACCGTGTCGAGAAGAAGGCGCGCCAACATCCAGCTTCTGCAACAGCGACGGCCGACAATGAGTGACTGTCGCCACCTCCTCGACCGACGGCTTCAAACCTTCAATCAACCGACAAGGAAGACTGGACGCAAGTAAAGTTTTAGAACTGTATGGCAGACCTCAGCTTTTCAAACTGTACCATTTTCGTAACTATAATTACAGCAACTTAGAATGAACCTTTGTTGCTCATTGTCCCAATTGCATTGCCAAGCAGGGTCCCTTCCTTTTCCGGAATGAACCCGAGTGTCGTTGAAATTCAGACGCCAGCATTAAAGTAACATCATTTCACTGCTTTAATTTCAAAGTTCAGTTAGCTGGATACAATATTCAGATTACACAAGCACAAATTAAGAGTGCGAGTTTTGTTACCATATTTTAGCTTACCTGTGACTGCAGCTCAGCTTGGTACGTACTAAATTTTTCTATTGTTAATTGTTCAGAATCATTTAATTCAAGTTCAAAGTTAAATCTCTTATTTCTAAATTGCGTAGATTCAAGTAGCTTTTGAAATGATTGTTGAGGTAGTCCAAGACTAACCGTGTTTTACTGAATTTCGATGTGCTTCAGAAAGAAAGCTCACTATTAACTTCAGTCACTGAATTAACTTTCGATTTTCCGGTTTTATTAATTCTTTTGCTAAATTAAGTCAGGGTGTAGCGAAATTTATTACTTCTGCCAAACTTTCAGTTTTCACACTACACGTGTCAACCTTCAGTTGCCACGCTTCTAGTGCTAATTATATGTGTAACAACCTTTCTTTTTCAGTTACTATAGTAATTGTCCTTAGGACTGGCGACCGTGATTTCCCCCAAATCTCAAATACCTAATTACCGCTAGTTAATTGTTAACGTAACGGCTGCACATTTACTTTCTTTATTAACTTTACCCCTTTTCAAAATTAATTTCCACCAGTTTCATTAGCACATTTCCTTTCATTTAGATGTAACCCTTTCCTCCCTCTTTACCGACAGGTTAACTTCGGTGACGATTGCTTTTCCAAAACTCCCATTAGGTACACGCGGTTTCATTTTTCACTGTCATTAAGGTCGGTAAGTGAGGGGGAGGTTACACCCTCGACGATCACCAGTGGTGTACGGCCAGTGTAGGAGATCGCTCCCCACACCATGATGCCGGGTGTTGGCCCTGTGTGCCTCGGTCGTATGCAGTCCTGATTATGGCGCTCACCTGCAAAGCGCCAAACACGCATACGACCATCATTGGCACCAAGGCAGAAGCGACTCTCATCGCTGAAGACGACACGTCTCCATTCGTCCCTCCATTCACGCCTGTCGCGACACCACTGGAGGCGGGCTGCACGATGTTGGGGCGTCAGCGGAAGACGGCCTAACGGTGTGCGGGACCGTAGCCCAGCTTCATGGAGACGGTTGCGAATGGTCCTCGCCGATACCCCAGGAGCAACAGTGTCCCTAATTTGCTGGGAAGTGGCGGTGCGGTCCCCTACGGCACTGCGTAGAATCCTACGGTCTTGGCGTGCATCCGTGCGTCGCTGCGGTCCGGTCCCAGGTTGACGGGCACGTGCACCTTCCGCCGACCACTGGCGACAACATCCATGTACTGTGGAGACCTCACGCCCCACGTGTTGAGCAATTCGGCGGTACGTCCACCCGGCCTCCCGCATGCCCACTATACGCCCTCGCTCAAAGTCCGTCAACTGCACATACGGTTCACGTCCACGCTGTCGCGGCATGCTACCAGTGTTAAAGACTGCGATGGAGCTCCGTATGCCACGGCAAACTGGCTGACACTGACGGCGGCGGTGCACAAATGCTGCGCAGCTAGCGCCATTCGACGGCCAACACCGCGGTTCCTGGTGTGTCCGCTGTGCCGTGCGTGTGATCATTGCTTGTACAGCCCTCTCGCAGTGTCCGGAGCAAGTATGGTGGGTCTGACACACCGGTGTCAATGTGTTCTTTTTTCCATTTCCAGGAGTGTATTTTATTTCTTACTCTTAGAGAAATAATTTCTTAAAACACTGGATCGTTTTTCTTCAAAAAATTTTCTTATAGAATAATTTTTCCGTAAGACTTTCGGCTACTGGCCATCTTCAAACGACTGTTCAAACACAAGAACACAGTATCAGAATACAATTACAGGGCTAAACCATACTGAAACTCGCAAGCTCAAACGTACTACGCCAGTGGGGTAGTGCCCAGATAGAAGATAGCTGACTAACATTCGAGTGGTGGAAGAAGTTTTGCACAGGCAGTATTTGGTCGACAATGGTAGGAGAAGTGATGGCGTCAAGTGACTGACTACCAGTCTCGGCACCAGTATCACTGATTAAATTCCAGTGTCTCTCGTCAGTCTCTCGTGGAGTGAGGGCATATGATAATGTTGATCTTTTCTTTCGCTGGGACGTTAACCTTGGTGCCATTCGACAGTAGGTTTCATCGATTCTGTTCTCTCTCTGATCTTCATCAGCAACATATCGTAACGTTAAAATTGTTGTGACTTGGCAAGACAGCCAAGTCGCTATGCGAGGATGCCGAAAGGCACGCGTTTAAGCTCACGCAGGCTAGCTTGAGGTCTGGAACAGTTATAGGTTCAAATGGCTCAGAGTACTATGGGACTTAACTTCTAAGGTCATCAGTCCCCTAGAACTTAGAACTACTTAAACCTAACTAACCTAAGGACATCACAAACATCCATGCCCGAGGCAGGATTCGAACCTGCGACCGTAGCGGTCACGCGGTTCCAGACTGTAGCGCCTTTAACCGCTTGGCCACCCCGGCCGGCAACAGTTATAGGGGTTGAGTCTAGTAGAAAAAGGAGGTAACTGGTAGAATACTTAACTTTAATCCACAATTGGAGAACATCGGTCTGACGGTACAGGGATCACAATATAAATATCAAATGATAAATGGCGCCTTGCTAGGTCGTAGCAATTGACGTAGCTGAAGACTATGCTAACTATCGTCTCGGCAAATGAGAGCGTAATTTGTCAGTGAACCATTGCTCGCTAAGTCGGCTGTACAACTGGGGCGAGTGCTAGGAAGACTCTCTAGACCTGCCGTGTGGCGGCGCTCGGTCTGCAATCACTGACAGTGGCGACACGCGGGTCCGACGTATACTAGCGGACCGCGGCCGATTTAAAGGCTACCACCTAGCAAGTGTGGTGTCTGGCGGTGACACCACAAAAATTCCACCCGCAATCACCATACTCACTTTAAAAAATGTACACTTGCCACACAACACTCACATTTCATGATGGAAAGTAGTCACTGTCTGCGAAAGAAGAAAATTTTTCCAACTACACGGCTGACCCTACCCCCTGGGTTCTCCCAGTTATCAGTTTCTAGTATGTGATATACAGAAAGAGTGAGACGTATTATCGGGCAAAGGCAGTTGTGTCCTAACCGTTGCAGAAAAACAGCTTGGCGACGTAACAAGGGACAGTCAAACTGATGTCCGACCAGAAGAAGGGAGGAAATAGGGATGACATAAAACGCACTGCAGCGCAGGTTTGCATGGTCATGAGTGGAATGTGAATATCTACTCGGTATTGGAATAGTTCAGGTTTTTAAGTAATCTGCTTACGATCTGCATATATTTTATGTGCTCTGAGACTTTTTTGATGGATGCTGTGGGCAGCACAGCATCGGACTTGACAACGAGTGCCAAATAGATCTGGGTTTTAATATAACTATAAATCTGTCATTAAACGTAGTTTCTGTCCTCTGTGATTACCTTTTAAATAATTCCAGAATAGACCAATGAACAAATGCGGACGGCAGGACATAGCCTCCAAAATCCTATTTTTACCAAAAACTGAACACCAAGGGTGAGATCGTGATCCAAGTGCAATGCAAGGAACGTTGTGCCACGTTGTTCTTGACCAACAGCGTCATCTATCGTTTAATTTTTCAAGAAGCGGTTGTTAACCGACCTGTCACAGTTGCACTACGTATGTTTGGTGATTAGTTTCGAACAAACCGGTTCATTCTCAGACCTGACTTATTGTGGCTGCACTGACAGTGCCTCTGTAGGTCAGGCTTGAGAATGAATCGGTTTGTTCGAAACTAGTCACCAAATATATGTACTACAACTGTGACATTTTTGTTAATAATTGCTTCATGAAATGTGAGAGAGATTGCTGGTCCTGGAGCAAAAAAAATGTTGAAACAAAAAAAAAAAACTTTTTATTGTTACATTCGTTTTCAGTTATATGATCCATATATCTGCCGTTTGTATATTGAATGAGCTATACGTTAATTGATAGGAAATACAGTACTGGACCTGTCATGCGAGAGATACGCAAATCATAGGTATTATCCGCGAAAGAGTAGGATGAAGGTATCCAAAATGAATACTTCACTCTGCTGCAGTGTATATGCTGTTTAGATTCTTCCTGACATATTCAAACTGTGTCACACATCACACTTAGGCTCGAACTCGGAACCTTGCCTTTCCGGGGCTATGCACCGACACCCCCGGGATAACAAGGCCGCCCAGCAGTGTTAGTGACGTCACACTAAGCGGCCCATAGCCGACGCAGCAGTCCACGGACACCTCCGTACAGACGCGCCTGATACTAACGATCTTCTGTCCGTCATACAGAAAGGAGCGAACTATAATTCGAACCAAAGACCAAATTATATATATCCTTGTAAACAGCATAAGGTTCATAACGAAATACCGATTACATATACGGGCAGGAATAAGTTTAATCGATTGAGGAACTTTGCCACTATTTTATAATTGTCAGAACACTATTTAGCTTTAAAACTCGCATACAGGTGGTGACAAATGCCAACTGACAGCAGGACTTAACATTTTCAAGCTATTATACTGAAAGTAAATTATCTCAAACACTGTCATACATAGGAAAATCCTCACAACTTTCGTTTCCAATAAGGTAACAAGCGTTCGCTGCTGGGCGGCTTTTTTATTCCGGGGGTGTCGTATGCACTAACTGGATAGGCTAAATTATTTACCTTTATTTTTTCTTTCGTTTGTTATTTTATATTTTTATTTTTCTGCAGTCGTAAATAATACTTTCTTCTTCATAAATCTTTTTTTTTTCTTCGACTTAGCGATAAAGCGATAAAAAGTGTAAAACTAAACTCTTGTTGTAGAATTGAAGTACCTCAGGGAAACTGGTCTTCTTGGATATTAAGGACATATCGTAGAGGCGTGTACTATGACGACGAAAGAAATGTAGATATGAAATACTTTGCTGCTTACGGGAATAACGGAAAGAGCAGCATATACAACTGACTTCAATAGAACAGGCCTTCTGTATTGCACATAGCTAAATTATATGTGTGGTGTCACCGCCAGACACCACACTTGCTAGGTGGTAGCTTTTAAATCGGCCGCGGTCCGCTAGTATACGACGGACCCGCGTGTCGCCACTGTCAGTAACTGCAGACCGAGCGCCACCACACGGCAGGTCTAGAGAGACAGATCCTAGCGCTCAGCCCAGTTGTACAGCCGACTTTGCAAGGAACGGTTCACTGACAACTACGCTCTCATTTGCCGAGACGATAGTTAGCATAGCCTTCAGCTACATTTGCTACGACCTAGCAAGGCGCCGTATTCAAGTGATATTGAGATTCTATTAATGTATCATCAAGAGCGATGTTCTACAAATGTGGATTAAAGTTAAGTATTCCAGAAGCTACGTACTTTTCTTTATAGCATTCATTACGTATCCTGTTTCAGACCTCACGCCAGCCTGCGTGAGTTTAAGCGCGTGCCTTTCGGCTTCTTCTCATTGTGTCTAGGCTGTCTTGTCTAGACACAACAATATGAATAAGTGATGTCTGTTCTTTCGGACTTATCCGAAAGAACACATATCACGCGGAATCCGAAGTTGTGATACGTATTATGTAAACTGAAGGTGCAGGGAGGAGAGGAGGAAGAAAGGAAAGGATAGGAAAGGAGCTATTGATGTCAGTTGACGTCTGTATTTCCTTCCCTTTACTTTGCGCCCCGATCCCCTCCCATATGGGAAATTAACCTCACGGTTGCCTTCGTTAATTTGGCTAACATCGTGTTTAGATTAATCTTCGGATAGCTGTTTACGATGGCGACAGTTCGCGTCGTTTTGGTTTAGTAATATATTTATTTTGTTTTATTTCTTATTTTCCTTGAACTGTCGTGATACCGAGGATTACCGAAGTCTTATTCTAGCACAATTTTCTTATCAAGAATTGCATTTATTGCCTTCGGTTAGCTTCTTGATGCTGAGCTACACAGGCACGATTCACAACCCGCCCTTACAGCTTGGCTTACGCCAGTACCTTTATCCAACCTTCCAAACATCACGAAAGTTCTCCTGTACATCTCACAGAAGGTGGTCGTGCAGCCGGCCAGTGTGGCCACGCGGTTAAAGGCGCTTCAGTCAGGAACC
This sequence comes from Schistocerca cancellata, assembly GCF_023864275.1. NCBI lineage: Eukaryota > Metazoa > Arthropoda > Insecta > Orthoptera > Acrididae > Schistocerca > Schistocerca cancellata. Next base: position 112,125,216 of record NC_064632.1, read on the forward strand.
GCGCGACCGCTACGGTCGCAGGTTCGAATCCTGCCTCGCTCATTGATGTGTGTGATGTCCTTAGGTTAGTTAGGTTTAAATAGTTCTAAGTTCTAAGGGACTGATGACCTCAGATGTTAAGTCCCATAGTGCTCAGAGCCATTTGAACCATTTTGAACCATGGTCGTGCAAATAGTATCACAGTACGGTCAGCGAAATTCCATGTAAGCTAGGTATGCGTCGGTACGGCAACAACCTCAGTTCGTATTTCCGTCTTTCTCTTTCTCTGACGTAAACCACTGCCACCCTGCCCTTTTCTTTAGCTAGGTCTTGTCTATCTTATAAATGGACCGGACGCTGTACCCCAGTGGTGGCCGCGGTTGGCGGGCAGATGTCGCAGCGTCGCCTGTCATTACGGGGGCGTACCGCAGACGGAGATTAGCACTTGAAAGGACGCGCCCCCACCGGTTTGTTATGAAATGGTCCAATTAGAAAGAGCGCGCAGCAGAGAAGCGAGAGGGAGAGCGCCATTGTGGCCGCGCGTCAGGTAGCCCAAAGCGGCGCGGTGTGTGTTGTGCCACAAGCGACGCCCTGCGCATGCGCAGAGCCGGCCGGGGCTCCGGTGTCGCACCGCCTCTGGGACAGCTGCGAGGGCACGGCTCAACCCTACACACTCCAGCACCGCACGTTTCCCATAAGGCACACAGGCGTCTAAAGCTAGCGAAATGAGGGATGCTCAACTGCCAGGCTTACCGATAGATGGCTCTAGCGCGTGCCGGTCAAGAGATCGTATCATTGAGTGTCCGCCATATCTGAATTTGACAAAAAGCGAAGTGTCAAAACACGGATGAAAATGTTTTTCGTTCTGCGCCCTCATAAGTATTTTATATTGGATGTCCTAGATATCTACACATCAACATAATGAAGTGTTTCTAATCTAGCGAGAAAAAACAGTGACAGTTCTGCTATGAAATTCCTAAATTCGAGTGTGTTTTGAAAGTTTGACAAGCTGACTAATAAATTGTTTACTATTAATTTTACGAGTGCTATACTTATTTGCCCGTTTTCAAACACTATTTAAGATTCAATGGAGGTCAACAAATTACCTTACTTGCCAAAGCTGTTAACTACAGGTATAATTCGGAAAGTCAAGTGTGGAAAACAGTGAAGACGTCTCTTGAAAAAAAGTTGACATCGTTTGCTTAGGGGTATCTTTACTGACAACAGAAATTACAACTGAACTATTAAAGTATTACTTCGTATAAACGGAAAAAAATCATAATTTTTTTTCGTTATCTGAAGTGATGCATTACCGATCTGCATATATGTTGACACTGTAATTGCAACATGCACTTACGAATTTGGCTCTCTCTTTGATCAGAAATTTAAATGCCATGATTTTATTAACGCCTGTACATGACACGTTGTATTTTAACTGAGTGATAAGGTAGGAGCACCAGTTTTTAACAGTGCTTCAGTCTTTGATACGAGACAAGAAATACATTTAAATGAGACAAACACAAAGGCCAACGTTAAGGCTCCTCTTAAATGCATGACTTGTATCATTTGGAAGTTAAGTCTAGTAATAATATTATATTGGACTGATCCATGATGATGTAGGAAGTGAAGGAAATTGTTGAAAATAACCTCGATCACAGCTGTTAATTTTAAGGCTGGGGTGTCTTAAAACTGTAATTTTCCAGTCTGACACCCAAACAATGACTGGTACAATGGTTTTATTTTAAAATTGAATTTAAAACATGTCAGTGAGCAAAATTAATTACACTTTGAATTACAGCCTTGGAATTTTAGTGAAAGCTGCAGAAGCTGGCCAGACAGACATCCCAATGGCTGCTACAATCTGTGTGAGACAAGGGTGACATTATATTGCAAATTTAGTGTAAAAAGTTCCATATTGTCTGAATTTGCCCTATACTGACAGGACATTCTAGTCCAGTCGATTTTCTTATGTGCAAAAGTACACTAGCCAATACCAGTTGCACAAAGGTAGTGCCACATTACAAACTATCTGGTAACAACAGAATTATTGGTGAACAATGTACAGTAAATAATATGTAATAACCTGAGAAATTCAAAAAGAAATAGAACAGTATTTGGAAAGAGAGTAACATTTTGAAAATAACAAATGACGCAAGTAGAGTTTTCAGTTTCTATGAAAGCTCACTTAATTTTTTCCCCCCCTCTCTCTTCTCCATTATCAAGGGAAAAATGTGATAACAAAAGTGCAAGAAAGTTGTGTACAATGTTGGAAATGATGAAAAAGAAAGTCTCACTATGCTTCCTCCTCCATGTGAAGAGAGTATTCCTGTAATAATAGCTAATAGCATACCAAGAATGTGAGGGTGTCACAGTGAAGATTTGTTTTCTGGTACAGACATCTGATACAACTATTCCACAGCAAAATATACTTTCAATAGGTGTGGTACCAGTGCACTCCCATAGGATAACAGCATATTATGTCCTCCAGGAATCATATTGGGTACACCACATACAGCATAAACTGTACAGCAACTACAATGCTTTGTGAGCAAGTAATAAGTCAGTATCTTTAATTTTAATGTAACTCTTAACTCCCATAATTACCTGCTTAAAGGTGTGCTTGTACTACAGGTTATTGGTAAAGCAAATACTAATTGAATAGGTCTTCACACTTTTAATACTTAGCAGAAATTCTGAAAAAAGTAAATTGTTTTATTACTTTATCACCTCTATGGCGAATGAAGAGATACTGACTGGCTTCTTTGAACATTTAATAGATGCCTTCTTTTTACCTGTAATTGATAAAGAGCCATTCCAAGTTCTGTACAGAACAATCTCTCACATTTTTCATGAGGTTTGTTATTCTGTACACTAATATTTCTTCTTCTAAATGGTAAATAATGCATTCAGACAGTGTTGGTATTAAAGGTAATTCATGAAATAAATTATATTTAAACCAGAAAATTAAAGGTTCCACATGGCACATGAAAAGTACCATTCTACACACATGTATGTACAGATTCCAAAATGTCTGTGAATTTGAGTTACAAACTTTTTTAAATAGAAATATGAAGATCACAGTACTTTGGGTCTGCAATAACACAAACATAAAATACTTTAGTTCCATATGGGAAGCTTTGTTCTTTACGTGACTCATGCAAGTGCTTTCACTCTTAATGGAAAACTAAATGGTTTATGTTAAAGTTAACTAGCAAAGAGTGTAACCATTTTTGCACAATTTCTGTGAAGTAAGATTCCTTAATGTTATTTCCTTCCTTTGTCATCATAACTACATAATTTCAGTTCCGTATGGGACATATGAACTAACAAAATGAAATGCTTTTATTACTATGACCAGACAAAATCTTTTTAACATATAGTACACAGTTCAAATCAGCAAAAAGTGTAACTGTATAATTAAGGTAAATGTTGATGAAAATTAGGCATGTAACACGAATACTGAAATGTCCTAGATTTCCAAGTGTACCTGTAATCACTATATTCTGTACTTTGTAGTGCTAGAAAGATATTTGCATTCTTCCCCCCCCCCTTCCTCAACACAGCAAAATATAATAGAAAGACATCCTAGCAGAATAAAGACAAAATTCAGAAAATTAGGTTCTAAAGTAATAAGAATGCTTACGATCAATTGGCACATTGTGTTCGTTCTAGGAAGTATTAAAACAAGAATTAACAGAGTAACAATTTTATTGCTCTTATGTTGCAGAGTATCCACAAACATTACTGTTTGAAACATAGGGCCACTGCATACTCCATTAGATCACACCCATCCTGTGATTAAACTGTTTTCTTACAGTGAAAAATTCAAGTTGACATAGCTATTGAGGGAAACATTTTGTCACACTTAAAGCCATCTGTCAAATACGTCTCAGAACATTTTTTTTTCATTAATTTCACACAAATCACCTGTTTTTAATGCAAGTGCATATTTTGTAACACCAAACATCTTAATATAAGCTTGTATAATAAACAATTATAATTTTGTTACAATATCTACACAGGACATAAAGAGTTAATTTTACTTCAATGTGATTCATCTTTTGAAGTTACACAACAACAAATCTATGGACAAAATAGTTCTAAAAAATCTGCCAAAATGTCACACCCATCTGCATAGAATGTCCCATTACATAATATTTTCCAATTTTAGCACTATACATGATTAAACAATATGAGTTTATTTAAATTCTGCCTTATACTTGATTTGTTGTTTAAAATTTTCTCAGCTGCTTTTTTTCCATATGTTTTTAAGTGTATGCAGGAGTATAGGGATGCAATCTTACAAACAAGTTGAGCCTCATGTAAGTTCCTCAATCCTAATTTCACAATGGTAATCATGACCAAGAGCAGGAAATGGGTAATCTACAAATTTATTTTTAACACAATGCAAAATCTTGGCCTGTACATATTTCTGTTGCATATCCCGAGCAATCTGAAACAGTTTCTGAGTATTCTACAACAGAGTACACACAGTCACTTGTTTTAACCAGTTTTCCCCGGTTAACAAAATTTACAAATGCATTTTTATTGGCCATATTGGGAAAAGCATAGAGAGAATCACATTCTAATGCAGATTTAACTACTGGTGGCTTCAGTATGTGAAGACAGTCTTTGCATGTGATCTGCCTTGAAAGGCGCAATGACACATACCTTGCAATATAATACAGTATGTTTTGCTTGTAAAATGAGAACTTAATCATCAACTTATCATCAAGAGGTGCACACCACTTCTCTACTTCATTTTCTGCAGCACTTTCATCACTTTTTACTACATGCTTTCTTGCATAAAAATCATAAACAGGTGGCAAACAACACACATTAAAATTTGAGCAATTCCCATTCATTGCAGTGACACTGTTATCCAAGAGCAACTTTCTCATGGCACATTTGAACTGGTATGCATTTGTATTGTTCCAAACACCTCTGGACCGAATGCAGGAAAAAAAAAGCTCTATGTGGTCTTGTGATAGTTTATATGTTAGAAAATACTTCAGAGGAGATTCAACACAAAGCATACTCTCCAGAGCTATGTGCCTGACTGATTGCATATTGAAAATTATCCCAAAAGCAAAAGTATTTCTTGCATGGAGCAGTGACGGAACACCAATGATTTTTAAGCTTTTGATATAATTTTCAGTGTGTGTGAAAATAGCAAGCCAATAAGATTTGTTGTCATCCCTCAGGGGGTTCTTATACCCTTTACCTAATGGATTTCTGGAGTTCAGAATATCAAAAACCCTATCAATATTATACAAGAATTCTACTGTTGCTTCATTTCCTTTAAAATTTGAATCACCAACCCTCCTCAAAAACTTTATACTATCTGCCACACTAGAACTCAAAAGTCTGTGGAGCTAATGAAACAGTCATTTTTCTATTTACATAACTTATATGTTGTCCTGATAGTTTGTTGGCGAATGTCATACCTTTTTGTTGTACCTTGTTCAATTGCTGAATGAAATGCCAGTTGGAGAGTCAATAGCAGATACTTCTGCTAGAGCTTTTCTGGCAAACTTAATCATATGACACATGTGCAAGATACAATAAACATTGTATTTTTCCACAGGATGAGGAAAGTAGCTTTTAAAATCACCCTTGGAAAAATTTAAAGTACAGCCAAGTGAACGTAAAGTGCTTATATTTACCTTGCAGCCATCACATGTAATACACCAAACCCTAATGCCAGAACTATGCAGCCTCTCTAAAGCAGATTTTATCAATGTGGCCTGATTATTTGCCTGTACACCGTTGATAAAGAAATATGCAATCGGGCATTTAAATTTGCCTTTAATAGAGACAAGCATGAAAACCAGAGCCTAAGATGCCTCTATTACTTCTTTTGACTGAGGCACTTCCCTACCAAAGTCTAAAAAACCTGTGTATTGCTTAGTTCCTTGGTCCCAAAGTACTTGCTTCCCAATTGCCATACTGTCTACAATTAGACATGAATCGCGGAACTGCTCCCTTACAATTGGGTTCAAATCAATGTATTTAAAAACATCTTTTAAGAAGCCAGGTTCACAGTCTATACTTGCCACCCATTTGGAAATTAATGATTTATGGGGCACAGGCATTAATTTTTGCAGGTATTCATATGCTTCTGGTGAATAAAAGTTCACAGTCATCGCAAACATTTTCACATTTGTTGTGTATCTATTACCCTTTGACGAGAGAGAGTGTTGTTCACTAAATTGCACACTAATTCCACTTGTGTTCCTTTCTGATGATTAAGGAAGTTATGTAACTTCTCAGGAAGATGCCCCTTCTCCTTCAATGAACTTATGATGTCATCCTTGGAAAACACTTTCTTCTCTCTTCTTCGAAGTTTTTCACGGGCGCACTTCAGTTTACGTTTTAATTCATGCACACTGTCTGAGAAAAAATTGCAAGTTTCGGTCGCCTTGTCTTCCATTTCTCCTTTCGACTGTATACCACAATCAATTACTTAAGAACCAACTGCACTCTGAAATAAACAAATAATTTCGTTATATATGATTGAAATAACTCAAGGCTTGATGAAAAAATATTATAAGAAAACTTTGGGGATGTGAAAACATCCTTATACTAACGTTTTCGACACAATTCGCAGCTTCTACATTGGATAAATGGGACATGCTTTCCACAGAAGAATTCTCATTGACAACATTCTCCACACAATCAGTAGCTTCTGCAGTGGGCAAATCGAGCACGGATTCCAGGACAGAACGCTAAAAACAAAAATATGGACCTGTATTACAACACTGCTTAGACCTATGTAGCCCATTTGTGTCCGTACGAAATAAATTCACAAAAGTCAAAAAGCATACACATAGCAAGGAAATTCATTAGCTACCTCAAATGGAGAAGCATCGTTGTCACTCAAAATCCTAACAACATGTCGTCGTGGCTGTTTATTTGGTGGCATCAAATGTGCCGGAAAGTCAAAAACTGATGGCACTGCTTCGGGTCTGAAACGTTTCTTCCATGTTCCAGGGCTCACTACGTAATCACCTTGCCGGAAAAGGTTTCCGCAAAGAAAACTGCAAGACGTAGGATTAAAATCTTTCCACTTCATGGAAGTAATCCACTCCTTTAGCGGCTCTGCGTACTTCAGAGGAAAGCTGTTCAAAAACATCGAATTAGCAAACGCACTAAGTCTGTATTGTTATCGTATAGTATCGGTAGTCCTATTACCTGTGAAATGGTAAGTCACTTTCCTTACTCCATCGTTTCGTACAGTTGAAAGCGGAACAAGAAATCACCATTTCGATAATCCTTAATTCCTTATACACCGTACAGACCGAGAGAAACTTCTTGGCAAATTCGAATAGGGCGGGCAATACAGACGACAGTAATCAGCTGGTAGAGCCATCTATCGGTAGGTCCGGTAGTTGAGCATCCCTCATTTCGCTAGCTTTAGACGCCTGTATAAGGCACGTACAAGGTATACGCGAACGACCGAGTCATGGTCTCCTTTGACTCATTACTGAGTAGACGGAAGCGGGTAGTATCGGAGACGTAACTTAAGTGCGTGTGTGTGTGTGTGTGGTTTGAGGTTTTCGGGCGCTAAACAGCGTGGTCATCAGCGCCCAAGCGCATAGAAACAGGAACACATGCAGTGAAGGGACGAAGACGGACACCGAACAAGGAAAACGACTAAAAGACACAGACCTGACGCAGTTCCAAATCATCACATACAGAGGCAAAACAAGAGGAGAAGAAACGCACTAAAAGAGGAAAGGAAACACAAGGAAAAGAGAACAGAAATCGAAGTGAAACAAGTAGGTAATCGTGACTGGCGGACCTCTTACCTAAAGCCTGGGTGAGCCAGTCACCCAGCAGCACATTAAAATCCTCTCCCTAAAATCCGAGCCAACAAGTTGGACAGGACACAAAACCGTAAGACCTTAACCACAGTCGTTGCGTCGTCTTGCAAAATAGAGGGCAAATCCGGTGGCAAGGAAACCACCGCCCTCTGGTCAGAGAATAAAGGACAGTCAAGTAAAATGTGGCGGACCGTAATCTGGACGCCACAAGCGCTGCAGATTGGGGGGTCCTCCCGCCGGAGTAAAAAACCATGCGTTTAAGGGACTGTGCCCGATGCGGAGGCGAGTGAGGAGAACCTCATCCCGCCTGCATGACTGGTAGGACGTACGCCATGGCCGCGTGGTGGCCTTGACCAGACGCAACTTATTTTCACCGACTGCCAGCCACTCCTCTTCCCATTGACGCATAACACGAAAACGCAAAAGGGAGGTAACAGCATGGAGGGGGACGGCACATTCAGCAACGTGAGGGAGGGAACATGCATCTTTGGCAGCCACATCCGCCAGTTCGTTTCCCCTAATTCCCACGTGCCCCGGCACCCAGCAGAAAGAAACCTCCTTCCCCTGCGTTGCCGGTGGAGTACGGCATCGTGGATGTTCTGGACGACCGTATCCGCTGGGTACAAGTGTTGCATGGTCTGAAGGGCACTCAGGGAGTCAGAACAGATGAGAAACTTAAGACTGGGAACACATCTCATCTGCTCCAATGCCCGCAAGATCGCAAACAATTCGGCATCAAAGATGGTAAACGCTGCAAGAAGCCGTAACTTGACGACTCGATCAGGGAAAACAACAGCACAACCAACAGAGTCCCCCTGTTTAGAGCCATCCGTAAATACTGGTACATGGTCGGGATGCTGGTTTAAAATATCATAAAATAAGGAGGTAAAAACAAACGCAGGAGTGCAGCTCCTCCGGTACTCTGACAAGTCTAAAAGGACGCTGGGCCTCTGGAGCAACCGAGATGGCAGACGGGTAAAACCCTGGAGTTAGGGTGCCACACGCTCCCCACCAAGGGACTCAAGCAAATGCTTGGCACGAATCCCAAATGGTCTCGTTGCCCTTGGGCGACTGGAAAAGAGACGTTCCATAGGCGGTCGGGCAACAGTAGGGTATGGAGGGGAGGTAGGACAGGCAAGGATTTGACACACCCGTCGCACCATGAGGAGTTTCCGCCGGATGGCGAGCGGCGGTTCCCCTGCCTCAGAACACAGGCTGGTAGGGAACAATAATTTCATCTGACGGTTGTATTGGAACTTTCTTCACACTAAAGGGATTGTCAAAGTTTTCCGCCAGACGAGTCAAATGTCTTATCCCTCTTCCTAATAGGACCAGTGTCACATTGCCCTGTGGATAAGATATTGAGTCGATAACGTATGAAGTGTTTACTTTGGTTAATCTTGAGACGGTATTTATGGATTTCAGAGAGGTTATCGCCGTCGCGGGTGTTCAGCCTTCCCTCCAGGTGGCAGGAAGGGCCGCGCGAAGCCTTCCAGAGCGGTAGAAGAGACCGCCTCGTGGTAGCTGCCTTGCGGTTCGCATGTATTAAGGTTGCCGGAATTGCGTCGGCTCACTTTCGCGCTCTTCACAGTGAAGCAGAGCTGTGCGGTGGCCAGGGCCACTGGGAGCCAGACCTGCTCCTGGGGCAAGATGTGTGACTTGGCCCCCGTCTCCTAATATACGAGCAACCCAGTTATATTTCTACTTAAAAATGTCTGACATGATTTGAACATAATGTATTTCAGGGAATATTGGAGGTACACAAAAAACAAACACACGACACTAATCACATCTTCACAAACGCAGTCGGTCCGTACACAACAGTTCATGGTACCAAGAATTCCAAAAAGCCGCGCGTTAAAATACAGTTTTTGAGGGGATCATATCTCGGATTCTACTGACCGCAGAGATTTTTTTAATACCTCTCGGAACAACAGGTATACTGTACCTCTTCTACAGCATGGTGTCGAAATTTAAAAATCACACCTTTCTGCAGGCCAGGCAAATTAAGCAAATCAACTGGCTCTTTTGCACCTAAGGTCGCTGATGAAATCACTATTTCTCAATGGACGAACCCCGAAAACCCAAAATTTTTTGGGTACGAAAAGTACCAGTCGTGGGGATGGCCTCTTCTATGATTTCTGTTCATGGCAAAGAGTCACAAATTTTACCATATGTTGTTAAGATGATATTCTTGGAAAACGTCGACATTTTTTCAATATCTTTGTTCGTTACCAAGACCCAGAGATTCAAATCTGTCGTACCTACGCAATAAAATATGCACGTAATATATGGTCTGAGATTTATGTGTAGTTTTAAATGACGTTGTGGACAACTGGCAAGGGTTCTAGGGTCATACCAATTGTTTTGAGGTCACCAAGTTATATTTTTTGTCAGCATTTTTTCGTCAATAATACTTTATGAGGCACTGTCTCTGTATAATTGGCACTCTACGCCTTTACAAATACGTCCAAAGTGGTGATGGATAATAAAATTTGAGCTGAAAAGGGTCATAACATGCCTAAAAGGAACTTAAAATGACTACCAAAAATTATTGAAAACTGGAAAGACTAAAATCTCAGTAAAATATTTCTAATAACATTTTAACTCTTTTTTAATTCAAATGCTTAGCGTTTTCGATGAACTCGGACCGATAAATGAAGTATAGAGAAAAACGCAAAGTAAACGATTTTGTTACGCACTTACTTATTGTTTTTATGTGTCAAAGTTTATAAATGTGTTGAAGTATATAAATAAATTGTCAAAACTTTTGTGACCTATAGAATTCGTTTTATGTAAGCTGCATATACTGCTGTAGGTGACAAAAGAGGGGAACCAGCGGAAAAATGCTCCTGCCGAAACAAAGTTTATAAATGTGTTGAAGTATATAAATAAATTGTCAAAACTTTTGTGACCTATAGAATTCGTTTTATGTAAGCTGCATACACTGCTGTAGCTGACAAAAGAGGGGAACCAGCGGAAAAATGCTCCTGCCGAAACAAAGTTTATAAATGTGTTGAAGTATATAAATAAATTGTCAAAACTTTTGTGACCTATAGAATTCGTTTTATGTAAGCTGCATACACTGCTGTAGCTGACAAAAGAGGGGAACCAGCGGAAAAATGCTCCTGCCGCAACACAAAAGGGCGAGTCAGTTCCTCTTGAAAATAATCTGACGCAAAAATGGGAATCCAGCTGCCTCAGTTCTCAGTCTGCCTTTCGCACCAAAAATTTTAGCTTTTTTTGTGCTGAAAGGAGAGGCAAATATGGTGGAAGAGAGAGGAGACATGGCCAGGGGAAGGGGAGAGACAGTGGTGGTGCGAGAGAGAAAGTGTCAGTGAAAGAGAGAAAGAGATAGATGGAGAGAAAGCAGTGGCAGCTGAAGAGAGAGGTGGCACTGATAGTCAGTGAGAGACAGTGGCATGGAGATAGGAGCGAGAAAAAGAGAGGGAAGACAGTGGAAATGAAAATGAGAGATGAGTGGGCGCCATACTTAGGCTTGAGAGGGGGGGGGGGGTCTGGCTCCTCCCAGACTGGCGAACTTAGGTACAGGGGAGCGTGCAGTTTGAACCGAAATTTTAAGCTCGTGGGCAGAGCGTAAAAGATCTGTTCGACATTTCAAAAAACAGACATCAGCGCACTCGCATGTAATCCCCTATGAGTCATCCTACGGGGAACATATTATAAGCTGGTTGCCTGTAATACTGTCAATAGCACTTTCGTTCAGGAAATGTTTGAATCGTAGCATCAAAGTCTAGCTGCTGTGCCACATTATTTTTAGATTCCAAGGTTCCCAAACCTTTGAGACGTTGTTGATGCACACTTGATCTAAGACAATTGTTAACAGGAGCCAGAGTACTGAATGACCTTTCTGCTTTCGCTTTTGTCACTGGAAGAGACAAGGTCCGCATATATACGCATATATTCGGAAACAAGCTTAAAATTACAAGCTAATCCGTCTCATTCGAGAGTTCTAACGGTTTCAATATACATGGAAGAACTCTGGAGACACTAAAAGGTATAAGATAGATTATATAATGGTAAGACAGAGATTTAGGAACCAGGTTTTAAATTGTAAGACTTTCCAGGGGCAGATGTAGACTCTGACCACAATCTATTGGTTATGACCTGTAGATTAAAACTGAAGAAACTGCAAAAAGGTGGGAACTTAAGGAGATGGGATCTGGATAAACTGAAAGAACCAGAGGTTGTACAAAGTTTCAGGGAGAGCATAAGGGAACAATTGACAGGAATGGGGGAAAGAAATACAGTAGAAGAAGAATGGGTAGCTTTGAGGGATGAAGTAGTGAAGGCAGCAGAGGATCAAGTAGGTAAAAAGACGAGGGCTAGTAGAAATCCTTGGGTAACAGAAGAAATATTGAATTTAATTGATGAAAGGAGAAAATATAAAAATGCAGTAAATGAAGCAGGCAAAAAGGAATACAAACGTCTCAAAAATGAGATCGACAGGAAGTGCAAAATGGCTAAGCAGGGATGGCTAGAGGACAAATGTAAGGATGTAGAGGCGTATGTCACTAGCGGTAAGATAGATACTGCCTACAGGAAAATTAAAGAGACTTTTGGAGATAAGAGAACCACTTGTATGAACATCAAGAGCTCAGATGGAAACCCAGTTCTAAGCAAAGAAGGGAAAGCAGAAAGGTGGAAGGAGTATATAGAGGGTCTATACAAGGGCGATGCACTTGAGGACAATATTATGGAAATGGAAAAGGATGTAGATGAAGATGAAATGGGAGATACGATACTGCGTGAAGAGTTTGACAGAGCACTGAAAGCTCTGAGTCGAAACAAGGCCCCCGGAGTAGACAACATTCCATTGGAACTACTGACGGCCTTGGGAGAGCCAGTCATGACAAAACTCTACCATCTGGTGACCAAGATGTATGAAACAGGCGAAATACCTCATACTTCAAGAAGAATATAATAATTCCAATCCCAAAGAAATCAGGTGTTGACAGATGTGAAAATTACCGAACAATCAGTTTAATAAGCCAAAGCTGCAAAATACTAACACGAATTCTTTACAGACGAATGGAAAAACTAGTAGAAGCCGACCTCGGGGAAGATCAGTTTGGATTCCGTAGAAATACTGGAACACGTGAGGCAATACTGACCTTACGACTTATCTTAGAAGAAAGATTAAGGAAAGGCAAACCTACGTTTCTAGCATTTGTAGACTTAGAGAAAGCTTTTGACAATGTTGACTGGAATACTCTCTTTCAAATTCTAAAGGTGGCAGGGGTAAAATACAGGGAGCGAAAGGCTATTTACAGTTTGTACAGAAACCAGATGGCAGTTATAAGAGTCGAGGGACATGAAAGGGAAGCCTCTCCCCGATGTTATTCAATCTGTACATTGAGCAAGCAGTAAAGGAAATAAAAGAAAAATTCGGGGTAAGTATTAAAATCCATGGAGAAGGAATAAAAACTTTGAGGTTCGCCGATGACATTATAATTCTGTCAGAGACAGCAAAGGACTTGGAAGAGCAGTTGAACGGAATGGATGGTGTCTTGAAGGGAGGATATAAGATGAACATCAACAAAAACAAAACGAGAATAATGGAATGTAGTCGAATTAAGTCGGGTGATGTTGAGGGTATTAGGTTAGGAAATGAGACACTTAAAGTAGTAAAGGAGTTTTGCTATTTGGGGAGCAAAATAACTGATGATGGTCGAAGTAGAGAGGATATAAAATGTAGACTGGCAATGGCAAGGAAAGCGTTTCTGAAGAGGAGAAATTTGTTAACATCGAGTATAGATTTAAGTGTCAGGAAGTCATTTCTGAAAGTATTTGTATGGAGTGTAGCCATGTATGGAAGTGAAACATGGACGGTAAATAGTTTGGACAAGAAGAGAATAGAAGCTTTCGAAATGTGGTGCTACAGAAGAATGCTGAAGATTAGATGGGTAGATCACATAACTAATGAGGAAGTATTGAATAGGATTGGGGAGAAGAGAAGTTTGTGGCACAACTTGACCAGAAGAAGGGATCGGTTGGTAGGACATGTTCTGAGGCATCAAGGGATCACCAATTTAGTATTGGAGGGCAGCGTGGAGGGTAAAAATCGTAGGGGGAGACCAAGAGATGAATACACTAAGCAGATTCAGAAGGATGTAGGTTGCAGTAGGTACTGGGAGATGAAGAAGCTTGCACAGGATAGAGTAGCATGGAGAGCTGCATCAAACCAGTCTCAGGACTGAAGACCACAACAACAACAACAGCAACGGTTTCAAAGTAATGTATTCATAGTATGAAGTAAGAGTTGTTTACAAGTGTTTAACTTCTTCTTCTAAATATGTTGTGACATCATAATGATATTCATTGATAACTAATTTGCACGCCTTGTAAGTAGGCTGTTTAGGTTTTTATGTTGGTAACGTCACGTAGCGCTCTGTATGAAAATCACTGACTGTGCTGTGTTGGCATTTTTGGAATATTCGCTATTGTAGTGTTTGGCAGTTGGGTGTGAACAGCGCGTAGCGTTGCGCAGTTGGAGGTGAGCCGCCAGCAGTGGTGGATGTGGGGAGAGAGATGGCGGAGTTTTGAGAGCGGACGATCTGGACTTGTGTCCGTCAGAAAAACGAAATTTGTAAGACCGGGTGTCAAGAACTGATATACATATTATGACTTTTGAACACTATTAAGGTAAATACATTGTTTGTTCTCTATCAAAATCTTTCATTTGCTAACAATGCCTATCAGAAGTTAGTGCCTTCAGTAGTTAGAATCTTTTATTTAGCTGTTAGTATTGGCACACACTGTATTGCAGTAGTTTGAGTAACGAAAATTTTTGTGAGGTAAGTGATTCATGTAAGATACAGGTTATTGTTAGTAGGGCCATTCTTTTGTAGGGATTACTGAAAGATTGCATTGCGCTAACAAAAAAAAATTATTGTGTCAGTTTAGTGTTGATCAGAATAAGTGAAGAGAGAAATGTCTGAGTACGATCAGTTTTGCTCATCTGTTTGAAAATCAAATAACGTAGAGGTTTTCCAGCACTGTCATTTCATAATTTTCTAATGGGATGTTTCAGCCTCAGCGATCTGACTGTCAGTCATCTTTAACTATTTCATTAAAACACAAATGTTTTATCTAAAATCTTCACATTTTCAAATCGGGTTTTCCAGTTAGACACTAGATTGTCAATAATGACATAAAACACTTTTATACTGAATAAATCTTCTGATTTATCCTTCTTACAAGGGAACCTCCCCATCGCACCCCCCTCAGATGTAGTTATAAGTTGGCACAGTGGATAGGCCTTGAAAAACTGAACGCAGATCAATCGAGAAAACAGGAAGAAGTTGCGTGGAACCATGAAAAAAAAATAAGCAAAGTATACAAACTGGGTAGTCCATGTGGAAGATAAGTAACATCAAGGACAGCGAGAGCTAGGGAGCGTCGTGGCCACGTGGTTAGCGAGAGCGGCTGCGGAACGAGAGGTCCTTGGTTCAAGTCCTCCATCGAGTGAAAATTTTAATTTTTTATTTTCAGACAATTATTATCTGTCCGTCCGTTATGTTTTCATCATTTTTTTGGGAGTGATTATCACGTCCACAAAAAACCTAAATCGGCCAAGGTAAAAGAATCTTTTTACCCATTCGCCAAGTGTACAAGTTAGCTGGGTCAACAACATATTCCTGTCATGTGACGCACATGCCATCACCAGTGTCGTATAGAATATAGACGTGTTTTTGTGTGGAGGAATCGGTTTACCTATGGCCTTGCGATCAAATGTTTTCAGTTCCCATTGGAGAGGCACGTCCTTTCGTCTACTAATCGCACCGTTTAGCGGTGCGGTCGCAAAACACAGACACTAAACTTATTACAGTGATTAGAAACGTCGATGAACGAACGGACATATCATAACTTTGCGAAGATAAAAAAAGTAAACTTCTCAATCGAGGGAGGACTTGACGCAAGAACCTCTCGTTCTTCAGCTGCTCACTCTAACCACGGGACCACGGCGCTCCTGAGCTTACAGTGTCCTTGATGTTGCCTATCTTGCGCATGGACTACTCAGTCTGTATATTTTGCTTATTTTTTTCATAGTTCCACACAACTTCTTCCTGTTTTCTCGATTGATCTGTGTTCAGTTTTTCAAGGCCTATCCACTGTGCCAACTTATAACTAAATCTGAGGGGGGTGCGATGGGGAGGTTCCCTTGTTAGTACGCTCCTCCTGAAATTCAGGATCGATATTAATTGCACTGGAAAAAGCTTTAGATGACGGGGAATGGCGTCTCAGTTATTGCGAAGATATTTTAAGCCATTTAACTAGCCCTCCAATTGTCTTATCTGAACATCAATGGTAGTATTTCGAACTTGCAGTAATTTGCACCTGTAGTCTATTGGTACCAACAGCGTTACTTAAATTGATGCCTTGATTAAACACTTAAATGGTATCACATAATCCAAAACACCCCGTACACAGAATGTGTTTCAGCTGACTAATTTAAACTACTGAGAGTTTCAACAGCAAAGGCAATCTTATTCAAGTAAGGTGCAATTGGTGTTAACTCAGTCAACCCGAACGCTCCATCTGCTTCAGAATTTCCCATCGCTGTGGAGTATTGTCTCAATTGTGTGACTGGATTCGTGATTTCCTCTCAGAGAGGTCACAGTTCGTAGTCATAGACAGTAAATCATCAAGTAGAACAGAAGTGATATCCGGCGTTCCGCAAGGTAGTGTCATAGGCCCTCTGCTGTTCCTGGTTTACATAAATGATCTAGGTAAATAATCCGAGCAGCCCCCTTAGATTGTTTGCGGATGACGCTGTAATTTAGCGTCTAGTAAAACCATCAGACGATCAATTCCAATTACAAAATGATCTATAGAGAATTTCTGTATGGTGCGAAAAGTGGCAATTGACACTAAACAAAGAAAAGTGCGAGGTCATCCACATGGGTACTAAAAGAAATCCGATAAATTTTGGGTATACGATAAATCGCACAAATCTAAGGATTGTCAATTGGACTAAATACCTAGGAATTACAATTACGAGAAACTTAAATTGGAAAGACCACAAAGATAATATTGTGGGGAAGGCGAAACAAAGACTGCGCTTTATTGGCAGAACACTTAGAAGATGCGACAAACCCACTAAAGAGACAGCCTACATTACACTTGTCCGTCCTCTGCTAGAATATTGCTGCGCGGCGTGGGATCTTTACCAGGTAGAATTGACGGAGGACATCGAAAAAGTGCAAAGAAGGGCAGCTCGTTTCGTGTTATCGCGCAATAGGGGTTAGAGTGTCAGTAATATGATACGCGAGATGGGGTGCAAGTCACTGAAACAAAGGCGGTTTTCTTTGTGGCGATACCTACTTACGAAATTTCAATCACCAACTTTCTCTTCCGAATGCGAAAATATTTTGTTGACACCCATCTACGTAGGGATAAATAATCATCATAATAAAATAAGGGAAATCAGAGCTCGAACGGAAAGATTTAGTTTTACCTTTTTCCAACGCGCCATTCGAGAGTGGAATGGTAGAGGAGTAGTATGAAAATGGTTCGATGAACCCTCTGCCAGGCACTTAAGTGTGAATTGGAGAGTAACCATGTAGATGTAGACGTAGATGTAGGACGTAAAGAAGTTGAATCACTTCGAAAAACGTATCTGATTCATGACAACTAACCGGTTGCATGCACTCCACAGAACGCTATAACAAGCACATAGAAAAAAAATTGCAGGAGTATTTCACTGCAGGAAATACAAGACCCTATGATATTACTTCTGTTGTCATAAAGTTGTCCGTGGCATTCATATATAGGAACTGAGTGTTTCACAAGTGTTGATCGAATTAAATGTGGAATAGCAACTCTCGTTTTCTGATTGCAGTCTATGAAATCCAACAACCATTTAATTATTTTGTATTTCCTTCTCGAAGTAAGTGAACGCAGGGCGCATGTTGTTTTTCCAATACGATTTGAATCAGGAGTTGCATCAAGCATAACTGAAAAATACTTTTCATTTTGTCTCACTTTCAAGATGGCACGCCTGACACGATGGGTACAACTAGAAATAAATTCATTCTGAGTATAGCTTGACAGATAATGCACTTGTAAACGGTTTACAGGTTCTTGTCGACCTTTGACCTTGCTAACGTATTTTGCAAGAACTGGATCATAGTGGCACAAGAGCTCCAACATTCTGAGGAAGTTTTCATTATTTGGATCTCCAATTTTCTGAGCTGAATCTCCGAAGCTGACAAGAATCTCTGACAAGAAAATAATGTTAGATCAAGTCACATGGGAGTACCCATGTAAGTCGGATATTCTGCAGACAAACAAAAGAAGAAGATTACCTCTTTACTTCCGAGCATCAGCATAGCTAACCTGCACGTTTCATGTCATTTCATTTCTTCAGTTTTACGATTCTTCTAGGAACACTATGCAGAAATATAAATTTATTGTATTGTGTTCACTCACGAGTGAAAAATATTTTCTGCGTGGTCGTTTTTCATGTAAAATCACCTTGTGATGGAATCAGTAGTGCCTTATCTTTGACTGTTGTTGGCAAACCTACCAAATTATACCATTTGCCGTGTACATTTGTTGCAGAATTTTTTGGTGGGGTTTCCAGCAACATTTATAGAAGGAGCATTTTCGAATCGGTCACAAGGTGGTTGTAGCGCCTGTTTTCTAAGCAAAATATGGCGTATTCACGATTAAACACGAAATAGAGTTGTATGCAATTGGTCTGTATGACTCATAAAACTGTAATGGGCCAAAATGGTTCAAAAATGGTTCAAATGGCTCTGAGCACTATGGGACTTAACATCTGTGGTCATCAGTCCCCTAGAACTTAGAACTACTTAAACCTAACTAACCTAAGGACATCACACACATCCATGCCCGAGGCAGGATTCGAACCTGCGACCGTAGCAGTCGCGCGGTTCCGGACTGCGCGCCTAGAACCGCTAGACCACCGCGGCCGGCCTGTAATGGATAAGAAGAGTTAGATTGGTAATGATGGTACTGGGGTAGAGTTCTTTTATTTATAATATGATACAAAGATCATTTTACGATAACAGCCTGATTTTTGTCAATTTTCACCCTCAGGGATCCACTCCTTAACACACTTGGGCCTCCTACTATGAGGCTTGGGTCCCTGGGATTCCCCCCCCCCCAACCCCCCACCCCTTCCCATCCTGTTACACCTGGCCGTTGCTCGAAGTATGCGTCAGAGCTTGGGCAGAGTGTGGAAGTAAACACTAGACTCCAACCAGGCGGGTGCGGCTTGGTAAAGTGTTGTTCCGTCTTGTCGGAACCACGAAGTAGCAGCGGCAAGGAAGGAGGTGCTGATCCTCTTTTTCCACCTGCTTCGCAGTGGATGGAAAGCTGTGTGGCAACCAAAACCTGGGAGTACTTGCGTAATTGGATTTTATGGTGAACGTCCTCTCTTGTAGTCCCACGGTAAGAACTGGATTATGCCTATTTACTAATAACTTTCAGTGGAGCCTGTAGCGCCGGTTGGTTAAAAAGGGAGAATTGAGTTTTGTAGTTTGAGTGCATTTCTTAAGGAGGTGTTGTCTTTGTTCTTGTAAATTGCCTTAAAACCAAAGCAATCTAATGTTCAGCCATGAAATTTCAGATATATTATTCAGTACTCAAGGTTTTAAGCGAAATTTTGCTGTGTGTTTATCTTTAATAGTGCAGTTGTCCTTTTCCGACTTTATTTTAGTTAAGTGCTTTTATGATTTTAATAAACGCTCGTCGTTTCCTCCCTTTTTATAATTTTTGGGTCAATTGGTAAAATAAAATAAAAGTAATAAAGTTCATTCGAGCTTTAACCTCATTTAAGTAACTGTTGTTCTGCAAAATTTTTGTATACGCAAGAGTGTAAATGGTAATTTGTTTCTTTTAGACTAGTTGCTCTTTTAAGGTTGTTCCAATGTTACGTGCCCGAGGGGCGGTCGCTGTTGGCGTCATGTTTACGGGGCTTGTGGTACCCGTTTGTGATTACTGTGAATACTGATTTGAGCTATAGAATATCTTGATTATTTACTGTGAATCTTTAATTACAAAAGACTGTCAGTCTGTAAAACTTATGGCGTCCGGGAATCACTTCCTAAACTTGTACGTAAATTGTCCTTCCTACTCTGCACGTATTATCCCCCCCCCCCATTATTTTTTGTAATCTATGCTTGTCATGTTTAAATACTTGCTATCTGATATTTACTTACCAGAGTTTCAATTCCAAAGTTTGTACTAGTAGAGTCGGAATGTTCAAATCTGACGATGTATAAATCGAAATGCGTTATTAAAGAAAGTAGTCTCCACACAACCTGTGACTTCCATGTATTTTTTATAGCGTCCTACAGCGCTGAAACAACCTTCAAATTACTTAAAAATGGTCTCATACCTCTTAAGTGACTTCACGTCTAATTTGTTAAACGTTCGGATAACGTGGATTTATTCTTATCTACATGATAAACATAATTGAAACCAAGGTAGTTCGGTTAACAAACCAAATAAATTATAATTACATTATCACTCCATAAGGAGCCACTGGACACCACTGAGCAAATTACTCTGAAAATATCCCTAAAAACTCTTTAGAATTTTGCTGGTGGAGTCCACGTTCACCTTTGAAAATTTTATTTTTTTTTGGGGGGGGGGGAGGAGAAACAATGATGAGTGGGCATAAGTATACAGCCTTTTCCATCCTTCACCCCCTTCCATTCTCCCACAACCCCTCCCCCCACTCACAGTTTTATTTCACCGCTCGCTCCTCACTTTCTCCTCTAACCCACACTCCATCACACTGCTAAATATTTATGCCCACTCATCATGGTTTCACCTCAAAAAAAAAAAAAGAAAAGAAAAGAAAAGCTCCATCGCTATTCCTTCTCTACTCTTACACATAAATACACAGAATCATACTTAAATAGAATTACACAAATACACTCCTGGAAATGGAAAAAAGAACACATTGACACCGGTGTGTCAGACCCACCATACTTGCTCCGGACACTGCGAGAGGGCTGTACAAGCAATGATCACACGCACGGCACAGCGGACACACCAGGAACCGCGGTGTTGGCCGTCGAATGGCGCTAGCTGCGCAGCATTTGTGCGCCGCCGCCGTCAGTGTCAGCCAGTTTGCCGTGGCATACGGAGCTCCATCGCAGTCTTTAACACTGGTAGCATGCCGCGACAGCGTGGACGTGAACCGTATGTGCAGTTGACGGACTTTGAGCGAGGGCGTATAGTGGGCATGCGGGAGGCCGGGTGGACGTACCGCCGAATTGCTCAACACGTGGGGCGTGAGGTCTCCACAGTACATCGATGTTGTCGCCAGTGGCCGGCGGAAGGTGCACGTACCCGTCGACCTGGGACCGGACCGCAGCGACGCACGGATGCACGCCAAGACCGTAGGATCCTACGCAGTGCCGTAGGGGACCGCACCGCCACTTCCCAGCAAATTAGGGACACTGTTGCTCCTGGGGTATCGGCGAGGACCATTCGCAACCGTCTCCATGAAGCTGGGCTACGGTCCCGCACACCGTTAGGCCGTCTTCCGCTCACGCCCCAACATCGTGCAGCCCGCCTCCAGTGGTGTCGCGACAGGCGTGAATGGAGGGACGAATGGAGACGTGTCGTCTTCAGCGATGAGAGTCGCTTCTGCCTTGGTGCCAATGATGGTCGTATGCGTGTTTGGCGCCGTGCAGGTGAGCGCCACAATCAGGGCTGCATACGACCGAGGCACACAGGGCCAACACCCGGCATCATGGTGTGGGGAGCGATCTCCTACACTGGCCGTACACCACTGGTGATCGTCGAGGGGACTCTGAATAGTGCACGGTACATCCAAACCGTCATCGAACCCATCGTTCTACCATTCCTAGACCGGCAAGGGAACTTGCTGTTCCAACAGGACAATGCACGTCCGCATGTATCCCGTGCCACCCAACGTGCTCTAGAAGGTGTAAGTCAACTACCCTGGCCAGCAAGATCTCCGGATCTGTCCCCCATTGAGCGTGTTTGGGACTGGATGAAGCGTCGTCTCACGCGGTCTGCACGTCCAGCACGAACGCTGGTCCAACTGAGGCGCCAGGTGGAAATGGCATGGCAAGCCGTTCCACAGGACTACATCCAGCATCTCTACGATCGTCTCCATGGGAGAATAGCAGCCTGCATTGCTGCGAAAGGTGGATATACACTGTACTAGTGCCGACATTGTGCATGCTCTGTTGCCTGTGTCTATGTGCCTGTGGTTCTGTCAGTGTGATCATGTGATGTATCTGACCCCAGGAATGTGTCAATAAAGTTTCCCCTTCCTGGGACAATGAATTCATGGTGTTCTTATTTCAATTTCCAGGAGTGTAAATTCATCTAATTTAAAAAAAGAATATTTGTAGGCCAAAGAAAAAGTAGTGAATATGTTATGTTGGCAACACTACAAAACACAAACATCAACACATACTGGGAGCACGAAAACAAAGAGAATACAGTGGTATGCATAAAAGTGTGTTGTGAGAAATGCATAGTGCTGCAGAACATCTGAAATGTAGACGAAAATTATCAGTGTCTAGAAAAACAACGATATGCTAGCAGACGGCATTTCCCGATGTAAGCGAGAAAGCAGCCGAAAAATCACCCTAAAGTACAAACAGACCTATTCTTAACGAACTGTTTTTCGAGCTAAAAAGCAAATCAAAATGTAAATAAACTTAATTACAGACCACCAATGACGCTTTACTTCAATAAAGCGAAACGGGTCTGGTGGAAAAAATCACGCATTTTTGCAGTTGCAACGACGGATCAAAAATACCCTCATGAATAACGGTATAAACCTGTCCAGGTGATAGCAGCGTCACCTGACGAGGACTGACTGCTAGTCGGACACACGCACTGTGCAAACTGTATCAATGATGGCGCTGTAGGAGTGTTGAACTGAGAAGGCTTTGAGCTTGTAAGTAGGCTATGTAAGTAGGCTGTTTAGGTTCTTATATTGGTAACGCCGCCGCCACGTAGCGCTCTCTGTATGAAAATCACTGGCTGTGCTGTGTGCAGTCTGTGGCTAGTTTGCATTGTTGTCTGCCATTGTAGTGTTGGGCAGCGGCAGCTGGATGTGAACAGCACGTAGCGTTGCGCAGTAGGAGCTGAGCCGCCAGCAGTGGTGGATGTGGGGAGAGAAATGGAGGAGATCTGAAATTTGTAAGACTGGATGGCATATATATTATGATTATTAAGGTAAATACATTGTTTGTTCTCTATTAAAATCTTTCATTTGCTAACTATGCCTATCAGTAGTTAGTGCCTTCTGTAGTTTGAATCTTTTATTTAGCTGGCAGTAGTGGCGCTCGCTGTATTGCAGTAGTTCGAGTAACGAAGATTTTTGGTGAGGTAAGTGATTTGTGGCAGTAGTGGCGCTCGCTGTATTGCAGTAGTTCGAGTAACGAAGATTTTTGGTGAGGTAAGTGATTTGTGAAAGGTACAGGTTAATGTTATTCAGGGCCATTCCTTTGTAGGGATTTCTGAAAGTCAGATTGCGTTGCGCTAAAAAATATTGTATGTCAGTTTAAGCACAGTCTTGTATAATTTTTCAAAGGGGACGTTTCAAGCTATCTCAATTTGACCGAAGGCAGACTGTGATGTCCCGGAGCCTCGGCACGAGCATTTCGGAAACTGCACGACTGGTGTTCGAGGAATACTGCGGTGAATGTCTTCCAACACGTGGCGAAACCAAGGTGAAATCAAGTCCAGACCTCGTCGTCCACCCCTCATTACAGATGTCGGGAATCGTAGGCTGTGCAGACTGGTAAAACAGGACAGGTGACGAACTGTGGCGGGAATAACATCAGACTTTAATGGTGGGCAGAGTACAATTGTGTCTGAACACACAGTGCAGCGATCACTCCCAACGATGGGCGCCCGCAGCCGACGACCCATGCGTGTGCCAATGCTAACACTGCAACATCGGTAACTGAAATGGGCACGTGACCATTGGCACTGGACTTTGCCGCAGTGTCAGAGTGTTGCACGGTCCCATTAATGCCGACACCTTCTTCATCATGCCGATGGGAGGGCGCGAATTCGTCGTCTTGCAGGGGAACAGCTACTTGACACCTTTACAGCAGCACGGAGATGAGCTGGCGGCAGCTCCACTATGCTCTAGGGAACATTCACGGCGGTATCCGTGGGTATAGTGGAGCTTGTGCAAGGCACCGTGACAGCCAAGGACTATAGTGGCTTTTTTCAACAAGATCGTGCGCCATGTCACAAGACCAGGAGTGTGATGGAGTGGTCCGAGGAACATATTGGCGAGCTCCAATTGATGTGCCGGCCCCCCAACTCGCCAGATCTGAACCTGATCAGTCACATCTGGGATGTGATTGAACGTGGCTTTAGAGTTCATCGCCCCCCCCCCCCGGAATTTACGGGAATTATTAGATGACCTGTGTGTGCAGATGTGGTGCCAACACCCTCCAGCAACCTACCTAGGCCTCACTGGTTCCATGCCATTACGTGTCGCCGCTGTTATCGGTGCCGAAGGTAGACATACTGGCTATTAGGTAGGTGGTCATTATGTTCCGGCTTATCAGTGTATGCAGGAGGAAGTAACATACTGGTTGACTCTTGCAGGAACGTCCACTCTCGGAATTTTGACGGTAAATCACACCGTTACGCAACACGCTGTAAGGGAGTAGGCTGTTTAGTTTTTTATGTTGGTAACGCCACGTAGCGCTCTGTATGAAAATCACTGACTGTGCTGTGTGCAATCTGTGACTGGTTGGCATTTTTGGAATATTTGCTATTGTAGTGTTGGGCAGCTGGATGTGAACAGCGCGTAGCGTTGCGCAGTTGGAGGTGAATCGCCAGCAGCGGTGGATGTGGGGAAAGAGATGGCAGAGTTTTGAGAGCGGACGATCTGGACGTGTGTCCGCCAGAAAAAGGAAATTTGTAAGACTGGATGTCATGAACTGATATATATATATATTTCTAAAAAGAAAGATGATGAGACTTACCAAACAAAAGCGCTGGCAGGTCGATAGACACACAAACAAACACACAAAATTCTAGCTTTCGCAACCAACGGTTGCCTCGTCAGGAAAGAGGGAAGGAGAGGGAAAGACGAAAGGATTTGGGTTTTAAGGGAGAGGGTAAGGAGTCATTCCAATCCCGGGAGCGGAAAGACTTACCTTAGGGGGAAAAAAGGACAGGTATACACTCGCACACACACACACATATCCATCCGCATATACACAGACACAAGCAGACATTTGTAAAGGCAAAGAGTTTGGGCAGAGATGTCAGTCGGGGCGGAACTACAGAGGCAAAGATGATGTTGAAAGACAGGTGAGGTATGAGCGGCGGCAAATTGAAATTAGAAATTAGCGGAGATTGAGGCCTGGCGGATAGCGAGAAGAGAGGATATGCTGAAGGGCAAGTTCCCATCTCCGGAGTTCTGACAGGTTGGTGTTAGTGGTATCCAGATAACCCGGACGGTGTAACACTGTGCCAAGATGTGCCGGAGATGGGAACTTGCCCTTCAGCATATCCTCTCTTCTCGCTATCCGCCAGGCCTCAATCTCCGCTAATTTCTAATTTCAATTTGCCGCCGCTCATACCTCACCTGTCTTTCAACATGATCTTTGCCTCTGTACTTCCGTCTCGACTGACATCTCCGCCCAAACTCTTTGCCTTTACAAATGTCTGCTTGTGTCTGTGTATATGCGGATGGATATGTGTGTGTGCGCGAGTGTATACCTGTCCTTTTTTCCCCCTAAGGTAAGTCTTTCCGCCCCCGGGATTGGAATCACTCCTTACCCTCTCCCTTAAAACCCAAATCCTTTCGTCTTTCCCTCTCCTTCCCTCTTTCCTGACGAGGCAACCGTTGGTTGCGAAAGCTAGAATTTTGTGTGTTTCTTTGTGTGTCTATCGACCTGCCAGCGCTTTTGTTTGGTAAGTCTCATCATCTTTCTTTTTAGATATATTTTTTCCACGTGGAATGTTTCCCTCTATTCTATTCATATATGTGTGTATATATATATATATATATATATATATATATATATATATATATATATATATAGTAAAAATGGATGTCATGAACTGATATATATATATATATATATATATATATATATATATATATATATAATATGACTTTTGAACACTATTAAGGTAAATGCAATCTTTCATTTGCTAACTATGCCTATCAGTAGTTAGTGCCTTCAGTAGTTAGACTCTTTGATTTAGCTGGCAGTACTGGCGCATGCTGTATTGCAGTAGTTCGAGTAACGATTTTTGTTAGGTACGTGATTCATATAAGGTATAGGTTATTGTTAGTCAGGGCCATTCTTTTGTAGGGACTATTGAAAGTCAGATTGCGTTGCGCTAAAAAAATATTGTGTGTCAGTTTAGTGATGATCAGAATAAATAAAGAGAGGAATGTCTGAGTACGTTTAGTTTTGCCCAGCTGTTTGAAAATCAAATAACGTAAGAGGTTTACCAGCACAGTCATTTATAATTTTCCAAAAGGGACGTTTCAACGCCTCTCTTATAGGATCTGCTGCTGGAGCTGGCCGAGCATCTCCTCTGCTCTTCATTGGACAGAGTCTATTTCCTGTGCCAGTCCTATTTGGTGCGGGCCGCAGATTGACGAGCAATAGTCAAGTATCTCCTCTGTGGGTGGATTACCCTTCCTGAGTGTTCTTCTGATGAATCTCAGTCTGGCATCTGCCTTACCTGTGACAAGTTCAGTGTGGTCGATCCACTTTGCATCGTTCCATATGCATACTCCTAGACGTTTTATGGATGTAACTGTGAATGTCAAAGAAATTCACCAACAGCCATGTAACTTAAGATGTTATTTTATTTTATTTTCAATGATACAAGTTTCAGCATTTCATTATTCCATTTTCAGGCCCCATATGAATCTCTCCAAATAAACGAAAATATCATATAGTGCCATAAATCCCTGGATGTCGTGAATTCAATCGTTACACTAGTGCTTCATTCGAAGACTTGATAGCGACGGACTTGAATTCATGACGTCCAGGGATTTTTGGCACTATATGATATTTTCGTTCATTTGGAGAGATTCATATGGGGCTTGAAGATGCCATAGTGAAATTCTGATACTGGTAGCCTTCAAAATAAAATAAAATAACATCTTAAGTTAGACGGCTGTTGGCGAACTTAATTGACACTGAAAATTACTTAACCAGTCGATGTCCCCTGTCCATGATGGACGAACAAAGATTTTGTGGATGTGATTACTTCCTGAAATTGGTCGGACATGTCCGAAAGAACAGACACCACACATATATAATTAAGGGTAGACGGCCAGTGACCTTACGGGAATCGCCGAAATGCCACAAGTAAGGAGGTTGATCGGCAAGAGCCGCTATATTAGTAGTGTGTGGATAAGCTGAGAATCTGTATCTGACGGGAGGCGTGCTAGGGTAGTCGGCGTCTGCCTAGTAAGGAGGAGACCCGGGTTCTGATTCCAGACCGGCACAAAATTTCAACTTTCCCTACTGATGTAATCAATGCCCACTCGCAGCCAAGGCCTGTAACCGATTTGTGTCTAAATGGCTCCTTCCGCGTGTTTACCCACAATGCATTACATTTATTTAACTTGACAGTCAACTACCAATCCCTGCTCAAACGTCGATCGTCTGTAGATGTTCTTCAATTTCGACATAATTTTCTAGAGTTACGACTTCTCAACTTATAACAGCATCGTCCATGCAACGTCTCAAGGGACTTCCGACCTTATTCAGTAGATCATTTATAGATACAGAACTTTCCACAATTCCTTTTACTGGCTTCTAGAGGTTGTGGAGAGGACTTAGTAGATAACACTTTGATAAGGATTCTATGTCTGCCAATGTACGTTTGGATGTTCGTCCACAAGAGCCAGAGAGCAGTAGATATCTGTTCCCAAGTGGTTGCCATGATCCTTGACTTCCGAATGGTGTTCGATACAGTTCCATGCTGCCATCTAATAAACAAAATAGGAGCGTACGGAATATCAGCTGTGTGAGTGGACTGATGACTGACTAGCAAACAGAACACAGGATGTCATTCACAACGGAGAGAAATCTTCAGACGTAAAACTAACTTCGGGCAGACCCCAACGGTGTGTTGTAGCACCAATACTTTTCACGTACAGTTAACAATTCTCATTACAAGGGACTTAGTAGGTAAGGTTTTGGTAAGGAATCCATGTCCAGAAATGTACCGTCTGGGTGTAAGATAAGTTTCAAAATCGGATCACTTTCAAATTGGACGTCCCCTTTGCAAAATTATGAATGACAGTGCTGGAAAAACTCTTTTGTTATTTTTCAAACAGTTGAGCAAAACTCAACGTACTCAGACATTTCTCTCTTTACTTATTCTGATCATCACTAAACTGACGCACAATATTTTTAACACAACGCAATCTGACTTTCAATAATCCCTACAAAAGAATGGCCCTGACTAACAATAACCTATGCCATTCATGAATCACTTACCTGACAAAAATCTTCGTTACTCGAACTACTGCAATACAGAGAGCGCCAATACTGCCAGCTAAATAAAAGATTCAAACTACTGAAGGCACTAACTACTGATAGGCATAGTTAGCAAATGAAAGATTTTGATGGAGAACAAACAATGTATTTACCTTAATAGCGTTCAAAAGTCATAATTTTGTGACATCCAATCAAACAAATTTCCTTTTTCTGACGGACACACGTCCAGATCGTCCTCTCAAAACTCTGGCATCTCTCTCTCTCCACATCCACCACTGCTGGCGGCTCACCTCCAACTGCCCAACGCTACGTGCTGTTCACATCCAACTGCCCAACACTACCTCAAGCGAATATTCCAACAATGAGTCCAACCAGCCACAGACTGCACACAGCGCAGTCAGCGATTTTCATACAGAGCACTACGTGGCGTCACCAACATAAAAACCTAAACAGCCTACTTACAAAATCTCTCTCTTCATGGCCCCACACAGAGAACAGGGCGCCGCACACTCTACTTTGAAAAGGACGTCCTTCGTCGCGTGAAAGAGAACCAGACGACGACTACTTGGAACATAGCCATAGCCGTGGGTTCTGTAGAGCACGCAGGTCGGAGCTTCTAGTCGTCGCTCTGTGCGTACCGTAAAGTAAGAGCTTTGAAAGTGGTTCGATCTTCAAACTCATTTTACACCAAGACAGTACATTTCCGGACATGGATTCCTTACCAGAACCTTACCTACCAAGTCCCCTGTAAAAACCCTCGAAGCCTGTAATGGGAATTGTCAAACATACTGTACTGCAAAAAGATATAGGTCCTATATCACTCTCTTGGGGTACACCCGAAGTCAGTTTTATCCCTGCAGATTTCTCTCCATTGTGAATGACATGTTTTGCTCTGTTTGATAGTAAGTCATCGGTGCACTCGCACAACTGATATTCCGTACGCTCCCATTTTGTTCATTAGATGGCAGTAGGGAACTGTTTCGAACACCTTTCGGAAGTCAAGGAAAATCGCATCAACTTTGGCATCAGTATCTACTGCTCTCTGAATCTTGTGGACGAACAGAGCGAGTCGGGTTTCACACGATCTTTGTTCCCGGAACCTATGTGGATTTCTACAAAATGGATTTTCAATCTCCTTTGACCCACCGTGGATACGGTACAGCGGGCGGTCAAATATCTGGCAAAGAAATATCGCCAAACAGTAGTATGTTTTCAGAAGTTATTTTATTCAGACGACCAGTTTCGGCATCTCATCAACGCCTTATTCAGGCCCCTATGCGCTCGCATGTATGGACAGCCAGATATATCGATACTTGCACAACTGGAGTTATCAACATACGGATTCTGTGAATTCGTTTTCAGAGATTTGAGAACTGTCCCCAGGAGAACATGCACGGTACCAGCTTTGACTTGATCTCCGTACCAATGCTGGTAGCCAGGTTATCAATAACCAGTTACAATAACTGAGTGCCAGCTTGCCTCTGGAAAGGAAACATAGGTTCTATGACACCCTATCCAACCGAATCAGCATATACATCTCGGTGAGAGGCGCTGCTACGTCGAACTTGTAAGAGTTCTTCGTAAATTTGACTCGATTTTTTAATCACCGAAATAACTTCAGATATCTCTCAATCTGTAAAGTTTCATTTTGTTTTCTCCTCCCTTTGCGGGTGTTTTACGTTTTTATCAGGGGATGTGGATTAGGTAGAGTCGGACGAGAATAGAGAAGGGAAGCGAACGTGGAGGCGAGGTGAAGTGCATGTCTTCCTGGTAAGATCTATAAAATACAGGAGGGCCAACAGTCGAGGGTACATTGGCGTAAGTTACTATAGCACGAATGAGGGATGTATAAGTGAGCCTAGGATGTCAGTGAATGAAAGGGTACCATATCATTCTCATATAACAGCAACCGTTTGGAAACGGAGTTAAAGTTTCGGGAGATGAAATAAATGAGGTTTGCCGATGACATCGTAATTCTGGTAGAGACGGCAAGGGAGTGCAAAGATCGGTTAAACGGAATGGACACTGCCTTGAAAAGACGCTATAAGATGAACATCCACAAAAGTGAAATAAGGGTGACGGAACTGGGCGATGCTGATCCTATTACACAACGAAACGAAACGCTAAATTTAAGGGATGAGTTTTGCTATTTGAGCAGAGAAATATTTATAGGAGCCAAAGCAGAGAGGATATAAAATGCAGACTCGTAACAGCAAGAAATTGTTTTTGAAACAGAGAAGTATGTTAACACCTAATGTAAATGATGTGTTATGAAGTCTTTTATGAAAATATTTGTCTTGCGCATAACATTACATGGAAGTAACACATGGACGATAAACGGTATAAACAAGACGACAACAGATTTAGGGGTGTTTTGTTACAAAGGAGTGCAGGAGCTTAAATGGGTAGATCGGACGGCTAATTTAGAGGTACTTAATCGAACTGGGAGAAAAGAGTTTTATGACACTAATTGAATAAATGAAGGGGTCGCTTGACATGAATCTTCCTGATTTGGCTCACCATACCTCCGAGATTAGCTTGGACAGTCCTGGTTTTTGGTACTGTCTGAGATAATGTCTGGATTGCAAAAATGTACGAATTTTGTAAATGATCAGGATTTTGTTTTAAATTTTAGACCTGCGTTTTCGACATTGCCCTTTAAACATTCTTTTACGGCCTTGCCTCTCACAGCCGACCTTGGAGCAAGCGTTGACATCGAAGGGAGGCCTGGGTACTCGTTCGGCCACAACTTTTCATTTGGCAACAACAGGGGCGATGTGTTTATTTTGTTCGCGTGTGTGAAGTAACTCCATCACACGTTTTTGATCATTTTATCTCTATTGGTTTTTTGTCTAGCCGTTTAACAATGGGCAAAAGAAAGTTGTCTTTAATGTGAAACTGCAACACGAATACAAAGTTTTGGAATTGTGTAATGACAGTATCAATGAACGTATTTATTGCACATATTGGAAAGGGTGATACGAAAGATTACGTGAAAACAGTTAAACATAGGAGTGCTGTTAATGCGAGTGCTTCAACCAAACATGAGAGATTTTATAAAGCCAAAGATATGAATTGTGATCTGCAGTGTGATGCTAAAGAGGCTACATTTTAACACCACAGTGTTACGCATAAGCTCATTTTCAAAACACCAGACTGTATATCTAAGCTGGTTATAAAGTTATGTGACCTAACACTTTCATCTGTTTGAACCAAAAATTAGGAAGTTATTGATAATG
This sequence comes from Schistocerca cancellata, assembly GCF_023864275.1. Lineage (NCBI taxonomy): Eukaryota > Metazoa > Arthropoda > Insecta > Orthoptera > Acrididae > Schistocerca > Schistocerca cancellata. Next base: position 112,156,758 of record NC_064632.1, read on the forward strand.
ATATTTCTCTATGCGTATTTGATAATGTGTCTTTGGTAAACATTAAGTTGTTGTTGTGGTCTTCAGTCCTGAGACTGGTTTGATGCAGATCTCCATGCTACTCTATCCTGTGCAAGCTTCTTCATCTCCCAGTACCTACTGCAGCCTACACCCTTCTGAATCTGCTTAGTGTATTCATCTCTTGGTCTCCCTCTGCGATTTTTACCCTCCACGCTGCTCTCCAATACTAAATTGGTGATCCCATGATGCCTCAGAACATGTCCTACCAACCGGTCCCTTCTTCTTGTCAAGTTGTGCCACAAACTCCTCTTCTCCCCAATGCTATTCACTACCTCCTCATTAGTTATGTGATCTACCCATCTAATCTTCAGCATTCTTCTGTAGCACCACATTTCAAAAGCTTCTATTCTCTTCTTGTCCAAATAATTTATCGTCAATGTTTCACTTCCATACATGGCTACACTCCATACAAATACTTTCAGAAACGACTTCCTGACACTTAAATCTATACTCGATGTTAACAAATTTCTCTTCTTCAGAAACACCTTCTTGCCATTGCCAGTCTACATTTTATCCTCTCTACTTCGACCATAACCAGTTATTTTGCTCCCCAAATAGCAAAACTCCTTTACTACTTTAGGTGTCTCATTTCCTAATCTAATTCCCTCAGCATCACCCGACTTAATTCGACTACATTCCATTATCCTCGTTTTGTTTTTGTTGATGTTGATCTTATACCCTCCTTTCAAGACACTATCCATTCCGTTCAACTTCTCTTCCAAGTCCTTTGCTGTCTCTGACAGAATTACAATGTCATCGGCGAACCTCAAAGTTGTTATTTCTTCTCCATGGCTTTTAATACCTACTCCGAACTTTTCTTTTGTTTCCTTTATTGCTTGCTCAATATACAGATTGAATAACATCGGGGATAGGCTACAACCCTGTGTCACTCCCTTCCCAACCACTGCTTCCCTTTCATACCCATCGACTCTTATAACTGCCATCAGCTTTCTGTACAAATTGTAAATAGCCTTTCGCTCCCTGTATTTTACCCCTGCCACCTTTAGAATTTGAAAGAGAGTATTCCAATCAACATTGTCAAAAGCTTTTTCTAAGTCTACAAATGCTAGAAACGTAGGTTCGCCTTTCCTTAATCTATCTTCTAAGATAAGTCGTAGGGTCAGTATTGCCTCACGTGTTCCAACATTTCTACGGAATCCAGACTGATCTTCCGCGAGGTCGGCTTCTATCAGTTTTTCCATTCGTCTGTAAAGAATTCGTGTTAGTTTTTTGCAGCTGTGACTTATTAAACTGATAGTTCGGTAATTTTCACATCTGCCAACACCTGCTTTCTTTGGGATTGGAATTATTATATTCTTCTTGAAGTCTGAGGGTATTTCGCCTGTCTCATACATCTTGCTCACGAGATGGTAGAGTTTTGTCAGAACTGGCTCTCCCAAGGCTGTCAGTAGCTCTAATGGAATGTTGTCTACTCTGGGGGCCTTGTTTTGACTCTGGTCTTTCAGTGCTTTGTCAAACTCTTCACGCAGTATCATATCTCCCATTTCATCTTCATCTATATCCTCTTCCATTTCCATAATATTGTCCTCAAGTACATCGCCCTTGTACAGACCCTCTATATACTCCTTCCACCTTTCTGCTTTCCCCTCCTTGCTTAGAACTGGGTTTCCATCTGAGCTCTTGATATTGATGCAAGTGGTTCCCCTTTCTCCAAAGGTCTCTTTAATTTTCCTGTACACAGTATCTATCTTACCCCTAGTGAGATAAGCCTCTACGTCCTTACATTTGTCCCCTAGCCAACCCTGCTTAGCCATTTTGCACTTCCTGTGGATCTCATTTTTGAGATGTTTGTATTCCTTTTTGCCTGCTTCATTTACTGCATTTTTATATTTTCTCCTTTCATCAATTAAATTCAATATTTCTTCTGTTACCCACGGATTTCTAGTAGCCCTCTTTTTTTCAACTACTTGATCCTCTGCTGCCTTCACTACTTCATCCCTCAAAGCTACCCATTCTTCTTCTACTGTATTTCTTTCCCCCATTCCTGTCAATTGTTCTCTTATGCTCTTCCTGAAACTCTGTACAACCTTTGGTTTAGTCAGGTCATCCAGGTCCCATCTTCTTAAATTTCCACCTTTTTGCAGTTTCTTCAGTTTTAATCTACAGTTCATAATCAATAGATTGTGGTCAGAGTCCACATCTGCCCCTGGAAATGTCTTGCAATTTAAAACCTGGTTCCTAAATCTCTGTCTTACCATTATATAATCTTTATACATTAAGTATGTAACAATAAAAATGGATTGCTCAAACAGAAGTGAAATAGAACTTGTTCCTATTGTTGTAAAATATTTCAGTCTGCAGGAGAGAGTTTAAGTTATACGTTTAAATTTCGATGTATGGAAAATTACAGATTAACAAAGAGTTGGTTTGCTATACTGTGGGCGACAGTAACAGTGGTGATGTGAAGAAAGGCAAATAAAAATGTGTTTAGGATAGTTAAGATTCTTATAGATAGACTTTTTTTAAAGAATTTGTTGTTCAGCTCATGTTGTATACAAATGTCATGTCCAGTGAAAAATACAACTGAAAAAACAAAATTTAATGTTCCAGTAAACCGATATGATTTTTAAGTAACTTCAAAAATTCTGACAGCTTTATCCAAAATTCTTGAAAAGTAATGTATTCGAGAGCAGCATCACATATTTGTAAAAATGAAGTACTAAGAATATGTCAATCTGGTTTTCAGAAAGGCTTTTCAACAGAAAATGCTATATATGCTTTCACTGATCACATATTGAATGCAATGAATAACCGAACATCACCATTGTGTTATTTTGTGATCTCTTAAAGGCTTTTGATTGTGTGAATCATGAAATTCTTCTATACCCCCGCCGGCGAAACATTGCACTTGACAGTTCGCTTTTTGTCTAGTTAGGTTGGCTACACTGTAATAGCGATGTTGCAACAGCAGCCTCTATACACACAGCAGACGATACAGTTTTCCGTCCCGTCTCGTAAATGCAAGCGATTGAGCAATTACAGTGTATATAAAAACTCGTTTTTAGTTGTACTACAATGACAGGAAGTAAACAACCATATAATAATGCATGTAAGAGCATAACAATGCGCACCCTTTCGATAACGGAACAAAGAAATACAAAAAACAAGCATCTGACGACTGGTACTTTAAAATCAATAATGTATGTAGTTTACAAAATAAATAATAACCGAGATTGCAATAAATAACCAATATTAGTAATTTTTCACTCGCCAATTTACAGCGATAATGGCGCAATTCCTTCCAGTTCGCCGTCGTCACTGTTGTTCGATTGATCGCCAAAACCGTCTTCATCGTCGACATCAGCAAGACAAATCATTAATTGTTCATGGCCACTGATAATGCCTTCTATTGTCTGTGCTGCTCGTATAAGCTTCTCGACGTGCTCTACTTTTTTTCTCCATGAGGCTGCATCCACAGTCACAAGAGCTTCACGCAACAGCTTTTCCACCTCTGTTATTGTAAAGGACTTGTTGTTGTTCCTTACATACATTTTTACATCACTCCATGTTAACTCAATAGGGTTGAAATGGCAGTGATATGGTGGCAGCCTTATTACAGTATGACCCTGCTCCTTGGCAATTTCGTCTACTACATATGTAGGTGTCGTAGGCTTATTTTCTTTAACAAGAGAATATAACAGAACCTTTGTTATACTCATATCCGCTGCAATATTTCGAGCCTGTAACCACTGCACCATAACTTCTTTCCGATCATATGTGGTTGGGGCTTTGTTCTGTATCACCGAATGATATGGAGCATTGTCCATTACAATTGTTGTAGGGACAGGAAATTGTTTTAAAAGGTTCCTGAACCACTCAACAAATCGTGTGTGATCCATATCTTCATGGTAATCACCAGTCTTTTTTGATCTAAAAACTAAAAGTGCGTCAGGAACAAAACCACTGGAGGAGCCGGCATGGACCACAATTAATCTAGCTCCTCTTCCCGTCGACTGATGGCCGTTACTGTTGGCCGTGTTATCCGTCCAACATTTGCTGACAGCTTCCCCGGCATTAACCCACGTTTCGTCTAGCCAAATTATGGAATGAATGTCTCTGCCCACAATTTTGTGCAAGAAAATGCTACGAGCGGTAACAATATGTGCCCTCTCTAACAGTACTTTGCGTCCGTCTAGCGTTTTGTAACGGAAACCCATATTTTTAGCACAATTTTTAGTGATGTTTTACCACCCCTGAAGAGTTCACTTTCTTTTAAAGAGATTAATAACTTAGCTACAGTTGGATACTCTTTTCTGCTGTAGTTAGCATAAACATGCCTATGAACTGCATCAGTCTGGAAAGAATCTAAATCTGTGATAGGACTAGGCCGCGTTTTCTTCTTTCCCAGGGTTGATAAAAATGTATTATTTGACCCAGACAGCTCGGAATCATTACGGCTCACTTCAGTGTCTTCCAAGTTTTGTAGTAATACTCCCTTACTTACTACGGTTCTTGCACTAATACCAAGAGTTTTCGACGTACGTTCCACCACTTTGTCGGCAGGAATTGATGGCTGTCCATGAATGCTTACGTAGTTTTTCTCCTGGTCGTAAAACTCACGAGCTCTGCGTAGTACCTCCAGTGCCTGGCTGTTTAGCGGCATCCCTTGACGCAAAGGATTGTCACTAGGTGAACGAAGTCTTTTCGGTGGCATTTTCCAAGTATCTAAACTCACAACGTAACAAAAGTCACAACGATATAGCACACAGTACAACGAAAACACGCGGTAAACAACATACAATTCACGTTGTATGCACATTCACTAAACAAAGCCGGCAACGCGGGAACTTTGACGTCACAGCACGTGAGTAACAGCAGTGCTCACTGCGCTGTGATTGGCTGGCGCCCCACTCTGAACGCCTAGCGCCTATCGTTCTTCATTTGTTTCTCTGTTACACTGCCAACTTCATACGCAAACGTCAAGTGCAATGTTTCAGGGCCTGGGTACAGATCAGCTTAAGTATTGTGGTATGAGTGGGACAGTGCACAAATGGTTTAATTCATATTTAACTGGAAGAATGCAGAAGGTTGAAATTAACAGTACAAATAGTCTACAAAAACCAGCAGAGTCCTGTAACTGGGGAGGTATCAAGAATGGCGTCCCACAGGGTTCAGTCTTGGGTCCCTTATTGTTCTTAATATATATTAATGGCTTGCCACTGTATATTCATGAAGATGCAAAGTTAGTTCTTTTTGCTGATGATGCAACTATAGTAATCACACCCAAGAAGCAAGAATCAGCTGAGGAAATTGCAAATAATGTCTTTCAGAAAATTATTAAGTTGTTCTCTGCAAATGGACTCTCACAAAATTTTGAGAAAACACAATTTATACAATTCTGTACAGTAAACAGCATAACACAATAGATAAATATAGGCTGTGAACAGAAGTCTGTTGCTAAGGCAGAATACTCACAATTTTTGGGTGTGTGTATTGATGAGAAATTGAATTGGAAGAAACACATCGATGATCTGCTGAAACGGTTAGGTTCAGCTACTTATGCTATTAGGGTTTTCGAAAATTTGGTGATAAACATATCAGTAAATTAGCCTACTATACCTATTTTCATTCACTGCTTTCATATGGCGGCCGGCCGAAGTGGCTGTGCGGTTCTAGGCGCTGCAGTCTGGAACCGCGAGACCGCTATGGTCGCAGGTTCGAATCCTACTTCGGACATGGATCTGTGTGATGTCCTTAGGTTAGTTAGGTTTAACTAGTTTTAAGTTCTAGGGGACTAATGGCTTCAGAAGTTGAGTCCCATAGCGCTCAGAGTCATTTCAGCCATTTCATAGAGCATCATATTTTGGGGCAATTCGTCATTAAGAGAGAAAGTATTCATTGCACAAAAGCGTGTAATCAGAATAATAGCTGGAGCCCACTCAATATCACCTTACAGACATTTAGTTAAGGAACTCGGGATATTCACAGTAACTTCGCAATACATATATTCACTTATGAAATTTGTCATTAATAACCCGTTCCAGTTCAAAAATAACAGCGAAGTGCATAGCTACAACACTATAAGAAAGGATAATATTAACTATTCTGGATTAAATCTCACTTTGGCACAGAAAGGGGTGAATTATGCTGCCACAAAGGTCTTTGGTCATTTACCAAATAGTATTAAAAGTCTGACAGATAGCCAACCAACATTTAAAAGCAAATTAAAAGAATTTCTGAATGAGAACTCCTTCTACTCAATAGATGAATTCTTAGATATGAAGTAGTAACCGTAAAAAAATTAATTAATTAATTAATTAATTATTTTGTGTAAAGAAAACTTATGTTAAAGTGGCACGTTCCACATCATGAAGAAATGTCCTATTCATGATCTATGGAACAAGGATTAATGTATGTATGTATGTATTGGATGCAAAATAAATAAATAAGTAAATAAATAAAAGGTGGGCCTAATCATGAGGCATTGAGGAACGGTGAAGTGTTGGGGAATTAAAACTGTAAAAGGAAACTGAGGCTTGACTGCAGAAGCAGGATCGATTGGATGTAGTGAATTCATTAACCAGATATGAAAGGACTCGCACAAGCATGGACAGCTGCGTCGAATAAGTCTCCAGACTGAACAGCACGACAGTAACGTGAGTTACAGCTGCCAGAAGACAGAGTAAAGGAGTCTGAGCGAAATCGAAAAAGTTTCCTTTCAGGCAGACTGAGCCGTGCACAGTACCGTTTGCTCACCGACAGCGCGAGGCTGCGCCTAAGGTGGGACCTAAGCCACCTCCCCCCAGGAAGTTGGCGAGAGGGCGCGCTTATCCGACCCCTGATGACGTACGCAGCTCCCGTCTGGGGATACGCTGCGCCTACACGCCTGCGCCGTCTGCAGCTCATACAAAACAAGGTACTCAAAATCATAAGCAATGCTCCACGATACACACGCATCGCGGACCTTCACCGGGAATACCGACTTGAGACTCTCACGGAGGTAATCCACAAACTCACCACAAGACTATACAGAAACTCCAGACATTCGCAGAACCCGTTTATTCTGAATCTGGGGAACTACGACCACAACCATAGATGGAAACATAAAAGACCAAAAGACATACTTGCAAGGACATAACATCTATGGCCAAGCTTACGCAAACATAACGGCACGGGCGAGCCCCTGTTAATCAGACGCATTTACTGGATATCCAGCTGAAATACACTGCCGAATAACTGGCACCATACAGGGAAGCCGTACCGTACACTGCATGCAAAGAAGCTCCACACATCCCCCACACAGTGAGATGATCTATGGCCGATCTCCCACTACTGTATAACGATATTGATTGTTCCAGGAAAGTAGCAGCCGCAGCAACTGGGACACATCGCCATCGCCTGTCACGGTAATGATGCATGATACCTATACTAACAAATCCAACCTTGCATGAACTATCGCAGCTAGTAAGCCACTACTGCTCTTACTACCCATCCCACTGTCGCAGAGGTTTTTTTCCCACGGCACGAGCCATGGCACTTTTTTCCCTCTGCTCTTCAAATCGCTACCCTCACTCGCGTTTCGTCCACTATCTATCACCTGATGGACCGTGTTAATGCGTAGCCTTACCCAGACGCACGGACAACATCACAGCCCAGCATCCTGTGATCCACCCACTAGATAACTAACATGTTTACGGAGGTGACAGTAGAACTTTTGGTTTGGTCACCACGTTGGTGCGGGCGTGGAGGGGCCCCATCTCTATAGGCGCGCGCCGCCACTTTACACGAGCTGCTTTGACTCTCACAGTCCTGCCTTGCTGCTATCTGGAGACGGATGTTCCTGAGGAGAGACCAATGTTCATTCCGTGGGGCTGTAAAGCGACGAGCATTTCTCAGTGTTGCGCTGTCCTGTGAGTGGGTCTTGGATTGCTAATCTCACTTGTCTGAGAAACACGACACTTGAGTTCCAAGACGACCTGGGTTCGCCTTTGCTGTCTGGTCCGTGGGTATACGAACATATTGGAGCAGCGGATAGATATAGATTTGCTTGATAAGCATTTTGCTTGGTCCCGTGACGTGCTTGTGCTCAGTTGTTAAGTGTAGTCACTTCCAACGTTCAAATGGTTCAAATGGCTCTGAGCACTATGGGACTTAAATTCTGAGGTCATCAGTCCCCAAGAATTTAAGAACTACTTAAACGTAACTAACCTAAGGACACCACACACATCCATGCCCGAGGCAGGATTCGAACCTGTGACCGTAGCAGTCGCGCGGTTCTAGACTGTAGCGCCTAGAACCTCTCGGCCACCCCGCCCGGCTCACTTCCAAGGGATGTGCAACAGTAGCGGTATTATTGCCTTTTGCCATCTATGTGTTTAACAAATGTCTTCCACATGTGTATAGTGCACGAGCAACCCCAAGTTTCTTAGCGTCGTTTTTATTATTTATTTATTGAGCTGAACTGTTGTGTGTTGGCCATATCTGCGTGTGATTGTCGAGCTGAAGAGGTTCTGTTAAGCATGAGCCAGTTCAAGTCTTTCACGTTCTAAAGCATTAGTATGCTTTTTTTTTAGTCATTGTTTGAATGTTGTTTAAATTGAAAAATCTTTTGAGCGGAAATTCTGTTTGCCCAATAATAGCCATTTTTTTTTAATTTTTTGGTGTAACGTGGGCATTTGCTTGAAGTTTATGATTTTGAAAAGATATTCTTCAATATGTAGTGTGCGTTTTGTTAGTAGTTCAGTATTTTGAGCGTGCTTGTTCGTGCAATAGCTGGGTCCCATTTTCTTAATCGTACCTATAAGTTGTATTGCTCCCACTTGTCCTTACATTCCGTTGTTATGGCGGCTCACTGGTTTATCTGGACCTAGTCTTTAACCTTCTTGAATGCTGCTTCTTATCAATATTTCTTATACAATTTTTTTTCTCTATTTTGGTATTGTTTGTCGGATATAGGCTGAACCATGGGCAGCAAAGACTACAACTAATTAAATTTCATCTTTATATACCTCCTGTAATTAAGTTATTAATAGTTCAAATGGTTGCTCATTTGCTTAAATATTGTTTCAATAGCGAAGTCTTTTTGCTAAATTATTATTACTCACTAACTAACATTCTACGTCTTTGAATTCTTTTAAAGAACTGTTTGAGCTGAGAGAGTCAGTCATTCTACTGTCGTAAGCAAGCGTTTTGAAATAAAAAGCGAAGTTGACTATCTGAATTTTTATGGTAATTAATCTTAAGTGTTGTTTTCAGACAAGTGTCTTTTCTGGAGCATATGCCAAGTTTTATTTCCCAGCACCTTTCCAGTGCCAGCTCCCTTCTAACTGTGCCACTTCAGACGTAGAGGCTCTCTCTCAAACAGTGCACTCTTTAAATTTAATAAACTGTCATACGAGTTTCAGGACAAGGAAGCAGGTAATTGCAGAAGATGGAACTGTAGCACCATAGCTTTGGAGTTGCTTAGAAATTTCCCTCTCGCTACAGGCGTTCACAACTTACATAAAATCGAGGCTGTGATGAGCTGCGGGGCCAGCACTCCGACGTCATCAACAGACGGCCTCATTCCACAGCCATATATTTCCGATTGGCCTCGCCGCTACGGCCAATGGGCCGTAAACTTGTCGCGCGCTGAGACTTTATTTCCTCGCACCTGCTTCGCGGAGAGACAAGTATATTCCGTAAAACGGCGACAATAGCGGCGAGCGAGATTCACTCCGGACCATTGTGCTTCTCCCACTGCGTACACCCGACATAACAATGGGGGTAGAAGGCGCGGCGCGGCGCAGCGGGGGAGGTTTCCAGCGTGACAGACGTACGTAAGTGCGTACGAGGCGTTATTAAGAAATAGTGTGTGTGTGCGTGTGTGTGTGAACGTCCGGCGAGCTGGCGGGGGCGTTTGGTCTCATCTTGTCGACAGCCGCCGAGCCGTAATGAACGCGGACGCAAGGTGTCGTGTGTTGCTAAGAAAGCTGTCGCAGCGCACAGGGCATTCCGAGCCCTTTAGAAAGGGACCAACACAGCGCATGAAAAATGAGCGCCGTAGACGGCCAGCCGGGGAGAGGGGCGGCCGAATATGAAAAGGAAAGCGCCCGAGCCGACACGGCTGCGGGAAAACTTTGGCCCGCCTCGACGAGGTCCGGGGTCTCGGCTGCGGAGACGGATTCCTACCGCCCGCCGCGGGACAAAGGCAGCGCAATAATGAAGCCTTTGTCTCGGCGGCGCTGCGGACGAATTAGTATTTATACTGGAGGCTGGTTAGCGTCCCGTTTACACAACACGAGGGGGCGGTCGGCCTATTATGTGGTCCGCGAGCGGCGGCGAGACCGCCTGTGAAACTCAAGACGCGGGCCGCGCTGGGATGAATGCGGGGAGCAGCGCCGGATGTACCGGGGAAACTCTCCCCCGTAGGATTTTTCTTCACCCCTCTCTGCCGTGCTGCCTACCTTGGCTCCCTCGTGTTGGACATCACGTTCCCCGTACCAACGCAAATTGATGACCGTGGCTGACATTCCGTCAGGATCCGGGATTGCAGCAGGACGACGTTGATACCTCGTTACGATATTTCGGCTGGAAACTATTCAGCCAATTTCAGGTGAGTTACACCCTTATCGGTCCTAGTCCGTATAAATGGATGTGTTCAGCGACTGTATTAAAACTGAGAATTATACAGCAATCAGTCGCTGACAATCTGTTTATAACAGATCTAGCTAGATTTCAGCCATATGGCTATCATCGGTGTTAAAAACGTGTAACAATACGCTACGCTAAGACACATGCACGAATCAAAGAGGATTAGAGTAGTATAAGCTTTGTACAAGTGTAGACGATAATGTACCGGTAAGATCTAACTCAAGTTATCATTATCGCTTGCCTATACAAATACCCACTATTATACATCAATGTCAGTATTTGAGTTCACACTAATGCCCCTGTTTACAATAATAATTGTTACACAGCTAACTCCGGTATATGTCGTAATTGTGGCCTCGTTCAAACAATGAGGCTAGTATCCGATAAACATAAAAGACAATCGTTAAAAACTTTGTTAAAAATTGCTAGGATACGAATTATTACAAAAGGCAGTCGCTAGCGATTTGCCGATCAAGCTGCTTGGTGGTTGCTGTGTGAACGAACAGCAGTTTGTACATATTGCTGTTTGAAGAAGTAAGTAATGACAATATAAATTGCTCTTGCTTTCAAGAATAAAACTTTACGAAAAACTATTTATTAAAACACAGTTGGCTTCATTTTAACTTCAGATCGAATTAAATATATGTACGACAAGGCTTAGGAACTTACGTACCAGCAAAGATACTTTATAAGAAACAAGACACATTACACTTCACAATACATTCACGGCCAGTTTCCCATAAGACTGTATAACTTGTTGGTTAGTTTGGTGCTACTCGTAAAATGATTAGACTTTAAGCTGGCTATTGGTGTCACTTAACATTAAACATGTTCTCATGTATGAGCCCTGGAAGGGTGCTATTGTAATGGGTCAATACTGTAATTTGAACTACATATGTACAGAGGTCCCTGATCACCATTATAACGTACATCATGGTCAGCTGTGCGATAATTGTAAACAGTGGTCTTGTAAGTAGGCTGTTTAGGGTTTTATGTTGGTAACGCCACGTAGTGCTCTGTATGAAAATCGCTGACTGTGCTGTGTGCAGTCTGTGGCTGGATGGACTCATTGTTGGAATATTCGCTTGTGTCGTGTTGGGCAGTTGGATGTGAACAGTGCATAGCTATGGGCAGTTGGAGGTGAGCTGCCAGAGGAGAGAGATGCCAGAGTTATGGGCGAACGATCTGGACGTGTGTCCGACAGAAAAAGGAAATTTGTTTAATTGGATGTCACAAAAATGTATATGACTTTTGAACGCTATTGAGGTAAATACATTGTTTGCTCTCTATCAAAATCTTTCATTTGCTAATTATGCCTATCAGTTGTTAGTGCCTTCGGTAGTTAGAATCTTTATTTAGCTGGCAGTATTGGCGCTCGCTTTATTGCAGTAGTTCGAGTAACGAACATTTTGTGACGTAAGTGAATCATGAAACGTATAGGTTATTGTTAGTCAGGGCCATTCTTTTGTAGGGATTATTGAAAGTCAGATTGCGTCGCGCTAAAAATATTGTGTGTCAGTTTAGTGATGATCAGAATAAGTAAAGAGAGAACTGTCTGAGTACGTTCAGTTTTACTCAGCTGTCTCTGTATCAAATAACGTAAGAGTTTTTCCAGCACTGTCATTCTTAATTTTTCAAAGGGGACGTTACAGTCTCACTGTGTACTGAAATACTGACGTGGATAGTCTGGCGCAGGCTCTTTGTATATGCAAACGATAATGGTGGTATGACTTGCATCTTAGTGGTATGTTACTTTATCATCTACTCTTATACAAAGATTATACAACTTTAATATGTTTCGATTCATGCACATGTCTTATTTTAATGTATTCTTATATGTTTTTAGCATTGATGCTAGCCACACATTGGTTGAAATCGACCTAGACCTGCGATAAACAGATTTTAACGACTGTTTCCTGTATATTTCTCAGTTTTGTTTGACACTTTGTTTAACGCTAACACTATATGTACTCAAAGAATACTCTCTAGATTAGAACAATTTTAAGGAGGAAGAAACGTGGCCACTCCCAACACCGAGAGGAGATGATGATGTTTGGTTTGTGGGGCGCTCAACTGCGTGGTTATCAGCGCCCGTACAATTTCCCAACCTTTGCTCAGACCAATTTCGCCACTTTCCTGGATGATGATGAAATGATGAGGACAACACAAACACCCAGTGATCTCGAGGCAGGTGAAAATCCCTGACCCGCTGGGAATCGAACCCGGGACCCCGTGCTCGGGAAGCGAGAACGCTACCGCGAGACCACGAGCGGCGGACACACCGAGAGGAGAAGGAGCTGCTTAAGTCCATGGCGTTCCTCCCAAACGTCGGCAATATATCGTCGAAATCAGGGAAAATCCCGAAGAAACACTATGTTGAAGTAATCTTCTAGTCACCTGTCTGAGGTTCTTTAGTCGGTCTTAGCGTTGTTTGTTCTGAACGTTATTGAGATCCTTTGCTTCTTCAACATATTTCCAATTCTGTGTACTATTTTATTATATTATGTTAGTGTCGACCATCTGTTTCTTTTCACAGATGTGGTGTGGTCTGCTGCGTTGTCTGTGTGTTCTGCCTTTGAGTTTTCAGGTCCTTTGCATGAGCTCTTGAGTGGGTGACCACTATTTTTATGTTTCATTTTTACCTTGTTGTTGAGTTTGTTTTGATGTTTGTTTTGTAGTCGTTTTCAACAGCGATTCATTTGATTATATTTAACAGCTGCGCGTAGTTTTCTGGTTTAAGAGGTGTTCTGTTTATCCTGTGGAGCATGTGTGTGAAACTGACATGTTTATGCACAGTCAGGTGGCTGGATGAGCTACGGATAACAATGCTCGTGGATGTGGGTTTTCTGTGGATGGAAAATTCATGTTGATGGTTGTTTCTTGTAATTGAAAGATCTAAGAAATTTAGTTTCTTTTTTAAAAATTTTTATTTATTTCAATTGCGAGGTGGGTTTGTCTTTGTACTGTGTTGATGTTACTGTGTAGCTCTTCTATCCTGTTTTGTGTTTCATGTATGACACAGATTATGTCATCCACGTGTCAGTAGCAGTAGATTATTTTGCACCCTTCTTGTTTTACAGTGTTGCTTAACATTTTCTCCTCTACATAAAGCAAGAAAATGTTGGCGAAAGTTCCACTGATGGGGGACCCCACGGGTAGCCCCTCGTGTTGCAAATAAAAGTTGTTATCGAAAGTGAAATAGTTTTGTTTTATGATTAGCGTGTTGTTCTACAATATGTTTGTTCTGTGGGTATGTGCGTGCACAGGGATATGATGTCAAAAGATACCAGTTTTGCTGTTGGTGGGATGTTCATGTCCTTAATTTTCTCTATTACGTCTTCAGTGTTCTTGAGGTTTCTGTTGCTTGTGTACGTGTATGTTTTCTGCAGGAATGTGTGCATGTGTCTCCCTAGTAAGTAGGGTGGGGCTTTACTGAAGTCCGCCACTAGCGTGACCGGGGAAGAGGTTTGTAAACCTTTGGTAGGCTTGTTAAGAGTGGGGCTTTAGGATTCTTTTCTGTCATTCTTTTTGTCTGGTTCTGTGTGAAGGTTTTGTGTGATGTTTTTTAAGAGAATCTTACGGTCCCGTTGGTACCTTGGTGTTGGGTCACAGGTTAGCTTGATTATTTTATTCTCTTCCAGAAAATTTTCGGTTTTCTCATTGTATTCTGCGTTTGTTATTAAGACTAGAGAGTTCCATTTTTCCGTCTTGGTAACGAGAGTGCATTATGTTCAGCAATGCTGGAATATACCAACTCACATGTAACTCCTGTCAGACCGAATATATAGGACAAACAAGCAGAAATTTCCGAACGAGGTACAAGGAGCACATGAGAGTTCTAAAGAGCGACAGGAAACATTCCATTTTCGCGGAATACCTAATGAACAAAAACCACAACACCACTAATATCATCGAAAGTGATCCACACATCCTGAAACACATCAACAGTTTATGCCGACAACTATCAATAGAAGAAAATTATTACACACAAAGGGCTATAGCGGAAGAGACACTTTGCAACAACACACTCTTTACCGCTCTAAAGGAACTGACACAGGTCACAGAACAGAAAACACACACACACACACACACACACACACACACACACACACACACAAAATAAACATTCCCCCATCACACACAGAGATATAAATAAGGAACAGAAGTCGTCAGAACTCCTGTTACAATTGTTATAACCTTCTCGCAACATGCGAAACATTTCTCGCGACACATGCGAACAGCATAGTGGCGTAATGTTTTGGGTTATGAACGAGGAGCGAAAGTTATGTTTTTCTGTGTATAAAAGTAGCTGCAAGCTTCTAACGAAGATAAGGAACAACGAACGTGAGTAACAACGTAGTACACACCAAAACTGTATCCACAACGCTACCGCAATCCCAATTACATAACACTGACATACGTAGGTTCACGTTTTTGTATTTGTTTACTAACAGCCCCTCTTACCTTCGCACGTAACATGATTTATGCCGAAGAAAACACTAACAGAAAAACGCGGAAAATATGCCAGAAACAGTGGCAACAATTGTAAAACCATTCTGTGATGCATAATAAATAAGGTATTATGATAGTATTAACATAAAACAATATTTAAAACCAAATAGCATAAATGTAATAATGTTTTATGACTAAGATTTTTCTGCATGTTTTAGAATCCCAGAACCTACTGATGGTGGCGATATTTGTCGCTGAAACTAGTTTGGAAATAAATAAATAAATAACAAAATTGTTTTGCATCAAGGCGGAACCAGAACTACCGTATTGTTGTTTTTCTATCCAAACACAGACCAACGGAAGAGTTCCAAGATAAAATTATTGAGAAGAGACCAGTTGTGTACTGTAATAAATTCAGGTGGTGATGTCAGGGAAATTCAGGAATACAGAAATACGAGTCACTGAGGAATGAAATGAATAGGAAGGCTGCATGGAAAATGTGAAGAAACCAAAAAAGAAATGATTGTAGGAAGGACAGACTCAGCATACAGGAGAGTCAAAACAACCTTCGGTGACATTAAAAGCAAGGGTAGTAACATTAAGAGCGCAACGGGAATCCCACTGTTGAATGCAGAGGAGAGAGCGAACAGTTGAAATAGTACATTGAAGATCTCCATGACGGGTTAAGATTTGTCTGATGTGAGGGAAGAAGAAACAGGAGTCGATTTAGAAGAGATAGGGGATCCACTATTAGAATCAGAATTTAAAAGAGGTTTGGAGGACTTTAGCAGAAGGGATAGATAAAATTCCATCAGAATTTCTAAAACCATAGGGGTAAGTGGCAACAAAACGATTATTCACGTTGGTGTGTAGAATGTGTGGATCAGGCGACATACCCTTCGACTTCCGGAAAAAATCATTCACACAGTTCTGAAGACTAAAAGAGCTGGCAAGAGCGAGAATTGTCACACAATCATCTTGACGGCTCACGCATCCAAGTTATTGACAGGAATAATATACAGAAGAATGGAAAATAAAATTGAGAATTTATGAGATGACGATCAGTTTGATAATGGATGCAAGACTAAAGAAAAATCGAGACATGTTCGTAGGATTTGTCGAGCTGGGAAAAGCGTTCGACAATGTAAAATGGTGCAAGATATTTGAAATTCTGAGAAAAATAGGGATAAGCTATAGGGATAGACGGGTAATATACAATACGTATAAGAGCCAAGAGGCAACAATAAAAGTGGACGACCAAGAGCGAAGAATTCGGGTTAAAAAAGTTTTAAGACAAGGATTTAGTCTTTCGCCCCTGTAATCTGTACATTGAAGAAGTAATGATGGAAATAAAAAGAAAGGCTCAGGTGTCGGATTGAAATTCAAGGTGAAAGGATATCAATAACAAGATTCGCTGATGTCATTGCTAACCTGAGTGAAAGTGAAGAAGAATTACAGGATCTGTTGAATGGTTTAATGTGTACATAAAATGGATTGAGAGTAAATCGAAGGAAGACGAAAGTAATGAGAAGTACCAATAATGAGAACAGCGAGAAATTTAACGTCAGGATCGATGGTCACGAAGTAGATGAAGTTAAGGAATTCTGATGTCTAGGCAGCAAAATAACCAATAATGGACGGAGCAAGGAGGACATAAAAAAGTAGACTAGTACTGGAAAAAACGACATTCCTGGTCATGAGAAGTCCACTAGGCCTCAATTTGAGGAAGACATTTCTGGGAACGTACGTTTGGAGTACAGAATTGTGTGGTACAGAATCATGCACAGTGGGAAAGCCGGAGCAGAAGAGAATCGAAGTGTCTGAGATGTGATGCTACACAAGAATGTTGAAAATCATGTATACTAATAAGCAAAGGAATAAGGAGGTTCTCCACATAATCGGCGAAGAAAGAAACATATGGAAGACACTGAGAAGTAGAAGGGACACAACGGTATGACATGTGTTAGGGCATCACGGACTGACCTTCATGGTATTAGAGGGAACTGTGGAGGATAAAAGGTAGGGGAAGACAGCAGGTAATCTATATCCAAGCAAATAACTGAGGATGTAGAGTGCAAATGCTACTCTGAGACGGAGAAGTTAACGCAGGAGAGGAATTCGTGGGGGGTCGGATCAAACCTGTCACAAGACTGATGGCTAACAAAGGAGAATAAAAGAACACGTCTTAGTTGTAATTTATCTACATCTCTCCAACCAATCCGCTTTGCTGTTCTATAATGATGATATTTGGTTCGCAAATTCATCTACATGTATAGAGCGCTATTATAGCTCTGAAAACTTCTCTGAAAAGTGGTGGCATTTCCCTGGCACCGAACAATTCCCGCCCAGACACGTGAGTGTGTGGAAATCCTGAATTTACAGTTGTTAACTGATGTACGTCCCTGATTCCCCAGTTCTCTACAGTGCTTTGCTACATTTCGTTACCTAAAACACAGGTGCGTACTCGCTACCTCAAACATTCTTACCAGCCGGAAAAACTGAAAGCGCCAACTATAGAGGGCTAAAGACTGGGAGAATCACGTTGAACAGAATCTGAATATATTATTATGGCACCCACTGATTGCTAATACAAGCAGCACAACTGGTATTCATGTACAGTAAGAATTAATCTTTATGGTTTTGTGGCCCCAAGTCCGAAGACTGAATGTATGCAACTCTGCACGCAAGTCTGTCGTGTGCAAACCTCTTCATCACTGCGTAGCTACTGTAAACTACTTCGATTCGAAATTTATTACAGTTATGAAGCCTTCGTCTCCTTCTACAACCCCAGAATGTGTCCAGTCAATCTATGTTCTTTCAATCATGTTGCACTATAAAGCTCCTGTCCAGTTTCATTCAGTTCCCTATGTTACTCTACCCACTTATTAAATCTTTAGAGTCCTTCTACAGCCCTATAACTCAACAGCTTCTGTTCTCTTCCTGTTTATATTGTATATGGTCCATATTTTACTTCCATTTCACTTGTCGAAAAACTTATTTTCATATAAGCCTATATTCCAGACAAATACTTTCACAGTTTTGTGCCACTTGCTTGTACGAGGGCTATACGCTTATGAAGGACCGATCGGTCACAAAATGGAAACCATACCGAAAATACAACAGAGCTTTGCACAGGTGTGTTGAACACTGTCTCTAGTACCCGTCGATGGCGACACGTCGCGCTTTTCTGTTCTGAGCGCACAGTGAACACTTAAAGATGCCTAGAAAATAGAATCTCCCGCCAAGTAGGAGTCCCCACTGAGAGATTTCTCCTGATTTCATGCAGCCCACATAACTTAACTGTTGTGCATTTACTTCTTCATGAAAGTTCTCGGCCGCACGCTGCAGGGGCAATAAAGTAACTCTTTTATCGTTTTCGATGGAAGGTGTTTGATCACCCACCATACTGTCCGGACTTGGCTCCCTCTGAGTTTCATCTCTGTACACATGAACCGCTGGCTATGAAACAACAGTCTAACACAGACAACGAGCCGCAGGGCAGCGTAGAGAATTGGTGGAAAACACCGGCTTCTGGCTTCTATGAAAAGTTGGTACGACGCTATGACAACGTCTGAGTCGGAATGGCGCCTGTGTAGAGAATTAGCTGGAATGTGTAGTTAACTGTTGAAAATAGAACATTTTTTATTTTCACTTCGACCGGACATCAATGAACGAATAGACTCGTATTTCTCTACCTATTCCATTTTACAAACTTCTGGCTGTCCTATTTAAGCGATCACATTTCGTACATAGTTATTTGTTTTCATCGTATATAAATGGTTATACTTGCGTAGTAAAACACATGCCTCTCACTACACATGCTTGTAAATTACTGCAGATTATTTTATATCGTACATTATGTTTACAGATTTTTCGCTTACAAATGCACGGCTAGTCCCTTACCAATAGCGACGTAAAATATAAACGGTTTTGTGAACCATCCTGAAAGATTTAATGAATTTTAATTCTATTTAACGGATGCGATATCTGACATGAAGAACTATTTTATAGCGTAAGAAAATTCCGCAGTAAAGGTGTAATTTATTGTCATGGAGACTGCAGCTGTACTTGGATGTATCTCAGCTTGGTGGCACCGTAGGAAAAGCTGATTTTTCCCTAATCCGAGCATTGTTGACTTGAGGGAAGCTACCTAGTGCACGCTAAATTGCTTTACTGCATTTCATGGGGTTGCATCAATATCAGAGAAATTTTCACAAATTTGACAATAAAATTTCAGAATTTTATGATGGAAACGAAAAGAGCAAGAGGTCCTGGCAAGAGAAAGCAACAACTAGAATTGTGTAATTACCAGAAGAGCGAGAAGCAAAGTTCGTTTTCAGAGCCAAAACTAATCGTCCTGGAAAGGTAGCGCTTACTGGTTAAAAGATAATCACTCCGTAAATATATTGCTCACTTGGTAGAAGATTAAATGTTTGGCAGTCTTCAAGAACTCCTCTGGGCTCGGTAACTCTGAGACTTACTTGTAGGTTTTTCGCAGTATCTCGTGGAGAATTCTAGGTGGCCTGCAAAGCGTTACAGTAGACTGTAGTTTTTCGAAAATCGGTTATGTGGCTAAAAGGGATCAGTGAAATTTGAATTCAATTGCAATTGTTTCGAATCTTTTCATCAGCTTCTTATGAACTCGATGGTACTTCAAGTACTTCAAGTACTAATCGTCCTCCTTTCTGTTAGCGTAGTAGAGGAACATCCTGTTTGACGATGAGAAGCAGTGCAGTGCCCGTATGTGTTTATTTTTATGTGGGGCATTTACTTGTTACGTCACCTTGACCGGTGTCTCTATTGCATGTGGTTATTTCTTCTTGATCTCTCCACATCTTTCTTGATCTACTCATTGATCCTTTCCTTTTTGGTTGATAATTCATTGCTATTTTATGCAGTATATTTTCATTCATTTTTGTGGCAGGATTTCTCATTTAGTTCTATACGCCTTGATCTGTTCATTTATGCTTTTACGTCCTACTTCTTGTCCCCTTGTTTTATTCCTCATTGTATTAGGCAGTCTACAGCCATCTGCTCATATCCGCAGCCTATATTCTTGATTTCCAGCTGTAATTTTCCAAGTCTGACAGTATA
This sequence comes from Schistocerca cancellata, assembly GCF_023864275.1. NCBI lineage: Eukaryota > Metazoa > Arthropoda > Insecta > Orthoptera > Acrididae > Schistocerca > Schistocerca cancellata. Next base: position 112,176,957 of record NC_064632.1, read on the forward strand.
GCCGCTGACTTTTACAATTTTACTAGGAATTCTTTCTTCACCACTTTGCTCAGGGCTTTGTATATGATGTCGTTAACACAACTGAATCTTTCAGTTTTTTTGTTTTTTTTTTGTTTCTCTTTTTCGTTTGTGAATGAGATGGTACGTGTCTAAAAGTTCATTTCATACACTGTCTCTGTTGTCTGGTCGTTTATATTGCTTGGGACTGTGTCTTGACATTTAAATGCCATGGCTCTTGTCCTTTTGGTCGAGACTGTTAAGTTGTGTCTGTTGGAAGTTATATTTTATTTATAAACATCTTTTTGAAGAGTTCCTCACGGTGGCCATAAAAGCTGGTCGTCAACAAAGAGAGTTGCCATTAAATAATTTCGTTGGTTAAGGTTTTGATGTAAGACTATTTATTTCAGACATTATCATCAACATAGAAATTACAAATTATCGGAGACAAACTACATCTTTGTCGTAAACCAAGATTTGTTGTTACTTTAACATTCTCTTTTCCAGCAATGACGATTCGTGCGTTTATTGAATTGTTCCACTATCTTCATTGTCATAGGCTTTCATGCAGTCAGAAAACATCAGATGTGTTTCTCTATTAAATTTGACGAGCTTTTCAGTTATTTGTCCGATGACATATGTGTTGTCCGAATAGGACCTACCGTTCCTTAACCCAGTTTGATTCGGCACAGTTTGAGAGAAATTTTTCAAGAAGAATGACGTTAACTGGTAATAGAGCTCACAGGCACCGTTACTCACTGCACGAAGCAAAACGTGGAAGTCGGTGTATTATCCGTCAGTGTGGGTATATTCGTAATTTGTCGTGTGAGAATGATACATTCACTTTGTGTGTTTGATGTTTACTTGAAAGATGCTTTATGTATGTCGTTTCGTGTATTCTTGATGTTGGATATATTTCATTCAGTGAAGGTAGCCTTTTAGCTGGTTATTTTTGCGATTAGTCATTTGTCTGTAGAAGTTAGTGAGATTAAGTAGCGTAGCAGAGTCGGGGGAAGTGCCACTAATGCCACACTCTTATCTCGGAAACACAAAAGTAACCAAGAGAAGATGTGGATAGACGACCTAATGTTGTTATGGTCTTAATGAAGAAGATATGAGGAACTGACTTTTGCAACTGTATTTCTGCTATCACCTGTTTACACACTTTATAAGCATCTACGTTGTTTTTTACAACTATTTTGTGTGTAAATGAGTCTCCCACGGTAGCTGATTGGTCGATGTAAGTAACTGCAACGTGTAGGTTCCGCGTTCGATTCAATACTGCCAAAGGGGATTTTCTGGTGGGAATAAGAGAACAGTATTGTAACGTACCACCACTAGCACCTCTGATATGCCACATCACTTCTCGCACAGTTATTAACATTGGTTCCACTATTTTAAGAAACCAGAAACTAAAATCTAAATAATTATACTTCGTAAATTCCTATATCCACTACAAATTCTGACCAGTTCCATCCGGCGTAAGCTCTCACATGATTAAATAATTCAAATGTATTTACATCATGTACTTGCTTAGCTGTGATTGGTTCCTGCTTTTCTGGTGGACACCAAAAACTACTAAATGTGAGTATTAGGTGTATGAGGCCAAATGTTCAGTGAACATAGGCTGGAATAAAAATACAAATTCTACTCTTCCTGAATCATTGTTTTTATTCGTAGTTATGTCATAGGTCAAGAATACTATGTGCACCTACGCTTACGGTATAACTGTCATCAATGATTTAGTATAGAATATAAATTCATTCCCCCCCATGAACCATGGACCTTGCCGTTGGTGGGGAGGCTTGCTTGCATCAGCGATACAGATAGCCCTATCATAGGTGCAACCGCAACGGAGGGGTAATCTGTTGAGAGGCCAGACAAACGTGTGGTTCCTGAAGAGGGGCAGCAGCCTTTTCAGTAGTTGCAGGGGCAACAGTCTGGATGATTGACTGATCTGGCCTTGTAACACTAACCAAAACGGCCTTGCTGTGCTGGTACTGCGAACGGCTGAAAGCAAGGGGAAACTACAGCCGTAATTTTTCCCGAAGGCATGCAGCTTTACTGTATGATTAAATGATGATGGCGTCCTCTTGGGTAAAATATTCGGATCTCCGAGCGGGGACTACTCAAGAGGACGTCATTATCAGGAGAAAGAAAACTGGCGTTCTACGGATCGGAGCGTGGAATGTCAGATCCCTTAATCGGGCAGGTAGGTTAGAAAATTTAAAAAGGGAAATGGATAGGTTAAAGTTAGATATAGTGGGAATTAGTGAAGTTCGGTGGCAGGAGGAACAAGACTTTTGGTCACGTGAATACAGGGTTATAAATACAAAATCAAATAGGGGTAATGCAGGAGTAGGTTTAATAATGAATAAAAAAATAGGAGTGCGGGTAAGCTACTACAAACAGCATAGTGAACGCATTATTGTGGCCAAGATAGACACGAAGCCCACGCCTGCTACAGTAGTAGAAGTTTATATGCCAACTAGCTCAGCAGATGATGAAGAAATTGATGAAATGTATGATGAGATAAAAGAAATTATTCAGGTAGTGAAAATTTAATAGTCATGGGTGACTGGAATTCGACAGTAGGAAAAGGAAGAGAAGGAAACGTAGTAGGTGAATATGCATTGGGGCTAAGAAATGCAAGAGGAAGCCGCCTGGTAGACTTTTGCACAGAGCATAACTTAATCATAGCTAACACTTGGTTCAAGAATCATGAAAGAAGGTAGCATACATGGAAGAACCCTGGAGATACTAAAAGGTATCAGATAGATTATATAATGGTAAGACAGAGATATAGGAGCCAGGTTTTAAATTGTAGGACATTTCCAGGGGCAGATGTTGACTCTGACCACAATCTATTGGTTATGAGCTGTAGATTAAAACTGAAGAAATTGCAAAAAGGTGGAAATTTAAAGAGATGGGACCTGGATAAACTGAAAGAACCAGAGGTTGTACAGAGTTTCAGGGACAGCATAAGGGAACAATTCACAGGAATGGGGGAAAGAAATAGAGTAGAAGACGAATGGGTACCTCTGAGGGATGAAGTAGTGAAGGCAGCAGAGGATCAAGTAGGTAAAAAGACGAGGGCTAATAGAAATCCTTGGGTAACAGAAGAAATGTTGAATTTAATTGATGAAAGGAGAAAATATAAAAATGCAGTAAATGAAGCAGGGAAAAAGGAATACAAACGTCTCAAAAATGAGATCGACAGGATGTGCAAAATGGCTAAGCAGGGATGGCAAGAGGACAAATTTAAGGATGTAGAGGCTTATCTCACTAGGGGTAAGATTGATACTGCCTACAGGAAAATTAAAGAGACCTTTGAAGAAAAGAGAACCACTTGCATGAATATCAAGAGCTCAGATGGAAACCCAGTTCTAGGCAAAGAAGGGGAAGCAGAAAGGTGGAAGGAGTATATAGAGGGTCTATACAGGGGCGATGTTCTTGAGGACAATATTATGGAAATGGATGAGGAGGTAGCTGAAGATGAAATGGGAGATATGATACTGCGCGAAGAGTTTGACAGAGCACTGAAAGACCTAAGTCGAAACAAGGCCCCGGGAGTGGACAACATTCCATTAGAACTACTGACAGCCTTGGGAGACCCAGTCATGACAAAACACTACCATCTGGTGAGCAAGATGTATGAGACAGGCGAAATTCCCTCAGACTTCGAGAAGAATATAATAATTCCAATCCCAAGAAAAGCAGGTGTTGACAGATGTGAAACGTACCGAACTATCAGTTTAATAAGTCACAGCTGCAAAATACTAACGCGAATTGTTTACAGACGAATGGAAAAACTGGTAGAAGCCGACTTCGGGGAAGATCAGTTTGGACTCCGTAGAAATGTTGGAACACGTGAGGCAATACTGACCCTACGACTAACCTTAGAAGAAAGATTAAGGAAAGGCAAACCTACGTTTCTAGCATTTGTACACTTAGAGAAAGCTTTTGACAATGTTGACTAGAATACTCTCTTTCAAATTCTGAAGGTGGCAAGGGTAAAATACAGGGAGCGTAAGGCTATTTACAGTTTGTACAGAAAGCTGATGGCAGTTATAAGAGTCGAGGGACATGAAAGGGAAGCAGTGGTTGGGAAGGGAGTGAGACAGGATTGTAGCCTCTCCCCGATGTTATTCAATCTGTATTTTGAGCAAGTAGTGATGGAAACAACAGAAAAATTTGGATTAGGTATTAAAATCCATGGAGGAGAAATAACAACTTTGAGGTTCGCCGATGAGACTGTAATTCTGTCAGAGACAGCAAAGGACTTGGAAGAGCAGTTGAACGGAATGGACAGTGTCTTGAAAGGAGGGTATAAGATGAACATCAACAAAAGCAAAACGAGGATAATGGAATGTAGTCGAATTAAATCGGGTGATGCTGCGGGAAATAGATTTGGAAATGAGATGCTTAAGATAGTAAATGAGTTTTGCTATTTGGGAAGCATAATAACTGATGATGGTCGAAGTAGAGAGGATATAAAATGTAGATTGGCAATGGCAAGGAAAGTGTTTCTGAAGAAGAGAAATTTGTTATCATCGAGTATAGATTTAAGTGTCTGGAAGTCGTTTCTGAAAGTATTTGTATGGAGTGTAGCCATGCATGTAAGTGAAACGTGGACGATAAATAGTTTAGACAAGAAGAGAATAGAAGCTTTCTAAATGTGGTGTTATAGAATGCTGAACATTAGATGAGTAGGTCACATAACTAATGAGGAGGTATTGAATAGTATTGGGGAGAAGAGAAATTTGTGGCACAACTTGACTAGAAGAAGGGACCGGTTGGTAGGGCATATTTTGAGGCATCAAGGGATCACCAATTTAGTATTGAAGGGCAGCGTAGAGGGTAAAAATCGTAGACCAAGAGATGAATACACTAAGCAGATTCAGAAGGATGTAGGTTGCAGTAGATACTGTAAGATGAAGAAGCTTGCACAGGATATAGTAGCATGGAGAGCTGCATCAAACCAGTCTCTGGACTGAAGACCACAACAACATTGTGTTTAACGCTGCTTGGCTTCACGGAGCCTTGCAGCGTGGACTGTTTACTCGCATTATTGATTACTCTTATTATGTTGTCCATAGAACCTCTCCAAATTCCCTTTACTCTGACATTTTGTGTCCCACTCGCAATGATGAGCAAAAATATTTTGACCACCTGCTTACTAACTTGTTTGTCCCTCTTTGGAACGAAATACCTTCTGATTCTGTGTATCATGGATCCGACAGTTTGTTGGTAGGTTTGTGGATGTATGTGGCGTTATATATCTACGCACAGATCATGTAGTCCGAGCAAACAACGGGCTGCTGATTTGCGTACGTGGTGATGGCGCCCGATAGCGAACCAAATGGGTTCCATAGGATTTACAGCAGGCGAATCTGGTGCGCGAGACATCAACATGAGTTCACTATAATGCTTCTCAAACCACTGTAGCACGGTTTTGGCTCTGATACGCGTACAACCGTACTACTGAAAGATGACGTCGCTGTCGGGGACATCAAATAAATGTTGTCAAAGTTGCTTAACTCAATGGATTTCTCCGTTTGCAGCCCATATCTTAGCTAGAGTGATGTCTCGTCCGTGTCTGCTCCGCTTACATACTTTTGCTATAGCGTCACGTGGACACAACGCGACCAGGCGGCACACAACGTCGCGATGGACAGTAGTCGTAATGTTTTGCCTTATCAGTGTATAAGGTAGGCATTTACCAAGTCTATGGCCATGCATAGTGCGACAGAAAATCAGCACCTAATACAGGTTGCATAATGCCCACCACCACGAAATGCCACATGTGTCTAGTAGAAATACTAATGTCTGTCATCAGCTTTTTGCACCCGTACGTATTGATATTGGAGCTGTTCATATCTAGCAACTGTAAGGGATCATGTGCAGTCGCCTTAACTGTGTCCGTGACCAGAAGGGTGTTGACCTCTGAGCTGGTGTCTATTAAGGGGCTCCGGAAAGGCTCAAAATCATGAAAAGTTCAATTTTTACTTTTTAGCGTTTTCTGAATCTGCAGACTATTTCCTTTTAATAGATATATAATTTATTCAATTCCGAAGACTACAACTATTTTTAAATTTTTTTTGAAATGTGTTCTACATGGGCGTGACCTACTGTGGCGCTGTTAAACTGCTGTCAAATGGTGTTATTATTAACGTCCGTGTTCATCAGGTACATTTTAGTGATGTGAGATAAAGTATGTGTTGTGGCTAACCTGTGATGGTTCAATATATATCGCTGGTGTGATTGTCGATTGTTTCATGTTTATTTACTCTGTCGTTATCTCGAAAATATTCGTAATTAATTCTGTTTCTTGAGTCTCTGTTTTGTTGAAGTATAATAATGAGTAAAAGTAAAGTTGCTGTTGCGACTTTCAATGATGGCAACATTGTAAGGTGCAAGGTATTTAGAAATATGGGAATGAAGATAGGTTCTAACATGGCACGAGCGATGCTTGCTTTAGACAAGGAACGCCTTCGGGCTGCAGACAGGGCTGTAAAGAGTCTAGAAATACAAGCAAGAGTAAACAGGAGGAGGAACAAGAGGAAGCTGGAGGAGGAGTTTGCAGAGGATGAAGATAATCCATCCTATGGACCTGGAATGCACTAAAAAGTTAATCCAATCTTTGTCGCTCGATTCCCAAAACTTTTATTTTCTCATACTAATTACATGTTTTCTAAGGATCTTCCAAACATATTTGTTTCAAACTTTCAGTAAATGTTACACAGCACCTTCTGCATAATTTAACACAGCCTTTTTCCAAAAAACTGTATATTTTTGAATATATAAATAAAAAATTGCAAAAAAATGTTGTGAATTTTCATTACATTTGAAAAAAAAATCATCTTTAATAACTGAACTAAAATTTTGTAAAATCCCTGTGTTAAGTTGTAGCCCATATTCCAATAAATAATCTGTAAAAAGTTCAACTTCCTACCTCAAATACTTTGTGAGGAAAGATGTAATTTATAAGCGTTATTTTAACATTGCAAGTATAGGGCGTTCCGGAGCCCCTTAAAAACTTTAAGCTCGACCACATGCAACCGACGTGATGCCATGCCGTGGCTCGTCGGAATGGAAGTGAGCATGCCACCATGGCCCTTACCTTCACGTGTGCCCATCCGCGCGACATGCCACTTCTTACGAGGCCTGCGCCATTTATGAATGTCGCAGTCACTGTACCTGATTCTGACTGCCCTTTCCATTCGGGTACTCACACATCATTGTGCACTTGGTTGCTCGGGAGTCGAACTGCCTGTGGTACCACCAGATAGTACCGTCGCTGGCTTGAGCTTGACTGGTGTGTAGGGGCTGTAGGTTGGATGTACTCCGCAACGGCGTCCTCTAATTGTGGTCTGTCAGTTAACCCAAAGTTCTGAAACTGCATGCCAATCTGGTCTGTACCTCTCGGAGTTCCCAGTTATGTTCGACGATTGTCGATAATATGCGACACTGGAATGCGGCATCGGCTCCTACAGGAACTCCACTGCGTGTTTGTTGCCGTCTGCTGGGCCGCTGGTTGTTGCCGCTGCTACGGATGTCACAGCAGTCGACTCCAATGTAGCATATGCTCTGTCACCCACTTGGAGTAACTTATCCAACGGTTGCCCAGCATATACTATTAATGTCAGCTGCATATCAGGCGTTAGCAGTTGCCGCCAGATTTGTAGCTACGGCTAGTCAGATATTAATACCAACAACCACTATCGCGCGAAAAGTCTCCAAAATTCCGACGTGTCTCTGTCTCCACGTTTCTCTTGGTAATGTACTCGGGGAAGCCTCTGCTCAGATATCTTCATGCAGTGTGTGATTAGCTAAGTCTTCAGCGGGAGGTACGTTTGTTGGTGAGGTGGGTGTAGAATTAACGTCGGAAACTACCATCGTCGCTCTCTGGTCCAAACTGCTAATTGACAGTCTAAACTGTTCATTGTCTTTTGTGATCCGTTGTTGTGCGAAAATGTTCTCCAAGACCGCAGACCTTATGTCCAGTTGTGTGAGCGTAAAAACGGTGGTGCTCGCAATTGTAGACGTTATGCAGTTGACGTGAACGAGCCGGCACGAGATAATACCCACCACAACTAAGTACCTGGGTGTTAAAATTACGAACAACTTCGGTTGGAAAGACCACATAGATAATATTGTGGGGAAAGCGAGCCAAAGGTTGCGTTTCATTGGCAGAAGAAGATGCAAACAAGTCCACTAAAGAGACAGGTTACACTACACTCGTTCGTCCTCTGTTAGAATATTGCTGAGCGGTGTGGGATCCTTACCAGATGGGATTGACGGAGGACATCGAAATGGTGCAAAAAAGGGCAGCTCATTTTGTATTATCACGTAATAGGGTAGAGAGTGTGGCAGATATGATACGCGAGTTGGGATAGAAGTCATTAAAGCAAAGACTTTTTCGTCGCGGCGAGATCTATTTACGAAATTTCAGTCACCATCTTTCTCTTCAGAATGCGGAAATATTTTGTTGAGCCCAACCTACATAGGTAGGAATGATCATCAAAATAAAATAAGAGAAATCAGAGCTCGAACAGAAAGGTTTAGGTGTTCGTTTTTCCCGCGCGCTGTTCGGGAGTGGAATGGTAGAGTGATAGTATGATTGTGGTTCGATGAACCCTCTGCCAAGCACTTAAATGTGAATTGCAGAGTAATCATGTAGATGTAGATGTAGATGTAGACGGGTGCGCTCTCGCGGCGCGGCTGTGATTGCTGGAGATTGTGATCTCGTCGTGTCCCTCTTTCTGTCGTCTTTCAGCGGGGAAAGTTCTAAAGTTTCTAGCTACCAGCTCTTGACATCAATGGTTTGCAAAAAGGCATTTGCGCCTTCCATGTTTAACGAATGTAATGCGAAAAATGTTACTGTGGCTTACAACGGTCTTCTTTACAGGGAGGGGGGGGGGGGGGGGGGTGGCAATTACGTAAGCCAGGAATGAAATCCACTCATATTCCACAACGTTTATTTTTCTCGATAACATCAGCAAAGACTAGAAGTCTTACACTAAAATGGGCTACATTTACATAGTCAATGCACATTACTGGCCGTTTTTTGTCGTTCCCACAGCCCAGCCTACATAGGTAGGAATGATCATCGAAATAAGAGAAATCAGAGCTCGAACAGAAAGGTTTAGGTGCTAGTTTTTCCCGCGCGCTATTCGGGAGTGGAATGGTAGGGAGATAGTATGATTGTGGTTCGATGAACCCTCTGCCAAGCACTTAAATGTGAATTGCACAGTAATCATGTAGATGTAGATGTAGATGTGGATGTAGACCCCCCGGAAAATCAACTGACTGCTGTATGGTCACTGTCTAAAACACGTTGTTCTAAAGACGACGGCGGCCTATGTGTGCCTGTGAAACGCTATTGTAAGGCAAGATGATGATGATGATGTTTGGTTTGTGGGGCGCTCAACTGCGCGTACAAAGTCCCAATTTTTTCACAGTCGAATCTGTGGTGTCACCGCCAGACACCACACTTTCTAGGTGGTAGCTTTAAATCGGCCGCGGTCCATTAGTACATGTCGGACCCGCGTGTCGCCACTGTCAGTAATTGCAGACCGAGCACCACCACACGGCAGGTCTAGAGAGACGTACTAGGACTCGTCCCAGTTGTACTACGACTTTGCTAGCGACTACACTGACGAAGCCTTTCTCTCATTTGACGAGAGATAGTTAGAATAGCCTTCAGCTAAGTCCATGGCTACGACCTAGCAAGGCGCCATTAACCATTTCTAGAGAGAGTCTCACTTGTATCATCAAGAATGCTGTATACAAATGATGGATTAAAGTTAAGTATTCCAGCAGCTACGTACTTTTCTTTATAGCATTCATTACGTATCCTGTTTCAGACTTAACGCAAGACGGCGTGGGTTGACGCGTGCCCTTTCGGCTTCCTCGCCTTGTGTCTAGATTGTCTTGTCTAGACACAACAGAATCTAGCCACTGTCATGAACGAATAGGATGATGAAATGATGAGGGCAACACAAACACCCAGTCCCCGGGCAGAGAAAATCCCTAACCCCGCCGGGAACCGAACATGGAACCCCGTGATTCAGAGGTAGCAACGCTAGCAACTAGACCACGAGCTGCGGATATTGCAGCCAAAACGAGAAATAATGCTTCCCAGAAAAATGAATACACGTTGAGCCGTGCTGCGGCTCGCGATGGTGCAGTTTGTAGGTTTCCGCCCTCTGTTGGAGGCCAGACGTTATCGTTTAATTTACATGGTTGTCTTCTTCTTCTTGTGTTGACTGGCGCCACTCGGTTTTGCAAACTTTGCCTGTCCGCTAGTGGCAGCAGCGGCGGTTATCGATATGTAGTAACTGTTGCCCTACTTTGGGGCGACGTCGTCGTTTTTCCGGATCGTGTGAGTGGGCCAGTTCGGTTGGGGACTCAGGAGGAGCCAGGTACGCGCAGTACTAGAACACGCCGGGACCGCTGTGTGGTGTCAACGCCAGACACCACACTTGCTAGGTGGTAGCTTTAAATCGGCCGCGGTCCATTAGTACATGTCGGACCCGCGTGTCGCCACTGACAGTAATTGTAGACCGAGCGCCACCACACGGCAGGTCTAGAGAGACGTACTCGGACTCGTCCCCAGTTGTACGACGACTTTGCTGGCGACTACACTGACGAAGCCTTTCTCTCATTTGCCGAGAGATAGTTAGAATAGCCTTCAGCTAAGTCCATGGCTACGACCTAGCAAGGCGCCATTAACCATTTCTAGAGAGAGTCTCACTTGTATCATCCAGAATGCTGTATACAAATGATGGATTAAAGTTAAGTATTCCAGCATCTACGTACTTTTCTTTATAGCATTCATTACGTATCCTGTTTCAGACCTAACGCCAGCTGGCGTGTGTAAACGCGTGCCTTTCGGTTACCCGTCACTATGGACTGGCTGTCTTGTCAGTCCACTACACGCTGGTGGCACGCACGGACTGCCGGATGGAAGGGCTGTGGTCACGAGGGTGCACGATCTCGTCGTAAACCGGATCCAGCAGGCTTTAAGATGAGTGCATTCCAATCCAAGTAGAGAAACCTCCACCATTGTGATATCTCGCGATTCTCCAGCGACTTGGGTTCGTGTTGCTGCTCGTAGTGTCGCCGAGGCGAAGAGCAGCGAGTGGAGTGCTTGGGGTAGGCGGATCTCATTAGCTTTCCTCGACTTCTTATTGCTGTTTACTGCTTTCAACTTGTTACAATTTGTTAAGTTCAACCAGTGGAATTTTTCTTGCCCGGTGGCCGCTAACGCCCCAGTTACCTGCCCTGTGGGGTTAGTGTATGTAACAGCAGTGTACGGTTCCTCGTCTTGCCGCTGCTGTCAGGTAAGGCGTGTAGGTTTGATAGCTTTCTTGATTGTAGGCTGGTTGGTGATTCTTCTACTCTGGTGGTAGTGATTCCTTTCTCGTCCCAGGCGCTCTAAGCGCAGTATTCTGGGGATGTAGTGCAGACCGCCGGTTTCGCCTTTGGCGTATTGTAGCATCGTTGCACTTGGTTTATCGGATGTCAGGTAGCTTCAGCAAGATTATCATTAGTCATTCGTTAGACTGCCACTAGTCTGAGTTACCATCTTACCATCTTGTGAAGTGAATGCAACTCTTGGCTGCCTATCTCATCGCCCGCGGAAGTGTTTGTTGCCGGACCTTCTCAGAGGTCGATTCCTGGTGCACCGTCTGTGGCCCCTAGGTTCTTGTAAGACATGCGTGTTCTAAAAGGAAGTCTGATGCCCAGTAGTTCAGTGTAACGCTCCTTCAGTCCACGCCTTCTGCGGGTATAATCTGCCTCAGTACCCTTTAAGGAACTTATGTACTGGTCCTTGTGCTTTATTATTATATTATTTATTACAATACCTTGTAATGCCTAGATTAAAGGTTATATATGTCCACTTTATAGTTCCGGTCGCCTTCAGGAATAAATCTAGCAGTGTAGTGTTCAGTGGATGTTAAAGGTTGTGTTACAAAGTTTACCATCATCTTATTTCATCCGTTTTGGTGATCGGTTGCTTGTATTTTTTATTTTTTTTAATTAACCTTTGCTACTGAACTGCTGTTTTACAGCAGGTTTCTAAATTTTTTGTATTATTGCCGTTCCTGGGGTGTACGACCTTCAGTCGCGATTGCGGTCATTCGCCTTAAAATTCCAATTTGGTATTTGTATTTTAGCAATAAGCCTTAAAACCTTATTTACAGCCATTCCTGGCATCTGATGCCTTCTACTGTGTTTGTGGCGACTTATCTTTAATATTTCAGTACCTGTAAGTTGTAAATTGCAGCAAGTTTTTAAATAATTCTTAATTTATAGCCATTCCTGACGTGTAAGGCTTTCTGTCCATATCACAGTGGCTTGCTTTTAAAACATTTTCTGCTGTATCTGTATTTAATGGTGATTAGCTAAATTGTAACGCACTGAAAATAATATTATTTATACAGTTGTTTATTCCTTCATTAATAACGTGTGGTATTTTTATTGTGTTGAGTCTGGAATTACTGGTTAAAATAAATTGCGTGTAACTGTAAAAGGCAACCAATAGTAACTGATTACGGCTCCGTCCACAATCGCAACCGATTCCTGCCTTCCCTTTTCTACCAGATGTCACGTGTCTTATAGCATCCCCAGTAACGAAAGAACTTAGTGGAGTAAAACACGGGTACAATGCAGCAGAATTCCAGTACACATACAGTTCTAAAACTGCTGTATGTTACTGTAGACTACCATAGACTATGTTAGTTTTCCTGGTAGCTTTGGTCAGTTATGATCGTATCCGCATTACCTGTACTTTAGGTGTGTTGCATACCTATCGGGCGTTACCTCATAACGATCACTTACTTTGCACATGCGGTCAGTGTCTTACAAGACCGAAGGCAGTGAACCATCTAGGAACTGAATGATTACATATAAAGGGCTCGATAACCTATGGAACATTTTTGTTCAACACGGTTATCTTCCTGTCTGTTGCCCAAGAATAAACAGAATTTATAGCAAAGACTGAAATTGTCAGTGCTCAATTCAGGTTTTATTCGAAGGGTGTGATTTGAAACGCGAAACAGAGGAATGTTATAGTAAAAATAAAGAAAATAATTCAGTTTATCATACAGCGCCAAAGCTCGCAATTTCCCAAACAAAAAGGTAAAATAAAAACAAAAACGCATACAGAACTCTATCAAACATCGCTTTACTGCTTTGTTGAACTTGTATAAGTTTCACGTCATTCGTAAACAGATTTCGCATTTATCAATAATAACTGGAAATTGTTGCCTTTGATCATGATGAAGAATGTTCTATTGAGTACAGTTACACATATTGAGTACAATTAAATATACAGGGTGTACGTAAAGCCTGGGAACACTTTCAATTAATCACTTTTGAATACATCGTGGGAGCAGACAGTGATCAATATTATTACTAACAGTTACTATTAAAATCAGTCTTGATCAGCAGCAGCAGATTCTGGTACCAGAATAAATAAATTTGTGATCAAGACTGATTCTAATAGTAGCACTTTCAATTAGTTATTGCACAAGAACTAAACACTGTACAGATGTCATACTCTGAAAGTTTTTTTACAAACATTCGATATGCGAACCATGAGTGGCCCGGCAGACGTCAATACGGTAATCGAATTCTGGCCATATCCGTCCCAGCATGGCATCGTCGACTATGGCAGTCGCTTCCCGTATTCTCTCCCGGAGCTCTGCTACATCACGTGGTATAGGCGCTACATACCCCAGATCTTCAATGTGTCCCCACAGAAAAGTCACACGGAGTGAGACCTGGTGATCGGGCAGGCCATTTCATGAAACAGCTGTCCCCTTCTGTAGCACGGCCGATCCATCGATGCGGCAGTTCCGTGTTCAGCTACCCAGGAACTTCACGATGAAAATGGGGTGGAGCTCCATCTTTCTGAAAGATGAATAGAGAGTACGACTGCAGTTGAGGCATCGGCCATTGCTGCAGTATGTCCAAGTAGAAATATCCAGTGACAGTGCTCTCAGCGAAGATAAATGGCCCGTACAGTTTTCGACGCGATAAGGCACAAAAAACATTTACCTTTGGGGAATAACGCTCAAATTCAATGCATTCGTGTGGATATTTTATACCCTAAATTCAACAGTTATGCATGTTCACTTTCCCATTAGTGTGAAAAGTGACCTTCTCAGAGGTCGATTCCTGGTGCACTGTCTGTGGACCCTAGGTTCTTGTAAGACATGCGTGTTCTAAAAGGAAGTCTGATGCCCAGTAGTTCAGTGTAACGCTCCTTCAGTCCACGCCTTCTGCGGGTATAATCTGCCTCAGTACCCTTTAAGGAACTTATGTACTGGTCCTTGTGCTTTATTATTATATTATTTATTACAATACCTTGTAATGCCTAGATTAAAGGTTATATATGTCCACTTTATAGTTCCGGTCGCCTTCAGGAATAAATCTAGCAGTGTAATGTTCAGTGGATGTTAAAGGTTGTGTTACAAAGTTTACCATCATCTTATTTCATCCGTTTTGGTGATCGGTTGCTTGTTTTTTTTATTTTTTTTAATTAACCTTTGCTACTGAACTGCTGTTTTACAGCAGGTTTCTAAATTTTTTATATTATTTCCGTTCCTGGCGTGTAAGACCTTCAGTCGCGATTGCGGTCATTCGCCTTAAAATTCTAATTTGGTATTTGTATTTTAGCAGTAAGACTTAAAACCTTATTTACAGCCATTCCTGGCATCTGATCCCTTCTACTGTGTTTGTGCCGACTTGTCTTTAATATTTCAGTACCTGTAAGTTGTAAATTGCAGCAAGTTTTTAAATAACTCTTAATTTATAGCCATTCCTGGCGTGTAAGGCTTTCTGTCCAGATCACAGTGGCTTGCTTTTAAAACATTATCTGCTGTACCTGTATTTAATGGTGATTTGCTAAATTGTAACGCAGTGAAAACAATATTATTTATACAGTTGTTTATTTCTTCATTAATAACGTGTGGTATTTTTATTGTGTTGAGTCTGGAATTACTGGTTAAAATAAATTGCGTGTAACTGTAAAAGGCAACCAATAGTAACTGATTACGGCTCCGTCCACAATCGCAACCGATTCCTGCCCTCCCTTTTCTACCAGATGTCACGTGTCTTATAGCATCCCCAGTAACGAAAGAACTTAGTGGAGTAAAACACGGGTACAATGCAGCGGAATTCCAGTACACTTACAGTTCTAAAACTGCTGTAGGTTACTGTAGACTACCATAGACTATGTTAGTTTTCCTGGTAGCTTTGGTCAGTTATGATCGTATCCGCATTACCTGTACTTTAGGTGTGTTGCATACCTATGGGGCGTTACCTCATAACGATCACTTACTTTGCACATGCGGTCAGTGTCTTACAAGACCGAAGGCAGTGAACCATCTAGGAACTGAATGATTACATATAAAGGGCTCGATAACCTATGGAACATTTTTGTTCTACACGGTTATCTTCCTGTCTGTTGCCCAAGAATAAACAGAATTTATAGCAGGACTGAAATTGTCAGTGCTCAATTTAGGTTTTATTCGAAGGGTCTGATTTGAAACGCGAAACAGAGGAATGTTATAGTAAAAATAAAGAAAATGATTCAGTTTATCATACAGCACCAAAGCTCGCAATTTCCCAAACAAAAAGGTAAAATAAAAAAACGCATACAAAACTCTATCAAACATCGCTTTACTGCTTTGTTGAACTTGTATAAGTTTCACGTCATTCGTAAACAGATTTCGCATTTATCAATAATAACTGGAAATTCTTGCCTTTGATCATTATGAAGAATGTTCTATTGAGGACAGTTATATATATTGAGTACAATTGAATATAAAGGGTGTACGTAAAGCCTGGGAACACTTTCAATTAATCACTTTGAATACATCGTGGGAGCAGACAGTGATCAATATTATTACTAACAGTTACTATTAAAATCAGTCTTGATCAGCAGCAGCAGATTCTGGTACCAGAATAAATAAATTTGTGATCGAGACTGATTCTAATAGTAACACTTTCAATTAGTTATTGCACAAGAACTAAACACTGTACAGATGTCATACATATTGCATTTTGAAGACAAACTCTGAAAGTTTTCTTTTACAAACATTCGATATGCGAACCATGAGTGGCCCGGCAGACGTCAATACGGTAATCGAATTCTTGCCATACCCATTCCAGCATGGCATCGTCGGCTGTGGCAGTCGCTTCCCGTATTCCCTCCCGGAACTCTGCTACATGATGTGGTAGAGGCGCTACATACCCCAGATCTTCAATGTGTCCCCACAGAAAAGTCATACGGAGTGAGACCTGGTGATCGGGCAGGCCATTTCATGAAGCAGCTGTCCCCTTCTGTAGCACGGCCGATCCATCGATGCGGCAGTTCCGTGTTCAGCTACCCAGGAACTTCACGATGAAAATGGGGTGGAGCTCCATCTTTCTGAAAGATGAATAGAGAGTACGACTGCAGTTGAGGCATCGGCCATTGCTGCAGTATGTCCAAGTAGAAATATCCAGTGACAGTGCTCTCAGCGAGGAAAAATGGCCCGTACAGTTTTCGACGCGATAAGGCACAAAAAACATTTAACTTTGGGGAATAACACTCAAATTCAATGCATTCGTGTGGATGCTTTATACCCCAGATTCAACAGTTATGCATGTTCACTTTCCCATTAGTGTGAAAAGTGGCTTAGTCGCTAAAAATTAAGCGATCAACAATGAAATCCCCATCCTCATTCAATTGTTGCAACTGCGAACAAAACTCAAAATGCTTATCTTTGTCGTCGTCAATGAGCATCTGCTCTAGCTCCAATTTGAATGGTTTCATAGACAGCTTCTGTCGCAGGACTTTCCTCACTGTCATAGGAGCCATTTCGAGTTCACGGGATGGACGACGCACCGGTTTCTTTTGACTCCTTATGAATGTCTCTGATAAGCGCTCCACATTCACTTCACTCACACTGGGACGTCCGCTTCTCTTTCCTGGGCGCAAGCAACCCGTCGTAACGAATTTTTGGTGCCAGTTGTAAATGACGTTTCTTATTGGTGGCTTCTTACCGTAATTGGTTCTAAACTTCCATTGAAGAGCTGTAGCGCACTTGTTTTGGTCGAACTCCAACACACAGCAAGTTCGGAGCAGGAATTAAAATCCATGGAGAAGAAATAAAAACTTTGAGGTTCGCTGATGACATTGTAATTCTGTTAGAGACAGCAAAGGACCTGGAAGAGCAGCTGAACGGAATGGAGAGTGTCTTGAAAGGATATAAGATGAACATTAACAAAAGCAAAACGAGGGTAATGGAATGTAGTCGAATTAAATGGGGTGATGTTGAGGGTATTACATTAGGAAATGAGACGCTTAAAGTAGTAAATGAGTTTTTCTAATTGGGGAGCAAAATAACTGATGATGGTCGAAGTAGAGAGGATATAAAATGTAGACTGGCAATGGCAAGGAATGCGTTTCTGAAGAAGACAAGTTTTGTTAACATCGAGTATAGATTTAAGTGTCAGGAAGTCGTTTCTGAACGTATTTGTATGGAGTGTGGCTACGTATGGAAGTGAAACGTGGACGATAAATAGTTTGGGCAAGAAGAGAATAGAAGCTTTCGGAATGTGGTGCTACAGAAGAATGCTGAAGATTAGATGGGTAGATCACATAACTAATAAGGCCGGCCGAAGTGGCCGTGCGGTTAAAAGCGCTGCAGTCTGGAACCACAAGACCGCTACGGTCGCAGGTTCGAATCCTGCCTCGGGCATGGATGTTTGTGATGTCCTTAGGTTAGTTAGGTTTAACTAGTTCTAAGTTCTAGGGGACTAATGACCTCAGCAGTTGAGTCCCATAGTGCTCAGAGCCATTTGAACCATTTCCATAACTAATAAGGAGGTGTTGAACAGAATTGGGGAGAAGAGAAATTTGTGGCACACCTTGACTAGAAGAAGGGTTCGGTCGGTAGGACACGTTCTGAGGCGTCAATGGATCATCAATTTAGTATTGGAGGGCAGCTTGGAGGGTAAAAATCGTAGAGGGAGACCAAGAGATGAATACACTAAGCAGATTCAGAAGGATGTAGGTTGCAGTAGGTACTGGGAGATGAAGAAGCTTGCACAGGATAGAGTAGAATGGAGAGCTGCATCAAACCAGTCTCTGAAGACCACAGTAACAACAAGGATATAAAATGCGCAATGGACTAACACTGAAAGATGTGAGGGTCAAAATAAGTACAAAATAAAGAAACAGGCCCACAAAAGAAACGAAGAAAAGTGGTCGGCTCTGATTTTCTCTCTTACACATTCATTTATGTTTGTTTCGCTACCAGTATTACCGGCAATACCAATTAGTACATCATTTATGCAGTGTACGAAAACTATCGAATCGTAGTTTTGCTAGAGTGGAACTCTGAAGTACAGAGTATAATGAAAATTCGACGTGAGCTAGTAACCGGTAGTATAACCGTCACTCTAAGAACGCATCGGACTGTTTCATCTCGCAAAGAATGTTAGAGGAGATCGTGTATTGTGCTAATGTACAAATTAGGCGCCTTGCGAGTGTCAAAAGAAACAATAATAGTAGGCATAATGTTACATTTGTGGAAAGCGGTAGACTTTCCGTGGCTCTCTGGCTCTTTGGCAGCGAGCGCTGATCCTGCTGCCCTTCATTCAGTCTGGTACAGTTGCTGCCGGCCTGTCGGTCTGGCGGCCGGCGCCTCGGTTGAGCCGGGCCGTCGCGCTGCGTCGCCTCACCCGGCCGCCGGACACGGCTCCTGCATTAGGCCAAAGGCCGCCGCCCCTTATCTGGCGCCGGGCCCGGACCAGCTGCAACAGTCTCCCGAGAGGGAAGAACAAAGGGCCCGGAGGAAAATGCGCACAACAGCACCGCGGCACTGATGCAGGACACCGGCACCACTCTTCAGCTGGAGGATGCTAAGTTCACCCAACCTGGATATGATGTGACGTCATTATGACGTATATACGCTTTAGTCGATTAACACACCTATCGACTTTTACGAACGTTCGAGGTTCTAAACTGTCGTCAGCTAGGGGTTTGTTTTGGCACGTTCGATTCTGATAACAGCTCAGTGTGGCAGCGTATATGTATTTCCCCAAAATAAAAGAGCTGGATATTAATAGAAATATTCCTGACCGTGGCCTTGAAAACACCACGGACAACACGTTTCGTAAAAAAGTGAAGTCTTCTTATGTCCAGACCAGATTAGATTGTGTGATTGTTGTATTGAATGCTTACGCCGAAAATAATATTTATTTATTATCAATATTTTAGTATGGTTTCATCGAATTGGTCTTGTCAGTACATATTAGATTGTAGCAGCATACTCTTCCTGACTTTTTTTTCTTAATTTATATAGCTGAAAGAGCACTCGTGCAAGTTTGTTAGTTAAGTAATTTATATGTCCATCCCAAGATAGTCTTTTATCAACCATAATTCCAAGTAATTTTACACTCGGACCGCAGAGACAGGTACCTTAGTGTCCAGTAATGACTGGTGTGTAGAATGATTGAATTTCGAACTTAAAAAGAAAAATATGAGGTATTGTTGAAGAAAAATCGTCGACCGGAGATGAAATACGAGGGGAAGTGGATTTCTCAATGTAATCTTAACGAAAGGTTAGTGTCTTGACGCATCTAAAGATTTTGGCTGCTGAGTGCTTCTTCTCACCGAGTACGAATAACCGACGCACTTCAGCTGGGTCAGAAGTACATCAATTTCTGCTTGAGATTCACAATAACCACGCAATTGCCCGTCGTCATCGATGCTGAACTCTTTTCAGCTTTTCTCTCATTAGTCTCTCGAATGCTGAACACATAATTAGAGACGAGCAACGAAAAACAACGCACAGGACACACACAGAGTACAATACACGATTTAAACGCAAGGAACGCAAAACACATTTAAACGAATGGCGCAGAGCACAGCGCTACCCTGTCACAACCTCTCGAAAGTTCACAAAAGTCGAATAGTCGATATACGGTTTCTAACGTTTTCGATGTAGCGTGATACGTCATAATGACGTCACATCGTATCCAAGTCCGGTGAACTTAGCATCCTCCTTTTCAGCTAGGAAAAAATCATTCTGCGTGCAACAAAATAGGTGACGATCTTAGTCCCTCTCTACATACTGACAAAACAAGTGAAGCGTTAAAAAGTGGGGAAGAAAACGAAATGAAACTTCACAGGTTGTGAGGCTACCTGACGTTATTTCGGCGATTACAAAATCGAATCAAATTTATAAAGTGAGCCGTGAGTGGCTCGTGTTAGTGCCATCTCTCTCTCTCTCTTTTTACATTCTGTTTTTACTGTACTGCCACCTCATTTGTTAATTCAATCACTGGTGTTATTGAGTTGCTGTCTCGCCGGCTCGTGGGGGGCAGCAGCTTCAAATGGTTCAAATGGCTCTGAGCACTATGGGACTCAACTGCTGAGGTCATTAGTCCCCTAGAACTTAGAACTACTTAAACCTAACTAACCTAAGGACATCACAAACATGCATGCCCGAGGCAGGATTCGAACCTGCGACCGTAGCGGTCTTGCGGCTTCAGACTGCAGCGCCTTTAACCGCACGGCCACTTCGGCCGGTGGCAGCAAAAAAATGGCTCTGAGCACTATGGGACTCAACATCTTAGGTCATAAGTCCCCTAGAACTTAGAACTACTTAAACCTAACTAACCTAAGAACATCACACACACCCATGTCCGAGGCAGGATTCGAACCTGCGACCGTAGCAGTCCCGCGGTTCCGGACTGCAGCGCCAGAACCGCTAGACCACCGCGGCCGGCCGGTGGCAGCAGCTCCGCCGTATTATCTCTGCTGCACTGCTATTACTTCCCGGTTGTCACGTATTGAGAAGTGTATCTGGCAGTGAGTTGCAACGCCCCAGCAGTGGAGTTCGCACCTGGCAGTCGGACAGTTTGGGACGCGGCAGTCGGTCGGGTTGGAGCCGCAGTGACGTTCGGATAGCCACGACTCGCCCGACCGTTGCCGGCACGCACGGTTTCAATAGCAACCGTCTTAGTTGATCGTCGGTTGGTCGTCTTACTGGACGACGTGATTGATCGTCGATTGCTTATGGGTTGGAGATGTGTCTGTCTCAACTCGTGGTTCGTCCTCGTCGCTGCATAGTCACTGTTTTTACCATTGGTCACGTTCTTCGTCCAAGTGCTTGTGATATTGTGTGTAGCTTGTGATGTCGACTGCCCAGTTATTTTAGTGCTGTTTCCGTGCTGATCTGTAGCAGTCGGTGGATTGGTGTGGAGCAGCCTGGAAAACTCCGCGCGGCGCGGTGCATCGGGTCCGCAGGCGGTCTCCACGCAGTGTCGGAGTGTGTGGGAGCTGTTCCGATTGCTACGAGGCTCGTGGCTCACTGACCCGTGACATCAAAGTTGAGTGGTGATTTCATTGCCGAAGCCAGTCTGTTGACGTTGTGCCGTTGGTTTTCGCGGTTCGCTGTTTGGGAGGGGGGGGGGGGGGGGATTCCCGTGAGCAAGAGCGAGTGTTCGAGTTGGCGAAAGTTTGCCCACCATCCGGTGCAGTGTAATTGTATTTTGGTTATTTAAAGTCCAAGTGCATCGGCGGAATTTTCTGCCTTGTGGCCGTTAGCGTTCCGGTTACCTGCCCTGGCCGCTGACGTAAAATTCAGGCAGGTCCTTTCCTCACAGTGTTGTAGCTGTGCAACACGTGTGTGTAGTTTTGACAGCTTATGCATACTTGGTTGTGGGCGGCTACGCCTTTTACGTTTTGGCTTTGGAGTTCCTTGTGTACTGGTCGGGTGGAAAAAAAGTCGTCTTGTCGGTGGGTCCGTAGACTGTCCCTTGGTTGGGTTGCCGGCGGATCGGATATAGTTGGGCCGACAACCTGTCTCCCCTAAGCGAACGTTAATATTTCAAGGGCAGACCGACCCCCGGAAACGTCTGAGCGTCGCTAGCTGTACTGCATTTTCTTATTAGTGTTTGATTGTGTATTTTAATGGTTCATAGCCGATGGTTTGAATTTGTATGCTTTTAGTTGACTTTGAGATAATGGGCCTTTGGCTGTTTTAAAATTGAAAATTTCTTACTTAAGTCTTGCATTGTTTGGGCCTTCAGCCTCGTTTAAAATAATTCCTTTGCTTAAAGCTTTGGGCCTTCTGTCTTTTGAAAATTCATTGTAGTTGTTTTTAAATCATGGGATTTCAGCCGTCGTAAAATTAAAATTCCTTACTTGTTAAGTCTTAGATTGCATAGCCTTCAGCCGTTTTAAAGGTAAAATTGCTTATTGTTAAGTCTTACATTTTTTGAACTTTCAGCCTCCTTCTTTAAAATTATTTAAGGATAAAGCTTGGGCCTACTGCCTTTGAAAATTTATTGTAGTTGTGTTTTTAAATAATGGGCCTTCAGACGTTTTAAAATTAAAATTTCTTACTGGTCAAGTCTTAGATTGTTTGGGCCTTTAGCCTCATTTGAAATATTATCTAAGGATAAAACCTTGCGCTTTCTGCCTTTTCAAAATTTGTTGTAGTGTAAGTAGGCTGTTTAGATTTTTATATTGGTAATGCCACGTAGCGCTCTCTGTATGAAAATCACTGGCTGTGCTGTGTGCAGTATGTGGCTAGTTTGCATTGTTGCCTGCCATTGTTGTCATGAACTGCTATAGCTGGATGTGAACAGCGCGTAGCGTTGCGCAGTTGGAGGTGAGCCGCCAGCAGTGGTGGATGTGGGGAGAGAGATGGCGGAGTTTTGAAAAATGTCATGAACTGCTGTATATATTATGAATCTTGAGGTAAATACATTGTTTGTTCTCTATTAGAATCTTTCATTTGCTAAGACTATCAGTAGTTAGTGCCTTCCGTAGTTTGTATCTTTTATTTAGCTGGCAGTAGTGGCGCTCGCTGTATGGCAGTAGTTCCAGTAATGAAGATTTTTGTGAGGTAAGTTATTTGTGAAAGGTATAGTTTAATGTTACTCAGGGCCATTCCTTTGCAGGGATCTTTGATAGTCAGATTGCGTTGCGCTAAAATTATTGTGTGCCAGGTTAAGCACAGTCGTGTATAAATTGTTCTAAGGGGACGTTTCATATGTCGACCCTTAGCCTAGGATACCTCACTGGAATCTTCTGATTTTTTCTTGTAGTTTGTGTATTTAGTGTAGCTTTTGTTTATTGCTAGCGCGTAATTGTAGAGAGAATCTCCTTTGTAGTTGCAGTCTTTCATTGTTGTACTGTAAAACAGTTGTGGCATGCATGTAGATTTGCACCAAGTATTTCGCAGCTGCAATTAACTAGATATTATTTTCAGTGCTATGTTAATGTGTTCTCTTATTTTTGCTATTCAAATTGTGCTTTTCTGTGTTATCGTGTGAAATATTGTGACAATAATGGCGTGTGAAAAACGTAACACTCGGCTCCAAAGTAAAATGAGAAATGACAGTGAAGACGAAAGCAGTGTGTTGGCCCCACCATGTAATGAATTAACTAATATTCAAAGTAGTAATTTGGTAACTGTGCACAGGGAAATGGAGCGGGCGTCAAATAATGGTGTACACAGTGAAACAGGTAGTGAACAGGGAAGCATTATCGATCGATCGGTCGGCAACAGCTCCCCTCAGGAATCCGAAATGACAGAACACAATATTGCAAATACTGTAGATTCAGGTTTTGCGTCCTCACCGTTTTCTCAAATAAGTCAAGACACATTTTCAGCTTGTCAAAATGTGAATGTTGCCGGTGCAAATGCACTGCCGAAAAGAGTAGAGGAACAGATTCCAGACACTAATGCATTGTTATTACAACTAATGCAACAAATGGAACAAAATCAGAGACAAACACAGCAAAAGCTGCAAAAGTTAGACACAATGGAACAACACCAGAAACAAACACAGCAACAGTTACACACAGTGGAACAAAATCAGAGACAAACACAGCAAAAGCTTCAAAAGTTAGATACCACACTTGAACAAACACGTGAAGATTTAACTGCTGAGTTACATAACATTGAATCGAAATGTCAGAAAGTCTGTAATGACGTAAAAACACAAATTTGTGAGCATTTCCAACCTATTTTTTCGCGTCATGAGAATGCGTTACAGAATCACGAAGCAGCCATAAAAGAACTGCAAACTATTGTTCATGAAAATCATGAGACCTTGCAAGCTAAAATGGACTCAGTTGCATCTACCGATTCGGTTACGCAACTTGCAAAAACTCAGGAAAACTTAAAGGACACAGTAGAAAGACACATGGGGGAAATTAGTTCATTATCAGAGAAAGTAGCCGAACTTTCGGATCAGGTCACTAACTTATCTACAAAGGTAGATGATGATCTGAATGACACAAGACCCGTAGCCTTCACTGACACAGAAGAGTATGAACAAATTAGAAAATTCAAACAAAATCAAAATCAAATCAATACACAGTACAAAAGAGAAATCCGGGAAGTACAAGATCAGCTGACACAGGTAATACAAGAATTACATATTTCAGAGGATACTCGCGCTCCAACACGGGAAGAGGAACTTAGAAATACGGAAAAGCCACAAAATAATAGCACAGGGCATTTCGGTAATTATGAAAGAAATTGGCAATGTGCACCGAATTTTGAGATGGAACCGCCGACACGACGTGACAATGACCGACATGCTGCTCGCCGACACGATTTTGACTATAAGCTGTTCATTACTACACGTAAATTCAAAACTTTTAAGAATTCTGCCAACGACATTCATCCACAAGCGTGGCTCCATCAATTCTCTCATTGTTTCCCTCCCAACTGGTCATTGGAGCACAGGTTAGAATTTATGTGTGGCTACTTGGAGAATGAACCAGCTGTAAGAATGCGATCGGTCATTCACGATTGTCACAGTGAAGGAGAATTTTATCATGCCTTCCTCTCAGCGTATTGGTCTCAAGCTACACAAGACCGTGTAAAACATAACATCATAATGATGAAACACTTCGAACAATCAGAATTTTCCAGTCTTGTGAAATATTTTGAAGACATGTTGCACAAGAATCAATACCTGTCAAACCCATACAGCCCCTCAGAACTCATCCGCATTTGCTTAATCAAACTGCCTGAACATTTACGACATATTATTTTAGCAGGACGTTGCAAAGACGACATTGAAGCTTTTCAGGGACTGTTACAAGAATTAGAAATTGACACAGACAGTCGCAGGATGCGAAAACAGGAAAACAATCACTACAGGTCACATCCGTCACAATTCCGTGGCGACAGAAACGATAACTGGACGCGACAAGGCTATTCTCACCACACAAATCGTGACCAAAACAGACACCACCCATATGACAACCACTGGCATAGTAATAGTTACAGAGAAAGATCGCATTTTCGTAGTAATGAATATGACAGAGATAACCATAGAAACAGACAATATGGTAATCAGAACTATTATTATCAAGGGAGACAGAATAATTTCAGACGCAACAGTTCAGCGCGCAGTTACGATTCAGGGAGAAATTCTCCACCACGTGACCGACACGAAAGAAACTGTGTAAACTACCGACAAAACGACAGACTTGAATTCCATCAGAACGGGCGAGCTTTAAACAGAGCTGGGCTCTCTCGGCAAGGCGAATTTGTGGAAGTTAGGCCTCCTAATCCCAATAACGGCGCGCGCCAACAAAGAGGTAGCAGACAATGACTCGCACCACAGGCACCCGCGTGCGCCGGCTGGCTCAGAGAAAAATAACATTGACGCTAACCTTGAGCAAAATTCCAGTATTCTTTACGGACGAATACCGCATGATAATTGCATTCAAGTTGAAACTCTGCGTACTGAAAAGAGGAAAAGGTTTTCACCACATTTCACATGTAAAACCGTTTATTGAAAGATAATCTGCTTTTTAACTTTGTCTTTGCCATAAAACGTTTCACTTCACGTTACTAGTATGCTTTAGAAACTGTTACCATGCAACAATGTTTAAAGTTAAATATCCAGTCAAGAACCAAGACAACTTATTCAAACAGAAATTACGAATGCATTGTTATTGCGAACAGATGACACAGTGGTTAGTTTATGTGACAGCTACACGGTTATATTACGACACTACTAATGTGTGACACAATTTACAATGTTGCTTTTGTGGTGTTTCTGTTTTATATCTGCACAGTTTTTCTGAATTCTTCTGGAAAGCAAAACATGTTTTATTAGTAACTTTTGTGGTATAGCTACAATGAGACAGCCTTTTCCGTAGCACAACAATATGTTACAGCACAGTACTTTCTTCATCACGGCAATAAGCGTAATAACTAAGTTATCTATACGCAAAGCATTTCACTTTTGTGTATCATGAGGTAAGTACATTGACTTCTGCAGAACTTAGCTTTCGGAGGACAATAACTACGACACTTCCCAGAGATTATCTTACAGCAAGACGCACATTTAGCGCTACAGGACACGTATTTGAGTGATTAATTTTGTACTTAAAACATTTATTTTTAAAGATTTTTGAATTACAAAGAAAGTTTTTCGTGATACATTTCATTCCATTGCTGTAATCTGTAACACCTGAGGGTATAATTACAATAAACCTCAGGGGGGTACATGCCTACTTTGTGTACCATGTGTTTGGCAAGCACAAGGAGCCCTAGCTAATATGGTATTTGCTTATACAACTTTACACATCGGTACCATATTCCTTTAAAACACAAATTACACAGCTATCTGATCATTTAACTGAGAGAGACAAGCATTTCTTTTTACTACATCAGTGACAGATGTTTACGTAATTATACCGTTGGGTAACTTCACACTTATGAAATTGTATTTTGTCTGTACTTTTTTACTGTTCATATTTTTTTGAACCATTGTGATACTATGAGAGCTTTGAATGATGTATTTGGTATGGGATCATGATTTTTAAAGTACGTTTGAGGTAGATGACACTATTGACATGAGAAGAGAATTTTCTTTAGGTTTTGAAATTATTGCAGAAAGCTACGACATTTTTGAGATGTGACTGAGGTGTTATGATGTTATTTTTACGACGACGATGTGTATTATGCTGTTGAGGTATGTTTATGTCAATAAGATGATGCTACCATATATGAGGAATGTGATTACGTGTTTATATGTATATGAATAATGAATAGAAGTTAGGGACTCTTGACTTGTGAAAAAGGATGTTGGAAACCGAGAATCGTACTTTAAGAGTTATGAAATGTGTGTGTAAATGCGTGAATGTATCACAATGCCGGCGAAAATTTTTTGGACGCTGTTATATTCATAAGATTTGGTTTCTACAGATTTGTAACGCAAATTCTTGACCTGTGAAGACTGTCACTGTAGCGGTAAATATTTCTGTAAGAAAGTTAAGTGACCACCTGCACGTGCGTCGTCGGGACACAGCTGTGTCAAACACCTGGAGAACAAGCCATTAGGGTGTGCCTTTCATCGTTAATGCGACACGCTCGTTACTTGAAAACATATGATTTTTGTAATGCGTTGTGGGCACACAGCTGTGTCAAACACCTGGAGAACAAGCCATTAGGGTGTGCCTTTCATCGCTAATGCGACACCCTCGTTACTAAAAAACTTTATGATTACTCGCACTTTGTGCTAATTACTGAAATGCTTATGAATTGATGGAAAATATTCGTACATCTGCACACCTGATTATGACAAGTGTCTTTCTACGAGAGTTGAGTGCTACTGACTTACGAAATGCCACATGACTATTGAATGATATTTTTATGCTTTGCTTTTCATAGTTGCTTATTTCATTTGATGTCTGGTTTGCAGCTGTGTTGCAGCATTGCTTTTATAAAATAAAATGCATTTGCTAATGTGAACACTTTCTGTCAACAGATCTATTAAATAATTATTTTATGATCAACATTCTTTAAAAAAGGAGCACTTGGAAAGGAAAGAACAATAAGAAGGAACTAGTAACAGTAACACATAATTTTCTTTTCAAGTACATGGTAATATTTCTTTTTACAATCAGTTGTTGTGGTGCACCACTTTAATTACATAGACATTAAGATGTGAATATATATTTTCCTTTTCTGCATTGTTGTTTTTACTGTAATATTTTTTCTGCTTGAGCTTTGTCATGTTTAGAGATAAGTTGCTGCTGCTGTTTGCCAGGCATAGTGCTACTAAATTTCACTTTGTATTACTCTGTTGAGCTAGTTTTACTATTGATTTATTTTTATTGTTGCTGCACATTGGCTCATATTATTTGTAATGTTGCATTGCTTGGTAATTTAGATTTACTGTAGCTTGCTTTGCGATTTTCCATTTTTTTGTCATTGCTGTTTGTGATAATTTGTTATGTTCTGCTGCATTGCCTCGTCCCTTAGTTTAGCATCTGAGCTCAGTAGATTTAAGTTAGCTTAAGAGGGGGTAGACTATATAAGAGAATGAGTTGCGATAAATTGGAAGAAATGCATTGAGAAACTATATGAAAATGGTTTGGGCAAAAAAAAAATGATACTGTACAGTGGAGAAAAACTATTTTTGACAGAGGATGTGAACAGAATACAGAAAGCAAGCTTAAATAGGACTTTTGGGAATAATGATGAACGAAGGGAGATCTCCATGCAAAATACTGCAGTAAAACAAACCCTGTCCTTTCCTTTTGTGTTATTCCGCTATATGTTTGTGTACCCTTGTGTATTTGTGTTTTTCCTGTCTTTATGTGTTTAGCTGATGAGAGCTATGTTGTAGACTTTTTCTAATACTCTGTTATTTACTTTGTAAAGATGTTTAGACATTATTTATTCTGTTTTAATGCTCATGTGTGAAGTTGACGTTTCAAAAGTGATTCTGATCTTTTATTTTTGTACTCATGTCATCATTCCTGTAACACTGATGTATATGTTTATTTCTATTCTTTTGTAAAGCCCCTATTACTACAAATGTTATCTGTATTGTTATGTTTTTAATGATGTATTTTGTACCTCTGTAATTGTATTCTTACGTCATAAAATTGTAATTGACACCAGTTCATCTAATCAAGTAACTTGTAAGTTCCATTTCACTGCACACATTTCTGTTGGTCATAGTATATGGACAATATGTGAGAAGTAGGGACTGATAGTGTTTGCACGTGTGTTAATAATTCAGCAAGGGACTGGATAACAGCATTGCTGGTTCTAAGGACAATTAGAAAAAAAAAAAAACTTTGTGAGTGGACAAGTGGTGGTTTATGGACTTGCTATATTCTCCGCAAGACTCTTCGATGGTGAATGTGCACCTGCACAGTCGCAACAGATGGCTGCTGGCCGTCTCCACAAGGACTACAGTGGGTCTGCATCTTTGATGGCCCACCAGTACCATTATTTCTACAAGGACTGCAGTGGGTCTGCACCTCTGGTGGCCCACCAATACCACAATCTCTACCAGGACTACAGTGGGTCTACTATGTGATGACCTACCTACCAATATTCTTCGAAACGTCGACTGACTCTGCTGTGGGTTTGCTCTGTTGTGGCCCATTACCTGTCAGCATGTCATGAGTCAGCACTGTCTTTCCGTTGGAAGGACAACACTACTTCTTCAAGACTGCATGGTAATCCACTACTTCTGTGTGCAATTTTTTTACTAATGAGACTTTGTGAAAAAACAAAAACTGTAATTACTATTATGATGAACAATCTGGACTGTCTTTATGGACAGTGAGAAAATTTTAGCTTTTGACCAACATTGTATCAATAAGTGTGTGCATTTGATATCTTTCTTACTGTAACTATGAAAAATTTTTGTCAAATCTGTATTGGCCAGTCCCCAACACCATTTGTAAAAAATTATTGTGGGGAGCATGGGGGCTATGTAAGTAGGCTGTTTAGATTTTTATATTGGTAATGCCACGTAGCGCTCTCTGTATGAAAATCACTGGCTGTGCTGTGTGCAGTATGTGGCTAGTTTGCATTGTTGCCTGCCATTGTTGTCATGAACTGCTATAGCTGGATGTGAACAGCGCGTAGCGTTGCGCAGTTGGAGGTGAGCCGCCAGCAGTGGTGGATGTGGGGAGAGAGATGGCGGAGTTTTGAAAAATGTCATGAACTGCTGTATATATTATGAATCTTGAGGTAAATACATTGTTTGTTCTCTATTAGAATCTTTCATTTGCTAAGACTATCAGTAGTTAGTGCCTTCCGTAGTTTGTATCTTTTATTTAGCTGGCAGTAGTGGCGCTCGCTGTATGGCAGTAGTTCCAGTAATGAAGATTTTTGTGAGGTAAGTTATTTGTGAAAGGTATAGTTTAATGTTACTCAGAGCCATTCCTTTGCAGGGATCTTTGATAGTCAGTTTGCGTTGCGCTAAAATTATAGTCTGTCAGTTTAAGCACAGTCTTGAAAAAATTGTTCTAAGGGGACGTTTCAGTAGTTGTGTTTCAAATCATGGGCCCTTTAGCCGTTTTAAAAAATTAAAGAGGTTGTGCACTTAAGCCATAAGATTGTGTGACATATTCAGTCCATAGTTAAGCTCGGAAATTTGCGCTGTAATGTTTGGGCAACTAAATAAAGTTATATGTGTTCGAGTGTAACTGACAGCCGATCATTTTTGGCCACTTTCGACAATTCCAACTACCAGTTCTGGCCTGTGGATTTAACCCGGCGTTTCATAAAGAACTTGGCAGTATGAGGCCACTTATCAATATGACGTTGCACCTCTTCTGGCCTGGATCCACGGGCTGTTAAGGGTGGCGAAGGATCTCAAAGCCCTTGTATCCTTTCCTAAGGCGGGCTGGTCCATAACTATGGCAACATGTCTTTGATATCTTGGTCATTGACAATGGGACGGACTGGATGTCAGAGCTGGCCCCACACATGTTCTGATGTTTCCGTTGATCAAAGATCTACGGATCTTACTGGCCAAAGCACTGCGTAGACCTCATCCAGATAGTTCATAAGAACACGTTAGCTTTTGAGAGAGCGTTCTCCTGTTAAAATGGTCCTAAGATAGAGGCCCCGCAAGATACGGTGACCACCGCGCAGTGGCCAATTTTCGTCCAAAGCGCTGGCCGAGTTCACTCGTTTCTTCGAAAGGGGAGGCGAACAAGGCGATGACAGAATCGAGGCGCACGCCCTGCAGTTTTTCTCAAACGATTTTACAGAAACTATTCGTTAAAAAAATAAATTTTTGCTTTACTTGCAGCTTTATATATCAGGCTGATGATGAAGCGCCCATCATGTCGTTAATGGTCAGTTACTTTCATGTTTACTTGGAAGTAAGGCACTGCACGAAATTCGGAAAAGGTTGCAATGAAAGATAGAGGTCGCTATGATTTTGCATTTGGTGCATATCACATATGTTGATACGTATGAAATTTAATTAACATATTAATTTTTCTTTAGAAAGTTGACCTGAAGTAGCACGCCCACTTGCGATCGCACTGCGCCAGCGATAAAGCCGGAGTGGAATATCCACAATATTCCTGATATTTCATAAACGGTTTCAGATAGCGAAATGAGATTTTGGCAATGATAGCACACAAAGAGGAGGGTATTTTGTCATGTCGTTATTATGCAAAATTTCATTATCTACTGTGTTATTCCACTATCCTGCCCGCATCTCGTGGTCGTGCGCTAGCGTTCTCGCTTCCCACGCCCGGGTTCCCGGGTTCGATTCCCGGCGCGGTCAGGGATTTTTTCTGCCTCGTGATGGCTGGGTGTTGTGTGCTGTCCTTAGGTTAGTTAGGTTTAAGTAGTTCTAAGTTCTAGGGGACTGATGACCATAGATGTTAAGTCCCATAGTGCTCAGAGCCTCCACTAACTACGGACTTTTTCGATGAAAAAATGTAATTTTTAAGGGCCATTGATATCTGGTGATATGAGAAGTGCTATGGGTTTTGGAACAACATAAATGAAGATATTACACTTTTTTGTACTAAGGGTGTGCTTTTTCATAAGCTACTGACCTTGCTTTTTCCGCAGTTCCTCATTTAATAAACATAATAAACCACTACTTCAGAATTATCCCTCAACTGCGTGTGCACAAGATGTAAGTGAAGTGAGACTGTCTAAAATCCGCTGTGTTTTGGCAAAAGAAGCGAATTTTGATGTGGCAACCAGAGAAATGTGTGGGCTTTACTCAAAATTTGCCACTGATGATGCGTCTTTAAAAGTTACACATGGCTGACAAGCTAGGCAAAAATAAATTGCTGCATTTTTGCCGAAATTCTCTTTAGATACTAACCAAAATGTAGGTGACAGATCTTTTTGAATGGTCATTATGCAAGTGTGGGAGTGGAGGGGCCCCACTTAATATTTACAAAAAAAATGTGAGCGTAGGCTTCAGTTTAGAGAGATATTTCCCCTGACTGTAAGCCCCATCAGTACCGCTCTACCCCTGCGTGCCCTGGCGACTGCGCGTCTACCAGCCACAATGTCCTGCGCTGAGTCTACCGTCACATGAGAGATGATCACGCGAGGACGCAGGAAGTCCGTGACGAACCGTTGTGCAGCTAGAGTTCCCTCAGTTACTACCAGCCGTGACCTAAACTCATACGCGATCGCTCTCCACATCATGACGCCAGACTCGAACCCGGGTCTTCTTGCTTCGTGTCCCGGCCGCGGCACAAATTTTAATTCATTTCTTCAGCTTCCAACATTACCGTAGATAAAGATGAGACTTATATGTCGCAGGGAAAATTTTAATTGTAAGATCTATACAATGCGACGCCACTCGTCAGATGCTTCCAGGGAATGGCACCACTTCAAACGCAGCCGTTTGAGTTGTGCAGTATGGGACGGTAATTCTCTAGTCAAACTGCTGCGGTTAGTCTCTGACCAGTAGTGGGAGATAACACAGAATATTGTAGAGAGTCCATTACTTGTTCTCGGACGGCAGGCTCAAATGTGAAGGGCTTACGGTGTCCTTGGCGCACAATACAGCGATTCTCCTTTGTGGCCGTCAGAAGCTGTCCACCATAATCTTTACGAAGAGTATGCCTGTCCTCATGTTCCCATGCAGTCCAACATTGGGCCACTCTCACATCCGCGAGACCCGAAAATCTGGATATTGCACGATTAGATCGGGCGGTCGATAGGAGATCTACAATGAGGCCCATTTGAAACTGTATCATCTGCTGTTAACGCTGTCTTACTCGAATACGCGGCGTGTCCTCGACAGTAAACACTGGACGTCTCACGCTGTAGCCCCATATATATATCCTACCAGGCGTGGTAAAAACACTTAACACAAACAACACTAATGCACTCTAGCGGCCGTTCTACCTGCCGTATGTATCAGCTGATGGTGTGTATGTGTAAGAAGTTTCATTGTATCCGTCGACGTATTCTGGGTGCTTCAATTTTGATCAGGTGTTTTATTTAGCCACAAATACGACACATTTTAATGCTTTGATGAAATACATGCAAGAGACCTGCGCTGTGGTTGTTCAAGGAACAACCTCTTCGCCATTAGGATGCCTCCACGCAATGATTTCTTCATACGAGGAAAGACGAAGAACTGACCGGGTACCATGTCAGGTGAATACTACACAGAGGTAAGCAGTGTGCGGGTGGGCATTATCTTCCTCAAATGTAAGCTCAGGATGGCTTGCCATGAGAGGCAATAAAATGGGGCGTAGAATGTCGTCGACGTACCGCTGTGCTGTAAAGGTGAAGCGGATGACAACAAGGCAGAAGTAAAGCTGTAAGGATGGGGCGTGAATCGTGCTTGGGTAGCTCAGATGGTAGAGCGCTTGCCCGCGAAAGGCAAAGGTCCCGAGCTCGAGTCTCGGTCCGGCACACAGTTTTAATCTGCCAGGTAGCTTCATATCAGCGCGCACTCCGGTGCAGAGTGAAAATCTCATTAAGGCGGATCCTGCTACGAAAAGAAATGACTCTCCAGACATCACTCCTGCTTGTAGGGCCGAATGGCTGGCGACGGTTAGGCTGGAATTACACCGCTGTCCGGCTCGTCTACGGACATGTCTGAGGGCTGGAATCTCATTGACTGAAGTAGAATTGTCCTCAGTGGTGAGCCACGCTTCCAGTTGAGCCCCGACGACCAGCGAAGACGTGCCTGGAGACGTACTGGACAGCAGAGGCTACCAGCCTGATGTCGCTCGCCATTCGGCTCGACAATCAGGAATGATGGTCTGCGGTGCCATTTCTTTTCATAACAGGAACTCTTTGTCATCCACGGCACCCTTACACCACAAGAGTCCGTCGACGATATTCTACACTCGCTTTGTTGCCCTTCATGGCAAGCTGTTACAAGCTTACATTTCAGTAAGATAATACGGACCCGCTTCTCTTCGTGCCTGCCGGACGCTACCTTGGACAGAAAGGTCCCCGGAGCTCTCCTCAACTGAGAACGTTTGGAGTATTTTGGGTAGGGCCCTGCAACTAGCTCGAGATGATGACCATCTAACGGTCCAACTGGACAAAATACGGCACAATATCTCTTAGAAGGGCCCACAGGAACTCTGCCGATCTACGCCAAGCCGAGTAACTGTTTGCATGAGAGCTAGAGGTGGACTAACGCGTTACTGACTTGCTCAGTTTGTGAAGTTCTTTTTCTTGAATAAATAATCCAATTTTTCTGAAACTGTAATCATTTATTCGTTTGTACATGTTTATCGTATCTGCCGACTTCCATCCAATTTGGGTAATTCCTTCGTGGTGCGTCGATTTTTTTGTGTTACGATGTATTTTGTCAGTTTTTGTCAAGACAATTAGTTTTATGCTTTCTCCACTCTTTCATTTGTTCACTTTTTTCTTTCCTCTGCTGTCCATCATTTTCTCTGCCTTTTTGGAAGTGTTTTGTTTCGGAAACTTCTGCTGCTCTTAATAGCATTTCTATATTTTATCCTGTTTTAAATTTCTTGCTTATTTATTCCATTTTCTTCTAGTACTTAATGCACTTTCGTAATACACCTGGTTTTAACTCTGAATTTTCCAAATCGCTGTACAATATTGTTCTTGTCAGATTGCTAGACGTACTCTTTGGGTCCAACAATAGATCATTAGTCTGCCTTTTCTAATTTAGTCTCTAACTTTTCCTACATGAGTGGATGTTTCTGTGTTATTTATTACTTTAAATGTTTCTCGCTGCTGTAATATTTCTACTGGCGTGAAATTAAATTAGTCGGTACCTAATGTTTAAGATCCACCGTTGCTCCACTCCGCGCGGCTTTAGAAAATCGCCTTAGAGTGTCTACCTCTTACAAAAATCGCGTAAGA
This sequence comes from Schistocerca cancellata, assembly GCF_023864275.1. NCBI lineage: Eukaryota > Metazoa > Arthropoda > Insecta > Orthoptera > Acrididae > Schistocerca > Schistocerca cancellata. Next base: position 112,212,110 of record NC_064632.1, read on the forward strand.
AATCTGAGATTCATATATGGAACATATGTATAAAGTATCTCTAATCATGTCAAAACTGTGTTCATAATTAAGACCGGAGTAGTGTCGTTTTCTTTTGAAAGGGATGAAATTTTCCCGCCCGGGAAACACTTTCAAACTTATCATGTTATGGAGCTTCCTGGCAGATATAAATTGCGTATCAGACCGGGATTCGAACACGGAACCTTGACTTTCGCAGGCAAGGCTCTTACCGACTGAGCTATTCGGGCACATCTGTCTTACTTCAGCCGTTCCGAACTTCACATAAATTCTCTGCCACCTCTTGCGCGATTAGTGCTCCTGGAAGAAAGGATTTGGCGGAGAAAAGGTTGAGCGACAGCTTAGGAAATTGTTTCCAGAATGAATTTTAACTCCGTAAGGGAATTTTCGCTGAGTTGGAACTTACTGGCGCAGCGTTCAGCACAATGGACTCTTATTCGGAAGGACGGTGGTTCAAATCCTTGTCTGGACATCCAGATTCAAGTTTTCCATGATTTCCCTAAATCGTTTTTCATGCATACGCCGCAGTGGTTCCCTCGAAATGGTCGTGGCCGATTTCCTTCCCTGTCCGTCCCCATTCTGAGCGTATACTCCACCTCCAGCGATGTCGTTAAGCCCTTTTACATTTGTAAATACGTCACATGATGACGTGTCACTGATAATGATGAATAAAGAGGAAGCGGGTGGATGATATTGCTAATACTGCACTACAATTTTGTCAAATGGGCATGGCACCTTGGTAAAGTCTCCTCGGGGTTACTGCCGGATCCTAAAGTCAGCATGACTCGATATTTCGGCAGATCACCTGCTCGCCATCTTCAGCAGAATGCTGCTACTGCTGAATGCCGCAGACAACTGAATATACTACCATACCGATTGAGTTAAAACTCCCACATCTCGTAATTGACTTGCAGATTCGAAAACGTAGCTACCACCTATAAAATAAATAAAATAAAAAATATTATTTAAATATTAATTATTCTATCTGTATGATGGTGATTATGATTGTAATTGTAATAAATATTTGCTTATCTGGAACGTGGACGTTTAATTATTCGGTATCAGACGCTTGACAATGGCTTTCTCATAAAGGCAATGTTACTCGTAGTTGACCGTGAAATAAAACTGAAATAATCGGACTTCGTAAATAAATCGTTTCCAAAGACTGCTGGGGTAGGTGCGGACTCATAATCTAAATCTCAATATTTCAATAATTTGCCAGCCATGCCAATACGTCGTACAGAGGTGATTGTCTATTTTATAAATATAAATTCTTTACAGAATCGAGTGCCTAGTCTGGTTGCAACTCGCAGTATTCTTCTATAACATGAAATATGGCGGTGTGCCAGACAATAGAATAAAATACGTGCTTCTCGCCCACTTCTACCAGAGCTCTCTCATTTCTTAATCAAACATAAGAGTAACGTAATTGTGCTTTTGTTTTATCAGCGACACAGCGCTGCAGTTGTGTGCCATAGGCTTTATTTATTTGTCACTGATTATTTATTTAATTAATATTTCGCGTTTCCGAGGAAACTCACGCTCGGCATGCAAATGTGCCTTTATATTGCCCCCTGAATTGCGAGGCGAAAGGACACACCTGCAGGCGAGCAATTCACCTAAAGGCACAAGAAAATCTAAGTTATCTACAACTATTTACATGACTTACATTATACACATTATATACAAAATTTGAATGACGCGGGTGCGCCGTAAAAGTTCTTATGTTGGCAGATAGAGTGCGCGCATGCGCAGAAGCGTCTGTGTGACTCCGGCACTGCCGTTATATCGTACAGTTAGATCACGCGGCACAGTATTGCAGTTCATATTGTTCGTGTGCGCGCGTTTCTCAGTCGTTGCACAAAGAAAATATTCAACCAAGATTACATATGAAGACTACATTCTATGACAGGTAACTTAGTTTTAAATTTACAATATTTGTTATAACACAATACAACTTAGATTGTTGAATGTTCTTAGTTACATAGTATTGTTTTGAAATACTTCAAAGAAAAATGTCCGTATGTTTCAGGTGCATTGACCTATACACATCGTGTCGTTATTACAGTTCATATTCATCTGCTGCACAATAATTTTTTTTACAGGTTAGTATCGTCGTGGTAAAGTTTTTTTGATCACAGTAACATCGTTGTATAACAACGTGATTAATACATAAGCGTGTCCATTTCCCATTTCCATTATAGTCGTTGTGATGCAGTTCGTTGTGACTAAAGGCATTGCTCATTACAGATCAGACGTGACCCGTCGAGTAATTGGTCCACGTGCAGTTCGTTTTTTTTTTTTTTTTTTTTTTTTTACATTCCGTGGAAGCTTGGTTGCAGAACCTCGGACGGCACATAGCTGGCGTCGATCCTTGGACAGTCCAGGTAAGAGTGTCCGTCACATTTCGAGAACATTTCATTCCCTGAAGTTCCAACCAAAATTCTTCCACCCGTCGTGTTGTTTTCTGGACAGGCACTTCGTGTCCATTTAATCCAGTTAACACCTTGAAGTTAGGCACTGTAGTAATGTCACTAGACGATGCACGAATTATGCCCTTCACATTTTCAGTTTTTTGCTGAATATAGCTCACCTAAATGTTCGTAGTTATTAATCAAAGAAATCATTCATCGCGTTTACATAGATACGCTGCATAATGAATGGCATTAACCGTTTCTTTCACATAGGTTTCTGCGTAGTTGCAGAGTTAGTAATGTTCGTTAATGTCCGTGAACAGAGGTTCACTATGCAATGTCTTTTTGGCACTCGTTTTGTTCAAATTTTTACATAGTAACAGTTACATGATACATCAGTTAAAAAAATAAGTAATTATACATACACACGTCACATATTTTCTTAGCATAAACATAATACAGTTGCACATAAACATGTTTGCATCATCATTACATAGCTATAGGTTATTACATTGTGTCACGTGATGTCATCTGAAATTAAGATAGGTTAGACACAACATTCATTACATCAGTAGGCAAGACCAGGCGTTTTCACTACTCAATAAATATTCAAAATAGTAAGAGAGAAAAAATGTTCGATTCCTCGCGTTTTGTGCGTGTGTGTAGAGTGTCTGTGTGGCCTTGACCACTGATAGATGCTTTTCGTGTTGAGAGATGTGCGTCTAATCTATTTCTCAAAGTAAAAGTTCGCTTCACAGATGACGTCTGTCGGTGCGTCAGGTGTCATACCAAGTCAGTGGTACCTACAATAACAAATGTTCCGTGAAAAATTAATATATCATTCACTGCTACGTAATCATAAATTTTATTTTGATATTCCGTCTTCCAGGTGGTGGCGCGCGCTGCCTTCAACTGCGACTCTGGAACCGCTGAAAAGAAAATTTCTACACTACTTATTATCTGTGTTGTAACAACAGAGTTTTTCGAGTTGCTTAGCAATATTTTGATGGGTATGACTTTGACATTATTCAGCATGAAATGCTCTAAGATCTCGGTGTGCGTATTTTTCTAAAATTCTTTGAAGTGTGTCAATGTGTTCCTTCCAAGACTGTGTAGCTATCAGTATATCATCTACATAGTGTGTGACTGTCTCAACTAAATCATCGCCAAGCACGGTATCCAGGGCTGTAATGAATACCCCAGAGCTGACATTCAGTCCGAAAGGTAGAACACAAAACTGATAGGTTCGCCCCCCGAACATAAATGCAGTATATTTCCGTGAATCAGGAGTGATACCCACCTGCCAAAACGAATTAGCGAGATCTATTGTGGAAAAATATTTTGCATCTAGAAATTTCTGTAATTGCTCTTCTAAATTTTCGGGTTTTGTGTGAACCGGTAAAATTATTTCATTAATTGCTCGTGCGTCTAACACTAACCTAATGCTTCCATTTGATTTTTTGACAACAAGTAGAGGACTACAATAAGGTGAGGTGGATGGTTCAATGACCTTCCAGTCTAACATTTGCTTTAATTCTTGCCACACAGCAGGTCGTTGAGATAGCAGTACGTTATATGTCTTGTGGTAGAAGATTTTGTGAGGCTTAACTTCAATCTTGTACACATACGTGTTGATAACACCTAATCGTTTGGTAAAAACTTGTAAATATTTGGATAACACTTCCTGTAGTTTTATACGTTCATGTACACTGAGAGCTGTAGCTTCACTTATCTTATGATCAAGCAATGTTTTCAAGTCCATTAGCTCTGTGTCAGATGAGTGTGTTTGCATATCTTGAATGTCATTGTCAAGTACTAACTGAACCTTGTACCCTGTACAGTGTTTGTCATGCTTTAGAGTTCTCCTGTCCAAATCAATAATAATTACACTGCCTTTATCATTTAAAATACATTTACCTTTGGAGAAGTCTATAATAGAGTCCTTCTCGCTCATAATATCTATTCCTAATATGCAATTTGTCACAAGGTTTTGTACAACCAGGAATGGCCATTGTACGGTTCCATTACCTATTTTAATGTTTACAAAAACTTACTTCGTAACCCTACATGACTTATTACCTAGTGCAGTAGTTATTTTACAGTTTTGGGCAGGAAACTCAGGCACAGGTTCCAATTCACACATCTTTTTATAGAAATTAAAAGACAAAACGCTCACAGCTGCACCTGTATCGAGGATAATAGTAGTTGGAATCCCACCTACTACACCAGTAGTAGATGCTAAAACAATTTCATTTGTGTTTGAACGACATTGTGTACTGTCTTGTAAAAGTTCATCTGATATATTGTTATTGTAGTTGTATCTTATAAATAAAACAGGTAATTTTTGTTTAGAATTATTCGGCATATCATTATTCTGTTGTTCAAGTGTGGTGTCAAATAACTGATTAACATTGCAGTCGCCCCGCAAGAATTCTTCAGCCATGACCTGGGGCATAGAAGTGACTGTTTCTAGTTTGTTGGATTAGCATTTGCACTAGGTACTGACACAGATTGAGGTTGTGCATCAGGTGTCATTTCTATTATATTCACATTCGGATATTGCCTATTATGATCTCCAAACTTTTGCGGTTGTTGTTGCTGTTGCGCATTATAACTTACCTGTCGGTCGTAAGGTATGCTCCAATTTTGTCCTGGTGGATGCTGTGGTAAAGCAGAGTTTGAATGGAAGTACTGATCGTTACGAGTCCAACCTTGATGCTGTCTTGGCTCGTAGTTATTATTATTTCTATTTCTGTTTGTGTTTTTGTTGTTGCCTTTGTATCCGTTGTTACCGTTGTAGTTATTACCGCGGTGCCTTTTGTATGGATTGCCGCATGAAGTGTTATTACTGTTGTAACTATTGTTTGTATTGGAATACGCGTGTTGATTTTGATTTTCGTATTGAAACGGCATGTGAGTTTGCTGTTTTTGCTGTACCGCGTATCCAACTGTGGGCGCGCCAGAATTGAGTTGGCAAGCCTGCATGTTTTGCATACCACTAGTGTAAACATTGTGGCTGCTGTTTTGCCGCGCGAAGCGCTGATCTTCAAGTAACATGTCAACCGAATCTAAGGCTGTTAAAAAATAATCTGAACCGTCATCCGGGATATGTAGGAGTTTTTCTTTAATGTTGAAAGGCAATTTGGCCTTCAACGCACGGAGTATATCACGCGTTGCGACTGGTTCGTCTAAAAAGTGTCCCATGTTCAAGTATTTTTCAAAATATCTGCGTAAGTTGCCATTTTTACTGTTAAAAGTTTCAGGTTCTAAAATTTGTCTTCTGAGTCGCTCCTGGACGGATTGCGACCAGAATTTGTTCAGAAAAGCACGCTCAAACTCACTGTACGTGGTACATACGTCAGCTTGACTGTATGCCCAGACAGCTGCATCGCCTTGGATGTAACCGACAATATATGAAATCTTTTTCCGGTCACTCCAAGTGCGTGGAAATGCGTTACTAAAAGATTTAAGAAAAATCACCGGATGAATGGTTCGTTTTTCTGGGATAAAAATCTGAAATTGCCTGTGTTTCATTAAGCTTTCTTCTTCCTTCGTATTGTGATATGGATTTATTCCACTGTAATTACTGGTATGTTCAGCTGGCGAGTAATTACGATAATGTTGCTGTGGTTTACCATGATAATAGCTTGTGTTTGTGTTTGCACATCGTGGTATGTGTTGTAGTCGTGGTGTGTTTTGTTCTTGTGTGTTTGTCGTGTGCGGTATGTGTGTGTCATACTCCAATGTATATTGGTTCCTGAACTGTGCATTTTGACTGATATTTTCGTTACATTCAGACTGTGGTCGATCGGTGAATTGTCTCATGGGTGCAGTGACGGATTGTACTGCGTCACTGATCAGCTGTTTGTTATTAGTAATGTATTGCGCTACGGAGTCGTGCACAATTGTTGGTAGATTTTCACGTAAGCATCTATCAAAATGTTTGTCTTTGTTCACTACCCAATCATGAAATTCTTTATTAATATTTTGAAAATGAGCTGTGGCATCAGATTGTAAGATGTCAGTCAGGTGTTGTTCAACATTGTCAAATTTATTCTGTACGTCAGTAATTCGTTTTTCAAGGTTGTCATGTACTGAAGGATATGTTTGAATTTGTTCAGTAAGAACTTCACACGTGACATTAAGGTTTTTTACTTGTGTCTGTAAAAGTGCTACGTCAGTTGTAGTCTTTTCTTGTCTCGTATTAAGCTGGGAAAATTTAGTACTGAGTTCAGTCATCTGTTTGGTCAGTGTGGCCTCTATAAGTTCCACACGTTTACATAAAGTGTCATTACCTGTCTTGAGTGCTATAAGGTCAGATTTAATTGCGTCATTTTGTGTCTGTAAGGTTGCCATGTTTTCGGCGTTTTGTTTCATTAGCATTTGTAACATGTCGGCAATGTTTACTGTTTGCAAGGTCTGTGCCCCCGTTGCGTCATTAGACGTGACGTCATGCATCAACATGGGCTCTGACTGAGACTTTGAAATTTTTGTAGTGGACGGCCTATTGCCAAAATTTCCGTCAACACTTGCGTCAATGTTTGATAAATCGTCACTACCGGTTGCTGTCGTAAAGTCATTTTCTAACATTTGTCTCTCGTCCGAGTCGGATTGCGTCTGAATAGTACGTCTTTGCTGTTCCATTTTTGCGTATTGATTTCTAGTTATTACCATGCCACACGTGATATATGTTTCAAGAAAATATTTGACACTGATTTTAAAATAAAATGCAGTTGAGCATGAATCGCTCGTAGCAACAATGGCTGTCTGTTAATTTAAAAATATAAACTGAATTTGAGATTATTGGTAATGGCTGCTGTCCATGTTACTACGTATCGTACAGAAGTCGGCCATATTGTACACTCGTGTATTGGTATTGTTGCATACGTTATTGTTTAAGGAAAAGTACTGAGAATGAAATTTATCACTGAAAACTGTTATGCACGAAAGAAACACTACAGAATCTACTGAAAAGCTAATACACTGAATTATACGTCTGGTCAAGCCTGCTAATGCAAAGATGCTGCGTCTTACCTTATTTTGCTGGAAGTTTCATTGCGTCTTCCCGCAAAATTTTAGAATCGGAAAATATCTTCAGATTTTTTTGTTATCTCTCATACATTCACGTCCAGGTCCAGAAAGTTGATTTTTCACATGAAACAAAGAGAACAATGTAACAAATAACAAAATAACAAGTCCGACACGCAGTCGCCAATATAAAATAAATAAAATAAAAAATATTATTTAAATATTAATTATTTTATCTGTATGATGGTGATTGTGATTGTAATTGTAATAAATATTTGCTTATCTGGAACGTGGACGTTTAATTATTCGGTATCAGACGCTTGACAATGGCTTTCTCATAAAGGCAATGTTACTCGTAGTTGACCGTGAAATAAAACTGAAATAATCGGACTTCGTAAATAAATCGTTTCCAAAGACTGCTGGGGTAGGTGCGGACTCATAATCTAAATCTCAATATTTCAATAATTTGCCAGCCATGCCAATACGTCGTACAGAGGTGATTGTCTATTTTATAAATATAAATTCTTTACAGAATCGAGTGCCTAGTCTGGTTGCAACTCGCAGTATTCTTCTATAACATGAAATATGGCGGTGTGCCAGACAATAGAATAAAATACGTGCTTCTCGCCCACTTCTACCAGAGCTCTCTCATTTCTTAATCAAACATAAGAGTAACGTAATTGTGCTTTTGTTTTATCAGCGACACAGCGCTGCAGTTGTGTGCCATAGGCTTTATTTATTTGTCACTGATTATTTATTTAATTAATATTTCGCGTTTCCGAGGAAACTCACGCTCGGCATGCAAATGTGCCTTTATACACCTCTCCGACGAAGACGTGAAATGCGTGAATCTGTATGGTTCAAACAGCGGTGTGATGCGCAATCCTTATAGGCTGAAAAGACGGGACACTTGTGTAAATGTTTAAAGACTGAAATGACGTCACTGGGAACTTCAAACCAACACCCAGAGATGAAAACAATCATTGGCACGAATGACAAATTCAGGAAACTCTTAAGGGAGAGACATGTGTGGTAGGCTAGAATACTCGCTTTCTCGGGGAGAATCGAACAATAATCCGATTTTGAAAAAAAAAAAAAAACCTGAAAGGGGTCGAATCTTATCACCGGCGGTAAGTAAAAAACTGAGACACTTGTCTTACAAACACATCAAGGGAAAAATTGTTGCCACTGGAAACCAAATGGACGATCTGGTGGAAGTAATGACGCATCTGTTTCAGTGTCTAAAAAGCCGAAAATGCAACCATAGATTTTGAAGCGAGAACACCGAGACGTAAAACATCCTACGACTGTCTGGTCCACCATTTTAATGTACGTTAATCACAGGAAATTTCCGATCAAATGCAAAAATCAACGAAACTTGAAAAAAAATCTACACAACAGTTAACGAAAGTTGAAGCAAACCTATATCGAGGCTCGAGCCCAGTGTATTCCACTTACGAATCTCTGCGTGACACGGTGGAAAATTGGGCTGTTTTGAATCTGCCGCTTGGGGGAGTAAAATGAGAATGAGAATGGGAAGGGGAAGTGTGTGGGGAGGGGAGGAGTTGACGTCATAAGAAGTAGCTCTAAGTATCGCAAGTAATTTGTGTCTACTCTGGCTGTGCCCTAACCTGTGAGACAGGAAAATGAGCCAGACCTCCATCGAATCGGCGCGGGTAATTATCGACTATCGGCTGGTACATTGGACAGCTTGAGTGTGGTTTTAGGCGGTTTCTCACGCTCGTTTTGGCAGATGCAGAGCCGTTCCACAAAATTCGCTTCAGAGAATCAGATACAGGAACATTTAAAATAAGATCACACACAGAACAACGTCTACACCATTAACACACAAATGGCACGCACGAGTCCCCCTCCCGTACGTTATCTTCATGACTGTTGCGTCGTGAAGGCCATCCGGTGACAAAGTTAAATAACAAAATAAAAATTTACTAAATCTTGAAGCAGAGGATCCCTTGCTGGACGGTATAGACATTAGAGAAAAGAAATAAGGGCAGGAGAAAAGCATGGTAGCAATAAAAATGCTAACTATTTCGCGCTTATTACTGAATGAGATGGTGCAATGGTATTACGTTAATCCCATATTCTGGAAGGTATCACAACATCGTCGGTACTGTAGTAGAGGAATATTACCCACAGAAAACTCCCAGTTAGTTTCGTAACGTCACTACTTTGAAAGTTTTGTTTTGAACAGCGACACAAGAATCTAATTATTTTGATGTTTGAGAATTTTTTTCAGTGAGAATGTATTAACTAATTGGGACTTTGTTGTCAACAGTTAACAGAAATACTGAGAATATTAAAGAAATTATTCCCAAACTCTGATTACAATTGTTTTAAAAAAACTCCAGGTAATTCATCCCATTCAGAGATGAACATCTTTAGATCTGTCCAAAATATAGGATCGAAATCTACGTCTGGGATTCTCTGTCTGGATTTTGAATACTGTTGTTTTACGCAACTTTTTAATTTTGAACTGTTTCCATTTGGATTATACTTATATTGTGGCTGCACATTTGTGGTGCACTTGTCAGCTGGTTTGTAATTTATACATGTGATTACACAGGTATGTGCTCTAAACCGTGACTTGATGTTTCACGTAAATGGTATTTTACCTCACATTTTGTGTCCACTGCTGTTGTTTGTTTCTCTAGTCCATTTACCTTTGTTTTTTGACAGATCTGAAGATGTTCGTCACTGAATGGATTAAGTACCCAGGCTTTAAAATATGTCAAAGAATATGGCTTTAAAATATGTCAAAGAATGTGGATAAAATAGTGAACATGGATAAAATAGTTTGAAGAATTGTGTTGGTAATTAATACTCCGAGGGTCAGGGACAAGGATAAGAAAAAAATCACAGTTCAATAAGTTCCTGCTTATAATTGATGCAGAGGCATAATGTCATATTACGTTCACTGTTTAAGTTTAATATTGAACAAGAGTTCACGCCGCAAATTGTATAAGGGACACTGGTTTGCTGAGAGTTCATTTCTGTGCAACTGATTGAGCACAATTTATGTTATGTGAATGCTTTCCTCCTTGATTTATTGTGGAGCAACTTCAATGCCAAAGCACACACTTGTTTAATGTAGATGAAACTGGTCTGTTTCCCTCCACCTTACACACCTGATGGCAGAACACACGAAATTTATTTACGCATTTTTATGTAGTTCACAATGTTGAAAAACAGACCGAAATAATATAAAGCGCTGTGGTGCCAAATGGAAAACATACCAGTTTTGAGCCGTATTAAGCAATTACTCACGTAGTTTACTGCAGAAGCAACACTTTGTCATTGGAGACGAATCATAATAAAGTGACGCGAAACAGGATTGACAGAACATATATTCAGAACGAGATTTTCACTCTGCAGCGCTGATATGAAACTTCCTGGCACACAGTTTTAATCTGCCAGGAAGTTTCAGAACATATACTGCCATTTTTCATTGCACATACACGAAGCATGAAACTATCAATTCCATATTACCACCAAGTTAGGATCAAAACATCATTTAAAGCAAAAATATTAAATTTACAGTTCCGCAGTGCCGTTTAGTGAATAAAATATGAACTTAAAGAGTGTCATCAAATTTGTCATTGGATGCAGGAATTACTAGCAATCAGAACTCAACACGTTATTCTTAAGGGATCAAAATTGATAGATGTAAAAGTAATTATAAGAATACTACAAAGAAGTGTGATAGGGTCGTTGCTGTATACGATGTATATTAACATCTTGAAAGGAGGATATAAGATGAACATCAACAAAAGCAAAACGAGGATAATGGAATGTAGTCGAATTAAGTCAGGTGATGCCGAGGGAATTAGATTAGGAAATGAGACGCTTAAAGTAGTAAAGGAGTTTTGCTATTTGGGGAGAAAAATAACTGATGATGGTCGAAGTATAGAGGATATAAAATGTAGACTGGCAATGGCAAGGAAAGCGTTTCTGAAGAAGAGAAATTTGTTAACGTCAAGTATAGATTTAAGTGTCAGGAAGTCATTTCTGAAAGTATTTGTATGGAGTGTAGCCATGTATGGAAGTGAAACATGGACGATAACTAGTTTGGACAAGAAGAGAATAGAAGCTTTCGAAATGTGGTGCTACAGAAGAATGCTGCAGATTAGATGGGCAGATCACATAACAAATGAGGAGGTATTGAATAGGATTGGGGAGAAGAGAAGTTTGTGGCACAACTTGACCAGAAGAAGGGATCGGTTGGTAGGACATGTTCTGAGGCATCAAGGGATCACCAATTTAGTATTGGAGGGCAGCGTGGAGGGTAAAAATCGTAGAGGGAGACCAAGAGATGAATACACTAAGCAGATTCAGAAGGATGTAGGTTGCAGTAGGTACTGGGAGATGAAGAAGCTTGCACAGGATAGAATAGCATGGAGAGCTGCATCAAACCAGTCTCAGGACTGAAGACCACAACAACAACAACAATTATCAAGTCCAGGGGCAGTCAACCTTTATAACCTACAGATCACTTTTGTATCTCTCTTAGTCATAAATTTTTCTTACCGCTCGCCAGCTTCAGAGAAATGGTTATTTATGAGGTAGTTTATAAAAATTATAAACTAGAGTTACAGCAAGTTACAACATATAATAGTCATTTCCCAAATACTTTACGTCAGATTTTTATGGAAATCTCATAAAAATGTTTTAGAACCCCTACCGCATACCATGGAAGATAGAACGCCCACTAGTTGGCGGTAGGGATTAGGTTAGGTTGACTACTACTTTTTTGGTCAATAATTTCGGAAGCTCCATGAGTCTGTTCGCCGATGATGTTGTCTATAGAACGGTTGAAACGTCAGAAGACTAAAGAAATGTAAACTGACGACTGGAGCGTGGACGTAAATAAGTGTAACAAATTGTCCATAAATAGACGAGGAAATCCACTATTTTTCGATCATGCTATTGTCAACAAATCACTGCAGACACTGTGTACCTCGAAATATCTAGGCGTAATTACCGATTCGATCTAAATTGGAATGACTACATTAAGAAAATAGTAGCAAAAGCAGCTGCCAGTCTGAAATTCATTGGGAGAAACTCAAGAAAATGTAACTCACTCACTAAAGAAGCGACTTACAACGAACTTGTTCGATCTATTCTTCAGTATTGCTCATCAACGCTTAACGGTTGAGTTAACGGAAGAGAAGCTTATTTCGTCACGGGGTCATTCAGTTGGCGCGAGAGCGTTGCGGAGATGCTCAGCAAACTGCAGTGACAGACTCTACAAGAGGCAGTGCAATCACGCAGAATTTTCTGTTGCAGCTTTGAGAGAGCACATTTCAGAAAGAGTCCGACAATATGCCGGGTGATCAAAAAGTCGGTATAAATTTGAAAACTTAATAAACCACGGGATAATGTAGAGAGAGCGGTAAAAATTGACACACATGCTTGGAATGACATGGGGTTTTATTAGAACAAAAAAAAAACAACAAAGTATTGCTAGATGCGTGAAAGATCTCTTGCGCTCGTCGTTTGGTGATGATCGTGTGCTCAGCCGCCTTTTTCGTCATGCTTGGCCTCCCCGGTCCCCAGACCTCAGTCCGTGCGATTATTGGCTTAGGGGTTACCTAAGTCGCAAGTGTATCGTGATCGACCGACATCTCTAGGGATGCTGAGAGACAACATCCGACGCTAATGCCTCACCATAACTTCGGACATGCTTTACAGTGCTGTTCACAATATTATTCCTCGACTGCAGCTATCGTTGAGGAATGATGATAGACATATTGAACATTTCCTGTAAAGAACATCTTCTTTGCTTTGTCTTACTTTGTTATGCTAATTATTGCTATTCTGATCAGATGAAGCGCCATCTGTCGGACATTTTTTGAACGTTCGTATTTTTTGGTTGTAGTAAAACTCCATGTCATTCCAAGCATGTGTGTCAATTTGTACCTCTCTATCTACATTGTTCCGTGATTTATTCAGTTTTCAAATTTATACTGACTTTTTGATCACCCGGTACATCTTTCGAAATGATGACTAAGAGAAAATTTTGAGTTCATAAGGAGATTAACAGACGTTACTGCCACGCGTAATTCGCGAGTGGTACAGGGAAGGTAAATGGATCAGGTAGTGGTACTTACGCCACACATCGTAAGGTGGCATAGGAGTATAGATCTAGATGCAGATATTAACATTTTTATGTTTTTAATTTTTTGTCTGTTCATACTTAGCTGCTCTTCAAGTATAATACAGCCCGTTTATGTTAATTTATAGATCATTTAAAATTTTAAAATCGGGAAGCCTTAAGCACGGAATGATGCCTGCCTGTTTCCCGACCTCAGCATCTCCGATCGATGCAACGACAAGCCGTTGGCATGACGTGCTTGAGAGGCACTGTGCCTGCTAAGAAGAGACCGGACGTCCGAAAGGGCGAATCCTTTGAAACCTGTGTGGCCCTGCAGAGAGAAGCTCGCTAAGGGTTCCACGAGGGGCTTTGTGGACCGTACCCGCCATATTGTGGCGAGTGTTATTCCTCCCCGCACGGGGATCGGGCCGTGTATCCGGCCCCTGCCGGCCGCCGCAAGAACTAATATTTTGATAGGATTAGGCGCCTAAAGCAGGGCATTCTATGCCCACGAGTGGTTTGCTACCTAGCCGAGCGGGTGCGCGACGCATTCTGCGTGAGTCACAGCGCACACAACGCAGGGGTCGCGGCCGCCGCTTTCAAAATCACTCTCGCATAATGCGCCGCGTTTGGGCCTCTGGCAACACTGACTCAACACTGTTTCGCACTCTCTCTTCCGCCGGATCGTGGAAGGAGTTATGTTTACCGTAAGCCTTCCTGGCCCTCGTTGAAAAGAGTTCATCTCAATCAAGCTGACGTGCAGCTGCTGCCCGTCTGCTGGACGATGTCGCCCGAGGGTAATCACCGGGGGTGCTCAGCGCCGTCCTGTCACAGTCGCCAGCTGGGATCGATTTTGCAATAGAAAGGACGGACTCGAGTCCCCACTGTTGGAAAACAGTTTACCTCCACTCCTTAACTGAATGGTTTTGGTCCGCTCTCTGGCAACTGTGTACCATATGTTCTAAAATGCACGGATCGCAGTGTTTTGTAAATTACTCACTGCCCACACGACTGACGAGGAGAACACGGGAAGTGTCACAAGCGGATTTCCGAGAAACTTCGCTCAGTGGAAGAGCAGCCAAAATAGGCGAACGCGTTTATAGGCTTACCTATAGATACTAGACCGTTTCTGAGAAAACGGCCGTCAAAGTTGCTGTATCCTGTGAGACCTTAACTTTTCCCGGTGAACTGATTGTTCAAATAATTTACGGGTTTGCTGTATCCTGCCTGCTCATCAAATATGGGGTGTCTACGAAACCTGCTTCCTCGGATCGCTAGACACCGATTCAAGCAAGACGTATTAATGAGCTTATTACCGAAAATAAATGACAATACTTAACTTCAAGAAATACGAGGGTGAGTCAAATGAAAACCTTACATATTTTTTATTATTTATTGTGTACAAGTGGAACAAAGCTGTATCACTTTTCCACATAATCTCCCCCACGCTCAATGCAAGTCCTCCAGCGCTTGCAAAGTGCATAAATTCCTTTAGAAAAAAATTCTTTTGGTTGTCCGCACAACCACTCATGCACCGCGTGGCGTACTTCTTCATCAGAACGGAACTTCTTTCCTCCCATTCCGTCTTTGAGTGGTCCAAACATATGGAAATCACTTGGGGCAAGGTCTGGTGAGTATGGTGATTGAGGAATACACTCAAAATGTAGGTCTGTGATTGTTGGAACTGTTGTACGGACAGTGTGGGGCCTTGCATTGTCATGTTGCAAAAGGAGACCTGCTGACAGCAATCGACGTCTCTTTGATTTGATTGCAGGCCGCAGATGATTTTTAAGGAGATCTGTGTATGACGCACTGGTGACAGTGGTCCCTCTAGGCACGTAATGCGCCAAAATGACGCCTTTTTCGTCCCAAAAGAGAGTTAGCATAACCTTCCCTGTTGATGGTTCTGTTAGAAACTTCTTTGGTTTTGGTGATGAGGAATGGCGCCATTCCTTGCTCGCTCCCTTCGTTTCCGGTTGGTGGAAGTAAACCCAGGTTTCGTCCCCAGTAACGACTCTTGCAAAGAAGCCATCACCTTCTCGTTCAAAGCGCCGAAAACGTTCTTCACAAGCATCAACACGTAGTTCTCTCATTTCAGGAGTCAGCTGCCGTGGCACCCATCTTGCAGACACTTTGTGAAACTGGAGCACATCATGCACAATGTGGTGTGCTGACCCCTGCCTAATCTGTAAACATGCTGCAATGTATTCAGTGTCACTCGGCGGTTTTCCTTCACTATGGCTTCAACTGCTGCAATGTTCTGTGGAGACACAACTCGTTGTGCCTTACCTGGACGAGGAGCATCTGCCACTGAAGTCACACCATTTGCGAACTTCCTACTCCATTCGTTGGCTTGCTGCTGTGACAAACATGCATCACCGTACTGAACCTTCATTCGTCGATGAATTACAATAGGTTTCACACCTTCACTACTCAAAAACCGAATAACAGAACGCTGTGCTTCCCTGGTGCAAGTCGTAAGTGGGGCGGCCATTTTTATACTGATGTTGTTGTTGTCGTGCTCTTCAGTCCTGAGATTTGTTTGATGCAGCTCTCCATGCTACTCTATCCTGTGCAAGCTCCTTCATCTCCCAGTACCTACTGCAACCTACATCCTCCTGAATCTGCGTAGTGTATTCATCTCTTGGTCTCCCTCTACGATTTTTACCCTCCACGCTGCCCTCCAATGCTAAATTTGTGATCCCTTGATGCCTCAGCACATGTCCTACCAACCGATCCCTTCTTCTAGTCGAGTTGTGCCACAAACTTCTCTTCTCCACAATCCTATTCAATACCTCCTCATTAGTTACGTGATCTACCCACCTAATCTTCAACATTCTTCTGTAGCACCACATATCGAAAGCTTATATTCTCTTCGTATCTAAGCCATTTATCGTCCACGTTTCACTTCCATACATGGCTACACTCCATACAAATACTTTCAGAAACGACTTCCTGGCACTTAAATCAATACTCGATGTTAACAAATTTCTCTTCTTCAGAAACGCTTTCCTTGCCGTTGCCAGTCTACATTTTATATCCTCTCTACTTCGACCATCATCAGTTATTTTGCTCCCCAAATAGCAAAACTCCTTTACTACTTTAAGTGTCTCATTTCCTAATCTAATACCCTCAGCATCACCCGACTTAATTCGACTACATTCCATTATCCTCGTTTTGCTTTTGTTGATGTTCATGTTATATCCTCCCTTCAAGACACCATCCATTCCGTTCAACTGCTCTTCCAAGTCCTTTGCTGTCTCTGATAGAATTACAATGTCATCGGCGAACCTCAAAGTTTTTATTTCTTCTCCCTGGATTTTAATACCTAATCCAAATTTTTCTTTTGTTTCCTTTACTGCTTGCTCAATATACAGATTGAATAACATCGGGGAGAGGCTACAACCCTGTCTCACTCCCTTCCCAACCACTGCTTCCCTTTCGTGCCCCTCGACTCTTGTAACTGCCATCTGGTTTCTGTACAAATTGTAAATAGCGTTTCGCTCCCTGTATTTTACCCCTGCCACCTTCAGAATTTGAAAGAGAGTATTCCAGTCAACATTGTCAAAAGCTTTCTCTAAGTCTACAAATGCTAGAAATGTAGGTTTGCCTTTCTTCTAAGTCCTAGGGTCAGTACTGCCTCACGTGTTCCAACATTTCTACGGAATCCAAACTGATCTTCCCCGAGGTCGGCTTCTACCAGTTTTTGCATTCGTCTGTAAAGAATTCGCGTTAGTATTTTGCAGCTGTGACTTATTAAACTGATTGTTCGGTAATTTTCACATCTGTCAACACCTGCTTTCTTTGGGATTGGAATTATTATATTCTTCTTGAAGTCTGAGGGTATTTCGCCTGTCTCATACATCTTGCTCACCAGATGGTAGAGTTTTGTCAGGACTGGCTTTCCCAAGGCTGTCAGTACTTTTAAAGGAATGCTGTCTACTCCCGGGGCCTTGTTTCGACTCTGGTCTGTCAGTACTCTGTCAAACTCTTCACTCAGTATCGTATCTCCCATATCATCTTCATCTACATCCTCTTCCATTTCCATAATATTGTCCTCAAGTACATCGCCCTTGTATAGGCCATCTATATACTCGTTCCACCTTTCTGCTTTCCCCTCTTTGCTTAGAACTGGGTTTCCATCTGAGCTCTTGATATTCATACAAGTGGCTCTCTTTTCTCCAAAGGTCTCTTTAATTTTCCTGTAGGCTGTATCTATCTTACCCCTAGTGAGATACGCCTCTAGCCATGCCTGCTTAGCCATTTTGCACTTCCTGTCGATCCCATTTTTGAGACGTTTGTATTCCTTTTTCCCTGCTTCATTTACTGCATTTTTATATTTTCTCCTTTCATCAATGAAATTCAATATTTCTTCTGTTACCCAAGGATTTCTATTAGCCCTCGTCTAGTTACTTACTTGATCCTCTGCTGCCTTCACTACTTCATCCCTCAGAACTACCCATTCGTCTTCTACTGTATTTCTTTCCCCCATTCCTGTGAATTGTACCCTTATGCTGTCCCTGAAACTCTGTACAATCTCTGGTTTACTCAGTTTATCCAGGTCCCATCTCTTTAAATTCCCACATTTTTGCAATTTCTTCAGTTTTAATCTACAG
The DNA here is from genome assembly GCF_023864275.1 of Schistocerca cancellata. Taxonomy (NCBI): domain Eukaryota; kingdom Metazoa; phylum Arthropoda; class Insecta; order Orthoptera; family Acrididae; genus Schistocerca; species Schistocerca cancellata. The sequence goes on from NC_064632.1 coordinate 112,230,298, forward strand.
TTTATAACCAATAGATTGTGGTCAGAGTCCACATCTGCCCCTGGAAATGTCCTACAATTTAAAACATGGTTCCTAAATCTCTGTCTTACCATTATACAGGGTGTTACAAAAAGGTACGGCCAAACTTTCAGGAAACATTCCTCACACACAAAGAAAGAAAATATGTTAAGTGGACATGTGTCCGGAAACGCTTACTTTCCATGTTAGAGCTCATTTAATTACTTCTCTTCAAATCACATTAATCATGGAATGGGAACACACAGCAACAGAACGTACCAGCGTGACTTCAAACACTTTGTTACTGGAAATGTTCAAAATGTCCTCCGTTAGATAGGATACATGCATCCACCCTCCGTCGCATGGAATCCCTGATGCACTGATGCAGCCCTGGAGATTGGCGTATTGTATCACAGCCGTCCACAATACGAGCACGAAGAGTCTCTACATTTGGTAACGGGGTTGCGTAGACAAGAGCTTTCAAATGCCCCCATAAATGAAAGTCAAGAGGGTTGAGGTCAGGAGAGCGTGGAGGCCATGGAATTGGTCCGCCTCTACCAATCCATTGGTCACCGAATCTCTTATTGAGAAGCCTGCGAACACTTCGACTGAAATGTGCAGGAGTTCCATCGTTCATGAACCACATGTTGTGTCGTACTTGTAAAGGCACATGTTCTAGAAGCACAGGTAGAGTATCCCGTATGAAATCATGGCGGTGAATCGAGAAAGTACAGTACATACTGACGAAACTAAAATGAGCTCTAACATGGAAATTAAGCGTTTCCTGACACATGTCCACATAACATATTTTCTTTATTTGTGTGTGAGGAATGTTTCCTGAAATTTTGGCCGTACCTTTTTGTAACACCCTGTATAATCTATCTGATACCTTTTAGTATCTCCAGGATTCTTCCATATATACAACCTTCTTTTATGATTCTTGAACCAAGTGTTAGCCATGATTAAGTTATGCTCTGCTTCTACCAGACGGCTTCCTCTTTCATTTCTTAGCCCCAGTCTATATTCACCTACTATGTTTCCTTCTCTCCCTTATCCTACTGTCGAATTCCAGTCACCCATGACTATTAAATTTTCGTCTCCCTTCACTACCTGAATAATTTCTTTTATCTCATCATACATTTCTTCAATTTCTTCGTCATCTGCAGATCTAGTTGGCATACAAACTTGTACTACTGTAGTAGGCATGGGCTTCGTGTCTATTTTGGGCACTATAAGACGTTCACTTTGGTGTTTGTAGTAGCTTACCCGCACTCCTATCTTTTTATTCATTAGTAAACCTACTCCTGCATGACCCCTATTTGATATTGATACTGCGACGGCATGTGTGCATCTGCACTATGCTGCCACCTACAGACCATTCTGCACGCTGTTTGTAGCACGCTTACCAACTTACAGGATAAGGCGCGAATTTTATATTTGTTATTACAAATTTAAGGTTTTCATTTGACTCACCCTCGTACATAGATGTGTCGCAAGCAAAGGGCGACATGCAATATAATCAGTGTCTTTCAGTATAACTGTTCCAATACAAGCGAAGCAATACAGTGGATGCTTCTATCTGGGTCGCTGGTCGCTGGTCTTGATGCTTTTGTAGAACTCGTAGAACTCTGCGCGGCCAGGCCGCATGGCGCTTACGTCCTCTTCATGTAGAGGGCTCTGCTGTGGCGTTGTCGTCCTGAAGAGGGGCCGGTCATCGTGCAACTGACTGACGTCGTCTCGCAGACGTCTCTGCTCTTACGTTCCCGCCTGGCGTGCCGGCGCTTAACCTTATCTCCGAACAAAAGTTTTCGACGTATTTTAGACCCTTTTTAGAGCACTCTCACTCACTTGAACTGGCGTCACTGCAGCGTATAAACCACCACTGATTTTGCTACGTCAACTTTTGTTTCTGTTGTCCCACTAGAACAGCCTTCCTGATGCAGGGCTACAATTACAGCACATTTTTAAATTATCTCTTCCTTGTATCCCATTGTGAGGGAATATGGTATGCACCCAATCACCACTGCTTGATGCATACAACGTACTGTAAACTAATGCGAACCGATTTGCTACACGGATAGCTGAAGGAACGAGAACTATCTGAACAGAATCGTCTTAGGCTAAGGAACGTCGTTGTTTTTGTGGGTACTCATCAGCGCCCCTCTATTTTTTTTCTTTATTGTGATTTTTATCACCTTACACAAGGCGGGCTGTCAGCAGCTGAGTACGCCGCTCTTCAGCCTTGAGGTTTACAATAAGTAATACATAGAGGGGACACAGAGAATACAATCAAAACAGCGGGCAAAACAATGTAGACACTAAAAAACAAAAAACACGGAGCCGTTCACGCTGGACGAGAAAACATCACTGACACTAGTTGACACGGCGCACAAAACGTTGTAAGTAGGCTGTTTAGGTTTTCTTATTGGCAACGTTACGTAGCGCTCTGTATGAATACCACTGGCTGTGCTGTGTGCAGTCTGTGGCTAGTTTGCATTGTTGTCTGCCATTGTAGTGTTGGGCAGCTGGATGTGAACAGCGCGTAGCGTTGCGCAGTTGGATGTGAGCCGCCAGCAGTGGTGGATGTGGGGAGAGAGATGGCGGAGTTTTGAAATTTGCAATACTGGATATCATGAACTGCTATATACATTATGACTTTTGAACACTATTGAGGTAAATACATTGTTTGTTCTCTATTAAAATCTTTCATTTGCTAACTATGCCTATCAGTAGTTAGTGCCTTCCGTAGTTTGAATCTTTTATTTAGATGGCAGTAGTGGCGCTCGCTGTATTGCAGTAGTTCGAGTAACGAAGATTTTTGGTGAGGTAAGTGATTTGTGAAACGTATAGGTTAATGTTAGTCAGGGCCATTCTTTTGTAGGGATTTTTGAAAGTCAGATTGCGTTGCGCTAAAAATATTGTGTGTCACTTTAGTGAATGTTTGAGTACGTTCAGTTTTGCTCAGCTGTTTGAAAAGCAAATAGTGTAAGAGGTTTATCAGCACAGTAATTCAGAAATTGTTCTAAGGGGACGTTTCAACATGGATGACGGCGACGGTACACGTGAACAGTGGCGGCGTGACGGCGAACATACACTAAACACAAACGAAGGCACACACACGAGACACTGATGGCAATGACCTCCGGCGCGCGAATGTTCACTGTGCGTGTGCGAGTCTGGGGACCTGCCAAGAGAGGAGGAGGAGGAGGAAGGGGAGTGGGAGAGCGAGAGGGGAGAGCAGAGATGCCACGGGCAGGGGAGATAGGGGGAGGGAGGAAGGGGGAGGGGAAGTCCGCGGGAAGAGGGGTGGAGGGAGGGGATGGGGGAAAAGGAAAGAGAAGGGAAGAGAAGGGAGGGAGGGTGCCTAAAGGAAAGGACACCAGAAGTGGGGGGTGGGGCAGGGTCAAAGTTGATAGGAGGGGTAGATGGAGGGGAGGAGGACATCATCAGGGAGGGGGAGCTGGTGGAAGCCACCTTGGGAGAGGGTAAGGAGGGTTGAGAGATGGAGACCGGGTGGGACGTGGGAGTACAGGCGCGGCAGTGGGCGGGGGTGGGAGAGGATCGGGGAGACTAGCGGGTGAGGAGGATCGAGTTTACGGGAGGTCGCCCCTCTATGGGAACAATCAGTCAAATACATAACTAAGGCGCTTAGTCTTTACGAGTCCTTGTTTTATTATCGGAAAGGGGATATGATAGGATATTCAAAACGAAATCATTTTAACCACAAATCCATAGCTGCGATAAGTGATCGAAAACTTCTGACCGGTAGAGTATTCCTGTGTTTGTATATCGAATTTGTGAGTGTAATGTACAGTTGCATACGATACCATATGCCAAAGTGCCAATTGAGCTTGAAGTGGACCTGTAGCAGTAATTTTTGAATAGAAAATGAAGTAGTTCATTGTATGTCACATTAAGGTTTATGTTCGGGTACCTGAATGTCAAGGTAGCACTAATGTGTGCTGTAACATCAGCAGATGGCTCTGCAACGTGTCACTGTGACGTGTCATAAAGGGTGCTCGTCACGGCTGGCAAGTTTTCAATTGGACGTAGCTCCGCGATTTTGTACCTAGAATCACTCGCATGATGCTGTGTAAGTCTCCATATACCAGCGATTTTTTCTAAAAAATAAGGCAGCGCACCACAGACACTCGTGAATGTGGACCAATTGGCACCCGGGATCATATCTTCTGGGAATGTGCCATTAGGCACAAATAGTGAGTATTTTGACGAATACAGGGATTAGCGACCAAAAGACAGTTGCTGCTAGGCTGGATACCGTAACACCTACGCACAGTATATGTATTTAAAAAAAGCTGATATAAATGCTATTAACGCCTTTTTAAGAGACAGTCTTCACTCCTTCCGATCTGTTCATCTAAGTGTAGAAAAGTTATGGAATGTTTTCAAAGAGATAGTATCGACAACAATTGAGAGATATATACCACATAAATTAATAAGTGATGGTACTGATCCCCCATGGTACACGAAACGGGTCAGATCGCTGTTGCAGAAGCAACGAAAAAAGCATGCCAAATTTAAAAGCACGCAAAATCCCCAAGATTGGCAAAATGTTACAGAAGTTCGAAATATGGCGCGTACTTCAATGCGAGATGCTTTTAATAATTTCCACAACGAAACTCTGTCTCGGAATCTGGCAGAAAACCCAATGAGATTCTGGTCGTACATAAAGCACACCAGTGGCAAGACGCAATCAATATCTTCGCACTTCACAGCGCAATAACACCGGTGGAGTCATTGATGACAGTGCCACTAAAGCAGAGTTATTAAACACGGTTTTCCGAAAATCGTTCACCAAGGAAGACGAAGTATATATTCCTGAATTCCAATCAAGAACAACTGCCAAGATGAGAAACATAGAACTCCATATTTAGCAGTTATATACAACTACTCGCTCACAGAAAGATCTGTACCTTGTAACCTCCCCGCAAAAAAGTTGAAAGTCAACTTAATAAGAAATGAATAAAATCTCAGTGACAATGAAAACTCAAATAGACCAAAATGTCGATCTTTAGGCCCTGATTAAACTCAAATTCTTACCTCAGTAATACTGCATCTGCTCTTATTTTTCGCCATAGCTTGGAGGAAATGCATCGCAAATATATTTTTTTTGAATTTAAGGGAAACTTTTCTTTAAGGAAATGCAAGAAAAATATTATTTAAAAAAAGGGATTCTTTGTTAAAAATGGTTGGTTTCAAAACGAAATTATTATTGGGGCGATTGTTGAACAAATTAATTACAGTTAATTTACATTACATTATCAGATGTGCGCAAAGCTGCTTCATTACCTTATTTAATAAATATACCTCGTCCTGAATCTTGACCAGAGGCCATGTCCACGCCCGCCGACTCCTCACACACAACAGCTAACTCGCAAACTGTACTACCGACTCCCTACATGCAACTGAACTGTACTCTCGCGCGCTATTACTCTCTCGCAACTGAGCTGACTACATGCTCTCTGGTCAGAGATTCTGTGGCTAAACGTACGCGTTTCATAACCCTCCACTGGGGGGGGGGGGGCAAAAATTTGGCAGCTATGGTGAGTCATTTGGACTTGCCGAGCGCGGCAAAATTTTTTCTTAACTAATTAACTTTTCAATTACAAAGAATATACAGATATAGAACAGGAGATAAATACGGTGCACATGCACCGAGTACAAAATATATCAGACAAAGGCAAAAAATATATACAATGAGTACAAAACATATTACATAAGTGCATACGCACTGAAAAACTCTTACAAAATATATCAGACCAAGGCAAAAAATATATACAATGAGTACAGAACATATGACATAAGTGTACACGTACCGTAGTTTGGAACATATTAGCAAACGAGGAAATATATATACAATGAGTACAAATGACATAAGTGCATACGCACTGAAGTATTGAACATATCAGGAAATCACAAAGTGTATACAGAATGAGTAAAATGGTTCAAATGGCTCTGAGCACTATGGGACTCAACTGCTGTGGTCATAAGTCCCCTAGAACTTAGAACTACTTAAACCTAACTAACCTAAGGACAGCACACAACACCCAGCCATCACGAGGCAGAGAAAATCCCTGACCCCGCCGGGAATCGAACCCGGGAACCCGGGCGTGGGAAGCGAGAACGCTACCGCACGACCACGAGATGCGGGCAAGAATGAGTACAAATTGAAAAATGAGAAAAGTGCACATGCACTGAAGTTCAGTAGAAAACATATTAACTCATGACACAAGTGCACATGCACTGAAAAATTCTTCAAAATTTTCACAACAAATCTCATTGACAAATGACATAGGTGCACATGTACGGTAGTTTAGAACATATCAGAAAACCACAAAATATATACGTAATGAGTACAAATGTCATAAAGTGCACACGCACTGAAAAACTCTCTAATATTTTTTTACGACAAATAAACCTAATGATTACAAATCACATTGACAAATGACAAAAGTGCACACGCACTGTAGTACTCTCTAGTGTTTTTCTACAACAAACAAACAAATCAAGGAGTGGAATAAAGTGCACATGCACTATAGAAGTCTTTAGTAATTTCAGGATAACTGATCTCATTAACAAAAGAAAAGAAGTGCACACGCACTGTATATGACTTTTTCATTTTACAATAATTAGGGAAGGAATACGAAGGATTGCGTCATGGTTGTAGCACTTAGGTTGCACGCAGCTGCACTGAAAGTCCATATCTTTCCACAGAAATACAACACCAAGTGAGACAATTTGCAGTTCTTTCCCCAGAAGTATTTATCAGCGTATCCAAGACACTGAAATGTCGTAGTAATATTCCCAGTTATCATTTTAGCAGTACATCAGGTACACCAAACAGTGAGACCATAATAACGTCTCCATCGCTCACGGTGGTGGACAGCATGTCGTGTCAACACCACGCTCTTACAAAGCACATCAACGTAGAATTAGTGCAAAAACCAAATATAGTGCTCCATGATCATGAGGATAGGCAGGACAAATGGATATTACAGTAATTCAGGATAGTTAGCTCAGAAGGTGAAGGACATTAAGTCACATACAGGTCGTCATTAGTAATTAAATTAGTAGTTTGCGGCATTCATAGCCCAGTTATTGAACATTTCTGTACCACGTATATAGTATTACAGAAAAATGTTCATTAATTGATTTACAGACAAGAGTGGCAATCAATGGCCGGTTACAAACCAACAGAAGTCATTATTCAAAACAAGAGCTAATGAGTGTAGCATCAAGCTACTAGTATTCATATATATAGCACAAAAGTGACATAATACAAATTTAAAATATAAGAAACTGTGGCATTCATTGGCCAGCAAGTATTGAATATTACAAAACACTTTTCCTCATTCAAATGACATATTTAAAAATAATTATTGGCACTCAGTGGCCAGTTAGAAAACATCAAAAATCATCATTGAAAATAGGAGCTAATCAATGGTATAGTATTAACATAATACATTTAGTTACACTAATTATTGGCACTCAGTGGCCAGTTAGAAAACATCAAAAATCATCATTGAAAATAGGAGCTAATCAATGGTATAGTATTAACATAATACATTTAGTTACACTAATTATTGGCACTCAGTGGCCAGTAAGTATTGAATAGTACAAAACATTTTTAATTACTCAGTATTATCATGAGAAGTCATCATTGAAAACAGGAGCTAGTGAATGGCATAGTATTAACACTAATTATTGGCACTCATTGGCCAGCAAGTATTGAATAGTACAAAACATTTTTAATTATTCAGTATTATTCAGAACTCTCTTAAATGGGTAGCATTATTTGGAGCTGGTACTACATTTTTTTTTGTTAGCAATGCATTGCTTTGGGTAATTATAAGGGAAAGCAAGAAGAGAAAAAGAAAAAAAATGCTTCTAGGTTGTTCCTGTAAATGAAAAATGTGTAACGTCATTCGTCATGAGTCAGCTGCAGCAAAGTTATGAAACAAATAGAGTATATGTGATCACATTCATGAATGACAGACACAAATGGGTAAAAAAAAAGTAAGTGCTAGTACAGGTATAATAAGTAACAGGTTTAGTAAGTATCATGAAAAGCTTCTGCTGGAAAAAATACAAAATGGATTATTGAGCTGAAAGAAGAAACGCATACTATGTTGAAAAGTAGTGAACTTCGAATTAACAGGTAGTGAAATGTGTATAAAAAATATGTTGCATAGCTGTCCTTTCCAAAACCTTCAGTCATCCTACTATGCAATATAACACCTGCTGTCAAAGAAAACTGCAACAAATACTTAAATAACTACAAATACATAAACTTCAACATCATCCTCATCTGTAAAGAAAAAAGACTTCATTACCCATCACTTCATTATCCATAACTCCATCATTATCATCACCTGTAAAGAAAAACTTCATTATTCATAGTAGCATATTCTCCATCATTATTCATCATCACTCATTATCATCTACAAAAAAAAATCACTTCATTATTCATTATACAATTATTTCTTATTTCTATCATATTTCATCACTAAAACTAAGATGTGTAGTTCTGTCTGACAGCCCGCATCAATCGCCTCGTATTCTGAAAGAAAAAATTAGTTAAGACTGCTATTCTGCGATGTGTATAGTATATTCTTGTTAATGCTTGTTAATTATGATCCATTTACTCTTCCTCATAAAGTTTTTGCATCTTCTTTCGTTTATTCCGTAGGTGAAATTCCCATTTCTGTTTAATTTATTTCCTTTACACGTTATTTCTTTCTTATTTAAAAAATATACCTCGTCCTGAATCTTGACCAGAGGCCATGTCCACGCCCGCCGACTCCTCACACACAACAGCTAACTCGCAAATTGTACTACTGGCTCCCTACATGCAACTGAACTGTACTCTCGCGCGCTATTACTCTCTCGCAACTGAGCTGACTACATGCTCTCTGGTCAGAGATTATGTGGCTAAACGTACGCGTTTCAACCTAAAGACTGGAAAATTGCTCAAGTCACATCAATACCCAAAAAGGGAAGTAGGAGTAATCCGCTGAATTACAGGCCTATATCACTAACGTCGATTTTCAGTAGGGTTTTGGAACATATACAGTATTCGAACATTATGAAGTACCTCGAAGAAAACAATTTATTGACACATAGTCGGCACGGTTTCAGAAAATATCGTTCTTGTGAAACACAACTAGCTCTTTATACTCATGAAGTAATAAGTGCTATCGACGGGGGATGTCAAATTGATTCCATATTTTTAGATTTCCAGAAGGCTTTCGACACCATTCCTCACAGGCTTCTAACCAAACTGCGTGCCTACGGAGTATCGCCTCAGTTGTGCGACTAGATTCGTGCTTTTCTGTCAGAAAGGTCACAGTTCGTTGTAATAGACGTAAAGTCTTCGAGTAAAAGAGAAGTAATATCCGGCGTTCCCCAAGGAAGTATTATAGGCCCTCTATTGTTTCTGATCTGCATTAACAACATAGGAGACAATCTGAGTAGCCGTCTTAGATTGTTTGCAGATAATGCTGTCATTTATCGTCTTGTAAAGTCATCAGATGATCAAAACGACTTGCAAAATGATTTAGATAAGATATCTGTATTGTGCGAAAAGTGGCAGTTGACCCTGAATAAAGAAAAGTGAGAAGTCATTCACATGAGTACTAAAAGAAATCAGCTTAATTTCGATTACGCGATGAGTCACACAAATCTGAAGGCTGTAAATTCAACTAAATACTTACGGATTATAATTACAAATAACCTAAATTGGAACGATCACATAGATAATGTCGTGGGTAGAGTAAACCAAAGACTGCGATTCATTGGCAGAACACTTAGAAGGTGCAACAGGTCTACTTTAGAGACTGCTTACATCACGCTTGTCCGCCCTTTTCTGGAGTACTGCTGTTGCGGTGTGGGATCCGCATCAGTTGGGACTGACGGATAACATCGAAAAAGTACAAAGAAGGGCAGCTCGTTTTGTTTTATAGCGAAATAGGGGAGATAGTGTCACAGACATGATACTTGAATTGGAGTGGCAATCATTAAAACAAAGGCGTTTTTCGTTGCTACGGGATCTCCTCATGAAATTTCAATCATCAGTTTTCTCCTCCGATTGCGAAAACATTCTGTTGGCACCCACCTAAATGGGCGAAATGATCATCAAGATAAAATAAGAGAAATCAGGGCTCGCACAGAAAAATTTAAGAGCTTGTTTTTCCCGCGTGCCGTTCGTGAGTGGAACGGTAGAGATACAGCTTGAAGGTGGTTCATTGAACCCTCTGCCAGGCACTTTATTGTGAATAGCAAAGTAATCACGTAGATGTAGATGTAGATAGCCCAGGACAGGAATACATTTGGAAATGCGACAATATATAATATAATAAGGAATGAGGATTTGTAACACAATCTGAACTTCCTGACAGCTAAAATATCACCTTATGAACTGCAAGTCTACACGGCTGAGAGACAACCGAGAAGAGACCATACATCATGGCAACGAGAAGCACCGTGGCAGAGTATCCAACTACAACAACTTTCTGGAGGCATTGAGGTTACGAGCCCTGGGGATGTCCGGGGAGAATTTCCTGGACCCTGACCACCATCTCCTAGTCTCTACACACTGTTGCCATAGTGGTGCAGCACATGTGAATCCAGAGTTGCATAATCTACACAAACGAGAAATCCAGCTTGCTTCTTATAGCAAGTACAGTAGTGTAGTGTCAAGTAGTGTAATGCTGTGCAGTTTAATGTTATATAGTAGTGTAGTTGAGAATTATAAATTACAAAATCTGGGATCACCAATGCCTAATAGTGTAACAGACCAATAGCGTGTGGTATCTGGATACCGGATGAACAGATATCTGTGCACCAGATGGCCGAATGGCAGTTTGTAGACCTTTTTTTTTCCTTTTTATGTAGACGTTCTAAGCAGATATTTTTCCCCTTCCAACAGCATAATGCTTAGTTACTATTAACAGATTTGAAAATACGTTGAAATATTATGTGCTATATTCATGCCAAATTATGCGCAACATTCAATCTGATCTTTTATACAGGGTGAAAAGTATTTAAATCGACAAACTCTGGGAGGTTGTATGGGACATCAAAACAAATATTTTCCTTAATGTCATTTTTTCCTATGAGGATTATTTAAATCGGTGCAGGCCGTATTACGCTCTTCAGTTGTTGGAGGGCGTATTACCCTCTTCGATTGTGGGCAACTGCTGTCCACCAGTGTAGTAGTGCGTTGTCTCTGTTTACTAATGGAACGTTACACCTGGAGTGAATACACTGATATGGTTGGTGCGTACTACGTAGCGCACCACAACGGACGAGCTGCACAACAATATCCTAATCGCCGTATCCCGCATCAGACGATCTTTGCTGCTGTGTACCAACGTCTGCGTGAGACCGGGCCATTTTAGCAGTTTACCTGGACAGGGACGCCGTCGCACGGTAGGAACGCTGCAGTTTGAGGAAGCTGTCCTGCAGCATGTGGAGCGGGATCCTTCAAGCAGCACTCGTGCAACTGCACGTAACATGGGGACGAATCAGGCGAATGTAAGAACTGTCCTTCGAGAGCAATTGTTACGTCAATTTCACTTACAGCGTGTCCACAACCTGGAACCAGTTGATTATCCACCCAGAGCACCGTTTTCGTAGTGGTGCCTGGAACAGTGTGAAATACATCCTACATTTCCATCCTCTGTGTTGTTTACCGATTAAGCAACGTTCGGGCGTGCACAGTTCGCGTGTTTGGATTGAGGATAACCCACATGCCACAGTTACTAACGCTCTTCAAGTGCGGTTCTTCGTTAATGTGTGGGTCTGTGTGGTTGGGGACTGTTTAATTGGGCCGTATCTGCTCCCTAGGCTATTAAATGGCAGGCACTATTACAGTTTTCTCGCCACGTCATTGCCAGGATTGCTGGAAGACAACGCATGTGGTTCCAACATGACGGGACGTCGGCACATTTCAGTCGTCGCGTGCGTAGATTCCTGGACCGACGGTTCCCAGAAACGTGGATTGGCAGAGGTGGTCCTGTCCCATGGCCTGCTCGATACCCAATTATGTCCCACTGGACTTTTTTGTGTGAGGAGAGATACGCAACCTTGTTTACGCAACTCCTGTTGCATCAGAAGAGGATCTCGTTGCCCGGATAGTATCAGCAGCAGGAACAATTCAGGATACTCCTGGAGGTTTTGCCCGCGTCGGCCAGGACATGATCCGACGGTGTAACCTTTGTTTACGTGCAAATGGAGGCATTTTATGTAATTGAAATTGGGTTGTGTTAATGTGTTGTCTCCTGGTCATAAAAAAGTGTAAAAGTGTTTGTTGGTTTAATTAATTTGCCGCCAGAGAAATCTTCCTCTGCCGGTTTAAATACTCCTCATAGGTAAAAATGACATTAGGGAAAAATATTTGTTTTGATGTCCCCTACAGCCTCCCTGAGTTTGTCGGTTTAAATACGTTTCACCCTGTATAGATAACAGACAACAAAATAGCTAATAAATTTATAAAAATAAATAAGTAATGTAAGCGTTGTTGTTTAATTACAGGCTACATGCAGCGTGTCAATGTAATAAAGTTTTCAAAGTGCATGAATGATTATTTTAAATAAACATATCATGCCTGCTCTGCTCTTGAAGCACACGACTCGAATTGCTCGCATGAAGTGGATTGTAGCAAATTACTCTGCCAGGTCATGTAGTCTTTTTAATATTTTATACCTTTTTTTGTTTTCTACTTCCATTTTTGCTTTTAGTGGTCTATATTACTTAGTAATATACATGGCATATGACCATATGGCGGGAGATTAGGGTAACGTGAGTACAACGTGACTGTATTAGGGTGGTGCATAAGTTCGTAGCGTTTTTGTTTTGCATGTTAGCATTCTGGTTGCCGGCCGCGGTGGTCTAGCGGTTCTGGCGCTGCAGTCCGGAACCGCGGGACTGCTACGGTCGCAGGTTCGAATCCTGCCTCGGGCATGGGTGTGTGTGATGCCCTTAGGTTAGTTAGGTTTAAGTAGTTCTAAGTTCTAGGGGACTTATGACCTAAGATGTTGAGTCCCATAGTGCTCAGAGCCATAGCATTCTGGTTGATATGGATTTATTCATCGATTGTTATTTTTTATTTGGAGTTCAATGTTTCTATTTGAGTTCATCTATTGCCATTTTGCCATTTTGTCATTTGGAGATAGGGACTGCAGCTATGGACGCTGGAAAATGGAGTGTGAAGTGGAGAAATCGGAATATTTCCAATATATTCTTCTGTTTGAGAGGGAGGGTGCCAGAAACATTTCCATCGTGTAATGGGGTAACGCTACTGAACAGAGCTAGGCCAGAATATGATTTTCTCGTTTCGAGGAGGATCGTTTAGACATTAGTGACTGTCCGCGTTCAGGAAGACCTTCGGGGTTTGATGAAGCTCGTTCAAACACATTAATCCACAATGATCCACGTCAGTATATTCGAGAACTGGCAAATGTATGGAACTGTGATCATTCCATCGTCGTGCGACCTTTGTATACAATGGGGAAGGTTCAAAACACGGGTGTATGGTACGCATCTCTAAGCCGAAATCACAAAAATCAGCGAGTGACCGTATTTGCATCTCTGCTTGGTCTTCATCAATTGCCTCGTGAACAACATCGACCATTCTTATGATGTATCGTTACTAACGACGAGAATTGGTGTTTTCATGCTAATGTTAGCGGCCCGTCACGAATTCCTCTCCTGTTCTAGCTTTTTCATCTCAGAGTGGCGCCTGCAACCTACATCCTCAATTATTTGCTGCCTTCCCTTACAGTTTTTACCCTCTACAGCTTCCTCTAGTATACCAAATGTCCTATCATCCTGTCCCTTCTTCTTGGCAGTGTTTTTTCACACATTCCTTTCCTTGCCTGTTCTATGGGGAACCTCTGCACTCCTTACCTTATCAGTCCACCTAATTTTAAACATACATTTGTAGCACCACATATCAAACGCTTCTATTCTCTTCTGTTCCGGTTTTCGCACAGTCCATGTTTCACTGTATATATATATATATATATATATATATATATATATATATATATATATATATATATATTCTCAGAAATTTTTGTGCAAATTAAGGCCTATGTTGATACCACTAGACTTCACTTGTCCAGGAGTGCCCTTTCTGCCAGTGCTAGTCCACTTTCTATAACCTCTTTGCTCCGCCCGTCATGGATTGTTTAGCTGCCTAGCTAGCAGAATTCCTTAACTTCATCTACTTCGTGATCACCAGTACGGATGTTAAGTTTCTCGCTGTTCTCCTTTCTGCTACTTCTCATTTCTTTCGTTTTTCTTCGATTTACACTCAATCCATATTCTGTATTCGCTAGACTGTTCATTTCATTCAGCAGATCATGTAATTCTTCTTCGCTTTCACTCAGGATAACAATGTCATCAGCGAATCGTGTCGTTGATATCCTTTCACCTTCAATTTTAATTCCACTCCTGAAACTTTCCATCATTGCTTCTTCGATGTACAAATTGAACACTAGGGGCGAAAGATTATATCCCTGTCTTACACTCTTTCTAGTCCGAGCACTTCGTTCTTCATGGCTCGCTCTTACTGTTCCCTCTTGGTTCTTGTACATATTATATGCAAGCTGGGCTACTAGCCTTCTCTCAGGGAGTTGATATAAGATTGTGTGGTAGTTGGAATAAAAGGATAAACTTTAAAATATAAGTTATAAAAAATTACTGAAAACTTATTCTATGCGCCGGCCGGTGTGGCCGAGCGGTTGTAGGCGCTACAGTCTGAAACCGCGCGACCACTGCGGTCGCAGGTTCGAATCCTGCCTCGGGCATGGATGTGTGTGATGTCCCTAGGTTAGTTAGGTTTAAGTAGTTCTAAGTTCTAGAGGACTGATGACCTTAGAAGTTAAGTCCCATAGTGCTCAGAGCCATTTGAACCATTTGAACTTATTTTATTTACAATATTTGTTAAAGTATATGAGGTAAATACTTTATTGAAAATACGCAATTTACAACACTTGTTCACAAACAACGATTTTCATTTTGTTATCCAGGGTTTATATGCACAAATTTTTCGAATTTCCTACTCGAGAGCAAGCGACACATAGTTAACCTTGAGATAAGCAGGGGTCTTTGAGGTTGATGCCACAGTATTTTAAAGTTTGTCCTTGCGCTTTGTTAATTGTAAAACTGTAGGCTAATCTGATTGGAAATTGCAGTCTTTTAAATTGGAATGGTAGTTCATTAGAGATGAGTGGTATTCCGGGGATAAATAGTGTGTGTCCTTTATAGTTTCCAGTCATAAGTTCGGCTGCGATGATGTTATTCGATAGCTGTTTTACGATCATCCTTGTTCCGTTGAATAGTTTTGGTGAGTTCAGATTTGTGAGTAGTATGATCGGAGTTAAAATTTTAAGTCGAAGGCCCTGTAATGCCATTCCTGGTACTTGCAAAAAATTTAGAAGTTCTCTGGGGAAGTTCACACTTTCTTCAACGTTTACCATAGTGTCGATTGATTTGTATTTTCTTCTTCACCAGGATTTTTTTTTCGAATACTAAAGTTGATATCGTCGACAATATTAATTTAATTGCCAAGATTGCCCTTTCAAATAGCCAGTCCGGATTCGTATAGTTGTGATCAATGTTTAGGTACATTTGGTCGACGAGATCGTTTTCAGCAGTGGCTATGTTGCAGAAATCTGTTGAGTTTAATGGGGCCAGTCGTCTGGTCAGTAGGATATGTGCCTTCGCCTGTTTGTAAAAGTTGATAAGCAAAAGGTGCTGTTGTTTCGTCTTTCGATAGTTAACTCTCATGTTTTTTTTTGTCGCAGTATTTGTATGTGTAGCCAGACATGTGATTTAAGCATGCATTGATCTCGTCTGCTGACGCTGACG
Organism: Schistocerca cancellata; assembly: GCF_023864275.1. Lineage (NCBI taxonomy): Eukaryota > Metazoa > Arthropoda > Insecta > Orthoptera > Acrididae > Schistocerca > Schistocerca cancellata. Next base: position 112,246,192 of record NC_064632.1, read on the forward strand.
TGTGGAAGAGCAGGGTTCCTCCCAGCACTGTGCGTGGATTAGAGTGATTTTTTTGTGACACTGTGTCCCAGAAGATAATTTTAGCTTGCTTTAGAAGTTCACCCTGTCCAGATGCTCTTCAGATTTTACATTTCGGGAATTGTTCTTCGAGTATATTCAACAGCAGTTGTAAACCCGAATGGGCAGTTCGCATGATGCCAATGCAGTTGCGACGTGTTGTTTAGCCAGCAATAGATTTTATTAGAAATGTTTTCCCGGTGCCACTAATTGCGTTCAAGTAAATAATTCGGCCAGTGTTGTTGTCGATTCGGTCCATGATAATATTGTAAATTTCCTTTTGATTTTCATTGAGGTGTGTTTGTTGTGAGCAATGTACTGAAATAGTTCGCTGATGTAGCTTTTTTCCCTTTTTAATTTCGAAGTTCAGCACACTGATAGCATCTTTTCCTGGTGCTTGCATCCGAAGTTGCACTAAGGTTTGCTTGTTTATTGGTAAACATTTACCTTCTAGACGAATGAGTATTTCATTGAGGAGGTTGTCGTTCAATTCGATGGTCAGTTCAGGATGAGCTTGTCGGATCTGGTACAGTATGTCATCACTCATACACTCCTTGAAGCAGCTGTTCTGGATTCGATGGGTTGTTAAAATTATGGCGAATAAGTCTCCCAGTTGTTCAGCTGAGGCTGTGAGTGAGGCTTATTGTATTTGTATTATCCCAGTTGTTGTTATTTTCCAGAAGTCCTAAGCATTGGCATGCTTCTGCGTACGCCTGGCATAGGTAATTGTCAACAGTTTTGTGATCTATTAAATTTGTTGGTCCCCGTATTTCGTGTAGCAACATCCGGAGATAGACCGCTCCTGGTAGCTGAGTGGTCAGCGCGACGGAATGTCATACCCCATGGTCCGGGTTCGATTCCCGGCTGGGTCGGAGATTTCCCCGCTCAGGGACTGGGTGCTGTGTTGTCCTTATCATCATCATTTCATCCCCATCGACACGCAAGTCGTCGAAATGGTGTCAACTTGAAAGACTTGGACCAGGCGAACGGTCTACTCGACGGGATGCCCTAACCACACGACATTTCCATTTATCCGGAGATAGAAACATTCGGCGTTGTTTCGGATGTTTATTTTTATTTTATTTATTTATTTATTGTTCCGTGGGACCACATTAAGGAGAAGTCTCCATGGTCATGGAACGAGTCAATACACGAAAATATAACACGATTGTAGAAACAGATAAAATGAAATATAAGAAACATATTCAGGCGACACGTCATTAGTTTAAATAAAGAAAATCAAGAATGTAACACTGGAATTTGCTTAATTTTTTAGCTCTTCCAGGAGCTCCTCGACAGAATAGAAGGAGTGAGCCATGAGGAAACTCTTCAGTTTAGACTTAAAAGCGTTTGGGCTACTGCTAACATTTTTGAGTTCTTGTGGTAGCTTATTGAAAATGGATGCAGCAGAATACTGCACTCCTTTCTGCACAAGAGTCAAGGAAGTGCATTCCACATGCAGATTTGATTTCTGCCTAGTATTAACTGAGTGAAAGCTGCTAACTCTTGGGGAATAAGCTAATATTGCTAACAGCAAACGACATTAAAGAAAGTATATACTGTGAGGGCAATGTCAGAATTCCCAGACTATTGAATAGGGGTCGACAAGAGGTTCTAGAACTTACACCACACATAGCTCGAACAGCCCGTTTTTGAGCCAAAAATACCCTTTTTGAATCAGAAGAATTACCCCATTACCATATGACATAAGCGTATGAAAATATGCGAAGTAGACTACTTTTCGTGTTGAAATGTCACTTATTTCAGATACTGTTCTAATGGTAAATAAAGCGGAATTTAGTTTCTGAACAAGATCCTGAACATGGGCTTGTACGGTGTATACGCGGCCTAATGCGTCAGTTTTCATGATTCCTGGATGATCTTCTTCTGGAATTCCCTGTTTTCGTCGCTGAAAGTTTTTTCTTGTTGAGTTATACGTATAACAGGTAGGGACGTCGACATATTGTAATGTTTTCGAGAAGGGATCCGTTTGGCACAGTCGGTAATAAGCGATTAATGTTGTGTTTCGAGGCTGTTCGCTTGCAAGTTTTCTCGCGGTGTCTTTTGTGAAGTAAACCCTCTGTCCATTCTCCAAATGTACTGCTAGATGTTGCACCGCTGGCTCGCTTACGTGTGTGAGAAAACTGAAATCAGCCACGCTACTTCTTTACTGTTGACGTATTTCCATTTGATACATCAGGATCTCGTCGTTTCCGTTTTGTCGTTCGCTGGCTTTGGCTATTTGAAATACTGCCATGTCACTGCCTTTGTTCACATATTAACAGACATATTTGCTGGATTTCCCTGAATTGCAGTATTTTACGCTTACGTTTGCTTGGAACATTTTGAGAAGTAGTGTGTTATATGGTACTACAGATTGAAAGTCCACTTGCCTAGCTGAGTGGTAACGTGCTTGCCTACCATGCAGCGGGCCTGCATTCTAGACTGGGTGTTGTGTTGTCCTCGTCATGATCAACGCTCAAGTTGCCCAATGTGGTGTCAACTGAAATAAGACTTGCATCCGACGGCCGAACTTTCCCGGGCGTTGTATCCTCGCCAGTAGTGCCACACGGCCATTTGTTTTAACTATTCATAATCTATTTCCAGTTATTCGCTGCCCCCTATTCGTACTTTTGCTGTGAAGCCACCGTTCTTGAGAGATTGTCTTCTGTATTTAGGATAGCCATCAATTCCGGTTTAAGTGCCGTCCAAGTATGATTTTGAATATTTTTTTCCTACATCTTCCATCAGTCATACATGGTGCAGTGTGGTTTAATGGCCCCATGGTGCATGAATCATGTTTTCCACTACTACGCCCTACAGTTCCGGATCTCCTTGTGGATTGGGAAATTCAGCTTGGATGATTTTTGTCTACATCCGTGGGATAAATTCTGTCGTGTAGCCATTTGAGATTGTGTGAGTGAGGCAGTCCTCATTTTTGCCGATCGTTTGTGTACATCCAGCATCTAACGGTTCCAAAGAGTGGTATTTTGTGATGACTTTAATGACCCTCATTTGTTTTTGTCGGGAAACTCGGGCTATTATATCGTGTCGATGCATGGGGGGTTTGTCCGTATCGTAGCTGTTCTTTGATTTCTGGCCACTACAAGTTACAAATGGTTCAAATGGCTCTGAGCACTATGGGACTTAACAGCTATGGTCATCAGTCCCCTAGAACTTAGAACTACTTAAACCTAACTAACCTAAGGACATCACACAACACCCAGTCATCACGAGGCAGAGAAAATCCCTGACCCTGCCGGGAATCGAACCCGGGAACCCGGGCGCGGGAAGCGAGAACGCTACCGCACGACCACGAGCTGCGGACTAAAAGTTACATGAGAATGAAATGATAATTAAATGGACACCCTAGCTGCAAACAGGCGTTGATGTACTTCATTGGGGACATGTTGAAAATGTGTGCCCCGACTGGGACTCGAACACATTTTCAACATGTCCCCAATGAAGTACATCAACGCCTGTTTGCAGCTAGGGTGTCCATTTAATTATCATTTCATTTCTAGCAAAGCTGCATGGTCATCCACGGTAACTGTTCTTTCGGGAACAGATACAACCGTCATATATAGTTACATGAGAATGTTATTGTGGTGTCACCGCCAGACACCACACTTGCCAGGTGGTAGCTTTTAAATCGGCCGCGGTCCGCTAGTATACGACGGACCCACGTGTCGCCACTGCCAATGATTGCAGACTGAGCGCCACCACACGGCAGGTCTAGAGACACGTCCTAGCACTCGCCCCAGTTGTACAGCCGACTTGCTAGCGAAGCTACATTGACAAATACGCTCTCATTTGCCGAGACGATAGTTAGCATAGCCTTCAGCTACGTCATTTGCTACGACCTAGCAAGGTGCCATTTATCCTTTGCTATGTACCTAATGAAGCATGAACCATCAGACCGATGTACTCCAATTGTGGATTAAAGTTACGTATTCTACCAGTTACTCTTGTTTTGCTAGTCTTATTTCTCTGACCTGTTCCAGACCTCACGCCAGCCTGCGTGAGCTTAATCGCGTGCCTTTCGGCTTCCTCCAAACTCCGTGAATTGGCTCCTGCCAATTCACAACAGTTATGAAGAGTTCAGGTCGTCCATATTTTCTGATACAGGTCGTGGCATCTTGAGTGTATTCGTGCATACGTCTGGGACTTCCTATATATGATGAGGATACGATTACCATTGTTCCAATGTCATCAATGTTTCCGTCATTTATGATTGCGGGTCGAAGGTGGATGTATCCTTCCGTGTCTAGTTTCTTCTGATTCAGTCTTATGTAAAGCATACGTTCCGCTTCTATTTTTGCATACATATCTACAAGGAATTGTTGGAATAAACAGCGAGTTTTGAGAATGTGACTGTATGTTTCAGATTAGATTAGATTAGATTAGATTAATACTAGTTCCATGGATCATGAATACGATATTTCGTAATGATGTGGAACGAGTCGAATTTTCCAATACATGACATAATTAGGTTAATTTAACAACATACTTAAGTTAATATAACAACTTTTTTGTTTTTTTCTTTATTTTTTTTTATTTTATTTTATTTTTTTTGTTTTTTTTCTTAATTTATATCTAAAAATTCCTCTATGGAGTAGAAAGAGTTGTCATTCAGAAATTCTTTTAATTTCTTCTTAAATACTTGTTGGTTATCTGTCAGACTTTTGATACTATTTGGTAAATGACCAAAGACTTTAGTGCCAGTATAATTCACCCCTTTCTGTGCCAAAGTTAGATTTAATCTTGAATAGTGAAGATCGTCCTTTCTCCTAGTACTGTAGTTACGCACACTGCTATTACTTTTGAATTGGGTTTGGTTGTTAATAACAAATTTCATAAGAGAGTATATATACTGAGAAGCTACTGTGAATATCCCTAGATCCTTAAATAAATGTCTGCAGGATGATCTTGGGTGGACTCCAGCTATTATTCTGATTACACGCTTTTGTGCAATAATCATTGTCTCTGATCGTCTAATGGTAAGCACAGAACTCCTTGGAAGGGACTTTTCTGTTTGTATCTACGTCTGTTTCAGTTTCGATTTGTTTCACATTAAAATGATATCCGTCCGCTCCGTGCAGAAATATCAATGGATGCTGGAGGGCATGATGTGAACGGTGTGTGTCTGCAAAGCTTTGTGGTCCTTCACTTCTTTGTATACAATTATGTCAAGGCTTGTGTCTATCCGAGGTGCATTAAATTGAGGTTCGTGTTCTACGTGTCGTCTTCTGTTGGCTCGAATTACAACTTTGCAGTCACCAGAAATCATTAAGTCTACTGAATAGGTGAATCAGTTTATCGCATTCGTGTAAGATTCTCTGTGCCTCACGGACTACTCCTTGTCTCACTCCTCTGATATTTGTGCATTGCTGATCAATTTCTGTTTCTTCATTTCTGATGAAATATGCTTGCAGGAATTCATGGTCTTCGTTGGGGAAAGGTCGTAATTATCCCATGTTGTGATACGTTTGTCCTTGGATGGAAAAAAACATAATAGATTTCATCTCTGTTGGTGTTCATCGAAGTGACACCGAAAGAAGTTATTTGGAAGCAGGTGTTGTACGCTTTTATATTTTGAAGAAAGTGTTTTGATTCTGGAGTTTCCCCGATCATGAAACGTAAAAGATCCTGCTGATGTGCTTCCAGTGGTGGCAATCGAATTTTCCATTCATGCAACATAATCAGGGTATTTCTCTACTGAATTTTTTCGCGTTGCAAAATTTTCCGGTTAAGATGTGTTTGTGTTTCTTATATTCTTTCTTCGAGTCGTAGTGGAATGCTTTATTTGTTAGGTTGTACTATTTACCTGTCCTCATCCGCACTTCTCGTAGGGTGATATTTTCACGGCTGGCTTAAGTTTGCGGTCTTGTTATAAAACTGTGTCGCATTTCTTGATTCTTCAATCGGTTCATTTCGTTGTTCTTCGGTTTGTCTGCGTCGCGTTCGTTGGGGACTTAAACGTGCGCTCTTCGTCTGTTTTGTTTTTCCGCTGTTCTTTTTGTTTTCACCGTTTTGCTTCATAAGTGGTAAGATCTCCTCCTCTTACGTTTGAGCATTGTCTAAAACATAATCAAATCAATTTTTATTAGAAACTCACTAAGCACGCTTTGCACACTTTTAACATTTTATTTTCGATTTATTTTCAGTCACTGCATGACTTTGTCTACTCACACTTCGCTGGTTGTTTTTATTCACTCACTGCACTACTTTTTCGGTTCCTCGTTTCGTCGCTGATAGGAAACTGACGTTGGAACCCACGACAAGTCTTGCTTATTATCCCTGCTAATGGGTAGCCCCAGCACTGGCGAACTCTGGAACATACCAAGAAGGCTTTGAATTGTTCACAATGTTCCAGAACATTTCACAGCATTCTGGAGTGTTCTGGAATGTTCCACAATGGTATGGAATGTTCAGAGATACTCCCGAACATTCAGGAGTCTTTCGAAAATTCCAGAACATACCGGATCATCGTGGAATATTCCAGAACTTTCTGGATTGTTGTGGACTGCTCTCGAATACTCTCGAATGTTCTGGAATACTCTTGAATGTTCTGGAATGTTCTAGGCATTTCTAGAGAGCGAAACTTCCCCGGCTTTCCCCCCTGCGGGTCCGGGGGTTAGAATAGGCCCGAGGTATTCCTGCCTGTCGTAAGAGGCGACTAAAAGGAGTCCCTCCCCCTCAAGGGGGTAGTTAGCGCCTGCGTCCGGAGACGGACGGTTCCACGACCTATATTTGTGGTCATTTTGGTTTTTCACTTCTTCTCCTTTCTTCTTTCCTTTGGTTGGTTCCTTTCTTTGTTTTTCTCCATCTCACTGTCTTCCTTACTCTTTCCCTTGCCTTCTTCTCCTTGCCTTCTTCTCCTTGCCTTCTTCTCCTTGCCTTCTTCTCCTTGCCTTCTTCTCCTTGCTTTCTCTGGTCTCCGCCTTCTTTTTCCTCCTCTTCCTTCCTCCCTGTGCGCGCCTGAAGGCCGACCCACGCGTACGCACGTGTAGCCGATGACGGGGTAACGCGTAATTCCCCGCCCTGGGTAGACAAGTAAGGCACGCACGTACCCCCTGGTAAAGGCCAGGCCCAGGGAGGGGTGATTGCCTGAGCTGATACCTTTTGACCATGCCGATTGGTCCCTCCGTCTGTTCCTCGGGAGGTGTGACCTGAGGTGTAAACATTCACCTAAGGCGGGAGTGCCCTCTGAGAGGGTCCCCACAAGGAAGGAGCGCGCCATCGGAGACGCTGGCAATCATGGGTGATTCCTCCGCAATGGATTTCTCTTCTTCTTCTCTCTCGACTTCTGCCCACAAACGGAAACTTGACCACCCACCAGTGACAAAAGTACTACCGCCTGCCCCACAGTTCCTCGTCGTTTGTCGATCTGAGGACGGAAAGGATTTTTCCTCTGTCAACCCTTTCGTTATCCAGAAGGGCGTGGATGCCATAGCCGGAACTCTTAAGTCTTGTACCAGGTTGCGTAATGGTACCTTGTTACTAGAAACTGAGAGCGCCTTTCAGCCACAGAAACTGCTTCGAGCCACACTCCTGTACACGTTCCCTGTCCGGGTGGAGGCTCACCGAACTTTGAATTCGTCTCGTGGTGTGGTCTATACTAGATCACTCGACGGATTGACTGACGAGGAGATTCAGTCTTTCCTCGCTGAGCAGGGCGTGACGGCTGTCCATAGGGTCATGAAAAAGGTCAACAATGACCTTGTACCGACCCGGACACTTTTCTTGACCTTTGATAGTGTTCAGCTGCCATCGCGCATCAAAGCGAGCTACGAGGTTATTTCTGTTCGCCCATATGTCCCGACACCTACGCGCTGTTACCAGTGTCAGCGTTTTAATCACACTCGCCAGTCTTGTTCCAATGCGGCTAAATGTGTCACTTGTGGCAGGGATGCCCATGAGGGTGACTGTCCACCTCCGTCTCCTCGTTGTGTAAACTGTCAGGGTGACCATGCAGCGTCCTCCCGCGACTGTCCCATCTATAAGGAAGAACGCTGTATCCAAGAAATTTGGGTCAAAGAGAAAGTGTCCACCTCGGCTGCTCGCAAGCTATTTGCTAATAGGAAGCCCACGCTGCTCCCTCGCCTCTCCTCGGACTACCAGGGAGGTGGCAACCCAGACATGCGATCTGACCTTCAGCACCACGGTCGTCTGTTTGGCCAGTGCTAAGATCGCGCGGTCGACGTCTCCTCTTCCTCCCGTCACCCCACAGACACAAGCCCCTTCTTCAGCTTCTGCCAAGACGAAGACCCAGAAGTCAGATGCACGGGCCTTCAAGAAGGAACCGTCCCGTGCAGACTTCCTACGTACCTCGAACTCCCAGCCATCGACCAGTACTTCCACCAAACGACCTTCCAAGAAGGCTCATAGGAAGCACAGTTCTCCTTCTCCGCCACGGTGCATTTCTTCTACTGCGCCACCCAGCGGTTGCCGCCCCAGGCCGTCATCCGTTTCGCCTGGCAGCACCGCTGGTAGCCGAACATCTGGCCGTTCACCGGCGGAGGGTGACCATCTTACCAAGATGGCCGATGAACCTATAGAACCAATGGACGATGACTGTCCGCCTACTGATAGCGGCGGCAGTGCTCGCTCGAAGCCAGGCCCTCAGCGGCCTTCGAGGTGACCCCTTCTTTCATCTTCCTTTTCTTCTTACGATGGCACTTATTCACTGGAATATTCGCAGCATTCGCTCCAACCGAGAGGACTTGAAGTTGCTGCTCCGCTTGCACCGTCCGCTCGTCGTAGCCCTCCAGGAAACGAAGCTACGCCCATGCGATCAAATTGCCTTGGCACACTACACCTCTGTGCGTTTTGACCTACCCCCTGTGGTAGGTATTCCGGCTCATGGAGGGGTTATGTTGCTGGTCCGGGATGATATTTACTACGATCCCATCACATTGCACACCGGCCTGCAGGCAGTTGCCATCCGAATTACTCTCCCCACTTCTACATTTTCCATTTGTACCGTTTACGCTCCATCGTCGTCTGCCGTTACCAGGGCAGACATGATGCAAATTATTGCTCAGCTACCTGCACCATTTTTGTTAACTGGAGACTTCAATGCCCACCATCCCCTTTGGGGCTCTCCAGCATCCTGCCCGAGGGGCTCCCTGTTAGCAGACCTTTTCAACCAGCTCAATCTTGTCTGCCTCAATACTGACGTCCCTACTTTTCTTTCGGACTCATCTCACACCTATTACCATTTAGACCTCTCTATATGTACTACCCAACTTGCACGCCGGTTTGAGTGGTATGCACTTTCTGATACATATTCGAGCGACCACTTCCCGTGCGTTATCCATCTCCTGCAGCATACCCCCTCTCCATGCTCATCTAGTTGGAACATCTCCAAAGCAGACTGGGGGCTCTTCTCTTCCAGGGCGTTCAGGATCAAACCTTCACAAGCTGCGATCGTCAGGTCGCACACCTCACGGAAGTCATTCTCACTGCTGCTGAATATTCCATCCCTCACCCTACTTCTTCTCCACGTCGCGTACCGGTCCCCTGGTGGACCGCAGCATGTAGAGACGCTTTACGTGCTCGTCGACGTGCTTTACGCACCTTTAAACGCCTCCCTACAGTGGCGAATTGTATCAATTATAAACGATTACGTGCACAGTGTCGTCGTATTATTAAAGAAAGCAAGAAAGCCAGCTGGGCTGCTTTCACAAGCACCTTCAACAGTTTTACTCCTTCTGTTGTCTGGGGTAGCCTGCGCCGGCTATCTGGCACTAAGGTCCACTCACCAGTTTCTGGCTTGATGGTCGCGAATGACGTCCTTGTGGCCCCTGAGGATGTCTCCAATGTCTTCGGCAGCTTTTTCGCAGAGGTTTCGAGCTCCGCTCATTACCACCCTGCCTTCCTCCCCCGAAAACAGGCAGAGGAGGCTAGGCCACTTAACTTCCGCTCCTCGAATCGTGAAAGTTATAATGCCCCATTCACTATGCGGGAACTCGAAAACGCACTTGCCCGGTCACGGTCCTCCGCTCCAGGGCCTGATTCTATTCATATTCAGATGCTGAAGAACCTTTCTCCTGCGGGTAAAGGTTTCCTTCTTCGTACTTATAATCGCATCTGGATTGAGGGACATGTTCCCGCATGCTGGCGCGAGTCTATTGTTGTCCCGATTCCTAAGCCGGGGAAGGACAAGCACTTGCCTTCCAGTTATCGACCCATCTCGCTTACCAGCTATGTCTGTAAGGTGATGGAGCGAATGGTTAACTCTCGTTTGGTTTGGCTGCTCGAATCTCGACGCCTACTTACCAATGTACAATGTGGATTTCGTAGGCGCCGCTCTGCTGTTGACTATCTGGTTACCTTGTCGACCTTCATTATGAATAACTTCTTGCGGAAGCGCCCGACCGCGGCTGTGTTCTTTGATTTGGAGAAGGCTTACGACACCTGTTGGAGGGCGGGCATTCTCCGCACCATGCATACATGGGGCCTTCGCGGTCGCCTCCCTCTTTTTATTCGTTCCTTTTTAATGGATCGACAGTTCAGGGTACGTGTGGGTTCTGTCCTGTCAGACACCTTTCGCCAGGAGAATGGGGTGCCACAGGGCTCAGTTTTGAGCGTCGCTCTCTTCGCCATAGCGATCAATCCAATAATGGGTTGCCTCCCAGCTGATGTATCAGGCTCCCTTTTCGTGGACGATTTTACCATCTATTGCAGCGCGCAGCGTACATGTTTCCTGGAGCGCTGTCTTCAGCGTTCTCTTGACCGTCTTTACTCCTGGAGTGTCGCCAATGGCTTCCGTTTTTCTACCGAGAAGACGGTCTGTATTAACTTCTGGCGCTACAAAGAGTTTCTCCCACCGTCCTTACGACTCGGTCCCGTTGCTCTCCCATTCGTGGAGACAACAAAATTTTTAGGTCTTACATTTGACAGGAAACTTAGCTGGTCTCCACATGTGTCATATTTGGCTGCCCGTTGTACCCGTTCTCTAAATGTCCTCCGTGTTCTCAGTGGTATGTCGTGGGGAGCGGATCGAACCGTCCTACTTCGCTTATATCGGTCGATCGTCCGCTCCAAGCTGGATTATGGGAGCTTCGTATACTCCTCTGCACCGGCCGTCCATCTTACGCCGCCTCAACTCCATACAACATCGGGGTTTACGTCTTGCGATCGGAGCGTTTTATACTAGTCCCGTCGAGAGTCTTCATGCTGAAGCTGGTGAATTGTCACTCACCTACCGGCGCGATATACTGCTTTGTCGGTATGCCTGTCGGCTACTGTCAATGCCCGACCACCCGTCTTATCGTTCCTTTTTTGACGACTCTCTCGACCGTCAATACGGGTTGTATGTCTCTGCCCTACTACCCCCTGGAGTTCGCTTTCGTCGCCTCCTTCAACACCTTGATTTTTCACTCCCTGCAACCTTTAGAGTGAGCGAGAGCCACACGCCACCTTGGCTCCACGCTCAGGTTCGCGTTCACCTTGACCTCAGCTCGCTCCCAAAGGAGGTTACCCCAGCTTCGGTATACCACTCCCGTTTTGTCGAACTTCGTTCGAAGTTCATTAATATGACCTTCATTTATCCAGATGGCTCTAAGACCAATGACGGGGTCGGGTGTTCTTTTATTGTCAGGGCACAAAGTTTCAAATACCGGCTCCATGGCCATTGTTCGGTCTTCACAGCTGAGCTCTTTGCCCTCTACCAGGCTGTTCTTTACATGCCCTCCAGAGCCTCAGTGATCCGTATCCGGTTCACCCTTTCGTGCACCGGATCCAACGCTCTCTTCAGCAGCTGGTGGACGACGGTTCTCCAGTTAGCTTTATGTGGGTTCCTGGCCATGTCGGTATCCCTGGGAATGAAGCTGCAGATGCCGCGGCCAAGGCTGCGGTCCTCGAGCCTCGGACAGCTTCTTGTTGTGTCCCTTCATCAGATATTAGCAGGGTCATCTGTCGGCGCATTTTATCGATGTGGCATGCCGATTGGGCTGCACTTACGGACAACAAGCTTCGGGCCTTGAAACCTCTTCCCGCGGCTTTGACGTCCTCCTCACGCCCTTCGCGGCGGGAGGAGGTCGTTTTGGCCCGGTTACGAACTGGACACTGCCGGTTCAGCCATCGCCATCTGCTGACGGCTGCGCCGCCGCCGTTCTGCCCATGTGGGCAATTGCTGACGGTACGCCACATTTTAACGTCCTGTCCAGATTTTAACACACTGCGTCTTGATCTTGACCTGCCATGTACTCTAGATGCCACTTTAGCGGATGACCCACGAGCAGCTGCTCGCGTTCTTCGTTTTATCAACTTGACAAACCTCTCTAAGGACATTTGATTATGCTGTTTTTTTTTAATCCTATGCCTGTCAGTCTGTCTTTTATCCTGTTTTCCCTTTTAGTTGCTGTTTTAAACTTGTACCTCGCGGTGCATTCATAACGTAGTCTGGGCGCTAATGACCATTGAAGTTGTGCGCCCTAAAACCACAACAAAAAAAATCCCCGGCTTTATATCTTCAAAAACACGCCCTGCAGGTAAAACGGGAATCTTCTACATGGGTCAGGGACAGAGGGCTACCACACCATGTAACTCCCTTCATCGTACCGGGACTCGTTTCTGAGTTTTAGCGGTGCACACATTGTACTGTTACTTTCATAATACATATTGATTACCAGTAGTTCCCTTTAGATTACTCCTATTTTTCTCAGAATTTCAAACATCTCGCTCCATTTTACATTTTCGAACGCTTTTCCAGGCCTACATCGGTCGTAGGGCAGATAATTGGAACGCATATCCAGTTGTGTTAAAATTGCGGAAGTAGGTGTTATTTGTTATTACATTCAGAGTGGACGCATTTAGGCAGTTGTAACAGACTAGAAGCTCAAACCAAGTGAGTTTGAACAGGAGTTTGGATTACCATACGCATTCATAGCAATCTAAGTTTGTAAGAGGGGCTGTCGACAATCTAAGAAGTGTTCCGTGTGTTGTAGTTGATTGTCTTCAGAAAACTTGGGCTATAATTTGTGAGGACAGGGAGGTAGTGTTCAAGGTGTATACAGTTGTGTTTAGAGAGGCTGGATTCTAGGATGTTGCTGAAGCAGAGGTAAAGATGACGGATCTGTGGCAAGAGATTTCTTTGGGAGGTTTGCAGGGTTTTACAGAGAGAGATGCAGTTTTGTGGGCACTAGAGTTCCTAGCTGAAGAAAGTACATTTATTAAGGTCGGGGTATGCAAAGGGCTCTTTAACAGAGACTGTGTTGTGTTTCTTGGAAATTGTGGTTTGAATATTATGCGCTATGACTGTCTGTATGTATTTTTGATGTGAGAATTGAAAGCTGAGAGGGCGGACAACACCAGGTGTGTCAAAGTTCTCACAGGCAAGTGGTGTGGTCTGTCAGGGTAGGCGAAAGTGTCGTTAAGTTCGGATGTGCTGTGATTTCAACTGCTTCGGTTATTTGGTATGGTTTGGATGTTTTGGAATGGGTACTGTGGAGCAGAACTTTTGCCCGTAAGTCAATATAAGGCCTTCCAGTAATCACTTGTGTTTATGAGACTTAAGTGCATACCTGTAGCCAGCTCCATTGTTTTTGTAACAGCTAGTAGCGTGTCATAGCAATGAATAGTAGACTTGGTGGTTTCTCTAACTTCAAATATTTCAAGAGCCTGAGGAGGAGAGAGAGCCATTTGAATAGATCTGGTAGTGCGTGTGCAGTAGAACCTTCAATCAACGTTTGCTGTAGGAAGTAAGCAGTATTTAAAAATTAATCCGGCAGGCGTTACATTTGGCTTGATTGTAGTTGTGGATCGATCTTATTCGAGTCAGATCAAGGGCCTAAACATCTAAGAATGTTGGCAGTGCTATTACTATATCAGGAGTGGATTTACTTGGTGGATGGGAATACGAGGGAAGAGGAGCTACGTTCTTTGAGAGGAGAGGAATAAACTGACGCCAGCTATTGATTAAGCTTGCGAGTGGCTATCGGTATGAAGTTTTATGGATGATTAGTGTGCGTGGGTGGTAATTGTTAAAGCGGCGAAGATAAAGTGAGGATAAACTGTTCCGCATTTGGGTCTGTAACAGTAGGGGCCGAACGGGAATATTTGAAAGGTTCGTATAAGGAGAAAGCCGACGACATTGCTTGATATGGAACATTTTATAGTTCAATTTGACTTGTATTATAGAAGAACCTTAGAGAAACACACTGTCTGCCACTTTTATCACGAAGAAATTTTATTTATAAAAATAGTTTGTCCACTGCATTTGTAATGTATCGATATACTGGGACATAATTTTCCACATCACGAATTTATCACTCATTTGTGTAATAGATAGATTGCAAAGGTTTTTCCACAGATACATTTGTAAAGCTTGGACACATGAAAGAACACAATGTCTTTGAGTGTTAAAAAACCATTATTGAATAAAATAGCGCTCGGCAGGAAAACAACAGTAGCGAGGAGAGCAAGTCACAGTCGAGTCTTGGGCGAGATGTGGGGGTGACCGGTTGGCTTAGCTGAGGAGCTCCGGATCAGGGTAAGTGGTTATCTTTTGGAGATAAGAAATTCCGAGAAGTGGAGAAAGATAAGAATTGAATATTATTGGAAGAAAGATTTTTGTAATTTGATTTTGATTCAGAGATGACTCAGCAAGCAAAAGGTATTTGTCGGGTTGCTTTGCACGCATTTAGCGATTATTGTAGTTTGTTAATTTTCATTGTTCTGTGATTTAGAGTGTTAGGTAAAGGATACGATTTATCAGTCATAAGGAAAAGGTGCCAAATTTCGTCTCCGTGCCTAATTTCGTCCCTCTAAGGTTGTCTGTTCCGCCGTTAGGGGCCCATCGGTGATATTTTTCGTTGGTTGTGCTCATGGCCACCAGTTAGTTGTGAAAGTTTCATTCGTCCAGTCCTCTGCGTGGCCGTTTGAGAAAACGTATTCTAATATGTCAAAAGGTGAGTTGTCTAAATACTATTTGTAAATGCTCTTTTCGAATTATTATTATGTGTTTATTCAGCTGTATCTGACATATCTGTTTAGGATAAGCTATAAAGTGAATGATCTGAGCGTTTTGCCGTGTTTGGTTTACTTCACGTAGTGTAGGAAGCCGCCATATTGGCAAGTAGGATGTTCCTATTTTAGTCTCCCCATCTGTCTCTAAATAGGTCCAGGGGACGAAATTTAGAACAAACTTTTTCACTTTGTTTCAGATGCCGCCTAGGAAGAAGTGGGACAGAGGGCCGATGAAATCCGCAATAATTGCGGTGAGGAACAACGAAATGGGATGTTAAGTATGGTAAAAGAACATTGTTTTTGAAGTTTTTTTCTGTAAAGATAAGAAATCGTTTCTGATATTTTGAGCTAAGTACCAGTGTAGGCATAGATGATGGTGGTATATCAATTTTTTGAGAATAATTGGTTTAAAGATATGGTATTCAGACGCCAAAAACAGATTGGGGGACGAAATTTGGCGCCTTTACCTTATGTCCAAGGCATTAGCATGTTCCATCCACTTCTGTTAGTTAAAAGTAGATTTTGATTTAATAATTTAAAATTGAGATTCAAGATACTGGATGACATGATGGACGGTACAACATACAGCAGCGTTAAGAAGGAAGCAATGCATCGCAGAAAATGGAGAGGCAAAGGACCTGCTAATATAGCAGATAACTGATGATGATGAATTTAAAATTAAAACTGATGGCAATTTTGTGCTTGAGTAATGCTTTGTGTTAGGGTGTTAGGTCTAAAAAGACAGAGTAATTTTATTAAAAGGAGTTTAAGTGCTAGAATTCCAATTTTGAGAAAATTAAAGAAGTTTTAATTTCATTCTATGTTTTATTTGTAATCATTCTCTCCGTTTTCTTAAATGAGAGACATTTTGAATACATTTTGAATGCAATGAGTACTAAGAGCATTGTCAATAAGTGTACAGAAAGATGACTGGATAGGGTGTTGTCTTTCTTGACAAGCGGTAAATTGTAGCACGCAGCGCAGTGCTTTTGTCTTTTAGCTTATGATGTTGTAACAGCATTGTCATTGACAGTTACGCCGATTCAGAACAGAACCGAGCGCCCGTTGCAGGTAAGAGATTATGAAGGCCTAATTACAGAACTCATTTGGAAGGATATTTCCTTGTTGCGTGCAGTGAAATAAATTAGATGTGAACACATTCTTGACACGTAATGTATAGCCACTGTGAGTGAGTATTTACGCGAGAAGGTAAGTTTTATTTAATACTCTCATTGTTCATAGTTCATTTCATTAGAAATTTCCAAATTAAATAATTTTAATTTTATTAGATACTTTCCAGTATTTCCCATAATTAAATATTTTGCTTTAGACGCTTCCATGTTTTCCAAGGGTTCAGCATCGACTCCAACTCTAGACAGAGGGTGCGCGTTGGTTCGCTGAAAGTTATAGAGACACGTGCTGATGATATGGGAAGCTCAATTTAGGATAAACGGATAGATCTGCTTTGTCAATGAGTAATCATTAATGGGAAATAATGTTGCAGCAGGCATTGTCAAGCTGTAGCGCTTTTTTGGGGGTGTAGGTGGCTAACCGAATAATGACGAAGAGGTTGTGAGAGTAGGTCATTGTTACACTGAGGAGGCAGCTAGAGAGATTTGTTGGAATGAATGAGGAGGTTGAAAATGGTGGAGTGTGGCAAACGGATGACATGTTCGACTGCTGGAGGGAGATAGGCGGGGGACTTTTGCATTAGATGGGAGTGTCGACAGGTCTGAGGTCAGTGTTTTTAGCAGGAGGATTTCTGAAAGTATATTGACGGGCTGGATTAAAAGCGTTAACATCCGAAGAAGAAGTTGGGATATTCTTTGTGAAGTAGGATTTTACGTCGTTTTTTGTCTGAGTCTCACTGCAGTAGACGTTGTTCGGGGTTGAGTTTAGAATAGTTCTACATATCTTTAGGGATAAAAAGGTAGTCTGTTGTTGAGTAATATTAAGTATCTTCGGTGGAAATGGATACCGCCCGGCGAATGACGTTGCATTTGTCGTGGAGCCGTCTATGGGAGTATGATGGTGCGTAATTGCTCTCGGTGGGAAGTCTCAAATCTCGAGACCTGGCTGTTTCCATTAGTATATAAGATATACGTGTTCCATTACTGCAGCAATGTGTACCGTCTGTGGAGGATCTACGTGATTACTCTGCTATTCACAATAAAGTGCCTGGCAGAGGGTTCAATGAACCACCCTCATGCTCTCTACCGATCCACTCTCGAACGGCACGCCGGAAAAACGAGCACTTAAATTTTTCCGTGCGAGCCCTAATTTTATCGTGATGATCATTTCTCCCCATGTAGGTAGGTGCCAACAGAATGTTTTCGCAATCGGAGGAGAAAAATGGTGATTGAAATTTCATGAGAAGATCCCGTCGCAACGAAAATCGGCTTTGTTTTAATGATTGCCACTCCAATTCACGTATCATGTCTGTGAGACTACCTCCCCTATTTCGCGATAATACAAAACGATCTGCCCTTCTTTGTACTTTTTCGATGTCATCCGTCAGTCCCACCTGATGCGGATCCCACACCGACCAGCAGTACTCAAGAATAGGGCGGACGAGCGTTGTGTAATCTGTCTCTTTGGTAGACCTGTTGCACCTTCTAAGTGTTCTGCCTATGAATCACAGTCTTTGGTTTGCTCTACCCGCAACATTATCTATGTGATCGTTCCAATTTAGGTTAGTTGTAATTGTAACCCGTAAGTATTTAGTTGAATTTACAGCCCTCAGATTTGTGTGACTTATCGCGTAATCAAAATTAAGCTGATTTGTTTTAGTACTCATGTGAATAACTTCACACTTTCCTTTATTCTGGGTCAACTGCCACTTTGCGCACAATACAGATATTTTATCTAAATCATTTTGCAAGTCGTTTTGATCATCTGACTTTACAAGACGGTAAATGACAGCATCGTGTGTAAACAATCTAAGACGGCTACTCAGATTGTCTCCTACGTCGTTAATATAGGTCAGGAACAATAGAAGGCCTATAACAGTTCCCAAGGGAACGTCGGATATTACTTCTGTTTTACTCGATGACTTTCCGTCTATTACTACGAACTGTGATCTTTCTGACAGGAAATCACGAATCCAATCGTACAACTGAGGCGATACTCCGTAGGCACGCAGTTTGATTAGAAGACGCTTGTGAGGAACGGTGTCGAAAGCCTTCTGGAAATCTAAAAATATGGAATCAATTTGACATCCCCTGTAGATAGCACTTATTACTTCATGAGTATAAAGAGCTAGTTGTGTTTCACAAGAACGATATTTTCTGAATCCGTCCTGACTATATGTCAATAAGTCGTTTTCTTCGACTTCATAATGTTCGAATATAGTATATGTTCTAAAACCCCACTGCAAATCGACGTTAGTGATATAGGCCTGTAATTCAGCGGATAGGGATCGTGGCAGCAAGAACAGTTGTTGAACAGTTGTCGGAATGAAAAGATATAAAATAAAGACAGCTTCAGTACTGAAGAAAGGAACTGACAAAAATTGCCCCTCTCATCGAGAATACAGGGTGATTCAAAAAGAATACCACAACTTTAGGAATTTAAAACTCTGCAACGAGAAAAGGCAGAGCTAAGCACTATCTGTCGGCGAATTAAGGGAGCTATAAAGTTTCATTTAGTTGTACATTTGTTCGGTTGAGGCGCTGTTGACTAGGCGTCAGCGTCAGTTGATGCTAAGGTGGCGACTGCTCAACAGAAAGCTTTTTGTGTTATTGAGTACGGCAGAAGTGAATCGACGACAGTTGTTCAGCGTGCATTTCGAACGAAGTATGGTGTTAAACCTCCTGATAAGTGGTGTATTAAACGTTGGTATAAACAGTTTACAGAGAATGGGTGTTTGTGCAAAGGGAAAAGTTCTGGACGGCCGAAAACGAGTGATGAAAATGTAGCACGCATCCAGCAAGCATTTGTTCGCAGCCCAGGAAAATCGACTCGCAGAGCTAGCAGAGAGCTGCAAATTCCACAATCAACTGTATGGAGAGTCCTACGAAAAAGGTTAGTTATGAAACCTTATCGTCTGAAATTGGTTCAAGCACTGTCTGCAGCTGATAAGATTAAAAGAATCGATTTCTGTGATTTTATCCTTGCTCAAATGGAAACAGATGAATCTTTCGTTTCAAAGATTGTGTTTAGTGATGAAGCAACTTTCCACACTAACGGGAAAGTCAACCGTCACAATGTCTGTATATGGGGCACTGAGAATCCGCGGGAAACAACTCAGTATGAACGTGACTCGCCTAAGGTGAACGTTTTCTGTGCCATTTCAGCCAATAAAGTTTTTGGTCCCTTTTTCTTCGAAGGTGCTACTGTAACTGGACTACAGTATCTGGAGATGTTAGAGAATTGGCTGTTCCCTCAGCTCGAACAAGAAGCACAACAATTCATATTTCAGCAGGATGGAGCGCCACCACATTGGCACTTATCTGTCCGTAACTACCTGAACGTCAACTACCCGAAGCGATGGATCGGCCGCCAGGCAGCCCGTGACAGAGCACTTCATCACTGGCCTCCAAGAAGCCCTGATCTTACCCCCCCGCGATTTTTTCTTATGGGGGTATGTTAAGGATATGGTGTTTCGGCCACCTCTCCCAGCCACCATTGATGATTTGAAACGAGAAATAACAGCAGCTATCCAAACTGTTACGCCTGATATGCTACAGAGAGTGTGGAACGAGTTGGAGTATCGGGTTGATTTTGCTCGAGCGTCTGGAGGGGGCATATTGAACATCTCTGAACTTGTTTTTGAGTGAAAAAAATCTTTTTTAATACTCTTTGTAATGATGTACAACAGAAGGTTATATTATGTTTCTTTCATTAAATACACATTTTTAAAGTTGTGGTATTCTTTTTGAATCACCCTGTATTGTGGGGTTTTTGTTTGACTCTTCTTGACAGGATCGAGAGCTTCCTGAAGGGGATAAATTAGGGAACGTCACTGGCAGATCGGTAAGGGGTAGTATCAACGCCTCACAAGTACGAGGGAAGATAGTGGGCAATGTGTGAGAACTGAAAACTCGCTGCAGGCCGCGCTTTCGCTTGTGGTTTTGCGGCGCCTGTTAAGCCGCTGTGCTGCGGTGCGTCCAGCCACTTGAAGTACCGTGCACTGGTCTCAACGCTGACTGCAAGTCGCCGGCTATAACGGGTTAACGCCTAAGTGGCCAGATTTTACCGCACCGCATCAGCCTTTTATGATTCTGTAGTTAGCCTCTTCCCAGCCGCTGACCACAGCGGGAGCGCTGGGTTGTTCGGACTGTGTCATGCAAATGACGCTCAAGTGCCCTTGAGGACCGGACATTCCCTTAGCGCCCGTCACTTAGGCCGGAACAGGTTCCTGTGGCGCTTCACTCTCTTCATATGCAGCGCACGCAACTCGCACCGTCACAGCTGGAGGAAACCTGACAAAATTTTCGAGCCTTGAAGCTGGAATACTTCGAGCTAAAAATTGTAACAGTGTGTTCAAGAAACAAATCCTAAGTAGAGAGAAATACTAATTTACAGACATAATCTCCTTTATTGCGTAAGTGAAGCTTTTTTACATATAAAAACATTCCAGTATTTTGGCATCAGTAATTAGAATAAAAGATTCATTTATAGATCACCAGAAACAGGACAGATGTAGAGGATGATTCATCGAGATATGTCTAATTTTTTAAAATCCGGATTATAATAGTAGCAACAGTTCTACTCAGCCATTGGACATCATGTCTGAGTAGAATTGTTACTACTATTGTAATCAGATTTTAATATCTAATGCCTAGTAACTAGGGAATGATTCCCAAAAATGTCTCTAATTTTTTATATCCTGATCGTAATATTTCAAACATTGTATGAAATCTGACGTATAGACAAGTACTTACCTTCGTAATATCATATTTTATTGTTTGTTATTGTATGCAAGATCTCTGATCAGGCCTATGTGTGCTCCGGGTCGACAAGAAAAACTGACATGTCAAAGACCGCTAAGTAATCTTGAAATCATCATTCCTAAAGCTCAGAATATACGGTACGTACGACACCTACGGTCGCGACCACGTTACTTGGCGTAGACATACACTCGACTTTTACTTCAGGGTACTGCGCGACTGCGATGCTATGGCGCCGTCTCCGGAACGACAAACGGCGGTCCACCGTGCTAAGGCTCAGATCATCGCTCATATGCGACGCCACCTAAAGGGGGTAGTCATCCGCTCGAGGACGCAGGATCGGAAACCGAGCGAACGCCCGTCAATGTTCCACATCCTTCGTAAACGTAAACGACGCCAACGAGCGCTGATACGCTTCATCGACACGGAGGACGGTCGTCGCCTCACCACGCAAGACATAAACACAGCGTTCTACACTCCTGGAAATGGAAAAAAGAACACATTGACACCGGTGTGTCAGACCCACCATACTTGCTCCGGACACTGCGAGAGGGCTGTACAAGCAATGATCACACGCACGGCACAGCGGACAAACCAGGAACCGCGGTGTTGGCCGTCGAATGGCGCTAGCTGCGCAGCATTTGTGCACCGCCGCCGTCAGTGTCAGCCAGTTTGCCGTGGCATACGGAGCTCCATCGCAGTCTTTAACACTGGTAGCATGCCGCGAATGCATGGACGTGAACCGTATGTGCAGTTGACGGACTTTGAGCGAGGGCGTATAGTGGGCATGCGGGAGGCCGGGTGGACGTACCGCCGAATTGCTCAACACGTGGGGCGAGAGGTCTCCACAGTACATCGATGTTGTCGCCAGTGGTCGGCGGAAGGTGCACGTGCCCGTCGACCTGGGACCGGACCGCAGCGACGCACGGATGCACGCCAAGACCGTACGATCCCACGCAGTGCCGTAGGGGACCGCACCGCCACTTCCCAGCAAATTAGGGACACTGTTGCTCCTGGGGTATCGGCGAGGACCATTCGCAACCGTCTCCATGAAGCTGGGCTACGGTCCCGCACACCGTTAGGCCGTCTTCCGCTCACGCCCCAACATCGTGCAGCCCGCCTCCAGTGGTGTCGCGACAGGCGTGAATGGAGGGACGAATGGAGACGTGTCGTCTTCAGCGATGAGAGTCGCTTCTGCCTTGGTGCCAATGATGGTCGTATGCCTGTTTGGCGCCGTGCAGGTGAGTGCCACAATCAGGACTGCATACGACCGAGGCACACAGGGCCAACACCCGGCATCATGGTGTGGGGAGCGATCTCCTACACTGGCCGTACACCACTGGTGATCGTCGAGGGGACACTGAATAGTGCACGGTACATCCAAACCGTCATCGAACCCATCGTTCTACCATTCCTAGACCGGCAAGGGAACTTGCTGTTCCAACAGGACAATGCACGTCCGCATGTATCCCGTGCCACCCAACGTGCTCTAGAAGGTGTAAGTCAACTACCCTGGCCAGCAAGATCTCCGGATCTGTCCCCCATTGAGCATGTTTGGGACTGGATGAAGCGTCGTCTCACGCGGTCTGCACATCCAGCACGAACGCTGGTCCAACTGAGGCGCCAGGTGGAAATGGTATGGCAAGCCGTTCCACAGGACTACATCCAGCATCTCTACGATCGTCTCCATGGGAGAATAGCAGCCTGCATTGCTGCGAAAGGTGGATATACACTGTACTAGTGCCGACATTGTGCATGCTCTGTTGCCTGTGTCTATGTGCCTGTGGTTCTGTCAGTGTGATCATGTGATGTATCTGACCCCAGGAATGTGTCAATAAAGTTTCCCCTTCCTGGGACAATGAATTCACGGTGTTCTTATTTCAATTTCCAGGAGTGTATAATCATTATTCCCAACTCTATTCCGCTCAGACCCCTGATCCGACAGCACTGGAGGACGTCTCTCAGACGATTTACGGCACCGTCACCCCGGCAATGGAAGCGGCCATGATGGAAGAAATTACAGAAGAAGAAGTGATCGACGCCATTAGAAAAGGAGCTGTCAACAAGTCTCCGGGTCCTGATGGCCTCCCCTTGGAATTTTACCGGACTTTTTGTGGTGTCACCGCCAGACACCACACTTGCTAGGTGGTAGCTTTAAATCGGCCGCGGTCCGGTAGTATACGTCGGACCCGCGTGTCGCCACTGTCAGTAATTGCAGACTGAGCGCCACCACATGGCAGGTCTATAGAGACGTCCTGGCATTCGCCCCAGTTGTACAGCCGACTTAGCCAGAGATGGATCACTGACAACTACGCTCTCATTTGCCGAGGCGATAGTTAGCGTAGCCTTCAGCTACGTCAATTGCTACGACCTAGCAAGGCGCCATTACCATTTTATATTGGGATTCAAATTATGTATTATCAAGAGAGATGTTCTACAATTGTGGATTAAAGTTAAGTATTCTACCAGTTACTCTTGTTTTGCTAGTCTTATTTCTCTGACCTGCTACAGACCTCACGCCAGTCAGCGTGTAATTAAACGCGTGCATTTCGGCCTACTCTAACAACACAGTGTTGGCTCTTCTGCCAACACTTCATATGGTGACGAGAGTAAAAACGGTCTTCTTCTTTATACTTGCTTTGCCCTAGTTTACTTGTGTAATGGCTTCGACACAATCTCCAGATGTACTGTCCGAATTTTATCGCTTGCAGAATCAGCAGACGCAGGCCTTATTGGATGCTCTTGGACAGCTCGTCCAGGGTTAACGAGCAATGCAACACGATGCGGCCGCCGCCTCTCCACCGCTACAGCAGCCACGACACGCTGTTGCACCACCTTTTTGCTCGTTTGATGCGGCGTTGGAAACCTGGACGGAGTGGTCATGCCAATTTGGATTCCATCTCGCCGCCTACAGAATTCAAGGTAACGAGCGGCAGCCTCGTCTCCTTTCTTGTGTAGGTGTGTCCACCTACCATGTGATAGTGAAATTGTTTCCCTGACGTGACGTAGCAACTCTGTCCTACGAAGAAATTTTGTCTGCATTGGATGCCTATTTCAAAGAATCAGTTAATGTAGTTACCAAAAGGTATTTGCATAAGGGAACAGATTTTGAAACTAGTCAATTCCTCCCTTCAACAAGTGAGCGACATTTTGGATAGGCAAGACACACTTGACTTTGTTCAGGAATCATTTACAACTTCGCCGGCCGTGTGTCACATTTACCGGCCCGCCGGGCGAGCTGCACGGAACTGTAAACAGCCCTCGCACCCGTCCGCGCAGCCACGTGTGCTGCGTAAGCAAGCAAATGCAGTGCTAAAATCATGCCTGCGGTGTGCAACTAGCCATTCGCGTGAGAATTGCCTGTCATGCCAAGCTATTTGCTTTTTCTGCAATAAAAAAGGACATGTTCAAAGTGTTTGCCAGAAAAAGCTCGGATCGGACACTTACACCCATTCCAGGCCCTTTGATTCACGCCGGAATCGAACCAAGAATACTCGGGCTCGTGAACCTTTGCCCATGGACATTCATGTAGTTAATTCCACTCTGCCCAGTTCCACTCTCTCTAACGGTGACTGTGTTCGTTCCACAAAAAGTGTGCATCGACATCACAGGAAATCCCGTCAAGTAGCAAGTGCTTCTGTACCAGTGTCTGTTCACGTTGCACGAGACAGTCGCTCTTGTCGTCAGCAGGACAATAAACTTTTTGTAGATTTGGTCATAAATGGCAACGTGATACCATTCCAGCTCGATACCGGAGCTGCAGTTTCCCTAATCAATCACGTCGCGTACAAGCAGCTGGGCAAACCTCCGTTGCGTGCCGCAAATGTTAAGTTAAATAGTTATTCAGGACAGCATATCCCTGTGTTAGGACAGTGCAGCCTTCTTGCAACATACAAGGGACAAACAAAACTTGTGTCAATTTACGTACCTCGTTCTTCTTCTGCAAGAAACTTGTTTGGTTTAGATTTATTTCAGTTGTTTTACTTGTCTATAGTCAATCAGGTCCTATCAGTGAACCAGACTGTGCCTTCAGCCAGTGTTTCTCGTCTATGTGAAGAATTTGCAGACATTTTTGCACCGGGCCTTGGTTGCGCTAAGAACTATGCAGCACATTTGGAACTGAAAGTAGACGCGCAACCGAAATTTTTCAAAGCGCGCAATGTTCCCCATGCATTGTGTGGTGAGGTTGCAAGAACGTTACACGATTTGGAATCACAAGGTGTAATTGAACGTGTGCAGGCTTCTCTCAGGGCATCACCCTTAGTAATTTTGCACAAACCTTCTGGAAAATTGAGACTTTGTGTGGACTTCAAGGCTACAGTGAATCCACAACTAGTGACTGCTACTTTTCCTTTACCCCGCCCGGGTAAATATTTTTCGAAGTTGGATCTAGCAGATGCGTACTTGCAAATACCGGTCGACGAAGAATCCCAGCGCGTCTTGGTGGTTAACACGCATCTTGGTTTGTACCGATTCAAAAGACTGCCATTCGGGTGTGCATCCGCCCCTGCTTTGTTTCAGCAATATCTACAAACTGTTTGTGCGTCGGTCACTACTGCAGCAAACTATCTGGACGATATTGTGATCTCCGGAAAGACGGAAGAAGAACATTTATCCAACCTCAGAACATTATTTCAGGTCTTGCGACAAAATGGTCTTCGCTTGCGGAAGGACAAATGTGTGTTTTTTGCTCGTGAATTGCCATATCTGGGACATGTACTCAATGCCCAAGGCATACATCCCAGTCCAGAGCACCTCCGTGCCATACAAGACCTGCCTTCGCCGCAGAATTTGAAGCAGCTACAGAGTATGCTGGGAAAAATTCACTATTATCACAAATATATCCCCCATGCCTCTTCCATATCAGCTCCGCTTCATCGCTTACGCCGTAAAGGTGTTCCGTTCGTCTCGATGACGGAATGCGAACGCGCCTTTCGCCAGTTGAAATCGGCGTTGCTTTCCAAGACTTGCCTAACGCCATTCGATCCCCAGAAACCCCTTTTGTTGATGGTAGATGCATCGGATTTCGGGATCGGTGCCGTGCTTGCGCACAAGATGGATCGCATGATCGCCCTATTGCCTTTGCGTCCAAATTGCTCTCGTCAGCGCAAAGAAATTATTCACAGACCGAGAAAGAAGCTTTGGCTCTCGTATTTGGTGTTACAAAGTTTCATAATTTCTTGTATGGTCGTCACTTTACCATCATCACAGACCACAAACCTTTGACATCGCTTTTTCATCCGTCCACGTACAGTGCAGAAATTCATTCGCTGGTCTATTTTCCTCTCGCAGTACCGCTACGATATCTTGTATTGGTCCACTGCTAAGCACAGAAACGCCGATGCGTTGTCCCGCTTGCCTGTTGCTGAGGATAGAGCATTCGATTCTTCCGAACTTGCTTGCATGTTCATTGATTCGGAAACCGATGGCGTGGTCGAATCGTTTCCGATTGATTTTCGTCGTGTAGCTACAGCCACAGCTGCTGACCCTGTCCTTGCTACCGTTTTGCGTTTTGTTGCTAGGCAATGGCCTTTATCAAAGTCACGGATCGAGGATCCGTTGGTTTGCCGATTTTTTGCTCACAAGGAGAGACTTTCTGTACGACGTGGCGTTTTGCTGTTGCGTTCTGATAATGATCAGTCCAGGATCGTGGTCCCACGTTCGTTACAGTCCTCTGTCTTAAAGCTTCTCCACCAAGGACATTGGGTTATAGTGCGAACGAAACAACTTGCTCGTCAGCACTGTACTTGGTTCGGAATCGATGCTGCGATTACGCATAGGTGTCTCCTTTCATGGCTTGTGCCGAACAACAATCCGCACCACTGCGGAAATTCTTTGCATGGCCAAAAGCCACTTCCCCTTGGCAACGCTTACACATCGATTTTGCTGGTCCATTCTGGAATGCTCGATGGTTGGTTGTTGTCGATTCATTCCGTAATTTTCCTTTTGTTGTCCGGATGTCTTCCACGACGTCTTCTGCCACCGTCCAAGCGTTATCTGCTATCTTTTGCATTGAAGGTCTTCCACAGACTATTGTTTCCGACAATGGCCCACAATTCATGTCCGCAGAATTTCAGTCATTCTGCAAGGCCAATGGTATTCAACATCTGACATCCGCGCCGTTTTCGCCTCAGTTCAATGGTGCCGCTGAACGATTGGTCCGGACTTTCAAGTCACAGATGTTGAAGTTAAAAGAGTCGCATTCTCGGGAGGACGCGTTATTGCTCTTTTTGTCCACGTATCGCTCTCAGCCACGAGATGGTCGCTCGCCGGCTGAGTTGCTCCACGGTCGTCCTCATCGAACCTTGATGTCTTTGCTGCATCCGCCACATCAGGTTCCTGTGCTGCGGCAGCCACCTGCTTTTGCCCCTGGCAACGTTGTATACTATCGCAACTATCGAGGTTCACGGCGTTGGCTCGCAGGGCGCATTCTTCGCTGCCTCGGCCGCGCTATGTATCTGGTTTTGGGGGCCTCTGGTGAGGTGCGTCGGCATCTCAATCAGCTGCGCCTCTGTCGTCGCACTGGTTCTGCCGCTCCCCGTCTGCTTTCAGCGACGGTGCCGTCCGGTCAGCGCCCTGGGGCCCCATCTACTGGCTCGCCTCATCCCCAGGTGTTACCGACGCTGCCTTCCATTTTGCCCCATGGCGACGCGCCACCGCCGCCGCCGCCTGTTCCCCCGCCGGCGCCGCCCGCAGTGGACGCGTCGCTGCAACCGCCGGGCGCCTCCCTGGGTCACGCGCCGCCGATCGCTTCCCGCGACCAGTTGTCCTCCGCCATGGAACTCTTGCCCGCTCCGGACCATCTGTCGTCTTCGCCAGTCGGGTGCTCCGACTCGATGGAGGTCGACCCTTCGGAACCTCCTTACTATCTACGGGCGCATACACCGCATGTTGGCGTGCACCCTGGACTAGGTTTTCAGGCGTTTCCTAGCTCCCCTCGGACCGAATGGCAGGGTGCGGGTGGCACAGCCTCGCCTGTTGTTAGGCTCTCCACCTCGTCGCATACGTCAACATGGGGTCCTCCCCGCGGCAGGCGGAAGCCTTCTAACACGACCGTTCGCCGATTTGCGGGGGAGGAATGTGGTGTCACCGCCAGACACCACACTTGCTAGGTGGTAGCTTTAAATCGGCCGCGGTCCGGTAGTATACGTCGGACCCGCGTGTCGCCACTGTCAGTAATTGCAGACCGAGCGCCACCACATGGCAGGTCTATAGAGACGTCCTGGCACTCGCCCCAGTTGTACAGCCGACTTAGCCAGAGATGGATCACTGACAACTACGCTCTCATTTGCCGAGACGATAGTTAGCATAGCCTTCAGCTACGTCAATTGCTACGACCTAGCAAGGCGCCATTACCATTTTATATTGAGATTCAAATTATGTATCATCAAGAGAGATGCTCTACAATTGTGGATTAAAGTTAAGTATTCTACCAGTTACTCTTGTTTTGCTAGTCTTATTTCTCTGACCTGTTACAGACCTCACGCCAGTCAGCGTGTAATTAAACGCGTGCATTTCGGCCTGCTCTAACAACACAGTGTTGGCTCTTCTGCCAACACTTCACTTTTCAATATTTATTAGCCTCCCGATGGACGGACATCTGTCGCGAACTACTATCCCCGGAAGTGCCGCTCCCTGCGGCCCTTGTGGAAGGGATGATTATTCCTATTCACAAACCGTCCGGTGGCTCACGACTGCAGGACTACCGCCCGCTGACGCTATTGAACTGCGACTTTAAGATCTTTTCTCGACTGTTAGTGGCGCGGATACGCCAGACCTTACGAAATGTTATCTCACCCGATCAAACGTCATTAGGAGGCGACAATAATATTCAAACGGCACTCAGTGAATATCGTGACTTGATTTCACTGACGAGGGCATGTCGACTGAAGGGTGCACTGGCACCAATCGATTTTAGTCAGACTTTCGACCGATTGGACCACGACTATTTGGAAGCGGTCCTCCAACATATGCGGTACCCACAGCCATTCGTCACTGTCGTCATGCGACTACTCCGTGGCGCGACGTCCAAGGTGATCGTCAACGCCCGATCTACGCAACCCCTCACCATTTCTCGATCGGTACGCCAAGGCTGCCCTCTGTCCACTTTACTTTACGCTGTGGCCATGGAACCACTCCTCTGCGGCCTGCGCCAACGACTAACGGGTATGACGTTACGAGGCCACACTTTCCGATGTAAAGCGTACGCTGACGACCTGGTGATTGTCATCCGCAATGGTGACGACACCGCTAGCGCACTGAATTGGATAGCGAAATATAGCATAGCCTCTGGTAGTCGTATCAACGTCGCAAAATCGGTGGCGATGAATATCGGGGTCGGATTGTCTGAGAACAGTGTCACCCCCTTACAGTTCAGAGATAGTTTGAAATGTCTCGGCATTGATTTCACAGACGATATACGACGGACCGCTGCTCACAACTTTCGACGGCTTTTACGAAATGTTCGGACTGGAATTGCCAACAATCGCCTACGAGCTCTGGACATCGTCCAAAGGACCCAGTATGTCAACACACATTTAGCGTCACGCATTCCGCACATCGCCCAGATTTTACCTATATCGGTGATGGTAGCTCGCCGTATACTTGCGGCTTTTGGGTCCTTCGTGAGTTCAGGAACGCTTTTCAAGATCAAATATGAGACTCTCACCCTTCCCCCGGATCGGGGAGGGCTTGGCCTTTACCACGTTCATGACAGAGCGGTTGCCCTATTTGTGAGCACATTAGTCAAACTATGGCACCGCCGTCCGGACAGTCTGACGAGTTTGTTAATAGAAGAACTAGCACCGCCCTCCCTGTTGCCACCTGTGCCGGTACACCACGTCCCCTCCTCGCTCTTCTACATCGGTATCTTTTACCTCGAACTAAGTTACGTTCGACTTGCCTTACCAGCGACTCAGCTGGCGACGGCAAAGACGGTTTATCGGGTCCTGCAACGTGGAAGACCCGATAACGTCGTGGAGAGGAAGCACCCGAACATCAGCTGGCGAGTAGTATGGAGGACAATTCACCACGTAACACTGGACACTGACGTCACGGCGATGTGGTATATCACAGTCAATGGTAAGCAGGTGACCAGATCAAGGCTACATGCGATCCACATGGTAGACTCACCCACGTGCACGAGCTGTGGCGTTCAAGACGACGATGAACACCGTCTTAGCTGTGGCGAGTCTGCGGCAGTGTGGCACTTAGTGAGGCAAATGTCAGCATACTTCCTTCGAGTAACACCGAATCATATCGACCCCAAGATATCTTCTTCCCGTATGAGACGTATTACCCACGCACTAAAACTAATGCAATGACGTGGCTTCGTGGACATGCAGTGCGTTATTTGTTTCAAGACGGCACTAAGGACACTTTAGACTTTTGGAACTATTTGCAGGAACGACATTGCAAGATCCTCCGTAACCCAAAGTATCGACAATATTTTTCCAATTATTTGTGGGGTGCGTTCCACGACCCTCTACGTAGCTGGAACATCACGGGTACGAGAAGCTAAAATTACAAGACGATGATAGAACACTACACGGTACAACGTGTGATCTACCTTGGTCATTACGGGAAGTCATACCTGGATGATACAGCAGATGGAGAGTTTCGTTGTCAACCCTCACACTCTGTAGCAGTATTTGCCCCATTTCATCTTTTTGTCCCCGGTGCGAAAAGGTCTTCGCAGTTTTTGTATCCCATCCGGTGCAAGATGCAGCACTGGTTAATGGTGGTATGGATTCCACCCTTCAGTTTTGTTTCACGGTTTCCTTAGCCCCGCGCTTTGCTGTCTTTCTTTGTGCCTTTTTCTACAACTGTTAGCATGTTTTTAGTTATGTGCGTCCCCAACTCGACGCAACGAGTGCACTTACTACTTTTCAGTTCCTTACTGTTAAAAAAATAAAAAAATAAAAAATGGAGGGTTGTGAGTTCAAAACTCACCTGCAGTGTACGATTTTAATTTCTATATTCGCTTCAAGTAAAAAAAAAAAAAAAGCGGTCTAAGCGCTGCAGTCATGGACTGTGCGGCTGGTCCCGGCGGAGGTTCGAATCCTCCGTCGGACATGGGTGTGTGTGTGTTTGTCCTTAGGATAATTTAGGTTAAATAGTGTGTAAGCTTAGGGACTGATGACCTTAGCAGTTAAGTACCATAACATTTTTTTTAAAAGTAAAATTCGGAGGCGGTGGTGTTACGGTGTGGACGTGCTTTTCATGGAGAGGGGCATGCACCCCTTGTTGTTTTGCGTGGCACTATCACGGCACAGGCCTACACTGATGTTTTAAGCACCTTCTTGCTTCCCGCCGTTGAAGAGCAATTCGGCGATGGCGATTGCATCTTTCAACACGATAGAGCACCTGTTCATAATGCACGGCCTGTGGCGGAGTGGTTACACGACAACAACATCCCTGTAATGGACTCGCCTGCACAAACTCCTGGCCTGAATCCTATAGAACGTCTTTGGGATGTTTTGCAACGCCGACTTCGTGCCAGGCCGCACCGACCGACATCGACACCTTTCCTCAGTGCAGCACTGCGTGAAGAATGGGCTGCCATTCCCCAAGAAATCTCCCAGCACCTGATTGAAAGTATGCCTGCGGGAGTGAAAACATCAAGGCTAAGGATGGGCCAACACCTTATTGAATTCCAGCATTACCGATGGAGGGCCCCACGAACTTGTAAGTCATTTTCAGCCAGGTGTCCGGATACTTTTGATCACACAGTGTGCGTCCATTACACGCAGTTACCTTTGCAAAATTGTCTCGTAAACTGTTAGCGATCGACTTGCATTCACTGACAGCTTCGGGCCAAATTTGATACCTGACATGCCGTATTAAAAGACTGTCCGTGCTACATTACAAAGACATTTTGGACAGCCAGCGTAGATACACTAATAATTCGGGTTGCTTCATTCACGACCACTGACACGTCCAAACACAATCATTTCTGGCATTCTGTTACGTCTCCCCGCAGAATCTTACTGCAGTGTCTCCATATAACCGACTGGCCCGTACATGCGCTTCACGGCTGTGCTGTTATTCGACACATTACCAGTCGCGATCCGTCCACCTTAAGGCGCCCTCTGCACTGCTTGCCGGTGCTTTGATAAGAGGGTGCCGTCTGTTCCTTGAAGAGTGGGCAGCAGTGCGCTGACGACAGGAGAGGTACGTTCCCAGTCAGAGCAACAGCAACATGGTCGTTGACGACGCTCTTGGCCTGGGGCGAGTAATCAGCAGCGATGCTGGGACTGGGCGTGTCGTGTACCTGTATGTGGATGAGTGTACGGCGTACCTGAGAGCAGTTCATGGCCCAGACAGTGTAAATTGCCCTTCGCTAATGAACTGTTACAATGGTACCGACCGTCATTCACATGGTGCTGCTGTAATTGATTTTTACCTTCTTTTGTATCTTGTGACGCTTTGTCATGACCCTTTCTGGCGCCAATTAATTTTGCCACCAACCCAAGTGAAGTTGCACCATGCACTTCGTAGCCACTTCACACCTGTGCCTGCCATCCGAGGACAAGAAATTCACTCCTAATAAGAGAGCAGACAATTAGTCTACGCACCTGAAGATGGTCGGACGTCCCTTGGTCGGAATATCTTGGGGAGTGTCGACGGGATCCGACTGCAAGCCCGAAAATTATTAGAAGAAATACGCCGCAAAAATTTCAGAAGTTACAATAATTGGGCCCTTAGCGGCGTTCTTTGTCATCCAGCACTATTGGTCGGACACTAGCAGCAGACCGACAAGAGAATACCGTCCCAAGCGTAGGCTGCCGTTAATACCACAACTATAGTGTAACGACGTAAGTTTTGTATAAATGATTTTCTTTTGACATATGACCATGTGCAGACTTCGTCACCAACGTCAGTTACACAACACTTCAGAATTATTTAAACTCTTTTTAAAGTGGTCGCTGAATGGTTCTTGAACGAAACTGTAATTAAAACATCATCATTTGAGTCGTATGCACTCAGTCCAATTGGTTTGCGCAAACTTTTTTCAATTTAGATGTCGTTTGTTTCTTCTCAGAAATTATATTAACGCAAGCTATCTGCTTTAATAAATATTAGAACCACATTGAATAAACTTTCAAGACTCAAACTCGCGATGAACGTTGTCAAAAATTAATAATCTTGTCAAATAAATTAGTAACACTTCTTCCTTAGCATAATTCTTCATAAATAAATTCTCGGAACACATATTTAAACTTTTCTAGTATACACTAGTTTATTATCTTCCTATATACTACATATAAACGTGAACCTGAGCCTTGACAAGATAGGACTGAACATTTACAACATGATTAAACTTTCTATGACGTCAGTATTGTAGAAACATTACAAATTCTTATTTTTTCAGTTTTTAGAAGCGCGACGCAACAGCTCGGTTTCAGGATCTTCTGTTGCTCTTTGGCTGTCGACCCGCGACGTATAGTGGCCAGCGATTTTCTCTCTGGTCCCGGCAGTGAAGATGCTGTCTCCGTTCGTTGCGCCGCCCTCTCCGTACATGAAACATAAAAATAAATACAAAACTTTAGATAATTCACAACCATTACAAATATTACAAAATACATAAACAAAACACTAAATTAAACTTATATTCACCTGCAAACTGGGCTGACACTGGTGGATGGGTGACGCTTCAATTTCACGTCCCACTACACCACACAAACACCTGCTTCTGGAATGGTACAATGATCGGGAACCATGGACTGCTGATGAATGGCGTCGCATTGTGTTCAGCGATGAATCGCGGTAATGACCATCTTTGTAGAGTAAAAGGGCGACTTGTCGAAAAATCCCATTCTTCCAATGTTTTGGAGAGACACAGTGTTGTTACTCCTAGTGTCATGGTGTGGGGAGTCATCGAATATTGCTTTATGCCACGGCTGGTAGTGTGGTGGAAGGGACACGTCACGGACATCCTGCGTCCTCTTGTGTTAACTCTCATGCGACGCTATCTTAGAGCCGTTCTACAACAGGGCAATGCTCATTCACAAGTGACACATGTCTGTATGAACGGTCAGGGTGATTTCGTACCTCCGCAGCCAGCGAAATCCCCAGATCTGGCTCCGATAGAATATACCTGGAACTAACTCGATCTCCATGTCAGTCCCAGTATGCAGGATATCGAGGACCAGTTACAACAGCTGTGAGGCACCTTGCCTCAGGAGAGCATCCAAAGGCTTTAGTCCACCCTTTCCTACGGAATCAGCAAGTGCATAAAGGCTAGAACTGTGCAGCATCATACTGATAACTAGGATCATATTGCCAAGTTCTTTGTAAATTTGATTCGAGTTCGTAATCAGAGAAATAACATCACATACCCTCTCAAGTTTCGTTTCCTCCCCTTTTGGATGTTCCACTTTCTTTGCCAGGCAGTGTATTTTCGGCGCTGTGATGTAGCTGAATTTTTAACACAAACATCAAAAAAAGTTTTGCGTCAGCTCGGTTCGGAGAGTCCCGTAACCTGTAAAGAAATTGGAAAAGAGATCAACATAAACATCATTTCTGCCCTTTTGTTGCTCGTGAAAACCACACATTGCATGTTGCAACCACCATACAGCGAGACCTTCAGAGGTGGCGGTCAAGATTGCCGTACAAAACAGTAACTCTAATACCCAGGAGCACGTCCTCTAGCATTGATGCATGTCTGTATTCGTCATGGCTTACTATCCACAAGTTCATCAAGACACTGTTGGTCCAGATTGTCCCACTCCTCAATGGCGAATCAACGTAGATCCCACGGGTCACGTCGTCTATTAACAGCACTTTTCAGTCTATCCCAGGCAAGTTCGATAGGGTTCATGTCTGGAGAGCATGCTGCTCACTCTAGTAGAGCGAGGTCGTTATCTTGAAGGAAATCATTCACAACATATGCACGATGGGGGCGCGAATTGTCGTCCATGAAGACGAATGCTTCGCCAATATGCTGCCGAAATGGTTGCCCTATCAGTCGGAGGATGGCATTCACGTATCGCACACCCCAAAACAGCAGGGAATCTCCATCTTGCTGCACTCGCTGGACAGTGTGACTACGGCGTACAGCCTGACCAGGTTGCCTCCAAACACGTCTCAGAAGATTGTGTGGCTGAAGGCATATGCGACACTCATCAGTGAAGAGAACGTGATACCAATCCTGAGCGGTCCACTTGGCATGTTGTTGGGCCCATCTGTACCGCGCTGCACGGTGTCGTGGTTGCAAAGATGGGCCTCGTCATGGACGTCGGGAGTGAAGTTGCACATCATGAAGCCTATTGCGTACGTCCTGTGGCTGCGTTATTCAACATGGTAGCGTTGCTGTCAGGGTTCCCCCGAGCCATAATCCGTAGGCAGCGGTCATCCACTGCAGTAGTGGCCCCTGGGGGGCCAGACTAAGGCATGTCATCGACAGTTCTTTCTCTCTGTATCTCCTCCATGTCGGAACAACATCGCTTCAGTTCACTCCGAGACGCCTGGACACTTTTGTTGTTGAGAGATCTTCCTGGCGCTAAGTAACAATGCGGACGCGATCGAACGACGGTATTGACCATCTAGACGTGGTTGAACTACAGACAACACGAGCCGTGTACCTCATTTCTGGTGGAATGACTGGATCAGATCGGCTGTCGGATCCCCTCCGTCTAATAGGAGCTGCTCATGCATGGTTGTTTACATCTTTGGGCGGGTTTAGTGACACCTCTGAACAGTAAAAGGGACGGTGTCTGTGATACAATATGCACAGTCAACGCCTATATTCAGTAGTTCTGGGAACCGGGGTGATGCAAAACTTTTTTTTTATGTATGTACATTCATTGGATGTAAATTTACTGATAATGCCACGTACGTAACCAATATACTGGTCCGAGACGGTTGTAAATATTTACCCATGGTAAACCTCCGATACTAAGTGGACAACCATTCCACAATGACTGAACACAGAAAACATGAAATTTGCATATTTTAACGGTCTGGCGTGTACTGACAATGCTTTGCTATGTTCATCTGCTGAAACTTGTATCCAGGACAACGCCCGTAAGCTGTTGCTCTGCGTTATACTGACATTTATCTCTCACAGGAAAATTATTTAAACGCATATAACTTAGTCCCTAATTTGAGTTGGACCCGACAGTACCTTAATACACAGGACATAGTCTTTGAAATGATTTGATTTTAACATGAATTTATTCACAGAACTATGTCCTGAAATTGGAAATCCTTCTTATTAGAGCTGTTACTGTGCGCGACAGACAAACTCGCAGTTTTTAATCTGTCTGTCCTGCATCTCGTTGACTCTTGAAGGGACGAACTTACCCTGTGCGCTGGAAGAAAACTCTTTAAGTACCCGTGTGTGCAATGTATGCAGCTCGGTTTTTTACAAAAAAGGAGGTTGTGACCATGCGAAAGATACATAAATGTTTTGGCTTGCGGTAATGAAGTCGGAAACGTTGTGGTGTAAATCAATTACTTATATTACGTAAAAGTAGTTGGGGGGAGTGTTAAAATTACGGATAAATATGGTCAAATAGTTAAGGCACACAAAGCATGGCCAAGTGCTAGTGAAGGTGAAAGCCTGTCGAACTCTTTCATTAGATATAACTAGCTGGGAGTTTTATAAGATTGTGTGGTAGCTGGAAAAAGAGCATGAACTTCAAAGTAGAAGAGGTAAAAATATTTTATTGAAAACATATTCTAAGTGTTTACAATACTTGTCAAGGTACAAAAGCTAATAATTTTTTTACCGGAAACCTATTCTAAGTATTAGAATATTTGTTTGCAAACAATATTTTTCAATTTGTCATCAGGGGTGTATATGTATAAACTTTTCGAATTTCCTACTCGAGAACAAAAATGGTTCAAATGGCTCTGAGCACTATGGGACTTAACAGCTTTGGTCATCAGTCCCCTAGAACTTAGAACTACTTAAACCTAACTAACCTAAGGACAGCACACAACACCCAGCCATCACGAGGCAGAGAAAATCCCTGACCCCGCCGGGAATCGAACCCGGGAACCCGGGCGTGGGAAGCGAGAACGCTACCGCACGACCACGAGATGCGGGCTACTCGAGAACAAGGTACGCATAACTGACCGTGAGAGAAGCAGGACTCTTTGAGGGTGATGCCGCAACATTTAAAAGTTTGTCGTTGCACTTTGTTAGTCGTAAAACTGTGGGCTAATTTCATTGGAAATGTCAGTCTTTTAAATTGGAATGGCAGTGCAGTAGAGATCAGTGATATTCTGGTGATATATAGTGTGTGCCCTTTGTACTTTGCAGTCATAAATTCGGCTTCGATGGTGATATTCGACAGCTATTTGACGATCATTGTTGTTTCATTACGTAGTTTTGATGAGTTGAGATTTTACAGTAGTGTGATAGGACATCCAGTTTTAAGTCGAAGACACAATATTGGCATTCCTAGTACTTGCAAAGAGTTTAGGAATTTTGTAGGGTAGTTCACACTTTCTTCAGCGTTTACCATCGTGTCGATTAATTTGTGTATTTTCTCTTCACCGGGAATTTTCTTTTGAATATTAAAGCTGATATCGTCGACAACATTGTTTTTATTTGCCAAAATTGCCCTTTCAAATAGCCAGTCCGGATAAGTGTAGTTACGGATTATACTTTACCATGTATTGTAAATACTCGTAGTTGAAATGTTTCCAATAATTTTTTTTACCTCATATACTTTAAGGTTTATCTTTTTATTTCAACTACCACATAATCTCATATCAGCTTCCTGACCGCAGCAGTGAACCCCAGGTGTATGACTGTGTCGCAATTCTTGATCCTTCAGTCCGTTCATTTCGTTGTTCTTCGAGGTCGCTGCTTCTCACGGTGCTCATTCTCGATCGTTGGGAACTCAAACGTGTTTCACTTCGTGCTCTTTGTTTTGTTTTCCGCTGTTCTCCTTTTTTACGTTTGGGCACTCTCTAAATACAAATCAAATCAACTTTTTATTAACAAATACTCTGAATGCACTTTACACGGTTTTGACGCTTTACTTTCGATTTATATACAGTCACTGTATCACTTTGACTACTCACACTTCACTGTTTGTTTTTATTCACTCACTGCACTACTTTTTCGATTTCTCCCCTCGTCACTAATAACAAACTGAAGTCCGAACCCACGACGGGTCTTGCTTTATATACACCTACCAATGGGTAACCCCACCAGTGGCGAATTCCAGAACATAGCAAAAAGGCTTCGAATCGTCCACAACGTTCCAGGACGATCCACATCATTCTAGAGTGTTGTGGAATGTTCGACAATAATCCGGGATGTTCCGGGATGTTCCCAGACATTCTAGATTCTTCCCAAATGTTCCACACTATTCACCAATATTCCAGTACATATCGTATCGTTGTGGAACATTACGAAATATTCTGGAATGTTGTTGAATACTCTCGCTTACTATCGAATGTTCTTGAATATTCTAGAATACTCTTGAATGTTCTGGTATGATCTAGAGGGTGAAACTTCTCAGCCTTTATATCTTCCAAAGCATGCCCTTAGTTAAGAAACCTTTCATGGATAGAGGATGGAGGGCTACCACACCATGTAACTCCTTTGATCGTACCGGGATTCGTTTCACGGTTTTAGAGGCACGCACTTTGTACGCTTATTTTTATGATATACATTGAATATTGATTACAAAAAGCACTGGGAAATCGCACTCAGAAAGTACATTTGGGTTATAAAGAAAGAATATCAGAAGCAAGATCGTCCACGTGGTCTAGAAGTGTGGAAATGAATTACTAGTTGGCCATTATCCTGTATAAGCTAAGATTCAAGCGCGGGACCCGCGAAAGTGACTAATCAAAATTCGCCGAACATAAGACGCACAGAATGTGGCTCAAATTACGGCTGATAATTAAAACAAATAATAGGGATGATCAAAGAAGGTACAGAAGCCACTAAACATACAGTAGTTTTGCAACATGGCCCCACGGGCTTTCCATAAAATTGCTTACAAGTCTGTAGTGTTAAGTTCATAACGTCAAAAAACTTCGCAGTCACTCTCTCCTATTAGACAATAGGTAGGCTGAAGGCTTTCCGAAAGATGTACAAGAATACTTCATTATTCTTTTACCAAATCCATAACTCGTAGCACAGCCTATCGGATGCAGCCGTAACCTGTCTTCGCTATCTCACGCCCAGCAAACAAGTATGCACGTCCGATTAACAACGAGGGCTGGCGTACCGGCCAGCGTGGATGTGGTTTTTAGACGGGTTTCCGCATCCAACTAATACCCGGCAGGTACCCAAGTCCCGCCTCAGTCAAATGATTCGCAAACATTTTGAAAACGTTCTCACACTTTCATGTGGGACAACTGTAGACGCAGACGAGATACACAAATTACATTCCGCATGGGAGAAAGGTGGGGTGGGAAAGGGGGGGAGGATGGAGGCGAGAATGGGATTCGGCCACCCTCTACCACTTGTCTGTCAAATCCTGATTAATTTTCTAACCCCGTGAAGAAGCGAGATAAAGACCAGGAAAACGAAGACTTTTTCTGAAGCCTGACGTAGTACTAGCAGCGTGATGAAAGAATAACAGAAAATTATTATCTATACTACTGAACAAAGACAAGTCGCTCTCCAACATTCATCATCATCATCATCATCATCATGATTATGATTATGCCTTTCAGCGTTCAGTCTGGAGCATAGCCCCCCTTATACAGTTCCTCCATGATCCCCTATTCAGTGCTAATATTGGTGCCTCTTCTGATGTTAAACCTATTACTTCAAAATCATTCTTAACCGAATCCAGGTACCTTCTCCTCGGTCTGCCCCGACTCCTCCTACCCTCTACTGCTGAACCCATGAGTCTCTTGGGTAACCTTGCTTCTCCCATGCGTGTAACATGACCCCACCATCTAAGCCTGTTCGCCCTGACTGCTACATCTATAGAGTTCATTCCCAGTTTTTCTTTGATTTCCTAATTGTGGACACCCTCCTGCCATTGTTCCCATCTACTAGTACCTGCAATCATCCTAGCTACTTCCATATCCGTAACCTCAACCTTGTTGATAAGGTAACCTGAATCCACCCAGCTTTCGCTCCCATACAACAAAGTTGGTCGAAAGATTGAACGGTGCACAGATAACTTAGTCTTGGTACTGACTTCCTTCTTGCAGAAGAGAGTAACTCGTAGCTGAGCGCTCACTGCATTAGCTTTGCTACACCTCGCTTCCAGTTCTTTCACTATGTTGCCATCCTGTGAGAATATGCATCCTAAGTACTTGAAACCGTCCACCTGTTCTAACTTTGTTCCTCCTATTTGGCACTCAGTCCGTTTATATTTCTTTCCCATTGACATTACTTTCGTTTTGGAGATGCTAATCTTCATACCATAGTCCTTACATTTCTGATCTAGCTCTGAAATATTACTTTGCAAACTTTCAATCGAATCTGCCATCACAACTAAGTCATCGGCATATGCAAGACTGCTTATTTTGTGTTCACATATCTTAATCTCACCCAGCCAGCCGGCCGAAGTGGCCGAGCGGTTAAAGGCGCTACAGTCTGGAACCTCACGACCGCGACGGTCGCAGGTTCGAATCCTGCCTCGGGCATGGATGTGTGTGATGTCCTTAGGTTAGTTAGGTTTAAGTAGTTCTAAGTTCTAGGGGACTTATGACCACAGCAGATGAGTCCCATAGTGCTCAGAGCCATTTGAACCATTTTGAATCACCCTTCCAGTCTATTGTTTTCAACATATGATCCATAAATAATATGAACAACAGTGGAGACAGGTTGCAGCCTTGTCTTACCCTTGAAACTACTCTGAACCATGAACTCAATTTACCGTCAACTCTAACTGCTGCCTGACTATCCATGTGAAGACCTTTAATTGCTTGCAAAAGTTTGCCTCCTATTCCATAATCGTGTAGAACCGACAATAACTTCCTCCTATTAACCCGGTCATATGCCTTTTCTAGATCTATAAAGCATAGATACAATTCCCTGTTCCACTCATAACACTTCTCCATTATTTGCCGTAAGCTAAAGATCTGGTCCTGACAACCTCTAAGAGGCCTAAACCCACACTGATTTTCATCCAATTGGTCCTCAACTAATACTCGCACTTTGCTTTCAACAATACCTGAGAAGATTTTACGCACAACGCTGATTAAAGAGATACCTCTGTAGTTGTTACAATCTTTTCTGTTTCCATGTTTAAAGATTGGTGTGATTACTGCTTTTATCCAGTCTGATGGAACCTGTCCCAACTCCCAGGCCATTTCAATTATCCTGTGTAGCCATTTAAGACCTGACATT
The DNA here is from genome assembly GCF_023864275.1 of Schistocerca cancellata. NCBI lineage: Eukaryota > Metazoa > Arthropoda > Insecta > Orthoptera > Acrididae > Schistocerca > Schistocerca cancellata. The sequence goes on from NC_064632.1 coordinate 112,287,400, forward strand.
CCACTGTATTTGATGAGTTCCGACTTAATTTCATCCACCCCAGCCGCTTTATTGCACTGCAATCTATTGACCATTTTTTCCACTTCCTCAAATGTGATCCTATTTCCATCGTCATTCCCATCCCTTTCTACCTCGAAATCTGAAACATTACTGATCGCATTTTCACCTACATTGAGCAACTCTTCAAAATATTCCCTCCATCTGCCCAAGGCATCCACAGGATTCACCAGCAGTTTTCCTGACCTGTCCAAAATACTTGTCATTTCCTTCTTACCTCCCTTTCGAAGACTGCTAATTACACTCCAGAATGGTTTCCCAGCAGCTTGACCCATAGTCTCCAACCTGTTTCCAAAGTCTTCCCACGATTTCTTCTTGGATGCTGCAATTATCTGTTTGGCTTTGTTTCTTTCTTCAACATAACTTGTAAGTAGGGTGTTTATGTTTTCTTTATGTAAGTAGGCTAAGTCAGATTTCGTTGCGCTAAAAAATATTGTGTGTCAGTTTAAGCACAGTCTTGTATAAATTGTTCTAAGGGGACGTTTCAAACTTTCTCTGTCTACCTGGGTTCTGGTATGTAGCCATTTTTGATACGCCTTCTTTTTCCTTTTACAGGCTGCCTTGACTGTATCATTCCACCAAGCTGTTTGCTTCATCCTACTTTTTACACACTACTGTTCCAAGACATTCTTTAGCCACTTCTAGTACTGTGTCCCTGTACCTTGTCCATTCCTTTTCCAGTGACTGTAATTGACTACATTCAACTAACTGGTACCTTTCTGAGATCGCTGTTATGTACTTGTGCCTGATTTCCTTATCCTGAAGTTTCTCCACTCTTATCCTCCTACTATGGACCTGACCTCCTGCACTTTCGGCCGCACAATCCCAATTTCACTGCAGATTAAATAATGATCAGTGTCATCAGAGAATCCCCTGAATACACGTGTGTCCCTCACAGCCTTCCTGAATTCCTGATCTGTTATTATATAGTCAATGACAGATCTGGTTCCCCTGCCTTCCCAAGTATACCGGTGAATGTTCTTATGTTTAAAAAAGGAGTTTGTGATTACTAAGCCCATACTGGCACAGAAATCCAAGAGTTGTTTCCCGTTCCTGTTGGCCTCCATATCCTTTCCAAATTTACCCATAACGTTTTCATACCCTTTTGTTCGATTTCTAATCCTGGCGTTAAAATCACCCATGAGCAGAACACTGTCCTTGTCCTTTACTCTAACATTGTTACCAAAAAAGTTGAATAGTTTTTGAGCGATTTACTTCCAAATGTTATGCGATGATCTAATAAACTTTTAAACATTGGAAAGAACATAAGCTATATATTTTTGTATAAAATGCAAGTATGTATAAATTATACAAATGGGAAATGTTCCGAATCATCTCGAAAAAGTTATTGACCGATTTGCCTCAGCCTTTTACACGTTACTCTAACAGACATTCGGAGATATACAGGGTGTTACAAGAAGGTACGGCCAAACTTTCAGAAAACATTCCTCACACAGAAATAAAGAAAAGATGTGGACATGTGTCCTGAAACGCTTAATGTCCATGTTAGAGCTCATTTTAGTTTCGTCAGTATGTTCTTCCACCTACGCTCAATGGAGCATGTTATCATGATTTCATGCAGGATACTCTACCTGTGCTGCTAGAACATGTGCCTTTACAAGTACGACACAACATGTGGTTCATGCACGATGGAGCTCCTGCACATTTCAGTCGAAGTGTTCGTACGCTTCTCAACAACTGATTCGGTGACCGATGGATTGGTAGAGGCGGACCAATTCCATGGCGTCCACGCTCTCCTGACCTCAACCCTCTTGACTTTCGTTTATGGGGGCATTTGAAAGCTCTTGTCTACGCAACCCCGGTACCAAATGTAGAGACTCTTCGTGCTCGTATTGTGGACGGCTGTGATACAATACGCCATTCTCCAAGGCTGCATCAGCGCATCAGGGATTCCGTGCGACGGAGGGTGGATGCATGTATCCTCGCTAACGGAGGACATTTTGAACATTTCCTGTAACAAAGTGTTTGAAGTCACGCTGGTACGTTCTGTTGCTGTGTGTTTCCATTCCATGATTCATGTGATTTGAAGAGAAGTAATAAAATGAGCTCTAACATGGAAAGTAAGCGTTTCCGGACACATGTCCACATAAAATATTTTCTTTCTTTATGTGTGAGGAATGTTTCCTTAAAGTTTGGCCGTACCTTTTTGTAACACCCTATATATATCAAAAAAAGTTTTGCATCACCTCGGTTCCGAGAGTTCAGGACCTTTAAAGAAAATTGGAACAGAGATCAACATAAACATCATTTCCGCCCTTTTTATTGCTCATGAAAACCACACATTGCATGTTGTACCACCATACAGCGAGAAATTCACAGGTGGTGGTCCAGATTTCTGTGCACACCGGTACCTCTAATACCCAGTAGCACGTCCACTTGCCTTGATGCGTGCCTGTATGTGTCGTGGCATACCATCCACAAGTTCATCAGGACACTGTTGGTCCAGATTGTCCCACTCCTCAACGACGATGTGATGTAGATCCCTCAGAGTGGTTGGTGGGTCACGTCGTCCATCAACAGCCCTTTTCAATCTATCCTAGGCATGTTCGATAGGGTTCATGTCTGGAGAACATGCTCGCTACTCTAGCCCAGCGATTTCATTATCCTGAAGGCAGTCATTCGCAAGATGTGCACGATGGGGGTGCGAATTATCGTCCATAAAGACGAATACCTCGCCAGTATGCTCCCGATAGGGTTGCACTATCTGTCGGAGGATGGCATTCACGTATTGTGCAGCCGTTAAGGCGCCTTTCATGACCACTAGCGGAGTACGGCGGCCCCACATAATGCCGCCCCAAAACAGCAAGGGACCTCCACCTTGCTGCGCTCGCTGGACAGTGTGTGTAAGGCGTTCAGTCTGTCTGGGTTGCCTCCAAACACGTCTCTGATGCTTGTCTGGTTTAAGGTATATGCGACACTCATCAGTGAAGAGAACGTGATGCCAATCCTGAGCGGTCCATTCGGCACGATGTTGGCCCCATCTGCACCGCGCTGCATGGTGTCGTGGTTGCAAAGATGGACCTCGCCATGGACGTCGGAAGTAAAGTTGCGCACGTCCTGTGGCTGCACGGAAAGAAGTAAAGAAGTATTCAAGATGGTGGCGTTGCTGTCAGGGTTCCTCCGAGCTGTCAGGGTTCCTCCGAGTCATAATCCGTAGGCAGCGGTCATCCACTGCAACAGAAGCCCTTGGGCGGCCAGAGAAAGGCATGTCATCGACAGTTCCTGTCTCTCTGTATCTCCTCCATGTCCAAACAACATCGCTTCGGTTCACGCTGAGGCGCCTGCACACTTCCGATGTTGAGAGCCCTTCCTGGCACAAAGTAACAATGTGGACGCAATTGAACCGCGGTTTTGACCGTCTAGGCATGGTTGAACTACAGACAACACGAGCCGTGTACCTCCTTCCTGGTGGAATAACTGGAACTGATCGGCTGTCGGACCACCTCCGCCTAATAGGCACAGCTCATGCATGGTTGTTTACATCTTTGGGCGGGTTTAATGACATCTCTGAACAGTCAAAGGGACTGTGATACAATATCCACAGATACAATATCCACAGTCAACGTCTATCATCAGGAGTTCTGGGAACTGGGGTAGTTCAAATGGTTCAAATGGCTCTGAGCACTATGCGACTTAACTTCTGAGGTCATCAGTCGCCTAGAACTTAGAACTAATTAAACCTAACTAACCTAAGGACATCAGACACATCCATGCCCGAGGCAGGATTTGAACCTGCGACCGTAGCGGTCGCTCGGCTCCAGACTCTAGCGCCTAGAACCGCACGGCCACTCCGGCCGGCGAACCGGGGTGATGCAAAATTTATATATATATATATATATATATATATATATATATATATATATATATATATATACGAAAAATCCTTAAACATTTTTTCTAAATATCTCGAAAAGTTCTGTAACGAATTACTTCAAAGTTTTACATGGCAATATAATTCACATTCGGACTGGCATAGGCGATAATATAGAAGTAGACACTGAACGTATAAAGGGTAATGTGAAGGAAAATGATCGCAACACAAAAAAAATTAATGTAGGGAATCGAAATTTCGTTAATACATTTGTCTAAGTAAGATATTTAAGTGACTAACATTGCGAGATCTCAGGGTAATGTAAATGCGAGATAAGCCATTGTAAATGTGAAATGGTGGCACATTAATAACCGGTGTAACCGCCAGAATGTTGAATGAAAGCCTGTAAATGTCCTTGCATTCTGTTGTACAGGTACCAGATGTCAGTTTGTGGGATGGAGTACCATGCATGATGCACTTGACTGGCCAATACAGGGAAGGTATTGATGACGCTGGAGTTGTTGTTCTGTTATGTTCCATACGTGCTCGATTGGAGACAGGGAGACAGATTTGGCTATCGAGAAGGCCAAGACAATATGTCGACTCTCTGTAGAGCATATTAGGTTACAAAAGCCGTATGTTGGCGATCGTTATCCTCTTGGGAAACACACTTGGAATGCTGTTCATGAATGGCAGTACAACAGCTCGAATCACCAGACTGACGTACAAATTTGCAGTCAGGGTATGTGGATTTGCCGCGAGAGTGCTCCTGCTGTCATACGCTATCGCACCCCAGGTGCATGTTGCATATGTCTAGCAGACAGGCTGGTTGCAAGCGCTCAACTGGCCTCCTCCTAATCAACAAATGGACATCACTGGCACCAATACAGAACCAGTTTTCACCAGGAAATACAACAGACCTCCACCCTCATCTCCAATGAGCTCTCGTTTGACACCATTTAAGTTGCAAATGGCGGTGGTTTGGGGTCAGTGGAATGGACTATGTCTGGCTCGGAACTGTCCTTGAAGAAACCGATTTGTAACAGTTATTTGTGTCACTGTGGTTCAAATGGTTCAAATGGCTCTGAGCACTATGGGACTCAACTGCTGTGGTTATTAGTCCCCTAGAACTTAGAACTACTTAAACCTAACTAACCTAAGGACAGCACACAACAGCCAGCCATTACGAGGCAGAGAAAATCCCTGACCCCGCCGGGAATCGAACCCGGGAACCCGGGCGTGGGAAGCGAGAACGCTACCGCACGACCACGAGATGCGGGCTGTGTCACTGTGGCACCAACTGCTTTTCAAATTGCCGCTATGGATTACCATGCGCCAGAGGCATACACCGAAGACGATGGTCGTCCATTTAGGTAGAGCATCTTGCGACCGTACATCTCGTGACAACTGCTGCCAGCAGTCTTGTACAGTGGCTACGTTCCTGCCAAGTCTTTCGGCAGTATCGTAGAAGGAACATAGAGTTTCTTGTAGCCCTGTTAAGCGGTCTCGTTCAAACTCAGTGAGGTGTAGATAACAGCGTCTTTGTCTTGACTTACATCAACACACAATGCCTAGTCTGAAAGTTAACTAACGCCCACGGCCGTAAAGCGTATATTTAAAGCAAACCTGATTTGCATCCTCATAGTGGCGCTAGTATATATTCTAACTAAAGACACTGAAATATCTCGAAAACTACACATCAGATCTAAAACAGTTATAATTCCAATTTGTTTGTCTCGGAGGGGGACATCAAATGATAGCACACTCGATCCAACAGTCCACCCCGTCCGTGGGTGGCGGGGGACCACTTTGGGAGCTTCAATGGGAACCCCCGTATTTTATTGCAGATTACGATTTTACGGTAAAACCCACATACATTTTGTCTGAAGCATTTTCTTTTTTTTTGCCATAGATGGCGCTATAATCGGAGGACTAGAAATGGGTACACAATCGTAATTTACGATATGCTACTCAATGTAAAGTATCCCAGATATTTAATAGCTTCAGTTAAAATGAAAAGTTCATTTCACGTTCATCACGTTCATGAAAGTTCATTTCATCTCACGATACAGTAATACACATGCAAACGGACATCGGCTACCTATGGTTTTTTTGTTGTCTGTTTATTTAATTTTTTTTTTTTACTATGAGCAAGTTTCTGTTAAAATCGGCTGTAAGAAAAAATACTTTTCCGTGCTGTATTGTGAAAATGTATAGGTTAGGTTTCTTTCTCCCAGCCAGTTTTAACTGCTATAGCAGGAAATGTATTAATGCCTGTTACACTAATGCTTATAATACTATTACGGAATCTGAATCGTTCGAGGCTTTGTAATTTCAGCCATTCGCATGTTATACCTATGCAAAATTCTATCATTGAAGTTGCTATCGTGACAGATCCAGCAGCTGGAGGGGTCTCCCTCATTCTACACATAACAATGATCCCAGTTGATTGACCTGTTCATCTGATAATCAAGGGTCCGTTTGCAGCGGCAATAAAAAAAAAAAAAAAAAATGGTTCAAATGGCTCTGAGCACTATGGGACTTAACATCTGAGGTCATCAGTCCCCTAGAACTTAGAACTACTTAAACCTAACTAACTTAAGGACATCACACACATCCATGCCCGAGGCAGGATTCGAACCTGCGACCGTAGCGGTCGCGCTGTTCCAGACTGAAGCGCCTAGAACCGCTCGGCCACTCTGGCCGGCCAGCAGCAATAAACATAGCTCAAGGTCAGAGAGAGGAGAGAAGAGATGGATAGAGAGGGGAAGAATGGGCATAGAGAGGGAGAAGGAGAAGATAAACAGAGAGAGAGGTGGTGTGAGGAGATGGACACAGAGACGGAGGAGGAAGTGGTGCCAGAGAGAGGGTGTGGAGAACGAAGAGGAGGAGGAGGAGGAGGAGGAGGAGGAAGAGGAAGAGGAGGAGGAAGAGGAGGAGGAGGGGTAGGAGGAAGAGGAGGGGGAGGAGGAAGAGGAGGAGGAGGGGGCGGAGGAAGAGGAGGAGGAGGAGGAAGAGGAGGAGGAAGAGAGGGAGTGCGGGAGGAGGAGTTCGGGATATTCATCAAATTCCATACTTATTTAGCAATTGCGAAGCATTGTCGGCTTCGCTAATCTTATATATACCGCAACACAGCAAACTTCCGAAATCACCACCGTGATTCGAAACCGGGAGCTGTATGCCAGAAGATTCACTACGCTGGACGAGCAGTAGACCCGCTCAGCTGCAGCCTGCGGCAACGCTCACTGAAAGCGGCTGGGTGGTGCCTGCGGTGACAGCAGCGGAGCGAAATAACCGGGCAGGGGTGCTGGTACTGTGTCCCCTAGCACAGTGGAGCTGGTCCAGCGAGCGCCCGGCCGAATGCAGATCGCGCCGGGAGGAGGCGAGAACCGGCAGCGTGTCGGAGTACGGGACAAAGAGCGCGCCTGTCACAGCTAGATAAACACCGGGCCGGGCTGCCGCTGACGGCCAAACAACCGCTTTGTCGCGCCGCAGCTGCGGCCGCAACCCTTCTGGTACCGCCGCCGCCGCTGACACTGGCTAATCCCGGCTGCGGCCTGCGGTGGGGAACGCCTCAGATTACCATCTCCGTACTATAATAAAACGCGCTTTCTGCACAAATACACGTCCTGTTTCTGCCCCTTTCCGTGTTGACAACAGATCTCCTTACTTACCAAACACCTTACATTCCTTATCTCGGTGTGTCGCAGCTGCCTTCTAGAACGTCTCGCTGAGAACATCTACGTCCGCATCTCTACATCCATACTCTGAATATACAGGTGGTGGACAATAAAATGGAAACAGTAAAAACACAACACATTACAAGCCTAATACGGTTTAGGAAAATCGCTATCGTTCAAAACAGCTTCCAACGGTCTCCGGATGGACAGTAACGACGATGGGGGTGGAAAGAGTACTCTTAAATCACAAGGGCTCAATATGTTACCAGGAGCCCTTTCGTCTTAGAATATAGCGTCGCCATTGGGGAACAAACATTGTACATGAGATGGATCTCGTTAGCCAAAATGCGACCTGGCAGAGTAAGTAAAGTATCCTTCGAATACCACGACATGGCTATTCAAAGCATCACGGAATCCTCCCCCCCCCCCCCCCCCCTCCCGAGAAGAAGTTTTATTCCTGGCAGCGGCTGCCTGCATCGTAGGCTTGGGACGGAGTACAGCAGACGTAAGTTCGGCCAGGAGTTGGAAGCAGGGTGAAACAAGACTCACAAGCTGCGACATCATCGCGAAGAAACAGTGACCCGTGTATGTAATAAAAAAATGGTTCAAATGGCTCTGAGCACTATGGGACTTAACTTCTGAGGTCATCAGTCCCCTAGAACTTAGAACGACTTAAACCTAACTAACCTAAGGACATCACACACATCCATGCCCGAGGCAGGATTCGAACCTGCGACCGTAGCGGTCACGCGGTTCCAGACTGAAGCGCCTAGAACCGCACGGCCACACCGGCCGGCCATGTATGTAATAAGTTTCCTTTAATTTACGTCTATGGTCACAAACTTTTTGTTAACAGATTACCGGTTTCGGTCATTTAATGGCCATCATCAGATCTGTTTCATAAAAACAAAGTTCTAATGTACTGCAGCCATAGTGGCATCGTCAAATGTTAAATGCGGAATCAGCACCAGCATCGTCAGATACATACACTCCTGGAAATTGAAATAAGAACACCGTGAATTCATTGTCCCAGGAAGGGGAAACTTTATTGACACATTCCTGGGGTCAGATACATCACATGATCACACTGACAGAACCACAGGCACATAGACACAGGCAACAGAGCATGCACAATGTCGGCACTAGTACAGTGTATATCCACCTTTCGCAGCAATGCAGGCTGCTATTCTCCCATGGAGACGATCGTAGAGATGCTGGATGTAGTCCTGTGGAACGGCTTGCCATGCCATTTCCACCTGGCGCCTCAGTTGGACCAGAGTTCGTGCTGGACGTGCAGACCGCGTGAGACGACGCTTCATCCAGTCCCAAACATGCTCAATGGAGGACAGATCCGGAGATCTTGCTGGCCAGGGTAGTTGACTTACACCTTCTAGAGCACATTGGGTGGCACGGGATACATGCGGACGTGCATTGTCCTGTTGGAACAGCAAGTTCCCTTGCCGGTCTAGGAATGGTAGAACGATGGGTTCGATGACGGTTAGGATGTACCGTGCACTATTCGGTGTCCCCTCGACGATCACCAGTGGTGTACGGCCAGTGTAGGAGATCGTTCCCCACACCATGATGCCGGGTGTTGGCCCTGTGTGCCTCGGTCGTATGCAGTCCTGATTGTGGCGCTCACCTGCACGGCGCCAAACACGCATACGACCATCATTGGCACCAAGGCAGAAGCGACTCTCATCGCTGAAGACGACACGTCTCCATTCGTCCCTCCATTCACGCCTGTCGCGACACCACTGGAGGCGGGCTGCACGATGTTGAGGCGTGAGCGGAAGACGGCCTAACGGTGTGCGGGACCGTAGCCCAGCTTCATGGAGAATGTTGCGAATGGTCCTCGCCGATACCCCAGGAGCAACAGTGTCCCTAATTTGCTGGGAAGTGGCGGTGCGGTCCCCTACGGCACTGCGTAGGATCCTACGGTCATGGCGTGCATCCGTGCGTCGCTGCGGTCCGGTCCCAGGTCGACGGGCACGTGCACCTTCCGCCGACCACTGGCGACAACATCGATGTACTGTGGAGACCTCACGCCCCACGTGTTGAGCAATTCGGCGGTACGTCCACCCGGCCTCCCGCATGGCCACTATACGCCCTCGCTCAAAGTCCGTCAACTGCACATACGGTTCACGTCCACGCTGTCGCGGCATGCTACCAGTGTTAAAGACTGCGATGGAGCTCCGTATGCCACGGCAAACTGGCTGACACTGACGGCGGCGGTGCACAAATGCTGTGCAGCCAGCGCCATTCGACGGCCAACACCGCGGTTCCTGGTGTGTCCGCTGTGGCGTGCGTGTGATCATTGCTTGTACAGCCCTCTCGCAGTGTCCGGAGCAAGTATGGTGTGTCTGACACACCGGTGTCAATGTGTTCTTTTTTCCATTTCCAGGAGTGTATAAACAAGACTCATCCGACCAAATCACTTCCTTCCATTGCTCCATAGTCCACGCTTTATGGCTTCGGCACGACGTTTTCCTGTTACGGTCATTTACTTCACTGACGGTTAGTTTTGGAATTCCAGCTTGTCCTGTAATTCCCTGCTTACGGACTCCCTTCCTGTTGTTTAGGTGCTGGCATGGTTTGGGAATGCGACATTCAATTCTGCAGTGACTTTTGCAGCTGTCGCTCTCTTATTTTTCGTCAGAATCTTCTTCAATGACCGTCTGTCACGATCACTCAAAAAACACTTTCTTCCGTCTTCTGACTTACACGACGACATTTTTTCTGCTTTCCCTGTATGCTGTATAAACCTTCGATACGCTGCCTCTTACAATACCAACCAATTCAGCTATCTTGGTTACAGAAGCACCTACTATACGAACACCGAAAATTTGCTCACATTGCTGCAGAGATACTTAGGGACTTTACGTGGAACTTTTTGGAAGAAGAAAGACCACTAGGTAAATTAAAAGGATGAATATTCCAGACAATCTGTAAAACTATAATGTTGTGTTCCTCGTATGTCGCCGGCCCCTGAACCGTGCGGTTCTAGGCGCTACAGTCTGGAGCCGAGCGACCGCTACGGTCGCAGGTTTGAATCCTGCCTCGGGCATGGATGTGTGTGATGTCCTTAGGTTAGTTAGGTTTAATTAGTTCTAAGTTCTAGGCGACTGATGACCTCAGACGTTAAGTCGCATAGTGTTCAGAGCCATTTGAACCTCCTATATCTGACAAAAGGATAATAAGTCAGATAGTAATGATCAGCGTGAGTAGTCTGCGCAGGATACGGTGCAAATTACTGAGCGGGTCCATTCGTTCGTTCGGAAGAGGCCGGCAGTGTTTGCCACCTTTCGCTGCTCAGTGATGACAGAATCGAGTCGCACGCATTGCAGTCTTTCCCAAACTATTTTACAGAAACTATTCGGTAAAAAAAATTAATTTTTTCATTACTTATGGTTTTATATGTCAGGTTAATGATGATGTGCCCATCATTTTGTTAGTGGTCGTAGCTATTGTATTATTTACATAGAACTAACAGAATGCGCGAAATTAGAAACAGTTTGCAATGAAAAATAGAGGTTGTTATGATTTTGCGTTTGGTGCGTAGGCATAATATGTAACTGCATATGAAATTTAGCTAGCATATTGAATTTTTCTTTAGACTTCAGTGGAGGTCACCAATCTAGAGAAAACTGATCTGATGTAACAGTCATTAATTATAGCGCCAAGCCAGCGATAAAGCCACATTGAAATATCTACAACATTCTTCACATTTCATAAATGGTTTGAGATATCGATACGAGATTTTGGCAAACGATAGCATGCAAAGAGGAGAGTATTTTGCCCTATGGTTATTACGAAAAACTTCATTATCTACCATGTTATTCCACTAAATACAGACTTTTTCGTCGAAAGAATGTATATTTAAGGGTCATCCGATAGCTGGTGAAACAAGAATTGCTGTTGGTTTTGGAACAACATAAGTAATGATATTACTCATTTATTTTGCATTGAGGATGTGCTTTTGCATAAGATAGTGAGCCTATTTTTCTCCAGTTGTTCAGTTAATAAATTTAATACAATACTGTTTCAGAATTCTCTCACAGTTCGATCTGCACGTGTTAGTGAGATGACACTGTTGAAACTCTGCTGTGTTTTGTAGGTTTTACTCAAAATTTGCCAGTCATAACGCTTCTTTGAAAGTCGCAAACAAGCCGGGCGAAAATTAATCACTGCTTTTGTTACATTTTCAGCGAAATCCTCTTTTGATACTAACTAAAGCTGAGGTGACAGATACTTTTGAATCTCTGTACGTCCTACGATGTGTAGAGAGATTCTACCTCGGTTGATGATGGTTGAAGTGATCGCTGCTGGCCCCTGTTTTGATCACAAGCTAGGTAGAATCTCCATACACGTCGGTCAGGGGCCTGAAGATGGCTTAGTAAAACGCTGAAACTGGTAGCCGAATAAAATAAGTTTGGAAACTTGACAGCTGAAAGGTGTTTAATTTGACATCCTGATATTTATGAATGGTCACCATGCAAGTGTGGGTGAGGAGCGGCTCTACCCCTTCCCCTCCAGTGCTCGGCATTTCCCAAACAGCACCTGCCCACAACATCCACCATTACCGCCTTCCAAATGCGTGCCATGTCAGCTGCGCATCTGCCGGCCATGTTATTCTGCACAGACTCCACACAGCCATATCGTCACTCTGTGAGTGGTACAAGAAAGAGAGAAACTGGTACAAAGTAATGGACTACACAGCAGTTTGGGAAGTGGGCTTTGCTATGACCCTGAGTGACTGTGGTTTGCTCCCAATACCTGGCTCACTAGTTAAATGTAGTGGTAGAAAATAAATCACCTGGGACCATCGGATGTTGTGAGACAACCCAATGACTACGTTATGAATACATTTGTACAGTCAACAAAAGAGTCAAAGTCGCAAGCAGTAGTGTGGAAGTAGGAACACCTGAGGACACATAGGATCACCAGCAACCTGCGACTGTTTGCTGATGACGCTGTAGTGTACAGGAAAGTGTCGTTGAGTGACTGTACTAGCATACAGGATAACTTGAACAGAATTTATATTTATTGTGGCAAATGATAGCTAGCTTTAAATGTGTGGAAAATGCAAGTTAATGATAATAACTATGAAAAACAATCCTTTAATGGCCAAATATAATATTAGCAGTCCGTTGCTTGGCACAATTGATTAAATATCTAGACATAACGTTGCAAAGCGACACGAAATGGAACGAGCACGTAATGTCGGTAGTATGTAAGAATATCGCGTACAGAAACCATTCTCGAGTACTTCTCTAGTGTTAGGGTCCTCCACTAAGTCGGGTTCAAGGAAGGCATCGAAGCACTTCACACGTGTGCTGCTAGATTTCTTACCGGTACGATCAACACCATAGTATTAAGGAAATATTTCATGAACTGAAATGGGAATCACTGGAGGGAAGGAGCTCCTTTCGCGAAACATTATTGAGAAAGCTTAGAAAACCTAGCTTTTACGACAACTTGCAGAACGACTTCACTGCCACCAAAATTTATTTCGCATGAGGACCGCGAATACAGGATAAGAGAAATCCAGGATCGCTGGGAAGCGTACAGACAATCGTTTTTGCCTCGTTGCATTTGCAAGGGGAACAGGAAAGTGGATGACTAACTCAGGTACAAGGTACCCTCAAACTTGCATCATATGGTGGCTTGTAGCGTGTACATTTAGATGTAGGTAAAGATTGTAGGATACAGAAGACGAACACAGGCAGTCATACTAAGGGAAAGGAGTGTTTATGATACACTCCTGGAAATTGAAATAAGAACACCGTGAATTCATTGTCCCAGGAAGGGGAAACTTTATTGACACATTCCTGGAGTCAGATACATCACATGATCACACTGACAGAACCACAGGCACATAGACACAGGCAACGGAGCATGCACAATTTCGGCACTAGTACAGTGTGTATCCACCTTTCGCAGCAATGCAGGCTGCTATTCTCCCATGGAGACGATAGTAGAGATGCTGGATGTAGTCCTGTGGAACGGCTTGCCATGCCATTTCCACCTGGCGCCTCAGTTGGACCAGCGTTCGTGCTGGACGTGCAGACCGCGTGAGACGACGCTTCATCCAGTCCCAAACATGCTCAATGGGGGACAGATCCGGAGATCTTGCTGGCCAGGGTAGTTGACTTACACCTTCTAGAGCACGTTGGGTGGCACGGGATACATGCGGACGTGCATTGTCCTGTTGGAACAGCAAGTTCCCTTGCCGGTCTAGGAATGGTAGAACGATGGGTTCGATGACGGTTTGGATGTACCGTGCACTATTCAGTGTCCCCTCGACGATCACCTGTGGTGTACGGCCAGTGTAGGAGATCGCTCCCCACACCATGATGCCGGGTGTTGGCCCTGTGTGCCTCGGTCGTATGCAGTCCTGATTGTGGCGCTCACCTGCACGGCGCCAAACACGCATACGACCATCATTGGCACCAAGGCAGAAGCGACTCTCATCGCTGAAGACGACACGTCTCCATTCGTCCCTCCATTCACGCCTGTCGCGACACCACTGGAGGCGGGCTGCACGATGTTGGAGCGTGAGCGGAAGACGGCCTAACGCTGTGCGGGACCGTAGCCCAGCTTCATGGAGACGGTTGCGAATGGTCCTCACTGATACCCCAGGAGCAACAGTGTCCCTAATTTGCTGGGAAGTGGCGGTGCGGTCCCCTACGGCACTGCGTAGGATCCTACAGTCTTGGCGTGCATCCGTGCGTCGCTGCGGTCCGGTCCCAGGTCGACGGGCACGTGCACCTTCCACCGACCACTGGCGACAACATCGATGTACTGGGGAGACCTCACGCCCCACGTGTTGAGCAATTCGGCGTTACGTCCACCCGGCCTCCCGCATGCCCACTATACGCCCTCGCTCAAAGTCCGTCAACTGCACATACGGTTCACGTCCACGCTATCGCGGCATGCTACCAGTGTTAAAGACTGCGATGGAGCTCCGTATGCCGCGGCAAACTGGCTGACACTGACGGCGGCGGTGCACAAATGCTGCGCAGCTAGCGCCATTCGACGGCCAAACCGCGGTTCCTGGTGTGTCCGCTGTGCCGTGCGTGTGATCATTGCTTGTACAGCCCTCTCGCAGTGTCTGGAGCAAGTATGGTGGGTCTGACACACCGGTGTCAATGTGTTCTTTTTTCCATTTCCAGGAGTGTATTTAGTAGTTCCATACTATCTTCCTTTCCTTCTCCCCTCCCACTCCCACTTCAGGTTTCTATCTTCTTGTACTCTTATTCATTCTCTTTCTTCCTCCTCGCAAGTGACAGAAATATAGTATAATTTAACTTTTTTTAAAATTTCTCCTGAATATGCTGTAGATGTTACTCCTGGATGATATAAATGTATGCAGGATCCAGCTAGGCTGAACATCTCAGATATTTCCTCAATAGTTTAAGATACGGTAGTTCTGTATTTTCGCAAGTGGATTATGGAACAATTCTATCTCAATGACATATAGTCTGGTTTTATAGCTCTACTAATTAAAGAGATTTCATTATCGACTCCATTTTTCAAAATTCCTGCTGCTAATATAGTAGTTGTAAAAGGGGCGAGTTCAGCAGCATTTCACTCATCAAAATTATATAAGTAGTTTCAGAGAAATTACAGTATTTAGAGCTTAGGGGGCATTTGTCTTGAAAGTGAGACCACTTACTGTCTCATGCTGTGTCATACCAAACTGTGGAGTCGAAAATGTAAAACTGATGCTAATCACTTTTGGCTACATGTGGATGGACCGGCATGCCAGCTGCAAGGCCAAGGATGTGTGGTATTTAAGGATAAAAGAATGATTCACCATTTAACTACAGTAACCTGTTCGTGTTTCTCCCAGAGCCTTGAAAAAAAGGTGCAGGTCAAAAACTGAACTGATAGGTAAAACAGGTAACTGAGAGAAAAAATCGTTGAATAATAAATTCGTGCCATGAGTTTAACGCATGAGAGACACTACATCACAAAATTACATCAGAAACAGGAACCAAAAGTCACTTATGATAAATACACCCTTAACATTGTATTTATGTTATCAAGAGTTCGAAATGCTCGACGTCAATTGTAATTCACGGTATCAGTCGCTGGTACATGGACTCCTGGACAGATTGAAAAGATTCCTCCGATGTCATTGCAGATGCTGCAGCAATGCGACGTTTTAAATCCTATTGGGCAGTCGTAGCTTGAGCGATGACTTCAATTGTGAGTTTGCCCCAGGGAAAAAGTCAACTGCTGTCAAATCAGGTGAACATGCAGGCTAACTGATAACGCCTTCAGGTTCTACCTACACAGGAAAGAGATGGACGCGTGCTTTTACACTGAGATGACAAAAGTCATGAGACACCTCGTAATATCGTGTCGGATCTTCTTTCCCCCGGCGTAGTGTAGCATCGCGACACGGCATGGGCTCAACATGTCGTTGGTAGTCCGCTGCAGACATTTTGAGCCATGCTTCTTTATAGCCATGCAGAATTGTGAAAGTGTTGCTGTTGCAGGATTTTGTGCACGAACTGACCTCCCGATTATGTCCCATAAACGTTCGGTGGATGGCCAGATCATTCGCTCGATTTATCCACAATATTCTTCAAATCAGTGGCGAACAATGGTGGCCCAGTGAAATCGTCCTACATAAAAATTCCACCTTTGTTGAGGAACATGAAGTCGATGAATGGCTACAAATAACCACTTCCAGTCAATGATCGGTTCAGTTGGACCAGAGGACCCAGTCCATTCCATGTAAACACAGCTTGTACTATTATGGAGCTACCACAAGCCTGTTGACACCATGGGCCCATGGCTTCGTGAGGTCTGCGCCAAACTCGAACCCCACCATCTGCTCTTACTAACTGAAACTGATCAGGCCTCAGTTTTCCAATCGTCTAGGATGCAACTGGTATGGTCACGAGCCCAGAAGAGGCGCTGTAGGCAATGTCGTGCTGTCAGCAAAGGCACTCACGTCGATTGTCTGGTGCCATAAGCCATTAACGCCAAATTGCGCCGCACTGTCGTAACGGATACGCTCATCGTACGTCTCACATTGATTTCTGCACGTATTTCACGTGTTGCTGGTCTGTTAGCACTGACAACTCTACACAAACGCCGCTGCTCACGGTCGTTAAGTGAAGACCCTCGGTCACCGCGTTGTCCGATGTCAGAGGTAATGCCTGAAATTTGGTAGTCTCGGATCACTCTTGACACTGTGGATCTCTTAATATTGAACTCGCAAACGATTTTTGTAATGGAATGTACTAGATACCTAGCTTCCATTCCGCGCTCAAAAGTCCGTTAATTGCAGTCCTGCGGCCATAAGCTCATCGGAATCCTTTTCACATTCCATGATGCTACTCCAAATGGGTGTAAAATGAATGTGCGCAACGGAAAATAATAAACGCTTAAATGAAGATTTGCCCTGTCTGACTACCCCCTGAAGCAGATCTTAGGATCTCTTAATTCTATAAATTAACAACCTAAACATAAATGAATGATGAAGGCAACTAATCCTACTAAATGATAAGCGTTGTTCCTGCTTATGTATTTATTGTAGATTTAAAAAAAAAACTTTATATTACGAAGTTTACATTTCCTACGTAAAATTACCAATCAATTGCCCAACTCTGCCCCTTATTATAACTGCGCGATCTAATAACAATAACGCAAAATGACTGACATCATCCACGTACCAAACACTAGAAGACACTACTTTCAAAGATGATCTACGGTGGTGTAGAACCTCAGTGGAAATAAACTAACGTGATCACAGCTGTTTAGCTTTATAGCTCTAATAGGCCGAAGCGATTTGCAATATCACCGTATGTACTGCGTCTAGTGCGTCGAAGTTATGGTTCTCGTACTCGTCTGCGATGAGGAAGAACTCCAGCCACAAATAAATTCTTTCAAACATTAGGACGGCAGAAGGCAGTCCTGTGACTAATGTGTTATAATACTGTCTTCTTGTCTCTGTGTTCTACAGACGAGAAACGCGAACTTCCAGCCACAAGGACGGAGTTCAGATAACGTCTCACGTAAGTATAGACAGAGGAAGTGCTCTCAATTACTGAGCGCTATTTACTCAACCACGACTTCCAACCCGGAGGTGAAGTCCAGAATCGTATAGGTTCGCAACAGGACAGTGCCTAACTAACTATAAACTTTCCTGAGAGCAAAGACAGCAAGTCCATCTATATCAACACAGCTGATATCGATTGACCGTCACACACAGGCGCTCACAACAGAAGACCTTGTTTCTCCACTGCTGTCTTCCCAGCAGAGCTCGGCTCCCCGCCATCGTAATTCCGAAAACGAATCATATTCCTGAAACCACGGAATGTTTTCCCTCTCTACAGATTCTTCCGAACGCCGACCAACCATATTTTAGTCTTCTGTCGTCCAGCGCGGAAAGTTTGTGAGTAAAAACCTATACTCGTACAATGGTACGCATCTGAGTAAAAATCCTTGGAAATAATGCAGCCTGCGTGGTTTCCGAAGTGTCGCTTCTTTATTCCTCTCACCTGCGTCCAAGATTTTTATAGTTTTCGAAGTGTAATCCTTCCGGTTCGGCTACCATCCGGCCGGTCGCGACTCTATTGTGCTCCAGCGCTTAGGTGCTACGACGTCCGTCTTGCTATTTCCTGTGTTTAAGCAGGACCAACACACCTGTGTGGGCCTTCCACCCAGGGCTTGAGTCTCTTCTAACGTTTCATTTCCACTGTCGTTCCAACCTCTACTAGCATGATAATAAAGACACTCCGTCACCTTTCATGCAATAAGCGTTATGAATTACACTCCTGGAAATGGAAAAAAGAACACATTGACACCGGTGTGTCAGACCCACCATACTTGCTCCGGACACTGCGAGAGGGCTGTACAAGCAATGATCACACGCACGGCACAGCGGACACACCAGGAACCGCGGTGTTGGCCGTCGAATGGCGCTAACTGCGCAGCATTTGTGCACCGTCGCCGTCAGTGTCAGCCAGTTTGCCGTGGCATACGGAGCTCCATCGCAGTCTTTAACACTGGTAGCATGCCGCGACAGCGTGGACGTGAACCGTATGTGCAGTTGACGGACTTTGAGCGAGGGCGTATAGTGGCCATGCGGGAGGCCGGGTGGACGTACCGCCGAATTGCTCAACACGTGGGGCGAGAGGTCTCCACAGTACATCGATGTTGTCGCCAGTGGTCGGCGGAAGGTGCACGTGCCCGTCGACCTGGGACCGGACCGCAGCGACGCACGGATGCACGCCAAGACCGTAGGATCCTACGCAGTGCCGTAGGGGACCGCACCGCCACTTCCCAGCAAATTAGGAACACTGTTGCTCCTGGGGTATCGGCGAGGACCATTCGCAACCGTCTCCATGAAGCTGGGCTACGGTCCCGCACACCGTTAGGCCGTCTTCCGCTCACGCCCCAACATCGTGCAGCCCGCCTCCAGTGGGGTCGCGACAGGCGTGAATGGAGGGACGAATGGAGACGTGTCGTCTTCAGCGATGAGAGTCGCTTCTGCCTTGGTGCCAATGATGGTCGTATGCGTGTTTGGCGCCGTGCAGGTGAGCGCCACAATCAGAACTGCATACGACCGAGGCACACAGGGCCAACACCCGGCATCATGGTGTGGGGAGCGATCTCCTACACTGGCCGTACACCACTGGTGATCGTCGAGGGGACACTGAATAGTGCACGGTACATCCAAACCGTCATCGAACCCATCGTTCTACCATTCCTAGACCGGCAAGGGAACTTGCTGTTCCAACAGGACAGTGCACGTCCGCATGTATCCCGTGCCACTCAACGTGCTCTAGAAGGTGTAAATCAACTACCCTGGCCAGCAAGATCTCCGGATCTGTCCCCCATTGAGCATGTTTGGGACTGGATGAAGCGTCGTCTCACGCGGTCTGCACGTCCAGCACGAACGCTGGTCCAACTGAGGCGCCAGGTGGAAATGGCATGGCAAGCCGTTCCACAGGACTACATCCAGCATCTCTACGATCGTCTCCATGGGAGAATAGCAGCCTGCGTTGCTGCGAAAGGTGGATATACACTGTACTAGTGCCGACATTGTGCATGCTCTGTTGCCTGTGTCTATGTGCCTGTGGTTCTGTGAGTGTGATCATGTGATGTATCTGACCCCAGGAATGTGTCAATAAAGTTTCCCCTTCCTGGGACAATGAATTCACGGTGTTCTTATTTCAATTTCCAGGAGTGTATCTTGTGTATGCGATACTACCTCCATGTGTAGATACGCATATCGCTATCCCACGACTTTTGTCACCTCAGTGTGTAGCCAGCCACAAGCAAGAAGTGAGCGGTGCATCCACCGTGCTGGCACCGCTACATCTATGCATTTAGAGTATTACCCTCTCTAGGAGACCGGGTAACTCTTTGGTAAGAAATAATGCGATCTTTTACCCAACGAGGTTTTTCGAATGAAATATGGACCTAACATGTGGTCTCTAATAACGACGAAGCAAACATTCACACGCCACAGCAAACCTGCCGAAACCCCGTGCGGATTTTCAGCTGCCCAAAATACCATATTTCTTATACTCAGCTTTCCACGGTTTATGAAGGTAGCTTCGTCGGTAAAGATAACTCTGTGAAGAAACAACCTATAGTCCTAATGTCGCATCAGAACCAAGCGACAAAATTCTGTGCGTTTTCTACAATAACGCTGGTTAATCTGACAGTGAAATGACACATGGTAGGGACGGAAGCTGTTTGCGTGTAAATTGCGAACGACTCTGGGTTGACTTATTCCTGCTGCAATTTCTCCGGAGCTAACATGTGGATTACGAGCAACAGTTTCCAGACATCTACACTCCTGGAAATTGAAATAAGAACACCGTGAATTCATTGTCCCAGGAAGGGGAAACTTTATTGACACATTCCTGGGGTCAGATACATCACATGATCACACTCACAGAACCACAGGCACATAGACACAGGCAACAAAGCATGCAATATGTCGGCACTAGTACAGTGTATATCCACCTTTCGCAGCAATGCAGGCTGCTATTCTCCCATGGAGACGATCGTAGAGATGCTGGATGTAATCCTGTGGAACGGCTTGCCATGCCATTTCCACCTGGCGCCTCAGTTGGACCAGCGTTCGTGCTGGACGTGCAGACCGCATGAGACGACGCTTCATCCAGTCCCAAACATGCTCAATGGGGGACAGATCCGGAGATCTTGCTGGCCAGGGTAGTTGACTTACACCTTCTAGAGCACGTTGGGTGGCACGGGATACATGCGGACGTGCATTGTCCTGTTGGAACAGCAAGTTCCCTTGCCGGTCTAGGAATGGTAGAACGATGGGTTCGATGACGGTTTGGATGTACCGTGCACTATTCAGTGTCCCCTCGACGATCACCAGTGGTGTACGGCCAGTGTAGGAGATCGCTCCCCACACCATGATGCCGGCTGTTGGCCCTGTGTGCCTCGGTCGTATGCAGTCCTGATTGTGGCGCTCACCTGCACGGCGCCAAACACGCATACGACCATCATTGGCACCAAGGCAGAAGCGACTCTCATCGCTGAAGACGACACGTCTCCATTCGTCCCTCCATTCACGCCTGTCGCGACACCACTGGAGGCGGGCTGCACGATGTTGGGGCGTGAGCGGAAGACGGCCTAACGGTGTGCGGGACCGTAGCCCAGCTTCATGGAGACGGTTGCGAATGGTCCTCGCCGATACCCCAGGAGCAACAGTGTTCCTAATTTGCTGGGAAGTGGCGGTGCGGTCCCTTACGGCACTGCGTAGGATCCTACGGTCTTGGCGTGCATCCGTGCGTCGCTGCGGTCCGGTCCCAGGTCGACGGGCACGTGCACCTTCCGCCGACCACTGGCGACAACATCGATGTACTGTGGAGACCTCTCGCCCCACGTGTTGAGCAATTCGGCGGTACGTCCACCCGGCCTCCCGCATGGCCACTATACGCCCTCGCTCAAAGTCCGTCAACTGCACATACGGTTCACGTCCACGCTGTCGCGGCATGCTACCAGTGTTAAAGACTGCGATGGAGCTCCGTATGCCACGTCAAACTGGCTGACACTGACGGCGGCGGTGCACAAATGCTGCGCAGCTAGCGCCATTCGACGGCCAACACCGCGGTTCCTGGTGTGTCCGCTGTGCCGTGCGTGTGATCATTGCTTGTACAGCCCTCTTGCAGTGTCCGGAGCAAGTATGGTGGGTCTGACACACCGGTGTCAATGTGTTCTTTTTTCCATTTCCAGGAGTGTATTTACGGAGTGAAAACTACGTTTCACCTGTTTTCCTTCTATACCAGCATCGTGGTGAAGAAACACAGTTTCTTCCTTCTCTGAGTGACGTAATTTCAAATTTGGGTGTGAAACCACGAATTTCCGCATATCACAGTGACTGCTTTCATCTCCGAAACAGTTAAATGCTAAGATATAAATACTGTAATTACTCCGAAACTCGTAATGCAATTTTGAAGAACAAAACGCAATTGAATTCGTCTACTTTAGACCTTCGATAACAACTTCAGAAATTACAATAGTTACATATAAGTAAGTTAAGCTGATATTGATTTTTCTACGATTAGTATAGCTGTGAAAAGAGACTATTACGGCAGTTCAAATCCCCTTTCAGTTACCCAGATTAAGATCATACCTTATTTTCCTTTTTGGCTTGAAGAAAAGGCCGGATACTTCCTTTGAAAGGGACATGGTCGATTTTCTTCCTCGTCCTTCTCTAATCCGAGCTGGTGTTCCATCTCTGATGACATATTCGTCGACGGGAGCGAATAAGCACGACGTTTTGGCGACTCAGGAAAGTGGAGGAAATCTATCCGAATACATCAGCCAGTCGTTTTAGTATGCATCAGTATGGGGCTGAACAATTTTTTGGAACCGGGAAACAACATATCCATTTCATTGCTTCGATTCATGATGTTTAAGATATCGTTCGATAAAAGCAAGAATTGGACTTTGCAACATACGGTTAGCCACTGTTGGAGGAATGTGATATTCGAACAGTCGACGGGCCAGCTCGTTCATTTTCTACTCACCAGCATACAGTATCGTTGCAAGGCTTCTGTCGCACCGTGACGTCACCGTTACTGGTGCATTGTTCGATTAATTGTTGGTGGGACGTTAAGAGATATCTTTCGCAAATATTAGTCCATTTATTTGCAAAAGAACTTATTTGCTAATGT
Source organism: Schistocerca cancellata (assembly GCF_023864275.1). Lineage (NCBI taxonomy): Eukaryota > Metazoa > Arthropoda > Insecta > Orthoptera > Acrididae > Schistocerca > Schistocerca cancellata. Next base: position 112,310,154 of record NC_064632.1, read on the forward strand.
ACACCGATTCGCACTGCGAAGTTGATTCATAAAAAAGTGAGAGGTATTGAAATCAGACATTACAACTGTAATTATTCCACGAAAAGCGTCAGTGTTTCCAAACACAAAAGCCAGGGGCAGCAGAACCAAGCTACACGGTGGTGAGGGAAGGCTAGTGCCGCAGCTAAGTATAGTCCAGAGTTACTTTTAGTGGCACAACTGCAATGACGCCACAGTTAAATAGGGTACACGCACGCAACTGCTGTGGTACACGATCATGCCACGAACTGTGGCGTCACATTAGTTGCGTCTGTGAAAGCGTACTAATGAACTGACCTAGCGTTCAAATATCACATGACTCAAATCCGCATCCAGTAATCAATATTTCGAATCGCGGGCAGCTTCTTTTTTCGGACATGTGTGAGTTATTGTGCTGTCCTTTCGGTATCTGAATTTTGCTCAGATTTTAATGATCTCGTCAGCGGTGTGGCGTTTTTATGTATGTGACAAACATACAGTGACCAACCGGAACGTTACGACCAGCGACCTACTACCGATATACACCAATCCAGGTGATAGCAGCGTCATTTGGCGAGAAATGACTGCTAGTCAGACACAAGCACGATGGATCTAGTAACAAAAATATCAGAAATTGAGTCCGCATTGATGCAAAACACCTTGTTATTTGTTTACTTACTTATTTATTTTCCCAGACTACTTTCGGCGAGAAATATCACCAACATAATTGAGTCCGCATTGATGCAAAACACCTTGTTATTTGTTTACTTACTTATTTATTTTCCCAGACTACTTTCGGCGACAAATATCACCAACATAAGTGTTTTTTTAATCTAAAAATTGTTTTAGATTTTTAAAAACCCACTGATAATAGTGATATTTGTCACCGAAAGTGATTTGGGAAAATAAATAGCTGGCCGCGGTGGGCGAGAGGTTCTAGGCGCTTCAGTTCGGAACCGCGCTGCTGTTATGGTCGCAGGTTCGAATCCTGCCTCGGGCATGGATGTGTGTGATGTCCTTAGGTTAGTTAGGTTTAAGTAGTTCTAAGTTTAGGGGACTGATTATCTCAGGTGTTAAGTCCCATATTGCTTAGAGCCATTTGAATTTCAATTTTTGGAAAATAAATAAGTAAACAAATAATAAGGTGTTTTGCATCAAGGCGGACTCTATTTCTGATATTGTTATTTTTCTATTCAAACACGGACCAAATGGAAGAGTTCCAAGATAAAGTTACATGTAGTATCAGTTAGCGTGCTGTCCGTGTCTAGAATGGTTAAGACGCGCGATGTATCTCAGTTTTGACAGAGGGCAGATTGTGATGACCCGCAGGGTCGGCACGAACATTTCGGAAACTGCACGACTTGTCGGGTGTTCGAGGAGTGATGTGGTGAGTGTCTTCAACACTTGGCGAGACCAAGTTGAAATCACGTCCAGACGTCTTGAGGTTGGGCGGCCTTCCACACCTCATTACAGATGTCTGATGTCGAAGGCTGGAGAGACACGTGAAACATGACAGGCGGCGAACTGTGCCGGACTTAACTTCAGACTTCAATGCTGGGCAGAGAACAAGTGTGTCTGAACTCACAGGGCACCAAACACTCGTAACGATGGTCCTCCGCAGCCGACGACCCATGCAAGTGCCAGTGTTAACATCACGATATCGGCAACTACGACTGAAGTGGGTATGTGACTATCGGCACTGAACGTTGGCGCAGTGGTAGAGAGTCGCATGGTCCGATCCCGGTACATTCTTCATCATGCCAATGGGAAGGCGCGAATCCGTCATCTTCCAGGGGAACATTACCCTGTCACCTGTATTGCTGGAGGGAGACAAGCTGGTGGCCGCTCCACTATGCTCAGGGAAACATTCAGGTGGACATCCTTGGGTCCAGTGGAGCTCGTGCAAGGCACAATGAGGGCCAAGGAGTATCGTACACTGTTTGCGGACCACGTATACCCTTTAATGGCGATCATGTTTCCCGTCGACAGTGGCACTTTTCAGCTAGATAACGCACCATTTCACAAAGCCAGGAGTGTGATGGAGTGGTTCGAGGAACACAGTGGGGAGTTCTGGTTGATGTACTGGCCCGTTAACTAGCCATATCTGTACCCGAGCGAACATACGTGGGATGGGATTGAACTTGTCCCCCTACCTGGAATTTACGGGAATGAGTATGCAGATGTGGTGCCAACTCCCTCCAGGGATCTACCAACGCCTCATGGCTTCCATACCACGACTCGTCGCCGCTGTTATCCGTGCCAAAGGTGGACGTACCGGCTATTAGGTAGGTGGTCGTAATATTCAGGCTGATCTGTGTACATAAGCAATAATATAGGTAACATAAGCTGTACACAGATTCTCTTCTATATGTGACTTCAAACCATGAAAACTATTTTCTTTATAGTTATAATTCTTCATATCAGTGTCATCATTGCCAAGTTGAAGATATATTAACATTATCCCTGCCGGTCGACACTTGCCAGACGGTGTTTGGCGAACCGTGGCAGGGTCGCGAATCCCTGGGCGGAAGGCGAAAGTTGGTGCTGGCCGCAAGGCTGTACCCTTACGCCTCCGTAACAGGTTTGAGGTCCTGCCCACTACTGAAAGTACTTCTGAGCCAGCAAGGGCGGCCTCGCCTGTTACGGCAGTGGCCGGTCTTCCTGAGAGGTCCGGACAAGCGCAGAAGGTGGGATTGCTTGTCATTGGGAGCTCCAATGTTAGGCGGGTGATGGAGCCGCTTAGGTATATTGCAGCCAGGGACGGGAAGAAAGCCAATGTCCACACCGTGTGCATACCGGGGGGAGTCATCCAAGATGTGGAAAGGGTCCTTCTGGATGCCATGAAGGGTACAGGGTGCAGAGAAACTGCAGGTGGTGGCTCATGTCGGCACTAATGACATGTGTCGCTATGGACCGAAAGAGGTTCTCTCTTGTTTCCGGCGGCTATCTGAGTTGGTGAAGACTGCCAGTCTTACTAGCGAGATGAAGGCAGAGCTCACCATCTGCAGCATCGTTTAAAGGACCGATTGCGGACCTTTGGTACAGAGCCGAGTGGAGGGTCTGAATCAGAGGCTCAGATGGTTCTGAGACCGTGTAGGCTGCAGATTCCTCGACTTGAGCCGTAGGGTGGTGGAGTTTCGGGTTCAGCTAAATAGGTCAGGTGTCCACTACACACAGGAGGCGGCTACAAGTGTAGCAGGGGCTGTGTGGCGTGGACTGGGCGGTTTTTTAGGTTAGACGGTCTTGGGAAAGATCAAAAAGGGCTCCAGTCTCAAAGGGTACAGGGCAAAGAAACGACGAGAGTCGACCAAGCAACAGTCGGTATTGTAGTTGTAAATTGTCGTAGCTGTGTTGGAAAAGTACCAGAGGTTCAAGCGCTGATAGAAAGCACTGAAGCTGAAATCGTTACAGGAACAAAAAGCTGGCTAAAGCCGGAGATAAATTCCGTCGAAATTTTTACAAAGGCGGAAACCATGTTTAGAAAGGATACATTAAATAAAGTAAGTGGTGATGTGTTTGTGCCTGTTGGTAGTAGTTTATCTTTTAGTGAAGTTGAAATAGATAGTTCCTGCGAATTACTATGGGTAGAGGTTATACCCAACAGCCGTACCAGAATAATAATTGGCTCCTTCTACAGACCGCCCCCCCCCCGACTCAGATGATATAATAGCTGAACGCTTCAAAGAAAACTTGAATCTCATTACAAATAAGTACCCCACTCATACAGTTATAATTGGTGGAGACTTCAGTATAGCTGGCTGGTGTGGCCGAGCGGTTCTAGAATCTTCAGTCTGGAACCGCGTGACCGCTACGGTCGCAGGTTCGAATCCTGCCTCGGGCGTGGATGTGTGTGATGTCCTTAGGTTAGTTATGTTTAAGTCGTTCTAAGTTCTAGGGGACTGATGACCTCAGACGTTAAGTCCCATAGTGCTCAGAGCCATTTGAACTATTTGAACTTCAATTTACCCTCGATTTGTTGGCGAAAATACATGTTCAAAGACAGTGGTAGACAGAAAACATCTTCCGAAACTGTACTAAATGCTTTCCCTGAGAATTACTTTGAACAATTAGTTCATGAGCCCATACGAATTGTAAATGGTTGCGAAAACACGCTTGACCTCTTAGCCAAAAATAATTCTGATCTAATAGAGAGCGTCATGACGGATAGAGGGATTAGTGAACACAAGGTCATTGTAGCGAGGTTCAAAACCTTATCAACCAAAACCATTAAAAATAAACGCAAAATATATCTATTTAAAACAGAAGATGAAAATTCGCTTGATGCCTTCCTAAGAGTGAGTTTCCATTCCTTCCAAGCTAATTATGAAAGTATAGACCAGATATGGCTCAAATTCAAAGATACAGCATCGACAGCAATAGATAGATTCATACCGCATAAGCTGATCCACCGTGGCATACAAACGTCAGAACACTGTTGCAGAAGCAACGAAAACAGAATGCCAAATTCAGAAGAACGCAAAATCCCCAAGACTGACTTAGTTTCACGGAAGCTCGAAATTTAGTGCGGACATCAATGTGAGAGGCTTTTAATAGTTTCCACAATGAAACATTGTCTCAAAATATGGTAGAAAACCGAAAGAGATTCTGGTCGTTTGTAAAGAACACCAGTGGCAAAAAACAGTCAATACCGTCACTGCGCGATAGCGATGGAAATATTACCGATGATGGTGCCACTAAAGCGGAGCTACTAAATACAGTTTTCCGTAATTCCTTCACACAAGAAGACGAAGTAGATATTCCAGAATTCGAAAGCAGAACAGCTGTTAGCATGAGTGACATAAAAGTAGATATCTTAGGTGTTGTGAAACAATTCAAATCACTTAAGAGAGGCAAGTCTTCCGGTCCAGATGGTACACCAATAGGGTTCCTTTCAGAGTATGCAGACACAATAGCGCCTTTCTTAGCAATCATATACAACCGCTCACTTGACGAAAGGTCTGTTCCTAAAGACTAAAAGTAGCACGGGTCACACCAATATTCAAGAAAGGAAATAGGAGTAACCCATTGAATTACAGACCCATTTCACTGACATCAATTTACTGTAGAATTTTGGAGCATACACTGTACTCGAACATTATGAATCACCTTGAAGAATATGACTTACTGACACATAACCAACACGGATTCAGAAAATATCGTTCTTGTACAACACTTTATTCCAATGAAGTAATGAGTGCTGTCGACAAGGGATCTCAGATCATTCCATATTCCTAGATTTCCAGAAGGCTTTTGACACCTTTCCTCACAAGCGACTATTAATCAAATGGAGTATCGTCTCAGTTGTGTGACTGGCGTGATTTACTCTCAGAGAAGTCACAATTCGTAGTGCTAAACGGTAAATCCTGGTAGAACAGAAGTGATATCTGGCGTTCCGCAAGGTAGTGTCATAGGCCCTCTGCTGTTCCTGATTTATGTAAATGATCTAGGTGATATCTGAGCAGCCCTTTAGATCGTTTGGAGATGGCGCTGTAATATACTGTCTAGTAAAATCATCAGACGGTCATCGACCACGATCTAGAGAGAATTTCTGTATGGTGCGAAAAGTGGCAATTGGCACTAAACAAAGAACGTGGGAGGTCATCCTCATGGGTACTAAAAAAATCCGATAAATTTTGGATATACGGTAAATCGCACAAATTTAAGGGCTGTCAATTCGACTAAATACCTAGGAATTACAATTACGAACAACTTAAATTGGAAAGACCATATGGATAATATTGTGTGGAAGGCGAAACAAAGACTGCGCTTTGTTGACAAAACACTTAGAAGATGCGACAAACCCACTAAAGAGACAACCCACAATTTACTTGTCCGCCCTGTGCTGGAATATTGCTGCGCGGTATGGGATCTTTACCAGGTAGGTTTGACGGAGGACATCGAAATAGTGCAAAGAAGGGCAGATCGTTTCGTGTTATAGCGAAATAAGGGTGAGAGTGTCAGTAATATGATACGCGAGTTGGGTTTGCAGTCACTGAAACAAAGGCGGTTTTCTTTGCGGCGAGATCTATTTACGAATGGAATGGTAGAGAAGTAGTATGAAAACGGTTCGATGAACCCTCTGCCAGGAACTTAAGTGTGAAATGCAGAGTAACCATGTAGATGTAGAAGTAGATGAATTGTATATTGAGAAATTCTTTAAAACACGGAATACGGATTATAAAATTACTTACATAGTAAGAAAGAAACAAAAATTTTAACGTGCCACATGATTTTTCATATTTCCACAGAGTATGAATCATAAGACAGGGAAAAGGAGGATTTAAGCATTAAAATAAGTAGAACCAGTGCAATATGCATATGTAAGATAGCATGGACTTTGGGAAAACAAGAACAGGAGAGTATCGAAGCATTTGAGATGTGATGCTAAAGTAGAATGTTTAAAATTAGGTGAACTAATAAGGTAATAAATGAGGTTCTCCGCATAATCGGGGAGGAAAGGAATATATTGAAAACACTGACTAGAGGAAGGAACGGGATGGTAGAACAGCTGTTAAGAAATCACAGAATATCATCCAGAGTACTAAAGAGAGCTGTAGGGGAAGACAGAGATTGGAATACATCAAACAAATAACTGAGGACGTAAGTTGCAAGTGCTAGTCTGAGATGAAAAAGCTTGCAGGGGAGAGGAAATCGAGGCGGGCCGCATCAAACAACTCAGAAGACTAATAACTCAAATAAATAAATAACAACTGAAAAGCAGCGTCCATCGTCATTTCCTTCTCTTTATGGTCCCTGATTACTGTACGCCATACATATATACTATTTTTTATCGGCTCAGTGTTTTCTTTTTTTGTGGCATTCAATAGGCTTAACGAATGTACGGCATATGTCTGTTTCCTAAGTGAGGTCCGCAAGGTGCACCCAGTCCATTTTACATAGCTGTAAAGTTTTCCTCTCTTAATAAAGTTGCATGTTTTCATTTTATCCTACGACTATGGCGCATTATAGTACTGTGGCATTATCTGTGCCCTCACTAATTAAAAATTTACCTGTCTTTCATGAGGTAAAGTGCGTCTCAGGTCTTATCTAATGTAATACCCGATTAGTTGTCGACGTTTGGTCAGCAGTTATTAATTGATCCCACTTTTAATGTGGTCATCTAATGCTATTGCTGCTAGCTATTAATTGGCATATTACTTTCTGACAGTATAGACCGTAAGGTTTCGCTACTTTCCTTGTTGATCAGTAACGAGAGCTTGTAAATAGGAGTGGCACATCTGCATTTTCTTTCAACTGACGACTGTGGCGCGTTGTTCCACGTTGCCACTTATGTGTCCCCACTAAATTTAAAATTGTTTGCCACTCATGTAAAAGGAAAGATTCATTGCGCTTCACGGTTTATATAATAATTCCACTCAGTTTTACCACAGTTCAGGATTGACCTGTTCAATGCGCTCATTTGCTATGCATAAGGAATTTTTTACTTATACCGTGTATTTTTATGTAATTTTTTGTTTTCTCTTCATTTTAAATGTAAACATCTAAATTCAAACTGTGAACGGCCGGGCTAGTGGCTCTACGTTCTTCTCTCCGTCAATAGATGGCAGTACTTTTGCCATTCTGGTTTACCAATTTGCCTCCTCGTTCGCATCCACTACTCATAGGCAGCACACCGCGTCTGGTACACATGGCGCTCGGGGACCACAGCACAGCGTTAAGTGTCGTGATAAAAATGATTCAAATGGCTATGAGCACTATGGGACTTAACTTCTAAGGTCATCAGTCCCCTAGAACTTGGAACTACTTAAACCTAACTAACCTAAGGACATCACACACATCCATGCCCGAGGCAGGATTCGAACCTGCGACCGTAGCGGTCGCGCGGTTCCAGACTGTAGCGCGTAGAGCCGCTCGGCCACTCCGAAGTGTCGTGATATCATTTGTATATATTCCCTACCCAGACAGTCGTCCGTAGTACTGTCTGGTGCCACTTGCACATTGACATAAGTTTCACAGCACTTAGCCCGACCGGCGGTTTCGAAATGTTTTTAAAAAGTTTTTAAAACTTTTTAGATAAAATTTGTTTTTTGTTAATTATGTGTGCTGCGGTTGTGAAAATTATCTCCCGTGTTTTGCTATTTCCAATACGACACCTTAGGATGGGCGTATAAGAGTCCGAAACCGATCGTGTGGAAATAAAGTAATTTACAACTGAAGAGGTATTTTCAAACTCTGCTATAATGCTCACTTGCGGATGTTCTGCCAACAGAATTGTTTGCAATTAAAAAAAAGTAAAAAATAAATAGAGGGCACACCACAGAACTTCATGTCGACTACTAGTGTCGCTGTTCTTCCAGGCAGCACTGTGTCTACATCTACATCTACATCTACATTTATACTCCGCAAGCCACCCAACGGTGTGTGGCGGAGGGCACTTTACGTGCCACTGTCATTACCTCCCTTTCCTATTCCAGTCGCGTATGGTTCGCGGGAAGAACGACTGTCTGAAAGCCTCTGTGCGCGCTCTAATCTCTCTAATTTTACATTCGTGATCTCCTCGGGAGGTATAAGTAGGGGGAAGCAATACATTCGATACCTCATCCAGAAACGCACCCTCTCGAAACCTGGCGAGCAAGCTACACCGCGATGCAGAGCGCCTCTCTTGCAGAGTCTTTCACTTGAGTTTGTTAAACATCTCCGTAACGCTATCACGGTTACCAAATAACCCTGTGACGAAACGCGCCGCTCTTCTTTGGATCTTCTCTGTCTCCTCCGTCAACCCGATCTGGTACGGATCCCACACTGATGAGCAATATTCAAGTATAGGTCGAACGAATGTTTTGTAAGCCACCTCCTTTGTTGATGGACTACATTTTCTAAGGACTCTCCCAATGAATCTCAACCTGGTACCCGCCTTACCAACAATTAATTTTATATGATCATTCCACTTCAAATCGTTCTGCACGCATACTCCCAGATATTTTACAGAAGTAACTGCTACCAGTGTTTGTTCCGCTATCATATAATCATACAATAAAGGATCCTTCTTTCTATGTATTCGCAATACATTACATTTGTCTATGTTAAGGGTCAGTTGTCACTCCCTGCACCAAGTGCCTATCCGCTGCAGATCTTCCTGCATTTCGCTACAATTTTCTAATGCTGCAACTTCTCTGTATACTACAGCATCATCCGCGAAAAGCCGCATGGAACTTCCGACACTATCTACTAGGTCGTTTATATATATTGTGAAAAGCAATGGTCCCATAACACTCCCCTGTGGCATGCCAGAGGTTACTTTAACGTCTGCAGACGTCTCTCCGTTGATAACAACATGCTGTGTTCTGTTTGCTAAAAACTCTTCAATCCAGCCACACAGCTGGTCTGATATTCCGTAGGCTCTTACTTTGTTTATCAGGCGACAGTGCGGAACTGTATCGAACGCCTTCCGGAAGTCAAGAAAAATAGCATCTACCTGGGAGCCTGTGTCACTGTATTTACGTCGACACGACTCGAACAGGGCGGCACAGCACCTCACTGTTGGTATACGGAGAGTTTCCGGTGAGGGAGATCTCTCAGGGTGCAGGTAGGCCTTAATAAGCAGGTAGTTTTGAGGAATACTGGGCGCAAGTTTGACAGACTTTTGTATGGCCGTAACTTTCTGTTTCATATACCTGAGCGGCCTGCCTGGACACATTGGGCTGCCACTGTGTCGCGGAGGAAAGGAACCGAGAAGTGTGGGGAGCAGAGAACCCGTCACGTCCGCTGATTTCGCCGCTGACAGGTCATCATCGTCCACCCTGCGCGGCGGTCATCGTCGCCTCCGCGGGGGTCCGCTGCCTCTAACCAGCCATCATTCATAGATGGTGATCTCACCGCAGGCGCCAAAGTGTTGACGCGCGGACACGAAAGGGGGAAGCCTGGATACTGGTGACAGCCTCATTCTGGCCACCTCCGCGTTTTGACGCGGGGCAGAATGGCAGCGGAGTTAAAGCGAGCACACAAAGGCCTAGCGACAGCGTTGTTTACCCCCAGAGCGCTGCAAAGCCTGCCCCTCTAATCCCGCCACAGGCCTTACCGGGAGGTCTCGCCGGGCCTCACACGAAGCCAGTCGCCCGCTAAGCTTCGCTGGGAAAGAATGGGGGCGAGGCGAGCTGAATTCCCAAAAGCAAGCCATATATTGCCCAAACTACGAGCAATGGAAGTTTATTCATAACCGGGTCTCTCTCAGTCCAAATTCATTCCAGTCAACAATTCTTGTAATTCTTCTTTGTTGTGTTGGCAGAAGAGCCAACACCGGGTTACGAAGGGAGGCCGAAATGCACGCGTTTTAGCTCACGCGGGCTGGCGTGAGGAGGGAAGGACTATACTGACGTGAGGTCTGGAACATGACAAGGAATTAGAATTCAGAAAGCGGACGTAATTAGTTTGATACTTAACTTTAATCCATTAATGATGAACGTCGCTCTTGACGGTACATGATTCACAATATTATCTGTTCAGAATAGTAACGGAATATGGCGCCTTGCTAGGTCGTAGCAAATGACATAGCTGAAGGCTATGCTAAACTGTCGTCTCGGCAAATGAGAGCGTAAGTAGCAAAGTCGGCTGTCCAACTGGGGCGAGTGCTAGGGAGTGTGGCGGCGCTCAGTCTGCAATCACTGATAGTGGCGACACGCGGGTCCGACGTATACTAACGGACCGCGGCCGATTTAAAGGCTACCACCTAGCAAGTGTGGTGTCTGGCGATGACACCACATTCTTCACTTTCACTAAGAATAGCAAAGTCATCAGCGAATATTATCATTGATATCCTTTAACCTTGAATTAATCCCACTCTGAATCCTCCTTTTATTTCCGTCATTGCTTCTTCGATGTATTTATTGAACAGCAGGGTAAACGACTACACCCTTCTTAATCCGAGCTCACCATTCTTGATATTGTCTCACCGTTCTCTCTCGGCTCTTGTACATACTGAAAATTACCCAGTTTTGCCTGTTGTTTAACTCTACTTTTGCAAGAATTTCTAACAGCTTGCACCATTTTACACTGTCGAACGCTTTTTCCAAGTCGGCAAATTCTATGAATGACGAGAGAAATATCTGATATTTAGATGCAGTGGGGCATTGAGCGAAGCCAAAGGCGACAGATGAAAATTTGTGCGGGGATCGAACCCGAATTTCTGGGCTTACCGGAGGGGCCGTCTTAATCTCCTCGGCTATCCGAAAACGTCCTCCGTCCGATCCAAGCCTCCATATGCCACGAGACGGCCACTGTGGCCGAGCGGTTCTAGGCGCTTCATTCCGGAACCGCGCTGCTGCTACAGTCGCAGGTTCGAATCCGGCCTCGGGCATGGATGTGTATGATGTCCTTCGGTTGGTTAGGTTTAAGTAGTTCCAAGTCTCAGATGTTAGGTCCATTTGAACCATCCATATGCCGCACGCTACAGACTAGGGCCGTCTACACATTAATACACTTGTTCGCAACCTTATTGTATTCTCCCAGGGTTTCCGATATTGTTGTGCATCTGCAATGGAATATTGTAACGCTGTCTGGCGTGTACATATTATATACGGATAGTGTCTCCTCCTTCGGAAATGCACGTCCGAAAGAACAGCTAAAACTGATTCGATCAGCAGCTATATTCAATAAATAGTTTTACAAATTCTATTGGAATTCTTCCCATTCTTCCCCTCCTAAAAGCCTTCAATGTACTCCTTCCACCTGTTCTCTCTCACCACTGCATTTGACAGTGGAATTCCCACTGACCGCCTCTCACGCAATCCACACACACGCTCATCTCACAAGACCCTGAGCGCGTCAGTTATGAACCCAGCGGTTTCCAGCAATGACTTCCAGCAACAGGAAGCCATGACTGACCTGGTAGGACTCTTGTCAAAATCCAAGAAAGCAATAGCACCAGGAACAGATGTAACGGCGGCTACCGATATAACATGACGATGTTCAGACATGTGGGTCAGAATACTACGGCCAGGAATACAGCTTTGATGGTCAGCAACAACTTTGTCCAGTAACACAGACAGACGATCGTTCATCGCTCTTGCCACAGTCCTATAATCAAAATTTAATAAGGTAATCGAGCGAAATTTATCAGTTGCTGCTTGACCAAAACTTTTAGGAATTAACATAATTTTGCTGACTTTAAACGAATCAGGTACAAACCTCCTCTCAACACTTCATTGAAAAGCAACGTTAAGAGCTGCACCCAACAAAAGTTAAAAAAAAAACGCTAATGAAGCTCCTTTGGCAGACCATCCAACACCAGCAACTTACGAGAAGCCGATCTCACAATAAGGTCATAGACATAGTCACATTGAAAAGCATCTAAAACTGCAGCATTACGTTCAGATGAAAGTCTACAATCCAGAGCCCGAACAAACAAAGCGGATGACATATCGACAGGAACGGATACCTCATAACATATCTTTGAACGTAGAATTGATGAAAAGCATGCAGTATGTCCTTCTATGCCGTCACAACATTGCCATCCTTGTCTACGACGGGTCTGATATTGAATCATAGAGAAGTTAATTCATACGGCACCAAGGAAAGTGGTTTGGGTGACATCCTTTACCCTTCCATTTAACGTGCGTCTTCCGAGTTTCCCGCGATCTATCAGCGCAGAATCCCATCAACTCTTGCCGGAGCCTCGGTTTTTCCACTTGAACCCAACATTCCAAAAGGGAGACTTATCACGCAGTGAACGGGGACTACGGCCCCAAACATCCCGGATCATCTCATCTAGAAAGGAATTCTAGAAGTGCACCAGATTCAGCACCTAAGTCGATCGAAATTTATTTAAAGTAACAGTCACTGCACACTAATCCGTGAAGCTGGTGGGGATGTCATCGACAGCCAAAATCCTATCACGTACCCAATCAGACAAATAAAATCTATGAAGGCTACTGCTAGAAATAGCAGTAAAATAGGTAAATTTGACAAGAAGCGGATATTTACAGACTCAGACATCTTGCAGTTTCAAGTAGCGAACTACGTCTTGGAATTCCCGACACAAATTAAAATTGGGAGACTGATCTACAGGACGCAACACACAGTTAAATTCATCACCGATAAAAATACTGTGCTGATTTTTCAGTAAAAAAGAAACTACCTCTTCCTTATAAAATCTGGAACGGTCCAAAACTGCGTCCGGTACAGGACAGTGCATAAAAGAGGATCAAGGTCAGATGAAGAAAAGTGCATCCTGTTCCTCTACCATTAACAAGAGTCTCAATTCCTTCACTGGGAATGTCCTCCCTAAAAAACAAGGCAGTCCCCTTGGAACATTCGGAAACCACAATTAACGCAGTGCAAAAACCAGGGAGAGAGAAACGAGTAAATTGAACTTCTTGCAGGAATACGATATCCGTACAAGAATCATAGATAAACTGACTGAACGAAGCAAGCCGCAAGTCTGATTCCACCCTATTAACATTCAAAGAAAGAAGCGTATAAGCTTGCGTCCTTTAACACCAAGAAACAGAATTCGATCTTCTGACCATCTTAGTTACATTATCAATGTGTGTTAAGGTCCATTGCTGAGACCATTGACAAAGCAACAGAGCGGGGGGGGGGGGGGGGGGGGGTGGCAGGGCTTGCATCTCGCTTCTGGAATCCCTTTGTTTCTTCTTTTTACGAGCCGCCGCGCTCTGTTGTTGGACGGTTGTTTACAGCGACTACGAGGCAATACAGAATCTGCAATCGGGGATGTAGGTGGTTCTTGAATATAATAAAAGTAGATGACAAACAAGGAGCCTCAGAGGCCCACTCCGTAGGATGGGATCCTTGCAGTTCTGATCGGCGCACTAAAAAGGGGTCAGACATCACAACATCTGGATAGTCACGTAGGACCGCCACTGTGGTTGGATTAAGAAGCAATTCTTTCGACTCGAACCGTACTTGTCTCCGACATCAATAATAGAGTATACCGTTTGAACAACTTCGCAAGGTAAAAATCTTAACTGTGTTTTTGGCTCAGAGCCTTAATATAAGGTTGGGGAGGGGGGGAGGAGGGGAGGAGATTCTAAAGTTTTGTTATTTCTGTTAGTGTTAAAATGTGTTATACTATTTTGTTTTAAAAATTTTGTGTCCTTGGAGGAATATGCTTTTTCGAACATAAAACAGTCCAGTGAAGCTTTGATTTTTACTTTAACCTTAAATAGGTAGCCAAATTTGTGTCAGATCATCGATTTCGATTTTTTCCTGCATCAGTGCGTAATCACCGTGATTCGCTGTACATGAATTTATAGTGATCAAAAACATTCTGACCAGTGCCAATCTCAAGAGTGTACGCTGCCTAGTGCTACTGTGCACATGCGACAGGATAAGAAGATTAACTATGGGGAACACAAACGAGTGAGGAAACATTCCATCAACGATACAGGCACCAAATGGGAAAATCTACTGAAACGAACGAGTTTGACTGGGAACAAGCATCTCGGAAACGACAAGGAGGTCGATTGTTCGCGTGCTACTGTCGTGAGCGTCTATGGAAAGTGGCCAAAGGACTGGAAATCACGATAGGCGACTGGGTGTTGGCCGACCACGACTCCTCACTGAACGTGCTCTCTAAAGCAGAGTAGGAGGCAGCCTGTGGCATGGTGACAGCAGAGTAACAATGTGGAGCACACCATTCAGCAGACATTGTTGGACAAGGGGCTTCACAGCAACCGTCCCCTACGTGTCCCAGTGTTGATCCGACAACGTCCTCAATTACGATTGCAGGGCATGAGATCATCAAGATTAGTCTGTGCATAAAAGGAAACGAGTCATGTGGACGGATGAACCACGTTTCTTGTTAAACTACCTCGACTGTCGTATCCTGATACGCCGTCATCCAGGCGAACGGCTGCTGCTCAGAACGTACTGCATCACGGACGCTGCTAGGTCTACCTGTTAGGCGCAAAACCTCATAATCGCGCTCTTTTACCTGGATGAGAAAGACAATTAGGGGTATTAGCAGATGCTTCCTCGACCTTTCCCGAATTGCAGTTTGCAATAACGTTAGATTGATGTAAACGTAGGCTTCAGCGGATGTTGTCACAGTCAGTAAAATTCTTCTGGGTTTGAGGCCGCATTGTCATCTGTAAAATTCCGACGTTTCGGCGATTGTTACAAGGCACCTTCCTCAGGGTGTATTGCTAACTGCTGAATGGGCACTAGTTAGGGTACTTGTGTACGATGGAGGAGTGCTGTCATTGGATGTGAAGGTGAGGAGGAAGGGTATTAGGAGTACTGGTCTTTGTATTGCGTGTTGTCATTGGAGGAAGTGGGCGTTTTCCATTGGAGTTTCCTTTACTGCTTGTCACTGGTTGAAATCGGCGAACAGGAGACCGAGCGGTGACTACAGCATAGCGTTGTTTACCAGCTGCCTGGTATCGGCTAGGCCGTGTCAGCGCTGTGTGTACCCTCCGCCGCTGTGGCCTACCGCGCGCCTGCTGCTCTGCGAGAGCTGTCCCTCCGCAAAGCTGTCGCAGCTGGCAGCCAAGACGCTGGGAGTCGTACCCGTCTTCTCTGTTCATACTGTCGGGTCGCTTGGCTATTTCTGCAGCCTCTCTAATCTTCCTCCACAACTAAACGGTTGTTTCGCCAGTACGCGGGCCTCCCGAAATTCGATGTTCATCCTAAACTGTTCCTGATTTTCTGCCACCGCTGATTTGTTGTATTGCTTGGGGCGGATATACACTCCTGGAAATTGAAATAAGAACACCGTGAATTCATTGTCCCAGGAAGGGGAAACTTTATTGACACATTCCTGGGGTCAGATACATCACATGATCACACTGACAGAACCACAGGCACATAGACACAGGCAACAGAGCATGCACAATGTCGGCACTAGTACAGTGTATATCCACCTTTCGCAGCAATGCAGGCTGCTATTCTCCCATGGAGACGATCGTAGAGATGCTGGATGTAGTCCTGTGAAACGGCTTGCCATGCCTTTTCCACCTGGCGCCTCAGTTGGACCAGCGTTCGTGCTGGACGTGCAGACCGCGTGAGACGACGCTTCATCCAGTCCCAAACATGCTCAATGGGGGACAGATCCGGAGATCTTGCTGGCCAGGGTAGTTGACTTACACCTTCTAGAGCACGTTGGGTGGCACGGGATACATGCGGACGTGCATTGTCCTGTTGGAACAGCAAGTTCCCTTGCCGGTCTAGGAATGGTAGAACGATGGGTTCGATGACGGTTTGGATGTACCGTGCACTATTCAGTGTCCCCTCGACGATCACCAGTGGTGTACGGCCAGTGTAGGAGATCGCTCCCCACACCATGATGCCGGGTGTTGGCCCTGTGTGCCTCGGTCGTATGCAGTCCTGATTGTGGCGCTCACCTGCACGGCGCCAAACACGCATACGACCATCATTGGCACCAAGGCAGAAGCGACTCTCATCGCTGAAGACGACACGTCTCCATTCGTCCCTCCATTCACGCCTGTCGCGACACCACTGGAGGCGGGCTGCACGATGTTGGGGCGTGAGCGGAAGACGGCCTAACGGTGTGCGGGACCGTAGCCCAGCTTCATGGAGACGGTTGCGAATGGTCCTCGCCGATACCCCAGGAGCAACAGTGTCCCTAATTTGCTGGGAAGTGGCGGTGCGGTCCCCTATGGCACTGCGTAGGATCCTACGGTCTTGGCGTGCATCCGTGCGTCGCTGCGGTCCGGTCCCAGGTCGACGGGCACGTGCACCTTCCGCCGACCACTGGCGACAACATCGATGTACTGTGGAGACCTCACGCCCCACGTGTTGAGCAATTCGGCGGTACGTCCACCCGGCCTCCCGCATGCCCACTATCCACCC
Source organism: Schistocerca cancellata (assembly GCF_023864275.1). Taxonomy (NCBI): domain Eukaryota; kingdom Metazoa; phylum Arthropoda; class Insecta; order Orthoptera; family Acrididae; genus Schistocerca; species Schistocerca cancellata. The sequence goes on from NC_064632.1 coordinate 112,326,939, forward strand.
TCGCTCAAAGTCCGTCAACTGCACATACAGTTCACGTCCACGCTGTCGCGGCATGCTACCAGTGTTAAAGACTGCGATGGAGCTCCGTATGCCACGGCAAACTGGCTGACACTGACGGCGGCGGTGCACAAATGCTGCGCAGCTAGCGCCATTCGACGGCCAACACCGCGGTTCCTGGTGTGTCCGCTGTGCCATGCGTGTGATCATTGCTTGTACAGCCCTCTCGCAGTGTCCGGAGTAAGTATGGTGGGTCTGACACACCGGTGTCAATGTGTTCTTTTTTCCATTTCCAGGAGTGTATCTCTCGTATTCAGTTAACCTTGTGCTTATTGGACGCCCAGTCTTACCTACATACACCAGTCCACATTTGCACCCGATTTCATAAACTCCAGTGGCATGAAACTTGTCAATTGAATCTTTCGTCGTCCCCAGAATGTCTTTTATTTTGTTGTTGCTACGAAAAAGCGGCTTAATGCCTCCCCGACGGAGAATTTTGCCCAGACGTTCAGTAACCCCTTGTACATATGGTAGCACGACGGTGTTCTGTGCTTCGTTATGCATTTCCCTGTTGACCTCCGCCTTCGGCGCCATGGTTTTGTGTATCATCCTCATGTCGTAGCCATTAGCTCCAAGAATGGACCTGAGGTTCTGCAGTTCAGCTTGCAGGTTGTGTTCATCACTGATCCTGTAGGCTCTCTTAGTTGCAGCCTCAAACCCAAAAGAATTTTATTGAAAGTTAGATTAGTATGGCACTGCTGGTTGGATAAATCTGAAGGGTTGTACAGCCACACATTCGACATTTTCTTTCTCTGCATACACAGTATATGAGGATTGTGTCGTAAGGGTAGAATGTTGGTGAATGTGAGGGAGGTACGTAAAATATGGTATAATGTTTGTGTTATTTAATGAGGGAAGGGGAAGAGTGGAACCTCGTGCCGGCACGTAATTTACTGCTCTGAAATAGCTTAATGTCCCCACCCGACGGACAAATCACTATCAACAGTGTCACATGCCTTTCTGCAGTATTTCGCGTGACCAGGATTCGAAATGGCCAGCTCCGAATCGAGCATGGATGATCAACCACGAAGGCAGCTATCGGTACCTTCACTTCGAACCTCAACTTTTATTAAAGTTAACTACTTCTGTAAAAAGGAAGTACCTAATCAGCTAATGCATTAAAAAGAAACAGTTCTCGGAGAAATATTTGCCACAGGCACAATAGAAACTACTCGGAGGTTTCTCTAGATCGGAAGGATGAGGTTGGAGTGCAGCTAGCTGGTTGACACGTATTTCATAACTGAAGTTCCGTATAGAGGGTTCAGGATCTGTTGCACTGAACACAAAGTAATCAGTCGGCGCTGCAGAGTCCACCTGTAGAGGCGGCTGGATAGCAGCAAACTGAGGCAGAGGCGGCTGCCGGCTCCGCTGCTGATGCTCGTTTGAGAAGCCTGCGGACAATCGGCGTGTCCCTCCAGTTGCCGGAGGTGTGCGACGTTACACATATCGATACGATGGGATCATCTATTTGTACGTCTGATGGGGTCCCTAAAGAAGCGACAAAGATAATTTCTTTGAAGATGGTGAACCGAAAATAAAAAGATCACTTATGCCTGAAATCTGGATTTTGGAAGACTTTGAAGTGGTTCATTTATATATTCTGTATCACACGAATGTCTGATGGCTCAGCTTGAATACAGTTGCGAAGCGACTGTGGGAACTATGAGAAGAAATATTTCTGCTTTTGAAAATGAAGTAACAGACAAAGGCTTTTCACGAATTTTGTATGTTTTGTCGCACGAATTTCGTGTTTCTCGTTTGACATCATGGATTTTTTGCAAAAGAAGAATTTGGCTTTGCAACGCAAAACTACTCTCGTCCGTACCTTATACAAATGGAGGAAACAAAATTTGTAATTTTCCCACACTAAACTCATTTTAAGTTGATGCCTACCTCAACCGATGCTGAGAACAGAGCTCAGAATTGGGAGGCATTACTTTCCAGAGCGACCTCGGACTTTTTTTATTGCGAAGCAGAGCAAGTCTGACCTGCGATCGTATTTGACAGACGACCATTAGGCTGCAGGTCGAACTGCCGTACTGAAAGTGCAATCATATTTTGGGAAAGTTGTGAGCCAACTACAAAGAACTCCATCTATCACTTTAAACCAGATATGTTGCTTAAAGTTTGTATTACATCCATTTGGTGCAGAATTTTGGTAGCAGGGTTTTATCTTCCGGCATGTTCTGCCCGTCTGTAGTTTATAGGCTGGCTATAACTTCATTACTTGCCCGCTTCAAATCTAAGCACGAACTGGCCCAATAACTGAAAAGTTTTGGCGTTTTATTATCGCAACGTATCAACCTCAGAGACAAACCTGCCGTCGAACCAGCGATCTCTACACTACATGGATGGAGAACTGTGGTCTCTGAGCATAGAACTCTCGTAGGTCTGCTGATTCCTGTTATTTTAATCTTTTGCCATTTTATAGTTCGGCAAAATAGAAAAAAGTCTATCGGTCTGTTTGTGATACAGAATTATTTAATTATTTCTGGTTTGGAATCTTAAGTCATCATGAGATGTAATAGGCTGGTGGACGAAGCACATCCGAAAAGCATTTCCTTTTTGTGTTCTAGTGACATTTCCTAGCAGCTGTGTTGTAGTTTAGCAAGAGACGAAGTATGAGCATCTTTGGCAGGCACACTCAGGTAGCTGAAGTATAAAGATCGCTGAGTCGACGACATGTAATACTCTGCTGGTCTGAAAGAGCCGCAAGCACGTGATGCGGCCGCAATTGTTCCTCACGGCACTCCTGTCATCATGCTTTAACAGACCCCCCACTTGCCCCAGGACAGAAAACTACACTGGGCTGCAATTAATATTTCAAAATATACAGGGTATTTTTTTTTAAGTCACATATTCCTACTGGAGATAGCATTGGTCAAAACCAGAAGAAAAGTTCCTATGAAGATATACCCGGGAACCAATACATGTTGAGAACTGGGCACCTCTCCTCCCATCTGCCGGTTACGTAAAGTTGTACACTACAGGCAATTCTGCACGTGTATATCACGCATCCTGACACATTCTTCAGCCTTTATTCGCAATGAATCACGCACTCATTCAAGTACGCCTGGCTCCATACGGATTGCGTCACAAGCGTTGATCATACGCTGCTGTAACGTCTGCACATTTTCAGTGAGTTGGCCATACATCAATGCCTTTGAATGTACCCATAGCCAGAAATCCAATGGGTTCAGGTACGGTGAACGGGTAGGCCATGCTACGGACCTGCTCGACCGATCTATCGCCCATGAAATGTTGTGGCGAGGCACTGTCACACGGTGCGTGGAAAATGGGGTGATGGCCAGTCGTGCATAAATCACGGGCTTTGTCCTTCTGCAAGGACAAAGTTCTCCAACACCGCAAATAAATCGTTGCACCGAAGTCGGTGATACACAACACCTCTTAGTGCGTCTGGTAAAATGTATGGCCTTAGGTGTCTGTCACCGACAATTCCTGCTCGTATAATTGTAAGTAGGCTGTTTAGGTTCTTATATGTAGGCTGTTTAGGTTTTTATATTGGTAACGCCGCCGCCACGCAGCGCTCTCTGTATGAAAATTACTGGCTGTGCTGTGTGCAGTCTGTGGCTAGTTTGCATTGTTGTCTGCCATTGTAGTGTTGGGCACCTGGATGTGAACAGCGCGTAGCGTTGCGCAGTTGGAGGTGAGCCGCCAGCAGTGGTGGAAGCCCGCATCTCGTGGTCGTGCGGTAGCGTTCTCGCTTCCCACGCCCGGGTTTCCGGGTTCGATTCCCGGCGGGGTCAGGGATTTTCTCTGCCTCGTGATGGCTGGGTGTTGTGTGCTGTCCTTAGGTTAGTCAGGGTTAAATAGTTCTAAGTTCTAGGGGACTGATGACCACTCACTCCAGCAGTGTTGGATGCGGGAAATGAGATGGCAGATTTTTGAGTACAGAATGGATGTCATGAACTGCTATATATATGATGACTATTAAGGTAAATACATTGTATGTTCTCTATTAAAATCTTTCATTTGCTAACTATGCCTTTCAGTAGTTAGTGCCTTCAGTAGTTTGAATCTTTTATTTAGCTGGCAGTAGTGGCGCTCGCTGTATTGCAGTAGTTCGAGTAATGAAGATTTTTGTGAGGTAAGTGATTTGTGAAAGGTATAGGTTAATGTTAATCAGGGCCATTCTTTTGTAGGGATTATTTAAAGTCAGATTGCGTTGCGCTAAAAATATTGTATGTCAGTTTAAGCACAGTCATGTATAAATGTTCAAAGGAGACGTTTCATAATGACATGAAGCTATCATGGTGCCTCACCTTCCGTGCTGATTGTATGTGCCCATAGGTCCGTATAGCCTTAATTGACTATACTCTTTCTTGTGTACCCTCCCTCCTGTGTAAATAAAATTCAGGCTGTGAGCTACGAATCTTCCACGGACCGTATATCAACAAGTATTGGATTGCGGACAGGAACTTTTCTTCTGTTTTTACTGCTATTACCTCCTGTAGGAATACGTGACACTCTTTTTAAACGAGAAGTACAGCCAGTCAACGTCGAGTCGAAATAGAACATCAAAACCAAGAGGTGAAAGACAAACTGAGAGGAAAAAGAGCACAAAATAGGAAATCGAGAAAATACGACGCGTCCAGAGAAACGTGACGTGATAACATCTGGAATGTCTTACGACTTCGAAGGTGGCAACGAAGAATACAGAGGCGGATCTGAAAGCATCAGAGCACTATGGCAAACGAAGTATCGTCCCAGGAAGGAATGAAATACCAAAACGAAGTTGTAGGTGGAAAAGCAGCCTTATAGTGAAGTTGTAACCTCCCCCTCACTTACCGACCTCAATGACAGTGAAAAATTAAACCGCGTGTACCTAACGGAAATTTGGGAAAAGCAATCGTCACCGAAGTTAATCTGTCGGTAAAGAGGGAGGAAAGGGTTACATCTAAATGAAAGGAAAAATGCTAATGAAACAGGTGGAAATTAATTTTGAAAAGGGGTAAAGTTAATAAAGAAAGTAAATGTGCGGCCGTTACGTTAACAATTAACTAGCGGTAATTAGATATTTGAGATTTGGGGGAAATTACGGTCGCCAGTCCTAAGGACAATTACTACAGTAACTGAAAAAGAAAGGTTATTACACATATAATTAGCACTAGAAGCGTGGCAACTGAAGGTTGATACCTGCAGTGTGAAAACTGAAAGTTTGTCAGAAGTAATAAATTTCGCTACACTCTGACTTAATTTAGAAAAAAAATGTCCGCCGCTCGTGGTCTCGCGGTAGCGTTCTCGCTTCCCGAGCACGGGGTCCCGGGTTCGATTCCCGGCGGGGTCGGGGATTTTCCCTGCCTCGAGATGACTGGGTGTTTGTGTTGTCCTCATCATTTCATCATCATCCAGGAAAGTGGCGAAATTGGACTGAGCAAAGATTGGGTAATTGTACGGGCGCTGATAACCACGCAGTTGAGCGCCCACAAACCAAACATCATCATCATCATCATCAATTTAGAAAAAGAATTAATAAAACCGGAAAATCGAAAGTTAATTTAGTGACTGAAGTTAATAGTGAGCTTTCTTTCTGAAGCACATCGAAATTCAGTAAAATACGGTTAGTCTTGGACTACCTCAACAATCATTTCAAAAGCTACTTGAATCTACGCAATTTAGAAATAAGAGATTTAACTTTGAACTTGAATTAAACGATTCTGAGCAATTAACAATAGTAAAATTTAGTACGTACCAAGCTGAGCTGCAGTCACAGGTAAGCTAAAATACAGTAACAAAACTCGCACTCTTAATTTGTGCTTGTGTAATCTAAATATTGTAGCCAGCTATGAATGCCTTAACTGAACTTTGAAATTAAAGCAGTGAAAACGAATTAGCTATATTACTTTAATGCTGGCGTTTGAATTTCAACGACACTCGGGTTCATTTCGGAAAAGGAAGGGACTCTGCTTGGTAATGCAATTGGGACAATGAGCAACAAACGTTCATGCTAAGTTGCTGTAATTATAGTGACGAAAATGCAACAGTTTGAAAAGCTGAGGTCTGCCATACAGTTCTAAAACTTTACGTGCGTCCAGTCTTCCTTGTCGGTTGATTGAAGGTTTGAAGCCGTCGGTCGAGGAGGTGGCGGCAGTCACTCATTGTCGGCCGTCGCTGTTGCAGAAGCTGGATGTTGGCGCGCCTTCTTCTCGACACGGTCACCAGACGAAACGGGCTCTTGATGTGCGCTAGTTAATGTTTCCCGTCCGCGACACCATGTCAGAAACTATCATCGCAAGTCGAGCGCAATTACATGCTGCCAAACCCCGAAAGCGCGGCAACTCGCGGGAGCTTCACACAACACACCCGCTCCACTCGCTACTCCAGCCAGACTCCCTCTCTGCCCGCGCTCCACGCGACAGAGTTAACACTACCAAAGATCCTACACACTTTGATTCTTCACACGACCAATCGATGTAATCGTTCGATAGCAGTTTTCCCTAGGCAAGACCCAGCGTAAAAATACAAATAATATTTACGAAACAAACCAACATATATATATATATAAACAGTAAAACAATTACAATATATAAAGAGACAGAAATGTCATATCTTGAGGTAACAAAACAAGGAAAAAAATTACAGTACACTAGATGGAAATAAGAGGATATGCATTTCCAGCGTTACAAAGTCAAAGGGGATAAGGCTTTGAGCAAGAGGATAGCGCTGTCGTACCATCTCCGGAGCGACCGATGGTCTTTCCGGGTCGTCGTGTGTCTGGCAGTCAGTTGGAGACGGACCAGGAGGGCGGTCGGTACGCAGCAGCAGTGCAGTCGGGGACGGAGCCCCAGTGAGGCGCCGACAGCCAGTGCTCGCCGACCGCTGGCGACGCACGTGAACTGTCCGACGGAGGGAGATTGGAGCGGGACGACCGTTTGTTAGTCGCTCGGTTGGTCGTCTCACCGGCCGACGTATATTTGGTCCGTTCACCGTTTCCGGGCCCGGGCAATTGGTCGGTTGGCGTGGAGCAGCGAGGAAGTCTCCGTGGCGCGTAGTTTGGCCGGGGCCGCTGCCGGCGTCCACGCGCGGTCGGAGTGTGAGGGGCTGCTCCCATCGCTACGAGGTCGGTGGCTCACCGATCCCGGACGCAAAAGTTGAGTCTTTACCTAATCTACCAGCCAGCCCCAACTGTTCTCAGTGTGTCGTTTGGATTTCGTTATGCGCACCGATACTTTCTGCGTTCTTCCATTGAACTCCCTGTTGTGTGCTGGTCGGGTGGAGCGGAAGTTATCCTGTCGTGGTCGGGTGGAGCGGAAGTTATCCTGTCGCTTGGTCGGTTGACTGTCTGTCGGTTGGGTTGTCGTCGGATCGAGAATGGTTGGGCCGACTGCCTATCTCACCTAAGCGAGCGTTAGTGTTTGAATTCCAGGCCGACTCTCGGAAACTTCTGAGCGCCGTTGGGTGTACTGCCTTTTCTTATTTGCTCTTGTTGTTTGTATTGTATGGCTTCTAGCCGATTTTTAAATTAAGGTTGTTTTGCCCTTAAGGCGTAAGATTGTTTGGGCCTTCAGCCTAATTTAAAGAACTGTTTTAAGTAAGGCCTTTGGCCTTTCTTAAAAAAATTAATTTTGTTGAGTTTTAAGTGATGGGCCTTCAGCTGATTTTGAATTACAGTTGTTTTGCTGTGTGGGCCTTCAGCCTAATTAAAGAACAGTTTTATGGTAAGGCCTTTGGCCTTTTAAAAATTTATTTTGGTTTGAGTCTTAAGTGATGGGACTTCAACCGATTTTTAAATTAAAGTTGTTTTGCTCTTAAGGTGTCAGATTGTTTGGGCCTTCAGCCTAATTAAAGAACTGTTTTAAGATACGGCCTTTTGCCTTTTAAAAATTCTGATGTTGGTTTGAGTCTTAAGTTATTGGCTTTCAGCCGAATTTAAAATAAAGTGGTCTTGCCCTTAAGGCATGAGACTGTATGGCGTATTCAGCCGGTTATTAAGTTCCAAAAATTAATGCTGTGGTTTTTTTAAATTCCCTTGGCTCTTGAAATGTTTGGTCAAATAAATAAAGTTGTATGTTCGAGTGTAACTGACAGCCGCTTATTTTGGCCCTTTCCACAATTTAAACTACCTGTCCTGTCCTGCGGGTTTTGCAGGGCATTTCAAATACGTCTTACACTAGCGAGAGAGAATTGAAGACTAGTTCCACGAGACGAACCAGCGCTGTCAGAGATGACGCACACGCCACAAACTACTGCTCACTCTAGCAAGCTGTTTCAAATGTGGAAATGAGCACCAAGTCGAGAACGTACCCCACCGAGAGAGGTGTCCAGAAAATGTGACAACTGCTCACAGAATCAACCCTCCACCTGTAAGAGTAAAGATTTTCAAAAGGCGTTAAAAAGCCCGGAATCTCAAAGGAGCCTCGCCAGACTGGAATCAACCCCTGCATCCAAGACGACACACGCCAACGACTTCACACAGAATGGGAGACCGCTTCCACTGCAAGAGATTCGTCGCCCACAAGGGGGAAATACAGGCATCGACGAAGACACAACAAGCATGAAGACCACTCGCCAGTGTGGCAGTGAACCTAACAGCCCAGGAGCCAAATCAGGTATTCCGGTACGTAGGAACGAGTGACGCACTAGGCGAAATAACTCCGCTCATTCAAACAATAAAACAGGCAACATATTGGACACTCAAACTGCGGCTCGCGGGCCAGATGCGGCCCGAATAAAGTACTATTTGTGAGGCCCGCCATTCTCGACCGTGTTTCGTAACTACACTCCTGGAAATTGAAATAAGAACACCGTGAATTCATTGTCCCAGGAAGGGGAAACTTTATTGACACATTCCTGGGGTCAGATACATCACATGATCACACTGACAGAACCACAGGCACATAGACACAGGCAACAGAACATGCACAATGTCGGCACTAGTACAGTGTATATCCACCTTTCGCAGCAATGCAGGCTGCTATTCTCCCATGGAGACGATCGTAGAGATGCTGGATGTAGTCCTGTGGAACGGCTTGCCATGCCATTTCCACCTGGCGCCTCAGTTGGACCAGCGTTCGTGCTGGACGTGCAGACCACGTGAGACGACGCTTCATCCAGTCCCAAACATGCTCAATGGGGGACAGATCCGGAGATCTTGCTGGCCAGGGTAGTTGACTTACACCTTCTAGAGCACGTTGGGTGGCACGGGATACATGCGGACGTGCATTGTCCTGTTGGAACAGCAAGTTCCCTTGCCGGTCTAGGAATGGTAGAACGATGGGTTCGATGACGGTTTGGATGTACCGTGCACTATTCAGTGTCCCCTCGACGATCACCAGTGGTGTACGGCCAGTGTAGGAGATCGCTCCCCACACCATGATGCCGGGTGTTGGCCCTGCGTGCCTCGGTCGTATGCAGTCCTGATTGTGGCGCTCACCTGCACGGCGCCAAACACGCATACGACCATCATTGGCACCAAGGCAGAAGCGACTCTCATCGCTGAAGACGACACGTCTCCATTCGTCCCTCCATTCACGCCTGTCGCGACACCACTGGAGGCGGGCTGCACGATGTTGGGGCGTGAGCGGAAGACGGCCTAACGGTGTGCGGGACCGTAGCCCAGCTTCATGGAGACGGTTGCGAATGGTCCTCGCCGATACCCCAGGAGCAACAGTGTCCCTAATTTGCTGGGAAGTGGCGGTGCGATCCCCTACGGCACTGCGTAGGATCCTACGGTCTTGGCGTGCATCCGTGCGTCGCTGCGGTCCGGTCCCAGGTCGACGGGCACGTGCACCTTCCGCCGACCACTGGCGACAACATCGATGTACTGTGGAGACCTCACGCCCCACGTGTTGAGCAATTCGGCGGTACGTCCACCCGGCCTCCCGCATGCCCACTATACGCCCTCGCTCAAAGTCCGTCAACTGCACATACGGTTCACGTCCACGCTGTCGCGGCATGCTACCAGTGTTTGCGATGGAGCTCCGTATGCCACGGCAAACTGGCTGACACTGACGGCGGCGGTGCACAAATGCTGCGCAGCTAGCGCCATTCGACGGCCAACACCGCGGTTCCTGGTGTGTCCGCTGTGCCGTGCGTGTGATCATTGCTTGTACAGCCCTCTCGCAGTGTCCGGAGCAAGTATGGTGGGTCTGACACACCGGTGTCAATGTGTTCTTTTTTCCATTTCCAGGAGTGTATATGCATGGAGCAACTAACATTAAGAGCTTAAGAGTATGGTTCTCCTGTTCAGTAACAAACAAAAATACTTATAGAGATAGTAATATTTTTAAATGTGCGTAGTTTCAATTGGCAATGGTGAATTCAGCCGTGAGTTAGATAAAGTTGGCTGCCAGGGGCAGGGAGGAAACTAGCGCAGCCAATGCGGGATTAGAGGATGTGACAGGGCGTAAGTTGTACTGATTGTTTTCTTTTACTGACAACTCCCGGGCGTGCGCGACTGGTTCCGATCAGCTACTATCGTATAAATTTTGACACGGAAGTAACGCACATTTGCGAATGCACCCTACAGCGAAGGTCATCTTCAAATGCGGTACTTATTTGTAGCAAGGAACATTAAATTAATTGAGGCTGTAGGGAACCTAAAAAATCTGAAAAGGAAAATGCTAAAGCTCAGTCTAGATATAGTGTGATAAGTGAAGTGAAACGAAAAAAAAAGCAAGGATTTCTGGTCATATGAGTATAGGGCATTATAAACAGCTGCAGAAAGTGGTATAACGGAAGTAGGATTCGTTATGAATAGGAAGATAAGGTAGAGAATGAATTACTGTGAACAGCTCATTGATAGGGTTGTTCTCATCAGAATCGATAGAAAACCAACACCGAACAATAGTTCAGGTATACACGCCAAACACGTAAGCAGAAGAATGAAGATACAGACTAAGTATATGAGGATACTGAACGGGTAACTCAATACGTAAAGGGAGATGAAAATCTAATAGTCATCGGGAGGGAGGAGGAGGGGGGAGGGATTCGAATGCGGTTGTCAGGGAAGGAGAAGAACAAAGGGCTTGGTAGTGGAAATGAGAGGAGGGAAAGACTAATCGAGTTCTGCAATAACTTTCAGGTAGCAAAAGCTAGTGAATGCTCCGTTCAAAAATCACAAGAGAAGCAGATATATTCGGTAAACGCCGGAGATGCAGAAAGATTCCAGTTCGATTACATCATAGTCAGGCAGAGACTGGACTGTATGGTGTATCGAGGAGCGGATATAGACTCAGATCACAATTTAGTAATGACGAAGAGTAGGCTGAAGTTTAAGGAACTAGTAAAGAAGAAACGTTTGCAAAGAAGTGGGATACGGAAATATTAAGGAATGAAGATATACGCTTGAAATTCTCGACGGGTATAGATACTGCGATAATGAATAGCTTACTAGGCAGTTCAAAGAACTGGAAGAAAAATATAGATAACTACGAAGAAACCGTGGTAACAGAAGAAATACTAAACTGATGAAAGAAGGAAGTACAAAAATATTTTGGGAAATTCAGGAACACGGAAATGCAAGTCGCTTTGGAATGAAATAAAAAGTAAGTGCAGGGAAGCAAAGGCGTAATGGCTGCATGAAAAATGTGAAGAAATCGAAAAAGAAATGATTGTCGAAGGACTTACTCAGCATCTAGAAAAATCAAAACAATCTTCGGGGAAATTAAAAAGGAAGGGCGTAACATTTAGAGTGCAATAGGAATCATATCTCTAAATGCAGAGAAAAAAAAAGTTCAAATGTGTGAATTCCAAAGGACCAAACCGCTGAGGTTATGGGTCCCTAGACTTACACACTACTTAAACTAACTTATGCTATGAACAATACACACAACCATGCCCAAGGGTGGACTTGAACCTCCGTCGGAAGGGGTCGCGCAATCCGTGACCAGGCGCCTCAAACCACGCGCCACTCCGCGCGGTGCAACGAAGAGAGCAGATAGATGGAAGGAGTATACTGAGTGCCACTAAGAGTGGGAGGACTTGTCTGATGAGGTGATAAAAAAAGAAACAGGAGACTGTAGCAGAGATAGAATGACAATTTAAAAGAGCTTTGAAAAAAGCAGGTAGATTGATAACATTCCACCGTAATTTCTAAAATCAATGGGGGAAGTAGCAACAAAACCACTATTCAAGCGATATACCATCTGACTCCCGGAAAAACATCATCGTCACAGTTTCGAGGATTGTGAAGAGCTGAAAAGTGCGAGAATGGTCACACAATAAACTTAACAGCTAAAGCATCCAAGTTGCTTACAAGGATAATATGTAGAAGAATGGAAAAGAAAATGGAGGATTTGTTAGATGACGAGATGGCTGTCAGTTTGGCCTGAGGAAAGGTAAAGACACCAGAGACGCACTTCTGATATTACGATAGATAACATAAGCAACACTGAAAAAAAAATCATGATACGTTAATAGGATCCGTCAACCTGAAAAAAGCATTCGAGAATGAAAAATGGTGCAAGATCTTCGAAATGCTGAGAAAAATAGGAGTAATCTATAGGGAAAGGCGGCTAATGTACAATACGTACAAGAACCAAGAGGGAACAATAAGACTGGGGGACCAATAAGGAAGTGATCGTATTAGAAAGGTAGTAGACGGGGCTACAGTCTTTCACACCTAGCATTCAATGTATACATCAAAGACGCAATCACGGAAATAAAAGAAAGGTTCAGGAATGGAATTAAAATTCAAGTTAAAAGGACATCAAAGATGAGATTCGATGATGACATTACTATCCTCAATGAATATGAAGAGGAATTGCAGGTTGTGTTAAATGGTGTGGACAGTCTAATGGGTATAGAATATGGATCTTGAGTAAAGCGAAGAAAGACGATAGTAATGAGGAGTAGCAGAAATGAGCAAGAAACTTAATATCAAAATTGGTTATCACGAAGTAGATGAAGTTAAGGAATCCTACTACTTAGGCAGGAAAACCACCCATGACGGACAAAGCCAGAGGGACGAAGAAAGCAAACTAGCACTGTCACGAAGGGCGTTCCTAGCCAAGAAAATGCTGGTATCAAACATAGGTCTTACTTTGAGGAAAAAAATTCTGAGAATTTGTGTTTGGAGCGCAGCATTCTATGGTTGTGAGACATGGACTGTGATAAAACCGGAACAGAAGAGAGTCGACGCATCAGAGATGTGCTGCTACAGACGAACGTCGAAAATTAGGTGGTAAGACATGGGGAGGTCCCCCGTAGAATCGGCGAGGAAAGGAATACATGGAAAATATTGACAAGAAAAAGCGATAGGATGATAGGACATCTGTTAAGACATCGGGGAGTAACTTTCGCAGTACTGGAGGGAGCTGTAGACGGTACAAATGGTAAGGGAAGGCAGAGATTGGAATACATCCAGCAAGTAATTGAGGACGTAGGTTGCACTTACTATTATGAGATGAAAAGGTTGGCACATGTGGGGGATTTGTGGTGGATCGCATCAAACCAGTCAGAAGACTGATGACTCAAAAAAAGAAAAAAAGACATTATTGTCAACCGGGAAAAAAACACAGAGAACCTGGAAAAAAATAGTGCAGATTACCTTTTATAGGGAAAACATTAAATAGTATAAGCAACATCTTGAAGTCAAAGGGTTTCTCTGTGTTTTTCTATATTCCTCAGACAATAGGTAGTTTCTTGTTCAATGCAAAAAACAACCAGCTATCACAAAAAGTGGGGTTTATAAAATCACATGCTGGGAGTGTCAGTCTTGCTACATTGGACAGACGGGGAGGTCAGTCTGCACCAGGTTTAAAGAACAGCAGGGAAGTTGGAGATTGAAGAAGCCTGACTCACCCTTTCCAGATCACTGCCTGAACAATAACCACAAACACACAATAGATGTTCAAGTCTTACACACTGAGGGAAAGGGGGCCATATTCAACCAATTAGAAATTTTAGAAATTGAAAGACAGGTGTGTGTATCCTGACACCTATTATTAAACTAGCAAACCCAATTCAATTATTCCCTTCTTTTAGATGACATCACAACCGCAGGATTGTACCAAAACTTTGGGCCCCAGTCCATTTTAGTTAAAAAGTACTTAGCTGAGACATAACTTTAGTCAGGTCATTGTGGTGTAATTGCTGAATGTGTAATAATGTATGTAATTTGTTAAAAATGGTCACTGATGTAATTATACATTAAGCTATGGATCGATACCTTATGAAGTTGAGATGATTATCTTTGCCTTGTCATCATGTTTATCTGTAAATTATCCTCTTTAGGGATATGTAATGTACTTGAAAATGGGCTTATAACCCGAAACCTAGGTCGTGCAGTAACATTAATAATAAAATTGTGTAATACGGCCAAAAACAGTGTTTGTTTAGTTAATTTACAACGTTTTACCAAGAACCCACAGTTGATTCAATTAAAACTGGAAGGAGTCTCCATACATATATTCTCCGACAGCGACACCAGCTAGACATCGCCAGTGACTATAGTTGGAGTCACGGACGATGGTGGCGAATTGAGGCTTGTTCTGCGCACCTACGTCACCCATTCACCAACAGCCAATGAGCTTCCAGTAGGGTTATGAGCGCTCTGTTCTAAATCTAGTAGTCAAAGGGAACATTAAACGTGATTGCGGCGAGCTGTTTAGTGAATTTTTATTCTATTTGTTGCGGGTTGTCATAGCTGATGGTGGTGGTTAGCTACAAATTCTACACAAGCAAGCGAGAGACATAGATTGCATGATACACGCTTCTGTCAAGCACAAATCACCTGTAAGCGCATACTGACAACAATGCTATCCTCGTCCGCGACTCGACCTGCGTGAGCAGCCATCGTTCATCAATCGAACTATAGTACCGGAAGCATAAAGTCAAGATGAATCCAGGGAAGACGGCAGTGGTCTATTTTAGAAAAAAGAGAGCTGTACTGTGAAGCGTGCTATTACTCCACAACAAGGTCATACCATGGAAATCAACAGTCCTGTGCTTGAAAGTCAAATTAGACTTCTTTCCAAATAACGCGGATGACCTATGCACAAAAACATTGCCCCTGCCAAGAAACTTATCCCTTTTTATAAGCCGCGAACTAAATATGTCTGGTAAATTAATATAATAGAAAATAACTGAATTTGAAGGAAGAACCGTTACTAATTGTAACTCACAGACAGAATGGATAAGGCGTAATAAGCAACCGTTGTACTAAATTCAGTTCTCTGAGAAACAAATCACGTTTTAGGAAGCGAAGATTTCCTCTTCTGGCTACTCACGTTTCAGATCTCGATGTATTAGGAGGTATGTGCCCATAGGTCTGTGTCATATCTGATATATTAAGTAATACTCATTTTATCCGTGGAACCCGCATTTATTCTAGAAACTATTGTCATTACAACATTAATTTTATTTACTGATCTCATATGTTTCACATCACATAAATTCGTCTTTATTTCTGAGGACCGGTTTTGATAGAGATGCCTGTCACTTGTGGTATTAAAAACTTTTTTTTACTAAACGTGTTCACTAGGAGATAGAAAAAAGTTTTTGAAGACCAGAAGATGACATTTATAGCTGTCGAAACCGCTTGTCAAAAATAAACACAAATTTATGCCACCTTAGCTGTTGAAAGATTTTACCAAGTAAAACAGATCGCCCCTTCTGATTTCTCGACATGAGAAAAGTAGGTCAAGATGTACCAGGAAATTGCGTGCACATTGTTTGAAGGTACAACGAGCTATTGGTTATCGCGTCGCGCCGTTTAAGCATTGTGTTCTAGACAGCTCTAGTCCCTTGCCGATCTATTTTTACCAAGTCCGGATTACCACTTTTTACTTGCAAGCCAGTAAACAATGATGTGCGTAATAACCACCAGGGCCTCATAATCACAAAATCATGATGTGCGATGGCATAAGTGTTTGAATGATGGTGATTCACTACAGCAGAAAGTTTAGCCGCATTTTGATGTGGCCATCGTGCCATCGCACTGTAGCGCGGCTTTCCCTAGGCAAACCTTTATTCATGTACTGCGTTCAAATGGGTCAAATGGCTCTGAGCACTATGAGACTTAACATCGGAGGTCATCAGTCCCCTAGACTTAGAAATACTTAAACCTAACTAACCTAAGAACAACACACACATCCACGCCCGAGGCAGGACTCGAACCTGCGACCGTAGTGGTCGCGCGGTTCCAGACTGAAGCGCCTAGAACCGCTCGGTCACACCGGCCGGCCGCACTGCGTATTTTTATCAAAATTTAAATATATCTCTCGCTTTTTGCTTGCCAGAAAGGAAAGATACACTACAGTATTACGCTACAATATTTAAAAATATCAAGACGGTAGTCCACATGACAACTTAATAGAACAAAAATATTGAAGATAGTCTTATGGACCTTGGTTGGTCCTGAGAAACCTTACCCCAAAGTGTAATAAAGCGATTCTACATCTACATCTACATTTATACTCCGCAAGCCACCCAACGGTGTGTGGCGGAGGGCACTTTACGTGCCACTGTCATTACCTCCCTTTCCTGTTCCAGTCGCGTATGGTTCGCGGGAAGAACGACTCCGTGCGCGCTCGAATCTCTCTAATTTTACATTTGTGATTTCCTCGGGAGGTATAAGTAGGGAAAAGCAATATATTCGATACCTCATCCAGAAAAGCACCCTCTCGAAACCTGGACAGAAGGCTACACCGCGATGCAGAGCGCCTCTCTTGTAGAGTCTGCCACTCGAGTTTGCTAAACATCTCCGTAACGCTGTCACGCTTACCAAATAACCATGTGACGAAACGCGCCGCTCTTCTTTGGATCTTCTCTGTCTCCTCTGTCAACCCGACCTGGTACGGATCCCACACTGAAGAGCAATACTCAAGATAGGTCGAACGAGTGATTTGTAAGCCACCTCCTTTGTTGTTGGACTACATTTTCTAAGGACTCTCCCAATGAGTCTCAACCTGGCACCTGCTTTACCAACAATTAATTTTATATGATCATTCCACTTCAAATCGTTCCGTACGCATACTCCCAGATATTTTACAGAAGTAACTGCTACCAGTGTTTGTTCCACTATCATATAATCATACAATAAAGGATCCTTCTTTCTACGTATTCTCAAAAAAATGGTTCAAATGGCTCTGAGCACTATGGGACTTAACCTCTGAGGTCATCAGCCCCATAGAACTTAGAACTACTTAAAGCTAACTAACCTAAGGACATCACACACATCCATGCCCGAGGCAGGGTTCGAACCTGCGACCGTAGCGGTCGCGCGTTTCCAGACTGTAGCGCCTAGAACCGCTTGGCCACTCCGGCCGGCTATGTATTCGCAATAAATTACATTTGTCTGTGTTTAGGGCCAGTTGCCACTCCCTGCACCAAGTGCCTATCCGCTGCAGATCTTCCTGCATTTCGCTGCAATTTCCTAATGCTGCAACTTCTCTGTATACTACAGCCCTTACACGAAACAAAGAAGTGGAGGTCAGCAGGAGGAGATTGGGTATCACAAAAAACTGAAGAGAGGAAAAAAGAAACAAAGCCCAAGCCAGTTGCTGCTAATATATGACGCTGATCGTCCTGTTGCTCACCGACCCTGCCCTACTGCGAAGATGAACTTTCGTGGAACACTGGTTTGGAATGGAGTGCTGAGGCTCTCGGCGACTTCTGCTACCCAAACAGTTTTGGAACAGCTTTCATTTCGTGAATCTTATCGTTCGAGAACCAAGTGAACCTCACCGTTAGTGAACTGTGTGCTACGTAACTTAGCGACTTGAGTGCACTGACTGCACTAGCCGACTAATACCCAAGCCTGTGCTGGAGCCTTCCTTCTGTCTAAGCAGTTTTGTTTTAGCTTCTTTCACAACACACTTACAAATGCTCAGACGTAGATTTAAGAATGACAAAAAGGTCACCATAATCTACCATGGGAACATATAAGCACGCATGACATAACTGTCACATTTGCATGGGCAGCCGGGGGGAGGGAAGGCGGGGGATGGGGTGAGCGGGGGTGGAAATAATGAGAGAGCCAGTATCCGGGAAGGACAACATCTACCTAGTTTACAAAAAAATATGTTTTTGAAATGGCATTTTTAGCAATACTGGTAAGCTCCGCCGTTCTGGCCTCAAATGGCTCATCGAGCGAGGCGGTGCACGTTGGACTCGCATTCGGGAGGACAACGGTTCAAATCCCCGTCTGGTCATCAAAACTTAGGTTTGCCATGATTTCTCTAAATCGCTTGATTCCAATTCCGGAACGGTTCCTTCGGAAAGAGTGCGACCGATTTCCTCTCCCAACCTCTTGTAATCTGTGCTCCACCTCTAATAACCTCGCCATCGACGAGACATTAAACTCTAATCTTCTTTCCTTCCTCAGTAAGGCCAATCGAGACCGACCGATAGTCGTGTCATCCTCAGCCAGTTGCGTCATTTGGATGCGCTATGGAGGGGGGTTGGGTCAGCGCACTGCAGTTCCTGACGTTACCGGCTACGCAGACCTTCGACCCGCTGCTTCTCAGTCACGTAGCATATAGGCGGAGTGAATATCATTCTATTCGTCCAACCAATGAAAAATTCCTGGCAGTAGTGGGAATCGCTGACCAGTTAGCGATGATTATTTAGACTGATAAATTCCATATTGAATTAGATTTTCACTCAGCAGTAGAATATGCGCTGACACGAATCTTCCTGGCAGATTAAAAGCAGTGTGCCGGACCGATACTTGGGACCTTTGTCTTTCATGAGCAAGGGCTCTACAGTTTAGCTAGCCAAGAGCGACTCATGATCCGCCTTCACAGCCAAGACCTCATCTCCTATCTTGCAGAATTCACAGAAGTTCTCCTGAGAAACTAACAAGTCTAGCTCCCCTTGAAGAAAGGCTCTCGAGGAGACATGTCTTTGCCACAGCCTAGGGGATGTTTTCAGAATGAGATTTTCACTCTGCAGCAGTGTGCGCTGATATTAAAACTTTCTGGCAAATTAAAACTCCCCCAGCAAAGTTTCTGTGAATTTTGGATGGTTGTTGTTGTTGTGGTCTTCAGTCCTGAGACTGGTTTCATGCAGCTCTCCATGCTACTCTATCCTGTGCAAGCTTCTTCATCTCCCAGTATCTACTGCAACCTACATCCTTCTGAATCTGCTTAGTGTATTCATCTCTTGGTCTCCCTCTACGATTTTTACCTTCCACACTGCCCTCCAATGCTACATTTGTGATCCCTTGATGCCTCAAAACATGTCCTACCAACCGATCCCTTCTTCTAGTCAAGTTGTGCCACAAACTTCTCTTCTCCCCAATCCTATTCAATACCTCCTCATTAGTTACGTGATGCACCCACCTTATCTTCAACATTCTTCTGTAGCACCACATTTCGAAAGCTTCTATTCTCTTCTTGTCCAAACTAGTTATCGTCCATGTTTCACTTCCATACATGGCTACACTCCATACAAATACTTTCAGAAACGACTTTCTGACACTTAAATCTATACTCGATGTTAACAAATTCCTCTTCTTGAGAAACGCTTTCCTTGCCATTGCCAGTCTACATTTTATATCCTCTCTACTTCGACCATCATCGGTTATTTTACTCCCTAAATAGCAAAACTCCTTTACTACTTTAAGTGTCTCATTTCCTAATCTAATTCCCTCAGCATCACCCAACTTAATTTGACTACATTCCATCATCCTCGTTTTGCTTTTGTTGATGTCCATCGTATATCCTCCTTTCAAGACACTGTCCATTCCGTTCAACTGCTCTTCCAAGTCCTTTGCTGTCTCTGACAGAATTACAATGTCATCGGCGAACCTCAAAGTTTTTACTTCTTCTCCATGAATTTTAATACCTACTCCGAATTTTTCTTTTGTTTCCTTTACTGCTTTCTCAATATACAGATTGAATAACATCGGGGAGAGGCTACAACCCTGTCTTACTCCTTTCCCAACCACTGCTTCCGTTTCATGCCCCTCGACTCTTATAACTGCCATCTGGTTTCTGTACAAACTGTAAATAGCCTTTCGCTCCCTGTATTTTACCCCTGCCACCTTCAGAATTTGAAAGAGAGTATTCCAGTTAACATTGTCAAAAGCTTTCTCTAAGTCTACAAATGCTAGAAACGTAGGTTTGCCTTTTCTTAATCTTTCTTCTAAGATAAGTCGTAAGGTCAGTATTGCCTCACGTGTTCCAACATTTCTACGGAATCCAAACTGATCTTCCCCGAGGTCGGCTACTACCAGTTTTTCCATTCGTCTGTAAAGAATTCGCGTTAGTATTTTGCAGCTGTGACTTATTAAACTGATAGTTCGGTAATTTTCACATCTGTCAACACCTGCTTTCTTTGGGATTGGAATTATTATATTCTTCTTGGATGGTAAGGGATGATTTACTGGCGAACGTAGAGCTGCGGGGACGGTTCGTGAGTTGTGCTCGGGTAGTTCCGTCGGTGGAGCACTTGCCAGTTAAGGTCAAACGTCCCGAGTTCGAGGTTCGATTTGACATACAGTTACAATCTGCCAGGAAGTTACACGTCCATGTAATTTTTAACTGACACTTTTTCAGAATTAAAGCTCTGGCAGCTGGGCAGATGCACACAACAGCGCTATTTTGCTGTGGTTGGGCGCGGCAATCCCAGCATCGATAACGACCTATTCGGAAAACGTGAAGTACGCTCAGGGGAGGCCTCTTACATTAGCAGCCGCCCCGTGTTCCCGATTAGTCAGCAGTGTTTGACGAGGAGAGCCCAGCGCGATCAAAGGCGGGCGACGTATTTGCACAGCGGGGATTCCGCGGTGCCAGACACTGCCTCCGCGGATAAAACACGTCCGGCGGCGCTGCGGCTGCGGGAGGCCGTTGTGTCGGGCCGGGCTGTGAATGCGACAGTTGGCGAGATCGCGTTCGCGCCGCAGCCGTCGGCGCACAAAGAGCAAACAGCGCTGCGGTGGGGGCGGCGACAATGGCCGGCGATCGGCGCTTTGTGCCCGCGCGGGCCAATTACGGCGTAGCCAAATATTATCGCGAGGGGTGGCGACTCGCGGGCGCCGCCTTTTGTAGAGGGCCGCGCTTCGCGTCTCCCCTGCAGAGGCCTTGAATGGCTACAGTGTTGCAGCGAGGGCTAAGACGCCTGTCACAACTTCGAGGGTCACTTTCCTATTTTAATTAACACCCTAAAAACCAGTCTATGAGAGCGGGCGTCTATTGCGCACCAGTTCATGTTTCTGCCTCTACTTGCGGTGGGTGTTTATTATAGGTACAAGCAATAAGGGCGAATAGAGGACACTGAGACAAGCAAATAATAGCAACGAACATAGGTCCTTTCCCCGATACGACCTGTACATCACTGCAGTCAAGGCAGTGTCACTACATTGTCAGTGGCGCGCCGACCACGGTCGGCGCCAGTGTGCGAAACCAAGGAAACGCTCCTTCAATTTTATAAGTCAGTGGACCAGTTTACTACCATTTGGTAAAAAATGACAAGGAGAAAACCATATTACGCAACCTTTATTTATTATGTATCTGCTAATACACCGAAGGAAAAAAATTTCAGCGCCATAACATTAACTGTTGGGGCGTTGCAAGACAGCCACGCCACTCGGAAGTAGCCGAAATGCACGCGTTACACAAGCCGGCTGGGCGTGAGGTCTGAAACAGGATACGTTATGAATGCTATAAAGAAAAGTACGTAGCTCCATGAATACTTAATTTTAATTCATCCTTGTGGTACATCGCTCTTGATAATACAAGTGAGACTCTCAGATATGGTTAATGGCGCCTTGCTAGGTCGTAGCCATGGACTTAGCTGAAGGCTATTCTAACTGTCTCTCGGCAAATGAGAGAAAGGCTTCGTCAGTGTAGTCGCTAGCAAAGTCGTCGTACAACTGGGGCGAGTCCTAGTACGTCTCTCTAGACCTGACGTGTGGTGGCGCTCGGTCTGCAATTACTGACAGTGGCGACACGCGGGTCCGACATGTACTAATGGACCGCGGCCGATTTAAAGCTACCACCTAGCAAGTGTGGTGTCTGGCGGTGACACCACATTAACGACCGCTAATGAATACATTTGTCTGGGCAACATATTTAACTCATTAACATTTCAAAATCACAAGTTAATGTAATCGCGAGATAAGCCATTGCAAATGTGAAACACTGATACACCAATAACCGATGTAAACACCAGAATGTTGAACATAAGCATGCAAAGGTGCATACGTTACATTGTACAGATCCTGTATGTCAGCACCTGTTCCCGGTGGTTTGTCAATAACGGAACGGTTAATGCTTGTTGTGGGTGACGTTACAGTTTTCGTCGGATGATGTCCCATAAGTGCTCGACTGGAGACACATGTGTTGATCGAGCAGGCCAAGGCAACATCTCCACACTCTGCAGAGCATGTTGAGTTACAACAACGGTATCTGGGCGAGCGCTGTCTTGTTGGAAAAGAAGCCTGGAATGCTAGTATTTAGCCAGTTAGGGTGGCCGAGCCGTTCTAGGCGCTACAGTTTGGAACCGCGCGACTGCTACGGTCGCAGGTTCGAATCCTGCCTCGGCCATGGATGTGTGTGATGTCCTTAGGTTAGTTAGGTTTAAGTAGTTCTAAGTTCTAGGAGACTGATGGCCTCAGATGTTAAGTCCCATAGTGCTCAGAACCATTTGAACCATTTTTTTGGACTGCACGTTACAGGGCGTCTGGCTCGGAGCTCTCTTGAAGTAACCGATTTGTAACAGTTCTTTGTGTCGCTGTGGTGCTCAGATTGCTGCTGCAGGTGGAGTACGATGCGCCAGGGCCATAAAGGCCGGTTCCCACTAGAGCGCGGCAGCGCGGCGTGCGGAAACGGCAGCGGCAAGCGTTTTCCGCGTTGACGAGGCGGCTCGCGGAATTGGCGTTCCCATTTGGAAGCGGCAGACGTTAGCGGTAGCCAATGACGGAAAGCCACTGAGGTACGGGGCAGGACCCACTGAAACGCGCGATGCGTTTGATTAACTATATCTTACACCTACATGAAGGAAAGACGAAGTTGGGTGAAGACATACCAATTTTTCATTTTCTGTACAATGTACTCTTTCACATAAAAAATGTGGTACGGTAGCAGGTACACGAAAACAGTAAGAACACAAAGGCTAGGTGGAAGGGATGAAAGTGGAAGCCACCTGATAGAATTTCCCACAGAGCATAATGTAATCATCGCCAGCACCTTGCTTAAGAATCACGAAAGAATAATATATATTTCGAACAGTTTTCGAAACCAGATTTTAAATTGTAAGGCATTTCCTGGTGCAGACGCAAACCTGACTGAAGACTGTCAATAGCAAGAAAAGCGTTCTGAAAAAGAAAATTTGTTCACACCGAATATAAATGCTAATGGTTGGATACTATTTTACAAAGGTATTTGTGTGGAGTGCAGCCTTGTATGTAAGTGAAACGTGGACGATGAACAGTTCTGTCAAGAAGACAATGGACGCTTTCAAAACGTGGTGATTCATAAGAATGCTGAACATTAGATACAAGGATCGCGTGACTAAAGAAGAGGTACGGAATTAAATAGAGGAGGAAGAGGAAATTACGGCACAACTTTGACAACAATAGGGGTTAGTTGACAGGATGTATTATGGGGCGTCAAAGAGTGAGGACAAAGGGGTTGGGTGATAGTATTCTGATAATAATCATCTGTTGAAATACTATTCTACTATTTTCTCTATTAATGTAAGCAGTGAATTTACACTTCCATGCACTCTTTAAAACATTTAAACCAAAACTGAAATCAGCTGAACACCAAATCTTTCAACCACTGTCTGACAACTACTGGATTCACTTTCAACTTTCTATAACTATCACTGGCTAGCCACACACACATACAGATATAAGGAGAACAAAAATAAACAAACATTAGTTTTCAGCATATAATTCTGCAGGTTGGCAACATGGAAATAAACAAACCAGACAGGAAGGGACATGAGGTGAACACACTGTAGTTACGACTTTAAATCAGAGTTTTCAGTAAAACGTCTACTGCTAGTGACAGAAGAAAAAAGAGCGAACATGAAGATGTGCTTATGTTCCATAATCTAAGTTTTAGTTCAACCTCCAGCATGTGACCAGGTGAGGGAAAACGTATATGTCCGCCAAAAACTCAATTCACTGTTAGTAATCAGTCATTCACGTAAAAAAAGATGTGAACTGTTTTGTAATCTGCAAGTATCACAGATCAAAACAAAACTGTGTCATTCTAGATTCCACCGAAGATGCCTTAAAGTAAAAGGCGAAACACATCTTGAATCAGTAAAGTACACTGGATAGAAAAAAAAGAAAGGAACTAATCAATATTTAGTAAATTACATCTTATGACATACCAGCAAATTAGTTTCGGTTTAACTTCTCATTCGACATGCTATTAATGTCATTTAAAAATATTCATTTATCCCTTCTGAAAAACTGTAGTTACTTTCATATCTGGGTAGATAAACAGATTTAGGATATTTATCATGCGATGAAATACATGACTTTTTACAAGTTATTGTTTGCAAAAAACACGTTTCTTGAACCGTTTACGAAATTTGCGGTTGATACAACCACATGGTTTACGACGAGCAGGACGAAGTACCGGTCGCGTCGAGAGCAACCCGCGCGCGGTCACGGCACAGCCCGTCCGCCGACGTATCAGTCAATATCTCGAGAACAGTGATAGCTATCGATCTGCTCTCAGCTTTAAAAACAATTTCGATATGTTGACTAAATTTCATACGCAATAATGTATTACCTAAAATGAACTGTACGCAAAGTCCACGCAATGCGTTTTTACCCCTGCACACTCATTAAAATTTCGTGCAAAGGTTTACGTAAATGCGATACAGCAAGTAACCACCACGAATAACGAAAAGAAGTTCGGTTCTTTATCGAGAGAAGATATCAGGCTGTAACATGCCCAAGAATCAAATTTTTCTACAGAATAGTTTCCTTGGAATCGGATGATAAGTATTTCATAGCTGCCGTCGCGTCCGCGCCAGCGGTTCGGCGAAAGTTCGCGTGGCCCGGGGTTCCGTACCTGACGTCACGCTCAGCGCGGTCTGTGATTGGCGGCGCGCACCTGGGGCGCGTCACGCGGCAGCGGAAGCGGTTCGACATGGTCAAACCGCGACGCAGAGCTCGCCGCGCCGTGCCGCTGACGCCGTTTCCATGGCAACCACGCCGCTGACGCGCGGTTTTGACGCGCGGCAGCCCTAGTGGGAACCGGCCTTAATGCTCTTCCCTCTCTGCAGTGCCACATGGCCGTTCGGGGCCCGGCCTTCTCGCGAACGCACCTCCCGGTGAGCACCGCTGCCAGCAATCATGTACAGTGGCTACAGTCCTGTTAACTGTTTGCAGTGTTGCGGAAGGGACATACAGGTTCTCGTTGCCCTATTGCATGAACTCGTTCAAACTCAGTAGGGTGTTGATTATGGCGTCTCGCCACGTCCCGTCTCATAGGTAACTAACGCTCACGAGCTTTACAGTGGGTGTTTAAAACAAACCCGATTTACATCCTCATAGTGACGCTCCTAGCACAACTCTCATATGACTGGTGTTAAATATGAAAAAAAAATCGTCTTCTTGGTGTTCCGTCAGTGTAGGTCCGGAAGCCACTGGTTTCCCTGATACGACGTATACATGAGTGCAGTCATGGAAACGTTACTACACTGTTCATATATAAGGCTAAGTCCATTTCGAAACACCACAAATGACGCGTAAAATGCAGAGTCATAAACTGCCCTTGTTTGATTTCATCATGATTCCGGATACGTAAGTACAGAGAAATACCGTTCCGACAAC
The DNA here is from genome assembly GCF_023864275.1 of Schistocerca cancellata. NCBI lineage: Eukaryota > Metazoa > Arthropoda > Insecta > Orthoptera > Acrididae > Schistocerca > Schistocerca cancellata. Next base: position 112,352,704 of record NC_064632.1, read on the forward strand.
AAGTGTATCGGTTGAGGATTGTCAACACTATGGTTTCCCAGGTCCTCAGACTTCTTCAACCCGTTTGACTATGTAGTGGTGGGGACATTTAAAATCTTCGGCGTATTCCAGCACTGTTGATAGTGTCGAGCTGCGAGAACACGTTCTGAATGGTTGTAAATGGATTCGGGACACCCCTTGTATTTCTGAAAGAGTACGGACGTTGATGAAGAGACGTGGTGAAGCCTAGCTTCCCATGAACGGTGGAAATATGGAACACTTGTTGTGAAACTTTTCTCTTCAAGTGCATGTGAGCAGTTTGGATTCTCGGGGTCTCTGAAGTATGGTGTTAACGTACTGTGCCGTAATCCTTAGTATCGAGGGAGCCATTTGTTTCCAAACCTATGTTTATTCACCCACATGATTATTCAGCTGTTCACGCTTGAGTGCTTGGCAGAGGATTCGTTGAACCATCTTCAGACTATATGTCTCTACAGTTCCACTCTCGAACAGCGTGTGGTAAAATGAACACGTAAATCTTTCCATGCGAGTTCGGATTTCCCCTTTTTTATTACGACAGTTATTTCACGATATGTAGGTGGCAGCCAAAAAAATTTTTCGCATCCTCCGGACAAAGCTGCTGAAAAAGAACTCGCTGCTAAGAAAACTCCATAATTTTAATGATTCGTGACACTCTTCCTGCTATTTCGCGATAGCACAAATCGAACTGCCCTTCTTTAAATTTTTTCTATGCCCTGCGGCAATCCTTTCTGGTTGTTCCAGCGTAACGACAAACACCGGCATGAAGACGAAGAACGCAAGAGCAGAGAAGGCTGTGAGACGACTTCAGCCAATAGCTCGCTGACCAGGACCGCACCACGGCAGGAGCGGCCTCTATAAGAAGAGAGTATAAAAGCCGCTCCTGCCAGCCTCGGCGGACAGCAGAAGACGGACGCTAGTAGAAATCACTCCTTAGAAGAGAGCACTACGACAGCCGTTATTAGTGATCCACAAACTGTGTGACAAACTTGCATGGACATTGCATATATCAAAGGACACTGATTGATTGAATGTCGCACACTGTTACCGACACGTTCTTCTAAACCAAAGTTAAGTACTATCAATCTACTTTATTGTAATAAAAACCATTAATGTGCTTGAAACTTCCTGGCAGATTAAAACTATATGCCGGACCGAGACTCGAACTCGGGACCTTTGCTTTCGCGGGCAAGTGCTCTACCAACTTTTTTTTTTTTTTTTTTTTAATCTCATTTTGTTCACTTTTGTTCGTTGCATCTGACCGGGCCGGACGTCGTAAGACATCCGTTTAAGTTCGTTGTTGATCGATTAAATCACGAATTGCTGACCGAACACGCTCAGCTACTGTGCCGGCAACCAACTGAGCTACCCAAGCACGACTCACGCCCCGTCCTCACAGCTTTAATTCCGCCAGTACCTCGTCTCCTAACTTCCAAACTTCACAGAAGCTCTCCTGCAAACTTTGCAGAACTAGCACTCCTGGAAGAAAGGATACTGCGGAGACATGGCTTAGCCACAGCCTGGGGGATGTTTCTAGAATGAAATTTTCACTCTACAGCGGAGTGTGCGCTGATATGAACTTCCTGGAAGATTAAAACTACGTGCCGGACCGAGACTCGAACTCGGGACCTCGAGGACGGTGCGTGAGTCGTGCTTGGGTAGCTCAGTTGGTAGAGTACTTGCCCGCAAAAGGCAAAGGTCCCGAGTTCGAGTCTCGGTCCGGCACATAGTTTGAATCTGCCAGGAAGTTTCATATCAGCGCACACTCCGCTGTTGAGTGAAAATTTCATTCTAGACCATTAATGTGATTGCTTGAATTGTTGTATAGCTATCCGAGAAAGCAGCATCCGTTAGGCACCTTATAAGCGACGAGTGGGCAGGATCCCACACTGGTAACGATCGCATACTGCGCAGTACTGCTCCAAAGAGGACGGACAAGCTTAATGAAGTCTCTTCAGTAAACCTGTTGCATCTTCCGTTACGCCCATAAAACACAATTTTTGACTAGCGTTCCCAACGACACTATCTATTTGATCGTTCCAATTTACGTTGTACGTATTAGTAGTCCCTAGGTATATAGCTCAATAGACAGCCTTTACATTTGTGTGATTTATTTTATAACTGAAATTGAACGAATTGCTTTCAGTGCTCACGTGAAATGACTTCACACTTTTTGTCGTTTAGAATCAGTTGCCACTTTTCGAACCAAACAGATGTCTAAATCATTTTGAAATTGGTTTTACCTTTTGGTGACATTACTAGACGGTAAATGACAGCATCGCCTGCAGACAACCTAAGTGGGCACCTCAGTTTTTCTCCAAAATTGTTAATATAGATTAGGAACAAGTTTTCTTGGGAAACGCCAGATATAACTACTGTTTTACTCGATAACTTTCCATCAGTTATTACACAATATGACACAATCTGATTACAAGCCGCCTATTACTACTATTATTTGCATGTTTCATTTTTCTCTACTCGCCCTTTTCGTTTGTACCTATACGCTGAAAGACCCTGTATATTCCGCTAACCTATGCAGAGTGCATAGCAGGAGGTACATTGTATGAACATTCTCTGTCCTATTCCATTTGCACATGGAGAGAGAGGAAAAATGACTGATTCTCTACAAGCCTCTCTCATTCTCATGATCACAACGCGAGCCTTGATGACTCCACGACACAAAGTTTTACGCCTCGCCTGGGTCCGTCAACACCGACATTGGGCTGTTGATGACTGGAAACATGTTGCCTGGTCGGACGAGCCTCGTTTCAGATTGTATCGAGTTGACGCACATGTTCGTGTATGGAGACAACCTCATGAATGCATGGACACTTCGTGTCAGCAGGGGACTGTTGAACCTGATGGAGGCTCTGTAATGGTGTAGAGCGTGTGCAGTTGGAGTGATATGGGACCCCTGATATGTCTAGATACGACTCTGATGGTAACTTGTATGTAAGAATCCCATCTGATAACCTACATTGAAAGGTCTCTGTTGGATTCCTTTCATGTTTAATTTCTTAAATCTGTTGCCATTTATGGAATAAATTCCTCTTCTAAATGTACTGTGGCGTTTCTGACTATCTGGGAGGAGACTGAGCAGTGGAACGTGTTACTTTTACACATAAACAAGAACGATCTGTCACACTACTACACTTTAAAGCACAGTTTATATGTAATTCTTATATGTAATTCATGTCACACAGTCTCATACGGAACCTACATCCGCTTTCTTTTATATACTGTATATGATAAGATACTGTCATCCCCCTTCCCTTTTGTGTGAGAGGATGAATGAGCATTTGTATTTCTAGTTGCATGCTTGAGGGTAGCAGACAAGGCTGTCTGCTAGAGAACAGTAGGACCAACGTCGGAACAGGTAGCTACGCTTCCTAAAAGCAAAGAGATTTCTATCCTTAGTATGGTCCTGTCCGTCCGTTGTCATGTTGGTATAGGAAGCTGCCCCTCTGGCCACTTCCGTTGGTCTTTGTGAGCCACCCTCAGGAAGCACGCTCGGCAGTAGGGCAGTTGCAGTGTGGCCGTGGCGAGCGTCTGAAGTGGTAAGATCTCCGGCTAAGCGCGTGTCTGTTAAGTCCGTAGGACAATGGATTTCTTAAGTTCAGCCTAACTGAAAATTTAATCACCTTTATTTCGGGTTTAGGTCTAAAATATCCGATGTTATCTTAAATCGCAGCGCAGTATAATTCTCGTGTAAAGTTCAGATTATTTTCCGGTAGTTGCTTCGTTACTACTTTGTGAGTGAAGTGGAACTATGTGTTGATCAGTAACTCTAACTAAGTTCATCAATCTTAAATCCGAATGTGCGTGAGATTATAACGTCTCGTCTTGAGAATATTTTTTTAATATAGCAACTTTTCTTTATGCTTTTCTTTATGTTCAACCCACGTGGGGTGTACTTTGCGAGACCAGTACCACGTGCTTATATAACTGTTTGACCCATCAGGTTAATAGTAAGACGTTAGTAACCAGTTCAAGGTTTTTCTTTTGTCAATTGCTTTTTGATCTAATGTATTTTAATTATCAAAATTATTGTGGAGTTGTACGCTTTGTGTAAACCAAGTTGACCACGTGAAGCATGTGGTGTAATCATCAAAGTAGCCCTCAGCTATTCTTTCTGCGAAGTCTTCACAAAGAGTTAATATGAATTTAGTATACCAGTGTGTGGTAATTACATGACGGACAGGATTGTGGTATGAACGTAATTTCTTTGGGTAAAAACTGAATCTGTTGGTTGTGGTTAATTTCTTCTTCCTTATGTTTCAATGTTCTTCGTGTGTTATTTTATGAATGCAGTGTTGTATGCTGTCTCACAATATTGGCTCCATATTTTATGTGTTCCGTAAGATTACAATCTCACATTTTTTCAATCGTAAATAAGGCACCAGCTCAGTTATAACTCACGTATAATATGCTGAAATTTCAATGAACAATCTTAAAATAAATTTCCAAATATAAACTGATTTCTTTCCTTTTATTTAAATTCTCCCTTTTATATATATATATTACCGGTTTTGTATGAGTATTAAAAGATTATCATTAATGTTAGTCTGCTTGGTAAACCTAGACTAAATATCTGATGAAACAGTTGCCCAGTAATCCACGGTTAACGTCCCCAGACAGATCACGGCTTTTAACCCACTTTCATTGTCAATTACCACCGATTTCAGCATACCAAAATTAGAGTAACAATATTACACTTCAGCATAACCAAATAAGAGTTACAATATTACACATGGCGACCCTGTTCTGTGATTCCGCTAGACTCTGGAATCTCTGAAACGTTAGATTGCGAGCGTGTTATAATCTTAATTTTTTTCCTACAGTGCTCAAACAACTTCTGTGTTGTTTCCGAGCAGACTTTCAAAAGATTCACGGCGTTGTTGATCGGCGTTACGTTGTTTGTCTTGTTGTGTTTTTTATATTTGTGTGTCTTATATGTCTGTGTGTTTTTTTATTCTCGCTTGTAAATTCCACTGTTTCGATCAAAGATAAAAATTTGTTTTGCGTGTGAAAAAGTGTGTACTAGGTTGGGTATCTTTCGTGTGACTGTCGTAATTTTTGGGGGACACATTTATTGTGATTAGTGTGTCGCATACCGGTTATAAATTGCACTAATGCAGACACGTAACCAAACTAAAAGTAAGTGGTCCGACAACCTAAGCAACATGGACCAAGGGGATAATTTAATTTCGAATGTTAACGCGTCGGGCGGTTCCGAAAATGCAATGGGGAATACTTCAGACGAAATGCAAGACAGGACGAACGGGCTCACATCAGAGCCACAAATTAATTTGCCTCCAACTAACCAAATTGATTTGGCAGAACTCATGAAAGCCTTATTGCAACAAAATAAAGAATCATTTGAAAAATCGTTCCGAGAACAAAAAGAATCATCTGAAAAATCGATCTGAGAGCTAGGCGAACAAATAGACGAAAAACTAATCCAGCAGACAAATAAAGTCGACAAGTCGATGCAGAGAGTGTCCGATGATATCTCACAAAGAATAAACAATCTGGCAAGTGAGATAAAAAGTGATATTATGAAAGAATTAGGCCGTACATTTGAACAAATCGATGATCGTCTGCAAGCTTTAGAACAGAGCAAGCGGAGGGGCGATGCCGAATCTAAAGAAAGCGAAGAACGGCTACTTAGGAATTTCCAAGAGCTGAGGGAAGAATGCCAAAGGGAGCACCAGCAGGTACTCTCGAGTGTCCAAGAGGCGGAAACGCATTGTCCCACGTCCGTTAGCAACACAATAGCGGACAACAGTTTAGCGATCCACGCGTTGGAACAGCAAGTAGAACAATTGAAGCAGACTGGGGCGGAGGACAAGAGACAAATTGATGATAAGATTGCGGCATTAGCGGACACTGTAGATACGATGAAGCTGACGGAAAGTGAGAACAATACTACACCGGTAGCGGCCGCAGAGACCAAAGAAGTGCGTTCGCTTCTTAGATTTCAGAAGGGACAGTTTGAAGTGAACAGACAACACAAAGCTGTAACAGGCGAATTACAAGAACGCGTGGTGCATCTGGAAAACCGCATGGCGTGTGATTCCGAACTCGTCAATAGCATTAAAAATAGCCGTACGAACAGTGCAGAGAGGGACTCCGGCCACGAGGGAGATTTTGACGACAGGGAAAAATGTAATTTAAGGGGCAGACACGAGAGAAATAGAAACATTCAAGGGCCTCGCCAGGAGGAAATGCAGGGATTTGATTTCAAACATTTCCTTATGGTGAGAAAGTTTGAGATATTCCGAAATTCGCAAAAAGGAATACATCCACGAGCATGGCTCGAGCAATTTGAGTTCTGTCTTCCTCCCGACTGGGCAAGTTCACATAAGATAGAATATATGTGTGGCTATTTGGAAGGCGAACCGGCGATTCGCATGAGGTTGGCAGCGCGTCACTGCAACTCCACTCGGGAGTTTCGACAAGCCTTTCTGTCCGCCTATTGGTCGGAAGCGGCACAAGATAGGGTCAAACATGGCATAATTATGCTGCCAAATTTGAACCAGTCTGGTTTCGGCAGCCCTGCACGTCTATTCGACCACATGCTGCAGGCAAATCAATTTTTATACGACCCATACGGGCCTGCGGAACTAATTAGGATATGCATCACCAAATTGCCGATGCACTTGCGGCACGTCATTCTTGCGGGACGATGCAAAGAGGACGTGGAAACGTTTAAAACACTTCTCCAAGATTTGGAATATAATACAGCAGAATGCCCGCCTAATCAGGCACAAAGTTATTACGGGGCACAGCAGCACGATCGCAGTCGTGGCCGTAGTACTAATCAACGGCGTGACTGGTCGTCGCGACGCGAACGGAACAGTAATCGGGACAGGCCGTATAGAAACTGGGGTAACAGTCGCGAACACAGGTGGAACAACAGAAATGATCGAGGACGTGGACAAGATCGTGAACGCTACAGGTACGGCAACCAGAATCGATACGATGAATACGGTGGGAATAGGACTGTAGGCGGAGCACCTCATGATGTCGAAATTCGGCCGGCCAACCCTAGAAATAATCCGGCAAATGGAAATGAACAAAACCGGCAATGACAAACGATCAGCGCAGAAGGCACCCAATCGGAAGAAATGAGCGACATGGCAAATGACTAGAAAGGACAGTGAGAAGTAGAGAGGACGGTGAGGAGAAAGAATTGATTAGTTTAAATTTGTGACGTATGCATTTTGAATAATATGTTGATAAAAATTAATGATAAAGATGTTTCTATGTGATGGATTGAAGTGATGTTTTAATTTTTTTCTCTCCTTGTGCAATTAGGATTTAGTTTCATTCAAACGTGAAGATAAAAGGTTTCTTTGTGAACGAGTAAAATGCTGTTTATGTTTTTTTTGTGTGTAAATTGAAAAGAGTCGCTCCTGGGGAAAGCAAGATCGTTGCTGAATTAGTGCATAAACTCAGGGGAATATCCGATCTGTGGGTATTATGGGTCTGGCAAACCCAAGTCCCCATCTGTTAGTAGCCTTGTTTCCGATTTTCTGCTTTCAGTGCTACTATCTATCTATTACTATTCTATATCTGTCAGTATAAATGAGGATCTCTTACTATAGTATGCGTGCTGTATGAATATTTTAAGATAGGAGAACTCTGAGAAAGGAATGAGTAAGTTTGGAATCTTGAAAACAGGATGCGATAATACGATTGTTGAACCATTGGCTTCCAATATGCGATGATATGTTAATATTGATGATATATGTCTTTTTTTGTTCTTTATAGCTGAGTACGTAAAGTGCTGTCTGTGGATTTCGTAAGTATATTGATTCCCTTCAAGGTGAAAGAAGAATTGTGGTTTGTGTAATTTACGTGGCTCTGAAACATTATTGTGGTAGTCAAATACGAGCAGCTTTTCGGCAAATGGAGAATGGACCGGAAATATGGATCCTTTTTGTAGTCTTGATTGATGTTGAGCCAAAGTCTAAAAAATTATTCTGCGTTAATACTTGTCCTAGAAAAGCGACGTTTATGTGTTTTGCTGATGCTGTGAGCATTACAGCTTACTGTTTTCGCTGGTGCGGGATGCACTGCAGCCTATATGATTTGTACCGAGGAAATTTCCCTCTTGAAGGTAGAGGATGATTAAATAATTTTGATTATGGGAACGAAGGAAAGCTTGGTTTAAGGTAATAAAGATAATGCAAAACATTTGTCATTTAAACTACAGGAGGATTCGGATCTTTTGTGTCTGTTGTAAGTTCAATATGTTAAGATGATACTGTTTTACAGAATAGAGGTGACCACAATTTTGCCATTCATGAGAAATGAATCCAGAATAACCACCACAGGCGAAATAACTGATTTGGAAGCGAAAGGTAACGTAAAGATGGAACGAAATCGCAGCAAAATGGGTAAGAAAATGTAATATAACCTGTATAATGCAAATATTTTTAACCTTCTCAGAGTCATCTGCGTGATTAATTGTTGTGATAACGTAATTTTAGGTGAAATTTTCTTACTGTTTTATGTGTGAATATATGAGTATGATAAATGTATAATTGCGAGTCTCTTTTCAGGTGTGTGAACTGGTATAAATGTTTTGGCGTGTAAATAACCATTGTTCTTTTTAATGTGTATGTTTAAGGAAAGTTCTCCATATTTATCATGTGACAAGACGTATGCCGCGAGCGTCAAGAAGAGGACGAATTAGAACAATGTTGTAGTGGTATATACACGGTGTTGAAATAGCATTGAAGTAGCTTATTGGCTTAACTAGTAGTGGATAGAAGTAGAATATTGAGTAATGCATGTTTATGGGTAGTTAGTTTGTAGTATAGACAACAGGTGTGCATGTATGTGTGTGTAAATAACATGTGAACCCTATGCTGTCCTGACCTATACTTGCACAAGGCATAATCCTATTCATTTTAGTGAATTAATAAATAGCATTTGATTTATTAAAACGTAAGTGAACCACATTAGTGATGTGGATTTAAATATTGTATTGTCAGTTCATTTAAATTTTTATTTTTATACTGTCAAGTCATTTCACTTTTATTTTTTTTACATTGTCAAATCATTTAAATTTTATTTTATATTGTCGATTCATCTAATTTTTTTTATTTAAAAAAATATTAAGTCTCACTTTGTTCTTAAAAATTGTGAAAGACAATACTGAGTGGTATTATGTATTTCATTGTGTAATCACATAAGGATGATGAAAAATTTCTGTGAATGCAGTTGAGAACGTGAAAGTGAACCGGCAAAACTCTTAAGAGACAGCGGGAGCAGCCGGACTAGTTGTAAACTGGCGGGTTTCCCAGCAGGACACGCTGTCAGCCAGGCCACTTTGGGAGCGCGGCCGACAACAAAAGGAAGTACGCGGCAAACACTTTCCCTTGTACCTGTAGCTAATGGGCGGCCGCCCCGGGCGACCCTTCCTCGAGGCGATGACCTGAGATGGGCGAGCGGTCCACCGCGCGGAAATCCATCTGCTGGCAACGCACCACACGCACGCGACCGTGACGAGACGGCCGCGGTGAAACAACACAAGGGGCGTGGAGCCTTTTGACAGGTACTGCCCAGAGAAACTTGCAGACGTCAACGACGCCTATCGACATTTCCTGATGGATGCCTACTGTCAAGCGACAGTAAATCATGGTTCGATGTTCTCTGGTTGCTAAGGGTGGCACAAAAGAAGAGCCATTAAGTGTCATCCTGGCCCAGGAATATCAAACCGGCGAGCCAATTGAGGATAACCCAAGAATGTAACAACACAAAGGGTGTGGAGCCTTTTGACACATACTGTCCAGAGTAACTGGCAGACTTCAATGACGCCTATCAACATCTCCTGACGGATGCCCACTGTCAAGCGACAGTAAATCATGGTTCGATGTTCTCTGGTCGCTAAGGGTGGCACAAAAGAAGAGCCATTAAGTGTCATCCTTGCCCAGGAATATCAACCTGGTGTGTCAAACGAGGATACCGCACGAATTTGACAACACAAACATGGAACCAAATCGAGATGACGTGACACGGGAGAAACTTCATGAGAGGGCAGAGACGGCAGGATCGCACGCAACAGATGGACAAAAAAAATCCCTACTGACAGCTGCGGCGACGAACCCCCCCCTCTTTCCCCTATATTGTGCCTCGGAACAGTGGAAGTACTGAGTGTGTCAGTGAACAGTGATTATACGGTTCTTAGTCCAGTGCATATACGTGTGTTTCTGTCAGAGAAACTCTGACTCGTGTGTTTTGCAGGAGTTCGATTTATTGGTGTTTATTAGACTGACTCTTGTATTTTGCAGGTGTTCTATTTATCTTTTTTAGACTTTGACTCTTGTATTTTGCAGGTGTTTTATTTATTGGTGTTTTTTTTGTTTTAGATGTTGACTATTGTACTGTTTTATTTATCAATATTTGTTTTTGTGTGATGTATTAGATTTGTGATATTTCGTTTCGTAAATTCATTGCTGTGGCATTGCTTCGTTTATCAGTCAGATAGCTTTTTATTCTCATTGAACTGTGATCGATTAGCCTTTGCATGGGGCATATTTACTGTGAGGAACCCCTTAAGGGTAACAATCACATAATTATTGTAGTTTCAGTATAATGACAGTGCTCATTGTTTGCTAGCTAATTGAAATATAGTAGAGTGATTAAATGAGTGCCACATAGTTATTTTAATTCTACAAATTATTAGTTTTATACGATATAGAATTTTTTTGCGATAACCACTTTGTAAAACATGTTTTTTCTCTTATCATTTTGTTGCTTTTGCAGATTGTGCATTGTTATGTTCTGCTTTTTAATACCGATGTTATTTGATGTTCTTTTTTTAATTGCTGTGGTACCTTTGCTATTTTCATAAATTTTGCTTGTTAATAAACAGTCATAAATTTTCCTGTGATCAGTTGGCTCTTGCAATGAGCAAATACTGGTGAACTCCATAAGGGTAACAACCAGAAATTGTTTTCATATTAATGAGACAGGAACCATTGTTTTTACTTGCTGACCGAATTAGGTCTACACTACCTTTTAAACAGGTGTCACAGATTGTGTTCTTTTTTTTCTGTTTGAAATTGGTAGATTCTAAAGATGTGTTGAAATTATTGTGTTTTAGCAAGTAGCTGGTGTCCTTTTGCCTTTCCTTTTACACTTTTGGTTTAAGTAGGGTGTGAGAAGCCTGCTTGGGAATGTCCTAGCATGGCCAGAAAATTCCCTGCACAGTCTTTTCCCGGAGCGTTGGGGTTATGAAAGGTCTCTGTTGGATTCCTTTCATGTTTAATTTCTTAAATCTGTTGCCATTTATGGAATAAATTCCTCTTCTAAATGTACTGTGGCGTTTCTGACTATCTGGGAGGAGACTGAGCAGTGGAACGTGTTACTTTTACAAATAAACAAGAACGATCTGTCACACTACTACACTTTAAAGCACAGTTTATATGTAATTCTTATATGTAATTCATGTCACACAGTCTCATACGGAACCTACATCCGCTTTCTTTTATATACTGTATATGATAAGATACTGTCATCCCCCTTCCCTTTTGTGTGAGAGGATGAATGAGCATTTGTATTTCTAGTTGCATGCTTGAGGGTAGCAGACAAGGCTGTCTGCTAGAGAACAGTAGGACCAACGTCGGAACAGGTAGCTACGCTTCCTAAAAGCAAAGAGGTTTCTATCCTTAGTATGGTCCTGTCCGTCCGTTGTCATGTTGGTATAGGAAGCTGCCCCTCTGGCCACTTCCGTTGGTCTTTGTGAGCCACCCTCAGGAAGCACGCTCGGCAGTAGGGCAGTTGCAGTGTGGCCGTGGCGAGCGTCTGAAGTGGTAAGATCTCCGGCTAAGCGCGTGTCTGTTAAGTCCGTAGGACAATGGATTTCTTAAGTTCAGCCTAACTGAAAATTTAATCACCTTTATTTCGGGTTTAGGTCTAAAATATCCGATGTTATCTTAAATCGCAGCGCAGTATAATTCTCGTGTAAAGTTCAGATTATTTTCTGGTAGTTGCTTTGTTACTACTTTGTGAGTAAAGTGGAACTACGTGTTAATCAGTAACTCTAACTAAGTTCATCAATCTTAAATCCGAATGTGCGTGAGATTATAACGTCTTGTCTTGAGAATATTTTTTTAATATAGCAACTTTTCTTCATGCTTTTCTTTATGTTCAACCCACGTGGGGTGTACTTTGCGAGACCAGTACCACGTGCTTATATAACTGTTTGACCCATCATGTTAATAGTAAGACGTTAGTAACCAGTTCAAGGTTTATCTTTTGTCAATTGCTTTTCGATCTAATTTATTTTAATTATCAAAATTATTGTGGAGTTGTACGCTTTGTGTAAACCAAGTTGACCACGTGAAGCATGTGGTGTAATCATCAAAGTAGCCCTCAGCTATTCTTTTTGCGAAGTCTTCACAAAGAGTTAATATGAATTTAGTATACCAGTGTGTGGTAATTACATGACGGACAGGATTATGGTATGAACGTAATTTCTTCTTCACAAAGAGTTAATATGAATTTAGTATACCAGTGTGTGGTAATTACATGACGGACAGGATTGTGGTATGAACGTAATTTCTTTGGGTAAAAACTGAATCTGTTGGTTGTGGTTAATTTCTTCTTGCTTATGTTTCAATGTGCTTCATGTGTTATTTTATGAATGCAGTGTTGTATGCTGTCTCACAATATTGGCTCCATATTTTATGTGTTCCGTAAGATTACAATCTCACATTTTTTCAATCGTAAATAAGGCACCAGCTCAGTTATAACTCACGTATAATATGCTGAAATTTCAATGAACAATCTTAAAATAAATTTCCAAATATAAACTGATTTCTTTCCTTTTATTTAAATTCTCCCTTTTATATATATATATATATATATTACCGGTTTTGTATGACTATTAAAAGATTATCATTAATGTTAGTCTGCTTGGTAAACCTAGACTAAATATCTGATGAAACAGTTGCCCAGTAATCCACGGTTAACGTCCCCAGACAGATCACGGCTTTTAACCCACTTTCATTGTCAATTACCACCGATTTCAGCATACCAAAATTAGAGTAACAATATTACACTTCAGCATAACCAAATAAGAGTTGCAATATTACACATGGCGACCCTGTTCTGTGATTCCGCTAGACTCTGGAATCTCTGAAACGTTAGATTGCGAGCGTGTTATAATCTTAATTTTTTTCCTACAGTGCTCAAACAACTTCTGTGTTGTTTCCGAGCAGACTTTCAAAAGATTCACGGCGTTGTTGATCGGCGTTGCGTTGTTTGTCTTGTTGTGTTTTTTATATTTGTGTGTCTTATATGTCTGTGTGTTTTTTTATTCTCGCTTGTAAATTCCACTGTTTCGATCAAAGACAAAAATTTGTTTTGCGTGTGAAAAAGTGTGTACTAGGTTGGGTATCTTTCGTGTGACTGTCGTAATTTTTGGGGGACACATTTATTGTGATTAGTGTGTCGCATATCGGTTATAAATTGCACTAATGCAGACACGTAACCAAACTAAAAGTAAGTGGTCCGACAACCTAAGCAACATGGACCAAGGGGATAATTTAATTTCGAATGTTAACGCGTCGGGCGGTTCCGAAAATGCAATGGGGAATACTTCAGACGAAATGCAAGACAGGACGAACGGGCTCACATCAGAGCCACAAATTAATTTGCCTCCAACTAACCAAATTGATTTGGCAGAACTCATGAAAGCCTTATTGCAACAAAATAAAGAATCATTTGAAAAATCGTTCCGAGAACAAAAAGAATCATCTGAAAAATCGATCTGAGAGCTAGGCGAACAAATAGACGAAAAACTAATCCAGCAGACAAATAAAGTCGACAAGTCGATGCAGAGAGTGTCCGATGATATCTCACAAAGAATAAACAATCTGGCAAGTGAGATAAAAAGTGATATTATGAAAGAATTAGGCCGTACATTTGAACAAATCGATGATCGTCTGCAAGCTTTAGAACAGAGCAAGCGGAGGGGCGATGCCGAATCTAAAGAAAGCGAAGAACGGCTACTTAGGAATTTCCAAGAGCTGAGGAAAGAATGCCAAAGGGAGCACCAGCAGGTACTCTCGAGTGTCCAAGAGGCAGAAACGCATTGTCCCACGTCCGTTAGCAACACAATAGCGGACAACAGTTTAGCGATTCACGCGTTGGAACAGCAAGTAGAACAATTGAAGCAGACTGGGGTGGAGGACAAGAGACAAATTGATGATAAGATTGCGGCATTAGCGGACACTGTAGATACGATGAAGCTGACGGAAAGTGAGAACAATACTACACCGGTAGCGGCCGCAGAGACCGAAGAAGTGCGTTCGCTTCTTAGATTTCAGAAGGGACAGTTTGAAGTGAACAGACAACACAAAGCTGTAACAGGCGAATTACAAGAACGCGTGGCGCATCTGGAAAACCGCATGGCGTGTGATTCCGAACTCGTCAATAGCATTAAAAATAGCCGTACGAACAGTGCAGAGAGGGACTCCGGCCACGAGGGAGATTTTGACGACAGGGAAAAATGTAATTTAAGGGGCAGACATGAGAGAAATAGAAACATTCAAGGGCCTCGCCAGGAGGAAATGCAGGGATTTGATTTCAAACATTTCCTTATGGTGAGAAAGTTTGAGATATTCCGAAATTCGCAAAAAGGAATACATCCACGAGCATGGCTCGAGCAATTTGAGTTCTGTCTTCCTCCCGACTGGGCAAGTTCACATAAGATAGAATATATGTGTGGCTATTTGGAAGGCGAACCGGCGATTCGCATGAGGTCGGCAGCGCGTCACTGCAACTCCACTCGGGAGTTTCGACAAGCCTTTCTGTCCGCCTATTGGTCGGAAGCGGCACAAGATAGGGTCAAACATGGCATAATTATGCTGCCAAATTTGAACCAGTCTGGTTTCGGCAGCCCTGCACGTCTATTCGACCACATGCTGCAGGCAAATCAATTTTTATACGACCCATACGGGCCTGCGGAACTAATTAGGATATGCATCACCAAATTGCCGATGCACTTGCGGCACGTCATTCTTGCGGGACGATGCAAAGAGGACGTGGAAACGTTTAAAACACTTCTCCAAGATTTGGAATATAATACAGCAGAATGCCCGCCTAATCAGGCACAAAGTTATTACGGGGCACAGCAGCGCGATCGCAGTCGTGGCCGTAGTACTAATCAACGGCGTGACTGGTCGTCGCGACGCGAACGGAACAATAATCGGGACAGGCCGTATAGAAACTGGGGTAACAGTCGCGAACACAGGTGGAACAACAGAAATGATCGAGGACGTGGACAAGATCGTGAACGCTACAGGTACGGCAACCAGAATCGATACGATGAATACGGTGGGAATAGGACTGTAGGCGGAGCACCTCATGATGTCGAAATTCGGCCGGCCAACCCTAGAAATAATCCGGCAAATGGAAATGAACAAAACCGGCAATGACAAACGATCAGCGCAGAAGGCACCCAATCGGAAGAAATGAGCGACATGGCAAATGACTAGAAAGGACAGTGAGAAGTAGAGAGGACGGTGAGGAGAAAGAATTGATTAGTTTAAATTTGTGACGTATGCATTTTGAATAATATGTTGATAAAAATTAATGATAAAGATGTTTCTATGTGATGGATTGAAGTGATGTTTTAATTTTTTTCTCTCCTTGTGCAATTAGGATTTAGTTTCATTCAAACGTGAAGATAAAAGGTTTCTTTGTGAACGAGTAAAATGCTGTTTATGTTTTTTTTGTGTGTAAATTGAAAAGAGTCGCTCCTGGGGAAAGCAAGATCGTTGCTGAATTAGTGCATAAACTCAGGGGAATATCCGATCTGTGGGTATTATGGGTCTGGCAAACCCAAGTCCCCATCTGTTAGTAGCCTTGTTTCCGATTTTCTGCTTTCAGTGCTACTATCTATCTATTACTATTCTATATCTGTCAGTATAAATGAGGATCTCTTACTATAGTATGCGTGCTGTATGAATATTTTAAGATAGGAGAACTCTGAGAAAGGAATGAGTAAGTTTGGAATCTTGAAAACAGGATGCGATAATACGATTGTTGAACCATTGGCTTCCAATATGCGATGATATGTTAATATTGATGATATATGTCTTTTTTTGTTCTTTATAGCTGAGTACGTAAAGTGCTGTCTGTGGATTTCGTAAGTATATTGATTCCCTTCAAGGTGAAAGAAGAATTGTGGTTTGTGTAATTTACGTGGCTCTGAAACATTATTGTGGTAGTCAAATACGAGCAGCTTTTCAGCAAATGGAGAATGGACCGGAAATATGGATCCTTTTTGTAGTCTTGATTGATGTTGAGCCAAAGTCTAAAAAATTATTCTGCGTTAATACTTGTCCTAGAAAAGCGACGTTTATGTGTTTTGCTGATGCTGTGAGCATTACAGCTTACTGTTTTCGCTGGTGTGGGATGCACTGCAGCCTATATGATTTGTACCGAGGAAATTTCCCTCTTGAAGGTAGAGGATGATTAAATAATTTTGATTATGGGAACGAAGGAAAGCTTGGTTTAAGGTAATAAAGATAATGCAAAACATTTGTCATTTAAACTACAGGAGGATTCGGATCTTTTGTGTCTGTTGTAAGTTCAGTATGTTAAGATGATACTGTTTTACAGAATAGAGGTGACCACAGTTTTGCCATTCATGAGAAATGAGTCCAGAATAACCACCACAGGCGAAATAACTGATTTGGAAGCGAAAGGTAACGTAAAGAAGGAACGAAATCGCAGCAAAATGGGTAAGAAAATGTAATATAACCTGTATAATGCAAATATTTTTAACCTTCTCAGAGTCATCTGCGTGATTAATTGTTGTGATAACGTAATTTTAGGTGAAATTTTCTTACTGTTTTATGTGTGAATATATGAGTATGATAAATGTATAATTGCGAGTCTCTTTTCAGGTGTGCGAACTGGTATAAATGTTTTGGCGTGTAAATAACCATTGTTCTTTTTAATGTGTATGTTCAAGGAAAGTTCTCCATATTTATCATGTGACAAGACGTATGCCGCGAGCGTCAAGAAGAGGACGAATTAGAACAATGTTGTAGTGGTATATACACGGTGTTGAAATAGCATTGAAGTAGCTTATTGGCTTAACTAGTAGTGGATAGAAGTAGAATATTGAGTAATGCATGTTTATGGGTAGTTAGTTTGTAGAATAGACAACAGGTGTGCATGTGTGTGTGTAAATAACATGTGAACCCTATGCTGTCCTGACCTATACTTGCACAAGGCATAATCCTATTCATTTTAGTGAATTAATAAGTAGCATTTGATTTATTAAAACGTAAGTGAACCACATTAGTGATGTGGATTTAAATATTATATTGTCAGTTCATTTAATTTTTATTTTTATACTGTCAAGTCATTTCACTTTTATTTTTTTATATTGTCAAGTCATTTAACTTTTATTTTTATATTGTCGATTCATGTAATTTTTTTTTATTTAAAAAAAATATTAAGTCTCACTTTGTTCTTAAAAATTGTGAAAGACAATACTAAGTGGTATTATGTATGACATTGTGTAATCACATAAGGTTGATAAAAAAATTTCTGTGAATGCAGTTGAGAACGTGAAAGCGAACCGGCAAAACTCTTAAGAGACAGCGGGAGCAACATCTGTTCATGTCCACTGTGCATCCCGACGTACTTGGGCAATTCCAGCAGGCCAATGGGACATCTCACACGTCCAAGGTGGCTCCAGGCACACTTTTCTGAGTTTAAACACTTCTGCTGGCCACCAAAGTCCCTAGACATGAACATTATTGAGTATACCTGGGACGCCTTGCAACGTGCTGTTCCGAAGAGATCTCAACCCCTTCATACTCTTACGGATTTATGGCGAGTTCTGCAGGATTCATGGTGTCAATTTCCTCCAGCATTGCTTCAGACATTAGTCAAGTCTATACCACGTCGTGTTGCGGCACTTCTGCGTGCTCGCGGGAGGCCTACACGATATTAGGCAGGTGTACAATTTTCTTTGGCTCTTCAGTGTACAATGTTGGTAGCACTATCGCTGCAGTCTTCTTCGAATGCAGGTTCTCTAAATTTACTCAAATGGCATCTTGCAAGGTTCCTATTTAAGTTCCATGAGCACTTTTGTAACACGTTCTTACGGGCTACACCACTTTGTTACAATCCTACCAGGGTGTCGGAATTAACTGCACTTTCGTTGTCATACCTACTAGACAACGAGTGTGAATAATACTGTAGAGTTTGTCGCACTAGTGTCTTCTATGCGATTTTCTTCACAGATATAGTGCAGTTTCGAGAACCCTTCCAATAAAGCTAACAAATGCATATACAAATACACGGGTTGCATAGAAAGTAGTGGCAACACTATCATAATTCACACCAGAAGCTATTGACAGATGCTCACTGTATTCCAATCCCTCAGTCTCTGTCCATCTCGATCGTCTTCCTCACACAAATGGTAGGCGTCGTACAGCGTCAGCATGTCCACCTACTCCGCAAGCCGCCATACGGTGCGTGGCGGAGCGTACCCTGTACCACTATAGTCATTCCCTTTCTTGGTCCACTCACAAACAGAGGGAGAAACACCCGTCTCTAAGCCTCCATTTGAGCCCTAAATTTCTTATCTTCACGAAATGTATGTTGGCAGCTGTAGAATCGTTGTACAATCAGCTTCAAATGCCGGTTCTCTAAATTTCCTCAATATTTTTGCTCGAAAAGAACGTCGCCTTCCCTCCAGTGATTCCTATTTGAGTTCCCGAAGCATCTCCATAACACTTGCGTTTTGTTCGAACCTACTGGTAACAGACTGGTGCTCGCATCTGAACTTCTTCGATATCTTCCTTTAATCTGACCTGGTGCGGATCCCAAACACTCGAGCAGTGCTCAAGAACATGTCCCACTAGCGGTCTCCTTTAGAGAAGGAACGCATTTTCCTAAAATTCTCCCAACATACCGAAGTCTACCATTCGCCTTCACTATCACAATTCTCACATGCTCCCTACATTTCATATCGCTCTGCAGCGTTACACCCAGATTTTTAAACAACTAACAGTGTCAAGCAGTACACTACTAATTCTGTAGCCGAACATTACTCGTTTGTTAGTCCTAATCGTCCGTCGACCTTTCGCTGTCCCTACCACAATCCTCACATATTTGTTCCTTTTCACATCGATTTGCAATGTTACGCCCAGATATTTAA
Organism: Schistocerca cancellata; assembly: GCF_023864275.1. Taxonomy (NCBI): domain Eukaryota; kingdom Metazoa; phylum Arthropoda; class Insecta; order Orthoptera; family Acrididae; genus Schistocerca; species Schistocerca cancellata. Next base: position 112,371,929 of record NC_064632.1, read on the forward strand.
ATGTTGTGACGGTGTCGAGGAGGACACTACTACTGCCGTATCTGGACGCTGTTTGTGATTTCTACTCATAGGCATTAACTTGCATTTTTCTACTTTTAGAGCCAGCTGCCATTCATAACACCAACTAGAAATTGTGTGTAACTCATCTTGTATCATTCTATAGTCACTGATCTTCGTAAACCAGAGCTTCATCAGCGAACAACCGCAGACTGCTAGCCCGCCCTGTACGCCAGATGCTGTTACACTCCCTGGGACACGCCAGACGATACCTGGATGAACACTCACCGTCGAGGGCAAAATACTGGGTTCTATTATGTAAGAAGTCTTCGAGCTACTCACTTATTTCGAAACCTATTTCGTATGCTCTCACCTTCGTTAACACCTTACAATGGGGCACCGTGCCGGAAATCTAGAAATATGGCATCTGCCTGTTGCCGTTCATCCATAGTTCGCTGTATATGATATGAGAAAAAGGCAAGGTGGATTTCACACAAGCGATACTTTCTAAAACCATACTGATTCGTGGCCATAAGCTTCTCAGACTCAAGAAAGTTTATTATATTCGAACTAATAAGATACTCAAGGATTCTGCAACTAACCGATAATAAGGACATTGGTCCGTAATTCTGCGGGTATGTTCTTTTACGCTTATTACGTATAGGAGTACAGGAGTATGGGACATTTCGCTAGGCGTGAGATTCGCAATAAATGTAAGCTAAGTAAGAGCCATTGCCGTAGAGAATCTTTGTAAATCTCAGTTGGGGTTCTATCCGGACCTGTAGGCTTATGCTCATTGCTATGTCATCTATACGGGACTCTGTGCGATGGTCAAACGAGGGTGTATATGTACAATTCTCCTTCGTGAACGATGTCTCGCAAGGACCGCCCTATGACATGGACGATGTCTTCTCTTGTGTTGCAGCACGTGCAATGTGGAAGTTCCTTCATTTTGGCGAACAGGTAGTAATCGCATGGACTCATATTGGGTGAACACGACGATGTTTCAGTAACTCCCATCCCCATATAATAAGAGCTTCTCCACTGTGTAGAATCTTGTACTTTCATGAAGAATGATGGGATACAGTGCCAGGAGCTGCCGCCGCTTTCTTCTCAGTGCACGCGAAGGCGATGTCACAAGAAATATCAATAGCAGGGTGCAGTGACCGCCGGCCCCTGCAGTAAATCGTAATGCAGGATTGTGTTGTTGTTGTGGTCTTCAGTCCAGAGACTTGTTTGATGCAGCTCTCTATGCTACTCTATCTTGTGCAAGCTTCTTCATCTCCCTGTACCTACTGCAACCTACATCCTTCTGAATCTGTTTAGTGTATTCATCTCTTGGTCTCCCTCTACGATTTTTACCCTCTACGCTATCCTCCAAAAATAATTGGTGATCCCTTGATAACTCAGAATATGCCCTACCAACCTATTCCTTCTTCTAGTCAAGGTGTGCCACAAATTTCTCTTCTCACCAGTTCTATTCAATACATTCTCATTACTTATCTGATCTACCCATCTAATCTTCAGCATTCTTCTGTAGCACCGCATTTCAAAAGCTTCTATTCTCTTCTTGTCCAAACTATTTATCGTCCACGTTTCACTTCCATACATGGCTACACTCCATACAAATACTTTCAGAAACGACTTCCTGACACTTAAATCTATACTCGATTTTAACAAATTTCTCTTCTTCAGAAACGCTTTCCTTCTCATTGCCACTCTACATTTTATATCCTCTCTATTTCGACCATCATCAGATATTTTGCTCCCCAAATAGCAAAACTCATTTACTACTTTAAGCGTCTCATTTCCTAATCTAATTCCCGCAGCATCACCCGACTTTGCTTTTGTTGATGTTCATCTTATATCCTCCTTTCAAGACCATGTCCATTCCGTTCAGCTGCTCTTACAGGTCCTTTGCTGTCTCTGACAGAATTACAATGTCATCGGCGAACCTCAAAGTTTTTATTTCTTCTCCATGTATTTTAATTCCTACTCCGAATTTTTCTTTTGTTTCCTTTACTGCTTGCTCAATATGTAACCTCCCAACAGTAAAAATATAATTATTTATAACATTCACATTTTTAGCGTATCCTACCAATAACAGAATTTGACTAATATCTCAATAAAAAATGTGACGAGACTAATCTCTCAATAAAATATATTTCTCACTTAAAACCTTTCAATAATTGCCTGTGAATTTAAACTGGTAAATTTTGGACGTCAGCAGCGCTGCGTCATGGCCCTGAAAGATCATACTGAATAAATTGAAAATTCTTACCTCAGTCAAGTCGCCGGATAACGCGTATATATCTGCTCCTATATGAAACTAAACTTTTCTGGCCCAGCCTTGTGCGTTGCTGGCCGATAGATTTGTCATGTATAAAAAGAAACAACTGATTTTTCTTTACAATAATCAGGATGACCATGGATTGGAGAAATTAGTAAATTCTTTAAATTGAGATGAATGATTGTCAAGAGTTAGTTTTTGTGAGAAAGATTATTACTAAGAGATATTTTTTAAAACACTTACATGAGACTTGAAATAATAATACCACATATGGGCGAGGCTGATTTTACCTTATATTACAACGCTCAGGCTCTCCCATCGTTCCCCACGATCGGCCCAGCCAATTCCAAATTTGGCAGTTATGGTGAGTCAATTGGACTTGCCATGAGCAACAAATTTTTGTATAATCTATGTAGTTTACTAAGTCTACTGTCACAGAGTATATACATTATTGATAAGTGCAGAACATATTAAGAAATAAAATAGAGTGCACATCCACTGAGTTCAGAACATATTAAGAAATGACAAAATGTATACGCAATGAATACAAAATATATTAACAAATGATATAAAGTGCACATGCACTGTAAAAATCTTTAGCATTTTCCAAGAATTTAAACATAGTGAGAAATGAAATGAAGTGCACACGAACTGGATAAGTCTTTTTCATTTTATAAGAATTTAAATATGTTGAGAAATGAAATAAAGTGCACACGCACTGTAAAAGTCTTTAGCATTATTTACAAGAACTGAATACATTAAGAAATGAAATAAAGTGCATACGCACTGTATAAGAACTAGGAAAGGAATGGGAAGAATAGCATCATGGTTGTAGCACAGTGGGTTGCACGTAGCTGCACTGAAAGTCCATATCTTCCTACAGAAGCACAACACCAAGTGAGACAATCTGAAGTTCTCTTCCCTGAAGTATTTATCAGTGTAGCCAAGACACTGAAATATTGTATCAATATTGTATGTTATCATTTCGGTAGCACATTAGGTACACCAAACAGTAGGACCATAATGACATCTCCTTCAGTCAGAGTGGTGGATAGTTTGACGTCAACACCACATTCTGGTAGAATCCATACTCTTACATCAACGTAGAATTAGTGCAAAAACCAAATATAGTGCTCCATGATCATGGGGATGGACAGGACATATGGATATTGCAGTAATTGCTGGTAATTAGGTCAGAAGGTGAAAGACATTAAGTCTGATGCTAGTCATAATTCAGAATTACACTACTGTATCAACCGATTTGAATAATTATTGGCACTCATTGGCTAGTTACTAAACATTTCTGTAATATGTATGGAGTATTACAGAACTTTATTCATAAGTCGTCTTATTACAGTAATTATTGGCATAGCATTTATGCATAAGTCATCCCATTACAGTAATCATTGGCATCATAAGACATCTCGTTATAATAATTATTCGCATAGCATTTATGAATAAGTCATCTCATTACAGTAATCATTAGCATACCATTTATAGAATATAACAAAACATTATTCATAACTCATCTCATTACAGTAATTATTGGTATCATGTCATCTCATTACAGTAATCATTGGCATTCAGTTATGCATAAGTCATCTCATTACAGTAATCATCAGTATTATTCAGAAGTCATCATTCAAAACAAGAGTTATTGCATGTAGCATCAAGCTGCTAGTGTTTATATATGATATCATGCAAGTGACATAAGACATATTTAAAATGTAACACTTTGTAACTATTACTCAAGGTCTGTAGTCCAATAATACATAGATATAATGGATTCAATACATCAGAGAAATTTGCATTATATTTAGGACTACAAATATATCTTAAACTGGTAGCATTATTTACTTATATACTGGTAATAGTTGGAACTGGTTATTTTTTTGTGCTAGCAATGCACGGCGTTGGGATCGATAATTAATTACTGGGGCATGAAAATATTTGCTTTTGACTTATTGCTGGAAATAAGGATTAATAACGTCATTCATCATGAGTCAGCTGTAGCAAGATTATGAAACAAGTAGAGTATATGTGATCACATTCATGAATGATGCACACAACTGGGTAAAAAAATGGAAGTAGTAGAACAGGTTTAATAACTAACTGCTTATAGCATATTAATACCATGTAAAGCTTCTCCTGGAAAAAAATACAAAGTGGATTATTGAGCTGAAAAAAGAAATGTATTCATATTATGCTGAAAAGTAGTAAACTTCGAATTAACAGGTAATGAAACGTGTACTTCATATGCATGTACTCTAGCTGTCTTTCCCAAAACATTCAGTCATTATACTATGCGGCATAAGACATACTGTCAAAAGGAACTGCAACAAATACTTAAATAACTACATAGCATTTCTTAACTAACAGAAAACATATAAACTTCATCATTATCATCGTAGACAAAGAAAAACTTCATTATTCATAATACCATAACTTCATCATTATCATCATCCACAAAGAGAAACTTCATTATTCATATTACCATATTTTACATATGACTATTCATTATCAATTATTATCATCTGCAAAAAATAAACACTTCATTATTCTATATTCGTATTACCATTTACTTCATACAACTATTCATAGTATAGAGTTTCTTACTTCTAGCATATTTCATCACTAAAATTAACATGTGTAGTTCTGTGTGACAGCTTGCATCAATCAATAATTAGTTAAGACTGCTATTATACGATGTGTATAGTATATTCTTGTTAATGCTTGTTAATTCTGATCCATTTACTCTTCATGACAAGGTATTGCATTTTCTTTCATTCATTCCGATGGTGAAATTTCCCTTTCATGGGAATTTAGTTCTTTTACATGGTATTGCTTTCTGAAAATGATGAATAAGGATCAATATCTTGCATTTAGATCATATACCCATTAAATGAAAATGTGTTTCTCGTGATATGACTAAGCATACAGCATAGCATGACAGAAAACGTATTAGGTCAAAAACATAGACAGTTGCAAGTGAGGAAATGTACACACAATACCATAATGTAGTAGCAAAAATTGTAGAATAGTCAAGATATTGGGATACCATACGGTAAAATGTAAAAGTCAACTGGTGTTTGTTATATCTTAAAGATTTCATGGTGCATACAGAGAAAAATTCTACTTTCGATAGGAAAACAATCATACATACACAAAAAAATGGAAAATGTGCATGGTCTGATATATAACGACAAGAAAAGTGACCTGCTAACTTTACCTTGCCGGGCACTTGCCAAGAAAAAATATAATAATCATCAGTAAGTGGTCATATCAATATCTGGAAATGGCATTACGGTCTGATAAAAAGTAAAGTATGTCCATTCAATAAAGGGTTTGATATTGGAAATATGGTGATTGCCCTTGCTTTTTCTGGTTATCAAAGTTTCGACATGTACTACATTGGGGTGAGGAATGCTGCGAATTCTATATGGACCTGCGTATAGAAGCTCAAATTTACTGCATCTAGTTTTTCCTCTGTTGGATAAATAATGTGTGCGTACTAATATCTTCTGTCCAATGTGAAAGTCACGGCGTGTATAAACCTGTTCTTGCTGTCGTCTCCGGCGCTCTGCGGCACGTTTGATGTTGTTGAGCGCAATGTCAATTATTTCATGGTGGCGTAGTCGACGAGATGTAGGAAAAGATACTAATTTTTTAATTTTGTTAGGTGATTCAACATTTTTCAATATAACAGTCGGAGATAGCATATTAGGTTCATTTGGTATAGAGTTAATTACATCCTGGAATGAGAGTATGTGTGTAACCAAATCAATAAGTCTTTTATGGCAGTATATTCTACATAATTTACCAATTTCTTTCATCAGTCGTTCAGAAGGGTTTAAAGAAGCGTGATATTTGGATATATATAGATCGGAGAAATGTTTCTAGCTCGTAACATACGTGTCCATATCGCACATCGAAATTGTGGTCCATTGTCGGAAATTACTTTCAATACATGCCCTACATGAAATGTTTTACAAATGCATTCGAAATAGATTTCGCAATGGCTTTGCGTAACGGAGTGAAGGTAACAAATTTCGAAGTGAGTTCAACAGCGACAAAGATGTAACAAAAACCTCTATTAGTTATGGGAATCGGTCCAAAAATGTCTTCAGCGGCCATATGTCTCAATTTAACGGGTACAATGGGATGTAATGGAGGAATATGTGAAGTCGTGTCTGATTTAGCTTTCTGGCAGATTTTACATGACGCTAAAAGTTGTCGAATACGTTTCTCCATGTTGGCAAAATAACAGTTCTGTCTCAGTATAAGAAAACTTTTCTGGCTCCATAATGTGCGTAACTTAAATGAGTATACCAAATTAATTTGTTAACAAGTTCGTCAGGAATACATAATAACCAGCTGTTGCTGTCAAGGCGAGAGCGGCGAAACAGAATGCTGTTGCTCACGGTATAATGGTTCCTAATGGTGACGTTATTCCTATCTTGCCAAAGGTGTTTAATTTCTTTCCACACGTTGTCTTTGCTCTTGTGCTATGTCTCGTAATGACGAAGAAATGAAATTTTCAAATGCAACTCGTTGAATATACCTGACGCTAGAATTTGCTTGGCAGAAGTTTGTTGCGTTGTCTTGAGAACGGGACAGAGCGTCTGCTACAATATTTTGTGTACGGATATACGGAATAGGATAATGTTTAACTTTAAATGTGTCATGCTGTTTAACTTGAAATTCATACATAAAACCGGACATAGTACCAGGGATGTTGTCAAAAACTGGAGCTTACTGTAAAAAGAATATTGCGTAGTTGAGTACGTTCGTCATCAATATTTGCAGTGCTCTGTTTTACCTTCTCAGAAATCATTTGCATAACGTCATAGTCAGCTTCGTCTGGTGTATTGTAGTCGTGTTCGTACGTATCTGTGAACAATGTGGAATGACAGTCTATGTTACGTGATGTAGAAATGACCTCTATTCGATTAATTGCCTATTCATCTGCAGATACAGCGTGCTGAAATTCTAATGTCAGTTGTACATTCTCATCCTTTAACATTAAATAGGAATTTTGAAAGTCAATAATTGCGTCATGTTGTACCAGAAAATTCGTACTTAAAATAACGTCGGTTGTCTATAAGGGAACAATCCAAAAATTTGAGTGGAACGTATGCCCTGCAATACAAAACTATAAGTGTGTCTGTAATTTTACATCTACTCCTTTACCAGTACTGCTCCTTTTACTTTAGTTTTGCCTAATGGTAACGTAGGATAAGTATTCTCTTTGTTACATTCGTTGAATGTTTCTTCATTTATAACTGACATAGGTGATCCTGAATCGATTACTGCTGAAAATGTGTATGATCCAATCTTTACTTCAATAAAAGGGTGGGAAATGGTTTTTTGTATAACTGGTTTTTCATGCAAAAATATGTCTTGGATGTCGTCAAAAGTAATAACATTTTCGTGAACAAGATTCTGTGTGTCCAAAGTGTTGCTTACGTTGCTGGAAGATGCAACCTGTACTGTATCTAGTCAAATTCTTTCTAACGTGCTGTTATTTGCGGGAGGATGCTGTGACATCTCGACTATTTGTACTGTTCTGTTATTTCTTCCTGGCGTATTACGTTCGGGATGATACCGACTGTCTGGTTCATCCATGATAATCTGCTGTTGTGGTTGATTCTGCTGCTGGTAAGACCTACTGTTATTAAGAGTACGCTGAAAACTGTGCTCATTAGTTTTACGTCTGTCATGACAATCATTGTTATACGGCGCATTGCGATAGGAATTGAAATGATGTGTTTTCTGTACATACTGATTTCCTTGTTGCTGTGCGTTACTATTTGGCGGACCTGACGCTATACGTGTAGGCGGCGAAACATTAAAGCTTGGTTGACCTTGCAGACTACATTGTTGGTTAGGTATGCTAACCGGCTGGTTTTGTTGCTGTTGTAGGGAAATTCCTCTATTGTTAGCAAAATGCTGTCGCTGAAAATTTTGATGATACTGATAATTAAAATTTTGTCTGTTATTAAAATTCTGGTGGTTGTCATTCCTGGAGCGTCTATCACCTTTGCTATTAAGATAGCGTGGCTGATCGTAATTACTGTATGTTGGTTGGCCTTGGTTATGATGTGAAAAATTTTTGTTTATGAAAGAATAATCTGATTGCTGAACTTCCAAAAGCTGTAACAGATCTATAAATGCCGAAATATTTTCTTTCTGCTGTCCTGTTAAAAGTGATACTCTTAACAATCGTGGTAATTTAGAAACACATAATTGGATAAGTGCTGATTCACTGTGTGGCTCACTTAAGTATTGGTTTTGTTGTACCATGTGTTGAAAAAATTGCGTGACAATGGGAAAATTTGAGTTCTCATAATTCGGTAAGCTAATTAATTGATCCTTGATTCCGCGCTGTGTCGTCTTCGACCAATACTCTGACAGAAAAGCATTCTGAAATCCTTCTACAGAATAACATTGTCTCGCGATCGGTCTCATACGAGTTGCTGGTTCGCCTTCCAAAAAACTGCAAATAAATTCAAGTTTATGTGTTACGTGCCAAGTTGGTGACAGAACCAGTTAGATTTTGTGGAGGAGGAGAGAAGAACACTTCATCTTCGAGCACGATTAGAGTTCATCACTGATAGTAGGGCAGAACTTAGAATTCTCAGCTGCTACTACAGCTATCCTCTGCGTCTGAGTATCAGCAGAGTGGTAGATATGAACCACATTAGCGTACGTTGTGACTAGGGGACCGCCAAGTTATTTGGTTCAAATCAAAGTTTCGCTCTTCTCGACTAATTTATAGCCAGCTACCTGCGCTCGATACATGCTTAGGCGAGAGAACTGCTCCTTCTTCATACTTTTTTGGGTCTTGTCTTTAGGTTATCAACTTATTCAGCAATCATTGCCAACATTCTTGGACTCAGTTTTTGTATCATTTTATCTCAAACTCACCAACTTGTGACTAGGTGTGTCTTTACATCCCAGTTCCCTTTGGTAGTTATCTGTGTTGTTCATATAAATGCATCTAGCAATATATCGGATTTTTATAGCGACATTTAGTTTCATTTAGTAACTTGATGGAAACCCTTATCAATATTTGTATGAGAGAGATGATCACCGTACTTTGTGTTCAGTTGTGCCACTCCTGTTTATTCAGATCAATTACTTGTCCGTTGCACGACTTTGCTTCTTTCATTTTACAGGATCTCATGGGGACCAATCGGTTCACTGTACAGGTCAGCGAGTTCCGATCTCATAGCATCTTAGGGGTGTGCTATAAACGCTTAACTGACATCGCACACCAGGAGACTGCAGTGCCTATGCTAACTGCCGTCTCCTTACTGAGCACATCGTGCACTCGTAACAAGATTGTCAAGGCGGTGTGTGCTGTTGCTTCGTCTTGCTGAAAATACTCAAACAGTTGTTCTTCTTCTGTTAGTTGATCAACATATGGATTGCAAATTTTTGAACATGCCGATTAACATTAACACCTTGGCGAAAGATTCGTGTCAAAACGCTGATACCACTCGTGAGAATATGCAACTGGTGTTCGAAGTACCGATGGGGATTTTCCGATGTATAATGGTGCACGTTCAGTGGTTTCGCATAATTTGACAAGATGAGTTAGGCCTCACCCTGAAGAAACAAAAAACTGACGATCCAAAAGTGCTGATTCCACTTCAGTCAGAAACCATAGGCATAACTCAACAAGCGAAAGTTTGTCTGGGTTCCTTAATTCATGAACAGCAGTAAATTGTAAGGATACAGATGCCGATCCTTCTTTTGTAACGTTTCGACACGGCGCTCTCTTAATGCCCACTTGAACAGATAACAGAAACTGAGATTTCCTCGGACTTTGTCCCAGCCTTTCCTTCAAACAACCAATGTTTCCTAGATCTTTTCATGGGACACACGTTCTTCACAGACGCCATCACCTGTCGGAACTTGATGGAACTATAGGAGCTGAAGCGGGCAAATTCCACGACGCCCCACAAGAATTCCGCATTTTTTCAACAGAAATAGGCCGAGAAAAAATGTGTTACATTTCTTGTTGAACGCCCTTCGTATTTTGCACCACTTTGAAACATTTTAAGGACTGATTATTTGTGCAGCTTTTTTAGACAGTTATTTTGGATAACAACATCATCTGCAAAGCGTGTGAGATTATTGTTATATTGTCTGATAGGTCCATGATGAGCAAGAGGCCCAACACAATTCCCTGGGGAACCCTGAAGTTTCTTCTACATCTGTGGATGACTCTTCATCTATGATAACTTACTGCGCTATTCCGAGCAGGAAATCCTCAATCCAGACATAAACTTCACTTGATTCCCATAATTCGTACTTTCGATAACAAACGTACGTGAAGTACTGAGGCAAATGATTTTCCGTATTCACGAAATACTGGATTTACCTGAGTGCCTTGATCCACGTCACGCGAGAAACGTGCGAACTAGGGTTCCACTTGATCAATGTTCCCGGTATCCATGTCCGTTGGCATGAAGGACGGCACCTTTTTCAAGATATCTCGTTATATTTGAGCTTAGAATATGTTCTAAGATTCTACAGCAAATGGATGTCACTCATGGAACACAAAAATGACAGCAAATTACACATAAACACATGGCATTCAAAAAAAATGGTTCAAATGGCTCTGAGCACTATGGGACTTAACATCTATGGTCATCAGTCCCCTAGAACTTAGAACTACTTAAACCTAACTAACCTAAGGACAGCACACAACACCCAGCCATCACGAGGCAGAGAAAATCCCTGACCCCGCCGGGAATCGAACCCGGGAACCCGGGCGTGGGAAGCGAGAACGCTACCGCACGACCACGAGATGCGGGCACACACGGCATTCACCGCTATTCAACAGGTACACTCACTTGTTAAAAATCATTCAAAAGCCAAGATCGCCCAAAATATTTTATTCCACACATCCGGTTTAAACAGTCTTTGGTGTCATTTTCAGGTCTTAAACATCTTTTTGCAGTAAAACGTGTTCATTTTACGCTGAACCTCATGCACAAGATGTCAAGTATATAAAACGCAGCGCATTTATCAACTTGAAATCTTGTGCATGAGGTTTAGCGTTAAATGAACATATTTTACAATTAAAAGATGTTTAAGACCTGAAAATGACAGCAAAGACTGTTGAATTTGGTTGTCTTGCATAAAAAATATTTTGTGCGATCTTGGCTTGTGAATGGTTTTTAACGATTAAAACAGATCGCCCTTCTATACTCTCATAATAAGAACATCAAGCCAGATACACTTAACACACAATTCTCATACACCATATGAAAATGGGCCGTTACACGCGGAAGGAAGAAACACTTTCCGATTTGGCGGCTGAAGAATCCTTCGGGGCCTCCCAGCCAGTAGTGGCACACTTACTTTATTTATCGCTAACCGCAGTTTGGAAAAGGTCGAGAAAGGATCCAAAAATTCCCCTACTCCAATTCTACAACATATCCTGCAGGTAAAATTTTGCGTTTGAGGGACTTTCCTGCAATCAGGTGGTTTCTGTAACGTTACCTTAAGGTCCAAGTAGGTGGCAACAGAGACGAGCATAATTGTGTCGAATGTAGTGCTGACAAAGTAAGTTACGTTTGGTATACTGATTGAAGGTAGAAAACAATCGTAAAGCAATGTATAGTGTTTGGTCAGACCTTCCAACTTCTTAAAAATGGTGTACTAGGACACTATAGTAAAATGAAATCTGCTGGTGATGCACCTTCAGTACAAGAGACAAAAAACTGTTAAGGGAATGAAAAATATAACATCAATGAGCGCAGGGAAAAACTGTTTAAAGGAAACGGAAGAGTAGAGAGTCACAGTCAGCACACTGAGTCACCGAGACATAACATACATAAAGAACAACGTTCACACAACGAGAGGTGGGCACTATCCGAAACTTTCCAAGTCATCAAATGACGTAGAGGTGGCTGTCAATGTCGCCAACACAACAGGATGAAAAAATGAACAATTTTCAGTGAAAAACATCTCAAAACGTGTTTGATAATTTTTTCAACCAACTAAATTTGACGCCACTTGTGTGAAATGGCATAGTGTGATGGATGATTTCATTGAAGATGCTCTAAACGGGAGAGGATATAAAATGCAGACTGGCAATAACCAGAAAATAGTTTCTGGGGAAGAGAAGTTTAACATCTAATTCAAATTTAACAGTCGCCAAAGTCTTTTGTGAACTTATTTGGACTGTGGCCTTGTATGGAACGTAAACGTGGACAATAAGCAGTTCAGAAAGAGAGAAATGGAAAGTGTTGTCTTTTGGATTTTGTAGCTCTTCTTACCTTCCGTACTTGCAAAGAAAAATTAAAGAGAAGTTCTGCCTTACGTAAGACACTTTTTGATTATTTTTGCTTCACCCATATATGTTTGAAAACTTTCTGAGCTATCTTCAACGGGTTTTTGTTTCTCATTTTGTCTGAAAATTATTATGACGTGTTAACATCCTGTGAAGTTCATGTGAATTTCGGTTTAAGCTTTTGAAATGTCGTGCTACAGAATACTGAATGGGTAGATCGGACAACTAATGAAGAAGTACTGAAAAGAAATGGGCGAGTAAAGACATTTATTGTGTTGTTTGACTGGAAGAAGGGATTGGTTGACTCGAAACGCCCTGAACCGTCAAGAAATCGTCATTTTTGTGAGCTATTACTTCTTGGTAGAACAACTTCATAACTAAAAATGAAGATCAGAAAATTGTGAACTTTTTACAGTACTAATTTACACTCCTGGAAATTGAAATAAGAACACCGTGAATTCATTGTCCCAGGAAGGGGAAACTTTATTGACACATTCCTGGGGTCAGATACATCACATGATCACACTGACAGAACCACAGGCACATAGACACAGGCAACAGAGCATGCACAATGTCGGCACTAGTACAGTGTATATCCACCTTTCGCAGCAATGCAGGCTGCTATTCTCCCATGGAGACGATCGTAGAGATGCTGGATGTAGTCCTGTGGAACGGCTTGCCATGCCATTTCCACCTGGCGCCTCAGTTGGACCAGCGTTCGTGCTGGACGTGCAGACCGCGTGAGACGACGCTTCATCCAGTCCCAAACATGCTCAATGGGGGACAGATCCGGAGATCTTGCTGGCCAGGGTAGTTGACTTACACCTTCTAGAGCACGTTGGGTGGCACGGGATACATGCGGACGTGCATTGTCCTGTTGGAACAGCAAGTTCCCTTGCCGGTACAGGAATGGTAGAACGATGGGTTCGATGATGGTTTGGATGTACCGTGCACTATTCAGTGTCCCTCGACGATCACCAGTGGTGTACGGCCAGTGTAGGAGATCGCTCCCCACACCATGATGCCGGGTGTTGGCCCTGTGTGCCTCGGTCGTATGCAGTCCTGATTGTGGCGCTCACCTGCACGGCGCCAAACACGCATACGACCATCATTGGCACCAAGGCAGAAGCGACTCTCATCGCTGAAGACGACACGTCTCCATTCGTCCCTCCATTCACGCCTGTCGCGACACCACTAGAGGCGGGCTGCACGATGTTGGGGCGTGAGCGGAAGACGGCCTAACGGTGTGCGGGACCGCAGCCCAGCTTCATGGAGACGGTTGCGAATGGTCCTCGCCGATACCCCAGGAGCAACAGTGTCCCTAATTTGCTGGAAAGTGGCGGTGCGGTCCCCTACGGCACTGCGTAGGATCCTACGGTCTTGGCGTGCATCCGTGCGTCGCTGCGGTCCGGTCCCAGGTCGACGGGCACGTGCACCTTCCGCCGACCACTGGCGACAACATCGATGTACTGTGGAGACCTCACGCCCCACGTTTTGAGCAATTCGGCGGTACGTCCACCCGGCCTCCCGCATGCCCACTATACGCCCTCGCTCAAAGTCCGTCAACTGCACATACGGTTCACGTCCACGCTGTCGCGGCATGCTACCAGTGTTAAAGACTGCGATGGAGCTCCGTATGCCACGGCAAACTGGCTGACACTGACGGCGGCGGTGCACAAATGCTGCGCAGCTAGCGCCATTCGACGGCCAACACCGCGGTTCCTGGTGTGTCCGCTGTGCCGTGCGTGTGATCATTGCTTGTACAGCCCTCTCGCAGTGTCCGGAGCAAGTATGGTGGGTCTGACACACCGGTGTCAATGTGTTCTTTTTTCCATTTCCAGGAGTGTATGTCGTTAACTAGTTTCGGTTGCTCTTCAATACCCTGGTAGTAATTTTATGTAATTGTGATTGTTAATTTAATGTGTTGCAAAGCCGACTACGTTGTTTTATGGCAGGTACATCTACTGTTGTGTTGAATATAATTATTTGCCAATGTTGTTCTCCTCCTTCACTTCATCTTGGTTCCCACCTCCCACACACAAAGAGTTGTTTTTTTATATATAGTGTTAACGTAGTTCCGGGTTGCTCTCTTTACAATTATGTAGTACTGTTTAACATTTTGAATTACGCCACCATTGCATTATCAAAGATGACATTTATTATTATTGATTGGCGACTCCATGTTGTGTTGTGCACTACGACCAGGTAACAGGTATACTTGAAATAAGAGACAGCATTGGTCGTATATTTTTCTATTGCAAAATCGATTTTCTGTCACTCAGTGACAGAAAATCGATTTTGCAATAGAAAAATATACGACCAATGCTGTCTCTTTTTTCAAGTATATTTATTATTATTTTTATTTTATTGGCTTCTAACATATAAACTTTTTAGCCACCATAATTTAAATATATTGGAACACATCAACACAGCAAGGTAACATTTGTCCTTCTCCATTCATATACGTCTTCAGATCAAGACTGTTGTACTTGTATTACAAAGACACAGTTGATAGCTAACCACTTAGTCATTAATTCATTTCTTTAGTTAAGTTCAGTGGTCACAATTACTTTTAAATTTTTACGTCTTCTTTAGCTATAAATCTGGATAGGTCCTCCTGGTTGTGTCTCCGAAAATTGGGATCGTGCAGAGCGCCAGGCAGTGACCAAATTTTAAGAACTTCTTTAAAATGCTGACTTTGCCTTTCTCATAGCATCTAGACTAAAATAAGATGTGGTTTTTATCACAGTAGAGTGTCTCCGATACGCCGATTCTATGTAAATGGGCAGGGAAAGATCCATGATTGAGAGGCATTCTCCCAATGGATGTTATAACTTTGCTTGAATGTTTGGACTTCACAAACCATGACTGTCTCGGTATGAATGTCTATGTATGTGCTTAGCATTTACCTCTTGTTTGTTGACTTTCGTTCTATTTTTCCTGCCACGAGAGGAGCGCTTGTTCTTTTACTGTTATTAGGCATTCTGTGTGTGGGAGTTTAATGTCCACAGGTTTTCCGATGCTAATCTCATTTCTATGTAGTTGATTGGCTTTATGTGACATTTATTATGTGTTTGGACCACGCTCCGACATGTAATAGGGCTATCTTTTCCAATGGTGTTCATCTGTATTGTATCTTCTTTGTTGACGATAGTCAATCTGAAACAGAAAACCATTTAACGAAATAAATTAACACTGTAGAGAGTCCACAGTTCTGCCAACATCCAGAGTTCTGCGCTTTTCATAAATAATGAAACGTACATTTGTTAATGGATGGGAGGGCTGGAGGAGGGATTTGGAAATTTGTGGTAAGGTCTTATGGGACCAAACTACTTAAGTCATCGGTTCCTAAGCCTACACACTACTTAAACTAACACACCCTATGGACAACACACACACCCATGCCAGAGGGAGGACTCGAACCTCCGACGCGGGGAACCGCACAAACCGTGACACGGCGCCTAAGACAGCTCGGCCACCACGCGCGGCGAGGGATTGGGGGGGGGGGGGGGGTATTGTAAACCAATGCTTGATAGAGTAAGTATGGGCAAACGGCTGTAGTCTGCAGTAGCTATACTGAGTTGAGGAGACTTGCACAGGATATAGTGCGGAGAGCTGCACCAAACCAATCTTCGGGCAACAATCTTCGGAACACAACAGCTTGGTCGAACCATGGAAAGTCTAACAGGTAACAACTTTAGCGTGAGTTGTTTCATCTATATTCTTAACTCATCCACGAAGAGAATAGCACACACGCCAGATAACTCAGAAGCCTCCAAGTGGAAACCCAGTGAGCGGTCCAGTCGCTACGAATTACGGCCTCGTATTGGCCGGACACTCTCAACCCTTGTCAACAAGACAGGCGATTCTCCGGTGAGTGGCAGAGCACTTTAAGCAAACCTACCCATTCCTTTCGAAGACGCAGGGAGTCAATCACCTTTCAGCGAGACAGAATGCTTAGCTGTTGTACCCTTTGCTCCCCCCCCCCCCCCACCATCCGTTGCCAATAGTCTCTCTCACTTTGACACGAACACACACACATTCACGCTTGCATGCGGAACACGGGAGGAGGGCGAATTCGGTAATTGGTTTATCTGCGGAAAAAGTTAAACCATTTTGGGCGAGCACCAGGTGAACAGGCGGTGGCGGCGCGGCGGACCCCCTGGGCGCTGCTGGGTGCCGGGGCGGCTCCTAAACGGCTTACGGCATAACCGGACCGCGGCGCAAACCCCTTTGTGGCGTTCCCGGGCCACCGCGCGACAGCGGGAGATTCATTTCTTCCGTCGGATTAAGCCCGCGGGCCAAAAAGGTAACTCGGATTGACAGCTGTATGTATACGGCAGGAATTCCTCGCGCGCCTGACACCTGAAAAGTATTAAAGAATAAACGTGTCACAAGTCCGCGTCGCGGCCGTCCCTTGCTCCCCTCCCCCCCCCCCCCTGCCCCCTCCCTTGCTGCCGGCCGCTGGCTGCCTCGCGTGTTTTCAGCCGGCGCACTCGCACGGAAAGGGTTGTCCCGACCGGCCGCTCAGCGCACAATGTGCGCCGCCGACCGTGAACGATGCGCGCGTCGACAGCAGACGGGTCGCTCCGCTCGTCAACAGCCGCCGGCCTCTGCAACAATACGGCCGAGCGCAGATGTCGAGTGCTGGCAACAAAAGTTCTAATTGTATTAAATGTGTTTGTCGTATCAACCCGTTTAAGACACAACGTTCGCGGATCGTAATAATAGGTACGTACCGACGTAGAAATGAGAACAGCGAGAAACTTAACATCAGGATTGATGGTCACGAAGTCAATGAAGTTAGGAATTCTGCTACCTAGGCAGTAATATAACCAATGACGGACGGAGCAAGGAGGACATCAAAAGCAGACTCGCTATGGCAAAAAAGGCATTTCTGGCCAAGAGAAGTCTACTAATATCAAATACCGGCCTTAATTTGAGGAAGAAATTTCTGAGGATGTACGTCTGGAGTACAGTATTGTATGGTAGTGAAACATGGACTGTGGGAAAACCGGAACAGAAGAGAATCGAAGCATTTGAGATGTGGTGCTATAGACGAATGTTGAAAATTAGGTGGACTGATAAGGTAAGGAATGAGGAGGTTCTACGCAGAATCGGAGAGGAAAGGATTATGTGGAAAACACTGATAAGGAGAAGGGACAGGATGATAGGACATCTGCTAAGACATGAGGGAGTGACTTCCATGGTACTAGAGGGAGCTGTAGAGGGCAAAAACTGTGGAGGAAGACAGAGATTGGAATACGTCAAGCAAATAATTGAGGACGTAGGTTGCAAGTGCTACTCTGAGATGAAGAGGTTAGCACAGGAAAGGAATTCGTGGCGGGCCGCATCAAACCAGTCAGTAGACTGATGACAAAAAAAAAAAAAAAAAAAAAAAAAAAAAAAAAAAAAAAAAAAAAAAAAGTGGAGCCATGTCTTAGGAACCGTGATCTCAGTTGTTACGTTAAATTAACTGGGAAAGCTGCGGTGCTGGGGTCAGAATATACGTGATGTGGTAGACGGCATGAGTACCATTCCAGATATGACATTCATACAGACGTGCGTCACATTAAGGATATTATAAATGCAGTTAAACTGTTAGTAAAGTTTCGACAGTGTAAAATGGTGCAAGATGTTCGAACTTCAGAGCAAAATAGGGGTAGTAAGCTATAGTGAGAGACGGATCATATACAAATGTAGAAGAGCCAAGAGAGAATAAGAAGAGTGGACGACCAAGAATGAAGCGCTCGGATTAAAAACGGTGCAGGCATGCAGTCTTTCCCCTCTATTGTTCAATCTGTACATCGACGAAGCAATGATGAAACTAAAAGAAAGATTTAGGAATGGCATTAAAATTCATTCAAGGTCCAAAGATATCAATGATACGATTCGCTGATGACATTGCTGAGTGAAAGTGAAGAAAAATTACTTGATCTGCTGAACGAATTGAACAATCTAATGAACACAGAATACGGATTCAGAGTAAATCGAAAAGAGGCGAAAGTAGTGAGAAGTAGCAGAAATGAGAACAGCGAGAAACTTAACATCAGCATTGATGGTCACGAAATAGATGAAGTTAAGGAATTCTGCTATCTAGCTAGTAAAATAATCGATGACGGACGGAGCAAGGACGACATCAAAAGCAGACTCGCAATGGCAAAAACGGCATTCCTGACCAAGAGAAGTCTACTAGTATCAAAAATAGCCCTTAATTTGAGGAAGAAGTTTCTGAGAACGTATAGTTGGAGCACAGCATTGTATGGTAGTGAAACATGGACTGTGGGTAAACCGGAACAGAAGAGAATCGAAGCATTTCAGATGTGGTGCTACATGCGAATGTTAAAAATTATGTGGACTGATAAGGTAACGAATCAGCAGGCTCTGCGCTGAATTGGACTGGAAAGGAATATGTGGGAAACACTAATAAGGAGAAGGGACAGGATGACATGAAGGAATCACTTTCATGGTACTAGAGTTAGCTGTAGAGGGCAAAAACTGTAGAGGAAGACAGAGACTGGAATATATCCTGCAAATAATTGAGGACGTAGGTTGCAAGTGATGAACAGGTTGGCACAGGAGAGGAATTCGTGGCGGGCTGTATCAAACCAGTTAGAAGACTGATGACCCAAAAGAAAAGGTAGTTTGGTCGCAGTGCGTGGGAGTGGATGAGTATGAAGGGCTAAAATCTGCTAAGTATGGAGCTATAAATACTCTTACATATAGCTAAGAAATATGACTTACGAACTTTACCGTATATGTGAAAATGTTTTTATTGTTTCATTCACTATCAAATGTAATGGTGATAGAGTCCTCAACGTGTTTCAACCCTACTGTGGTGGGCGATTATTCTCACGAAGAATAATGCAGAAGAAGTGATTGACGAAAATGCGCTAAATTATGAAAAGGATTATCCTCACAAACAATAAGAGAAATATTCACCCGAAATAACTGTAAAGAACCAATCGATTGTTCATTTGTTAATTACCAGTTTTTCATCGTTGGGTCTGTCCTGATTTCTTTCTTTGTGTCTACGTTGATCGTCGATAAAGTGTGATTGACGAAAACGCTCTGAGAGATTAAAAACGGGTCTATTTGATATTACCTGTCCTTACTAAAGTCTGAATTACAAAACCATGCAAGCATCGTATTATGTCAGACCAATGAAACAATAAAAGTATTTTCGTATGTACGGTTGTGTTGGCAAGTCAAAGGGTGTATAGCTTTTCCTAAGAGTATTTATTGCTCCATATTTCGCAGATTTTTGCACGCCACACTCACCCTCCTCCACGTACTGCGACCGAACTCTCTTACTAACAGCATGACACCAAAGGCTATCTTCCACTACAACCACTATTTGGTGACAGTGGATCGTCATGGAAAAAATCTATAAATACGTACACACACAAGCTGTTTATATATGGATACAGAATAACAAACATTTTTAAGGGTCTGTCAACAGCAGCTAAAATTCCACATTGTGAGTAAAATATTAAGCACTGGTTGTTAAAATACTTTTATTTAAAGGTCGCTACCGGTTCCGGATCAACTGGAATGCATTGTCATGGTGCGGCAAAGTGACTGCTTAGAGAGAAGTCCCGTCGTTCATTGTCAAGTTAGAAACAGACAGAATGCTAAAAGCGTTGGGACTGTGGGACACCATGCCGTAGACAACCTAAAAGTGTGTGTCCGGTGCCAGCGTAATCTCGGCAGGACGATATCTTTTAGCATGCTATCTGCTTCTATCTTGACTATGAACGACGTGACTTGGCTCTAAGCAATCACTTTGCCGCAGCGTGATGGTTTAAAAGAACCTTTCACCTGAAGATGCATCTCTACTGATGCGAAACCGGTAGTGACTTTTTAATAAAAGCGTTTTAACAGCCAATGCGGAAGACTTTATACACCATCTTTTATTAACGAATATTTTCAGAGGCATGATATACTCTTATTTTTCTGCATCGATCTGCTTGTTGTCGTCCTTATTCCCTTGAAATAAAGTTATTGCGTTATTGACATACCTCCCACAGTGAAGCACTATATTTTTAACAAACGAATTTTCTCGAGGAAAAATTGCTTTTCAGGTCATTGAGAAAAGTGTTGCAATAGTGCTAGGCAGAAGCCAAAAGAAAAGAATATGACAAGAATCAGTGAACAGAATGAATTTTTCCGTAACTCTTACTCCAATATTTACAATAGCGGTGTCCATCAATCAAGACACGTTGATAGGATTTGCCGACCTGGAAAACGCGTTCGACAATGTAAAATGTACAGGCGTAAGCTATAAGGAAAGACGGGTAATATACAGTATGTAGAAGAACCAAGAGGTTATAATGGGACTGGAAGGCCAAGTACAAAGCGTTCGTATTAAAAAGGGTATAAGACTGGTCAATCTATACATCGAAGAAGCAAGGACGGAAATAAAAGAGAGATGCAAGAGTTGAATTAAAATTCAAGGTGAAAGGATATCAGTGACGAGATTGACAGATGACGCTGCTATACTCAGTGAAAGTGAAGGAGGATTACAGGATCTGCTGAATGGAGTTAACAGTCTAGTGAGTACAAAATATGGCCTGAGAATAAATCGAAGAAAGAAAGTAATGAGAAGTAGCAGAAATGATAACAATGAGAAACTAAACATCAAGATTGGTGATCACGAAGTAGATGAAGTTAAGGAATTCTGCTACCTAAGCAGCAAAGTAGCTGACGATGGATGGAGCGAGGAGGGCATGCAAAAGCAGACTAGCACTGCCCAAGAGAAATCTTCTAGTATCAAATTTGCGGAAGAAATCTCTGAGAATGTAAGTTTGGAGCACAGCATTGTATGGTAGTGAAACATGGACTTTGGGAAAACCGGAAGAGAAGAAACTCGAAGCATTTGAGATGTGGTGCTACAGAAGAATGCTAAAAATTAGGAAGAACGATAAGGTTCTCCGCAGCATCACAGAGGAAAGGAATACATGGAAAACACTGACGAAGGAAGAGAGGGCTATATGGGGTAAAACTGGAAAGAGAAAGACAGAGATTGGAATACATCCAGCAAATAATGGGGGACACAGGTTGCAAGTGCTACTCTGAGGGGAACAAAAACTACTTTTCTTTCTTGTACAAGATGTTTCTTCAACCAGTATGGGATTTAAGGAGACTGAAGAAAGCAAGAGTCCCATCACTTACTTATCATCCTGCCAGAAGAAGATATGCTTATCTAGAGATAATCAGATCTTTAACGACGAATCAAACAATCCACAAGATGGAGACGAAAAAAATCAAGAGAACGGCCATCCTGTTCCTGAAATTATAACAACAAGAAGCCGAAAGGAAGCAGGAACGGAAAGCGTAAGGTGCTGGTGAATTAATATTATCAAAAATGTAGTTTGTCTATTTTATTATCACATTTATCTACCGATAGTTACAGAACATTTAAGTTTTAAATTTACAAAAACTACTAAAGGTAAATTAATAATATTTCTCATAAAATGAATGCATAGACCTGTTGGACAGTGTCTTGTGAATGTACATAAAAAATATGGAAAGCAGAAGTTGAGGTCTTAATACCAAAAGTTGGTTTCCAAAGTACCATTAAAGTCATATTAAAAATTCAAAACTCAAAAACCAATAAAGGGCTTCAAAACTTAGTTATTGCTGCATCTTCACGTGATTGATATGATTTTAAAATTCGGTATCAGTCGGAAAAGTAGAGGAAAGGTAAAAGCATTTAGGTACAGAATACCTTTAACTGGCCCTAGATTGTTGCAGACTGCAGCCTGTGACATGCATAAACACACTACAACGTAACTCAGCGTGCTATGATAAGTGGCGCGCCCTACTGTGAAATAGTGGCTTTGTTAACAGTATGTAATAATATTACTTGCTAAAAGCTAGAATTGTTTTTTTCTTACAGTAAGACTCTTTAGTATTTTTATTTGTTAAATTAAGGCAAATTCTTAAATTTGTTTTAACGAATGGCGAACTCACATATTGCAAGTTAGATGTACTTGTTAATTTTGTGCTGTCTTACGAATTGTATAAACATGTACAATGTATAATTCAATATGAAGTTGTTGCCTACATTTGTATTTTATCTTTTACGTACTGAAATGTATTAGCTTAACGTGCTTTTTAATTTTGTTAACCCTGTTGATTATTTTTATTTTTTTTATGGTGGAAGATCTTTTTCATGCTGTGTAAGAGTTCTAGATGACCTGTCCACAAGTCACGTGATTGACTATACAATTATTTTCGCCAATGCATCCTTTATATTTTGACGTAAATTTTGGTCATTCACTCCTCTACTGAGAAACTACACCTTGCGGTGCCAGGTATGTGTCTGTTCGTGGTGTTTTGATGCTATTTGTGATACGTTTGATGGTACTGTTTGTAAAGCTACACTTTCGTAATTATTATTTTACCGCTTGCTTTCTCTTTTTCAGCTTAGACCTGAAGGTGATCTGCAGGGCAGATCGAAACCTATGGTCATTAAAACAGAAATCGTTATGCAGATGGTGTTTCCTCGTTTTTTTTATAAGTATGCACTGTACTGACCCGAATATAAGCCGCCCCCCCCCCTCCAAAGATAACAAGCACGATTAAATCTGAGATGGGAAAAAAGATAACTGCAGAGGCAGAAAAATTATTGTCATGTTGTTTCCTGGTCATCAGTCTTGTGACTGCTTTGATACTGCCCGCCACGTATTCCTCTCCTGTTTCAACCTCTTCATCTCAGAGTACCTCTAGCACCATACGTCCTCAATTATTCATTGTATGTGTGCCAATCTATGTCTTCACCAAAAGTTCTGTAGGTCCCTCAACTACCATGGAAGTTGCTGATGTCTTAACACATATTCTGTCATCCTGTCCATTCTTCTTGTCAGTGTTTTCCATACATTCCTTTGCTCGCCGAATCTGCATAAGACCGGAACATGTCGTTTCTTATCAGCCCACACAATACTGAGGTATGTGCTTCTGTAACACCACATTTCAAACTCTTCGACTCTCTTCTTTTTTGCTTCTCCCACAGCCTACCAGTCTCAATCCTGTGCTCCAGCCGTACATTCTCAGAAATGTATTCCTCAAGGGCTATACTTGATACCAATAGACTTAATTTTGCCATTAATGTCCTCTTCGGCTGTCCTAGTCTGCTTTTTATGTCCTCCCTGTTGCTTGTTGTTTTGCTTCCAAGATAGCAGAATTCCTTAACTCCGTCTTCTTCGTGAACAGCAATATTGATAATTTTTTCTCCAATATCTCCTTCTCGTTATTGTCACCTTCCTTCGGTTTACTCTCAAACCATGTAATCAAATTGTAGAGGAGTTTGACTCATTCTAGCTAACATTTTGTTTAAATTTTTGTAGATGTGAATATGGCTGAAACAGCTAATCAGCAACAACTATCCAACAGTTGCTGCATCTCTTCGCCGTTATGTCTTCCCTTATAGGCAAATATACTCATGTTCATAAATTAAGGATAATTGCAGAATGTGGTGCCACACAACGTGGCGCTACACAAAACTGGTGCTAATAGCATAGCCACATAGGGAACACACACGACACATCTGTAAGTCCAAGGTAAGGGTGATAAGTTGAGAAAACCGTACCGAAACACATGTGCTACAAAACGCCACTCTTTCCTGCGCATGTACCCCGACATCAATATGGGATATGATCACCGTGCACACGTACACAGGCCGCACAACGGGTCGGCTTACTCTTTATCAGGTGGCCGAGCAGCTGCTGGGGTACAGCCCCCCATTCTTGGACCAGTGCCAGTCGGAGCTCCTGAAGTGTTCTAGGAGTGTGAAGACGTGCAGCGATATGTCGACCGAGACCATCCCAGACCTGCTCGATGCGGTTTAGGTCTGGAGAACAGGCAGACCACTCCATTTGCCTGATATTCAAAGTACTCCTCCACGATGGCAGCTTGGTCGGCCGTGCGTTATCATCCATCAGGACGAAGGTGGAACCCACTGCTCCCCTGAAAAGGTGCAAAATGACATCCAGATACACCTGACCTGTTACAGTTCCTCTGTCAAAGACATGCAGGGGTGTACGTGCCTCAATCATAATACCACCCCACACCATCAAACCAGGACCTCCATACAGGTCCCTTTCAAGGACATTAAGGAGTTGGTATCTGATTCCCGGTTCACGCCAGATGAAAACCGACGAGAATCACTGTTCAGACTATACCTGGAGTCGTCCGTGAACATAACCTGGGATCACTGTTCCAATGACCATGTACTGTGTTGTAGACACAAGGCTTTAAGGACTCTCCTGTGACCAGGGGTCAGTGGAATGCACTTTGTAGGTCTCCGGGCGAATAAGCCATGTCTGTTCAGTCGTCTGTAGACTGTGTGTCTGGAGACACCTGTTCCAGTGGCTGTGGTAAGGTCCAGAGCAAGGCTACCTGCAGTACTCCGTGGCCGTCTGCGGGCACTGTTGGTGAGTTATCGGTCTTCTTGTGGTGTTGTACACTGTGGACGTCCCGTGCTGTAGCGCCTGGACACGTTTCCTGTCTGATGGAATCGTTGCCATAGTCTTAAGATCACACTTTGTGGCACATCGATGGCCCGTGATTCGATCTGCTGTGTTTCACCAGCCTCCAGTCGCCCTAGTATTCTACCCCTCATAACTTCATTAATACGTTTTCTTTGAGTCATTATCAACACACAGTCACCATTAGCACGTCTGAAAGCATCTGCACACTTACGCGCTGCACTGTACTCTGACACACACCAACACACCTCTGTGTGTGTGAACTGCTGCCAGCGCCACCGTGCGACGACCGCAGGCCAAATGCACCGCATGGGCATACTCCTAGGTGATTTTATAAGATGGCAAGAACTATGCCCCTTACATGAAGTCATTAAAGATCACCTAACTCACGTTGAGCGAACAGTAAGGCTAAACAAAATGACTGACAAGGCACAATGCATCTTGTAGAGGGTATAGTATGGATGTATTGGAATAATTAATGTCGGGTGATGGTTTTAAAGTAATTCACACGACATGAAAACTTTGTGGAAACGAGTCGATTTACTGGACGCTAGTTTACCCCTGGGAAGCATTTAGAGTTGACCGTGGCCGGCTGGGGAACGGCGAAGGGAAGCGACAACAGGCAGCTTAGGGCAGCTCAAGCTCTGAGAAAGCGGTAATGCGGCGCGGCCTCCAGCCACCTTAAGATGAATGACAGTGAGTGAGTGGTTGACCCTGACTCCATGCTGGTGTACCGGGAAACAGACGGAGAACTTGTACGCCTGTTGATAGATGTCTGTCATCCCGTTTTCAGGAAAACATGCGAGAAAGCCGCGCAAAGTTACGGTGGAGCGGTCAACAGAGGTCAAAATATGCGTGTTCGTGACTATAGCAACTTCACACTGAATTCACGGTCCACAGAGTCTGAAGCAAATCAAGTGAAGAGCGACAAAATGAAATACGCTGGCCTCCGATGGGAACATAGGACCAAGGAATTTGAAGTACTCTCCTGGGAGTCAGAATTCCGGAAAACTTGGTGTTTGTGCAGACGCTAACCTTGATGGGTGGTCTGGGAGGAGCAAAATAGAAGTTGAGAAGAAGGGAAATTTTGTGGGAATTTATTCCCAGAACAGGCATTGGTCGGTGCTGGGAAGCGACGCATAATTAACGCGACTTGTGCTGCAATTGGCGCAAGTGATTTTGCTGGAGGGGAAACTGAGGCGAAGAGTGGACAGTGAGAAGTCACCGTAGAAGTCTTCCATTCCCAGCTTGCCTAGAGTGCGAATGTGGCATTCTTTACTCAGCTTGCCTGGGAAAGAGTGAGCATCTCTGCAGTTTACGACCTAGCAAATGGAACGATTGAGCTTGGAGATAGGAAGTTTTGGTTCAGCTATATACTGAGCAAGATAGCTAGGAGTGAATAGACGTGCGCAGCCTTGCAGCACCACGAGGTCGGCTGACATCTGCACAACGACGCCGCTCCGCCACGCTGTATTTGGTGATATCGCGCCGTCTCTGGCCACTGATTAATTTGTTGGATCACGTCGGCAAAGTTTCCACGAGGGTTTCATGGCCTGTGTATTGTAGAATTCTTCTCGCACTTCGCATTACGCCTGGGTCTGTCGATAGGAATTACTTTTGATTTATCGCGCTTTACTCCACGCAAACGCAATTTCTTACCACTGCGTGTTAGGAGAGTCATGTAATGTGATGATTGAAGGTCGTGAGTTAAAATAAATCTGTGCTAATCGACTGCATCTGTTTTCAATCAAGTAGTTGAAATCCCAAGTCACTTTCTTAATTAATTTTATGTTCAACATTTTCATCTGGTGTTTAATAGCTGAATATAACATCAATGTCCACCCCTTTTTAATTAAAAGGGATCAATTCTGAATCAATTAATGTCAACACTGCCACCGCAGTTCAATCAGGAGTCACCGGGCCTTATTACTTTCTTTGCGTTATCCGACATTGCGGCAGTTTTGCACTCTCTGTTGATCTGTTAGTCAATTACCTGGGGTGAACATACGCCAAAACTAGCTAAGTGACGGGTGGGGTGTTACAATTTAAACCCACAAACCGCCCACCAGAGCGTTGTTTCACTATGTATCAGCATTATCCTTAATTTATGAGCATGCGTGCACGTTGTCCTACCATATTAATGTGACCACCTACCCCTTTTGCAATCGTGGACCGCTATACTTAGAACTACTTAAACCTAACTAACCTGAGGACATCACACACGTCCATGCCCGAAGCAGGATTCAAACCTGCGACCGTAACAGCAGCGCAGTTTCGGACTGAAGCGCCTAGAACCGCTCGGCCACAGGCCCGGTTATTGGATTTAAATCCGAGGAGTTTGTGGCCACGGAGTACGGTAAACTTATCCTTGTGCTCTTCGAAGCACGCACGTAGACTGAGAGCTGTGTGCATTGTCCTGTTGGTAGATACCATCGTGCCGAGGAAAATCAAACTGCATGTAGAGGTGGACATGGTTCCCAAGGATACATGCACACTTTTGTTGACCCATTATGCCTTCCAGAATGATGAGAAGGCCTGCAGATTTCCGGCTGTAGTTGCAGTGTGTTTGCTTTCAGATGTTTCACACCCTACGCTCCAACGACCACTTGTTCGAGGGAGCATAAAACGTGATTAATCTGAAAAGGCCGCGTGTCGCCATTCAGTGGAAGTCCAGTTGCGATACAGGTGCGCAAATTTCTGCATTCGTCGCGGATGAAGAGTGTCAATGTGGGTTCCTGAACCAGGCGCATGCTGCGGAGTAAACGAAGGAATGTTCGCTAAACGGTCATTGAGAAGACACCGTTAGTAGCCCCTTGGTTCATCTGTGTGGTCAGTTGCTCTAGAGCTGCTCGTATATTTGCTTGTATACATCTAGCAGCTGTCATTCACGCATGTCATCCGTGGCTTGTGGTGCACCATAGTTACCTCGATTTCGGTATTGGGTAGCGTCACTTTTCCGTGCACGGTATGCTTTAAGCACGTGGTACGCAAATAGTGTACAGTCCTAGCTGTTTCGGAACTGCTTCCACCTTTGGTGTGAAAGCCAGTGATATGCCCTTCTGGATGTCAGATAAAACGCTCCGTTTCTGCATTAGGGCAACGACTGCGCTGTTTTCCGTATTCCCCCAACACGCTTTATGTATCCTCCTCTGCTAATACTCCCACCTGCCATTAGTGAGTGGTTATTACACGTTGAAATCGAACACTGGCAGTGGTCCACTAATGTGACTGGACTGTATGTATGCACACCACAAGTACTCTAGGGTTTGCTCCAGGCTGAATGCAAAGAAGGGGTAGGGGTGGAAAGGAAATCCGTCGAAGCAGGAATTACGATTAACCAAGTCAAGTGAAATACACACCGGAAAATGTAGCATTAGGCTACAGAGAATGGACACTCTGCGGGTAAGTGATGTTTTAGTAGCAGTGATTTAGGCCCTATAAGAAGTAAAAGAGCGGATTACGCTTGGTAGGCAGAATTAACTACATCTACTCCAACACTCCGCAAACCACTTCACGGTGTGTAGCGGAGAGTACGTCCAGTACCACTATCTGATTCTTCCCCCTTCCTTGATCCATTCGCGAATGGTGCGTGGGAGGAATGATTGTCGGAAAGGCTCCGTATTAGCTCTAAATTCTCGAACTTTCTCGTTGTATTTATTTCGTGAAACACTTGTGGAACAAAGTATGACTCGTTCCGGAAAGTAAGCTCACGAATGGCAAACCTCTCTGTGATACACAACGCCTCTCTTGTAGCACCTGCCACTGAAGTGTGTTGAGTATCTCTGCAATGCTCTCGCGCTGAACAAACGATCCAGTGACGAAACGAGCCGCTCTTCGTCGGATCTTCTCTAACTGTGTCTCTTGTGTCCTACATGGTAAGGGTCCCAGACTGATGAAAATTACTTAAGAATCGATCGAACAAGAGCCTTATAAAGCACTTATTTCGACGATGAATTATATTTAAGAGTCTTCCTAAGAATATCTGTCTCCCTCCTGCCCTTCTTAGTATTTGTTTTATATGGTCCTTCTACTTAAGGTCGCTCTGGATAGTTACTCCTAGATGTCTTACGGTACATACTACTTCCAGCAATTTGTGATCAATAGTGTAGTTGTACAGCAGTGCATTTCTTTTCGTATGTATGCGCAATATGTTACATTTATTTACGTTCAGGGTCAACTGCCAGTTCCTGCACCATTCTTCAATCTTCTGTAGGTCTTCCTGCAGAGCATTACTGTTGTTACCTTCCTATACACAACTTCACCATCTGCGAACAGCCTTAAAGAACTTCCGACGCATTCTACTAGATCATTTACATACACTGTAAGCAGAAATGGTGTTTTCACACTTTCTTGGAGTACCCCGAAAATTAGCTTTACATCTTGTTCCGTTAAAGAGTGACGTGTTGAGCTCTTTCTGCAAGGAAATCCCGTATCCAGCCGCAAATCTGGTCCGACTGCAGACTAAGAAGATAGCAGCTGCTTAACTTTCTTTCATGAGTTAGTCGCCAGTTGCCAACAAAATCATTTTTATTTTACAATTATGATCTGATAGCACATCTGAGGGTAATCCACTATCCGTAAGTGAAGGGGACTGGAGAAGTTAGCTGGAACGGCTTAAGAGGCCAAAGTTAGGAAAGATGTACGGCAGTGCTGCCTACTGCCACTACTAGTATGAAATTTTTGTGTCGAAGAGAGAGTGAGGCGACCAGCCCGACAATGCTGAGATGGTAGTTGTTGGTCTCGGACAGAAAATGAGAATAATGCTATTCGCTGAAGGCACAGTACTGGTCGCCAAAAGTAAACTGAGTCGGGTGCTCAATGAAACAGAACTACACTAGCTTTAATAAACACAAAACAACAAGAAAACTAAGGTTTTGTTGAGCGCAACAAGTGAACATGCTGAAGGACTAAATGTTAAATCTTGTAACGGGCAATGCTGGTAATAAATCATAAAAAAATCAAATATGCCTAGGCAAATGTGCCCTGATTAAAATGACGTTTTTATCTTTGAATGGCGACTCATAAAAGCATCACAATAACGTAATTTGAGCTAACTTCATGAGTAACATAACACGGAGAGCACTTATTTCACGCATCGGTTATCTTGGGCATTGTGAATGGTTAATCAAATTTAATTACTAAGTTTCCTAAAAGAACATTACCATTTGGTCGTGCGAAAGTTAAATAAGTTCCACATTATACACAAAACACGTTCCGTGAGGATGCTAGGTTCATAAATGTGATCCTAAATACGTTTCTGGGAGAACCGGAAAATATTGAATATTCGAAGAATATTGTCTGGAAGATTCTGCTACTGATAAGATCTCTAGGAAAAGTTATCTTCCAGAACCTGTAAGAATATTAACAAAAATACTGCAAGTGAACTTGCACTGACTGAATAAATTCCCTACTTGAAAAATAATTCTTACTGAGCAAGTAACTGTGTTGAGGAAAATGATACCAGCTGTACGCCTGTTAATGAATCATTTATAAGACCATGGTCACGTGGTCCTTTCAGACGACTGTTTTTTAAATAATTTGATAATGAGAAGGTACGTGAATAAATACAGTACGATCTCATATCACTTAATAATTATTTGAACCCAATAGAACAATCGTTTCGCATCAGTACACACAATAAACCCGATAAGAACCATGTGGTAGCTATACCGAGGCAAGAAAAAGACCTCGTTCACAAAACATTCATGAAACTCACAAAAATGCAACGAATCGTTTGGTGAAGAATGGATATTGTTCAGTTCGGCTACACATCAAATGCAATATATGTGAAAAAAATTATAACCCAATACTAATTGAAATTGTGTATCCTGCCGCACTGCTCACAGTTACTAAATGCAGACATCAGATCTGATGATCTGATCATATCGTCATTGTGACATCTTGCATCACTATGGCTCACCAAGATATGCCGCACATACATATAAAAATGCAGGTGAAATTATAAGCTATCACGCACAAACCCAGATTGTAATCATCGATCACTGTTCTTCTCTCAATGTATATTAAAGCAGCACTTTTCTTCCTTATAACCTCACCACAGCACAACCAAGAATAGGACAGAACTCATTAGAACCTTTTTTCGACTTTAAAGTACGGGGCATGCTGCACACTCTGTCCGCATAAAATTGCTACTGGCCGAACCACTCCTCGCCTCAGAGACAGTCGCTAAGACAAACCACAGCAGCTGACTCCAGAGCGGCCACACCGCCGATATGACTGGTAGTTACAGATTATCGTAGCAAGACTGCTCGCGAGATCACGCACGCGTAAAATACGAGAAACTGGAAGTTGAGAAATGTAACAACCAGCTTTCAGCTTCGACAACATACTCATGAAGAGATGAGTGGACTATTGTGTCTCTGAAAATACATAGGGGAAACAATTAACCAAACCAAAAGGATTTTCCAAAAATAGAAATCTTCTGACGAGAAAAATAATTGAACAAAAGTTATGTACAGCACAGCGACGGTTCCAAGGGCGAACCCTCCCCTTCCCAAAAAACAATTTTTCTAAAAAAATTTGTATTTCCACAGATATTAATTTCCAGATTTTCCAGCTAAAGTTCGGAAATACAGTATTGTGAGAAATGAAAGTCTCAAAAATGACAGGAAATTTTTTTAAAAACGTTACAGGCATCTTTTATTAGAGAATACTCTTTAGTTGCGTTCCTGATGGTTAGCACATGTGGACTGATTTGTGGACTGAATGGTTGAAAACCAGGCAAAGAAGGATATTCAGAGGCTGAATGTATCTGCGCGCCAACAACATATTTTACGCTGTTCATGATTCCACAGGTGGAACTGGCAAAGCGCAGGAAGCCGAGAGAAGGCAAGACAGAAGGGGAAAGATGCTCCATTAAAAAGAAGAAGAAGAAGAAAAAAAAAGGAATAACTCTTGCGGAAGTACATGGAAACGGAAAGCGGTAACTTTCCTGCCTTTTATATGTTGGCAGAAGCGTGGTCTGCAACCCTGTGTTCACAATTTTGAGCAAATTGAAATACTGATAATCGTGGGTATACACTTCGATTTTATACTGTGTATATTATGAACGTGTCTAAGTTCTAAAAGTTTGCTACTATTCTAATTCTTAAAAAAGTAGCATGACGTGGCTACTTTTCAAATTTTTGATTAATGCTTTTCAGATCACGTATTTGTCTGAACTGTAGTATCTTGGAAGTTACTCTGAAGCGATGTACTAAGCACTGATGTTAGCAAATTATACAAAGGCTTTTAACACGAGTACATCAATTACAATACACTTCCTGACAAAAAAAGCAAACTACTCAGAAGACGAGAAGGAAACGAAATGAAACTTCAAGGGTTGAGATGGCATGTGATGTTATTTCAGTGATTAAAAAATCGGGTTAAATTTGCAGACAACTTGGAAGTACGAGCCCACTTACCCAAACAAGTTGCAACACCGTGGCCTGGATGTATGCACAAACTTGTTCGGAATGGTGTCATAAAGTTGTTGCATCATCGCCCAAGGTAAGCTGTTCTAACTTGTCCTTGATATCCTAGACATTGGCACTGGGACGGAGTTGACATCCGAGCTGGTTTCACAGAAGTTCTACTGGGGACGGATCTGGGGATCTTGCTGGCCACGAGGATACCTCTGAATCACGCAGGTGGGTCGTAGAAACATGTGCCGTGTGTGAACGAGCATTGCCCTGTTGAAAAATGACAGCAGGATAACGTCACATAAGAGATTATTGAACTGTTGCACCACCAGAGGTCCCTTAATCAGTACCAGCCGCGACCTGAAGTCACACCCGATGGCTCCCTACATCATGAAGCCCGCATTAACAGAACTGTGACATTCCAAAACTTTGGAAGAACAAAATGTTGCGTTCAGTCCTTTACTTGTTTCCGTATGGGAGTAGCAGATTTGAAGGAGCTACGATGTACTTGGTGCACTGGACCACTCTCACATCCAAATGATCAATAAATCTGGATATCGTACTATCCGACCAGCCGGGCAAATAGAGATCCACAATGAGCCCACTTTCAAACTGCCAGCTGCTGATAGCTCTGACTCACACGAGTACGCGACATCTCCGTGCCCTTCACAGTGATCAACTAGTGTCTAACACTGTATACACCCCTTGAATACCGTACCAGGCCGGATAACAACACAAAACATGAACAACACTGATGCACTCTGGTGGTCGTAATACTTGTCACAGAGAATTGAAACTCTGATGATTTACATGCCCTTCGATGGTGTATAAGTGCGCGAAGTTACATTGATATGTAACAATTTATTCTGGGTGCTTCACTATTTTTTGTTAGCCTTTGGATATTGTCATCATTTTTAAGGTATCTGATGCTTGTTAGCAGTACTAGCAGTAAGGATGACGCTCCCAGGATCCGAAGCATTATCCACGTCTGATGGTGCACAGCTACGTACTGGTAACAAATGTGGGCCATTAAATTGCTTTTGTGTATGTTGATAAATATTGATATGAGGAATCATTGTCTATCTTCGTATTGTTAATGAGCTTCGTAGTTAATCTGATTTAATATTTCTACATGTATGCCCTTGGACCGAAGCCAGAAACTGCAACATACTCGTATATTTGCTGCTGATAAGAGCCCAAATAAAATATTGCAATATTACCTTATAAAATTGGTCTTACAGAATGGTGTTGAAGATAGGAGTGACAGAGTAGGGAATGAAGACATTCTGCAACGTGTTAGCGGGAAAAAATACTAAGGAACATAATGAATCGTGATGGAATAGTGGGCACATATCGCCATATCATTCGTTGCTGAAACCTGTGGTTAGAGAGAAGTATCATCATGAGTAGTCTTAGATATGAGTGTGTAAGTTTGAAACGTCCCCTTAGAAAAATTATTGAATTACTGTGCTGGTAAACTCTTACGTTATTTGATTTTCAAACAGCTGAGCAGAACTGAACGTACTCAGACATTTCCTCTTTACCTATTCTGATCAATACTAAACTGACACACAATATTTTTAGAGCAACGCAATCTGACTTTCAAAAATCCCTACAAAAGAATGGCCCTGACTAACATTAACCTATACTTTTCACAAATCACTTACCTCACAAAAATCTTCGTTACTCGAACTACTGCAATACAACAAGCGCCACTACTGTCAGCTAAATACAAGATTCAAACTACTGAAGGCACTAACTACTGATAGGCATAGTTAGCAAATGAAAGATTTTGATGGAGAACAAACAATGTATTTACCTTAGCGGCTCACCTCCAACTGCGCAACGCTACGCGCTGTTAACAGCCAACTGCCCAACACTACAATAGCCAACAGCAATGCAAACCAGCCACAGACTGCACACAGCACAGCCAGTGATTTTCATAATAGGGCTACGTGGCGTTACCAATATAAAAACTTAAACAGCCTACTTACAAGTTACATAAATGAAGACGTAGGCCGCAAAACTTACGCTGAAATTAAGAGGGACTGGCAACCCAAAGAAATAGACCTACTTGGAATTAGCCTTGGGATTGGTGACCGAAACTGTTGGCAGTGATATAGGGAAGACCGGGGCGAGTTGACAATGTTAGTGATGAATCATTTTTAATAAATTTATTTATGCAGATGGTTTGTCTTTCTTTCCCTGCTCGTATAACGTAAGGCGCAGCGCGCTAGCTGCGAGACAAGAAGGTAAGCCTTACTTACCGTGAGACAGTTTTGGGTAATGTGGGTGCAGGGCTTCCATTTCCAACTTTTTTTCTATTTCTCTACAGCTGTTATCTTGAAAACCTTAGTGAACTAGCACTCCTGGGAGGTAAAATATCACGGAAAAAACCTTAATTATGGCCAATGTGATTTTTCGAGAACGAATCTTTCGACTTGCAGCTGACTAAACGCTGAGCTGAAACTGTGTACTGGATCGGCATTCAAATTCACATCCACGTCCGAAGTTGTGGGGTTGCTTCTGATGCTTGAGTGGAATGCTCAGTAGGTAGTAGGATTCCCAACGACAGAGGAGTCGCGTTAGTGTCACATTCCAGTAAAAATTCTTCTGCCAGGAATCTACATAACAATGCACGCTGACTCCTTCTTGTGTCAAACTGGTTCTGGCGTGAAATTTTCCTGACTGGATTAGTAATTTCTGTCGCTGTAGCTATTTATTTATTTTTTATTTATTTATTTATTTATTGTTCCCTGGGACCAAATTAAGGAAAAGTCTCCATGGTCATGGAACGAGTCAATACATGAAATTATAACGCGATATTAGAAACAGATAAAATGAAATATAATAAAACATATTCAGGTGACAATCGTAAGTTTAAATGAAGAAAATCAACAATCTAACACTGGAATTTGCTTGATTTTTTAGCTCTTCCAGGAGCTACTCGACAGAATAGAAGGAGTGAGCCATGAGGAAACTCTTCAGTTTAGACTTAAAAGAGTTTGGGCTACTGCTAAGATTTTTGAGTTCTTGTGGTAGCTTATTGAAAATGGATGCAGCAGAATACTGCACTCCTTTCTGCACAAGAGTCAAGGAAGTGCATTCCACATGCAGATTTGATTTCTGCCTAGTATTAACTGAGTGAAAGCTGCTAACTCTTGGGAATAGGCTAATATTGCTAACAACAAACGACATTAAAGAAAATATATACTGTGAGGGCAACGTCAGAATGCCCAGATTTTTGAATAGGGGTCGACAAGACGTTCTCGAACTTACACCACATATAGCTCGAACAGCCCGTTTTTGAGCCAAAAATACCCTTTTTGAATCAGAAGAATTACCCCAAAAAATAATACCATACGACATAAGCGTATGAAAATATGCGAAGTAGACTACTTTTCGTGTTGAAGTGTCACTTATTTCAGATACTGTTCTAATGGTAAATAAAGCAGCATTTAGCTTCTGAACAAGATCCTGGACATGGGCTTTCCACAACAGCTTACTATCTATCCGAACGCCTAGGAACATGAACTGTTCCGTCTCGCTTATAATATGCCTATTCTGTCTGATCAAAATATCGGTTCTTCTTGAATTGTGAGTTAGAAACTGTGAAAACTGAGTCTTACTGTGATTTAGCATCAAATTATTTTCCACAAGCCACGAACTTATTTCACGAACTACATTATTTGTTACTGTTTCAATATTACACACAAGATCATTCACTATCAAGCTGGTGTCATCAGCAAACAGAAATATCACCTGTGATACTAGAAGGCATATCATTTGTATAAATAAGAAACAGCAGTGGCCCCAGCACCGACCCTTGGGGAACGCCCCATTTAACAGTTCCCCATTGGGACTGAACATCACTACCACTCTCAATATTGCGGAGAATTACCCTCTGCTTTCTGTTCTTAAAATAAGAGGCGAACCAATTGTAAGCTACTCCCCTTACTCCATAATGGTCCAACTTCTGCAGTAATATTTTGTGGTCAACACAGTCAAAAGCCTTCGTTAAATCAAAGAAAACACCTAGCGTTCGCAACCTTTTATTTAATCCGTCGAAAACCTCACAGAGAGAAGAGAATATAGCATTTTCAGTTGTTAAACCATTTCTAAAACCAAACTGAACATTTGACAGCAAATTATGTGAATTTAAATGCTCTAGTAACCTTGTACTGTATATACAACCTTCTCGATAACTTTAGCAAACACCGATGGCATAGAAATAGGTCTAAAATTGTCAACATTATCAATGTCTCCTTTTTTATAAAGTGGCTTCACTACCGAGTACTTGAATCGGTCAGGAAACCGACCACTCCTAAAGGAAAAGTTACAGATATGGCTGAGAACTGGGCCAACATACATAGAACAATACTTCAGTATTCTGCTGGATACCACGTCATATCCATGAGAGTTCTTGGTCTTTAGTGATTTAATTATTAACTCAATCTCCCTCTTGTCAGTGTCATGGAGGAGCATTTCAGGTAACAGTCTCGGAACACTTTTTTCTAAGAGCGCTATATGTTTCCCTGTTGGGACTAGGTTTCTATTTAGTTCACCTGCTATATTCAGAAAGTGATTATTAAATACTGTACAAATATGCGACTTATCAGTAACACGAACATTCCCACTACGCACTGATTCTATATCCTCGACCTGTCTCTGCAGACCAGCAACTTCCTTTACGACTGAACATATGGTTTTAATTTTATCCCGAGACTTAGCTATTCTATCTGCATACCACATACTTTTTGCCTTCCTAATAACATTTTTAAGCACCTTACAACACTGTTTGTAATTGGCCGCTGCATTTAGATTTTGACTGTTTCTAACGTTTTGATATAATTGCCACTTTGTTCTACAAGATATTCTTATCCCTCTAGTCAGCCACCCAGGCTGCCTGTTTGTGCTAGTACCCTGTTTTAAACGTTCTAACGGAAAGGAACTTTCAAAGAGCGTGAGAAAAGTCTTGAGAAAAGCATTATATTTATCGTCTACTGTATCAGCGCTATAAACATCTTGCCACTCTTGTTCCTTTATAAGGTTTACAAAGGTCTCTACAGCCACTGGATCAGCTTTCCTGAACAGCAGATGACTATATTTAACACGTGTTGCAGCACAAAAATCTTTTAAAGTTAAAATTTGTGCATCATGATCTGAAAGGCCATTCACCTTTTTGCTAACAGAATGCCCTTCTAGTAATGAGGAATGAACAAAAATGTTGTCTATGGTTGTTCTACTGTTCCCTTGCACTCTCGTTGGAAAGAATACGGTTTGCATAAGATTATATGAAATAAAGAGGTCTACCACCGTCCTCTTCCTTGCACAATCACTTATACAATTAATATTGAAGTAACCACATATAACTAACTTTTTGTATTTCCTATAAAGTGAACCAAGAACCTCCTCTAGCTTTAACAAAAATGTTGTGAAATCGGAGTCTGGGGATCTATAAATAACAACAGTTAGAAGTTTAGCTCCGTTAAATTTAACCACACCTGCACAACATTCAAACACCTTTTCAGTGCAGTACTTTCAAACATCAATTGACTCAAATGGGATGCCGTTTCTCACATACATGGCTACTCCCCCACACCGCAAAGAGCTCCTCGAAAAGCCGCCAGCGAACCTGTATCCTGGTAAAGGAAGCCTCTGAATTATCTCCTTATTTAAGAAGTGTTCAGATATACCAATAATTTCAGAGTCAACATCTATAAGCAGTTCACTAACTTTATCTCTAATACCTTGTATATTTTGATGAAATATACTATTCATTACTCGGATACCTAAGCTTTGTCGAAAGTGGTTTCTTTGTTAGAGAGACTTCCCTTAAGCAGGAATACCTATCAGCTGACTTCAATCTAAAAAAGGTGCAGCTCTAACACCCACTACTGCAGGAATTTTCCCATGAGTGATCCCACCAACCCCACCTATGCTGTCACCTATAAGCTTTGCCAACCTCCCCTTCCCATACCTGTTGAGGTGCAGGCCATGTCTAGTGAAACCCGTCCTGCTGATAGACTCCACCGACACCACTGAAATGTGACCCATGCTTTCTGTCATCAGCGCACCCCCAAGTCTCATGTTATTACGCCTGACGGCTGTATTAAGATGAGGCAGATCGTGACGCTGAAACAGTTTCACGAAATGCACATTCGTGTTGCCAGTCTGAGTGGCTATCTTTTCCAGGTCACCATCTATGTTATACTCCCCATCCCTACCAATACTATTACCAGCCCCACCCACAATCACTACCTGATCCTCTTTAGTAACATCCCTACATACCCCCCTATGTCAACAGTCACCTGAGCCAACCCTGCATTAGGCTTCACAATGCTGGTGACCTGGTACTCACTCCCCAGCACTTCCTGCAACTGCTGGCCTACACCTCTGTCATGAGAACTACCTAACAGCAGAACCTTCTTCTTCCTCTTCGACTTTGCAACTGTTCTAGGCACAGTAACTACTGAGGTCTGCTGCATACTTCCTACATCTACAGCTACTAGAGATTCCTCTCCACTAGACTCTGACAGTTGGTCATATCTATTGTAAACACCAATAGTAAAACTATCTGAAAATCTTCTTCTCCTAGCAGATCTCTTGCCAACAGCCAGCTCCCATTCCCCAACCCCCTTCTCCCTCCTCATCCTATCTAACTCCTCCTGTGCGTTTTTCAACTGCACCTGAAGGGCACAGATCTTACGCTCCTGCTCCTCTATCAACTTACTCTTGCTACATAACCTGCAGTTCCAGGAGAAGATCTCACCAGAATGCGCACTGGCTTCCCCACTGCATTCCCC
The DNA here is from genome assembly GCF_023864275.1 of Schistocerca cancellata. Lineage (NCBI taxonomy): Eukaryota > Metazoa > Arthropoda > Insecta > Orthoptera > Acrididae > Schistocerca > Schistocerca cancellata. Next base: position 112,411,243 of record NC_064632.1, read on the forward strand.
CCCCCCCCCCCCCCCCCCAGTGAAAATACTTCGAACAAGCCTCACACCGCAATCCACTACTCACGAACCTACGGCAAGGCCCACACTTCTCACTCATGGTAAAATTTTACTTTTTCTAATTTCCGCTACTACAATAAGAAGATGTTAATAACCTGACTACAATAATCACAAACTTACTCCACAAGGGAAGTAACTACTATTATTAACAGTATTAATAAACAACAAATGTGAATATAACAAAAGTCTAATACAGAAAGAGAATCAAACGTCTAATGACACAGTAACGAAGCTGAAAACAGTTCCCAAAAGATTCTTCTGAAATTATTTCACCAGAAAACACCAAGAACACCGGTTGAAGACTACTAAAGTTCCTAAATAAACCACTATACACAAGCAATTAATTAGTACTTAGCTTTCGATGCGCCGCTACAGCTGCAACTGGTCAGCGCGGAATTTAGGTGCCAACAATTACAATAGAGTGAAAAGAAATGTAGTGAGTGTATCGGAGGTTTAGAGGAATGGGTGAAACTTCGTGCCCAAAAAATCCTGGACTGGAGTTTTCAGCAGCCTCTACGCCTAATATCGGCGACGTCTGTTCTGAAGGTAGTGTGCTCAACTCTTGATTTCTTGCAGTCAGTTTCTTGCTTTGAGGCTCCACTACACACGGCACCGGATTCGAACTTCTTTTGGTCTCTCATTCGGCTGAGACACAACCAGGGATGTTCTTCCTACTGGTACAATTTGAAATGGAAAATCCAACGGCATAATATTTTTAAAATTTTAAAGAAACTTTAGTTATTTTTTGATAACTGTACAAATTGATCCCTCCAAAATATATTCCCTATTGTCTGGAGACATATTAGGGACGTTTAAATATTGGATGATGCTCTACTTTCCTTTCTTCAGTTGTTTCAGTTTCATGATAATTCTGCCCCGTTTCTCGATTTCACCCAACGTCTAGGACTAGTACAAAAAGTACAAACTGAAACCCTAAACGGAAAGGTGAAGATTTGCTACTAGCCAGTTGCTCAAGAAGAACTGGGAGATTTTATTATTCCAATAAAAAAAAAGAAACATACGTGCAAAGTAGGGACGGTGGTTATCCGTGAAACAACCGATTATAGGTTTTATGCTTTTTTCCCCACGCCAGTTTAATCTGACTATTAAAACAGCTCAAAACAACCGTTTTCTGAAATAACCAGTTTTCCGTTTTTGTTCCTATTATTTCCTGCAACAACCCGAAAAATCGAAGAAAGATTTAAAATGTTTGATTCTCTCAGTCTCCAGACACAGAACCAAAATATAAATTAAAGAAAATTTACTCTGTCCACCGTTGGCTGCTTTGTCATGTCCCAGCACAGGCCCAGGTTACCAGTACAGTGTCGGTGTGGCCCGCATAGCGCAGTCAGGACGTTAAGGACACGGTGACTGCGTGGTTACCTTAATGAATCTTTATAACGGAGATGAGAGGGAGTAGAATCTCCGTGGCTACTTAAGGCGATGTAGACAGTGTACAGGGGGATAAGACGGGATTCAAATTGGTTCAAATGGCTCTGAGCACTATGGGAATTAAATTCTTAGGTCATCAGTCCCCTGGAACTTAGAACTACTTAAACCTAACTAACCTAAGGACATCACACACAGCCATGCCTGAGGCAGGATTCGAACCTGCGACCGGTAGCGGTCGCGCGGCTCCAGACTGTGGGGCCTAGAACCGCTCGGAAAGTTCGGCCGGCACGGGATTCAGGCAGGGCTGGTCTGCCGTAGTGGTAAGGTACAACTTCTCCATTCTTAATTTGACTGTTAAATGATACGAGTATGTCAGATGTCGAGCCCTTTACCGTTTCATCTGTGCACAGATTCTTAGAAGTTCCTACAGGTTCATCCAGACGTCTTCTCACCGTGCTTCTCGTACTTTGTCACTATCGACAGAGAGAAGTGTCTTTGCTAGAACTTATTCTACTAACTACTGAATCACTGGCCCCATAGCCTAACTGTTCCATTATTTGTCCCTTGGCATAATTCACACTAACTAGGAGACAAGTACTAAAAACTGACTTATTCATACTAACAAGTGAAACTCTATACGACAACTGCTTGAGACAGAGACAGGCTGTCTGTGTTCAATACTATTTAGATGAAAAGGCAAAGTTGCTACTTATCTAACAGTTGCAGTTGCGTCCACTCGAGTATACAGTTTTCTGTTCCTTCACGAAAGAAGACGAAGTAAATGCTCCAGAATTCGAAACCAGAACAGCTGTTAACATGAGTGACATAAAAGTAGATATATTAGGTGTTGTGAAACAATTCAAATGACTTAAGAAAGGCTAGTCTTCCGGTCCAGATGGTATACCAATCAGGTTCCTTTCATAATATGCAGATACAATAGCGCCTTTCTTAGCAATCATATACAACCGCTCACTTGACGCAAGGTCTGTTCCTAAAGACTGGAAAGTAGCACATGTCACACCAATATTCAAGAAAAGAAATAAGAGTAACCCATTGAATTATAGACCCATATCACTGAACTCAATTTGTTGTAGGATTTTGGAGCATATACTGTACTCGAACATTATGAATCACCTTGAAGAAAATGATTTACTGATACATAACCAACACGGATTCAGAAAATATTGTTCTTATGCAACATTCCCATGAAGTAATGAGTGCTGTCGACAATGGATCTCAGATCGATTCCTTATTCCGAGATTTCCAGAAGACTTTTCATACCGTTCCTCACAAGCGACTATTAATCAAATTGCGTGCATATGGAGTATCGTCTCAGTTGTGTGACTGGATTCTTGATTTCCTCTCAGAGAGGTCACAGTTCGTAGTGATAGACGGTAAATCATCGAGCAGAACAGAAGTCATATCTGGCGTTCCGCAAGGTAATGTCATAGGCCCTCTGCTGTTCCAGGTTTATACAAATGAGCTAGGTGATAATCTCAGCAGCCCTTTAGATTGTTTGCAGATGACGCTGTAATTTACTGTCTAGTAAAATCATAATACGATCAATTCCAATCACAAAATGATCTAGAGAGAATTTCTGTATGGTGCGAAAAGTGGCAATTAGCACTAAACAATGAGAAGTGAGAGGTCATCCACATGCGTACTAAAAAAAAATCCGATAAATTTCGGCTATACGATAAATCGCACAAATCTAAGGGCTGTCAATTCGACTAAATATCTAGGAATTACAATTACGAGCAACTTAAATTGGAAAGACCACATAGATAATATTGTGGGGAAGGCGACACAAAGACTGCGCTTTGTTGGCAGAACACTTAGAAGATACGACAAACCCACTAAAGAGACAGGCTACATTACACTTGTCTGTCCTCTGCTGGAATATTGCTGCACGGTATGGAATCCTTACCAGGTAGGATTGACAGAGGACATCGAAAAAGTGCAAAGAAGGGCAGCTCGTTTCGTGTTATTACGCAATAGGGGTGAGAGTGTCGTTGATATGATACGCGGGTTGGGGTGGCAGTCACTGAAACAAAGGCGGTTTTCCTCGCGGCGAGATCTATTTACGAAATTTCAATCACCAACTTCCTCTTCCGAATGCGAAAATATTTTGTTGACACCCACCTACGTAGGGAGAAATGATCATCATAATAAAATGGGAGAAATCAGATCTCGAACGGAAAGATTTAGGTGTTCCTTTTTCCCACGCGCCATTCGAGAGTGGAATGGTAGAGAAGTAGTGTGAAAATGGTTCGATGAACCCTCTGCCAGGCACTTGAGTGTGAATTGCAGAGTAACCATGTAGATGTAGATGTAGATCACCGTCTTTTTGTGGTTGAAGTCTTTATCGTCCCATTCGTAGCTGCTGCTACCGTCTCGAAGGGCCTCGGTGTTGCACCCACTTGTGTTCTCTTCAACGTCTGCTCCGACTCTGCCTTTTGCTGCTCCTGGATGCGCTTTATATGCGCACTCTGAAGGCGTGCCCTGTTCGGACACAGTATCCTGCATCCACCTTCACCTAGCTTATTTTTCCGTCTTCCAAATTATTCCACCCCTCTTTGCCTACATTGGTTTCCTCTCTCATGTAAAGATCTAGGGTGGAATACTCCTACTTGCCCTACAAGATCCGGAAGCATCACTGCTCATGGCTGCCCTGGTGTTTACGCGTTTTGTGTTTTTACCGCTGGCCACACTTTCCCTTTACGTGCGCTCGCCCGGCCGCAATGAGCTGCCTGAGAATTATTGGCTGAATCTTTACCATATGCTTTATTATATCTTTGTGACAGTTAAATAGTCTTGTGCACTCACAGCTTTTCTCGAAAACTGATAAATGGATGAATACTACAAAAAAATCGGTAGTGTACTCCCACTCTAATTTTTTGAAACACTGCTAAAAAATTACGTATTCGGGGATCATACCACTATTTGAGCAATACGAATAAGTGCTAAAGGGTGAAAACGGAGACTGAAGAACTCTGTTGTTTATGTTAATTTGCCCATTTTCAAGGATTGCAAGTAGATAAAGGTTTATTATGTAGACAGAGGCAGAAGGTCAGTTACTTTCTGTTTTTATTTTATACTAAGAATGAATTGTTGTGAAGTTTTTAATTTATTATTGTTACCAAAATTTCTTTTCTCCTTTAAATCTTTAACCTTCAGTCTTTTAAAGTAAATGAAGCATTGTACTACACTGCTACGTGATTTTGTAAAAATATTTCCTGACTAGAGTTGGTGCCATTCTGCAGTACAACGGATGTCTGTTTTGTGGACCAGATGGGGGCAAGTCTTATGCACTGCACGTATCAGTACACACATGGCAACAGGGATATTATTATCTCAGCAATGCTGTACTAATTATTATGCAATGTGTTCGTTGCTCGTTTCTGTCGGCATTGTTATTACAATATCTCTGATTGCTTTTCCCATTTACTACAATAACGCAATATTTCGTGACGAAGGCAAATTTTACGAGTAAAAGTTTTCCTTTTTTAAGAAAGATTTATTTTAAAACGAAAAATTTTAGCATTGCTGCTATACCTAACTGATATTTAGGTTTTCTCCCCCAGTTATTAGTGAAAAGTAAAAGTCAGCTGTTGTTACAGAGCCAAAAAAAAAAAAAAACAGCGAAAAATACCGGTATTCAGAACTCATACCGGTATCGGATTTAACTGGTTGGCTAGTGCAAATTTCCATAGTCAGTTCAAGTTCGAATAAAATTCGTTATGGTAACGTGCTGCTTCATTTTCTAATTCTATAAAACAAAACTGACGTTTATACAGTTTTGTCAGCGTGTCTCTTCAGGTCGTAAAAACTAATGGGTTCTTTTGTTATTTTCTGTTGTATCATCAGCCTTCTGACTGTTTCGATGTCGCCCGCCACGAATTCCTCCCCTGTGCCAACCTCTTCATCTCACAGTAGCACCGGCACCCTCATACAAGTCCTCAATAATTTGTTGGATATATTCCAGTCCATGTGTTCACTTACAGTTTATACCCTCTATAGCTCCCTCTAGCAGCACAGAAGATACTCCCTGGTGTCCTAACTCATCTCCTAACGTCTAGTCCTTTCTTCTTGTCAGCGTTTTCCATATGTTCCTTTTTTCACCTATTCTGCGGGAAACCTCCTTATTTCTTATCATTTCACGAAAATTTCTACTTATTTCTTTAGCACCACATGCCAAACGCTACGATTCTCATCTTCCTCAGGTCTCCATTATTCCGTAGCATACAGCTGCTTATAATGCCTAATTTTACTTGTTACGAACGGTAAAAATTCAAGATGTCTGTGGAGATGCTTTTGTTCGGAAGGCTACTGCCTGTGCTACTGTAGCAGGTGATCACCACGCAGTTTGTTCCCAGGATCGACATTTCCCCGTAGCAAGGTATCGGTGCCGCGCAGCCGTTCTCTTGAGGCTGCTAGTACATAGTGCTAAATGAAAGCCTCATTAGCAGGAACAGCACTGATGGGTACAACCTGCCAACCAACAGCTTCTTAAGACCTGGGTACAACTTACTTACTACGCAGTTAACGATGTGCACTGCGCGGTCTAGTATTCAGTCAGGGGCAATGGTAGACTTCCCTGTGTGACAGCAACGGCGAAGCCGCTCCACTGTCCGTGAGCTCAGCTGCGACTGCCGGCGGATTACGGACGGCGCTTGCTGGCTTCTCGGCAAACACTGTGCGCGTAACGGCTCAGCTTATTAAACGTCTGATTGGGAAGCCTCTCAGCGGCCCACAGTCGTGACTCAGACGTGTGTGAGCAGAACCTGCTTTGGCGTTGCAACTGTCATGGCCTTTCACTTCACCTCTGCCTAGTTTCCGTAAGAGCTCTTCCGGGTTGCCGTATTTGCTAAATAAGTCATCTTATCATTTACTCCGGTCTACGACATACACTGTGTTAACATGTTTGACAGTTCTATTTTGGTGGATCGTGAGTGATGTGTATCAACGAAGCACGTAATTAGTATCCGATGCATTTTACATATTTCTCGTACAGGGTGGAAAAACTATGGAAACACCAAAAATACAACACACTACTTCACCTAATATGGTGCAATAAATCCGCTGGCATTCAAAACAGCTTACAGCCGTTTCGGAATACGAGGCGTGGCGCCTTATAACGCCCCTGTCTCTAGCCTGTGTATCGGGAGAATGACTCACGCGTGCACAGTGACATATGGTCTGAAGCGGGTTCAGTTGACTACGTTCTAATTTTCATCTGCTATAGGACGGTAGTGGACCGGACTAAACAGAAGGAACTATAATGTTGTTAAGAATTACGACCACCAGAGTCCAGTAGTGAACAGAGACATTCAAGAAACAGGTCAAGAGAATGTTTTTGTGAATTGCTCTGTTTATTTCTTGAAGGCTTTTTTGTTTATTTATGTTTGTACAGTTTTGTATCTGCTTTTAGCAGTGTGAATGTTGTGTAAATGTAGTCACAAGTAAATAAGAAGATCATTGTTCTACTGCTGAACGCTGTACGAACTAGTGTGAGAAAGTTTTAAGACAGTGTGAATGCAGACGACGGGGAATTTTGTATTATAATACGTTAAGTAAGTTTGTGGTAAAAGGAAAGCTTATTCGAGTGCAAATGAAAATTGTTAATAACGTAAAGTATAAGCAAAATATCAGAATATTAAATATTTATTTCTGGTAAAAGTACAGTTCGAAAGCGTGTTATTTGTTGATTGGTTAGTCATGAAAAGCGCGGACTAACATGGGAGAATAATGTTTTTCTATTGGCCTGAAAGAAAGCTAACCAATCAGAACGCAATATTCTTTTATCTCGTAGATACAGAAGGCTTACAGCTGTCTAAGGGACTTGTGTGTAGTATGGGCTCCGAAGGAACTTATAATTTGCCGGTTTTAGATGTGCTACATGTTTCAAAACTGTTTTAAACTGAACGCATATTAATTCCAGTGTTTTTTTTTTTAGAAAGTACGGATTTTCTAAGTAACTTTGTTTATGAGAAAAGACAGTAATTCCCCTCGCATATTGAGCGGATCGGTGACTAAAAACTTGATTGCATTAGACACCAATAACCTAATAGTATGGCGAGCATTTTCATTTAATGACAATCCGTGCTCAGTAGCTGTTCAGATTTCGGGAAATACGTTACCATACACTGGCTAACGTGAATGAAAGGGTTTGTGCCTGACTGTGTTAGGGTTAGCACGGGCCTGACAGTGAATGTGTACATCTCAAGGTTTAGAATATACCGAAGTTTTGCCAGAATTTCCACCTTTCATTCAAAATTAAGACCTTTTCCCGATTCTTAGAATAGTTACGTTTTATGCAGCCTGATGCGAGTTGCAGTACGGTAGGTTTCTGCTCGGCTTTCCTACCGGCGAGCTGATGCAACGAGTTCATAGGTAGGTGCAGGACGAACGTAACCAAGCCGCCGCACATGGATAAAAAAAGGTCCTGTTTGGATTTCAACGAAATATGGAGGTGGAGGTGGGTGGCCATCACCCATCCTTCAAAGAAGACCATAAAGGCTCAATAATATTGAGGTGAGGTATCAGGTGGCTGTGTTGGGCAGGAGAGATGCGACAATACATCCTGGTGATCACAAAACCAATTCTGTACTACGCGAGCTGTGTGAATATGTTCCCCGGAGTCTTGGGACAGAGCCTCACCATTGGGGCATCAAACATTGTACCGTGGGATGGACATGATTAGCCCCGAATGTTGGCTTACAGAATGAAAGTGGAGTCCACGGGATACCACGATATCGCTGCCGAAATCAACACCAAGCCGCCGTCATGTTTCGCTCATGGCAGCAAACAGTCTGAACCTTATGCAAGAGACGGCGTACGCCACTCGTACAAAAGGCCGGAAGTCGGAAATGGGCATTTCATCACTTACACCATGTGATCAAAAGTATCCAGACACCTGGCTGTGAATGACTCATAAGTTCGTGGCGCCCTCCATCGGTAATGCTGGAATTCAATAAGGTGTTGGCCCACCCTTGGCCTTGATGACAGCTTCCACTCTCGCGGGCATACGTTCAATCAGGTGATGGAAGGTTTCTTGCGGAATGGCTCCCCATTCTTCACGTCGCGGAGAGCTGCACTGAGAAGAGATATCGATGCCGGTCGGTTAGGCCTAGCACGAAGTCGGCGTTCCAAACATCCCAAAGGTGTTCTATAGAATTCAGGTCAGGACTCTGTGCAGGCCAGTCCATTACAGCGATGTTATTGTCGTGTAACCACTCCGCCACAGGCCGTGCATTATGAACATATGATCGATCTTGTTAAAGATGCAATAGCCATTCCCGAATTGCTGTTCAACAGTGGGAAGCAAGAAGGTGCTTAAAACATCAATGTAGGCTTGTGCTGTGGTAGCACCACGCAAAACAACAAGGTGTGCAAGCTCCCTCCATGAAAACCCGACCAAACCATATCTATATCTCGAGGTCCTCCACACCTTAAATTTGGCTTATATTGGCTGAAAATTGCACACAAAGAAGAGAATATTCTATCCGATGAATGCAGTTCTAAATATTATTAATTCTACTGCAGGAAATTTGTTTACAATAAGCAGTGCTTACATTAGCTACGGACGTGAATTAAGGATAAAACAGGACATAAAAGTAATACTACTGAGAAATGATTTCAGGAGGAAAATGATTAAGGAGAAACTTGAGACTAATTACAATCATATTCAAAGAATGTTGAAATTCAGGTGGACTGATAAGGTAAGGAATGAAAAGGTTCTGCGCAGAATCGGAGAGGAAAGGAATATGTGGGAAACACTGTTAAGGAGAAGGGACAGAATGACAGGACATCTGTTAAGACATGAGGAAATGACTTCCATGTTACTAGAGGGAAATGTAGAGAGCAAAAATTGTAGAGAAAGACAGAAATTGGAATACATCCTGCAAATAATTGTGGACGTAGGTTTCATGTGCTACTCTGAGATGAAGAGGTTGACACAGGAGAGGAATTCGTGGCGGGCCACATCAGAGCAGTCAGAAGACCGACAAACCCCCCCCACCCACCTCCCCCCCCCCAAAAAAACTAATCAAAGAATAAGCACGAAGGTTCACAAACAATCGATGTGTATGTCCTCCAAGTGACAACGTGAAAATCCAATGCCACATATTCTCAAAAATCGAAAATTTACTCCATATGCCTCCAACTTCCCGAAATACTTTTTTAGTGAGTGAGAAAGTAGAACGTAAAGCGACATATCTGCAAATGGCTCGAACAAAAGTAAATGCTAATACTCACTACATCAGACAAAGATGCGTATCGGACAAAGACCCAACCTTGCTTGTAATACAAATACATCTGCAAAGCTGAAAAAAAATCAAGTAACATAAAATTACGCCAATGCAACACTAGTAACCAATAACCTTACTATGACTCCTGAAATGCCCATCTCAGCAACACTTCAGACAATAATGTCTGAAATGAATAAGCACAATGAAGTTAGCTGTTGCAGGCAGCAACAACAGAGAGGAGTACAGCAAGATCGTTCTCTACGTGGCGCTATTTGAACTGAATATAACTTCTTAGACACCTGGTAGGGCCCCGCACTCTAGGTACAGCACTCAGATATGCTTAACCGTACAACCAAACATGTGACTTTCCTAACAGATGCGACTTTTGGGTCCGCCGCTCGTGGTCTCGCGGTAGCGTTCTCGCTTCCCGAGCACGGGGTCCCGGGTTCGATTCCCGGCGGGGTCAGTGATTTTCACCTGCCTCGAGATGACTGGGTGTTTGTGTTGTCCTAATCATTTCATCATCATCCAGGAAAGTGGCGCAATTGGACTGAGCAAAGATTGGGTAATTGTACGGGCGCTGATAACCACGCTGTTGAGCGCCCCACAAACCAAACATCACATCACATCATCGCGACTATTGGATAGACAATATTTGAGTAAATGAGTGATTAGCGACTCGAATATCGATATATAATATAAAAGACATTTCTAACAGATGGCTTTCAAGTTATGTGAGCAGATATTGTATAGCTGTAGGTGATCACAATGACAATGTTAAAATTACTCAAAGGAAAGAAGATGATTGCAGCTGACGCGAGAAACAACATCTATTTACAGAGAATTTTCCGAAAATCAAGCCAATTTAAGAGTAAGCAATTAATTGTAGCTGTGAGTGTATGTAGCCTATCATCAGAGCACACAAATATGCTATGACCCATGCTGTTTATGCATAAAGGTTGAATACATTTCAGCTGGAAAATGTTGACGTAAGTGAATTGAATAGTGTCATTCGGAGTCAGTAACATGCGACAGAGGAAGAAAAGAGAAACGCTGTCCTAAAATGAAATTATGTTCATTTTCATGAATTAATGGCTCTTCAAGATCAACAAAAATAGAGTGTGGTGGAACTACTCGCATTACTCGCCACTATGAGACAGGTTAGTGCGCTTGCAGCAATTCTTAGTTTGAGAGAAACAGTGCTGACGCCGCATTTGTGTATTATCTTTTGCTATACTTCGTGATTTTTTTTTTCATATTTCGAGAAGAGTTGATACTAAATACTCTGAGAAATTCCCACAGAAGACGACGCTGTTTTTCGCAGTATTTTTATGCAATGAGACATAAATTCGACTTCCTGATACATGTTTACCCCTCCCCATCTCCCCCCCCCCCTCACCACCACCCCACACACAAACACTCTTCGATGCATTACCTAACAGAATATACCACAATGCCGCAGCCAGTGGCCTATCAACGGATCCTTTCTTTTAGTCAAATTTCGATACTTATTTATTTTCTCCGAAATTCGACTACGGACCTCTCCATTAGTTATCCTATCTATCCATCTAATCTTCAATATTCTCCTGCAACACTTATTTTTCTGCCCAAATTATAAAATTCATCTACTACTTTTAGTGTCTCCCATTGTCGCCTTATTTAATCCGGCTACATTTCACTAGCCTTGTATTAATTTTGTTCATATTCGTCTTAAGACAATATTTATTCTATTCAACTACTGTTGCAAATCCTTAGCCGTTCTTGACATGATTACAATATCATAGGGAAACCTCAAAGATTTTATTTCTTCTCCCTGACGTTAGTAGGTTTTTCTAACTTCTCCTTGGTTTTCTTCACAATTTGTTCTATGTACAGATTGAATAACATTGGTGATAGGCTACACCGCTGACTAACTTGTGAACTACCGCTTACACTTCACGTTCTTCGACTCTGCTCTCTGGTTTCTGTACAACTCGTAAACCTTTCACACCTGTTTTATCCCTGATGTCTTCAGAATTACAGAGAGATTAGTAGCTGCGCGGAGTGGCCGCGCCGTTAGAGACACAATGTCACGAATTGCGCGGCCCCTCCCGCCCGAGGTTCGACTCCTCCCTCGGTCATGGGTGTGTGTGTTGTCCTTAGCGTAAGTTAGTTTAAGTTAGTTTAAAGTAGTGTGTAAGTCTAGGGACCGATGACCTCAGCAGTTTGCTCCCTTAGGAATTCACAGACATTTGAAAATTTTCCTAGAGATTAATAAAGCAAAGCGTGTCAAAAGCTATAACTATTATATAAATGCTAGTTTGACATCCTCCAACCTATTATTTAAAATAAATAATAAGGTCAATATTGTCTCGCATTGTAGCATGGTATAACTCAGACATCATACTGTATAAGATCAGCACAAAAGTCTATGACATTGGAAACCTAGCACGCCGCAGAATATGTTAATTAGTTATTCAGCTTACGACAGCTAGATAAGTGTGATTTCATAACTCTATGGTAATAGATTTTCGAAAATTTTAATAGAGTCATTTGCACCTCAGAAAGTGTATTTCTTACTATCGATCTCAAGTATTCATATCTTTATGAGGCACTGAATTTTTTCTGTCTGAAAAGATGAATAAAAGTTGCCTAAGGTTGTAGGTAGTTTCCATGTGTGTCACATTTCTTCAAAAGTTTTTATCGCAAACCATAGCCTTCAATTTCGTTTACAATCTACAAGAAAACTTATATACGATGAATATTACTGGCAAGAAACTGCAAAGCCAATTACAAGATGTTTTCAAGACCAATGAAGCCCATTTGTATTAGAAAGGAATTATTTAGTGACAGGGCTCGTTGAAACACCGGTATATAACGTTTCATCCACTTTTTGGGTTGACTTCATAGGAGTTACTGATCAATATCCGAACTATCCGCTTTGGATTGAGCGAGTCAGGGCGGTGATAAGACACTGGACTCATATTCTCAGGACAGCGGCTCAAATCTGCGTTCAGCCTCTAGAATTAGATTTTTTGTGATTTCCATAGAGAACGAGATAGTTCCTTTGAAAAAGTGCTGCTGATTTCCTTCTCCATCCTTTCCCAGTTCGAAATCATGGTGTGTGTCTAATAACCTCGTCATGGACAGATCATTAAACCATTTTCTTTTTTCATTGGTTGTGCTTTTTGGTTATATGAAAAAATGCTTCTGCTAGACGTTCTAAAGGTGAAGTTTTTAACCCGTACTTGTTATATCTAAGTGAAGCTACATCAGCAGTTTGGGCTTACATATTTTGTCGAGTGTTATTTTCTCCTTATTTTCTATGAAATGAACGAAGTCTTTCTGAATATCTAGCAATTCCGTATACGGGGCATCCCAGGACGAATGCTCAATATCTAGGTATATGACAGGAACGATAATTTGAAGGAAAAAATCTGCACATAGACATATGCCCTACTTTGAGTGGTTTCCGAGATGGAGGAACACATTTAACGTATTTTGTTTTTGGGCTAGTGGTGTGCACGTTTGTGTCTTACCCACGCAACATCGTTCACGTTTTATTCTAGTCCAGCCTACCTTGTTCCATTCATTATATTTGCTCGGAATGTCTTACTGATCCGTCAATACGAGTTAATCCAAAATTGAACCCTGTAGGAATCCGTTTTTGATTCTCACCGGTCAGTAAAATTTTCTACCATTCTCTTTGTTTGCATTTTTCAGCACAACCTTTTGCGCTCTGTTTGCTAAGCATGGTTCAACCAGTTGTATGTAAAGCTATCATCTCCATAAAAAGCAAAGTATATTAAATGTATTCTACCTCGAAAACCATTCGGAACAGGGCAGTTTTGGTTTAAGTAAGCATTCCGGACGTATCACTGAATACTGATCATTCGCCGTCGAACACCCACAAAAAAACTAAAAATGTTTCCAGTCGATGCTCACACAGTATTGTTTATTAGCTAAAAGGGTTTATATATTTTTGTCATTTTTAGTAGCTCTATGAAACAAGAAACAATTGTTTTTGAGCCGATAGCTACGTCAGAACATAGCAAGAGGAATCATCTCCTCGAAGTTCGTACTATGCGTCCTCTAGTAGGAGACGTAAGAAGATGATTTATTTTCTGACGCAGCCACTGACTACGAGGCAACATGCTCCTTGCTTCGTAGGAGTATTAAATATAGCAGAAATGCCGAAACTCTTTTAGCCAATTAACAATACTGTGTGAGCATTGGCTGAAAACTTACCGCCGGTGGGCAGAGACTGTCGACCATAGTCAGGTCTCTCGCACAAAACATTAATATACTGCAGGTAGTTCATTTATTCTTTGGTTCTCCTGAAGAAAACAGGTCGGAGACTGCCCGTTTATAGCTGGTTCCGATTATGTCCACGCAATGGTCGATGAACGTTAGGTACATTTTGTACCTTGCACCAAACCTGTTGAATACATGGTGAGTTTATTCAGTTCGGCGAATGGTATAAAAAACACCTCTACTCACTTTCCAAGTAATCTCCATAGAGATAATACACCTTGACAATCTGTATAAAGATGCCGAAATGTTCTTGAGAACTGATCGAGGTGCTAATGTCACACATTCCGTGTGATGGCTGTTTGCAGAAAATAAAGCTCTCAACAGCACTTGTCAATGGATCCTCTGTCAGGGTTTTTACCGTGTTAGGTAGTTTGTGTGCCACAAATCTTCAACAGCATCATTTAGATTGCATTGGTAAATTAATGAGGGAACTACATCGGCTACGTTCTTCTCTTAGACCTTCGATAGGTGATCATTCAGGTGTTTCTGTTTGTATGACGCCCAGTTTTACACGCAATCTCTCATACCATGTTGGGGTGAAAGAATGTGAGGACTCGTGTCATAGGACAATGAAGCAAGCCATAATCATCAAGTTTCGTTGCAGATTGCAAAAGACAGCGACGGAGGAGCATGTGGTGTTGTCATCGCTATAAAGAACAAAGGCATGTCACGTTTCACGTCTGGTTGAGAAGCTTTCAAGACTGATAACGAAATGGTCAGAACCGCACGAAAATTTGCTGAGAAGCGCACGGAGGAAGAGGTTCTGTTCGCGAAACGCTATTAGTTTCAGTTCAGAATATGTTATAAGATTCTACAACAGATGGCTGGCAAAACACTGCGCAGTTGTTGTTTGAGGGTTCCACGCTGAATTATTGTTAAAATAGGGGCTAGGTAAGCCACTCTATAGACTACTTTGGAAATCCTTGAGCCCTTGTTGAATTTTACAGATTTCTACTGCTTCTCAACGCCACTAACACTAATACGACCTATATCAATCATCTTTGCCTTGGAGTGAGAATTAAATACAAAAGCAATATTCCTCGATCTCCTTTGTAAGGGATAGTTTGAAAACGGGGTTAATCATACTTGTTTTTGATTTGCTCCCTTCAATTTCAGTTCCTGTGTCATCTTCGAGTGTCTAGACACTAACTTTAGTGTTACTGGTAGCCTTTACAGATGATTAGAACATCTCTGAATTTTGTAAGAGGTCTTTGATAAGCTACCGTAGTTGGTGTAGGCTTCACGGATTGCACTTTAGAGAGCCAAACGCATTTAATTCAGCATCTCTATATTTACATTCATACTATTTGCTTTACACCTATTTTGAAGTAGTTATTATTTATAACTCTCTTGAGTGTCCATACATCAATATTTTACTACATACGCATATTGTCAATACACTGCTCGTTCGCTCATTACATGCGACCGGGTCACTAGACAGTTGTAAAGTGCATGCTGGATGCTGGAAAAGTCTCGCTGTCAGAGTGTAATTAGTATAGTTTGTGTGGAAGTGTGTGTAGTGATAAGACAACTGGACATCAAAATGGAGGCAGACAGATGGACACTAACCGAAAATAGCCGCCTATACTGTCGCAAGCCAGCACCCAGCATTATGCTAGCAATAATGACGTAACTACCTGAAACCATCTGAAGATGAACCTGAAAAGATTCGAAAACCGGTTCATGGAATAAAACATAATTATTCAAAAAAGTGACGGGTTGCAGTTTTGTATAACTTATTTACAGTGCTTTATCTAGTAAACTGATCTTTTCTCTGCTTGTTTCATATACCCTTCGTATTTGGTAATAAATTTTGCTGCAACCGCCTCATAGACACTGATAACAGTTTCAACGTGAACATTCTCAAAGAGGGCAAGTCTCCGAGACTTAGCAGACGTAGGCTAACCGAGTCGAGGTATATATATCTACAGCTGATGACACGGCCAAAAGCAGCGAGGATGATAATATTGTAATAAAGTGAAAAGCAATTAATTGCAACCTGAGGCAATTTATTTTTTTTTTTTCCAGTTCATCATAAGACTTGGTTCCCCCATAGCTCCAGGAAGGATAGAAAGTTTAAACATACATCGTCCAGTTGAGTTTTCTGATCGTTGCCACGAACATCATCTCCCACGTTAGGAGCCCTGTTGATTCACTCTTTGCGAGGTTGCATGTCTGTATAGCACATTTTAGGATTGGTTTCAAGTAGCAATTGTACATAACTGATTTTATTGGAGTAACATAGGCACAAGCTAAAATGTAAATATCAGGTTGGCGCATGACTTCGTAGCAGTTTTGCTTTGCACGTTGGTATTGAGGTTGCTGTGAGTTTACTTATCGATTGTCATTTTTTATTTGTAGTTCATTGTTGCTATTTGAGTTTACAAATTGTCGTTCTGTCATTTGGAGGTAGTGAGTGGAGCTGTGGACTCTGGAAAACGGAGTGCCAAGTGGAGAACATATTCTTCTGTTTGAGTTCAGTAGAGCAGTGACAGCAGCCGAGACAGCCAGAAACATCTGCGCCTTGATGAGGACAATGCCATTGGACAGAGCACGGCAAGAAAATGATTTTCTCGTTTTGAGGAGGATCGTTTTGACATTAGTGACTCTCCACGTTCAGGATGACCTTCGGGGTTCGGTGAAGGTCGTTTAAACGCATTAATCCACAATGATCCACGTCAGAGTACTCAGAAACTGACAAATGTGATGAACTGTGATAATTCCACCATCGTGCGCCATTTGCATGCAGTGGGGAAGGTTTAAAAATCTGGATTATGGGTACCGCAATCTCTAAGCCAAAATCACAAAAATCTGCGGGTGGTCAAGTGTGCATCTCTACTTGCTTGCCATCAATTGACTCATGAACTACATAGACGATTCATATCCTGCATCGCTTACCGGGGACGAGCAATGGTGTCATTATGCTGACATAAGGAAAAGAAAGACTGATTGAGTCCAAAAAGGGCAGCAACTCTCCGTAGAAAGACCTGCGCGTGTCCACAAAAGATAATGTTATGTAACAGGCGGGACAGCGACGGTGTTGTGTACTACGAATTGCTTCCCCGGGGAGCGACCACCACTGCTAACGTTTACTGTCAACAAATGAGACGTCTTGTAGACACAGTCCAAGAACTGCGACCCAAAAACACTGCGTAAAGTGTTGCCACTCCACTCCTTGTTCTGCAAGGCTGCCAAGAAACATTATATAGGAGTTTTCTCATCCTGCGCTCTCAGATTTTCGTATTTTCTAGTCTCTCTCAAGCAACTTCCGGATGAAAATGCGCTCCGAAAATGGCTCCACAAGTTCATCGTCTCAAATCCACGTAATTTCTACAACTGCGGAACCGAGAAGTTACCCCAGCGGTGCCAACTGTTGTAAATAATGAAGGAGAATACACTACTGGCCATTAAAATTGCCACACCAAGAAGAAATGCAGATGATAAACGCGTAATCATTGGACAAATATATTACACTAGAACTGACATGTGATTAAATTTTCACGCAATTTCGGTGCATAGATCCTGATAAATCAGTACCCGTAATAACGGCCTTGATACGCCTGGGCATTGAGTCAAACAGAGCTTGGATGGCGTGTACAGGTACAGCTGCCCGTGCAGCTTCAACACGATACCACAGTTCATCAAGAGTAGTGACTGGCGTATTGTGACGAGCCAGTTGCTCGGCCACCATTGACCAGACGTTACCAATTGGTGAGAGATCTGAAGAATGCGCTGGCCGGGGCAGCAGTCGAACATTTTCTGTATCCAGAAAGGCCCGTACAGGACCTGCAACATGCGGTCGTGCATTATCCTGCTGAAATGTAGGGTTTCGCAGGGATAGAATGAAGGGTACAGCCACGGGTCGTAACACATCTGAAATGTAACGTCCACTGTTCAAAGTGCCGTCAATGCGAACAAGAGGTGACCGAGACGTGTAACCAACGGCACCCCGTACCATCACGCCGGGTGATACGCCAGTATGGCGACGACGAATACACGCTTCCATTGCGCGTTCACCGCGATGTCGCCAAACACGGATGCGACCATCAGGATGCTGCAAACAGAACTAGGATTCATCCGAAAAAATGACGTTTTGCTATTTCGTGCACCCGGATTCGTCGTTGAGTATACCATCGCAGGCGCTCCTGTCTGTGATGCAGCGTCAAGGGTAACCGCAGCCATGTTCTCCGTGCTGATAGTCCGTGCTGCTGCAAACGTCGTCGAATTGTTCGTGCAGATGGTCGTTGTCTTGAAAACGTCCCCATCTGTTGACTCAGGGATCGAGACTTGGCTGCACGATCCGTTACAGCCATGCGGATAAGATGCCTGTCATCTCGACTGCTAGTGAAACGAGGGCGTTGGGATCCAGCACGGTGTTCGGTATTACAGTCCTGAACCCACCAATTCCATATTCTGCAAACAGTCATTGGATCTCGACCAACGCGAGGAGCAATGTCGCGATACGATAAACCGCAATTGCGATAGGCTACAATTCGACGTTTATCAAAGTCGGAAACGTGATGGTACGCATTTCTCCTCCTTACACGAGGTATCACAAGAACGTTTCACCAGGCAACGCCGGTCAACTGCTGTTTGTGTATGAGAAATCGGTAGGAAACTTTCCTCAGTCAGCACGTTGTAGGTGTCGCCACCGACGCCAACCTTGTGTGAATGCTCTGAAAAGCTAATCATTTGCATTTCACAGTATCTTCTTCCTGTCGGTTAAATTTCGAGTCTGTAGCACGTCATACTCGTGGTGTCGCAATTTTAATGGCCAGTAGTGTATATTATTGATGACTAAAATCTTTGTCACGTGTATCTGTTGCGTTTAAAATGCAAATGTGTGTGAAATCTTATGAGACTTAACTGCTAAGGTCATCAGTCCCTAAGGCTACACACTACTTAACCTAAATTATCCTAAGGACAAACACACACACCGAGGCCCGAGGGAGGACTCGAACCTCCCCCAGGACCAGCCGCACAGTCAATGACTGCAGTGCCGAGACCACTCGGCTAACACCGCGCGGCTGTTGCGTTTATTAAACTTATGGAAAAACGCTGTGAACATATGCACCAACGTATGTAAGTATGAGCTTTCTGAACACTGTTGTAACCTTTGACATGGCTAGACTGTCTCGAGAAATTATAATTCCCAGGTAGGCAAAGTTTTCCATGTTTTCTAAGGAGTAATTACCAGCTTGGTGTTTTCTGGTAGCTCTTCGCTGCCATTACTATTCTTTTGCCTTCATTTATTTTAAATATGGGAAGAAAAGGCGACGGAAAATAATGATTCTGGAGACCAATTCTGGACATACGTTTTTCATCCGTTTGACTAACCAGGTACTTTTCATTTACGTTGACGAACTCAAATTTAACTGTAACATGTTCCAGTCATTTTGTAGGGGCAAATGAAAAGATATCTTCTAAATACTTCCAAAATTGACAGACAAGAATCTGAAGTGGTACTGAGTCAGAAAGTTATGGTCAGGTTATGAGGCATAGGAGTTTAAAATACAATACAGTGTTACTCGTTGTTTGGAGGGTCTCTAAAAGGGATGACGCAACCAGAGAGACAGGCCGAAAAAACGATATAGTGTGTCGAATCGTAAACCACCGAGTGTTCACAACATTTTAGCGCCGGGTGCGAACTTTATAGACCGGGCCGTGCGCTGACAACATAAACACGCATGCAGCCGCTATAGAAAATGCGGCTGGCGAAAACGAGCGTGCATTGTGGCGACTAGCGGGCGCCCACGTCGTTAAACTAAATCGCCCATGAAGGCGCGTTTTGTATGCAAGCGGTAGGCCAACATCTAAATCGCGGCGAGGAGGGGCTAGTGTAGGGTGGAAGGGTGTGTGTGAGGGACGGGGGGAGGGGTTTGGGAGCGTGTAGGAAGGGCGAAGAGGAGGGGGGGGGGCGATGCAAGTCGCAAACTGGACTGAACGCGTACGGTGTTCTGGCGACGGTGCTGATCTGGAAAGCGTCATAACAACCCTTCTGTAAGAATAACAATCGGGATAAAAGAGGCACGGCTGAGGTACGGGGACTGGCGCGAGGGAGAATGGTGAGGAAAAAAGAGAGCAGGCTGAACGGAGCGGTCTGCGCGCAATTGAGCCGGCTGGTGGGATCCCAGCCGCGGCGGACAATGGGCTGCAAATGGAGCAGCCGCGGCCGGGGCCCATTCTGAGAGCGCGACCGGCCCGGGCGGCGTTAGCATAAGCAACCAATCAAAAGGTCATCAATCACCGGGCGAGCCGGGGGCGCCGTTTTGTCTCAGGGCACTCGACGCGCCCCTGCTGCCGGTCTCGGGATGCGCCTACTTGTAACTCTAAACCCGCCCCGCCTGGAGCAGCAAGCCCCAGAGAACACAGCGTGGCCTCCGGCTTCGTGTTACTCTGCGGAACAGCCTTTCTTCACTTCGGCTCGTTCTTCTCTTCTTTTGTTATTTTAGAAGCAGGCTACGTCTGTAGCCTCCCTTTCATTCTTTCTTGGGCCGCTACTCCCTCCCGTCGCCTTTACTATTGCTCTACACCCTTTCGACAGGTTTACCCTCTCTGTACATCCGTTCCGATACATTTAATGGCCCGGACAAGGCTCGGCATTCAAAGACTTGCGTCTGTCGAAATTCCAGGAAGCGAACGGCGGCCAGTAAATCAGCCGAGCAACCGGGTTGTGTCCGTGTGACGGGAAGTTTATTCTGCTCAAGCAACGGTCACCCATTCCTAATCGCAAGCTGAGGCTCGATCACTGTGGAGAAACTGCTACTGATTGATCAGACGCAAATCTAGAATTACTTTGTCATAATTATTTTATCAGGCCGGTACACCGAGTATGGCCGACTGCAGCAAACGCAGCTGCTACATAAATTGAAACTCTCCACGGGGATCTGAAGCCCAAAAGCTCCCCACAGCTGTTACAGGGTGAGAGGTGCAACGTTCACACGCCTAACACGATGGTCGTCGCATCTACCTATTAGTCCCATGATGCACTGATCCTGGGAACCAGGGAATTGCGTTGAAGTCCTGATCGAGATTCTGTAGGCACTTCCAAACGCCTCGACAGATGCGACGAAGTAGTCTTGGTGAAAGATACCATACATTTCAAGAAAGAGATTTATATTGTAGGAGTGCGAGATCCCAAGACGTTACGAAACAAGATGATAGACTCCCCCACGTGGACTCTTCTGTAGAAAGCAACGAAATGATTTGCAACACAGTAAGGCCATCCGGGCTGCTTTGTGTTCCTCCTGCATTTGTTCCACAGTTCCCCGCAAGAGACTCTCACATCCATCAGTCCTACGAAGGATGAGATGACATCAGCCGCAGATCGTTCAACATCGCCGTTACTAACAGTACAGATACGATGCTATGGAGAAAATTCAAACATTTATCGTATATTCGGTTTCACTAGAAACGGTGTGGACCATCCCTGTCTGCTTCGAAGTTCCACATGAAGCAGGGTTTGATGTCCACTTGCTGTAGACTCCAGTGTGGCTAACCCCCAATTTATTTGGGCGGTGAACTGCTCTCATGTAGCACGTTGGTGGGCCTTCGGGTCCACTACTATTCTACTTTCACATTGACTGTAGTTTCTACAACGGCTAGCCCGCTCACGAGACACAACCACGACAGGGATAAGATCAGTTCAGATTTAGCTGGTTCAGGCCATGTTTAATTGCCTCTGTAATCTGTGGCAGCACTCAGCAAAACCGGTACAGATTTCCTCACAGTCCGTCGAAACAGTTGCTACAGCAGTGTTCACCAAGCGTATCAGAAATTTTTCACTATAATGCGACTCTATACCGTATGACTTTTAAGTCGTAGAGGCAATAAAGAGCGATAAAAGCTAAGGAGAAAGAGCACTCACATTAAAGTTCATCAGCTTATTACCTTTCTTCCTGGAAGAAACAAACTTGATGTGCCCATGAGAAATCATGAAGATCCACACGCACTGTTAAAACGAGGGCGTGCTGAAAAACCATGCCTCCCAATATTTTATTCTGTTCTGAAGACCGGTTGAGGTATTACATGTCATGCATATTATGCGGTCGACTTTGCCGCTTCGCTAACGCAAGTAGTAACCTTCAGCCGCAAGAAGGCTTCGAGCTGTAGCCTGTAACACGGCGGTGTCTAGCGTAACTATGTCGGTGCGTGAGAAAAACTGAAAGCTCCAATCCGAAAAGATCGTTCACACATGGAGCACCTTCTCCTTCACCATGACAATAGCAGACCACATACGAGCGCTGCGACATCTGGAACAATCTGACGTCTTGGGTTCACCGTCATCGATCATCCTTGGCCACATCCGATTTTCGTCTGTTTCCAAAAAAAGAACGCCTTCTAGGATTTCACACTCATACTGATGAAGCGGTGCAAGCAGAGGTGGCGCCGTGGCTCCGTTAACAAAGCCATACATTCTACAGTGACGGTATAACAAACTGGTCCCTCGTTGAAAGAAATGAGTTCCTCGCCAGGATGACTATTTTTACAGGTAAATACGAACAGAGGGAAAAATAAAGACGTTAATTGTTAATAAAGTCCTTCAAGAAAGGAAATAGCGTACAATACGTTAGTTCGTCCGGTCTTAGAGTATTGTTCGTCTGTATGGGACCCTTACGAGTTGAGTCTGATTCAAGAGATTGAGAAGTTCCAAAGAAGAGCGGCAAGATTCGTGACTGGTACATTTAGCCATCGCGAGAGCGTTACAAATCTCATAGAAAGTTTGAAGTGGGACACACTTGCAGATAGACGGCGCGCTAAACGGAAGGGGCTGCTCACTTAATTCCGAAATCCGATCTTCACCGAGGATGTAGAGCAAATATTATTACCACCAACTTTCAAATCGCGTAATGATCACATTCAAAGATAAGGAAAATTGGAGCTCCCACTGAGGCGTTCAGACATTCGTTTATCCCTCACGCGATCCGCGAGTGGAATAGACGGGCGCGAATTGTGCCCTTCGCCACACACCGCTTGGTGGCTAGCGGAGTATATATGTAGACGTAGATGTAGATGTACAGTCTGTTTTATTTAGAAAGATGTAAGAGTTTTCACATGAAAAAATTCAGAGGTATTAGTTTTTAGAACGCCCTCGCATAGAGGATGGACATGAACTCGTCCGACAGTCTTCCAGGTGCTATTAGGAGTTGTTAAGTAGTTTGACGTGATGACCGCCTTGTCTCCAGCGGCTGGCCATGGAATAATTTCTTTCCTCGAGGCACTTATGAGACGTTTCTTTCCAAAAATATGGCGCTTAAGAGTGTTAGTCAATTGTTCCATAGATCATTTGCACGATTTCTACCGAAGTGGCGTTGGACGCTTTAGTTTACATGTTATCTCTGTGCGTAGGGCTGCGAGTCCGTTATTAACAGAGTGCTGTGTAGCACAGTGACTTCAGCATACTAAAAAGGAACGTCTGTGTCACCGCTCATACAGTTTCAACAACAAACTGAACATATTTTCCTACTATATTCCAAAAGACAACGCCTTTTAATTA
Source organism: Schistocerca cancellata (assembly GCF_023864275.1). Lineage (NCBI taxonomy): Eukaryota > Metazoa > Arthropoda > Insecta > Orthoptera > Acrididae > Schistocerca > Schistocerca cancellata. Next base: position 112,434,730 of record NC_064632.1, read on the forward strand.
AATATTCGTCAATGGAGTACAAGCAGTCCCCCCCCCCCCCCCCCCCCCAGAAGAAATTACTTCAAACAAATACTCATGAATGTTTGTGGCTCCATACTGAACGCTTTTCTGAGTCCCTGACAGCTTTAGCAGTGAATAACGAAAGTCAAAGTTTCTTCTAATGTTGTAACTGTAACCAAAGCTATTCTTTTCCAGTTGCAATGGATTGGATTATTTATGAAGGTACAGTTAGAGTGCCTAACAGCTGTAAGAGGTGCCTAAGAGATGGTTGTGGGTGAATACCATGTGCAACCGATACTCTCTCGCTCAATGACGTATTACCAAGAAAATTATCGAATAAGGAATTAGTGAGTAGAAATATGCAAAAAATTTTCTTTTCCAAACCAACGAAGAGTGAAAGTACAGAACGAATCTTTGAGAAGATCCATAACATATTTCTTACATTTCGAATTTTCATCAATACGTTCAGAAAAAAATCTGGGGCATTTTTCCTTCATTAACTGACTCTTGTTCATGTCCTATATTAATTAATTGTAGAGAACTGAATATGTCGTGTTTTTCCTACAACGAAGGAGACGCTATTTTCAGGGAATCACTTGTTAACGTCTTAGAAAGAAAATGTTATTCACAGTTTCTCTAATTGCGAAATAAAACCGTTTCAGCTGTAAGATCCTTTTATTCTTACACGTACAAGTTTCACAGAACTTACAACTGCATCTTCAGATACAAATTGGAGTCAACGTAACAAATTACGGCAAGGCCCAGCGTTCATAGTAAGTCCCATGGAATAGATTATCCACAAAAATGAGCATTTCCTAAAAGTAACAAGATATCGTAGAGTATGATCCTGTAAACCCGAAGGTCGCCATGTAGAGGTTAACATGCACTATTACATGCTGTCTATGTGACAATCCACCGAGTATCTCTCACCTTTTTTCCTATTCTATGTGTGCACTGGGCGGGGAGAAACGGCCGTGTGTTGTCATAAAATGAGACATATCTTTCTGGGGACAATGATTCATTTCTAGTCTCTTTCTCATGTTTGGAAGGAGACTGTATTCTCGGAAGGAGGCTGTCAACATTGTGCGACTGTCGTGATTTAGGATCCCTTGAGCATGTAGTGTTCAGATTACTACCGCCCCAAGCCCGCTGCCATTCGTCAAGTATCAGTCTTGAAAATTTAGCTTAGCAGTTATTCTGGAAGCTGTAATTTCTTATAATTTATGTATGTTATCTCACAGCAGGCAATATATTGCGGCAACATATTGTACATGTATTACCCCTCTTCTTGACATACGTAGTGTGTCCCGGTTCCGTTAGGACTGTCTGCTTGTGTGAAATTTCAAACTCCAGTGCTATCTCCTGGCGAGTTGCTGTGTTACTATCCTTGAAGTTTCAAATACGTGTATGCGGCGTCTGTTCTAAAGGACATGTCCGAGAACGGTTCGGACATGTCCGAGGACAGTCAGTGATCACTTTAGTGTGGATGCACACCACGTTCGAACTCTTGAGGGAATCAGTGAAATGCCGCGAGTAATGAAGATAATGAACAAGATACATCAGCAGTGTGCGGGTAAGTTGAGATTTTGAGTCTGAATGGAGGAATGCTAGGGTAGTCCGTGCAGTTGTGTCTGGATGGCGTAGCGGTCAGCGCATCTGCCTAGAAAGCAGGAGACCAGGGTTCGAATTCCAGTCCGGCACAAACTTTTAACTTTCCGCATTGATTGAAATCATGGCGAGTGGCAGCTAATGTCATTAATTCCTTGGTGTCTTGTTTCAAAAAACGCTGTGTAGAAGTGCTACAGCAGCCGTCCTGGCCGCCAACGTAACAGCATGCAGTATGCAGTATGCTTGTTGGAAAACGTCGATGGTCGGTGGAGCAGTGAGGCAACATTAAGTGTTTCTTTTTTTCTCTTTCTTTTTGAGTGCTCCATCATTTGTGGGAGAAAGTTCGTCAGACTGGATCCGAATACCGAGAGGCAGGTTACTGGTTGCTCCTCCACGAAAACACCGTAGCTTACAAAGCGAAGATTGTGTGCGATTGTTTGGTCAGCAAACAGTCCTGGATTACCCACAGTATTCGCCAGATTTGGTTCTGGCCCTGTCCCAAAGAGTTGGCACTGCCAAAATGGTTCAAATGGCTCTGAGCACTATGGGACTTAACATCTGAGGTTATCAGTCCGCTAGAACGTAGATTTAAAATGATAATTAAATTGACACCCTAGCTGCAAACAGGCGTTGATGTACTTCGTTGGGGACATGTTGAAAATGTGTGCCCCGACCGATACTCAAACCCAGGATCTCCTGCTTACATGGCAGACGCTCTATCCATCTGAGCCACCGCGGGCACAGAGGATAGAGCGTCTGCAGGGACTTATCCCTTGCACGCTCGCCCGTGAGATCCACATTCCCAACATGTCCACACCACTAGATTCGTAGTGCGCCTAATAGATGTTTGCCCATCATACTCATTACTCGTGGCAGATTAATCTACCAAGTCCCGTACGAGTTCGGGCATAGCGTGTGCGTTCGCACAAGAAGGTCAGTGGCCGGGAAGCCATATTTTAACTATATATGACGGTAGTATCTGTTCCCGAAAGAACAGTTACCGTGGATGACCATGCAGCTTTGCTAGAAATGAAATGATAATTAAATTGACACCCTAGCTGCAAACAGGCGTTGATGTACTTCGTTGGGGACATGTTGAAAATGTGTGCCCAGACCGGGACTCGAACCCGGGATCTCCTGCTTATATGGCAGACGCTCTATCCATCTACATCTACATCTACATCTACATCCATACTCCGCAAGCCACCTGACGGTGTGTGGCGGAGGGTACCTTCAGTACCTCTATCGGTTCTCCCTTCTATTCCAGTCTCGTATTGTTCGTGGAAAGAAGGATTGTCGGTATGCCTCTGTGTGGGCTCTAATCTCTCTGATTTTATCCTCATGGTCTCTTCGCGAGATATACGTAGGAGGGAGCAACATACTGCTTGACTCTTCGGTGAAGGTATGTTATCGAAACTTCAATAAAAGCCCGTACCGAGCTACTGAGCGTCTCTCCTGCAGAGTCTTCCACTGGAGTTTATCTATCATCTCCGTAACGCTTTCGCGATTACTAAATGATCCTGTAACGAAGCGCGCTGCTCTCCGTTGGATCTTCTCTATCTCTTCTATCAACCCTATCTGGTACGGATCCCACACTGCTGAGCAGTATTCAAGCAGTGGGCGAACAAGCGTACTGTAACCTACTTCCTTTGTTTTCGGATTGCATTTCCTTAGGATTCTTCCAATGAATCTCAGTCTGGCATCTGCTTTCCCGACGATCAACATTATATGATCATTCCATTTTAAATCATTCCTAATGCGTACTCCCAGATAATTTATGGTATTAACTGCTTCCAGTTGCTGACCTGCTATTTTGTAGCTAAATGATAAAGGATCTATCTGAGCCACCGCGGGCACAGAGGATAGTGCGTCTGCAAGGACTTATCCCTTGCACGTTCCCCCTGAGATCCACATTCCCAACATGTCCACACCACTACATTCGTAGTGCGCCTAATAGATGTTTGCCCATCATTTTCAACATATCCCCAACGAAGTACATCAACGCCTGTTTGCAGCTAGGGTGTCAATTTAATTATCATTTCATTTCTAGCAAAGCTGCATGGTCATCCACGGTAACTGTTCTTTCGGGAACAGATACTACCGTCATATATAACGTAGATTTACTTAAACCTAACTAACCTAAGGACATCACACACATCCATGCCCGAGGCAGGATTCGAACCTGCGACCGTAGCGGTCGCGCGGTTCCAAACTGAAGCGCCTAGAACCGCTCGGCCACACCGACCGGCTGGCACTGACAGGTTATCTCCATGGCGCACTTAAGGACATCCGAGATAACTGAAATACTAGCAAAAGGACAACATTTTTAAAACGATTCTTACCTGTGTATCGGTTTAGGGGGGAAACTATTGAATACCTACAGTGATTTTGTAAACATAATCCACGTCTCTTACTTTTCATAGCTAGAGTCCTAGCGGAACAGGCAAACACCGTGCAGTTTATGCCGACGTTGTTTTTGTGGTCTTCAGTCCAGAGACTGGTTTGATGCACCTCTCCATGCTACTCTATCCTCTGCAAGCTTCTTCATCTCCCAGTACGTACTGCAACGTACATCCTTCTGAATCTGTTTAGTGTATTCATCTCTTGGTCTCCCTCTACGATTTTTACGCTCCACGCTGCCCTTGATGCCTCAGAATATGCCCTACCAACCGATCCCTTCTTCTAGTCAAGATGCGCCACAAATTTCTCTTCTCTCCAATTCTGTTCAATACCTCCTCATTAGTAATGTGATCTACCCATCTAATCTTCAGCATTCTTATGTAGCACCACATTTCGAAAGCTTCTATTCTCTTCTTGTCCAAGCTATTTATCGTCCACGTTTCGCTTTCATACATGGCTACACTCCATACAAATACTTTCAGAAACGACTTCCTGACACTTAAATCTATACTCGATGTTAACAAATTTCTCTTCTTCAGAAACGCTTTCCTTGCCGTTGCCAGTCTACATTTTATATCCTCTCTACTTCGACCATCATCAGGTATTTTGCACCCCAAATCGCAAAACTCCTTTACTACTTTAAGTGTCTCATTTCCTAATCTAATTCCCTCATCATCACCCGATTTAATTCGACTTCATTCCATTATCCTCGTTTTGCTTTTGTTGATGTTCAACTTATATCCTCCTTTCAAGACACTGTCCATTCCGTTCAACAGCTCTTCCAAGTCCTTTGCTGTCTCTGACAGAATTACAATGTCATCGGCGATCCTCAAAGTTTTTATTTCTTCTCTATGGACTTTAATACCAAATCCGAATTTTTCTTTTGTTTCCTTTACTGCTTGCTCAATATACAGATTGAATAACATCGGGGAGAGGCTACAACCCTGTCTCACTCTCTTCCCAACCGCTGCTTCCCTTTCATGCCCTTCGACTCTTATAACTGCCATCTGGTTTCTGTACAAATTGTAAATAGCCTTTCGCTCCCTGTATTTTACCCCTGCCACCTTTAGAATTTGAAAGAGAATATTCCAGTCAACATTGTCAAAAGCTTTCTCTAAGTTTGCAAATGCTAGAAACGTAGGTTTGCCTTTCCTTAATCTTTCTTCTAAGATAAGTCGTAGGTAACTATTCAGTTTCTGCACAGAGATTAAAGGACTGACAGCCATGACTTTTACGAGAACGAGAGCGGGCGGTATGAGACTGGGACTCCTCAGCACGAGCGTCAGAGTGGCCGCTGCCAGCACGCCGGCTGTTTCCCACGACGCCGCGCCGCGCTTGTTAGTCGGCGGGCATCCAGAGATTAGTCGCGGCTGCAGGTGTTGTGCGGCGGACGCTGGTAAGGCGCTTATAGCGGGGCTGCCGCTGGCGCTGGCGTTGTCACCTGATAACACCCCACCCCGTAAATACCGCCCGCTCCAGTTACTCCGCTGTTGTCACCAAACGGCCCCACAGCCGATTCGCCGTCTGCTCCAATACACCGCCTCGTAGCGACCGCCGCTGCGGACTGACTTCCCGAAGACTAGGAATTGGCAGGATTGTTGTAGCGCAAGGCCCCCTCACAAAAATGTTTAAATCCTGCCACCACTTTATACTTTAACATTTGTGTTCGTAAGACACTACGATCCGGTTTCCAGTGCCTGAAACGTTCCCCTTCATATGATATTTGACCCATAAGTGTACAAACGCAATCTGACTAAATTACTTTTAGATTTCGCAGTGACGAGGGACTTTCTCATATCACAACGGAATAATTAAAGGGAGGTTTCACACAAACTAAGACAATAGCTACTTGCAAAGTATTTTATATTCTAAGCATGCGTAGCTGTCGAAAGGCACGATTTTAAGAAGAATAACCGATACGTGATAAAATTGTTGTTTTATTGAAACACAAAAGATTTCCCGGCCTAAAGCCATATCGTCAGGTGTAACATTGTTGAAAGTTGTTCTCAACGCACATAGTCCAGAAATAGTCCATTACATTGGCGAACAAAGGGTGATAAAGGATCAGTTAACTGCAGGTGGGTGGATCACGTAGTTATAGGCACTTGTTTTAAAATCTGCCTGCGTCCATGTGACGGCAGGGCAACCCACTGCTGGGGAGAGTAGAAGCGGGCCGCACGAGCGACAAGACGGACTCGCGGGTCGCTTACACCCGTCTCAACTCTTGGTTGCCTTGGCGTTACACCGACGCAGGCAAATTCTAAAACAAGGGTGTATAAGTACGTCATCGACCCACCTGCAATTTCTACGAAATCATTGGATCACGTCTTTGTCACCCCTCAGTCACCAATGTAGACAATATTCACTAAATAATATACCTTGACTGTGAATTTCTAAGGGACCAAACTGCTGAGGTCATCGGTCCCTAGACTTACACACTACTTAACCTAACTTATGCTAAGAACAACACACACACACACACACGCCCGAGGGAGGACTCGAACCTCAGTGACATGGCACCTCTAACCGCGCGGCCACTCCGCGCGGCTGACCTTTTAACATTGTTGCGCCTGATGATGCGGCTTTAGGCCACGAAACCGGTTGTGTATCAATAAAACAAAAATTTGGCAGCTTTAAGCGGAATTCTTATTAACATAGCAGCTCTTTCTACACCTTGTAGCTGTAATTCGTACAATGCTCTAGCTCTGAGCTACTGTGATAGCAGAATTCCTAGCTCTCACCATTGACATCAGTACGTAGACATATTGTTTCAAAATTTATAGCAAAACTACACCTACAGACACAGTAATAGGCCGCGCGGTCTAGGCGCCTTGCCACAGATCGCGCGGCTCTTCCCATCGGAGGTTCGAGACCTCCCTCGGCCATTGGTTTGTGTCTTGTCCTTAGCGTAAGTTCATTTAAGTTAGATTAAATAGTGCGTAAGCCTAGAGAAAGGTGACCTCAGCAGTTTTGTCCCATAGGAACTTACCACAAATTTCCAATTTACACATCCCATAGTTCACAAACATGCAGCTTTCCACTCAATGATACACTATCTTATGTCCGTCTCCAAGTCCACAGATGTTTTTAAAGCAGAGTTAGATACAGTAAAATTTATTGTCTCAACCTATGGCTACAACCCAGTCCCGATTGAGTGTTCATAGTGCGCCTATCTCGTCTCCCCTTCCCCATTCTTGCTCATTCACAGATGATACGTCGAAGAAAGGCTATTGTATGGACGTATGGATCAAAATTTCTGTAATTTTGGTGTCGTGGCCATTACGAAAGTTATATGTTGAAGAATATAATACGTTTCATGATTCATTTAGGAACGCGGGATCTCGGAAATCCGTGAGATTCAATTGTCTCTCTCGTAACGTTTTCACGATACCCACACTCTGGCTTAACAGAACAGTGAAAAATCGTACATTTTTTAAATAATTGTTTTCTGTTTCTTTGGTCAGTCTACCTTGCTAAGGGTCGCAGACTCAAGGGGCTGGTAAAAAAATTCTCTCGTGCGGGAGTTACGTTTTCTCAAGATTCTTCCAATAAAACTGAGGCTAGCGTCTGTCTTCCCCACGTTTAAATTTATATTTGTTCCCCCTTAAAATGATCCGGATAGAAGTCCGCAGATACTTGAACACTGTGACTGATTCGAGTGGCACATAATCAAACGGTATCGAATCATTTCATCTAATTACGTCTGACAACGTTTAGAGTCAGTTGCCAATCCTTGGATCATCTGAAAGTCTGTCAGTACTATGTAACACATTTCTGATGACGTCACTTATACATATGCGCCGTCTGCAAAGTGCGCCGTAGACCTGCACCCACAAGAAATGCCTGATGTCAATGTAAGTCGTATGTGTATAAACCGTCGGCGGATATGTAAATGTTTAGAGTTGCAATTGTCTTTGAGAGGTAGAAATTCCAACAGACTGATTTAGCATTGTTCGTGTACAGGGTTGTTTCCAGGACTAGTGGAGTATAAAATGGACGTGAACAGCATCAGCTGTTAAGCGATCTTCGTAAAGGACACGGTGCCGCTGACTCGTGTGAGGGAGCGTTATCAGCTCCTGACAGAGCTTGAAAGAAGCGTCAGTGTGGCTCTCCATTTGGCTGGCTGGTCGAATCGTGCAACATCCACATTTGTGGGGCATTCGACTGTGGCAGTGGTCCAATGTTGGACAGTACGGAAATTTGATGGCAAGTGTACCCGTTGTCCAGGTTCCGGTCGACCGCGTACGAGCACTACAAGGGAGGACCAATAGCATCGCAACCCTTTCACGTCTGCGCCTGCCGACCGAGAAGAAGTTATGGACTCTCAGTGTCATCCAGCACCATTGTTGGAGACTACCAGCAGCCGGGCCAGCGAATTACCGTTCTGTGCGTAAGCTGCCGTTAACACCACAACAAAAGGGGCTGCGACTGAAGTTCAGCTGTGATCGGGAAAATGGGCTGCTGATGAATGGCGTCGCAATGAATTCAGCGAAGAATCGCTGTTCTGCACTACCCCAGATGATCATCATCGAATGTTATGGCGGCGACCTGGTGAGAGTTCCTATTCTTCAAGTTTTTTTAGAGAGATGCAGTGGTGGTTATTCCTAGCGACGTGGCATGGTGAGCCATGGGGCGTGGCTTCATATGAAGTCTGGCAATGATTAAAGGAACTCTGACGGCGCAAGATTACTTCACTTGCCAGAAGCCCTTACTTATACTAAATCTTCAGATATGTCTCAGTTTAGCCGGCGAGTCCACAGATGGTGGTGTAAGAGGCGTACAGTACAACTGGCCCCTCTTTCCCATCCGAGTTTTGCGATAATTAAGCCAATCCGTTCTTGAAGTGACTTAGTAAGCCGCCGCGTGGCAATTCTTCCTATCTGTTATGTGCAGATGCTCTCGTAGTTTTATGTCCACTTGCAGAGCCTCCGCAGCGCCGTCGGATTCTGAAGGCACAATATTATAGTCTATCAATTTTTGTAGTCCTGTCTTCCTAAGTTGCGTGTAATATTACGGTATGCTGATAATTTTTACTTTATGGACCGTCTGACTGCAACTGGATGAAACAATTTTCGTGCCATACGCGTTTTGCCTTTATTTTCTGCAAGATATCTTCAGTGGCCTGGAATACGTACGTATTTTTGCTATTGAGTTTACATTTTGGTTTAGGTTGTAAACAGTTCTGGTGGTTTGTCTATGCTATTATGTAGTAATATTTTGAACTTGTAAGTAGGCTGTTCAGGTTTTTATATTGGTAACGCCACGTAGCGCTCTGTTTGAAAATTACTGGCTGTGCTGTGTGCAGTCTGTGGCTAGTTTGCATTGTTGTCTGCCATTGTAGTGTTGGGCAGCTGGATGTGAACAGCGCGTAGCGTTGCGCAGTTGGAGGTGAGCCGCCAGCAGTGGTGGATGTGAGGAGAGAGATGGCGGAGTTTTGAAATTTGCAATACTGGATATCATGAACTGCTATATACATTATGACTTTTGAACACTATTGAGGTAAATACATTGTTTGTTCTCTATTAAAGTCTTTCATTTGCTAACTATGCCTATCAGTAGTTAGTCCCTTCAGTAGCTTGAATCTTTTATTTAGCTGGCAGTAGTGGCGCTCGCTGTATTGCAGTAGTTCGAGTAACGAAGATTTTTGGTGAGGTAAGTGATTCGTGAAACGTATAGGTTAATGTTAGTCAGGGCCATTCTTTTGTAGGGATTTTTGAAAGTCAGATTGCGTTGCGCTAAAAATATTGTGTGTCAGTTTAAGCACAGTCACGTATATAATTTTTCTAAGGGGACGTTTCAAACTGTAGTTACAGATTGCGATAACGAGGTTCTACATATTATGCTCCTGTTGCATTTTTGGTGCTGTTCCTCTTCTTAAAAATGCCAATTTGCGGTTTTTTTCTATTGGCTATGCTTTACACAATGAAGGGGGAAAAGTTTTTTTGTGCAAATAATTTTTATACGGTATGCGTTTATTTAAGAAACACCGTAAAATAAACTCGTTCTCACAGATTATCAGCTAACTATCGGCTAACTACTAACGGTACGTGAACATGGTCTACCACATAACTAGATCGAAAGGCATCCTATCGGCAACTTCACACTGTGGAGCACAGTCTGTAACTTGAGCATACAATCGATAAAATTCATGTAAGATCGGACGTCTCCGGTTATGCCAAAGTTATTCGTTTATTTATTGCTATCAACGTTACCTGGTGTTGTGTCTAGACAAGACAGCCTAGACACAATGAGAGGAAGCCGAAAGGCACGCGCTTAAACTCACGCAGGTTGGCGTGAGGTCTGAAACAGGATACATAATGAATGCTATAAAGAAAAGTACGTATCTTCTGGAATACTTAACTTTAATCCACATTTGTAGAACATCGCTCTTGATGATACATTAATAGAATCTCAATATCTATACTGGTAATGGCGCCTTGCTAGGTCGTAGCAAATGTAGCTGAAGGCTATGCTAACTATCGTCTCGGCAAATGAGAGCGTAATTCTCAGTGAACCATGGCTAGCAACGTCGGCTGTGCAACTTGGGCGAGCGCTAGTACGTCTCACTAGACCTGCCGTGTGGCGGCGCTCGGTCTGCAATCACTGATAGTGGCGACACGCGGTTCCGCCGTATACTAGCGGACCGCAGCCGATTTAAAAGCTACCACCTAGCAAGTGTGGTGTCTGGCGGTGACACCACACCTGGCATTGTAAAATCACTAAAAGACACTATTTACGACCCGTAGGCTCCTCCCAATGTTTGAGTGGTGAAAGGCAACTTTTGTTAGCAAATATTTATTAATAACAATTACTTGATTCGCGCCAGGGTAAACGTACTTTCCCTACGTATCTCTTTGCTAACGTCTCGAGTGATTTCTGCATCGGCACCTCATCTCACTGGCTCTGAAAGCGGCAGATGGCCAACCGCCTCTGCTAGCCAGTGTGGGAACCTACCGCTCACTTCTTACTCCATGCGTACTGCAGCGCTGATACATTCACTTCTCGTATGTAAAATAGCAAAACTGAAATAAAGTAAAATGCGCTCTTACCTGCAATAAGGAGTACCTTACACACTAACATCCTCGTGTGTTACCTTTCGAGCGACGGTATTGTGATGTCATTTTCCAACAGGATAACGCTGATCCACCCACTACACAAGTATCTACGAACTATCTGCGTGATATCGAGGTGCTCCCATGGCCAGTAAGATCCCCATATCTGTCTCCAATAGAAGACGTGTGGGATCAGCTAGGAGGTCAAGTCCATCCCAGTGCCAGTAACCAAGATACCAAGTAGCAGTTGCAGCAGTCTGGCCTCAGGAGGGGATACAGCGGCTTTGTGACAGCCATCCCAGCATAGTTAGTACACGCATCTAGGCCAGATAGGGTGCAACGCCGTAGTAATAAGTAGGCTCATATCATCAAGTTCCTCGCAGATTTAACTCATTATTGTAAACACTGAAATAACATTACGTATCCTTTCAACGCGTCAAGCTTCGTTTTGCGTATTCCTCTCCTTCTGGGTGCTTCACTTTGTTTTGTTTGACGGTGCATGTCGTGTGCAGGAGCGGCGCCATCACGCTACATCGTGGTTCTCCATCCGCTAGCTTTGTTTCTGACGATGCCTTCCCACAAAAAATGACATTCTGGCTTCTGTGTCCTAGGAAGTTTTCAGTCCAATTCTGGGTGCTGTGTACTACGAAGTCTTCAATCCAATCGCATATCTATGACTATTTTGTTGACTTGGAAACGAAGCGGAACTGTACCGGTTTCTTTTCCGGAAGTCAAGAAACACAACTGTCTTCTGCTTTCGTGTCTCATGAACGAACAAAGTAAACCGAGTTTCACACGATCGTTGCTTGCGGGAATCCTTCTTATTCCTGCACAGCTGCAGAGGAGTTCTTCAGTCTCGAGAAAAATCGTACGCGACCACAGTATATATTCCATGATTCTACAATAAATTAACGTGAACTACAACTATATGTCTATCGTTCTGAGCGTCAATCTTACGCCGCTTTTTATACGCTGAAACGACCCGCGCCTTTTTCAAATCACCGTTGTTTCAGCGGATTACAACAGATTGACGCTAGAGGATGTGCCATTTCCTCACCATATTCAATATAAAATCTGATGGTTAGCTCATCAAGATCTATGGTCCTTCCATCGAGTGATTTATTTTTAATCTCACACGCTCCTGTTTCTACGGCGGTCACTCTCGCCTATGTACATAGGCAATGTGTTCGACAGACAGAATTCAACACTTACGAGTTCATCCATCCTGCAATTATCGACAACATTTGGACAGTTTCCAGATTTTCAAGAGAATCAGTACTGTTAGAATTTTTGACAACTGATTGGATAACATCATATTTTCTAATTCATTAAGATCATTTCGTACGGCTATCTATACGCTTCGTCGGACTTCGTACATCTTTTGTTTTGTAGCAAGGGTTCCGTTTGGTTGGAATCTCGATGCACCTTCCTCTGGTTTCCTGGATATGTCCTTTAAACTCCCTGCAAATACAACTTGGTCCTTAGAGGTATCTTGTAGTCTTTTAGTAGCTACTACTGTTTTTCTTAAAAGTAATAGACTTTATATCTGTGGATCTATTTTAGCCATTTTATTTAACAAGCAGTCCAATTTGCAATTTTGAAATCAACGTAAGCGGTTTCCACTTGATTATTTAAATCATATATAACATTAATGATGTGAGGAATATCTATCTAACTGGCTGACATATTTTACGTACCTTATCATGAGACTGAAATATTGTTCAGGTACTGTGTTAACGCATGCATGAGGATTGGGAATACATGATAATTACTAATGTATAGCCGCGCGGGATTAGCCGAGCGGTCTAGGGCGCTGCAGTCGTGGATAGTGCGGCTGGTCCCGGCGGAGGTTCGAGTCCTCCCTCGGGCATGGGTGTGTGTGTTTGTCCTTAGGATAATTTAGGTTAAGTAGTGTGTAAGCTTAGGGACTGATGACCTTACCAGTTAAGTCCCATAATATTTCACACAAATTTGAACATTTTGAACTAATGTATAAATATACGATTATAAATGAAAGAAGATTTTTTTAATTTCGTATTTCCAAATTGCAACGACAGGCAACTTCCCAGCATTATCGGAACTACTGTAACAAAGAGGAGATCAGTTTTTCAATAAAATAGTCTGGCGCACAGCATAGTATTACGTTATTCTCTAGAGTTTTGACAAGGGTAGCAGTTATCGAATGTGTTACGTACCCTTTAAACACAATATGTATTTACTGTTTACCGCAGTATTTAATCGCATATAATCTGCAGAAGGCCGTGACTATCACATGTCCCAAGGACGGTGAGTGCAAATTGTTAACACCGCGTCAGTGCTACTGTGAAAAAATTGTACCAGTGACTTCAAACAGGAGACACCTTCTGCAAATATCCACTCTCACAACTTTATGGACCTGTGTGTGCAAATATAAATAAATATTTTTCAAAAATTTTCAATAATGATGATAATAATAATAATGACGCTAGTATTTTTCAAAAATATGCTGGCAACTTATGTTAAAGTCAGCTAACCTTCGTACCGTATCTATAATAATAATAATAATAATAATAATGACGCTGTTGCTGCTGCTGGTGATAAAACAACCGGCTAGTGGCATGTGCATAACTCACAAATCCTGTATCCTTACGTAGAATTTTCGAAAATATAGTACGATAGTCCTAATATAATACAATAAATTACCAATTAGTAGAAATGTTACAAACATATATAAAATTTTAAAAAACTGAGGCAGCGTAGGTGCGCTAAAGAAGAGTTCAACAATAATAATTACTAGTTATTCACTTGAACTGACAGCATATCTCAAATTGTGCCGTCAGTCGCCACTTACTTTGTAGTTGTTCCCACATTACTGAAATAGTAGAAGTGACCGAAATGAACATCTAGACTACTTGTTATGAATATCTCACTATTCAAAAAATGGTTCAAATGGCTCTGAACACCATGTGACTTGACTTCTGAGGTCATCAGTCGCCTAGAACTTAGAACTAACCTAAGGACATTACACACATCCATGCCCGAGGCAGGATTCGAACCTGCGACCTTAGCGGTCGGCTCCAGACTGTAGCGCCTAGAATCGCACGGCCACTCCGGCCGGCCACTATTCGTAAACTAGAGGCATACGCTTTTTGAAACTAATTTTCCACGGGGAAACTTTTGATATTGTATACAGTTTATGTGTAAGATTAATTTGACAAGTGATTGCTTTCATATGTGATTCTATTTGGTCGAGGCTAAGAGATGAAAAAGGAGACAGTTCTTTGTTCTGACCACACTTCACTCAGTCCTGTGTTCATCTTAAACGAATTCAAGAGCCTCGGCACTTTTTAATCCAATAGGTAGCTGAGGGTGAGCAAATGCTTTCTGTACCGACACCGGGACGATAAAGGAGTATCTCAATATTTGAAAAGCCACAATATAATTGCTGGTTTGAAGTACTGTGCTTGTTAAACGAAGAGAGAGGAGCTTTTCGAGCGGAGCCGTCAAAAACATGTTAGATGCGTTGTCAGTAGACAGCAATATTAAAATATCTCATGAGAGTTCAATGTTGTTGTTTCTCTGAGGCATTAGTTTATTTTGTCAGCTCAAGATGATACAGTTTCCAATTCCCTATTATCACGCAGAAATATTCAGAAATAACCATCTGTCAGCATCATCTTAAAAACGGTATCCTAGATATAGATGAGATCGTACAGTTTTTGTAAATCAGTTGGAGTTGGTACGGAATTTTTCGACGTTTTTAAACTTCCTAGATGTCTATGTGATACGGATACACGGAACAAAATTCACATTTGCTGCTGTATAGGAAGCTACACAGTAAATTTACTTTGTATCACCTACCTAGTCAGGACACAGAAGTTATGCTGAAAACTCTCAAATTTATCTCCCTGGGCTGCAAGTATACAAATTCTAATATTTTCTCATAAAATTCTGTAGGTCCTACCTCCTTTTGACCTGTACAAACAAATGAAATAGCATACCTACGTAGCGGTGTAAAAACACATTTTGTTTATTTCAAATGGTTCAAATGGCTCTAAGCACTGTAGGAGTTAACATCTGGCCGGCCGGAGTGGCCGTGCGGTTCTAGGCGCTACAGTCTGGAACCAGCGACCGCTACGGTCGCAGGTTCGAATCCTGCCTCGGGCATGGATGTGTGTGATGTCCTTAGGTAAG
This sequence comes from Schistocerca cancellata, assembly GCF_023864275.1. NCBI lineage: Eukaryota > Metazoa > Arthropoda > Insecta > Orthoptera > Acrididae > Schistocerca > Schistocerca cancellata. Next base: position 112,449,963 of record NC_064632.1, read on the forward strand.
TTAGGTTTAATTAGTTCTAAGTTCTAGGCGACTGATGACCTCAGAAGTTAAGTCGCATAGTGCTCATAGCCATTTGAAGCAAGTTAACATCTGAGGTCATCAGTCCCCCAGAATTATAATTACTTAAACCTAACTAATCTAAGGACATCACACACATCAGTGCCCGAGCCAGGATTCAAACCTGCGACCGTAGTAGCAGTGCGGTTCCGGACTGAAGCGCTTAGAACCGCTCGGCCACAGCGGCCGGCTTTTGTTTACTCCACAGAATCGACATTAAGTGTAGTTGTACTCCTGCAAACCTCTGCAGAAATGCCATCACTGCATGCTGTAAGTTTCTAGTACCGTCTACCACTAAAACGTTTCCGTGATGATCACAAAAACGTACCAACAGGCGTGTCGAACTGAAGGGAGGATATGTAGTACGCCCAACTCAAAGCTCTCTTCACACGCAAGCAGGTTTAAAATACTATCTGTTTCATTACCTTCCGTTTGTCCGCCTATTTAGCGGAGCGATCAGCGTGTCTGACTCTCGTGTGGTGGACCCGGATTCATTGCCGGAGCCACCGGGGATTTTTTCCTTGTTAGGACGGCAGCCAGGTGCACCTGGCCTCCTGGTGCCGACTGAGGAGCTACTTGACCGAAAAGTAGCGGTTCCACGGTCTGGAAACCTGACAACGCCCGGGAGAGCGGTGTGCTGACCGCACGCAATTCCAAATGACGCCCATGCTGGAGGATGACACGGCAGCCGGTCGACATCACATAGTTCTGATGGCCAGAACGCGCTTTGCGCTATAGTTTTGTACTGATTCAATACAGGCATAAAATACCGTAACCGTTCGCTGTTGAGTTCCTTTCGTCAATATTCATTCTGCATTTAGAATTGAAAATTCTCCCTGCAGCTGAACAATCACAACTTACTGAAATCGCTACATAGATTTTGAGAGATTCATCCTGTATATATAGTTCTACAATCTGTACAAGACTGAACATAGTACTTAGTAAATGATTTTTTCTAACGTGTTCTAAAATTATTTTCACCAAAGTTTCATCGAATTTATTCATTTCGTTTCGTTTTATATCGAACAGAGGTGACAGAGTGTGCGATGTCTGTGATCATCATGTACCAGCCACACATAGATATTTATTTTCAGAATGCATTACAATAATTTACAAAGGAACGGTGACACGTTACGATGTTTCATTTTTGCACTTGGTATTCAGATCTACATTGTGGGCTAGGCTTATAAAAGCTTGATTTTTGTAAATTATCTTCTGTCTGAAGAAGCATCACATTTGAAACGATGTCATCGAATGTGAAGTGAAATGAGGTTTGATTAATTCTGGACTATTTAGTTAACGCTTAGGTAACAGTGACCTTCACTACGCTTCCTAAAGTGACACGTTTTTTTGTAGCGTAACATGCCACAAAAACACATTTGAATATTTTCAGCAACAGTCTTGTGTCGTTGGATCATACTTCACACGAACTGTTGCGGGTTCATTAGAGATGAGGCACTACTTTGAGCTAGAGTAGTCATCGTCTCCTGGAAAGAACCTACTTCTCTTTTATCTTAGTAATTTATGGAGATTATAGAAAACCTATCTCTGGATAATTTTACAGGCATTAAAACTCTGCTCCTCTTGAGTAATGTCTAAATTTCTGCTCCAAGCCATTAGTGTTGCAAATTTCTAATTGAAATGAAGCAGTTTTGGAACTGTTGTCGTAAAGGGCCAGAAGAAACTTTTCTCCAGTCCCGAAATTCTATTCACAAAGTTTTTCCATCGCTATGACGAAATAAAACACACACTAAAACTATCAAATCTTCATAAATTTTCGTCTTTAGTCTTCATTTTATTAGGAGAGTTTAATAAACAGCCTCACGGAGGACCACTTTGCTACGTGCGGTAATTTTGACGGTTTTTGAAAAGATTATATTTGGCAATGTGCCAAGTTTCTTAACTAATTCATAGAGGCGCTACTGTTTGCTTTGCTCGCAGAAGAAATTTAACAACAACCATTTTGAGCGTTTACATGATTGCCAGAAGTTTACAGGTCTTCAGCGCAGTTCTTTTTTTTTCTAAGAAAATGTCTCACCATCCTCATACATTTTGTGAGTATGAACTAGTTGTTTTGGTTCATGCACTGTGTAACTGTCTCTTTTAATTACTTTTACTTGTAAATATCACATTCCATTTGGAGCCGGCCGGAGTGGTCGTGCGGTTCTAGGCGCTACAGTCTGGAGCTGGGTGACCGCTATGGTCGCAGGTTCGAAACCTGCCTTTAGTATGGATGTGTGTGTTGTCCTTAGGTTAGTTAGGTTTAATTAGTTCTAAGTTCTAGGCGACTGATGACCTCAGAAGTTAAGGCGCATAGTGTTCAGAGCATTTTTTTTTTCCATTTGGGTTTAACAATATTTTGGACCAGGAAACGGGAGAACCCGACGGCCTAGAATTTCGTAACTGTTTTTTCTGTAGATGATGGGGGTTTACAAAAATGTATCCAAGAGCGGGCAAGACTCTAAAACTGCCATTCTTAATATAGCTGGTATAGTGGGTCCGAAAAACGCGTCAAGCTCTGCGAACTAAAATTCAGAAAAAACTCAAAAAACTTACTATATCTCTAACGACTGAGGTACATTACATTCATATCTAAACGTTAAGCAGATTTCAAAAGTGTACAAGAAGAACACTTCAATATGAATACGGATACTACCTTTCCAAACCAATGACCTAAAGTTACATCCCCATGTGGTTAAATTGAGAATAATTACATAATTACGGAATAATGCTCGAAAACCTTCACCAAAAAGTTATTCATATTCCAATAATGTTAGGTTGAAACTGAAAATTAAAAATATTTAATTTGAAAGAAAAAATCTGGCCATTTAGAAACATTTTTTGGGTCTCTGCAGAAAAAAACAAAAAACAAAAATGGCCACGTCAATACACCTCGAAATGGAAAAACAGGGAACAAGCAATACATAAATTAATAAATAAAAAAAGTTTGTTGAGCTTTGACGTGAACACCTTGTTCGTCTGAAAACTTTACATCTGACCATTCTAATTGGTCTATTGCATTACTATCACTCTTTTTATGTTGGCTGGTATGATTACAGTAAACAAAATGTGTTTTCAAAGCTACATAAGCTGTAACCCAGAGCCAGATACGACAAGATGGAAGCGCAAAATTTTCCGAAACCACCTAAAAATTTGCCAGTCCCATTGCCTTAGATTGAACCAAGGCACCCCTCATCTCTCCAGTTCGTCACATTCCTGTGCAGCCATGCCAGCACAGATGTTTGTGGAATTCAAAGCTCTATGACTGCACGTTGCGTTGTGTTCTACTACGCTGTGTGTGCGTACCTCCCAGTTCCAGAAGAGGACATAATTTAGACTTCGAAATGTCACAGTTTTCTTTTTCTTTTAACGCAAAAAATGTATTTTCTTTTTATGAGTAGGTGCATTTGGGCTCTCAGATCATCTTCGGATGTAGACAACTACAGAGTTGTTCAAAGCCAACTGCAGTAGCTCGGTGGTATAAAACTGAATGTACAATCAACAAGCCATGGTGGGTCGTGATTCTGTTGTGCAGCAAAGTGGAGGGTCGTCCTTGTAGGAATTGGGGCTGGATGACTTAGAGGTATCTGAGCCGTCCTATTCTGCTATTCGGTTAGGGCTGTATGAAGAAGCGACAGCGAAAAGATTAGAGGCTGTATTTAGGCACAGTTTTGCTATTCATCTCGAATGCAGAACAATGCTGAATTGTTGTAAATTAAAAAGAAGAGTGACTGCTAAATTCTCAGTATTTCCCTGGCGCTCGACAACGTTAGATAAGTCTCTACTTTCAGATTTCCGCAGAAGGAAGTGCCTCCTCTTGCTCCCACTTGGGATGCTCACGTTTCGGATAATTTGTTTTTCGTTTTACCTGCTTTTTTAAGTATATAGACGCGTTACCCTGTGAGCTGGGAGACTGTAGGTATCATCACAATGATGAAATTACACTGCAGAGTTTATTAAGGAAGTGAGCAGTGTGGAAGAAGCTCACTGCTATCACATTCTGCTTAGAACCACGGAACATTAAGTGAAGTGCTTCCATCCAAAAACATCAGGTCGCCAGACTGCATTGAACAATAATGAGGGAGAAAAAGCCTTAAACAAGTTCTTTTCGTTCTATGAAGATAATGAGACCGAGGTTTCATACCTGTAAACAACTGGCATAGCAAAGCTTTCACTTCTCAAACAAGCCCGACGAAGACAGACACAGTGTGCAAGACACTAAAATGAAATTTGGGGAAATATTTCGTTTCCTGAAGAAAATATCAGAATGTTCATCGAGATCTGAAACCTGACAATTTAAAACTGATTTTTTTAATATTCTGAATATTGCTTTGCCCATATCTTTCAATAAATAAACTTCATCGTTTCAAAAAAATCTAGTATGTTTCGGTGATTTCCACTTGTTTCAACACAGTTGGCAAGGTTGTCAGTTTTATGAGGTAAACGTTTCATCATTTTTCCAATTTTTAACTTATAAATGTTTTTATCAAATTCACTCTGCATAGGAGTGTACAAATATTTTATATACTAGGTCTGAAACATATTCGTACGTATCTGTGAACACAGGATTTGAAAGAAAGAAACATACTGAACAAAGTTGTCTCTGTTGGCATTACGTAAGTTTCTTCGCGCTTCTTAGCTCCTGTGCATTCATTTTCAGTGAAAACATACACTGTTAAATATACGTTAATTTTATTACTTCCTACAGATAGAATATGTTCAGTGTTTTTCTCATGTCGACATTTTACGCTTTTTCTGTCTCTTCCTGCTAAACTGTTCTTTCTTTGGCCTTCAGTGTTTGGGCTTCTGTTGTCAGCAGTTGATATAGTAGCTATTTCCTGGGAACTTCTAACCCTGCCTCGACTACTCACGAAACGTGTACGCAATTTTCTCTCCTTGCGGTACTTCTCATTTAAAGGTTTTAAAAACTACTTCCTATGATTCAAAGTAACAGCCTAATTATAGTATACACAAGTGTGTCAATATATTGGTGCCATAATTAACTTCTTGACTAAGTTCCAGCCAATGCTATGCAGTGGTCGGTACGAGTGTAAATGAAATCGTTTGCGCTGAGAACGAGACTTGGAGTAGCAATAATAGTAACATGCATAATAACGTGAAATGGTTGAAAAAGTAACAAAGAAAATTTTAAATCTAAATCTAAATCGTTCTTCTGGACACAAGCGCATTTTTAGTACAAAATTATAGCATTTGTAGTACAGAAGATAAATATATTTACTTTGCTAGTCCAGTTTGTTCATGTTTCAATAGCAATACGAGTAGCTCAAGTAGCAATATGTTTATCTTTATTTCTAATTTAAGAAATGTGCTATTTTGTAATCCGTAAAAGGCCAGCTCGTAGTCTTATATACAAACAGATTATGCAGACATAATCAATTGATTTGTTCAACACAGTTAAGATCGATGTCGTGTAAATCATGTATTGAATACATATTGAATTAAATAACTGGAACCAGTCTGCAACTGCAATTTATATCGTTGTCCAAGAATTCATTAAATGATACAAGCTTTGTTTTTACGTACATCACAATCCCTTGCAGAGTCTCATGTGGCTCGTCATGTCTTTGTGATAAAATTGAAAAATTTAGTAGTGACGCATCCCACTATTTGAAAAACGGTAGTACAGGCAACAAGAACATTAACAGTTACTGGAGAAACGAACACAGACCACAGCTCGACTTGGTCACGGAAATGCTTAAAATTGGCAACTGTCCTAGCTTGATACTTGCCAACTGGTTTATTTAATACAGTATTACTTCATCATAGCGATTAAAAATTTGCGGGCGGTTGTCTTAAATGGATGAATAACTACTGCGCTCTTACACAAACTGGAAATAACGACCCCTATGTGGTGAAGAACTTACGTTTACTAGGACTACAAATGGAAATAAATATTATGACGACAACAATAGTAGAAGCCGTATCATTATTATGTTCATAGTTTTTATCTTGGCGACGAACCAAATTGAAGAAGCGAACCTAGTATCACATAAATTAAGAGCGTGGACAAAAACGGAGGAAATGATCGTATGAGGAGAATTTACCACTGCTTATCACAACTCCTGGAACGATAATACTGTCGGCTTTTAAAAAAGCGCTAGGGGTTACCATGGTGCCAGAAACATGCACATAATTCAGCATTATTTTACAAAAGAGGCAAGTGCTATGGCATAATGAAGAACTTACATGGTGAACATGGACTAATGGCACGGCCATGGAGATCACAATCCTGTGGCGATGCTGGTGGAATTGAGCCAGGAATGCACTACCGCTGATCAGGTATTTCAGTATGCTACAAATAAATCATTGTCCATATTATATTTATTGCTTATTTACGGCATAAATTCAAAGAGAATATAGCACTACAATACAATAGTAGATGAACTGTAAGCTAAATGTACTATCAGAATAGGCGTCAATAGTTACAGTGTCTTATACTGTATAAGCTGAAACTAAATAATACATTACATACGTTTTCATATGTATTACTGTTCTGAGATACGATAAAGTTTCAAAGTCACCTCCATGTATAACTAATTCCGCACTTTTATAATTGCGCTATTGTTACGAAAGATTTGCAGTATGAGTCGATGTAAGTTCATCGTTTTTTCAGCAACGAAATATATCAGTTTCATTGTCAGCGGCTTCACGTCTACCAAATATGTAGTAATTACTGCTGGACAATGATAATAACAAAAATAGAGTAGTAATACCTGTAGAATGAGCGAATCGCACTGTGCAAGTCGCCAACACCAAGTCAGTATTGTCAAGTGGCTGTATTATAACGCTGTTACATATTGCCTTAAGAGCGAAACTTTAATGTTGTGCTACATTACCCCCTTTCTTTACACAACTTTTTATTAGTAAGAAAAGTGGAGAGTTATTACTGCTGCTAAGGAAGAAAAGTCGTGAAAAGAGGAACATTGCTTTTAGTAGCTAAAAGCAAATTTTTCGACCAGTGTAAGATAAATTACTGTCATAAATGATAATTAAATCAACACCCTATCTGCCGACAGGCGTTGATATATATATATATATATATATATATATATATATATATATATATATATATATATATACCATCATAAACTTTATGTCATTCGTGTATCCTTTTTTGAGAAATTCTTGACAACTTTATAATAGATGAAAATACCGGTGCATACGAAGTTGATTTCAACGAAAAGTGACTGACTATCAAAGATTAGGTTGTTAATTATATCGTATAGTCCAATCCCCACTAGAGACTATGGTTTTAATTCGGAAATGTACGAAGAAATAATCTCAGCAACACAATCAAAAAGTTTGTAGTAAGTGATAATGTCATGTTAGTTTAATAAGCATATATAGTGGAGGCGAGATATTCACTCAATTCATGTTACATTTTTATTATAATTGACCAGTCATTGAAAATGCCATTACTCGTTTCCGAATAAAAATTTGAACAATCGTTGCGTGTGTTCACTACCGCAACGAAAACCTCAATTACTGTAGAACAAACCAACAGTCCGAGATACAGTTTTTACGCGCTGTGAATGTCGTCAGTAAACAGTGTGTGACTTTGTCGTTTAGAAAAAATCGAAAACGCCCGACACAGAAATCTAATGCTTTTTTTTCCCGATGCAAACCGTAGAATTTACATAAAAACCGTACACAATACAACCCTTGCAGGTACCCAAACCGTAAAATTTCCAGAATAACCGTACGTGATATGACCCTTGCAGGTAAGTACCGTCACTATTTTTACTCTTTAAAGATATGAATCTTCATTTTGTGCTCCACTTCATATAATGGTAGTGTACTAGACAGGACAACTACCTATTTGGTTGGATGACCAACAAGTGTATGAAACACATACATTTTCTGACTTAGCGCTGCTAACAGACTATAGTAACTGAGCTAACGAAACGCGTCATGATTTGTGGAACAAAATCTCACTTTTTGACCAGACTCTGCACCTGTGCTTAGGACAAATCAGTATGTGCTCTTTTCATATTTGAGGGATTTCGTAGCAAGGTGTTATTTCACTGCTGATTGGATTCTACATTCAGTGTGAGACTTATGTAGCGCTAACAGTTTATTAGGCCTGTTAGCTTCATTAACTAAAGCAACAGTGAAATATGAGCGTTGTGAATAGTGTCATGTGCAAACAATTACAGCTCTTTATGTCGAAAACGCATTGCTACTAAAGGTGAAGCAGTCGTAGAAACAATGACATGGATAGTTGGATCACTTGAGATCGCAAGTAGCAGTACTAACAGCAGTAATCGTAACATTAATAGAAGAGTCACGTACACGTATGTAGTAGAATTCGTTGTTCGAATGTGTTTTTGCCCCCCCCCCCCCCCTCCCCACTCCACCTCATCAGACACATCCACACGCAAATCTTGAAAGCGGGGACGTTGATCTGTAGCGCAGTCTGGAGGGTGACTATTTAATCCAGATCTGGCGAAATCAAGGAAAGTGGACAGTGAATAAAAGTTATATTAAAAAACTTTCGTAGCGTAGCCTGACGTCTAAGTTCGTCGTTGACAACATTTTTCCCGTGTTTAACGTGTATTAGCACGACAGGTCGTACCTGCTTTGTGGTTGGTTGAACCTCCTCTAGTTTTGAAGAGAATCCATCGTTTCCAGCATTCTCCCCATATTTGTGAAAGACAAAAATTGGAAGAAGAAGTTAGAAATGTTGCGTTATAAAACAGAGAATTCTGTGACGAATATTTTGTTGCGTATCTACCGTGCATAAATTATGAAAAATGCAAGAAGGATATGCACGTGACGTAACTCTAGCCAAATTTGAAATATACCATGAAAGAATCTATATTTCGGGCACAGCCACGTTAACTGTCGAAGGCAATAGTGCAAAATCCGAATGTGTACATAAACCAGTTCAATTTTTCTCGTACTACTGTATTACTCGCAGTTTCAACGTTTGAAACAACTGTTCTGGATTTGCATTTTTTCACGCTCTTGCTGCTTTTCGCCAATCATCTCTCTTTCTGGCCTGTACAACAAAGTACAAGTAAATTGAAACAGTCGAGAAATACAGCAGTTAAAGTTTTTACACAGAAACAATGTAATTAATTAGTGTAGGCAACTGCTGAGGAAGAGATGGGCAGAGAGTGTGGGAAGGAGGAGGGGATGGACAAAGGAGGTCGAGACGGACAGAGACAGCGGGGGAAAGAGATTAGGACGTATATCCAATTCCCAAACATACTAGAAAAATGTGCTCTCTGTTTTCTTTCTTTTCTATTTAACCGGACGGAGCCACAGAGACGAGTGGCCGGGAACAGCTAGTAAGATAATAACTGAATACAGAGGTAGTTGTGAACAACGTGCCAATCGAATGGTAACTCCACGACTATCTAAGAAAATCTTCTGTTACAATGCGAAGGTTAAGAGAGGAATAAATAGAACAAAGAATCAGTGGAAATAAAATTTCTGAAGACGAAAGAGGAAGACGTTTAATTCCGGTATGCAAGACGAGGACGACGACTGTTCATGCTCATACGAAGATGAGCAGCAATAATCGTAACCGGTCAACTACGAACAGAGGAAGTGTTTTACTACACAACTGCTCAGTCTTTTTACCGATCACAGGCTTCTCTCTCTTTGCAACATGTCAGTGTTTCCTAGACGCAAGGTAAAGCAGAAGTATATTGCTAATAGCAGTGATAAATTTTGTGCTCAGAGATTCCAAATTAATTCATTTTATAAAGCTATATTTTCTGAAGAGATAAACAAATGCCTAATGACGATGCTCCAACTGTGGTGTTACACTTTTGGGCAAAAACAAATATAAATTGCATTTTTACGATAAAGTGAGACCTCTTGAAACATCCCCTTAGAAAAATTAAGAATGACAGTGCTGGTAAACCTCTTACGTTATTTGATTTTCAAACAGCTAAGCAAAACTGAACATACTCAGACATTTCTCTCTTTACTTATTCTGATCAACACTAAGCTGACACAATATTTTTAGCGCAACGCAATCTGACTTTCAGTAATCCCCACAAAAGAATGGCCCTGGCTAACAATAACCTATACCTTTCATGAATCACTTATCTCACAAAAATCTTCGTTACTCGAACTACTGCAATACAGCGAGCGCCAATACTGCCAGCTAAATAAAAGATTCTAACTACGGAAGACACTAATTACTGATAGGCATAGTCAGCAGATGAAAGATTTTGATAGAGAGCAAACAATGTATTTACCTTTTAATGTTCAAAAGTCATTATATCGTTCATGACATCCAGTCTTACAAATTTCCTTTTTCTGGCGGACACGCGTCCAGATCGTCCGCTCTCAAAATTCTGCCACCTCTCTCCCCACATTCACCACTGCTGGCGGCTCACCTCCAACTGCGCAACGCTACGTGATGTTCACATCCAGCTGCCCAACACTACAATAGCAAATGTCCCAACAATGCCAACCAGCCACAGACTGCCCACAGCACAGTCAGTGATTTTCATACAGAGCGCTACGTGTCGTTACCAACATAAAAACCTAAATAGCCTACTTACACACTACATCTTTATTTCTTACAAACACAGAGCTTAAGGTAGTGGGTTATCTTAACGGTCCCTCAGCTCCACGAGTGTTCAACGCTGTTAAGACCCCGCTACATCGCTGTCGACTTCATGTTTATGAGTACTACGCTATTCGATTGACTGTCGCCTAGATATACTGTAGTGATGAGTAACATTCCTTCAGGAAATCGTTATTGTTACTCCTTCACATGCTAATAGTCTAACATGATTGCCCAATACATATATGTACCACTAAATAGTAATAATCCATCCCTGCGAAACATTCGACGTTCTACTTGCTGCAAGAGACAGACTGTCACTAGGAAACTCATTTTATGGAACTCCCAATTGCTTTGATGTTGCCGAGAGACTTCGAAGTATGACTGGAAGTATGTCTGCATCAAATATTAGTTCTCTGTAATGCTTTGTTTACTACCGTGGTCGCTCCTTGTGAAAAGTAGTAAATATCTCCTGTGTTGCTATGTTACAGCCCTTCACTCGTCTTGTATAGCTGACGTGTTTTGCCCCTATTCGTATAAGTATTGCTGACATCCGTCTCCGATTTCTTATGAAAATTACACGCTGTTACCAGCCAGCATATTGACTACAGGAAGGATGGCGACAGAGTTACATTCCATAAAACTCGTCGACCAAAGCTTTCCTGCTTTTATTCATGTCGTCCTGAACTAAACCCAGAAATTCGTCCTTTCGGAAAACAAATTCATCTCTTTCGGTGAAAACCAAAGGAATGAGAATTGTGAGAAGACTAACTTTTATTCTTTGATTGAAACTTCCCCTTAATATCTCAAGAAATGCAGTCTCATATACTGGGTGTATCAAAAAGAATCGATTTGGCGAGTCTATATTTCTGAAACTAATAAAAGTCTACAATGAATTTTGTTTTTTGAAGGACGGGAAAATGAAAAAGTTTTTTTTTCATACCTTTTCGTAGGTGTTCAATATGCCCCCTTGAGAGGCGCGGCATATGTAAATGCGGTATTCAAATTGTTCTCACACTGCAGCGAGCATATCTTGAGTTACCGCTTCCACAGCTGCTGTTATGCGATGTCTCACTTCATTCATTATTGCTGGTAACGAAGGCACATAAACGAAGTTTTTTATAAACTCCTGCAAGAAATAATCACCTGCAGTCAGGTTCAGTGACCTTGAAGGCCAGTAATGTAAGACTGAATCATTTGATCCAGTGCGACCGATCCATCGTTCAGTAACCCTTTTATTTAAAAATTCCCGCATTTCTAGATGGCGTTGTGGCGGCGCTCCATCCTCTTGGTAAAGCTCAAGAGTTTGCTCTTTCCAACAGTCTGTTGTTCACATAGCCTACATATCTCAAATAACATGGTAGTTATGATTTTTTAAAACTGGATGATTCTTTTTGATACATCCTGTGTATTACTGTCGCCGATGTATTTGCTCAGAGTGCAGATCTTCGTATAGTCTTCACATTTTTTGAGAAGCATTGTGCCCGTTTCCAGACCGCTTCTCTAACCCTACTCTATTGTGTCCGCATATCCTCCTGTTCGCTCCAATTTAGGTAATGGAAATATCACATGACTTTCCATTTGCCGAAGTTTAATGTCTTAGCACTATGTCGTCTTAACCCATAGTTACGTAAGCATTTTTACCACAATTACTAGGTGTTATCCGTGTAATTAGTGTCTTTAATTACATTTCTTTTTCAACACCATGGACATAATTATTAATTCACTAAAATAATTATATCCTTGACTTCCCCTTAATGGAGTAATTTATTTTACCGCTTAAACAAATAAATAGCGGTAGCTGTCAGAATAGTAATCTTAAACTCCGTTAAAGATACTCATAATACTTGCAGTAACGTTCTTAGCGTCTCAAATACGTAAGTGGAACCGTCAAAATGAATATTCTTTTGTCCAGAAGAGGAAAGAGGACTGATTTATACTCACGCAGACACACATACACACAAGCACACACCCGCGCGCGCGCTCGCACCCACCCACCCACACACACACACACACACACACACACACACACACACACACACACACACACACAAATAGACAGGCAGAGCGAGACAGAGAGAGAGTGAGAAACATTCCATATCGCTTCGCATGAATGCTGGGATGGTCCCTATGAAAGAGCTAAGTCCTCGTCCAACCTAAACTTGTCAGTGCGGTATCCTCGTGATCGGCGCGACTTTTAAGCCTAACTTTACTTTCTCATATACTGAACGAATCTAACCCGTTCTAAAAACGCTTAAATTTGCGCAAAACCTCTTTACAATTCTGACGATTGCAAAACTTCTAAGTTCCGCCAATTTTACATCAGACCAATGTCGGTAGAAAGAATTTGTATCCACGTCTACAAGGGCTGTTCAGAATGTAAGTTCCGATGGGTCACGAAATGGAAACCACTGTGAAAATCAACAGTGTTTTGTTTGCAATAGTAAGCTACACCCTACAGCTACTTCTCTACGTAGTCGCCGCTCCGACTTAGACATTTGTCGTGACGTTGAACAATCTTTCCAATACCCTCGTCATAGAACGCAGCCGCCTGTGCTTTCGGCCAATTCTCTACGCTGGTCTTCGTTGTCTGTGCCAAATGTTGCCTTCAAAGCCATCTGTTCATGTGAGCAGAGATGAAACTCGGTACGACCCAATTACGGACTGTGTTCTGAGAGATCAAACGCCATCGAAAACGCTGCTGGAGCATCTTCATTGCCCCTGCACAATGTCATGAAGAACGAAAAGCATGCCAGTTACGTTATGTACGCTGCACGACATCTCTCACCAGGCCCTCATACTTGGCGGCAGACATATTTTATAGGCATCTCTACGTCTTAACAGGGCGCTCAGAATTGAAAAGAACAACGATCGAAGGGTGTACTAGAGACACTACCCAGCACATCTGTGCAAACTTAATAGGATTTTCACAGTGGTTCCCGTTTCGCGATCGGTAGGAACTTACTTTCCGAATGGCTCTCGTATGTGTAACTCGATGCTCTTCAAACCACTGTGAAGTGCATGACAGAAGGTACTTCTCATCATACCATGCTGTATCGCGGTTTCTTTCATTCGCGTATGGAGCACGGAAGAATGGTGGCTTAAATGCGCGCAGTATAAGTAGCTCAATGATGTTTTTCGCGGTTTCTTCAGGAGCAATACGGGAAGCGTCCGTCGGTTCAGGTTTTTTAGCACTCCAATGACGCTTCCCTGTGGGTCAAACGAACATGTGATCATTCATGCTGCCCATTTTGTTGTTGTTATTATGGTGTTCAGTCCAGAGACTGGTTTGATGCAGCTCTCCATGCTACTCTATCCTGTGCAAGGTTCCTCATCTCCCAGTACCTACTGCAACCTACATCCTTCTGTATCTGCTTAGCGTATTCATCTCTTGGTCTACCTCTACGATTTTTACCGTCCACGCTGCCCTGCAATACTAAACTGGTGATCCCTTGATGCCTCAGAATATGCCCTACCAACCGATCCCTTCTTCTAGTCAAGTTCTGCCACAAATATCCCTTCTCTACAATTCTATTCAATACCTCCTCATTAGTTATGTGATATATCCATCTGATCTTCAGTATTCTTCTGTAGCACCACATTTCCAAAGCTTCTATTCTATTCTTGTCTAAACTATTTATCGTCCATGTTTCACTCCATACATGGCTACACTCCATACAAATACTTTCAGAAACGACTTCCTGACACTTAAATCTATAGTCGATGTTAACAAATTTCTCTTCTTCAGAAATGCTTTCCTTGCATTGGCAGTCTACTTTGTATATACTCTCTACTTCGACCATCATCAGTTATTTTGCTCCCCAAATAGCAATACTCATTTACTACTTTAAGCGTCTCATTTTCTAATCCAATTCCCTCAGCATCACCCGATTTAATTCGACTACATTCCATTATCCTCGTTTTGCTTTTGTTGATGTTCATCTTATATCCTCCTTTCAAGACCATGTCCATTCCGTTCAGCTGCTCTTCCAGGTCCTTTGCTGTCTCTAACAGAATTACAATGTCATCGGCGAACCTCAAAGTTTGTTTTTCTTCACCATGGACTTGTTTCCTTTACTGCTTGCTCAATATACAGATTGAATAACATCGGGGAGAGGCTACAACCCTGTCTCATTCCCTTCCCAACCATTGCTTCCCTTTCATGTCCCTCGACTCTTATAACTGCCATCTGGTTTCTGTACAAATTGTAAATAGCCTTTCGCTCCCTGTATTTTACCCCTGCCACCTTCAGAATTTGAAAGAGAGTATTCCAGTCAACATTGTCAAAAGCTTTCTCTAAGTCTACAAATGATAGAAACGTAGGTTTGCCTTTCCTTGATCTATTTTCTAAGATAAGTCGTAGGGTCAGTATTGCCTCACGTGTTCCAACATTTCTACGGAATCCAAATTGATCTTCGCCGAGGTCGGCTTCTACCAGTTTTTCCATTCATCTGTAAAGATTTCGCGTTAGTATTTTGCAGCAGTGGCTTATTAAACTGATAGTTCGGTAATTTTCA
This sequence comes from Schistocerca cancellata, assembly GCF_023864275.1. Lineage (NCBI taxonomy): Eukaryota > Metazoa > Arthropoda > Insecta > Orthoptera > Acrididae > Schistocerca > Schistocerca cancellata. The sequence goes on from NC_064632.1 coordinate 112,465,086, forward strand.
CATCTGTGAACACCTGCTTTCTTTGTATACGTTCTTTATTCCCCGAGAATCTTATTTGGTATGGATCGCACTCATCAAAGCAAAATTGTTGTAAGGAGCCACACGAGTGCTTTTTTGCAAGCACTGCCATTTTCCCAGTTATTCTACCAAGAAGGCGAAGTCTGACCTGTGGCAGAGCCTATGTAATCACTCCGCTCCGTATATCCAGAGATTCTTAAACCCAAGTATTTGTCTGCGTTGACTGTACACCTTCAAAAGTTTATCAAACGTGGACGATCCACTCTTCTAAAAGGATTTGTCGTCCTGTCGAGTTAGCGGCGTATTTGAAAGGCGACGGAATAATCGAAAACGCGCGGCACAACAGAGCCGGCCCCGGTCCTTGGCGCCGACCCGACACAGCGCGCTAAGCCGGTTGATCCTGACCGCCGCCTGCTTTTCCCGGCCTCCTTTTGCCCTGTTAGGCGGCCGGACTGCCCGCTTAATATACGGCACACACGGCACACGGGAAAAAGACTGACCAGAGCCCACAACTTTCTTTCCGTCGGTATTTGGAAGTGCTTAGTGTGTGAAGTTAAATTTGATTTACAGTCGCAACAGGAAGCAATAATTTTATGTCGCCTCTCTACTTCCTTCATCTTATAAAAAGTGGCTAACGCAGTTTCTTCCCGTTATACACAGGCGCAAAGATACCAACAGAAATATCGAAAAATGTCAATGGGCAGTAAAGTTTCAATTTATCTCTTTTATGCCCTAATTAAAAATGACTCTGTTGCTGTTAATTAGTAATTCCACGATGTAAGTGGATTAAGCTATAGATCATAATCATATGACCCTATAATCGTAAGCAGCACCGTTATATGAGCGTTTCACATTCTCTAGACACTGAGTTCAGTTGTTAGATACATAATGATGCACTATAATTTTGGGAATAGGAGAGAGTGTAGGGCGTGGTGGTGGTGGGGGGGGGGGGCATGGGGGGGGGGGTTAATACGAGTCGCGCGAACAGTAACGGATTCCATCTGGAAGATTCTTCGAACAGCGTTATTTGACGGAATGCTCTTATAAGAAATAATGCTATATGGTCTTCTGCTTTACAACATAAGGCGTATAAGAATTAATTCTTACACTGCAGCGGAGTGTGCGCTGATTTTAAATTTCCTGGGTGATAAAAAAACTATGTTCCGGACCGGGGCTCGAAGTCTAGAAGGTAGTCATCTTCGATAGCTCAGTGGGTAAAGCACGTGAGCGCTAAAGTCACAGGTCCTAGATTGGAGTCCCAGTCCAACACACAGCTTTAATCTGCCAGGAAGTTTCAAAAGGTGTTATCAGCGTTTCGTTACAGAGTTTCTCGAAAACACCAGTGAACGAGACTAGAAGAAAGGACGAAGTCATTGTTACGTGGACTACTTTTGCACAAAACAAGCAATAAATTAGAAACTTAAACCGTTGTCGTTAAAAGGGATGTAAAATACTCTCGCTACGCCTTCTTAGCTTAGAGGGTGAATAATTAATGAAGAAACTGAAAGAAAATGTTAAAATAAGGGTAGAATTACGAGCAGAACAGACAAGGGAGCCAGCAAGTACCAGCGTGGCAGACAGAAGGAAGACGTGGAGGCACTCTTGATTGCATTGACCAGCCGCATCACAAAAAAATTCCAGCCATACAACAGAGCCATCAGATCAGAACGCCTTTATGCTTCACAATACCTTTCGTTAAATACAGCCAAACAATTAGGTGAAATAGCAAAGATGCGAAGAAAAATAGTCCCCTAAAATCTTCGGACCAAAATAAAACAATGGGAAATGGAAATTACGAAGTAAGAAAGAAGTTTATGAAAGAATACAAAGAATATTAGACACAATGACGAAGATTTGTATTCTGTGCATATGTAAAATAGCTAGATTAGAAAATAATAACAAGAATATTTAACTTTTTTGACATAAACCCAGAACTGTCAATGACCTGTATCAAGGAAGTTAAAGCATATCTGAGGGAAATGGAAATGACGGAGGAAGAAACAGGCAACAGAGAATAGAGCAAAGGTAATAGTTTCAAGGGCTTCCAGGTGAAAACAAAGCAAAAGGTAGTCGCAATATGGGGGCCCTAAATAATAGAACGCCATGGGGTACGAATAAAAACTTCTGAAAAGAAAGAAGACATACTTCATGTTCTCTGTAGGAGAACCCAAGAAAAGAAAAAAAGGAAAAAAAAAAACAGAACAAACGTAAAAATGACAAAGGCTAGTAGAAATGAGAATACTGATTTCGAGGCACCGTAGAAAAGTAAATGATTGTTGTCTGATACAGAATATCTACAAAAAATGTGGGAACATTACAAAAGTTTTACTCGTGGAACAATGTATGGAAATGCAATGTGAGTCACTGATAAATCACAAAAGTAGACAGTTTGGAGCATGTCAGATGTGCTGCTACGAATAAATACTCAAAAGTTAAATGTACAGATTCGGCAAAGAATATGCTTGGAAAATTAACCTACTATAAAACCTTACCAGAACTTGGCAAGGGAGGGTAGAAAAGTGCTACATCATTCGAGAAAGTAGGAACAGAGGAAAAACGTATTTTCACAGCAAAAGAGCTGCGTAGCTCTGTCGTTTTATTAACGGCGTCCAACCCATGTTTATAGAGTTCTGCTGTACCTAATTTTTGTTGCAGGTCTCTTAGTATTCGCTGCTGATTACAAATTTTATTAACGTATTTCACAATGAGAACTGATCTTCGATAGCAAAAAAGGACCCAAAAGCCACAAGCGGAAGGTACACTAGGTGCTGCGATATCTTTAAACCTATAGCATGGCTTTGAGCTATCCTATTTACGTGCTTTTGTTACACAACTTTGATCAGTGTTGCTCACTGTTTCTTACGAGCTTTCTTCTTTGTGACATGCGCTTTGGCTTTTGGGAAAAAGTTATATGCACTTCAATGAAAGAAGGAGGTGCAGGCTCACGTCTGTGTGGATACAAACTTTTATTTAGTTACTTTTTTGTCAATTAAATACTGTTTACACGTGAGGTAGGTTTTGACCCTTTCTTCTAGTGTAGCAAAAGTTAATGCAAATAGTATTGAGAAAGAATTGCACCACATAAAGGTCTATTTTATTAGCAAACGTGAACAGGTAATTTATTTTACAACGTTGTAATACTACAGCCCTAAGTACCTATCAGATGGCTCACAATTTGAAGCAGAGGAGGTTTTCAGTACAGTAGATAAGCTATCCATAAAGGGACGAAGAACTGCGGGACTAGTGCTTTCATAACTGCAGTAACGTCTGATACGTAAATAATTACACAGTAAAACGAAACTATTCAAAATTTAAAACAACTGCTGAAAGGAGCAGACGACTGCTTACCACACAAGAGGAAACAATGATTTCAGTACTGAAAGATGTAATATAAAACTAGCTCCGTGGGGTAGCAATTAAGTACTGTTTTGCCAATTCAACACAGCAAATACTTAATTGTCACTGGTTGTTGTTTCCATTTCTCTAAGCCACTGTTTTGTCGACAAGCATGGAGAGGCTGTTTTATGATGTTTACAGTGTTTTGATTTAGGGAACCTGTGGTTACTGACATGTGGGACAGAGGAATTTGATAGCGATTTGTGAAAATACAATTAAGTATTCCATGGTATAGAAAACGTTGCAGAGAACATCACACAACCCAGCTATCAGTTCATAATTGCCTCCTCAGTAGCCGTTTAAAAAGGATTAGACTACATTCATTTAAGATAATCCGTCGTTGATCACATCACAGCTTTTGAGCTGTACAGTCCAGTAGCGGGTCGTCACACCCTGTTCTCCGTTTCGTAACGCCGGTTAAATCCACCTGAATATGGTTTTATTTTCTAGTAGCCACTGTCCAATACCTAGGAGAACTACCCACAGCGACCTTAAGTCAAATAACCTCATAAAAATAGTAGGAAAAGCAGATACAAGTCTGAGATTCATAGGAAAACCATTGAAGAACTATACAGGCTTATAAGACGCTTGTTCGATCGATTCTTGGGTATTGTTCATCAATATGGGATCCTTACAGGCACGATTGATACAAGAGATACAGAAGATCCGACGAAAAGCGGCGCATTTTGTCACGGGATCGTTTAGTCTCCCCGAGGGCGTTACCTAAATGCACGACAAACTCCACTGGCAGACGTCACAAGAGAGGCGTTATGCATCACGGAGTGTTTTACTACTGAAATTTAGAGGGTTCTTTTCGGGAAGAATCGAAAAACATATTACTTTCTCTTACATACATTTCGCGTAACGGCCACATCGATAAAATTCGAGAAATGAGAGCCAATACAGAGGCCTACCGACAATCATTCTTCCCATGCGTCATTCGCGATTTGAACAGGGAAGGGGGGTTTAGTTAGCGGTACCCGAAGTACCCTCCACCACATACCATTAGGTGGTTCGCGATGTATGATGTCTCACGAATACTTCTCTGCTATGCTATGCTGTGAATAGCAATACCTTCTCACTATATGTCACACACACACACAGCGCCAGTGACTTCGTTCTTACCTATAGCCTTCTCGCCAAAGATGTACTGTCACTATTTTTTAAATAAGTTTCCGCAGATATTTAAAGGTTTATTTTGTATTTTCAATTAACTTCTAACAATCTTCTGTAGTATCAAACTGTGAATGCCTCTAGTATTACATATTTTGGTTTTGCCACTGTCTATTTTCGACTTCCACTACGACGCAAACGTACTGTTTCAGGGAAATAATTTCTAAGCCATTGTTTGACATCGACAGAGTTCTTTAGTTGTAGAAATCTTTCCTGTCCTGTCGTAGACTGCTTCATCTCTTTGCTGGTCTTACATAACATTATTCCTAGGTGTCACAGATCGTCAGAGTCCTCTGTTGTAGACTGCCTGATAAATTTTCAGCCGCTTCTTACTTTTATATTTTTTGGAAATTTGTGGTAAGGTCTTATGGGATCAAACTGCTCAGGTGATCGGTCCCTAAGCCTACACACTACTTAATCTAACTTAAACTAACTTACGCTATGGACAACACACACACCCATGCCCGAGGGAGGACTCGAATCTCCGACGGGGGAAGCCGCACGAACAGTGACAAGGCGCCTTAGACCGCCCGGCTACCCCGCGGAGCTATTTTTATATTACATCTTTCGGTACTGAAATCACTGTTTCCTCTTGTGTGGTAAGCAGTCGTCTGCTCCTTTCAGCAGTTGTTTTAAATTTTGAATAGTTTCGTTTTACTGTGTAATTATTTACGTATCAGACGTTACTGCAGTTATGAAAGCACTAGTCCCGCAGTTCTTCGTCCCTTTATGGATAGCTTATCTACTGTACTGAAAACCTCCTCTGCTTCAACTTGTGAGCCATCTGATAGGTACTTAGGGCTGTAGTATTACAACGTTGTAAAATAAATTACCTGTTCACGTTTGCTAATAAAATAGACCTTTATGTGGTGCAATTCTTTCTCAATACTATTTGCATTAACTTTTGTTACACTAGAAGAAAGGGACAAAACCTACATTTATTAGCTTCCAAATCTAGATTATTTCCTTCCATCATTTGCAGTTTCAGTTACGCTTCCCAACTGTTTCGTGCAGGAGGCACAGATGACGTATTTTATGTCTTAAAGTACTTCAAGTTGTAATTTTTGGCCTAGTTTCTTCTGCTATCACTCTACAACTGAATTATTTGTGCTGACAGTTTCAGATCCTCCGTTGAAAAGCACAGGTACACGAACACGATAAATTTTCCAATACGGGAAACGGGTATTACCATTTGTCTGTTTAGTCAGAAACCATCCTTCTTGTCACTAATTTCAATGTATTGTATTGTTGCATGAATAAATACATACATGACATAAATTACGAGAAATAAAACGCAGTGGAGCTAACAATATTTATTTAATCTTTTTGATTAATGAAAATTTATATCATGTTTCATCTTCATATTTTTCGTTCGAGGCCCTATTTTATACCTCAAATATTTCTGGAGCCAATTAAGATACCGTAAATCTAGTTTCATCTAAGAGAGTTGTGAGGAAGTTCTAAATGACATGCAATCTCTTTTCATGGCAATATTCATTGCTGAGGTATTTGTAGCAATTTTGCTTTTTCAAATGGAACAATAGTGATTTCTGCTGGTACTATCGCTCTTCAGAACCCGTTTTTGAGTTTCTGAGTAATTATAGTATTATATAACTTCGGGATTTATCTATTCTGATCATGAAACCAGTTGCTGTCTTTATACGGAAACTCGAGATTTCATTTCCAAATACGTCACGTCAGGTAAGGAGGAAAATGTCCACCATTGCGATACCGGTATAAAGGCGATACAGACGAAATGTATTTTCATTCTCTCTGTGTCATTTCACATGTCGACTGTTTGTTAGTTTCAAAACAATATGGGTCTTTAAAAACGAAGAGAACCTAGAGATGCTATTTCTTTACGTAGAATACAGAAGAAACGGGAAGAGAACAGCAGAGTACATCTACAGACGATGTCTAATAAGAATAATTCAGCGAAAATGTAAAAAAAAATAAAATGTTTGGAATGAGGATGGAATGCTGCACAGAATGCATCAAGATCGAACCTGAACTCTGTTAAGCGATGGAAGAACGAGGGACGTTTAGTAATATTGTGTTCAATAAGTAATGCAATTTTTTGGTCAAGTTCTGTTGACAAAATGCGGACTTTGTTGTGAAGCATCTTGGAATATTCCCACAACAACTCCTATAGTTCCATCAAGTCCCGATAGGTGGCGGGGCTAGCTATAGTCTTCAAAGTGACGTCTGTAACGGAGGTGCGTTCCAAGCACATAGCTGTTATTGAGTTTCTTTTGGCGGGAAACCAGAGCATCGCAAATATTAATAGGCGCCTGCAGAATCTCTAAGAAGACCTGGCAGTGAACAAAAGCACGGTGAGTCGTCGGACGAGGCGTCTGCCATCATTGCAACTTCGTTGACTGTTCTTACTCAGTTACCCTACATTTCGGATCTCGCAGCTTCCAAGGTCCACCTGTTATGTAGGTTACTCGTGCAGCAAGACGATGGCTCCGAGGTCGACCGGTAGAGTGGTACCATTCATGCATGCAGACCCTCTCAATAATGAGGCGTAAGGCCGTCGCATTGAACAGAGAATACTTTGAAAAAAAGGGTTTTGTAACCAAAAGAGTGGAGAAGAAACTGCTGTATTGAAATTCTGAATAAAACCAATTTGCTTTCAAAAAAGAGAAAAAAGGAAAAGAAAAGTGTTGCATAACTTATTCATCGTCCCTCGTGGATATTCTGGCAGCTGTTACCCATAATTCATCTGTTACCTCCATATCACAGCTCAGAATTTTTCGCACTTTGTGCGTCAAAGTTTCCGACCATATTATGTGTCCTTTTACTAGCAGATTAACGAGCGGGATTATATATGGAATTCTGTCGGTAGGTTCTCATGCCATTAGGTTAAGAATTCTCTTTACTGACGAAGCTACCTCTTCAAGTCATAGAACGTTGAATGTAAGAAATAAGCATTATTGAGCGAATGAGAATCCGCATTAACTGAGACATGCTGGAAATCTTACTTAACTGAAGAAACCTTAAGGGCTAAAAGATACGCACTGTTCTCACCTCTGTGCTACCGTCTCTTTTAGAGAAAATATAACTTAAAATACGTAGATGCATAAACTACCAGCTCGATGGGTGCTTGACTCACTGCTCGTCTGTGGCTATGGAAGCGCTATTTCAGCTCTTCCCTGGTCGCTGGATGAGATCTGAGAGTGTTATCAGTTGGCCTGCACGTTCTGCAAGATTGGACGACACTGGAAATTTTTTCTCTCGGGTAAACTCACAACAACCCAACAGGATTTAAAGCATCGCTTCATTGCAGCAATGATACCGAATTAATCACGTCAGTCTCTCAGGAAATCCTTGCATCAGCGTTTCAAAACGGAATGTTTATGACCACTTTCTTTTGTGCTGTTGCTAATGTAATTTTGTAATGTAATTGTGTATCTTGACAGTAAACTTATGGGGCAATTTTAATATTTAACAGTCTTTATATCTCAGATCCCTGTTTGATAAATCCATTCAATTTGTGGCGCGTACCTTTCTTTCAAGGCATTGACAGCAATAAGTTCAGAACTGTTACCGTAGTTCACCGGTTAATTGTCCTTAGATGCCACGTCCTTTGCCTTCCAGTTGGTGCGTCGGTCCAATCACATGTAGCCAAGTGCGATTAATATTAGTTTTAAATTAAACTTGTCTTCACTGTCTCTTTGCTGCGTCAAGCTAGAGGGCATCAGTCTGGCGCGACAGTTCAAAAGAACAACAACAGCTTCCGCTTAGGTTTCATGTTCAGAACAGATCAATCCTAACTTCTAAATATTCTTCTTAACTACTAATTGGATCACGAAGAGAGGAACGTCGTTGATTTCGTCCCTTTAGGACGAGGATACTTGCAGCCGAAGTTACTTCAGCTCCATGTGAAAAACGAAGTTGATACCGCTATGTTTGTACAAAATATAGCTATGAAAAGTAACTGTATGACATTTCATATGAACTTTTTCACAATTCATTTGAGTAAAGAGGGCATTTCTATACCTCAAACGGTTCCGGATAAATTTGAGGAGAACAGCTTACCTGAATCGAGTGTTTCTGGTTTAAGGAGATCAACGGCGATATTAACTGCGTTACCCTAAATCATCCAGTAAGTCTACGAATAGACAGTATGTACCGAAGTGTTTCGGTTTCGTGTATTTTACAGTTCAAGAATTACTAGACCAAGATTTTATGATGCGTGGGATATTCTCCATCCTATCAAACTGGATAGATTTTCTTTTTTTTTTGCGTGCTTTCGAGCGAAACTTCTACAGGTGCGTAAAAGGATAATAAGAAACGTGTGTTTACCATTGATATGCATGTACTGTGGCTGCCACATCTCGTCATATCGTGTGTTGTAGCCCCGTATCTACAGGCAGACAGTAAATATGACAGGAAGTCTGCAGCCCTGCGATGTTGGACTGTCTAATTAGGAGCGGCACGGCTACATCTCGTTAAATGTGGAGAACGTCTTGTGTGATGACTCTTTTTGTAACTTCCTGAGGTTTTCCCGGAGCCAAAAAACTGTTTCAAGGTAAAATACGGTCATATACCTAGGAACAAATATTCTACTATAATTTAAAGTGTTGCAATCGAGAAAATGAATATTGTAGTTAATAGTCTATATGTTACATTATTTCTCTACTACACACCAGTAATCAGCAACGGAAATCAAATTAAGAGGAAGTATTTTCTAAAACCAGTTAGATGTTAAAAACATTTTGAAGTGGAAGCAGTTGGCAACTGACACAAATTCCATTTTCAGGACAGAGAAAATTGTTAAGACATTAAAGAAACTCAGTTCATTTGCAGACATCACAGGTCCCATGGTCGAAGAACTTCTTGCGTTTCAAGGTACATACGGCGCACCACCAGCGAAGTATGGCTTAACCGCCCACGCGTTATGTAACTAGTTTAAAAATTATATGGAATTTTACTTGCCATAAAACGCTATAACTGAATAAATAAATATTTCGTTCAAATAGCTATAATATATTATGCAGAACTTCAATATGTAGAACTTGTAAAATCTACAAATGCTGCACGAAACACAACCTAATATCTCACAACAACAGAAACATTAAAATGGCTCGGAGCACTATGGGACTTTACATCTGAGGTCATCAGTCTCCTAGACTTAGAACTACTTAAACCGAACTAACCTAAGGACATCACACACATCCATGCCCAAGGCCGGGCGGATTCGAAACTGCGACCGTAGCAGCAGCACGGTTCCGGACTGAAGCGCTTAGAACCGCTCGCCCACAGCAGCCGGCCCTAAGGTCACAGCTGTTCACGGTTGTTGGGTACTTTGGAAAGAACCTCGGCAGAAGAGCCAATAGGTCAGACAAGCGACTATTAAGCTGTCCTCACACGGAACGAGTTAGCTATCGTTGACGTGGAACTGTACGAGTTTTGTGACAACACTTCCGCTATTTCAAGTTGCGGAACCATTTTGTCACGTGAGAAACAAAATAAATTCTGTGATACCTCGGCAACGTGGAAGGATGACGGTTCAAATCCGTATCCATGAATCCTAATTTAGATTTTCCGTGAATCACTCCAGGCAGTTGCCGGGATGGTTCCTTTGAAACGGCACGACCCATTTCCTTCCCCATCTTTGAAACAATCCGAGCTTGTGCCCCATTTCTAACGACTTCGACGCCGTTAAAGGATAATCTTCCTTCCTCTTACCGTACTGGAGGAGAGCATGGAAGGTGATGCAAATATCAAGTGAAAGATAAAACTGACAGTTGTAGCAGGAAATATTTAAGCTAAGCTATACATGGGGATTCCGCTGTCACTAACTACAGGTTTTAGGCAGCTAACAACACCTTCAAATACCACGTACTATCTTTTCATATTCCCTCGCTCTGTAAGCGCAAACTGCTAGACCTACAGAAAAAATGATCGAGACCTTCCTGTAGAAAAATTAATGTAGTTTAATTTCGTTCTGGGATACGTTTTAGCTAGAAACCGTAGTTTTCGAATTATTCTAGTAAAACGCACAAAAGTGCCAACCAAACGCGTTTTTCTTGAATAACTCGAAAACCATGGCCTCCAGCGAAAATATATCCCGGTGAAAAATTTAACTACTTTAAATTTTCTACAAATAGGTCCTGTTCATTGTTTCTGTATGACTAACAGTAGCCGGCCGGGTGGCCGAGCGGTTCTAGGTGCTACTGTCTGGAAACGCGCGACCGCTACGGAAGCAGGTTCGAGTCCTGCCTCGGGCATGGATGTGTGTGATGTCCTTAGGTTAGTTAGGTTCAGGTAGTTCTAAGTTTTAGGGGACTGATGACCTCAGAGCCATTTGAACCATTTTATGGACTAACAGTATGCATGTAGCGTGCGAGAGAATATGAAAGCTCCCTGTGTGGTTATGAAGGCATTGAGGGTTGCATAACAGCCATAGGCTGAAGCAGCTGAAACACCCTGCATATCAGTAATGTGAAGAATTTATGTTACTGTACAGCTGTTCACATAATAAATAAACGTTTTATGATGTGTAGTGAACTGACAATTACTATAAAAGGAATAAAGAAAAATGGAGGAATAAAATGGAACAGACAGAATGAGAACAACTTGATAACTGCGGGTCTTACGTGAAGTTTCGGACAGGGGAAGTATTGAGCTGTGTTTTCTCATTTAATATTAAATGCGGGCCGTGTATCAGGTACCTATTGATTTCCAGGCCTTCCAGAACTCAATTTTTGTTCCTTGTTTGCTAGGTGGGGGACATGGGATTGTGGCTGTCATCTATGACCTTCAGTCAGTACATGTTCAACAAAAGCGAAGTTAGAATTCTGCAACTTCGAGCGGCGTTCATGTTTATTCAACCTAGTTGCTGTGTCACTGCCTGACTGACCAACACAGGATTTATCACAAGCTGGATAAGTGGTTTTATACACCCTACTTTCAGTAAGTTACATGTCCACAAAGATCATTTGAACATTTATTTTATCGAAATGAAGTGGAACGAGTCAGTTTACAGTTTCCATTTACGTGATTAGTGATTAGTGTTAATATTACTGAACACATTACTTTTTAGTCCTACTAATGTGACTGAAAATCTAGGCGTTTATTTACAGGCTACCAGTTCCCTTCAAAAAATTCGTCCATGGAAGAGGAAGCTGCTCAGGATAAACAATTGTAGTTTGTATTTAATACTTGCTCTGCTATCTGTCAAACATTTTATGTTATTCGGCAAATGGTCAAAAGTTTTTTGCTGTATACTGAATTCCTTTTGACCAGCTGACAGTTTTAATAGTGGGCAGTAAGAGTAAATTTTTTCTTCTAATGTTGTAAGTACCAACATACCAGTCCTCTTAAATCGGACTATTTATGACGAATTTCGTTAGGTGAATATATGTTTGGAGACAGTGCAGTTGAAATGCCCAACACTTTGGTGGGGTACCTACTTGACGACCACAAGTGAACATCACGTGTCATTGTCATTGGTCGCTTTTGTGAAATTAGTACTTTCTTACTAAACGTATTCTGTAAGACATTACTAAGTCAAATATGCAAAATATGTCAGGAGATTCATTCGTTTGTTTCCTAGGTTAGCAATTATTTAAAAAGGGGAAGTAGCTGAACTTTATTGTTTAAGCAGATCAGTAATTTGCCTCTTCCAGTTAAAATTTTTGTCAGTATGTATACCCACAAATCTGATTCATCATTCTATCCTGTTTACTGTCTCCTGTTCATGTGATAGATCAGTCGTTGGTATGACTCTATTTGTTGTACAGAACAGCATTTAGTTTTCTTTCAGAAAATCAAGGGAGAGTCATTTTTCAGAGAAACGCTTAATAATCGTCTATCACTCTAATGAGATTTATTACTACGCTAGAATCATTTGCAAAAAATACAAGTTCTGCTTGATCAATGTGTCGAAGCTCATAGGAGTCGACCCAAAACTGAGCCTTGTGGGACTACCCATGTGATTTACCCCAAGTCACTAAAATTTACTCTCCATCCAATATTGCTTGAATTATTCATCACACAATCTTGCATTCTGTTTGTTGAGTATGATTAAAATCAGCTGTGTGTGAAGCCATCAGTTCTATGAAATTTAAGTTTTACTAAAGAGTAACAGTATCTACCCAATCAAATGCTTTGGAAAGAGCACAAGAAAGGATCACAAAAATCGTCATTTTATTATTGTTGGCTAGTAACTGAGTCTTGCCTTTGCTAGTGAAAATATTCTGTACTATGGCGCTCTTATGTAGTATGGGTCTTTATAATTGTAGGAGTTCTATGCTTTTGGTTCACCCTGTGATACCTGTTCTAAGTATGGGACAGTACACCACTTCCTACAAACATTGGAACAGCAGAAACAGCGTAGAGGAGGAGTATGATTTTCAATTTCTGTTTCTTTAGTAATATGTGGTCATTCAGAGCTGTGCTATCCCCTGGTGCAGGCAATAAAACTTATCGTGTCTAACTCTGCTTGGAAATCTTTGGACGTTGGACGAGGCAGGAAACGGTACAGCGCTGAGTGGAAAACTGCTTGTTTGTGTGATATTGGTTGTTGTGAGTAGGATGGTGTTACTATGTTTGTAGCTATAGGTTTTCTACTAATATATATATATTTTGGAGTAATGTGTTCTTGTACTGATTTCAGTGTTTACATAGAGAAATTTTTTGGATTTGTGTGCCAATCTCGTTTGTGAACTGTTTGTTTCTATGTTGACTGTTTAAGTTATTAAAAACGTGTTGAGCAGTCTTGTAGTTCCTGTCCACAAACACAGTACCTATTCTAAATATCGTAACTAGTATTTATATTTGGACTCAACGGTTTTTTCCTAAAAGATATATTCCAAGCGATGCATGAATATTTGTGCTAGAAGTGGAGTAAGAGCAGACGCCACAGGGAAGCCGTCTAACTAATTATACAGAGCCTCTTGCAACTGGAAACAGTTTTTTGCTAAGCACGTTTTGAGTTGCCAGTCGTAAGCTACCCACTTTCTCTTATTTCTGTTATTGTTTATTGTTTCATTGTCTATGTACCCTATATGTTGTTTTGTTATCTACCTTGCAGTAACAAAAATTCAATATACCACTTATATATTGTTTAGTTTATGCATACCCTGACACAATCGTCCATTCCTTTATTTCTTTTCTTCATCACCTTTCATATGTAATGACTTTTCATACTATTCTTCAGCACTCTTGTGTTAATTACTATTTTATTTGACTGCGTTTGATAATTTAATTTAAACTCCCATATAGACTATCCTGTTGTTTTACCACATGTACGGAGATCTTCTCTTTTATTGACTGTAATTCTTTACTCATGTTGCTCTTATATTCTTCCCACTCACGTTTTTCTGCTTTGTTGCCTTTACAGTTAGTTACTATTTAACATCTTCAGTTTCGTTGCTGTTACACGGTCAAAGATGATACTTGCACCTCACCCTCCATGTGTAATATATTCTTGAATGTTATTGACGGCGATTGTCAAAGTCTGATGATGACCTTGTAAGCTGAAAACCAGTAAACGAAATAAGTTAACGGTGTCGAACATCCAGAATTTTGTGGTTTTCTTTTATAATTATGAAGTGCTTCTGCCTCAGACGGAGGTGGCAATTGCTCTTCTTTCATAGCTTTGGTGGTGCAAAAGCATACGGCACTTCAGTCCGCCCCTGTTAACGTATTGCCTTACGTAAATATTTGCTATTTGACTACAGTCTATATTTTTGATGCAGTTAAGAAGCCTGATCTATATACAAACAAATTTGTCTTGTAAATAATGTAAGTTTTTGTATAAATGAAGTTGATCTATTGTTTACCCGAAACTTGTAATTTTTAATAAATGACATAAAGATTTTGTGCGAGATTATGATGATTGAAAAAGGTCTTGAAGGTTGATCTCAGAGTCTCGGGGTAGCATCACTGGATCATTGAATAGAAGTCACGCATACGAGTCCTGCAACAGGTATGGTTGTAATATTCAAATGTACCGTTAGTGTGTATGTAATTTAGAGTTACAAAGTAGAACATGTGTATGTTGCTGACAGATAAAATGATACGGATAATGAACTGAAACAATGGAAAATATATACATGACAAAATGAGTAGTGCTGAAAGACAAGGATGGCTGACTTCAAGGAGAATGTGCAGTCAGTACGACCTGCAAGCCAGATGCCCAAGTGTAATAATACTGCCGATAAAAATCTTTTGAGTCGTCATACTCCTCTTCAAACTTCTTTACAGGGATCGAAATGCTGAACAAGAAGTTGCAAGAGGAATATGACATGGCCTGACAATTCGGAGTATTTTTTGATCAATTGCAAGTGCACAACCATGTGACTGTTTCACAATGCTTTGCGTAAAGTTACAATATTTTGTAATAAAGTCTTTTCTCAGTAAAGATCCAAATAAGTACCATTAGCGATGACTAATTTCAGCTAACTGTACAGCCATCTTCAACTCTGGAGTAATATCAGAAAATTGCACTAAGGAAGACCACAAGAAGGGACTACATAAACTTGAATAACGTAAACAAAATGTCAATTATATACAGATTTTAAAAATACGTATAGTGTCTCATCGCAAAATGAGGCTAAGACACAACGTGGGTATCAACGCGGACGCTCGTGTAAGAAACTGATTTCAAGAAAATAATGGCATATACCATGGAGAAACAATATTAGATATTCAAGACCTAAAAACATATCAGAGATGTCAATACAAAAAAAAAATACAGAATGTATTAAAAATGCGATAAGCCAAGCACAAATATGCAGAGCAGAAACCAATATTATAAGTCCACACGGATGTGCAACATTTTGCATACAGAATCATTCCACCAGTAACATATCTATCAAACCACATTATGCCCGGGAATGCTACTGGGTTTAGTAATATTTGGCACATTCAGAGCTGTAAGCAGACTGATCGGCTGTACGTTTTCGTGTTCACAAGGTGCTAGTAGACAAAAAGGGGACAAAGACTACTTGTAAAATCTACAAAATCTACCAAGTAAGTATCTATGTAATGTTAAATAACTGAAACGAAACAAAGCTTGGAGCATCTGCCTTTAGATATGATGGCTATGTAGAGAGTTAAATGGTCGATTTTATTCATTCTAAGATGATTACTTGTCTCCTTCTTTTCATTTATTAACAATGTGAATATCACCCCCGGGTGGTAGAAACCGTTTACGACATTATGAAATGGCCTTGTGCTTATCGGGAAAAAATGTATATAAAAAAATAAACGAGCGTGATTACACCTCCGAAAGGTAGCCGCAGAATGTGTACTGAAAGGCAAACGATGGAGGACCAACGGAAGAGATGAAATGACACATTGAGACATAACTAAAACGTGGAAATTGGAATCCCTCGCTTTGAGAACCGGCTGATAGCTCAGTTTTACAGAGAGTGCTGTTAGTAATTTTCCCCTTACCTAGTTGACATTTATCGCGAATCTCTCGCCCAGCGCAAAGAGCCAAGCGACTTGAAAAAAAGCATAGGCGACTCCTGTATAGAAGAAGGATAAAAAAACGGACCTGCAAAATTATAGACCCATATCCCTAACATCGGTTTGCTACACAATTCTTGTAGGCAACCTAAGTTGGAATATAATAAACTTCCTTGCAACAGAAAAGCTTCTGACCACACATCGGTACGAATTTAGAAAACGTTCCTCGTACGAAATTCACTTGCTCTTTTCCCACGATATGTTGCGAATCATGAAAGAAGGGCAACAGCCAGGTTCCATATTGCTATATTTCCGAAAATTGGTTGACGTAGTTCCCCACTGCAGACTTAACGGAGGACCGAGAATACGGAATAGGTTCCCAGATATGTTGGCGGCTGGAAGTAATAGGGCTCAATACGTTGTCCTGGACGGAGAGTGTTCACCAAAAATGAGGGTATCGTCAGGGAAGTGTGGTAGAACCGCTCTTAATCTCTGTATACATAAACGATGTAACGGATAGGGTGAGCATCTGCGGCTGTTTGCTGAAGACGCTGTAGTGTAAGGGAAACCTGACGTTGAATGAATGCAGGAGGTTACAGGATGACTTAGAAAGAATTTGTGTTATATGTGGTGAGTGGCAGCTTATTCTAAGTGTAGAAAAATATAAGCTAATACATACGGGTAGGAAATATAACACTGTGATGTTCAAATCGTTGATTAGGTAGCTGGTTGTAACGGTGAAAAGCGATATGAAATGGAATGAGCATGTAAGTTTGGTAGTAATGAAGACGAATGGTCCATTTCAGTTTATTGAGAGAAATCTAGGAAAATGCAGCCCATCTATATAGGAAACCACGTCTGGGACACTAGTTAACTCATTCTTGAGTACTGCAATTACACCATTTACGCAGTCTAAGGTGGATCTTCAACGATTAGAACATGTCCAGTCAACGCAGGCGATATCCTCCTGTGCATTTTATTGTGTACTGTGATTTTTATGATGTAACAATCGGCTCTGAGCGCCCCATGGAAGTACATGGCGCTGTGCACGTTTTGATTGTAAATGTTTCATTTATGACAAACCTTTGCATAATATACTACATTTTGTCCAACAGCATGACAATCCGACATGCGGTTCGAAGTCAAAAAGAACACGTTTTACAAGAAAATTTTTTTTGAGTTGCTGAAGTTGACAGCAAAGTCTGTTGAAACCGTTTGTTGTAAATAAAGAAATATTTATGTGATATTGGCTTTAGAAATTTTTTACGAAGTAAAACAAATCACTAATTCTGATTTTTCAAAATGAGAAAATTCAATCAATACTGCTCGAGCGTTTGCGATCACCAGCTAGTCTTATTAAAGGAAGACATCAAGGCGATAGAGAGGCGAGCCGGTAGATTTGCTACCGACAGGTTCTATCGATAAACGAGTATTACAGAGATGCTTTGTGAACCCAAAAGTGACTCCCTGGAAGGAAGACGACATTCTTCTCTCGAAACACTACTGAGAAAATTTAGAGAAGCAGCATTTGAAGTGTACAGCAGAACGAACTGTCGCCAACATGCATTTCGCGCAAGGACAGCATAGACAAGATAAGAGTAATTAGGGCTCATACGGACGGTTGTAGACATTCGTTTTCCCTGCTCTCCATTTGCGAGTGGAACAGGGAAGGGAGTGACTAGTACTGGTACGAGGCACTCTTCACAGTGACCCGTGTGGTGGCTTTCGCAGTGCGTATGTAGAAGTAGATTATAGAATCTACAAAATGTGCTAAGTAACGATATACGTAACGATAAACAGGAAGAAAACTGGAAAGAAAGACGTCCTCGCTTGCAGCATATGCATTCAGACATAATCATCTTTGGACGATTTTATAATTCGATACTGATTCTTTATGTATGTTTGACATTGCGTCAGTCATTGGAGGTGACCTGAAAGTTATATTATTCTTGAAGACTCAAGTTTGCCAAGATCGCTAGTAATTTTTTTCGTTACTATTACCGGCCTCGACAGATTTTATAACATTATTATGTGTACACGTGATTTTACAGTGTTGTAAAAAACATGTACGTTTAATAACGTTAAAAGATCGAAAGACGATATCATAGATCTGTCGAAACCGATAACAGTAAAAAGAAAAGATTACTAGCGATCGAGGCAAATTGCTCTCCGAGAATGATATAACGATTATTTATCTCCTCGTTCCATTTTTGACCGCTGGTTGGTTGAAACCGGTTACGATACAGCGAAATGGCCATTTTTTGCTTGTGTCCTAAAAGTTATAAAAAATAAAACTCAATAATTGTATCTCATAAAGGAATCTGAAGAGAGCGTACTGGAAGGAAAAGGATGGATGACCCAGGAAGAGACGAAATGACAGACGCAGACAGCGCAGTAAATAGGTGGTGATATGGCAGGGAGAAATTACAGGGAGCGAAATGCTATTTACAACTTATTCAGTAACCAGACGGCAGTTGTAAGAGCCGAGGGGCACGAAAGGGAAGCAGTGGTTGAGAAGGGGGTGAGACAGGATTGTAGCCTTTCCCCAATCTTATTCAAGCAGAAAGGAAACCAAAGAAAAATTTGGAGCAGGAATTAATGTTTAGGGAGAAGAAATGAAAACTTTGAGTTTTACCGATGACATAATTGTGACAGAGACAGAGACAGCAAAGGACTTGGAAGAGCAGTTGAACGGAATCGACAGGGTCCTGAAAGGACGACATAAGATGAACATCAAAGAAAGCAAAACAAGGGCAATGGAGTGTAGTGTAATTGAAACTGACGATGCTGAGGGAATTAGATTAGGAAATAAGACACTTAAAGTTGTAGTTGATGGTGGCCGAACAGAGAGGATATAAAATGTAGTGTAGCAAGGGTAAGAAAAGGGAAGAGAAATTTGTTAACATCGATAGTGAACTTAAGTGTTACGACTTCTTTTTTGAAGGTGTTTGTCTGGAGTGTAGCCATGTATGGAAGTGAAACATTGACGATAAACAGTTTCGACAAGAATAGAATAGAAGCTTTTGTAATGTGGTGCCACAGAAGAATGCTGAATATTACTTGGGTAAATCACGTAACTAATGAGGAGGTACTGAACAGAATTGGGTTGGGTTGTTTGGGGGAAGAGATCAAACAGCGAGGTCATCGGTCCCATCGGATTAGGGTAGGACGGGGAAGGAAGTCGGCCGTGCCCTTTCAGAGGAACCATCCCAGCCTGGAGCGATTTAGGGAAATCACGGGAAACCTAAATCAGGATGGCCGGATGCGGGATTGAACCGTCGTCCTCTCGAATGCGAGTCCAGTGTGCTAACCACGAAAAGAATTGATGAGAAAAAAATTTGTGGCACAAATTGATGAGAAGAAGGGACCGGTTGATGGAAAACATTCTGAGGCATCAAGAGACCACCAATTAAGCATTGGAGAGAAGTATGGGCGGTAAAAGCCGTAGAGGGAGGCCAAGAGATGAATACAGTAAGCAGATCTTGAAGAATGTAGGTTGCAGTAGTTATTTGGAGAAGAGTCTTGCACAGGATTGAGCAGCGTCAAACAAGTCTTCTGAATTAACAGTTTACGAACTAAAACTCTAAATATATAGATAAATGTAAATTAATGCAGATGAATAGGAAAAAGAATCCCGTAATGTTTGAATACTCCATTAGTAGTGTAGGGCTTGACACAGTCACGTCGATTAAATATTTGGGCGTAACATTGCAGAGCGATAGGAAGTGGGACAAGCATATAATGGCAGTTGTGGGGAAGGCGGATAGTCGTCTTCGATTCATTGGTAGAATTTTGGGGAGGTGTGGTTCATCTGTAAAGGAGACCGCATATGAAACACTAATACGACTTATTCTTGAGTACTGCTTGAGAGTTTGGGATCCCTATCAGGTCGGATTGAGGGAGGACATAGAAGCAATTCAGAGGCGGGCTGCTAGATTTGTTACTGGTAGGTTTGATCATCACGCGAGTGTTACGGAAATGCTTCGCGAACTCGTGTGGGAGTCTCTGGTGGAAAGGCGGCGTTCTTTTTGTGAATCGCTACTGAGGAAATTTAGAGAACCAGCATTTGAGGCTGACTGCAGTACAATTTTATTGCCGCCAACTTATATTTCGCGGAAAGACCACAAAGATAAGAGAGATTAGGGCTCATACAGAGGCATATAGGCAGTCATTTGTCCCTCGTACTGTTTGGGAGTGTGGTGTGCGTACTGTAAGACTTTCGGTACACACACCATCAGATTATTTGACTTGTCGCTCTAATGAAGTAGGCGAGTGTCAGCAATGTGTCTCGTGGTCTTATCGTGGCGTGTGTATCTTCTGCCGTTAGGTCAGACGATAGAAATGCCACTTGCACGCTTAGAGTAGCAGATTGACGTTGACCAACTATAAACAGAACTTGATTAATTTTCACACACATTTATTAAAATAATAAAAAGCATAGACATTACGTTACTTGATTGTGGATGCTGTTTACAATTGCCAGTCTGAAGTTCCTTTGGTATTGGCACGTTAATCTTATTCTCACATATCTCTGATACTTGACAAAGTGTCTATTCATTTATCTTCATGGCTATGTACAGGAATATGGTAATCTTATTAGACGCAGACTGAAACTTGACTACAGACTAATGCAGACAAATGCAGACTAATGCAG
This sequence comes from Schistocerca cancellata, assembly GCF_023864275.1. Lineage (NCBI taxonomy): Eukaryota > Metazoa > Arthropoda > Insecta > Orthoptera > Acrididae > Schistocerca > Schistocerca cancellata. The sequence goes on from NC_064632.1 coordinate 112,485,754, forward strand.
ACTGACTAATCGGAGGTCTGTACACTCGTTATAATACCTCGCGCGTTCAGGTATCACTGCGCGAGTGTGATCCGTGAGGAGAAAAGGTTCTACGTTAGCAGCAATCTCATTGGCTGCGTTACATATTAATAGGCGGATCAGCGGAAGCAGAATTTGGTCCGTCTCTAGGCAGCGCCATCTCGTAGTGCGGAGACGGACGAGCGCTGCGCCTGCGCTGTTGTGCTTAGCGGGGCGCGCTCTGGTGGGAAAGTTGTGTACGCGCTGACTACGCGGAACTATGTACACAACAGGGAGTGGAACAGGGAGAGAAGATGTTAATTGTGGCACGAGGTACCCTCCGCCACTCACCGTATGGTGGATTGCGGAGTATGTATGAAGATGTAGGTGTAAAACTGTTGTCGTAGATTTAAAGGAACGCTTGTTGCAGAATTTTGCTCGGAGCCGAGTGGTGCAGAGGACAGACAGGCAAGCAGAGGGCGAGCGGAGAGGCGCGGCCCGGTGTGCGCAAGTCGCTGTGCGCTGCGGCGCGGCGGGGCACAAAGCGGCCCGCGAGGCGAGCCCCGCATTAAGACGTTAAGTGCGGGGCCAGGCCAGAACGGGCGACAGATTTATACGTTCCGCTCGAGAGCGCAGCCGACCGCCGCGGCCGCAAATGAATCTCCCTTTCAGGCAGTAAGGACAGCCGCCTGAATCAAATTCATGCGAGTCGCGCCGGGGAAAAGACGCGCCGCACTCGAGAGCGAGCGCCGTGGGTTGAGTAGGGGAGGGGGGGGGGGGGGGGGGGAAGGGGGGCTGGTGCAGGTACAACCGGCGAGGGGTGCGCACCCTCCTTGACTCGCCCTCGTGGCGGCGCTGACAGGCGTATTTCACGGCGGCCAGAGGACGGTTCTGCGTGCCGTGTTGATGTTTTATTGATATGCATCCACTCCACTTCATTTGTACCTCGCTACGTCTTACAAACTTACCACCTCCCGTCTCCCAACCGTAGCGCGCGGTGTCGCTCGCGTTATCTGGGCGAGCATCTAGGAACAACGGCCCGTGCCCCTACGTTTTTGCCGTTGCGCGCTAATTCTTTCCTGCCAACAACTGATCCCTTCTCACCCCCACCCCTCCACCCCTCTCCCCTCGCCGTCTTCCCTTTGCAAGATTCTCCCGGTGCTTCTGCTTACCTCCGCCGCTGTCGCCGAGCCTGTAGCGTGTCGTTCCGGTATTCGTATCGCGCTCTGGAATCTCCGCAACCGCTGCAGAACAATCGAGACGCTCCTCCAAATCCCCCACCCCCTCCGGCGCCCGTCTCGCCCTTCCGCAGACATTGTACCTAGCGCTCCGGGCAGAAGAGCAGCAACAATAACAGTTTCTTTTTCTTGCGCCGTCCCCGCCGTCTGCTGCCCGTTGTCTTCATTTTTTCCCCCGCTCCCCTCGCCCCTCTAGGCCGACACGTCGCTGGGCGGAGCGGTCATTACACGAGCTGTCGGACAGGTCTTCGCCGACCGGCTCCGGCGGCAGAAGACACAGCCCGACCGTCTCCCGTGGCCGGCCGGAAGCCGCTACGCCTGCGGGCAGCAACGGTGCAGACTCGTCGCTGGGGAAGTGGCCGTCTAATACCCGCCTGTCGTATTTGTTGTCCGGTCTGGCTCGCTATTTATGAAAGAGCGAGTCGACGATTTGTATCCCGCGCCGCCATCACCTGCCGCGGAGTTTGCCACTGTCGATGACGAAGCTTGCAAACAGGCGACCAGCCACGCACAGCTTACACACACACGCACACACACACACACACACACACACACACAACCACACCCGTGCGCACTTATGTTCCTCGAAGAAGCTCGCTGCCTTATCAAAAATAATAAAATTTTAAACTAAGCCACGTATCTTACAAGGGAAGCATACACTAGCTGATCAAATGTATCCGAAAGTAACCATGGGGTATATCCAGTATTCGCCTTTATGACTGTTCGAACTCTGCTGCGGACACTTTCAATAATGTGTCCCGGTGTATGCGGAGGACTGCTAGTCTATTCTTCCTGAAGAGTCGAAACCACAAAAAGTAGTGATGTTGGACCCTGGGGTCTTCTACGGTAAACTTATCCCAGTTTTTAGTAGCAAAAGACAATGGACCACTCTGTAATGTCAATAAATAAATAAATGGCTAAATAATAAATAAAGAAGTATCCAAAAGATGTTTCGTTGGGTTCGGGTCGGGAAACTGGTCAGGCCAATTCATTTCAGGAATTTTGTTCTTTAAAAACAATTGCCCCTCATATCATCGACTCCAAATTGTTCCTCTACGGTACACAGTACAGAACACTGTAATGTATATTAACAGTCTTCAACATTTATCGTTTTCTTAAGCGAATTAAGGGGCCTAACCACAAAAAAACACCAACACCGTAATACCAGCTCCTCAGTACTTCACCGTTGGCACTTCACATTATGGAAAGTAAAGTTCTCCAAGCAGTCACCGAACCCTAACCCTTCGATCGGATTGCCACAGGGTACAGCGTGATTCATCACTCGCTTTCAGCCATCCGCTCTCCAATGGCATCGCTCTTTATACCTCCTCAAGCGCTGACTAAAGAAGTATGTGGCTCATGAGGAACTGCCCGACCATTGTTTTCCATTATTTTCAACTTCCAGCGCACAATCATTGGAGTAACTGGACTGCTGGTAACACTTTGGAACTAAACAATGATTCCTTCCGCTGATTTCATCCGATTTTTTTTATAACCACCGTTCACAATGCTCGAAGGTCACCGTCCGTCAGCACATGAGTTCGCGTTTCCACTTCATATTCATATCACCAACAGTGGTCTAGGACAGCTTTAGTACGGCTGAAACGTCCCTGATGGATCTGTTGCTGATCTGGCGTCCAATGACTAGTCCACGTTCGAAGTCACTAAGCACGCCTGGCCTACTCATACCGCTGTCTCTGCTTCCCTACTGACATCACAACACTCCTAGTCTCCTTTTATACAGAAGTTTATTCTTGAAATTCAACTTAACTGTAATAGGTATACACTGGTGATCCAAAACATAATGACCACTGCCCATCGCGAGATTGAATGACTCCTGGAGGTGTTGTGGGCACGTTACGCAGTAAGGAAAGAATGTAACCGGAATAGACACGAACGGGCAGTCAAAAGCGAAGGGCCGCAAATGCGGAAACCGACTGATATAAGCGGTTCTGAAAAAGGGCACTTCGTTGTGGCGCTGCGGCTTCAAATGAGAATCTCGGAAACGGCAAGGCCTTTTGGCGTACTATTGTCGTGAGCACCTATGGAAATTGGTTGAAGGATGGTGAAATAACCAGTAGGCCGTGATTACGAAGGCTTTCCCGGCGTAATAATTGATAATATTCTTCTCGGGTGTGCAGCCGGATCATGACGTCATCTTGACACAATATTTCTGCGGTCCAACTGGCCGCCATCGTCAGGTGAGAGTGCTGTTACACGATCTCGCCGGAACTGAGATCGTGTGCCAGCACTCTCACCTGAAGATGGCGGCCAGTTGGACTGCAGAAATATTGTGTCAAGATGACGTTATGATCCGGCTGCACACCCGAGGAGAATATTATCAACCAGTAGGCCGTTTAGTACTGGACGACCGTGTCTCATCACAAAACGTACAGGTCGGAGTGTCCCCCGCTGTGCAATCCAGGATAGGCAGATCTGACGGCAGAGTGCTGGTGCAGGCACGAGCGTTTCGGATCACACCGTTCAAAAGCAACAGCTGAACATGGAGCTCCCCATCACACGACCTCTACGTGCTCCTGGGCTGACCCAGCGGCATCGTTAGTTAGACTGCAGTGGGCACGGGATCTCTGAGTTTTCACCGTTGATCAATAGAAACGTTTCGCCTGTCGAATGAATCGCATTTCTTGGTGCACCAGGTAGATAGGTGGGTCCTTACAAGCCGTCGTCCAGGCGAATGGCTGGACGAAACAAACACTGGCCGCTGAGGGGTACATTGAGTTGGGCTCCCATGGGATCTGTGGTGCTAATCGAAGACATCCTGACAGCAGTGAACGATGTGAATACTATTGCGGACCACCTGCATTGCTTCATGCTTCTTCCCCTACGACCATATCATCTTATAGCAGGGTGGCTGTCCCCGCTGCAGGGTCACACTTATGCTATAGTGGTTTGAAGGGAATTACAGTGAACTCACATTGATGTCATGGCTAGCAAATGTGCCTGATCTGTACCCATTGCAACTCATGTCGGGCGCCAGCAGTGTGCTCGTAAATCACCATCCCATAATTTTCTGGAAATGCTTGACTTGTGCGTAGACATCTTCTACCACACACTTCTGAAATACTGCCAAGGACTTTCTGAATCCAGGCCAAGCAGAATCTCTGTTGTACTGCGTTTGGAAAGTGGAACAACACGCTATTAAACAGGTGGTCATGATGTTTTGGCTCATCGGTGTAGATGTACTATCTAAAGCGATACGTGAAAATTTGTGCCAGACTGGGACTCGTACCCGGATTTTCCGCTTATCGCGATCGGTCGCCAAAACAGTTTGGCCGGCCGCAGTGGCCGAGCGGTTCTGGAACCGCGCGACCGCTACGTTCGCAAGTTCGAATCCTGCCTCGAGCATGGATCTGTGTGATGTCCTTAGGTAAGTTAGGTTTAAGTAGTTCTAAGTTCTAGGGGACTGATGACCTCAGCTGTCAAGTCCCATAGTGCTCACAGCCATTTGAACCAAAACAGTTTGGCTATCCCACCACACTCCCCTGACCGACCCAAAATTCCGTATGTCACATACGTACCCGTTTCTTCTCAAAGATTCTTTTATGTTGTCGGCTATGCCTCTGGTGACATCTGGTTGTCAATCCCGCATTACGTATAGATAGCTTTGATCACATAGCGTACATCCAACGGGTTACTTTTTCTATCATCTGTCGCATGTTTGTGGTACATGCTTATACGTAACGGATGCTATTCTAGTATAATGCAAGTATGGAGTAATTTGGAGAAAATTAGACGCAAAGTTTTACGAGTCTGTTGAATAGTATATGAGAGCAGTAGCCACCGGGCAGCGGCTAAAGGCTCATTCACGCTAGACGCCATCGCCATCGGAGACGAAAAGACGACGTGTCCACACTAGACGGAACCTCATCGCGCCATTCCGCTTAACGCAGTACCGAATGGTGAGGTCAGGCTATCAGATACCATTCGTAATACAAAATGTCAAAATATAGTTTACCAGAATTCAGGAGCTAGTATCTCATTTATCAACAAAAGTCACAGAAGGTCTTGTAATAACTACCATGGAACAATTCCACTAAATGTTGGGTACAAATTATGTAGTTAAATAATAAACACTTTATTTCCCGGAAGAACATTGTAAATTCAGAAAATGGAGACCTTGCGTGGATAATACGCTGGAGAGCCAAAGAAACTGGCACCGCCGCTAATATTGTGTAGGGCCCCCGCGAGCACGCAGAAGTGCCGTAACACGACGTGGCATGGACTCGACTAGTGTCTGATGTAATGCTGGAGGGAATTGACAGGGCTGTCCATAAATCCGGAAGAGTACGAGGGGGTGGAGATCTATTCTGAACAGCACGCTGCGAGGCATTACAGATATGCTCAATAATGTTCATATCTGGGGAGTGTTCAAAGTCAGAAGAGTGTTCCTGGAGCCACTCTGTAGCAATTATCGACGTGTGGGGTGTCACATTGTCTTGCTGGAATTGCCCACGTCCGTCGGAATGCACAATCGACATGAATGGATGCAGGTGATCAGACAGGATGCTTACGTACTTGTCACCTGTCAGAGTCGTATCTAGATGTATCATGGGTCCCATATCACTCAAACTGCACACGACCCACACCATTACGGGGCCTCCACCAGCTTGAAGAGTCCGCTGCTGACATGCAGGGGCCATGGATTCATGAGGTTGTCTCAATGCCTGCACACGTCCATCAGCTCGATACAATTTGAATCGAGATCTGTCCGACCAGGGAACATATTTCCAGTCATCAACAGTCCAATGTGGGTTTTGACGGCCCAGGCGAGGCGTAAAGCTTTGCGTCGTGCAGCCATCGAGGGTGCAAGAGTGGACCTTCGGCTCCGAAAGCCCGTATCGATAATGTTTCGTTGAACGGGTCGCACTCTGACGTTTTTTGATGGCCCAGCATTCTTTTCAGTTGCCGTTGGTCCCGTTCTTGCAGGATATTTTTTCCGGCCGCAGCGATGTCGGAGAGCTGATATTTTGCCGGATCCCTGATATTCACGGTACATTCGTGAAACGGTCGTACGGGAAAATCCCCACTTCATGGCTACCTCGGAGATGCTGTGTCCCATCGCTCGTGAACCGACTATAACACCACATTCAAACTCACTTAAATCTTGATAACTTGCCATTGTAGTAGCAGTAACCGATCTAACAACTGCACCAGACAGTTGTCTTATATAGGGGTTGAAGACCACAGCGCCATATTTTTCCTGTTTACATATCTCTGTATTTGAATACGCGTGCCTATACCACTTTCTATGGTGCTTCGATGTATATTCAGCTTAAAACAGATACTGGAGAAGAGAAAACAACTTAAGTAAAAAACTACATCACCTTCGTTGATCACGTAAAAGCTTTTCATATGGAAGATAGAGAGCAGTCATGGAACACAATGAAAACGAATTGATACTCCAAACATTTGATTCAAGTTATCCAACATATGTAAGCAAAGATAAAAATTGTTAAAAGAAGGAATTCTAATTAATCTAGGAGTACGGCAAGATTGCAGCCTCTGTCCAATGCTCTTCAGTGTATAGGGCAGTCTGAAAAAGCTTGTAAGGATGTTGCAGGGTAGTCTGTACTGAGAAATAACTGTTAAGAAAAAATTCGATACGCTGCACCATTTCCGAATTAATGAGCATTGGAGCTAGCCTATCAGGCCGTTGCTCGCACAAGTTCAAGTGGGCTACCAGATGCAATTGGTGTCAGTTGTTCTCAAAGCTTAGATGACAGCGTATGAGACTACTCAGCCTTTAGATTAGGTTCGATTTTGTATCGCTCTCTTGTTTGCTTTAGCAAACCAAACGAAGAACACACGTCTGGTGACACCGCCTCTGAGATGTGCTTGAACCTGCGGCCGCAACGGCCTGATTGACTAACTTCTATTGGCTAATTAACTCGAAAACGCGCAACGCATCGAATTTTTTTAACAATTTCTCAGCACACCCTGATCTGCAACACCCTTATAAACTTTTCAGACTGTATCTGACCACCCTGTGTAAATAGATGAAATAATTAGGGACTGGAAGCGACGTGTACGCAGTAGAATAAAATTGAATAAGCATCTATATAAATAATATGCTCTTTGCAGATGATGAATTGGTCCTGCAGGACGATCAAGATTAATTTCAGAACTCACTACATATGCTAATTGTCAATTGTAAAAGTTATATTTTTCGAACATGTGGGACAAAAAGAAAAATAATGACATGACAAGGAAAATAAACAATGAGGACATGATAATTAATTGACGATCAACCAAAGTTTCAAGCTTGAGGTGGCTGTGATTTATCTTTTAAAGAACATGGCGAAGTGACCAGAAAGTCTGTAACTGTGACATAAAGTCACGCAGGAGGAATGCGACCATATTGCAAATCTGTAGGAATAATGCATGATTTCTGTTCAAATGGCTCTGAGCGCTATGGGACTCAACTTCTGAGGTCATTAGTCCCCTAGAACTTAGAACTAGTTAAACCTGACTAACCTAAGGACATCACACACATCCATGCCCGAGGCAGGATTCGAACCTGGGACCGTAGCGGTCTCGCGGTTCCAGAATGCAGCGCCTAGACCCGCACGGCCACTTCGGCCGGCATGATTTCTGTATTGGTGACTGATAAGAAGCCACCACCTAAAACCAGTGACTTTATTTGGGGCGTTTCAGGTAGAACACATCCTCCGATTATCATAAACATCTTGGTGATCAGATATATGAAGACACTATGTAACAAATAAAGCTGCCGTAATGGCTTTTTTTGGTTACATACTGTCTTTATATACCGCGTCACCAAGATGTTCATGATAGCTTTGTTTTTTATATCTGATCACCAAAATATTCATGGCAATCTGAGCGTAGGTTGCACCCGAAAGGCGTCAAATAAGTTCTTTCTTTATCAGCTGGTGGCTTCTTTTTAGTTGACAGTACAGCAGTTGTGCAGTATCCCTGTTGATTGTCGAAAAAGCTTCCACGATATCGATATATGTGTGAAACAATTCGGCATACATTGAAGGTTAAGATGAAAGAAGAGGCTCAAATTTTATGACTGCGGCGTGCCAACATTGATATATGGAAGCCATTCGAGGACGAATAAAAGAAATTATCGAAACGAAATGCAGCATTTGAAATGCGATTCCTCAGATAAGTTAAAGGATACCCCCTAAAAGATAACAAGCACAATGGAGAGATAAGGCAGCAATTAAATATGTTGTTGTTGAATGACAGGATTTCCCAAAACTAGAGAAATAAGGAAACCAAACGTTTAGAAAAGGAGAATTCCGAAGCTTGCCTTTAGATATCATCTACATCTACATGACTACTCCGCAATTCACTATTAAGTGCCGGGCAGAGGGTTCATGGAAGCACCTTCAAGCTGTTTCTCTACCGTTTCACGCTCGAACAGCACGCGGGAAAAACGAATTCTTTCCGCCCGAGCTCTGATTTCTTTTATTTTAACATGGTTATCATTTTCCCCTATGTAGGTGGGCACCAACAAAATATTTTCACACTCCGAGGACCAAAGTTGGTGATTCAAATTTCATGAGAAGATCCTGCCGCAACGGAGACCGCCTTTGCTTCAATGATTGCCATCCCAATTCGTCTATCATATCCACGGCACTCTCTCACCTATTTCGCGGTAATACAAAACGAGCTGCCGTTCTTTGAACCTTTTCAATGCTACCCGTCAGTCTTATCTGATAGCGGTCCCACACTGCTCTGTAATACTCCAGAAGAGGACGGACAAGAGTGGTGTAAGCAGTCTCTTTAGTAGACCTGTTGCATTTCCTAAGTGTTCCTCCAATAAATCTCTGTCTTTGGTTTACTTTCTCCACAACATTATCTGTGTGATCATTCCAATTTAAGTTACTCTAATCCCCAAGTATTTAGTTAAATTTACAGCCTATAGATTTGTGTGTTTTATCCTTAGCCGAAATTTTAGTGCTCATCTGGAAAACTTCCCACTTTCATTATTTAGAGTCAACTGCTACTTTTCGCCACATGTTATCTAAATTATTCTGCAATTTGTGTTGATCATCTGGTGACTTTATGAGATGGTAAATGACAGTATCATCCGCAAACAATTTAAGAGGGCTACTGAGATTGTCTCCTAAATCGATTATGTAGATCAGGAACAGCAGAGAGCCTATAACACTTCCTTTGGGAGCGCCGTATATTAATTCTGTTTTACTCGATGACTTTCCGTCAATTACTACGAAATGTGACCTTTCTGACTGGAAACCCCGAATCCAGGCGCACAACTAAGACGAAACGCCAAAGGCACGCAGTTTTATTAGAAGTCGCTTGTGAGGGACAGTGTTAAAGGCCTTCTGGGAATATAAAAATATGGAATCAATTTGACATCCCCTGTCGATAGTACTCATTACTTCGTGAGAATAAACAGCCCACTGAGCTTCACAAAAACGAGATTTTCTGAATCCCTGTTGGCTTTTTGTCAATAAGTGATTCTCTTCGAGGTAATCCATAATGTTCGAACACTGTTCGTATTGCAAAACCCTACTGCAAATCGACGTTAGCGATATAGGTCTGTAATTCTGATGGAAGAAGAGATGTTACTCGACCCATAAAGACATGGCAGAAAAACTGAGGTCCTAACAGACTAGCAATGTAATCCTGGAAGAGGAAGTAAACAATTAAAGAACAATGTAGGGGGACTTTGAATTTCGCCGCGCTGCACTCGTTCCCTCAGACATGAATTGTGCCGTCGCAGCGGTATGAGCGCTCGACGGCAGAGAAAATACTAAAATTGTAACTCTTTTTTGTTTTTCTATCCGTTTCGTTTTGTCTCTTGATAGCCGAAGCTTAAGGCAGACGTGATCTGATGTAGACGTTAAAAAAAAATACTTTTTAGCTAGTCTTGATCTGATTTTAATGTGTAGACATATTGTGGAAGTTGTTAAGAAATTCGGAGGATGGAAGTTGCAAAGTAAATTAAATTGCATTCAGTATCAAGATGATTTTAATTGATATAAATTAGTGATTCCTGGACGATTGCAAGATTTCGGAGCAGACTTTTCACGCCGAAATGAAGGAGATTTTTGAAGACCTGGACGCCGCACGAAAGAAGACAAGTTAACCTGGTAAAGGATGATTTATCTACGCCACTTCCCCCTGTCAGTTACATTTTGTTATTCTCTGTTTCTTTTCAGTAAGTTTTGTAGTGTAAATTGGGTTAACTTTTGCTCAAAAACGCCACAAGGACCACCCCAACTATAGCTTTTCTGTAATACGAGGTCCGATTTGCGTTTCTTTCTTTCTTTCCCTTTTTTCACGGTCATTAACGATTTAAAAAAAAACCATTTTCACTTACGATTTCTTCCCAATTTTCAACCTTTTTTTTCTTTTTCTTTTCTTCTCTCTTTTTTTTTATTAACCACTACAACAACTACGATAAGTTCAAAGTACACTTCGTAACTGATATTCTTCGTAAAGCTTGTTTGGTTAACTACTGAGAAATGAAACAATTGGGAACGTGTCGTCCAAACAATTCAAAACAGAGTTTTATATGCTCGAGAAAATATATACATGCGAACACACCAAACATTATTTAGAGGGTAATACGTAGATCGTTTTTACTTTATAAGTATAGTTTTATTTCCTTTGTAAGCATTAAATAACGGACAAAAGGATTTTTTTCCTTCAATAGATACCGCTTCCTCACTGTTAAAATAAGAGGTTTTTAACTAAAATTTCTTCATCAATTTTATGGTCTTATTTATGCAAAGTGTAGGCCAGGTGTTATAAAACCTAAATAATTATTCGTTTTCAGACAATTTGTGGAAGAGCACTCATACAAAGAATAAGAGTATACTAGTCTTTATGGAGCCTTCACAGTGTATCACACAAACAAAGCATAGAATAAATGGAGATTAAGAGGACATTTCCTTCTTTTTCTCCTCCTTTCATGGATTAGATGATTTTTCCTGTTCCGGTAAAGAAGGTCTAGCCATTTCTTTCATGGTCTTCCCTTCTTTCTTGTGCCTCTAGGTTTGCTGTCTAGAATTTGTTTCTGAAGTCAATTATGTTGCATTCTATCTGCACTTGCTACCATATTGAATCAACTTGCAGTTCATTAACTGTTGTGACCCTTAACACTGTGGAGAATCACATTTCTGTATCCTGGTTCTTGTTCATATCCCTTTGCGTGGGAACCGAGGTTTCAGACCCATAGAGCAAAGTAGGTAGTCATGATTTTGTAGCGTATTTCTAATTGTTCGACGATCGGGTCAAATTTTAGGTTCTTGTTTTTAATTTCGCTGTCTAAATTTCATCCTATGTCGCAGCCGAGATGCTGCAAGATGGTTATCTGTTCCAGTATTACATTATTTGTTATAATTTTAGATCTTAGAAGCGATTTTCCAGTGAGGATAACATCCCTGTTTTTTAATGAAGATTTCACAGTTACATTCATTTACTTGAATTGTTATTTGATCATCTGCGTGTAACAGAGTCTAAAAAGGTTTCTCTCTGTTGATCTTTATGCCATAGCTGGTATTTTGCTTCCAAGCCCTGACTAGGTCGTCTACGTAGATGTCGAATGGAATTTGAGATGGCCCACATTCTTCTTTAACTCCTTGTTTTGTTGTCAGTAGTTTATGGAAGTTACCTCCTTCTTCAATTATAGTTTTTTTTCTGTGAAGAGAGCTTAATTACAGAGGTAATTAAATGCTTCGGAAAGTATCTTAGTCCCTTAATCTGCCTCGGTAGCTGTCTACTGACTTTTTCAAAAGCTTTTTCGGACTCGACAAACGCCACGTTCGTCTGTTGGCTAAATTCTATAAGTATAGAATTTAACCATGCTCGGCCTTCTCGGAAACCAATTTCTCCTTGTAATGGAGATTCATCAGAGGTAGGACGCACTCTGTTATTTAAGATAGTGCTATAGATTTTGTAGCCTATATTAACGAGGCTAGGTCCTCTATAGTGATTTAGGTCGTTTCTTTTGCCTTTCTTGAATGTAGAGAAAATTTTAACGGAATTCCACTCCTCAGGTACCATAACCGCAGTCCTCAGGTTAATAAGATTTAGCATACGTTCCTTCAGTGAAAGAACCCTGCATGTAAACACTTCGGCGTTTGTTCTTTCTGTCCCTCTTGATTTTCTGTACTTAAATTTTTGCATTGCTAAGTCTAATTCATTCATTTCGACGAGTTCTATGTTTCTTTGACTCGGCAATTTTCACACTTCCTCTTCTACTGAAACGTCAACTCTGAGATTTTTCTGTTGTTATTCCCATAGTTCTAAAGCTTTTTTTTTTTATTTTGGCTGTACCTTTCTCTTTTCGGTTCATGTTTCATTAATTTGTTTGCAATTGACTGTTGTCTATTCAACTTCAGATCTGCGTTGCCGTAATTCCTGTTGCTTGTTTCTAGTTTCATTTCTAGCTGTATTTCTCTCCTGAGATATATGTTCTTGAGATTGTTATTGTAGGTAAATATTACATATTTGCTGTCTTCGTTTCACTGCTTGCTCCGTCTTCTCGTCCCAAATATTTAAACCGTGCTTTCTTCTGTGAAAAGTGTTATTTGTTTTGCCAACAACCTCGTCATCTGTTTACAAAAGTGCATTTTTAATAGTTTGACATTCTTCTTCAGTAGTATTTTATCTGGTAGAGATATCTAATACTTTTCGTCAGTAAGATATGTATCTTACTTTTTTCAGCAAGTTTAGGACTTATTTCTGTTTCTGGCCATTATTTGAATTTTGGAGTATAAATTAATCATGTCCTCTAAAACATTTGTGTAGGAAAATCCTAGTTTATTATTCACATTTTTAATTAGAGTACATGCGTCGATCACTCAGGATCATTTACAGATTTAAGAAAAGTAAAAGTAAACAAATTCCATCTAATATTTTACAATAGGTAGAAAATAACTGTTTCAATTTATTGTAAAATAATAGATGGTGCATATCTAGTTTTACTTTGTTCTGTATTTGAAGATGACCATGAGGAGCCGAAACATGTAATGTAACTAAAAATGTGTAACTGAGACGTAACGTTAGTTGAGAATTATGTTAAATATCAATACAGTTGGTGATTCCCACAAAACGAATATTTCGGCTATAGAGAAACACATGCGTGTCAATCAGATGTAGCGCTTTTCAGGAGGTTGGCAGTTACCTAATCAATAAGGGATGGTTCCTCCTGCGCTTCGGTACATTTTAAATACCTTTCTTTGGAAAGAAGGTGTCGGTTATCTTTAAAATTTATAAGCAGAGAATTCTCTAAGCTTTTACCAATATCCTCGATGTTCTCTTATATTTCCATTAGCTTTCAGACTGGTGTTTCGACAATTGCAGCATTCAGATGGTCTCGTTTGTTCTGAGATAAAAGCGCAGTCCACTTCTATAACACGAGTGAGGGAAGAGGGAATAGCTTGACTTCCGGTGTTCGAAAAGACGCCATCTGCCCTCACTAGCGTCAACGTCAAAACCTTCTTCCACGGAACAGAGGACATACCTTTCCGTTGAAGGTCTTTGTGAATGCGTTTCCATGCAATCACTTAACGTTTCAGCAATGATTGTATGGAGCTCTGCTCGCTCATTTTCTGCGTTATTATAGGAATTGCAGTGTAGTCATTTAGATGCAGACGTAGAACTGGTAGTCCCCTTACCCTTCTTCGCCTCCATTGTCTTTTATCGCACTGCTGTTATGGCTTTGCACAGATTAATTTTTGTTTGCATTGTAATGGCCAGGATTTTTTTTCATCTCATATCTATCACAATTTTGTAAGCCACCCTCTAAGACTATTGGATATCAATATCGTTCTAAAGAAAGTCCATTCCTGCTCCTCAGCTCAGACATCTATTTTGATCAATGCGTCAACAACAAATGAAGTTTGGTCGTTATTTTAAAAAATGGTTTTAATCAGGTTATATGTGCTTGGTTTTTGACTTCACCAAAGAACTCTCTATCTTATAACGAAACTGTCATCTACACCAAAAAATATTTATTTCTTTTCATCTTTTCATACACATGTCCCGGCGATTTCCACTAAGCCAAACATTCATAGATAACAGTGTGAATAGGAATGTCCTTCGTTCACCGTCATGACCTCTTCTCATTGTCATTAACGGTGCAAAAATTCAGTCCGTTTAGTTATGATTTTAATTTTCTTAACAAGAAAAACTCCCGTGAAAGGAGGTCTGTGTGAGAGAATTCTGTCATCTGATTTTTGGCACGAAGCTGGATAGGTGGACGTTTAGTCATGCCGAAGGAACCACGGATTGTCTTGCCGCAACTGTGGTCATTTTTTGCAGTTTTTCTCTCGCAATTATTTCAGGCTATTGCTTTAACAAATAGTGATTGATGGTTTGACCTTGAGGCCACATCTTTAGGTCCTTACTTTTATTACATACCGTAATAACTAATTTATCAACTTCACGGTACATTCAGAAATCGTAGATGGCAAACATTGTTGGACTAGTAAGTTTAGAAGAATTCGTGTTTTGCAAAGTAAAAGTACTTCAGCCCAAGAGCTATTTTTGAAAATGTTTTGCGGTATTACAAACCCAGGGTTGGGTATTTCGTTCACTGTGTTTCTAAGTCTGTAGCTAACTAAACTTACGTTCATGCTCAGTTGATACCTTTAGAAAAGTCTGAGGTTTAATTTCGAACTGGATTAGATGGAGGAATGGATCTGAAGGCATCTCATGGAAAGGAGAGAGAGAGAGAGAGAGAGAGAGAGAGAGAGAGATTACACGGTGCACCGTACTCAGTGGCGATCCACAGTCAGAAGCGAAAGTAGCATCAACTTACACCAACGAAGTGTGGCAGAGGATTACAACTCGTGATTTACACAAACAACGAAATGGATAATGTCATATTTTTTGTGAGGCTATATGAGAAGTTTCAGTTAGGCACAAGCACGTTGAATGGTTAGAAAATTGTTCTAGAAATCAGGTAGACCTGCAAATGGTCAACAATGGAGATATTTTTACCTCTTCATTAATATCTTACATATTATAAAAAAGTATGTATATATGTGTGTATATGTATATGTGTGCTCCACATCTCCTGGATCGATTTTAATCAAATTTGGTACTCGTAACCCTTACTGTCAGATGACAATCGCTGTGGACTTCATTAATCCAGTATTTGAGAATAGGAGCAATTAGCGACTTGCAATAAACTTTACACGTAATATGAAACCTCTACGAAATTTTTTTCTCGCTGACAACCCCACCCCCGCCCCCGCCCCCACAAAATGGTGAAAGGAAGAATGTTTATCGCTTACTGTTTTCTAGCTGTTCATGCAGTAAAAGTATCGCATGTGGTATGATGTTATAATTTATTACCTCTTTACTACAAACTGTATTCTTGGCACGTTTTACACACAGTATGCACGTATACCACCGAATGTAAATGCAAAATTATATCATTGTACGATACCTAGCTGAGGAAATATGACGTCATAAACAATGAGATGCGTGAAAAGCTGCCGCATCGTTCATGACGTTTGAATTTATTACTTCATTGCCACTAGCTCCATTCACAACATATTTTGCACACAATGTTCATAATTCCACTGAATGTACCTACAAAATTATATAAGTGTACGAGAGATAGTTCAGGAGACATGACGCCATAAAAACGAAGCACAAGTAATTTTAGATAACATTATTGGGGAAGAGCGATCTGTCAGTTAAGTGAAACTGGTAAAAACAGTCTCGATCGCACAGTGACTTATTAAAAATATGTCTGGTTTCTTCCTCTAGTAGTAGGCCATCTTCAGATAATGCACCATCAGGCTGACATTTATGACAGCTGGGACAGCACGGATGGTGCATTATCTGTAGCTGGCCTACTGCTAGAGGCCGTAATCAGTTATATTTTTAATAAATGACTGTGCGATCGAGGCTGTGTTTAATTAATGTTATTAAACACAAGGACAGATGCTCCGTGGTACAGGCGTGGACGCAGAACTATAAATAAATACATGGGCAACGCTGGGTTTCTCCGACAAAACGCTAATAAAATGTAGCGTAAGACGTGTAATTCACGATAAATACTCGAAATTATTTCATCCTCAAACGCCCATCAATTAATGGAGTGAGTCACAACTATCTAGTATCGAGGAACGATTTGCGATGGAAGGAATACATAAATGTATTTCGGAGGACCGCTGGTACCGACCTGAGATTGAGTGAAACAATCCTAATGAAGTATAATTCACCTACAAACGAGACAGAAATAAGTCGCCCAACAGACTCTTGAAAATCTATAGTCAATCTGTGGAACTGACCACGCTAGGTGGTGGATGAGTTCGTCATGCGGTAGCGAAGTAAGCTGAAGTCAGAAAAGTATGTGGGAGGAGATACAAGAAAGAGCTCGTGAGTCATGAATTGACTTGATATTAAAATTTGGAGGTGGAACGTTCAATGCCGAGTGAAAAAATGTATCACTGTCTCCGAGTTACGTCTCTCATAATGAACATGAATATAACGTCAGAGAAGTTCCGCCTCGTACAGAGGGTAATGACAATCGTCGCTCAGGCGGAACATCCGAGAATGCAACAATAATTCTGAAAAACTCAAATAATGCAGTATGTATCCCTCCCAGCGAACTGTACGATCATTCACGTATCGAGGATGTGCACATGGAAGCAATTTCATTAGCGTAAAAACTAGCCAAGCCAAATTTTGTTGAAAGCCTTTGTTACATAGGACAGAACTCTATGAAACTTTTGAAGATAGTCTGTAACGGGACAGTAGTAAACACAGCTCTAATATCACTCCCGTTTTGAAGAGTACCGCCGGCCGATGTGGCCGAGCGGTTCTAGGCGCTACAGTCTGGAACCGCGAGACCGCTACGGTCGCAGGTTCGAATCCTGCCTCGGGCATGGATGTGTGTGATGTCGTTAGGTTGTCGTTAGGTTAGTTAGGTTTAAGTAGTTCTAAGTTCTAGGGGACTGATGACCTCAGAAGTTGAGTCCCATAGTGCTCAGAGCCATTTGAACCATTTTTGAAGAGTACCCCAACCGAAACCCTGCATCAGCGAGCTGCCATCAGAGAACAGCATCTGACGATAATACCAGACATCCCAAACACAGCTCGCTGCTTTATTCATAATTAGGAAATTGTACCCGTTCATAAAGGCAACCACGTTTAATTTTTACCATTAATAATTTTCTCAGCTAATCTCTGAAATATCAAACTACGTTGTTTCGATACAAGAAGTTTTACATTTCTTTTCGCACCCTATTCGACACGAAAGTTTCCTTTTCCTGCTGTATTAAATATTTTTACTAATATGTTTACCAAACGGAAAGATTATTAGAAAAAGGTGAATATGTAACAAGACAGAGCAGGCCCAACTGTAGTCTTTTAAAATCTGAATATTTTATATCAGAGATGACTATTTTTATCTATTAGGCCATATATGTAGACTGATAGGCTAAAGTCTTTATCGTATGGTACCAGCTTTAGCAATGAACTCGGAAATTTTTCTTCAGGTGACCTTCCATTGCTACTTCCGATATCTGAGTTGCTACTATGGTACCTAATCTTCTTTATTTACTTTAATGCGGAAATGTCAGGCTGATGCTCGGATACTTGCCACATCTATCCTCTTTTCCTCATATCTGTGATAACCTACCCTTCCTAAGTTATCTCCTTCTCTGTTGAAGTCCATTGCTCCTCTACTGAACTACTAAAGACAATTCAGTCACTTCCGTTAGGATGGAAATGAACATGACTATGATAAACAAATGACTATAAAAATTACGTATTTAAAGATGCTTTAATTTTCATTCTGCAATAAAGTTGTTTTATCGTATATACACTCCTGAAAATAGAAAAAAGAACACATTGACACCGGTGTGTCAGACCCACCATACTTGCTCCGGACACTGCGAGAGGGCTGTACAAGCAATGATCACACGCGCGGCACAGCGGACACACCAGGAACCGCGGTGTTGGCCGTCGAATGGCGCTAGCTGCGCAGCATTTGTGCACCGCCGCCGTCAGTGTCAGCCAGTTTGCCGTGGCATACGGAGCTCCATCGCAGTCTTTAACACTGGTAGCATGCCGCGACAGCGTGGACGTGAACCGTATGTGCAGTTGACGGACTTTGAGCGAGGGCGTATAGTGGGCATGCGGGAGGCCGGGTGGACGTACCGCCGAATTGCTCAACACGTGGGGCGTGAGATCTCCACAGTACATCGATGTTGTCGCCAGTGGTCGGCGGAAGCTGCACGTGCCCGTCGACCTGGGACCGGACCGCAGCGACGCACGGATGCACGCCAAGACCGTAGGATCCTACGCAGTGCCGTAGGGGACCGCACCGCCACTTCCCAGCAAATTAGGGACACTGTTGCTCCTGGGGTATCGGTGAGGACCATTCGCAACCGTCTCCATGAAGCTGGGCTACGGTCCCGCACACCGTTAGGCCGTCTTCCGCTCACGCCCCAACATCGTGCAGCCCGCCTCCAGTGGTGTCGCGACAGGCGTGAATGGAGGGACGAATGGAGATGTGTCGTCTTCAGCGATGAGAGTCGCTTCTGCCTTGGTGCCAATGATGGTCGTATGCGTGTTTGGCGCCGTGCAGGTGAGCGCCACAATCAGGACTGCATACGACCGAGGCACACAGGGCCAACACCCGGCATCATGGTGTGGGGAGCGATCTCCTACACTGGCCGTACACCACTGGTGATCGTCGAGGGGACACTGAATAGTGCACGGTACATCCAAACCGTCATCGAACCCATCGTTCTACCATTCCTAGACCGGCAAGGGAACTTGCTGTTCCAACAAGACAATGCACGTCCGCATGTATCCCGTGCCACCCAACGTGCTCTAGAAGGTGTAAGTCAACTACCCTGGCCAGCAAGATCTCCGGATCTGTCCCCCATTGAGCATGTTTGGGACTGGATGAAGCGTCGTCTCACGCGGTCTGCACGTCCAGCACGAACGCTGGTCCAACTGAGGCGCCAGGTGGAAATGGCATGGCAAGCCGTTCCACAGGACTACATCCAGCATCTCTACGATCGTCTCCATGGGAGAATAGCAGCCTGCATTGCTGCGAAAGGTGGATATACACTGTACTAGTGCCGACATTGTGCATGCTCTGTTGCCTGTGTCTATGTGCCTGTGGTTCTGTCAGTGTGATCATGTGATGTATCTGACCCCAGGAATGTGTCAATAAAGTTTCCCCTTCCTGGGACAATGAATTCACGGTGTTCTTATTTCAATTTCCAGGAGTGTACATTCCAGTGCAGTGTTAACTTTTGGCTTTGTTATGCTATGATATGGGTCTACGTCTGTATCTGGCTATTATTTGCAGTATTTTATTTCTACATTTCTATTTGACATAGTAATATTCATGAATACGACTTTTGTAAGGCATGTAATATGGCCATACGTATATGGAACAGATGACAGCAGAAAAACCGTGTTTGCTGTTGTGCGAAGACGCTGATCATGGCAGACTATATCGTCTTCCAAGAAAACGCATTATACACATAAGCAGTGTGAGACTTGGCGTAGGCCGGCGACATCAGTTGCAAAGCTGGGACTGTACCACGTACACTCGCTTGTACATCCCTGTTCCATCGCGCTGAATGTGAGACTTAAAAAGGTACTTTCCCAGCTTCGAGCTTTCTGCGCTATTTATTCAAGTTATGTACATTAGTTCTTCCATATTAGCCTTGGTGTATAAAAATAACAAAACGTAGCACTGACTTTCCTGGTATATATCTCTAAGAGTTGCAAAGCTTTTTATTGAAATTACACAGAATCTTCACGAATTTGCATTAAATTAAGGCACTCCCATTTCCAGTTTCATTTTCAGCACTGTTATGTACAATAGTGTGCAAACCTTAAGGACGAAAGTAACTTTTGTACGATGTGTCATGGCCATGAAACTTGGAACATACGTAGAAAGAATTGATACAATATAGTACAGAAGGTCACTGAAAAAAAATCCCGATGAGACGAACAGAAATGACGATTTTATTCAAAGAAAACAATAATACTTGAGGTCACCGCGATTTATGAGGTCTGCTGGTCATTACAAACTGGGGAATAAGCTTTTAAATCGGGTGTGTGATCATGACGAACAGCAGTGCACGCTCTTTCTTGTGCTCACATTCTGATCACGTGGTTGGTAAAGAGTCCTTGTGGTAGGCAGTTCCATTCGTCCACCAGTGTGATTGACAGCTACAAGATGGTCGCTGGTGTACGTGGACGTACTGCAGTATGACTCCGCAACGCATCCCAATAGCGGTCGGTGGAATTTATAAGTCGGGGCAGCGGGCGGGACAGTACATTCGCAGAATGTGTTGTCTCTCCAAGAGCTCCTTCACCTACTCTGGTCGATGCGCTCGCGCATTCTCATTCATAAAAATGAAGTCAGGGCACGTTGCACCGCTGAAAAGACGCACATGGTGAAGGAGTGTATTGTCACAATGACATTGAACAGTGAATGTACCGTGTTCAAAGATGTGGAGGTCAGTACCTGCATGCAACATTATGATTACCCATATCATAATATCTGGGCCACCAAAACGATAATATCCGACAGTGCTGCACGTAGACTCAGATGGGGAAAGGTGAGAACGCTGTCGAACATTCCTTTTGGTGTTCCAGGTGTATGGTGTGGGGAAGCATAATGTTGCATGGGCGTACTGAACTCCAAATCCTTGAACGTTGTTGTGACAAGGTACTCCTTCCCCATGCGCGTCTTTTCAGGGATGCATTTTTGTAGATGACAATGAGTGAACATCGCAGGTGGAAGATGTCTTGGAATGGGAGGATATTCGGCGAATAGACGGACTTGCCCGTTCCCCAGACGTAAATCCCAAAGCGCATGTGTAGGATACGTTGAAGACGTATAGCAGCGTGACCACATGCGTCAAGACCATCTAGCATTTGTCAGTCGCGCTGGTGGAGCAATGGAGCAACCTACCACAAGAATGCCTTGCCAACTTTACGGCTAGCATCGGAGCACGTTGCAGAGCATTCATTGGCGTCCATAGTGATCGTGTCTCCCCTTAAGAGACATGTTCTGCTTTTGTAATGTCCAGGGGACCACAATGAATCGCGGTGACTTCACTGTGATCATTACCTTCAAATAAAAGATTTTAACTCTGATAGCTCTGTAATTAATGTAGCCATGAAAAGAGGTAATTCGTCATTTAGTGAGGACTTTCTCGCAATTCATCTGGATGAAACCAGATAATTCAGGTTAAGAGCTTAGCTGAATCATCCTGTATAAAACGAATGGCTGCAATTATTGTGACTATAAGGCAGCATAGAAATGTACACTACTGGCCATTAAAACTGCTACACCAAGAAGAAATGCAGATGACAAACGCGTATTCATTGGACAAATATATTATACTAGAACTGACATTTCATTACATTTTTACGCAATTTGGGTGCATAGATTCTGAGAAATCAGTACCCAGAACAACCACCTCCGGCCGTAATAACGGCCTTGATACGCCTAGGCATTGAGTCAAACAGAGCTTGGATGGCATGTACAGGTACAGCTGCCCATACAGCTTCAACACGATACCACAGTTCATCAAGAGTAGTGACTGACGTATTGTGACGAGCCAGTTGCTCGGCCACCATTGACCAGACGTTTTCAATTGGTGAGAGATCTGGAGAATGTTCTGGCCAGGGCAGCAGTCGAACATTTTCTGTATCCAGAAAGGCCCGTACAGGACTTGCAACATGCGGTCGTGCATTATCCTGCTGAAATGTAGGGTTTCGCAGGGATGGAATGAAGGGTGGAGCCACGGGTCGTAACACATCTGAAATGTAACGTCCACTGTTCAAAGTGCCATCAATGCGAACGAGAGGTGACCGAGACGTGTAACCAATGGCAACCCATACCATCAGTATGGCGATGACGAATACACGCTTCCAATGTGCGTTCACTGCGTTGTCGCCAAACGCGGATGCGACAATCATGATGCTGTAAACAGAACCTGGATTCCTCCGAAAAAATGACGTTTTGCCATTCGTGCACCCAGGTTCGTCGATGAGTACACCATCTAAGGCGCTCCTGTCTGTGATGCAGCGTCAAGGGTAACCGCAGCCATGGTCTCCGAGCTGATAGTCCATGCTGCTGCAGACGTCGTCGTACTGTTCGTCCAGATGGTTGTTGTCTTGCAAACGTCCCCATGTGTTGACTCAGGGATCGAGACGTGGCTGCACGATCCGTTAAAGCCATGCGCATAAGATGCCTGTCATCTCGACTGCTAGTGATACGAGGCCGTTGGGATCCAGCAAGGCGTTCCGAACTACCCTCCTGAACCCACCGATTCCATATTCTGCTAACAGTCATTGGATCTCGACCAATGCGAGCAGCAATGTCGCGATACGATAAACCGCAAACGCGATAGGCTACAATTCGACCTTTATCAAAGTCGGAAACGTGATGGTACGCATTTCTCCTCCTTACACGAGGCTTCACAACAACGTTTCACCAGGCAACGCCGGTCAACTGATGTTTGTGTATGAGAAATCGTTTGGAAACTTTCCTGATGTCAGCACGTTGTAGGTGTCGCCACCGGCGCCAACCTTGTGTGAATGCTCTGAAAAGCTAATCATTTGCATATCACATCATCTTCTTCCTGTCTGTTAAATTTCGCGTCTGTAGCACGTCATCTTCGCGGTGTAGCAATTTTAATGGCGAGTAGTGCATATATATTGGGGCGGAAAATAACAATCAACGAACTAAGTCAACTTACTGATTTCTATGTCTATAATTATTAAACGGACTTTGTATTGAACACGTCGACCAGTCTACGGGAAAGTACTGCTTTGCGTGTATTTTTACAATAAGTACTCGTCAATATTTGTGTATTTAGGATTATTTATGTAGATGGTCCTTTGTTCCGCTTTGCAAAAGCAGTAGCACCGTGTGGAGGCAGAGGAAGTCCTTTTCTTTTCGCACAGTGACAGGTCAGTCACACGCTTCACGTGAAGGAGGGAAGCTTCGAACGAAGCTCGTGGGGACTTGTATGTTTTAATGTTTCTGACAAATTGCTTCATGGACATTGGTATTTATTACATGCGCTACGTACCTGTATGTGCGCCGCCATGCCGTTGCGAAGACTGCAGACCTTACCGACTTAGGAGTGTGCCTGTCTGCCGGGTTGCCTTCCGACATAATGACAGGCGCAGTGCAGTCGTCGATAAGGCTACGAGGCGACATATTCTTTGAGAGCGAATTGAAGGAAAAACCATGTTTAAAATTTTTTATCTTAACATCGTTTTGACAAGTAATTCAATAATCAGTCATCTTATCTCAAAGGATACGTTTCCGACCGAGAACCAGAAAGATGTCACAAAGGACAAAGTTTTCACGGCTTGATAAATAAAACTAGCATCTGTACCACATACACTTACGCGGTCAGCGAATGATAGCATGACATGTACTGACGGAAAAGAAAGAAAACGTAACTGTCTCTTATTAACTCAGAAGACAGGCCCAATTCTTTTCCGAGATATTACTGCACGATTCAGATACGATCCAGCTGATTTACATCATTTCACCGACAATTTCGGAACATTGCATCTATCTAAAATATAAAAATATATTCTTCCCTAGTTGAACAATGATTAGTAATTAGGTTCCTTTGCATGATCTTAACTCAGTCTATACAAATGGTGTTATAGTTTGTGCACCTTCTTTCGAGCGCTCAATTTACATCGTGGCATCTTCTCTTCTTGCAATGAGATTTTTTGTTGTCATTCCACTTTATGTCGGTCGGGACGTTTACTGTTAACTAATTTACTGTAGTTACTTCTGATAGCGTAACCGAATGGTAATGGATTTCCTCGTCTATTTGTACGCGGTACTTTACATTAATTGTTGGGTACAATTGCAGATATTTGAATTGGGGACTGTACTGTATTGTATAACAATACATCAGTGTTTACGTCTTTTTCAGAGTAATAATTATAGTTCTTAGAAGTAGTATGGTCTTGGGTTGGATAGTACCTCCAAGCACATGTGCCAAGACCAACCCACTAATGCTCATTCTCCGCTGGGCAGTAGGTCTGGCGTGGACGCAAAATGGTTAATCTATACTGACTGCAGTAGTCCATTTAATGGCGTAAGTGCAACCGTCGGAAAAGATTAGGTAATGAGTTACGTGACGCGTTTGAGGGAAGACTGTTCGATGCAGCGGAAAACCAATCAATACACTGATGTGGTGAAAGGTCTCTGTTGGATTCCTTTCATGTTAATTTCTTAAATCTGTTGTCATTTACGGCATAAATTCCTCTTCTAAATTTACTGTGACGTTTCTGACTATCTGGGAGGAGACTGTGTAGTGGAACGTGTTACTTTTACACATAAACAAGAACGATCTGTCACACTACTACACCTAAAACACAGTTTATATATAATTCATGTCACACAGTCTCATACGGAACCTACATCCGCTTTCTTTTGTATATTGTATATGATAAGATACTGTCATCCCCCTTCCCTTCTGTGTGAGAGTATGAATGAGCAAATGTATTTCTAGTTGCATGCTTGAGGGTAGCAGACAAGCCTGTCTGTTAGAGAACAGTAGGACCAACAACGGAACAGGTAGCTACGCTTTCTAAAAGCAGAGAGGTTTCTATCCTTAGTATGGTCCTCTCCGTCCCTTGTCATGTTGGTATAGGAAGGTGCCCCTCTGGCCACTTCCGTGTGTATTTGTGAGCCACCCTCAGGAAGGGACCAGGTCAGTCTGTCCGTGGCGAGCGTCTGAAGTGGTAAGATCTCCAGCTAAGCGTGTGTCTGCTAAGTCCGTAGGACAATGGATTTCTTAAATTCAGCCTAACTGAAAATTTAATCACCTTTATTTCAGGTTTATCTCTAAAATATCTAATGTTATCTTAAATTGCAACGCAGTGTATTTCGAGTGTGAGGTTCAGAATATCTTCCAGTAGTTACTTTGTCACTAATTTGTGAGTAAAGTGGAACCACGTGTTGATCAGTAACTCTAACTAAGGTCATCAATCTTAAATGCGAATGTGCGTGAGATTATAACTTCTCGTCTTGACAATATTTTTCAATATAGCAACTTTTCTTTATGTTCAACCCACATGGGGTGTACTTTGTAAGACCAGTACCACGCGCTTATACAATTGTTTGACCCATCAGGTTAATAGTAAGACGTTAGTAACCAGTTCGAGGCTTTTCTTTTGTAAATTGCTTTTCGATCTAATTTATTTTAATTATCAAAATTACTGTGGAGTTACACTCTTTGTGTAAACCAAGTTGACCACGTGAAGCATGTGGTGTAATCATCAAAGTAGCCCTCAGCTATTCTTTTCGGGAAGATTTCACAGAGAGTTAGTATGTATTTAGTATACCAGTGTGTGGTAATTACATGACGGACAGGACTGTGCTACGAACGTAACTTCTTTGGGTGAAAATTGAATCGGTTGGTTGTGGTTAATTTCCTCTTGCATATGTTTCAACGTTCTTCGTGTGTTATTTTATGAATGCAGTGTTATATGGAGTCTCCCAATCTTGGCTCCATATTTGATGTGTTCCGTAAGATTACAATCTCACATTTTCACAATCCTAAATAAGGCACCAGCTTAGTTACGACTCAAGTTTAATATGCTGAGATTTCAATGATCAATGTTAAAATAAATTTCCAAATATAAACTGATTTATTTCTTTTTATTTCAATTGTCTTATATATATATATATATATATATATATATATATATATATCGCCGGTTGTCGTATGACTATTAAAAGTTTATAATTAATGTTAGTCTGGTTGGGAATTTGGTAAGCTAGACTGGATACCTGGTGAAAGAGTTGCGCAGTAATGCAAGGTTAACTTCCCCAGACAGCTTACGGCTTTTAACCCGCTTTTATTGTATATCAGCATCGCTTTCATAGCAAATTAAACCGACAACGTCACACATGTGAGTCCGCTAGACTCTGGAATCTCTGAAACGTTAGATTGCGAGCGTTGTATAATCTTAATTTTTTTCCCTGCAGCGCTCAAACAACTTCTGCGTTGTTTCTGAGCAGACTTTCAAAAGATTCACGGCGTTGTTGAGCGGCGTTGTGTTGTTTGTCTTGTTGTTTTGTTTTCTATATTTGTGTGTTTTATATGTATGTGTTTTTCTTCTCGCTTGTAAATTGCACTGACTTCGATCAAAGCTATAAATTTGTTTTGCGTGTGAATAAGTACGTACTAGGTTGGGTACCTTTCGTGTGACTGTCGTAATTTTTGGGGGATACATGTATTGTGATTAGTGGGTTGCGTACTGGGTATAAATTGAACTAATGCAAACACGTAACCAAGCTAAAAGTAGGCGGTCCAATAACTTAAGCATCATGGACCAAGGGGATAATTTGATTCCGAATATTAACACGTCGGACGGTTCCGAAAATGCATTGGGGAATACTTCAGAGGAAATGCAAAACAGGACGAACGGGCTCACATCAGAGCCAGAAATTAATTTGCCTCCAACTAACGTAATTGATTTGGCAGAACTCATGAAAGCCTTATTGCAACAAAGTAAAGAAAACGCAGAGAAATCTGAAAAATCGATATGAGAGCTAGGCGATCGAATGACGCAAAAATCTGAAAAATCATTCCGAGAACAAAAAGAATCATCTGAAAAATCGATCCGTGAGCTAGGCGAACAAATGACGCAGAAATCTGAAAAATCGATCCGCGAGCTGGGCGAACAAATGACAGAGAAATCTGAAATATCGATCCTTGAGCTAGGCGAACAAATGACGCAGAAATCTGAAAAATCAATCCGCGAGCTAGGCCAACAAATAGACGAAAAACTAATCCAGCAGACAAATAAGGTCGACAAGTCGATGCGGAGAGTGTCCGATGATATCTCACAAAGAATAAACAACCTGGCAAGTGAAATAAAAAGTGATATTATGAAAGAATTAGGTCGTACATTTGAACAAATCGATGACCGTCTGCAAGCCTTAGAACAGGGCAAGCGGAGTTGCGATGCAGAATCTAAAGAGAGCGAAGAACAGCTACTTAGGAATTTCCAAGCGCTGAGAGAAGAATGCCAAAGAGAACACCAGCAGGTACTCTCGAGGGTCCAAGAGGCGGAAACGCATTGTCCCACATCCGTTAGCAACACACTAGCGAACAACAGTCAAGCGATTCACGCACTGGAACAGCAAGTAGAACAATTGAAGCAGACTGGGGCGGAGGACAACAGACAAATACATGATAAGATTGCGGCATTAGCGGACATCGTAGGCACGATGAAGGTGACGGAAAGCGAGAACGCTACTACACCGGTAGCGGCCGCAGAGACCGAAGAAGTGCGTTCGCTTCTTAGATTTCAGAAGGGACAGTTCGAAGTGAACAGGTGGCACAAAGCTGTAACAGGCGAATTACAAGAACGCGTGGTGCATCTGGAAAACCGCATGGCGTGTTATTCCGAACTCGCCAATAGCACTAAAAATAGCCGTACGAACAGTGCAGAGAGGGACTCCGGCCACGAGGGAGATTTTGACGACAGGGAAGAATGTAGTTTGAGGGGCAGACATGAGAAAAATAGGAACATTCAAGGGCCTCGCCGGGAGGAAATGCGGGGATTTGATTTCAAACATTTCCTTCCTAATTAAGCAAGTATATTCAGCGACTTATTTGGTTACTGTTTGAGAAAGTGTTGCGAATAGAGTTATTAGTAAAGAAGTAAGAAATTAAAACGTCGTGCCTGATACCGAGGTTACACTGCATGAACAGCGAAAATGTAGTAAGCAATAAATTTTTCACGTTTGTGTGAAATGTTTGTGAAAAAGAGTTTTTAAAAGGTTTTAAATTATATGTAGAATTTATTGGAAGAACCTAAGTGGTGACCTCATTCTCAAATACTCGATGAATTCAGCTTGGATAATCTGTGTACCGTGAGGTGAGTTACCTCAGGATATTTACAGTCTATAATACTTGGCTTACTGTGCTAAAGAATTAATGTAATTTTATACCTTCCAATGAGTAGATTATGACAGCATTTTAAATGATTAAATTCGTTCAATAATTATATGAAATTGAGAATATTATTTTGTTGCTCCTGGAAGCTGTTATATAGGCACCCTGCAGCTGCAATTCAGTGAACGTTTAAGCTGTTTACTGATATAGATAGTTGCGCTTTAAATTACATTTATTTATCAGTTGTATTTTACAAGATTCGCCTCTTGAGTTTCCACAAAAATGGCTCTGAGCACTATGGGTCTTAACTTCTGAGGTCACCATTCCCCTAGAACTTAGAACTACTTAAACCTAACTAACCTAAGGACATGACACACATCCATGCCCGAGGCAGGATTCGAACCTGCGACCGTAGCGGTCGGGCGGTTCCAGACTGTAGCGCCTAGAACCGCTCGACCACTCCGGCCGGCTGAGTTTCCACAAACGACCTCTAGATGGCACTACTAAGGTGTGATATTATTCTATTAAAATTTGTCATGTGTTGTTGTTAAAGCAATGGTAACTCAGAGACTCGATTAGTAGTTTGTTAACAGAGGCCGTTTAATGAACCAATGCTGCGGTATAATGGAAATTTCACGTGAAGATTTTCACCGGATAACTTTTTGCCATTTCTGCTACAGCCAAATTTAGCAATATTGCCTCGAATCACTTCGTTCAACTTTTACAAATTGGTTTGTGAAAGTTAGTGGTGGTTGTGTTTCCGTCAGCGACGATTTTCGTTAGGGTCGACCAAAACCGATTGTTGTTCTAAAAAACATCGACACCATGCTCAACATAAATGAAAGAGTCGGTGTGTGGCTTTCTGGGACATAACGTCATTCATTAGTAAACTGAAGACAGCAGTACACGCAGTACATATTTCGTTAAGAGATCATTGTTTCAACATTTAGCTGTGAAAAAGATCTATTGCCGAAGGAGTTCGCGCGATTTCAACGAAGTTCAAAAGCATGCTCGTGTCAGTGTTTGTAAGAAAATGCTCAAACAATTCTACTGAGGAAATTCGAAGTCCTTCTGGAGCTCTGTAACAGCAGATATAACTTGGTTATACACAATCGGATCGAAAGTATCGAGTCACCCCTGTGCAATACAGATTTGGCCACTAGATGTCACTGGAGACGGACCCTCCAGTATAAAAGGAGGCGGTGAGTATCTTCTTGTCAGTAGAGAACCAGTAAGAGCAGAGCGTGTCTATAAGAAGAGCTCAGTGACTTAGATCGTGGAACAGTCATTGGGTGCCATCTGCGTATCGAATCCACTGGAGTTACGTCTGTCTTAAAACTTAAGTCGATTTTTGGTGGAGTGGTTGTGAAGTGGAAACACAAAGGAACAACAGCAGCTTCATCAAGATCATGCAGACCTCATGTACTGTCAGACAAGAACTGTTGAGCACTGAGGAAGACGGTTGTAGAAAAATCACATGAAATCAGTGGAAGGAATCACAAGTGAGTTACAAAGTGCAACTAGGACAATGACTGTGCGTAGGGGGTTAGAAAGAATTTTGTACAGTGGTCGAGCAGCTTCTCATAAGCCACACGTTCTGTAAACGATGCTAACCGACACTTGAGGCAGTGTAAATAATGATGCCACTGGACAATGGATGACTGGAATGAAGCACGCTGTACCGCTATAACGATGGAAGCGTTTGGGTTTTTGCGAATACCTGGAGAATGTTAGCGGCTGTCTTGCGTCGTACCAATAGTGAAGTGCGAAGGAGGTGATTTTACAGTGTAATGGCGTTTTTAGTGGTTAGGGAGTGATCTCACTACTGCGGTTACGAAAATGCTAAATGCGGAGTGATAGGAATATATGTTACAGCACTGTGTGCTGCTTATAGTAGAGAAACAGTTTGGAGACGATTGCTTCAGAATGACAATGAGGCCTCTTATAAAACAGCATCTGTGAGACGATGGTCTGCAGACAAAAGCATTGCTGAAATGGACTGGCCTGCCCATAGTCCCCACCTGAATCCAATGGAACTCATCTGGGTCGACAACTGTGTAGGTAGGGGAACCACAGCCATGAGCAATCATCTCGGGTATTAGTAAACAGCTTCAGCTGTATTCTCATTTATTATTGGATGACTACCGGTTTCGTGGCACTAGCACGTGATTGCGTATAGACTGGAGAAGCCGACCCATCCACTATACTGGAATCAGGCTGTTTTATTCTATGACGTACCACTTTCAGCGCTGTTGTTTTTCTGACGGTAACGAATGTTGGATAGAAAGTTTTTCAACTCTAGTGTTTTAGTTATATGTTCACCTGAAGATTTGGCTTTTAGTGCCACGAAACCGGTAGTGACCCAGTAATGGAGCACTAAATACAGCTGATTTTGTATGTCAATTCTTTTGACAGGTGGTCTTTGGGACGACGGCCATTCACAATTGTAATAAAATGCAACGCCTACAGCCGTCCTTACGTTTTTCTTTATTTTGTTGCAACCAGTTTCGGCGCTTCGATGCGCCACCTTCAGGCTGTATATACCGATGCGATATGTGTTTAGGGACCGTGTCAACCCCTTCCGCATCAACTACAGCCTGAAGACGGCGCACTGAAGCGTCGAAATTGGTTGCAACAAAATTAAGAAAATCGTAAGGATGGCTGTAAGTATTGCAGTTTTTCAAAATACAGCTGAAGCTGTTTATCAGTACCCAGGATGGCCCTTTTGGATGAGTTAAAACGTCG
The DNA here is from genome assembly GCF_023864275.1 of Schistocerca cancellata. Classification (NCBI taxonomy): domain Eukaryota; kingdom Metazoa; phylum Arthropoda; class Insecta; order Orthoptera; family Acrididae; genus Schistocerca; species Schistocerca cancellata. The sequence continues at coordinate 112,516,649 of NC_064632.1, forward strand.
TCTTCGTCCCAGAACGCAGTGCCCAACATTGCTGCCTCACCTCTTGAAGAAGAATGGGCTGACATTCAGACACCTCGTTGAAAGAGTATCCAGCAGAGCTGAAGCCGTCATAAAGGCGAAGAGTGGACACACCGCACACTGACCTCCACTAATTTGTTTCCGGAAACAGGCTGAACACACTGAGTATTACTGTCCACTAATTGGTGTTCGCATACTTTTGGTCAGAGAGTGTTTTTGTTCACTAAGAAAAGGTGCAAAAATTTATAGAGGACTTTGCTGATATCATGAGAAAAGGTGTCAGTATGTCCTCATTTATGTGCTTCCTTCTGAATCTCGGGAAGTAATAGAGCCAACTATGTATTATTGCACCATGGGTGTTCGCTGAATCCGTGTTGATTCCAACATTAGAAGCTCATCAGTCTACGAGGAAATTTATAGTACGTTAAGCAGGAAATTTATTCTTTAATTCTACTGGGAAGTGACGTCAGTTAGACGTGCACCACTGCCAGTACAATTTTGGACTGTTTAACTACACTCCTGGTAATGGAATAAAGAACACATTGACACCGGTGTGTCAGACCCACCATACTTGCTCCGGACACTGCGAGAGGGCTGTACAAGCAATGATCACACGCACGGCACTGCGGACACACCAGGAACCGCGGTGTTGGCCGTCGAATGGCGCTAGCTGCACAGCATTTGTGCACCGCTGCCGTCAGTGTCAGCCAGTTTGCCGTGGCATACGGAGCTCCATCGCAGTCTTTAACACTGGTAGCATGCCGCGACAGCGTGGACGTGAACCGTATGTGCAGTTGACGGACTTTGAGCGAGGGCGTATAGTGGGCATGCGGGAGGCCGGGTGGACGTACCGCCGAATTGCTCAACACGTGGGGTGTGAGGTCTCCACAGTACATCGATGTTGTCGCCAGTGGTCGGCGGAAGGTGCACGTGCCCGTCGACCTGGGACCGGACCGCAGCGACGCACGGATGCACGCCAAGACCGTAGGATCCTACGCAGTGCCGTAGGGGACCACACCGCCACTTCCCAGCAAATTAGGGACACTATTGCTCCTGGGGTATCGGCGAGGACCATTCGCAACCGTCTCCATGAAGCTGGGCTACGGTCCCGCACACCGTTAGGCCGTCTTCCGCTCACGCCCCAACATCGTGCAGCCCGCCTCCAGTGGTGTCGCGACAGGCGTGAATGGAGGGACGAATGGAGACGTGTCGTCTTCAGCGATGAGAGTCGCTTCTGCCTTGGTGCCAATGATGGTCGTATGCGTGTTTGGCGCCGTGCAGGTGAGCGCCACAATCAGGACTGCATACGACCGAGGCACACAGGGCCAACACCCGGCATCATGGTGTGGGGAGCGATCTCCTACACTGGCCGTACACCACTGGTGATCGTCGAGGGGACACTGAATAGTGCACGGTACATCCAAACCGTCATCGAACCCATCGTTCTACCATTCCTAGACCGGCAAGGGAACTTGCTGTTCCAACAGGACAATGCACGTCCGCATGTATCCCGTGCCACCCAACGTGCTCCAGAAGGTGTAAGTCAACTACCCTGGCCAGCAAGATCTCCGGATCTGTCCCCCATTGAGCATGTTTGGGACTGGATGAAGCGTCGTCTCACGCGGTCTGCACGTCCAGCACGAACGCTGGTCCAACTGAGGCGCCAGGTGGAAATGGCATGGCAAGCCGTTCCACAGGACTACATCCAGCATCTCTACGATCGTCTCCATGGGAGAATAGCAGCCTGCATTGCTGCGAAAGGTGGATATACACTGTACTAGTGCCGACATTGTGCATGCTCTGTTGCCTGTGTCTATGTGCCTGTGGTTCTGTCAGTGTGATCATGTGATGTATCTGACCCCAGGAATGTGTCAATAAAGTTTCCCCTTCCTGGGACAATGAATTCACGGTGTTCTTATTTCAATTTCCAGGAGTGTATTTGTTCGTAGACTGGTTAACATTGCCGATAAAATTAATTTTACATTCACGACGAGGCCACTCGTGCTCTTCAGAAAAAAACGAGCCCACATACAAACTATTTCAGAATTTCCGTAGGACGCTTGATGGGGGTAATTGGTGTTGAGGGAATTTCTCGCACGAATGGCGGCTGCGGCGAGGCTAATTGTAACCGGCAGCAACCCGACGCGAGCGGACTGTGGGAAAGCGCGCGCCGCCTGCTGAGACGCACAGGAAGGCGGGGGCGGCGCGACGCCGCGCGGGGGCGGCAGCTTCGCCCGGGGACGGGGGCGGCAGTGGGGGCGGCGAGCGCGGCGTAATGGCCGCCGCTTCCTGCGCGGCGCCGACTTGTGGCACGCCACTGAGTCAGCCGGCCCGGCGCGTGGGCCGCGCCCCTGCGCAGCCCGCGGCAACTCGCTGTCCGCCACGAGGGGTGCCAACAGGCCGATGAAAGCTTGTTGCCACGATGCAACTTGTTGGAGGCTTTACGCTCAGATATTTGCAGCGACTTGTCTGCACAGACAAATACACTGAAGCCCCAAAGAAACTGGTATAGGCATCCCTATTCATATACGGAGATACGTAAACAGGCAGAATACGGCGCTGCGGTCGGCAACGCCTATATGACAACAAGAGTGTGGCGCAATTGTTAGATCGGTTACTGCAGGTTATCAAGATTTATTTGAGTTTGAACTCGGTGTTACAGTCGGCACACGAGCGGTGACTCACAAAATCTCAGAAGTAGCGATGAAGTGGGGATTTTCCCGTACGACCATTTCACGAATGCCGGCCGCGGTGGTCTCGCGGTTCTAGACGCGCAGTCCGGAACCGTGCGGCTGCTACGGCCGCAGGTTCGAATCCTGCCTCGGGCATGGATGTGTGTGGTGTCCTTAGGTTTAAGTAGTTCTAAGTTCTAGGGGACTGATGACCGCAGCTGTTAAGTCCCATAGTGCTCAGAGCCATTTGAACCAGCCATTTCACGAATGTACAGTGAATATCAGGAATCCGGTAAAACATCAGATCTCCGACATCTCTTGACGACTGCACGACACAAAAATTTAAGCCCCGCCTGAGCCCGTCAACATCGACACTGGACTGTTGATGACTGGAAACATATTGCCTGGTCACACGAGTCTCGTTTCAAATTGTATCGAGCGGATGGACGTGTGTGGGTATGGAGACAACCGCTTGAATCCATGTCGGCAGGGGACTGTCCAAGCTGCTGGAGGCTCTCTAATGGCGTGGCGCGTGTGCTGGATTGATATGGGACCCCTGATACGTCTAGATACGACTCTGACACGTGACATGTACGTAAGCATCCTGCCTGAGCGCCTGCATCCATTCATGTTCATTGTGCATTCCAACGGTATAGGGCAATTGCAGCAGGACAATGCGACACCCTACTCGTCCAGAATTGCTACACAGTGGCTCCAGGAACACTCCTCTGAGTTTAAACACTTCCGCTGGCCACCAATCTCCCCAACATTATTGAGCATATCTGAGATATCTTACAACGTGCTATTCAGAATAGATCTTCACCCCCTCGTACTCTTCCGGATTTATGCTCAGCCCTTCAGGATACTTAGTGTCAATTCCTTACAGCACTACATCAGACATTAGTCGCGTCCATGCCACGTGTTGTTTCAGCACACCTGTGTGCTCGCGGGGACCTTGAATGATATTAGACAGGTGTACCAGTTTCTTTGGTTCTTCACTGTAGATGCGCGTGAATGAGTCGCCGACTGAAAATATCGTCTGTGTAGCTATATTCGGTTCAAAATGGTTCAAATGGCTATGAGCACTATTGGACTTATCTGCTGAGGTCATCAGTCCCCTAGAACTTAGAACTACTTAAACCTAACTAACCTAAGGACATCACACACACCCATGTCCGAGGCAGGATTCGAACCTGCGACCGCAGCGGTCCCGCGGTTCCAGACTGTAGCGCCTAGACCCGCTCGGCCACTCCGGCCGGCTGTATTCGGTATGTGCGCAGTCTGGGGGTGGTTGATTCGACGAAGACCAGCTGTTCATACTAGATCAACTGCTTTAGTACTTCATATATAGCACTAAGAGTTTCTGGAATGATGTGGCGCAACTATGAAGGTTATATCACAACAGAAAGCTTCAGATCAGTATATTTTCTGCCGCATTGTATTCTATGGAACTAGGGACCTAGAAACGACGGAGAGGCTTCGTCCCCGCTGTAGCCTCAGTGGTTCACGAGCCCACAACAGGCCACACCAGTCCATTCACCCGTACCGCCGCCCCTCGCCGAACCCAGGGTTATTGTGCGGTGTCAAACGTACAACTTGGTGATGAGCCCGCAGTGCTTTGAAAACTAGTTAATGACACAGAAAATTAATCGTTTCAAAAATCCAAAGAGACAAAGCAACTGGTTGCGTATTTATCATCATCATCCTGCGAGTACTATACGGCTGCCGCCGCATCACACTTCCCATATTTCACTTCCTTCGATCAAAAATGGTTCAACTGGATGTGAGCACTGTGGGACTTAAAATCTGAGGTCATCAGTCCCCTAGAACTTAGAACTACTTAAACCTAACTAACCTAAGGACATAACACACATCCATGCCCGAAGCAGGATTCGAACCTGCGACCGTAGCAGTCGCGCCGTTCAAGACTGAAGCGCCTAGAACCACTCGCCCACCGCGGCCGGCTTCCTTCGATCGTGCCAGTCTCATTGTAGTCCCGTGCCATGCATCCAGACATCCATTTCTAATGCAAATTGTTTGTAATTGTAATCATATTAACCGAATCTTCCGTCGGTTCTTGGTAGAACAACATTATAATAATTCTAACTCACATCCCTAGGTATTTCGTTGAATCGACACCCTTTACATTTGTTTGGTTTATATCGTAACGGAAATTAAAAGAAATTTTTTTGCTGCCTATTGTTTAGGGTCGATTGCCACTTTTCGTATCATGCAGATATATTACCTAAATCATTTCGCAATATGTTTTGATCTTGCTATGGTTCACTTTTATTCTCATCCCTCCGACTCTCAGTTCTCTGTTTGTGAGCAGCGTCTTGGATGACGCCAAGAGACCATGTAGACTCAGTGAACCAAACAAGAAACCATGTGTGGATAAAAATCCTATATGAAGATCGCAAATTTTGTTTATTGATTACTGGCTTTGGTTGGTGTCGAGCCACCCTCAGGTCAATCTGAAATGTTGTTCAGTGTTAGATACACATTACACATCGTCGTATTTTTAGAGCTAAATGGCCCTAAAACGAAAAATCGTAGTTGCCTATGTATATTGACAAAGTTAATCACTAATCAGATATTGTTACAGTGATTAGTGATTAGCGTTGTGAAAGTTTTATTTTTAATTACTGCAACCTGTCGCCTTTTGTTTTGTTCTGCAACTTTTTATTATTCCATTACCGGTTTCGAACCGCCTAGCGATTCATCATCACGTGGTACACATATTAATTGTCTGCTGCAGCGTGGGAGTCGTGTGGAGTGATTTTTACGAATCCTTCTACAGAACTCCCACACTGCTACAGACAGTTAATGCTTGTAACATCTGATGATAAATAGCTTGGCGGTTCGAAACCGGTAATGACTGGAGTGATTTTTACTAATCCCTCTACATGACTCCCACACTGCTGCAGACAGTTAATGTATGCACCATCTGACGATAAATCGCTTGGCGGTTCGAAGCCGGTAATGGAATTATAAAAAATTGAAGAACAAAGCAAAAGGCGACTGGTTGCACTTATTTCAAGAAATCTTTATTCTTCACAGTCGCAGTGTTCCTTATCAACAATGGATAAAAGTTTTAACGTTGTCAGTTTACATAACCAACAAGATTTTTCATTTTAGGGCGACTTAACTCTAAGAATTCGCGAAGTGTAATGATTGCCTCAAACTGAACAACATTTTAGCTTGATCTGGGGATGGCTTGACAATGAACCGAAACCGGTAATCAATAAAGAAATTTTGCGATCTTGATATAGAATGTTTATCTACCTATATCTGAAATCAACAGATCATATCTCCCCACTGGCGATGTAAAAGAATAACAGAAACAGGGAAACGTTTTCAAGCACCACAAACTGAAGCGGGGAAACCAGTGGTTGCCCTCGCACCGCCAGGAGACGTGGGTTTGACGTGCCACATGCTATTTCCCGCAGTCAGAAGAAAATTTTCGGCCAGTAGCCTTCATTATTGGCCTCTGCCGATGTTTCACTGTCTACATCGCTGTTATCGGGGACAGCACTATTAGGGTCATATATGATATCGCAACTGACCAAGAGACAGGACAAGCAAGACTAAGCCATCATTTCGTAAACTGTAGATGAATATGGTCCATAATACCGTGTACAAAGTGTGCTGGGTCCCCATCATATTGAAATTACATAGGCTTAACATCACAGATAGCAGCTCCAGACGAAGACAGCTGTGTTTGTTGGTTCAAATGGCTCTGAGCACTATGCGACTTAAATTCTGAGGTCATCAGTCGCCTCGAACTTAGAACTAATTAAACCTAACTAACCTAAGGTCATCACACACAGCCATGCCCGAGGCAGGATTCGAACCTGCGACCGTAGCGGTCGCTCGGCTCCAGACTGTAGCGCCTAGAACCGCACAGCCACTCCGGCCGGCACAAAGCTGTGTTTGTCATTGGAGTATCGTGCATAGAATAGAATCAACAACTTGGCTGAAAACCCGAAAGCACACCATTAAATACTGGGATGTGATACGTTTGACTTTCTTCCCCATCCATATCTTATATGAACGTGTGTTCTTTCCCTGAGGAGCTCGCCATCTATACGACTTGAAACTCTAATCTTGCTTCCTCTTTTTTACAAACGCAAAGGATTTTGATTAGATTACCTGGTTGGTGAAATCTATTTTTAGGATATTATAGACCTCACTGACCGAGTCCTACGTGTCTGCCTAAACTGAATAGCGTCTGGCAATTTTTGGTCAGTCCATTTTATAAAACGAAAGAATAAACCTCCATTTGTCTAAGAAAGAGTATGAAGGAATAAAAGAAATGACTGACATCTGTAGCTAGATGGCTTGCTTATTCCACCCCAACTGTAAAAGTTAGCATTAGTTATGGCAACCGGTAAGCAGACTATAAAATTGCGTCTTTTTTTTTTTCATCACTCTTCTGACTGGTTTGGTGTTTGATGCTTTCCGCCACGAATTCCTCACCTGTGCCGACCTCTTCATCTCAGAGTAGCACTTACAACTTACATCCCACGTCATTTGTTGGATGTATTTCAGTCTCTATCTTCCTCTACAGTTTTTACCCTCTGCACCTCCCTCTAGTACCATGGACGTTATTCCGTGATATATTAACAGATGTTTTACCATCCTGTCCCTTCTTCTTTTCAGTGTTTACCATACAATCTTTTCCTTGTCGGTTCTCCGGAGAACCTCCTCATTCCTCACCTTATCAGTCCACATAATTTTCAACATTCTTTTGTAGCACCACATCTCAGATGCTTTGATTCCCTTCTTTTGCGGTTTTCCCACAGTCCACGTTTCATTACCATAAAATGCTGTCCTCCAAACATACATTCTCAGAAATTTCTTCCTCAAATTAAGACTTATTTTGATATTAGTAGACTTATCTTAGTCAGGAATGCCCTTTTTTCGAGTACTAGTCTACTTTTTACATCCTCCCTGCTCCGTCCGTCATGTGTTATTTTACTGCCTAGGTAGCAGAATTCCTTAACTTCATCTACATCGTTATCACCAATCCTGATGTTAAGTTTCTCGCTGTTCTCATTTCTATAATTCTCATTACTTTCGTCTTTCTTCAGTCTACTCACAGTCCATATTCTGTACTCATTAGACAGTTCATTCCATTCAGCAACTCCTGTAATTCTGCTTCACTTTCAGTCAGCGAATCTTTGATATCCTTTCACCTGAAATTTTAATCCCACTAGAAGGGCCGAAACATTACACCATTGTCTTACATCCTTTTTAATCCGAGCACTTTGTTCTTGGTCTTCCAGGCTTACTTTTCCCTCTTGGCTCTTGTACGTACTGTATGTTACCAGTCTTTCTCTCTAGCTTACCCCTAGTTTTCTCAGAATTTCGAATATCTCGCACCGTTTATCATTGTCGACGCTTTTTCCAAGTCGAGAAATCCTACGAACATGTCTTGATTTTTCTTTAGTCCTGCTTCCATTATCAACCGCAACGTCAGAATTGCCTTCCTGGTGCGTTTCCCTCTCGTAAAGCCAAACTGATCGTCATTTAACACATCCTCAATTTCTTTTCCTTTCTTCTGTATATTATTCTTGTCAGAAACTTGAATGCATGAATTGTCAGGCTGATTCTTCGCTAATTCTCGCACTTGTCAGCCCTTTTAATCTTCGGAATTGTGTGGATGATGTTTGTCCGAAAGTCACATGGTATACTGCCAGAGTCTTAACTCTACACACCAACGTGAACAGTCGTTTTGCTGCCACTTCCCTGAACAATTTTAGAAATTCTGATAGAATGTTATCTATTCCTTATGGCTTATTTGATCTTAACTCCTCCAAAGCTCTTTTAAATTCTGGTAGTAATACTGGATCCCCTGTTTCTTCTATATCGACTCCTGTTTCTTCCTTTATCATGTCATCGGACAAGCCTTCCCTCTCGTAGAGCCCTTTAATGTACCCTTTCCACCTATCCGTTCTCTCCTCTGCGTTTAACAGTGGAATTCCCATTATACTCTTAATGTTACCGCCCGTGCTTTTAATTTCACCGAAGGATTACTCTATATGCTAACTCCCTCCTTCCGACAATCATTGCTTTTTCGCTTTCTTCACATTTTCCATGCAGCCATTTTGCTTTAGCATCCCTGCATTTTCTATTTATTTCGTTCCTAAGTTACTTGCATTTCTGTATTCCAGAATTTCCTGAACAGTTTTGTACTTCCTTCTTCCGTCGATCTGATGTTAACCATACTTACCTTCCTTTTAGCTATGGCTTTCTTTCCAATTTCTGCGATTGCCCCTTTTAGAGATATCCACCCTTCATCAGCTGAACAGTCTACTGAGATATTCCTTATCGCAGTGTCCATAATCGCTTAGAGAACTTCAAGAGTATTCTTTCATTCCTCAGTACTTCTGTATCCCCCTTCTTCTGACTAGTCTCTTAATGTTTGGCCTTCTCATCATCGTTACTAAATTTTGATCTGAGTTTGTATGTGTTCATGGGTACTGCTTGCAATTCAGTATCCGATTTCGGAATCTCTGGACCGTGATGTAATTTAATTGAAGTCTTCCCGTATCCCCCGGCCTGTTCCATGGATACTTCCTCGTCTTGTGATTCTTGAACAGAGTATTGCCTATTACTACCTGAAATTTATTGCAGAGCTGAATGTGTCTTCCTCCTTACTCATTTCTAGTACCAAGCCCAAATTCTCCCATAACCCTTTCTTCTACTCCTTCCCCTACAACCACACTCCTGTCGCCCCAAGACTATTAGGTTTTCATCTGCTTTGTAAAGTTCTTTTTTAAAAAAATAAACTTTACGATTACATTGAATGAATGTGTGAACTGTGTAGTAGATACTGAACTCGAGTTATCATGTAGCGTGTTGTAACTGCAAGTGGTGTGTTTATTCTGTGTTATTGTTAACAAAACTTTACACGAATTGATTGAGCAATGCGACTCCCAATACCAATAAAGAAATAAAGTCACGGTAAAATGCATTCAGGCCCTTAGGCACTGAATCCTCTGACCCTTTTCAGTACTAATAACTTTGGTCTTTGGGCACATAAAAAATAAATTGAACTGTCTAGCTCTAAAGCAGCAACGGACTAACGCGGTATATATTGTGGTCTCTCGTGAAAAACAAAAATATGATAGCTACAGATTCAGAAATGTGCTATGCTGGCCAGAATACTTGAAATGCACATGAAATTCTTTTGGCTGATAAATGAAAATATTTAACAAAATCTAACTTCTTTGAGAAATATATGACCTGGGCTGGGAGGCGGTACTGATTGTGGTGAATTATTACACTGAGTTTTTTAGCAAAATTACATTGTATTTTAGAAAAATTATATTGCAAGTTAAGTTTGTCTTTTCAAAAACACCTGACAATTGAAGTTACATTACTCACAACTGATTCACAAACAATGAGATTTAAACAGCAAGTATTACCTAACTTCATTAATCCAACATAAACGCAAATCATCAAATTTCACTTTGTTTTTTAACAAATCTTAGAAGCATTATAAAAGTGAAATATCTAACTAGCCTTTTTATCAAAACAGTTTACATTCATTCTGGGGTTACTCAACAATTACAAATTATCAGTCAACTCATCTATACTAATGCACTGGCAAAAACAGAAACCATAATTATTGAACATCTTTACCTTGCTTGCAAGAAGAATTCCACTTCTATGTTTAACAATACTAACGTACCTACATTAATCTAACACTTGGCTGCTTCACACAGCACACCACAAAAACTGCCTACTCCACCGTCTTTCGCTCACAAACAGCTACCTACAACTGTGCGACAAGCGACCTCTTACTCCAACACTACAATAATCTCAGACCAGAAGCAGTATCTCTGAGTCTGAAGTCTTACACAGTAAGCGATATAAAGCCTATCAAAGACATACAAAATCATATTCCGATGCCACATACAAATATGCCCCAGTAGACTTCTTTCCACTTTTATCTATTGAACGACCCGCCGGCCGCGTTGGCCGTGCGGTTCTAGGCGCTACAGTCTGGAACCGCGGGACTGCTACGGTCGCAGGTTCGAATCCTGCCTCGGGCATGGATGTGTGTGATGTCCTTAGGTTAGTTAGGTTTAAGTAGTTCTAAGTTCTAGGGGACTGATGACCTAAGATGTTGAGTCCCATAGTGCTCAGAGCCATTTGAACCATTTTATTGAACGACCCGATCGGTAGTCTTATCTACTTTCTGTATCTCTTCATCTTCATCTTTCAGTGTCTGCATATACACCTGAACTAACGTTGTCCATGTTGGTTTACTGCCGATTCTTGAAGAGAACAATCCTACCACTGAACTATTCACTGTAACTCATACTCTACCTTACCTTCCTACCTTTCTAACTTGTGTACCACATTCAGACTTCTGACATACCACGTCCCGACTAGTAGAACGCTATCCTTTCGTTAATCCCATCTTTCTCTCACGGTCATCACCCCTCTGGCAGTCTACTCCCAGAGATCCGAATGGGGGACTAGTCCAGAATCTTTTGCCAATGGAAAAATCATCTTGACACTTTATCAATTACAGGCCATACGTTCCGTGGATACACATTATCTGTCTTTAATGTAGTGTTTTCCATTGCCTTCGGCATCCTTTTGCCCTTGATAATGTCTGATTCTCCCGCCTTCTGGGGGCACTTTCCGACCCCAAGAGCAAGGGAGTGCCTTTGTCCGCTCCCCCGCCCTCTTTGACGAAATCTTTGGCTGAATGTGGGTGACTTCTTATGCTGAAAGTCTTCGGCCACCATTTCCAGTGATTTTATTCAAAATTTAAGCGAAGGCGGCGTTCGAACACTGTATCGAGATCGTTTGATTACTGTTTCCTCTAGAGTACCATCACATCTTCTATCCGTTTCCATTTCCAATTCAGTATGATTATAACAGTCAATGCTTTATAAATGCGTTAAGCATTTGAATCATGCAAACTGCCATCTCTGATCCCAGACGTGATTGGAGCATTGTAATGCATATGATGGTTCCTTGTGCACGGAAAATAGACCGTTTAAATTGTCATCTTGATAATGACATTGATGTATGTGTTATTCATTTGGATAAATGTTGAATTAATTTTAGTGACACTTTTTATTGGGAAATTAAAAGCAATGTTCCCTCTTTGCTTTAATTATTACCATGAATTCAATGAACGTACTTAGTGTTTGCACCCTTTTCTTGTACGAGAGGGCCCATAGGTAATCTCTCTTTCAATTGCGACCGGTATCTTTAAAATGATGGCTCTTGACGGATCACGGGTTTATCATTAGCTAGTTCATAAACACTTGTATCTCTGCCCCGCTTCCAATTATCACGAGGTGAGAATAGAAGAATGTGCTTCAAGTACTACGACGGCATGCGTGGGAGATAAGAGGCTAATATGTGAGGAACTTGTTGAGGAATTATAAAAAGCACAAGGAGTAATTACAGGACTTGTAAGATACGATTATGAATTGGAATGTGACGAACTGGACGAATGGCTAATGCAATGGACTGTGATAAAATACCTAGTGAAGCAGAAAAAGCCTTGGAAAATGGGGATATAACGATCCTGACTAATTCTGCCATTACGATATATGACAAAGACATTTGGCCTAGAGAATTATTTAAAATCTGTTCTCTTTATCTAAGGAAAACAACGTCGTAAAATGTAATAATTCATATGCTAGCAGTAAACGTGTATGGGCTCATAATCGTAATATTTGATAGAGAAATTTAGCAAAATGTGGGAAAGTATCAGTTTGGATTCAACAAAGCAAAAGGAACACGATATGTCATCGTACGTTTGACGATGATAATAAAAGTAGTGTTAGAAGTTACCAGGGAAATGATCATCTAATTGGTTGACCAGGGAGAAAAACCTAGGATGTATGCGAGGTGCGTTTTGTAGGGGGTCCCCTTTTAACCTACTGGAAAACGCCATTGCTTGATAACGAGGAACTAGAATCAATGAGTTCCTTAGAAGTGTACGCGATAACTCAGAAAACATTACTGAATAATGTTTGAGAGTTTAAATTTAGAATAAAAATACATTCTGCGTACTTCATACGTAAGAAATGCAGTAGCTATTAGGGGGTTTAGGGGAATCTACACTTGTTGCGACTGTCAAGTGGGTTCATTGGAAGTCCATCTTTCTATTTCTGGAAACCCCGAAGTCTGATAACTTCGTTGTATAAGCAGCTTACAACCACGAACAATCAACACGCACCGTGCGAGGTGCGAGGTCATCACGCAATTAATACTGAAAGCCACAGTTTAAGGGGCTCCGGAAAGGCTCAAAATCATGAAAAGTTCAATTTTTACTTTTTTGCGTTTTCTGAATCTGCAGACTATTACCTTTTAATATATATATAATTTATTCAATCCCGAAGACTACAACTATTTTTAAATTTTTTTTGAAATGTGTTCTACATGGGCGTGACCCACTATGGCGCTGTTAAACTGCTGTCAAATGGTGTTATTATTAACGTCCGTGTTCATCAGATACATTTTAGTGATGTGAGATAAAGTATGTGTTGTGGCTAACCTGTGATGGTTCAATATATATCGCTGGTGTGATTGTCGATTGTTTCATGTTTATTTACTTTGTCGTTATCTCGAAAATATTCGTAATTAATTTTGTTTCTTGAGTCTCTGTTTTGTTGAAGTATAATAATGAGTAAAAGTAAAGTTATTAGAAATCCTCTGAAGGCTTTTAAGAAAAGGAGAAATGTTGGAAAGCCAAAGGTATGTGTTATTACTGTAAATAATAACATTCTAACATGGTACGAGCGATGCTTGCTTTAGACAAGTAACGCCTTCGGGCTGCAGACAGGGCTGTAAAGAGTCTAGAAATACAAGCAAGAGTAAACAGAAGGAGGAACAAGAGGAAGCTGGAGGAGGAGTTTGCAGAGGCTGAAGATAATCCATCCTATGGACCTGGAATGCACTAAAAAGTTAATCCAATCTTTGTCGCTCGATTCCCAAAACTTTTATTTTCTCATACTAATTACATGTTTTCTAAGGATCTTCCAAACATATTTGTTTCAAACTTTTAGTAAATGTTACACAGTACCTTCTGCATAATTTAACACAGCCTTTTTCCAAAAAACTGTATATTTTTGAATATATAAATAAAAAATTGCAAAAAATGTTGTGAATTTTCATTGCCATTGAAAAAAAATCATCTTTAATAACTGAACTAAAATTTTGTAAAATCCCTGTGTTAAGTTGTAGCCCATATTCCAATAAATAATCTGTAAAAAGTTCAACTTCCTACCTCAAATACTTTGTGAGGAAAGATGTAATTTATAAGCGTTATTTTAACATTGCAAGTATGGGGCGTTCCGGAGCCCCTTAACTATCTCTGTAAATGGGGGAGTAACCAAGAGAGAGGTATGTGTGCAAGTATTATACGACATATCGCAAAAACCTGTACCCTTGTAAGTTTAAAGATATGTGGCGCAACTGATATGTCAGTTTAGATTTCTAACTGAGAGGCCGTGGTCGATGTATAAAGCTCTTTACCGACATTTCGTGCCCCTTTGCAGCTGATACCTTACAAAATAAAACTGGCAAAGTGCTTCAGAAGTTCACGGGATCCAGACTCACTAGACTCAGAATTTATTGGTGCATTGTATATTTAGAGACCGCTCTTCATTCGCCTAGCAATCAGTGGTCTCGTAATCGCGAGCAGTAACTAGAGGTCCCGGTCCACTTTTTAAATTGATTCTCTCCCATCTTATAACAATTTAAACTATCTTCAAACTATTCAGTAGAGAAGTAGACTCTTCATAGGCCTCTTCCAACACTGCATAGGCCTCAGCTGAAGATTTATTGAGACGAAAGCAGAATTTCAAAGACGCGTAATGTTCATTGCACATCACCTCCATTGTTACAGTAGGCGATACTGATCATATCTCAGCTTGCTCGCTTGTCACAGGCGGGAACCAGGAGTGGCGGAAAATTAGTACGGAGTGTTTTCCAAATTAAACTAACAGAATATCTTAAACTTCAGATTATAACGCGAAAAATTATAACTGAAAAAAAATCTTACTATCGTGCTTTATTGAACAGCTCTCGATGTTTTTAACTTCGACAACGACCTGTCGGCCCGGGATTTTATTTGAAGTAAATCAGGCCATGGAAGTCTTGGTAAGGTTTCGAACAAATCAGTTTCATATACCATACTCTTCATCCGCTAAGTGCAGCGAGTCTTTAACATTAGATAACAAAATTCAGTCACTGATACTATGAAAAAAGTTAGTCCAGGATTTATTACACACGTATTTGATTTTCTGTTACAGTGAACAGAGGCTCCCTTAGACTCACAAAACTAAATTATCGATACTATGAAATAAATTGGTCCTTAACTTGTCACTCATATATTCCGTATTATTTAGTGCGATGTACTGGGCCATCACATTCCGATTACCCGACACGACCTCTGCTCATCCTGCTGACAGACGCCGCGGCGACTGATAGTCGACACTCGCAGGGTCGATAGCGCCACCAGCGTCGATAGTTGAACGCTGCAGCTGTCGGCGGACGACCAATTAAGGCCTGATTGTGGCGCGCAATTAGCGGCCGGTAATGAGTCCACTTGTGTGGGGGCGGTGGCCTAAACGTAACGTACGCTGGCGGTAACGAACACTGTCGTAAACAGACGAGTCCGAGCCGCCGGACCCCCAACGCGCTGGGAAAAATATTTGGACCGTGCCGCCAGGATCATTATTAATTAATTATTTTAATTTAGTATTGTTAGCGAGCGTAAATTTCGCCGAGTCACTCTCCTTACGGACACTTAATAGCTGCAAATTGGACTTCGCGGCAGCGAAGTACATCTGAAGAACCATCGCTGCTGTTTATGTGCGGAGGGGTGGAAATAATAAAACACTTACTTAATTGAAACAGTAATTGCCCCTCGGATGCTTTGTTGCTCTGACGAAGCAAGTTTCCCCTGGAGGGAGAATTTTATTTCTCGGCTTCCGGTCTCTTATTGGGGTCTAGAGGATTACGGAGTGGACTGAGAAGAAAATCAAACATATACTCACAGGTGCATAGTGTCTGAAAAAATAGTAAGTATAAGAGATAGCATATTTATGGGAAATGTCGTTCTGCCTTGAGTAAGCATAAATTTTTCTTTAAAGCCCATCCACCCATCACGATATGATATTAAGAAATTTAAAAAAGACCACAATGATGATGATGATGATGATGACGAAACTTCACCGAAAGATGTATGAATGTCAAGAAGAATTTGTGTCTGTTCAAGGCAGAATCATTTTTCTCATAAATTTGTAACTATATGAAAGCAAACAGACAAAAAGTGAGCCTCAACCACAAGACAAGTATACAAGATACTTATTAACAAGTTTTATAGGTTAACTGCTGTTTTTAGCAAAATTAATAAAAGTCGGTTAAGACCAGACGTGTTTTGCGTAGTTTTAAAGCATCTTCAGTGGTCACTGTAACAATATGTTTTTTCTCTTGCAGTTATTTTGTTATGATCATTAACAGTTCTCATGATTTACTTACTACTATAAATAGTTTTTATTCTTTTCGTTACTCACGGTCTTTTGTTTTGTTTTTTTATTCCATTTTTTTCATCTTCCACATGTGCGTGTTCGGCATGTGCACACAGCACTTCCACTACACCCAACACATTTATACTACTGTGTTGGAAGAATCACTGTGGCTGTCCTCTCGACATTGTGGGTGTTTCGTTTCGCTGCTGTGGGATGCGTTTGTCTTATTTTTTTATTTTTTATTTTTTTTTGACAGTGTGGAGGCATCTGCTTTCACTCTGCGAGTACTTTCCGATTAGGAACAGAGAGGGAGAGAGAGAGAGAGAGAGAGAGAGAGAGAGAGAGAGAGAGAGATAATGTGTGTGAGAGACAGATATTACATTTATTCATTATTTAAATTTATTTTTTCTTAATAAGATTTTTATTACATTGGCTAAAGACGGCAGTTAACCTATATAACTTGTAGATGTGCAACTGCGTAAAAAAGAGGTAAAAAAAAAACACAGAAGGCAAATGATGCTGTGGCAACCAGGTCCTGGAGGCTTTCACCTCAAGTACCAAAACATCCATCTCAAGCTTCATCAGACGATTCAACACATCAGTTTTAATAATATTGTAAATTTAATAACCTTCTATCTAAGTATGCCAGTGTAACAATCATAAGCAGTTCACACGCAGCTCAAAGAGCACAGTCATTATCCCAGAACTGCTGGCCTGCAACTGAAATTAGAACACGAACTGATTTATAAACAGTGTGAAGTATATTTGCAGTTAGCTGACACTATAAACAATGACACCCTTCTCTGTTATGTACTGGACAAGGTTGAGGAACACACCTGTATTGCTATGGAACAGCCAAAGCAAAAAATAAGAAACTAAAGACACTTATAAACAAACAAATACAGTCAAATGCACCAAACTGAGACACAGGCATCATTTCTACCCACATCTCATAAACCTCACAGACACCAAAGTTAAAGATGAAGAAACACAGTTACTAGAGAAAGGTTTAAAATACAATGGAAACACTAAAGTAAATGAACATTTCAATATAATGTAAACACTAAAGTAAATGAAGATTTCATAGAAAATCTGGTCATATAATCTGAGAACATACTGCCTCAGGAACAGAGGGAACACACAGACACCATGAACATATGCTTAACAGGAGAACTAATAGGCAAATAAATTAAAAACATCATATATACAAGATATGAACACAATAAGACAAGGGAGAAAATTACAGAAGCTAAAACTCTGAAAACTCTTCGACAGAAGCTACACAGAGACAAAATAATCATAGCAAAGTCAGACAACGGGAACACAGTTACTCTTATGGCTAAACAAGAATACAATAACAAAACACAATAATTCATTTCATAAAATAAAATTACAAAACTAAAGTCAGACCCAACGAACAGGTTCCACACAAAAATGAAAAATGTTCTAAATGCATCCAGAGCCAACCAAAGCTACATAAAGAAAATATCCCTATGAGGCGCATCGTGAACTGCATAAGAGCACCAACATCCGTCCTCTTCAGGCATGCGCTAAGCCCACTCACGCAAAAATATAAAACATAAAATGATGGAACAGCGAAAAACATAAGAGAACTAATAAACCACATAAAAACTGTGCTGATCTCATCTGATAAAGAAAACATGTACTCCACAATCATAGTTAAAGAAACCATCAAAATAATAGAACAAGACTTAGATGTTTACAATCAGTTAGCACAAGAACACATAACAGACATAAAACAAAATCTTGCACCTCATTACTGGCCAAAATTACTTTGAATTGAACAAAAAATCCTACTTACAAGAAGAAGGATTGTCAATGGGATCCCCAATTTCAGGAAAGTTAGCAAACATCTTCATGAACAAAATGGAAGAAAGAATTTTCCAGATAATAGTACCGGGGAGATACAGCACTCTATGTTGATGGAGGTGCAGGGATGACATCTTCTGCTTGGTAGATGAACCAAAAAATAAAATATAACAATTAAAAGCAGAGATAAGCGCATTACATTACAGAAAAACATAAAGTTCACCTTAGAGGCACAACAAACAGGCAAAATAAATTTCCTAGCTGTATCCATCACAAAAAATAACCAATACTCTTTCAGCATTTAAAGGAAAAACATCACAATACTACATCAATAATCTAACCACCCACAGGCCCAAAGAGAATCTGCTCTCAGATATGTGATCCACAGGTTAATTACAGTACCACTTGACAAATGTGACCATAGTAAGGTGACAGGCCGAATTATTCAAATAGCAAAAAATAATGGATACCAGGAATCCCTCATAAATTCCAGAAAAAAAAAATAAAAACATACCACACAAACCCAGAGACCCACATCACGACCACATACACACACACACACACACACACACACACACACATCACCACCAATGCACAAAAAGAGTACAACATAGAAACTCAACAGAGAAACTGGTACATACTTACATATGGAAATATGTAAATGGAAATTATAGATTTCTTTTTATAAGTCATGTTCTAAACTACATTTCCAGTACACTTTCATTTCTCTTTAAGCTCGTAAGTCCTTATACTAACGCTATTGCTTTCTGTCGAAGCTTCTTTTATTGCTTTTCGGCTGTGGACTCGTTGAGGATCATCTCTTTTTATCATCCAGCAGTAGTCCGCTATCATGTTGACGTTCCATCTTCCTTGATATCTTATTTCCATTTCTTTGATGTCTTGGTGGAATCTTTCGCCCTGCTCTTCACTTACATCACCAAGGTTTGGAGGGAAGTAAAGATGTGAGTGGAGAAAATGAACTTTAATGCTCATGGTACAGCCCAGCTTCTTAAAGTTGTCGAGCATCTCTGCGACGATTGTTTTGTAGCGTGAATCTCTTTTGTTTCCTAGGAAACCTGTAACAACTAATTTAAAAGATGTCCATGCTGCCTCTCCTTTTGTTTCTATTTTGTCCACAAAGTTGGGATTTGTCATTAGTTTCCTAATGTCTGGTCCGACAAAGATTCCTTCCTTTAGCTTTGCCTTGGATAAACCACAAAGATATCTGAAACACTCCCCTTCTTTTGGCAATGCCTTAACAACTTGTTTCATCAGCCCCAACTTAATGTGAAGTGGTGGTAGTAACACATTTTTGGGATCCACAAGGCTTTCCCTCTCAACATTTTTAACCCCTACCTGTAAGGTTTTTCTCAAGGGCTAAGCTTTTTTTTATGTTTTGTTGCTTTCTGTCTCTACTGTCCCATTCACAGAGAAAGCAAGGAAACTTTGTATAGCCACTTTGTTGACCAAGCAGCATTGAAATGACTCTTGAATCACCACATAGTGTGCGTTTGTCGTCTGAATAGCAGAGTTTGCTTAAAACCAGTTCAAAGTTTTCGTAACATTCTTTTAAGTGAACCGAGTGTCCAACTGGTATAGAAGCATACTTATCGCCATTGTGTAGAAGTTCTGCTTTAAGGCTTTTTTTTTTTTGAGGAATCAATAAAAATTCTCCATTCATCAGGAGCATATTCTATTTTGAAATGTGCCATCAGTCCAGGAACATCTCTGCAAAACACCAGGTCACGTTCTTGAGACAAGAAAGATACAAACTCCTTTTCCCTCGATTGATACCAAGAAAAGGATGTACCAGGGGCCAACATATATTTATATTTCAATCTAGATCCTAAAACCTCTGACGATTCTTTAGAAAAGCCTAAGTCTCTAACTAAATCGTTCAGTTCAGATTGTGGAACGCAATGAGTTCGGTTGTGCCAGGATCGTAGAAATCTCCGTCTTCTTCACTATCACCTTGCTGAGCGAATGGCTCGTGATCATTTATATCATCCAAAGAATCTGGAGGAGAGGGTGTTTGTACTTCAGGTCCATGAGGAAAAGGACGAATGGCTGATTGAATGTTAGGGTAAGAAATATCCTTTTTGTTTTTCAAATTGACACTTCGTACGTCACAAGAACAAAAATAGCAGTCATCACATTGATTTTTGGGCTTCTTCCAAACCATTGGTATCCCAAAACCTAAGGGCTGCTTTTTACATTAAAACCATTGCCTCAATTCTTCAACACACACTAAACAAACTTTGTGTGGGGCCCAAATCTTGTCTTGATCGCCTAAGTTTATACAAAAATAGGCGAAATATACTTTTTCACCAAAATCGGAAATGTTTCTTCTTGCTTTTTAACGTCATAGTTACCAGAAATGTAGCAGAAGCAGTCTGGCGAGTTTATACATCCCCTAGTAGCCATTGTCCATTGTCCATAAAACAACTTCACAACACAAGAAAACAGTCACTACTTTAAAGCACTAGTAACAACACGTGAACAGCACAGAGTGAAGAGGTACTGTGAACTAAAGGACAATAGCAGAAGCTCACTGAATGGTTGATGGCGGGGGAAGAGGCAGCGCGACAGACAGGCGCTGAAATAAAAATACTGCTGGTTTCTCCTAATTAATCTTTATTTTACGTATATATAGTATAAAAACGACTAAATAATAGTTTAGGGAGATCCTAAAAACCAAAATTCAAACTCGCTAGAGTGCTGAAATACCGAAAAAGCTAGAACTAGACAAGCAGTTTGTGAAATAACTGTACGTGATGGAATTTTTTCACTATTTTTCCCGAAATCAGCGTTGAAAAAACTATAAAAATCACATACTAAATTTGAAACGATTTTTATGTCGCAGACCTGTGTTATTTCTACCCAGTTTTATCATAATGCATTGAATGCTCGGAGCTAGCGATACGCCTGTAAGGGAAAGGTGATGACTATAGTACTGGAAAGAATAGTGCGGGATTTATCAGAGAAGTCTTCGTTTGTTATCAAGATTGTTTCTTTTTTTTAAATTTTGAGTTACCTAAATGGATTTGGATGGCCCCTCCAACCAAGTGCAGTTAGTTTTGTTTGCTGCTTCATTTTACGGCGCGAACATGAGGCTACTAAAAAATTAACAGAAATAAGTTTGGTCGACGCAATGTAGCCAAAACTGTGTATAAAGAATGAAACTAATTCATTTCTGCGTAATTTCATTACTAACCGTATTTAGATAAATTGCTCGAAAAAAGCCTTTGCGAAAGCAAATCAGATGAGAAAGCTACGAAAACGTCAACTATGATCAGAACAAATTAAAACCATCTGGTGCAGTCGACACTGTTGCACAACTTTTGAAATCAGCTGGCGTAAAAATATTACAGGAAATTACATTTAGCATGCAAAACGATTGGTGAACGGAGAAAATTCCCGATGACTTGAAAACTGCATTACAGATCCACTTCATAGGAAGGGAGATAAAACTAATGTTAATTATTGCAGCAAGATTTCCATTCTCCCAATTCCATTCGAAATTTTACGTATCTCAATGTCTCCTGGAGCGAGGGCAACTACCACTTGAATGTAAAACTAGCTAATCTCAAGCAGATTAAAGTCAAATAGATCTTTACCAGAATAAATTTTAGTTCTGAAACTAATCCCTAAACGTCAAAAATTTATAATAATATAATAGTTTGTATCTTTGCAGATTTTTTAAAAAAGCGTATGACTCACTTTACGGTAAGGCTCTGTTCCGAATTCTGAAAGATCAGGGTCTGGACTTCAGAACCACTCCAATTATTAGTAAAATACTAAATGGCACAAAATATAAGGCAAAATTCGTGGGAGAAATTTCGAAACATTTTTAAATAAAAGCAGGAGTGAGACAAGACCATGGATCTTGTCCATTACGCTTCATCTAACTTAGAAAATGTAAAACAGGAGCGGGTATAACAGAAATCGGAGCTTAAAATTAACGAACTAGTCAAATTAGAAGGATCCATGTTAGAATAGCTTAGCTTTAACAGACTACCTACATGAGGACATTCAAACAGCACAAAAACAAGTATAAATTCTTTAAAAAAATAGGAGAAAGAGTAGGTCTTCAAATATCGTTATAAGTAACAAAGTAAATTTCTAGCAACAATCTTACTCCCAAAATTCTTAATATTACAGACAAAAAAATCGAGGGAGTTTTTCAGTTTAAGTATTTTGACAGAAACTTTTAAGAGACAGGTCCAGAAAAGATTAGTAATGAAGTTTTGGCACAAAATGGAAACACCCTTCGGACCTACAAAAATATTTCCAAGGCAAAAATGCACCTCAAAATAAAGGAAACTTGGGACGTGGCAAGGAACGTAATCACATCTTTTGTTTCATTTCTAGGCAGTTCTGAAGATAAGTGAACCAGTAGAATTCAAAGATGAACACAGTACTCGCATTTGTTATTTTTCCAGAGAGCGGTAGTGAAAACGTAGGCTAAAATTTTATATGCATATTAAAAGAGTGGAACGAATCAGATAACTAGACAGGTTGCGGAATTCTGCGAATGTCTCAGTGAAGCTAAAACTGAAATAATAAAATGGATCGCTGCAGTAAAAGAACGCCTGAAGGAATAACACATCATGACTAATCGAGCAGAAAAGAAATTTGGCAGAAAATTTACGACTGGAGAGCTGGCCTGGCATGGAAACCCAAGAAGATCGAAAAAAAAAAATGGTCTGATGAGCAGAGGTGCGTCCACTCTCAGACGATGAAAGTAATATGGGCGCAAGGAAAAGCTAAAACAATACCTTGAAAATGCAGTTTCTTGTACATCGCATGGCCCATGAGGGCCAAAACGTAAATAGTAATAGGACTATTCTCAGTGTTGGTACAGGTGTTTTCCACCCCAAACTGTGATTAATTGAACATATTTAAACCACACTTATTTTGCTAATGTTAGTGAAATATTTGTTTCTAGTGCAGATAAACTATAAAAACGAACGGAAGAACTACAATGAAAACGTTTGAAAGTAATTATGGTTGTCTGAAGGCATGTAAATGTGTTCAATTTCTTTTTCGGTTCATCAGTTGCACTTAATTTCATTGTAGCTATGGTTGATTTTAGGGCCAAATTTCAAGCTTGCTGTATTAAGTTCCATTCGTTACTATAGATTCTCTTCACTAGAGGCAAAGAATATAATTTCATCAGTGACAACTCAGCTAGGAAGGGTCTCTCCTAACAGCCGTCAGGCACATTTTCTCTGGTGTTTCGACAAACGTTTGCAGTTTCATTTTCACATCGTGTAACTGGAGTTTTCCCAAAAATTACTGCTCGTCACGTTTTTCATGCGACGGCTAGTGTCAGCAAAAAGCGTCGGTTTGTTTCCCATTATGAAAAAAAGTATTTTTCAATCGGAATTTTACGGATGCACTCGTTATAGCGGTCCCAAATTAGTCTATGGCGATATTTGTTTTATCGTTACGTGATAACAGCAACACACGAAGAATAAATAGCAACCCAGCAGCGATGCACAAGGGGAGGCCGCGATCTGAGATCACAGTTTTATTTCAAACGTTGTACACGTTTACGAGGCCACTAAAACAAAAAGTAGTAAGGTGAACTACTCTGGCAATTCTGAGAAAAACTCAAGAGAAGTTTTACGGGTCTAAGCACTATGGGACTTGACATCTGAGGTCATCAGTCCCCTAGACTTAGAACTACTTAAACGTAACTAGCCTAAGGACATCACACACATCCATGCCCGAGGCAGAATTCGAACCTTCGACCGTAGCAGCAGCGTGGTTTCGGACTGAAGCACCTAGAGCCGCTCGGCCACACCGGCCACCTTTTACGGGCCTGTTATGTCGCTTATGCATCTGTGCGTAAGTGCCAGATGTTACAGTTCATGGTACACAAGTAGTTAGCGTTCGAGCTTCGTGAGATGAAAGTGTATGAGACGACGGTTCGACTCCCGCTCAAACTTAATTTGATCCACATTTTTTTTTCATCACAGGTCATATTATTTAATTTATGTTACATATGTGAGGTAATAAAATTAAAAAACCACATATATTTGCATGAAGTTTTAGGGAATTTCGTGTTATTTGACTACTTACGATTCTTAAATAAATTTATTTATTAGAACAAGCATATTTATAGAATGAGATATTCACTCTGCAGCGGAGTGTGCTCTGATATGAAACTTCCTGGCAGATTAAAACTGCGTGCCGGACCGAGACTCGAACTAGGGACCTTTGCCTTTCGCGGGCCAGTGCTCTACCAACTGAGCTACCCAAGCACGACTCACGGCCTGTCCCCGCAGCTTTTATTCCGCCAGTACCTCGTCTTCTACCTTCCAAACTTTACAGAAGCTCTCCTGCGAACCTTGCAGAACTAGCACTCCTGAAAGATAGGATATTTCGGAGACATGGCTTAGCCACAGCTTGGGGGATGTTTCCAGAATGAGATATTCACTCTGCAGCGGAGTGTGCGCTGATATGAAACTTCCTGGCAGATTAAAACTGTGTGCCGGACCGAGACTCGAACTCGGGACCTTTGCCTTTCGTGGGCAAGTGCTCTACCAGAAGAGCTTCTGCAAAGTTTGGAAGGTAGGAGAGGAGATACTGGCAGAAGTGAAGCTGTGAGGACGGGTTGTGAGTTGTGCTTGGGTAGCTCAGTTGGTAGAGCACTTGCCCGCGAAAGGCAAAGGTCCCGACTTCGAGTCTCGGACCGGAACACAGTTTTAATCTGTCAGGAAGTTTCAAGCATATTTATAACTATCGACAGGTAAACGAAGAAATGCATAGTGTTCTATCGAAAATGAATGCCTGTCGCGATTTGCGAAATCCCTTATACATACAGTCTGCTAAGATACCTGGAACAACTTTACACGTCGACACTTCGAGCTGCAGAGAGGCAGGCCCCATTTGGCAGTTAACCTGCTGTAGTGTCCCTTTTGCAATATTCACCATTATCGAGGTGAAAAATAAATAAAAATGACTGTATGTGACTCAAAATGAATTGCAAACATTGATTTATCATTGATTTAACTGTAGAAATATACAATATATATCGATAAATGCAGAAAAGACATTATTTTTAGTGTATGAGATTATAATGTGTAAGTAATTAAAAGAAGTATTATCATCTCTGTAAGAGTATAAAACACAATGCAATGTTCATTCTTCGGTCTAGTCTGTTTTGTTCTGTTCGTTCTGGTGTTAGCTGGATTAAGGTACGCAAGCTATTGTGCTGCGCTAGCATTTGTTTCTGTCGTAACGTAATTGCAAATATTTAATGGTGTAAACTGTGTCATAGTAAGAATATATTAGTATAAAGTGGTCTCCGTGTGTTATTTCAAGAACCTACGCCACATTTATCTTATGAAAAGAATATTTAACGAAAATTATTTAGCATGTTTCCAGCTGCTGCGGAGCGAGTAACAGTAATCTCTGACTGTTAACAATTATCCGCCATTACGCGGTACATTTAAAAATATTTTTTCACAGCACTATGTCTAATAGCCGGAGCGGAAGAAATTAAGTAAAAATATTCTGTGAGATTAATTGAAGTAATCCAGTGAAATAATTTTATTAAAACTTGTCTATTTTCTGCGATAGTAATAATTTCAGAGCTGAGTACTACTACGCTATTGCATTTACAGTAATTTGTAGGGAGCCTGGCGCTCGATAAAACCAGATATATTACGTAATTGGCAACCTACGAAATTCATTATTTTGCTTATTATATCTCTTTTGTATTTTTTTTTGAAAGCTAAAAGTAAAAACTAACTCCACTAAAAATCAGTAACAGATCATGATAAAACAAAGGACAAACGAATTTACCAGGAGAGTGTTTCCTCAAAATAAATAGTTACATTACTTTTTTTTAAGAGATATAATACTGCGTAGCGGTGAAACATTGCTTATGTAGCAAGAACGAATAGTACAGGAGCAAATTTTTTAAATATCACAGAATTTACAATCCTACTACAAAATTTAAGTTTGACCGGGAGTCGAAGCGTCGCCTCTTACACGTTCGTCTTACGAGGCTCCAACACAACCACTTTTTTTTGTTGATATCATTTTGTTCGTTACTGGTTCTGTTTGTTCGGGGCGGACGTCCCATGACGTTTGTTCAAATTCATCATTGATCCACTAACTCAGGTTTTTTATTACAGAGGGATGCACTTGACCACCATGAAGTTGAAATGGCCGGCACTTACACAGAGATAGATAAGCCACATAGAAGATGAGTAAAACTTCTCTGGCGATTTTCTCAGAATTGCCAAAGCAGCGCACCTTAATAACGCACATTATGTTTTTTTTAAGCGGTTGCTAAAGGTGTACAAAATTTGAAGTAAATTAGCGATACCGATTGAGGTGGCACAGTGGTTAGCACACTGGACTCGCATTCGGGAGGACGACGGTTCAAACCCGCGTCCGGCCATCCTGATTTAGGTTATCCAAGATTTCCCTAAATAACTTCAGGCAAATGCCGGGGTAGTTCCTTTGAAAGGTCACGGCCGACTTCCTTCTCCATCCTTCCCAAATCCAAGGGAACCGATGACCTCGCTGTTTGGTCCACTCCCCCAAATCAACCAAACAATTTCGTGACGCCAGCGCTCTTGTCATTAGCACTGCACTCTTGGCGGCAGCAGTCAGCGTGGCCCAGGGCAGGGAGATGTGGGCGGTATGTACCCACTTATCAGTAATGAAGAGTATGCGCCGATGCGGTTTGGGTGTTGTAATGCCGTTGCATCCTCCCATGAGGCAAGCTGGCCCACGACTGTCGTAAACAGCCCTTGATATACTGGATATTGGCACGGAGCTGACATCAGAACTGTTTCCACACATACTCTATCCGGAACAGATCTGGGGATCTTGGCTACCGGAGTACCTTAACACTTCGAATTCATAGACACGCGCCATTTGTGGAAGAGCACAGTTCTGTTTAAAAATGACATTACGAAATTATCACATGCGAGGTAACACATGAGGATGCAGCCGTGGTCTGATGGCTCCCCAAACCGTGACGCCAGCAGTAACACCAATGCGCGTCTCCAAAGCACTGGAAGAAAGGCACCTCTCCCGAGGTGATGTGGTGCGTATATTGGCAAGTCATCGAATCCTGAATCATCAATCCTTTCTATTTGTTCGACGGTTCAAGACACCGAAACGAGGTTTTCGTCAAACAAATGATGGTACGTAGCGGAGCGTACACGATTTTGTGTATATATAATACTCCTATCTCCCCTTTGTCAACCGATAAGCTGAAGGAAGAGGTGTTTCCCAAATCTAACGACATATGTAATGTAAAGCCATTAGAGCCCTCTTGAAAAGTCAAGTACAGTGGTGTGACGACTGTTAATGGTGATATTGAAATATTCCGCAAAAGTATCCGACAAATGTGCTAAAATTAAAAGACAAGGCGGCTGTAATCTGCTCATGCAGTGTGAAACCTCCAAGCAGGGCTCACATGCTAGATGCTTAAGTTTGTTTTTAAATTTTCACTTGCATAGTGATTTCCTTCTCGTTTGGTGTTTCCGAACTGGGTTTGTTTTTAGGGGAATTTCTGGTGCAAATCTTTGTATAAGCTCAGAACAATTTACAATACTTCTCGACTTCTTGTAAAGGCATTAGGAACCTCTTGGAAAGTCCAGTGCAGTGATCTAAAGTTTGTTAATGATGACGATGTCAGCTTTTCAGAAAAGTATCCGAGAAATGTGCCAAAATTAAAAGACACGGTAGCAGGAATCTCCTCATATAGCATTTTTTAATTTTTAAAATTTTCCAGTAATTTCCTTCTCGTTTAGTGTTTCCAAATCCCGGTTTCTTTTAGGAGAATTTCTGGTTGGTTGTCTAAGCTCAGGGCAATTTAGATGTCCTTTTTAAATATTTGCGAAGTTCTCTGCAGCTTTCTAGTTTTTTTATATGCGATTTGCGCTCTGTCCTTTTTGAAGCAGAGCTCTTTGGGGGTGGTGCCTATTTAGCTCCATTTCGAATACTGTATAAAAATTTATAATCTTTTTGTTGTTGAAATGTTCTTTAGTTTCACAAAACGGACTGATATCACATTGTTTCTTTAATTAACTTGCATGTTGTAGACATGAAAGATGTGAGGTAGTGGTTGTTATACTTTAAAAGTAATAACAGGCAGCACTGAACAGTTTTCTGTCCCGCACACGACTCAACAGCGCGTTTCAAGACACAATACTCTCATCATCACGTTTTAAAACTTAGCTCATAAGTTTAAAAAGACTGGCAGCACATTAGCGGCGTTCATATAATAAAACAGAATAAAGGGACTTTGGACTGTGGGTCTTCGTCTTACACTAAAATCGTCGAGTTCTCTCAGTAGTCGTCCCATCAACACCGCAACAGGCCGCGTCCTCCTCCTCCTCAGCTGTGAGCTCCAAGAGTGTCAGGTTCATGTCTCTCTGGATATCCGGCGGTTACGAACTGTGTAAGCGCAGCAATGGCGGCCGAACACTTACGGCGTAAGGTGCCGCCACGATTCTGTCATTACGAAATTAAAGACAAAGGCGTCACCGCTGGGAGTACAAGAAGAATTCCACAATTAGAGGCAGAGGAGGAACAAATGGTTAGCAACAGCACAGTGGAGGACTCTACGAGGAGAAGAATTAGGACAAAAGAAAAAAAATTGGAGTCTTTATCGAGAACAGGATCCGGTATTCGAATTTAACAGAGCTTTGGAAGACTTGCGATAAAATAAGGTGAAAAGTACAGACAGTATTCCTTCGTAGTTTCTAACATAATGTGGGAAAGTGGCAACCATCAGAGTTGGTGTGTAGAACCTGGAAACGCACGACATTCGAGAAAAGTATTAGACACGGAATCCTGAAGAGAGCAAGGGCAGATAAGTGCGAGAACTATCGTACAGGCAGCTTAACAAAACATGCATGTAATTTGCTGACAGGAGTAACATGTAGAAGGATGGAAAATAAAACTGAGGATCTGTTAGATGATGAAGTTTGGTTTTGAGAAAGATAAAGGCACCAGAGAGGCAGTCCTGACGTTGCGGTTGATAATGGAAGCAAGGCTTAAGAAAATTAAGACACATCCATAAAATTTGTCTGTCTTTCGACAGTGTAAAATGAGTGTGGAAGATGGTCGATATTCTCAGGCAAATGTATTTAAGCTACCTGTAATACACATTATTTGATCTTTCGCTTCTACTGTTCATCTATACAGGTTGTATCATAGTTAATGACGTAAACGCAAACAGTTGAAAGTACACGATACTAGAAGCAAAAAAGTCTCAGTAAACGTAGGGTCGAAAATGCATACATTAAGAGCTACGAGCAGTATCTTCGATACTGTGAAACAAATCTCTTCTACTGCAAGTTCTTTGCTTTCCATATTTTGAGAAGTAGTAGCAAAATGTCCAGCAAACTTCTGCTCTAAAACGCATACCTTAAAAGTTACGAGCACTTGATCAATAGAAGAGTTGTGTTTCAAAGTAAGAAAGATGAACAAGTGCTCATAGCTGTTAAGGAATGTGTTTTAGAGCACATGTTTGTTGGACATTTTTCTCCTTTTTTGGTCCATACTACCAGTTCCCAAAATATAGACAGCAAAGAACTTGCAGTCGAATAGATTTGTTTCACAGTATCGGAGATGGAAAATTGCTCGTAGCTGTTACGGTATCCATTTTCGAACCTTTGCTTACTCAGACTTTTTTGCTTCTAGTATCGTGTACTTTTAACTTTATGCGTCTACGCTATTAATTATGATACACCCTGTATATCGAAGAAACAATGAAAAGGATATTTCAAGGATGTACTGAAATTCAGGGTGAAAGGGTGTCAATGATAAGAGTCGCTGATGACATTGATATCGTTAGTGAAAGTGAGGAAGAATTTCAGGACCTGTTGCATGTATTGAACAATGTGCCGAGCAAACACTGTGGACTTGGAGTAAACTAAAAAAGGATGAAAATAATGAGAAGTAGCAAAAAATGAGATTAGCGATTAAATCAAAATTGGAGACTTCGATGTAGATGTGGATGCATACTATCACGTGAAAGACGAGGCAAGGACGACGTAAGAAGCAGACTAGTTAAGATAAGAGGGCATTCTTGGCCTGAAAGAAGTATTTCTAGCATTGATCATTGGCCTTACTGTGACAAATCAATTTCTGGGGATGTGCGTTTGGAGCACACTATTCTATGAACGTGACTCTTGTACTATGGGGGATGTTGAGAAGAACAGAATCGAAGAGTTTGAGACGTGGTGCTTTAGAGGGATGTTGAAGATCACGTGGACGGGTAAGATAAATAATGAGGAGGTTCTCCACAGAATGAGGAAAGATATGTGGAAAACACTGGGAAGAAGACGGGACAGGTTGATAGGACGTGTATTAACACATCACAGAATAACTTTCATGGGACTTAATGGAGGTATAGAGAGTAAAAATTGTTCGGTAAGACGGAGAATGAAATATATCCAACTAATAATTGAGGAAGTTGGGTTTAAGTGCTACTCTGAGACGAAGAGGTTGGCACAGGAGAGGAATACGCAGCGAGTAGGCTAGTGGCAGCACATTAAAAAAGTGTTTAGTATGTGACCAGCTTATCATTATAAGATATGATGCCTGCTAGAACACACAGGACAACGAATGGGTGTAGTTTATAATGGAACTAGACACTGTCTCTTTTTCGTGAAGTATTGGCTTACTCGATACACTTCATAAATCTGCTATGCCGTACTGGTCAGTTCAAATACTCCCGCATTCCGTAATTTTTTAATTAAATAAATAAAATAGTTCTCTACACTTGCAAGCATAATATGTGTTAAAATTGAATCTAACATATATAATATTAATTTTATTGTTTTTGAAGATAATTATATTTCATATTATGGATTTAACTCAAAGTTTGGTTATCCGAGTGTAATTATTCTTGAAGTTGTTGACCTTAAAATTGTTTATTACAAACTTTCAGATTTTTCTTTCAAGTTGTGGAAAGGTACTATACTGTTTGCGTAGTATTCTGGGTTTCATACATATGTGAATGTTGAAATTGTTCTGTGTCAGAATGATGAGAATTATATGCTCTCTGTGAAAGATAAAGCGCCCTCAACAATTTATTTCGCGTACATATTTTATTATAAAGCCTGAATATCCTCCTGCTAGCTGAAAAGCAGGTTGATGCATACTTTCGTAGCGATTTTGTTATGCATGGTATTATTCTAAGGGTTTATTTATCGGCTGCCATTTTCTATTTTTAGTTCATTGTTGCTGTTTAAGTTTATATATTGTTATTTTGTCGTGTGTTATGTGTATCTATTAGTTTATTACAAAACTGCGGAAAAATGCTACGAACTCATGCACCAACCGAATATTCTACACTCCTGGAAATGGAAAAAAGAACACATTGACACCGGTGTGTCAGACCCACCATACTTGCTCCGGACACTGCGAGAGGGCTGTACAAGCAATGATCACACGCACGGCACAGCGGACACACCAGGAACCGCGGTGTTGGCCGTCGAATGGCGCTAGCTGCGCAGCATTTGTGCACCGCCGCCGTCAGTGTCAGCCAGTTTGCCGTGGCATACGGAACTCCATCGCAGTCTTTAACACTGGTAGCATGCCGCGACAGCGTGGACGTGAACCGTATGTGCAGTTGACGGACTTTGAGCGAGGACGTATAGTGGGCATGCGGGAGGCCGGGTGGACGTACCGCCGAATTGCTCAACACGTGGGGCGTGAGGTCTCCACAGTACATCGATGTTGTCGCCAGTGGTCGGCGGAAGGTGCACGTGCCCGTCGACCTGGGACCGGACCGCAGCGACGCACGGATGCACACCAAGACCGTAGGATCCTACGCAGTGCCGTAGGGGACCGCACCACCACTTCCCAGCCAATTAGGGACACTGTTGCTCCTGGGGTATCGGCGAGGACCATTCGCAACCGTCTCCATGAAGCTGGGCTACGGTCCCGCACACCGTTAGGCCGTCTTCCGCTCACGCCCCAACATCGTGCAGCCCGCCTCCAGTGGTGTCGCGACAGGCGTGAATGGAGGGACGAATGGAGACGTGTCGTCTTCAGCGATGAGAGTCGCTTCTGCCTTGGTGCCAATGATGGTCGTATGCGTGTTTGGCGCCGTGCAGGTGAGCGCCATAATCAGGACTGCATACGACCGAGGCACACAGGGCCAACACCCGGCATCATGGTGTGGGGAGCGATCTCCTACACTGGCCGTACACCACTGGTGATCGTCAAGGGGACACTGAATAGTGCACGGTACATCCAAACCGTCATCGAACCCATCGTTCTACCATTCCTAGACCGGCAAGGGAACTTGCTGTTCCAACAGGACAATGCACGTCCGCATGTATCCCGTGCCACCCAACGTGCTCTAGAAGGTGTAAGTCAACTACCCTGGCCAGCAAGATCTCCGGATCTGTCCCCCATTGAGCATGTTTGGGACTGGATGAAGCGTCGTCTCACGCGGTCTGCACGTCCAGCACGAACGCTGGTCCAACTGGTCCAGGTGGAAATGGCATGGCAAGCCGTTCCACAGGACTACATCCAGCATCTCTACGATCGTCTCCATGGGGGAATAGCAGCCTGCATTGCTGCGAAAGGTGGATATGCACTGTACTAGTGCCGACATTGTGCATGCTCTGTTGCCTGTGTCTATGTGCCTGTGGTTCTGTTTCCCCTTCCTGCGACAATGAATTCACGGTGTTCTTATTTCAATTTCCAGGAGTGTAATATGTGTTAAAATTGAATCTAACATATATAATATTACTTTTATTGTTTTTGAAGATAATTATATTTCATATTATGGATTTAACTCAAAGTTTGGTTATCCGAGTGTAATTATTCTTGAAGTTGTTGACCTTAAAATTGTTTATTACAAACTTTCAGATTTTTCTTTCAAGTTGTGGAAAGGTACTATACTGTTTGTGTAGTATTCTGGGTTTCATACATATGTGAATGTTGAAATTATTCTGTGTCAGAATGATGAGAATGATATGCTCTCTGTGAAAGATAAAGCGCCCTCAACAATTTATTTCGCGTACATATTTTATTATAAAGCCTGAATATCCTCCTGCTAGCTGAAAAGCAGGTTGATGCATACTTTCGTAGCGATTTTGTTATGCATGGTATTATTCTAAGGGTTGATTTATCGACTGCCATTTTCTATTTTTAGTTCATTGTTGCTGTTTAAGTTTATATATTGTTATGTTGTCGTGTGTTATGTGTATTTATTAGTTTATTACAAAACTGTGGAAAAATGCTACGAACTCATGCACCAACCGAATGCCTCTAGTTGTTGAGCCAACGAAGGCATCGAATATATGTAATGAAGACAATAAATTAGGTAATGCAAATTAATAAATTAATTCTTATCGCAGTCTTTATTTTGTGAATAATTTAACCTTTAGTGAATAATTCAATCTTTATTTGTTCTCAGTTACAGAAAGTCTAAAGCAAACACATACAAAATAAAAAGAGAGTTTCGAAGCTTCCTGTAAAATTACGATCAGGTGGCAAAAGACATGGGATACCCCCTAATATGGCGTCGGACCTCCTTTTTTAGTGCAGCAGCTGGACGTTGCACGGACTCACCCCGCGGAAATATTGAGCCATGCTGTCTGCATAGCCGTCCATAATTGTGAAAGTGTTGCCGGTGAAACATTTTGTGCACGAACTGACCTCTCGGTTACGTCACATCACTGTGCGATGGTATTCATGTCGGACAATCTTGGTGGCCAAATCATTCACTCGAACTGTCCAGAATGTTCTTCAAACCAAACACAAACACCTGGGGTACATTGTTATCCATAAAAATTCCTTCGTTGTTTGGGAACATGAAGTTCATATATGGCTGGAAATCAAAAATTGGTTCAAATGGCTCTGAGCACTATGGGACTTAACTTCTGAGGTCATCAGTCCCCTAGAACTTAGAACTACTTAAACCTAACTAACCTAAGGACATCACACACATTCGTGCCCGAGGTAGGATTCGAACCTGCGACCGTGGCGGTCTCGTGGTTCCAGACTGTAGCGCCTAAACCACGTGGCCACGCGGGCCGGCCGGCTGGAAATCGTCTCCAAGTAATCGAACATAGCCCTTTCCTTCCACTGACGAAGTCGATTGCATTTAAACGCGGCACACACCATTATGGAGCCACCACAAGCTTGCACAGTGCCTAGGTCCATGGTTTTGCGGGTTCTGCGCCACACTCGAGGCCTTCGCCTCTTACCAACTGAAATCAGGACCCATCTTACCAGGCCAGGTTTTCCAGTCGTGTAGGATCCAATCGATATGGCCACGAGTCCAGAAGAGGCGCTGCAGGCAATGTCGCTCTGTCAGCAAAGGCATTCGCGTCGGTCGTGTGCTGCCAAAGCGCATCAAAGACAAATTTCGCGACACTGTCTTAAAGGATACGTTTGTCGTACGTCCCACGTTGATTTCTGCTGCTATTTCACGCAGTGTTGCTTGCCTGTTAACACTAACAACAGTATACAAACAGCTCTCGGTCGTTAAGTGAAGGCCGTCAGCCACTGAGTTGTTGGTGGTGATGAGAGGTAGTTCCTGAAATTTGCATTGCACTTTCAAAGTCTGTTAATTACAATGGTGCTGCCATAATCACATCGGTCACCTTTCACATGAATCATTCGAGTACAAATGAAAGCTCCGACAATGCACTGCCCTGTTATACAGGGCTATTACAAATGATTGAAGACATTTCATAAATTCACTGTAGCTCCATTCATTGACATATGGTCACGACACACTACAGATACGTAGAAAAACTCATAAAGTTTTGTTCGGCTGAAGCCGCACTTCAGGTTTCTGCCGTCAGAGCGCTCGAGAGCGCAGTGAGACAAAATGGCGACAGGAGCCGAGAAAGCGTATGTCGTGCTTGAAATGCACTCACATCAGTCAGTCATAACAGTGCAACGACACTTCAGGACGAAGTTCTGTGGTGTCACCGCCAGACACCACACTTGCTAGGTGGTAGCTTTAAATCGGCCGCGGTCCATTAGTACATGTCGGACCCGCGTGTCGCCACTGTCAGTATTTGCAGACCGAGCGCCACCACACGGCAGGTCTAGAGAGACGTACTAGCACTCGCCCAGTTGTACGATGACTTTGCTAGCGATTACACTGACGAAGCCTTTCTCTCATTTGCCGAGAGACAGTTAGAATAGCCTTCAGCTAAGTCCATGGCTACGACCTAGCAAGGCGCCATTAGTCTTACAGTGATTGTATTTAAAGAGTCTCACTTGTATCATGACGTATGCTGTATACAAATGATGGATTAAAAGTTAAGTATCACATCAGCTACGTACTTTTCTTTATAGCATTCATTACGTATCCTGTTCCAGACTTCACGCCAGTCTGCGTGAGTTGACGCGTGCCGTTTCGGTATCCCCGCCTTGTGTCTAGACTGTCTTGTCTAGACACAAGAAGTTCAACAAAGATCCACCAACTGCTAACTCCATTCGGCGATGGTATGCGCAGTTTAAAGCTTCTGGATGCCTCTGTAAGGAGAAATCAACGGGTCGGCCTGCAGTGAGCGAAGAAACGGTTGAACGCGTGCGGGCAGGTTTCACGCGTAGCCCGAGGAAAATTGGCTCATGCCAGAACTGGAGACCGACAGCGCCGACTTCATCTTTCAACAGGATGGTGCTCCACCGCACTTCCATCATGATGTTCGGCATTTCTTAAACAGGAGATTGGAAAACCGATGAATCGGTCGTGGTGGAGATCATGATCAGCAATTCATGTCATGGCCTCCACGCTCTCCCGACTTAACCCCATGCGATTTCTTTCTGTGGGATTACGTGAAAGATTCAGTGTTTCAACCTCCTCTACCAAGAAACGTGCCAGAACTGCGAGCTCGCATCAACGATGCTTTCGAACTCATTGATGGGGACATGCTGCGCCGAGTGTGGGAGGAACTTGATTATCGGCTTGATGTCTGCCGAATCACTAAAGGGACACATATCGAACATTTGTGAATGCTTAAAAAAACTTTTTGAGTTTTTGTATGTGTGTGAAAAGCATTGTGAAAATATCTCAAATAATAAAGTTATTGTAGAGCTGTGAAATCGCTTCAATCATTTGTAATAACCCTGTACCTTGTGTGCATGTTACTGCAGCCATCTGTACATAAGCCAATCGCTATATCCCACGAATTTTGTCACCTCAGTGTACATTTTAGCAGTGGAGCAGATGCGATTAGTGATGTTTCGAGTTCCAGGGTGAGGCACGACCGCCACAGTGTTGACTGGGTGTGAAGTCCGGTACCCAGCAGCACTGGCAGGTGTGGTGCGCTCGGGCACGCCGGCCAGAAGCGGCGTGTCGGCCGGTTCCCAGGCGGTGGGCGGCGGGCGGCGGGCGGTGAGCTTGCAGAAGTGCGGTAATTGCCGCCGCGGGCCGGCTCTGTAATCAGGCGGGCGGCTGCCGCCCTGTAATCCGGCGCACAATGCCACGGCGTTCGATACCCGTCGCAGACACCGCCACCGGCACCGGCACGCCGAGCTGCGGGCCACGGAAGCGCACGCCGCTGTGCAGTCGAGCCCGTTCGTCAATAGAATAGGAGAGAGTCCGCGTGGGATACGGTGACCGGTGCGCAGTGACCAATTACCGTCCGAAGCGCTGAACGAGTTCACTTGTTTGTGCACTTTCGGCCGGTTGACGACGCGCTGCGCTGGCAGAATCGAGGCGAAAGCCCCGCAATCGTCCTCAAACAATTTTACAGAAAACATTCGGAACAGAGATGTCATCTTTACTTTGCTTATACACTCCTGGAAATGGAAAAAAGAACACATTGACACCGGTGTGTCAGACCCACCATACTTGCTCCGGACACTGCGAGAGGGCTGTACAAGCAATGATCACACGCACGGCACAGCGGACACACCAGGCACCGCGGTGTTGGCCGTCGAATGGCGCTAGCTGCGCAGCATTTGTGCACCGCCGCCGTCAGTGTCAGCCAGTTTGCCGTGGCATACGGAGCTCCATCGCAGTCTTTAACACTGGTAGAATACCGCGACAGCGTGGACGTGAACCGTATGTGCAGTTGACGGACTTTGAGCGAGGGCGTATAGTAGGCATGCGGGAGGCCGGGTGGACGTACCGCCGAATTGCTCAACACGTGGGGCGTGAGGTCTCCACAGTACATCGATGTTGTCGCCAGTGGTCGGCGGAAGGTGCACGTGCCCGTCGACCTGGGACCGGACCGCAGCGACGCACGGATGCACGCCAAGACCGTAGGATCCTACGCAGTGCCGTAGGGGACCGCACCGCCACTTCCCAGCAAATTAGGGACACTGTTGCTCCTGGGGTATCGGCGAGGACCATTCGCAACCGTCTCCATGAAGCTCGGCTACGGTCCCGCACACCGTTAGGCCGTCTTCCGCTCACGCCCCAACATCATGCAGCCCGCCTCCAGTGGTGTCGCGACAGGCGTGAATGGAGGGACGAATGGAGACGTGTCGTCTTCAGCGATGAGAGTCGCTTCTGCCTTGGTGCCAATGATGGTCGTATGCGTGTTTGGCGCCGTGCAGGTGAGCGCCACAATCAGGACTGCATACGGCCGAGGCACACAGGGCCAACACCCGGAATCATGGTGTGGGGAGCGATCTCCTACACTGGCCGTACACCGCTGGTGATCGTCGAGGGGACACTGAATAGTGCTCGGTACATCCAAACCGTCATCGAACCCATCGTTCTACCATTCCTAGACCGGCAAGGGAACTTGCTGTTCCAACAGGACAATGCACGTCCGCATGTATCCCGTGCCACCCAACGTGCTCTAGAAGGTGTAAGTCAACTACCCTGGCCAGCAAGGTCTCCGGATCTGTCCCCCATTGAGCATGTTTGGGACTGGATGAAGCGTCGTCTCACGCGGTCTGCACGTCCAGCACGAACGCTGGTCCAACTGAGGCGCCAGGTGGAAATGGCATGGCAAGCCGTTCCACAGGACTACATCCAGCACCTCTACGATCGTCTCCATGGGAGAATAGCAGCCTGCATTGCTGCGAAAGGTGGATATACACTGTACTAGTGCCGACATTGTGCATGCTCTGTTGCCTGTGTCTATGTGCCTGTGGTTCTGTCAGTGTGATCATGTGATGTATCTGACCCCAGGAATGTGTCAATAAAGTTTCCCCTTCCTGGGACAATGAATTCACGGTGTTCTTATTTCAATTTCCAGGAGTGTAGTTTTGTTTGTAATCTTCATGTAGATGT
Source organism: Schistocerca cancellata (assembly GCF_023864275.1). Classification (NCBI taxonomy): domain Eukaryota; kingdom Metazoa; phylum Arthropoda; class Insecta; order Orthoptera; family Acrididae; genus Schistocerca; species Schistocerca cancellata. Next base: position 112,554,898 of record NC_064632.1, read on the forward strand.
TCCCATCATTTCGTTAATGGTCACAGTTATTGTGATATTTGTATTTGAATAAGACACTGACCGGCTGAAGTGGCCGAGCGGTTCTAGGCGCTTCAGTCTGGAACCGCGCGACCGCTACGGTCGCAGGTTCGAATCCTGCCTCAGGCATGGACGTGTGTGATGTCCTTAGGTTAGTTAGGTTTAATTAGTTCTAAGTTCTAGGGGACTGATGACCTCAGCTGCAAAGTCCCATAGTGCTCAGAGCCATTTGAACCATTTGAATAAGACTGTGCGACAGTCTGAAAAAGTTTTCAATGAAAAATATGGGTCACTTTAATTTTGCATTTGGTGCATATTATATCATATAAGGCCCTTATAATAGAGGAGGCGAATGTGCCAGAAGGTAGTTTTGAGAGAAACGCGATTAACGTTCCACTATGGAGTGAAACGCCAAAAGCCAAAAGCTAGTTTTGGAGAAAATGCGATTAAAGGTTTACTGCGCTTTATTAACACAATCGATAAAGACATTAAGAAGTTTCTGACATGAACATATAAAATATCATTGTAAAATGTTATTTCACAGATATTCAAGATTTCTGAAAGCTAATTTTATCGACAGTGTAATTTACATTAGGTAAGCCTTCATGAGCGTGATAGCCGAAACTGTTTTCCTGTAACGTTAACATTTTGCAAGACTTCACCTGATATTAATTATTAATACCAGTAATAAGAAACGTACAATAAAACATAATGAATAAGTTAATGAATATAAAGAAATACGTAACCACAAAATATAAAGTGTAGCATACCAAAGACGACTAAGCGCTGGTCCTGGCTGGGTTGTGCTGTGAGGCTGCATGAGTACGTCAGTAATATAAAGTGTCATCATCCAGTGCTGCCTCTTCTTCTCCCTCTGGTGTGCGATACACGTTTCCTTTACCAGTAAATGTACTTCTGAAGTACGCATGATGATTGAGGAGAATGTGCGGAAGAAGTGAGCGAAGACTTGAAACTTTTTCTGGTGAAGTAACTACAGGTTTACTCTACTTACTCGGTAGATTGACAGTAGAGAAAGACTGAAATGATGATTGTACTTCTTCACACGATCTTTTAGCAGTGCACTTGCTTATGTACACTCCTGGAAATTGAAATAAGAACACCGTGAATTCATTGTCCCAGGAAGGGGAAACTTTATTGACACATTCCTGGGGTCAGATACATCACATGATCACACTGACAGAACCACAGGCACATAGACACAGGCAACAGAGCATGCACAATGTCGGCACTAGTACAGTGTATATCCACCTTTCGCAGCAATGCAGGCTGCTATTCTCCCATGGAGACGATCGTAGAGATGCTGGATGTAGTCCTGTGGAACGGCTTGCCATGCCATTTCCACCTGGCGCCTCAGTTGGACCAGCGTTCGTACTGGACGTGCAGACCGCGTGAGACGACGCTTCATCCAGTCCCAAACATGCTCAATGGGGGACAGATCCGGAGATCTTGCTGGCCAGGGTAGTTGACTTACACCTTCTAGAGCACGTTGGGTGGCACGGGATACATGCGGACGTGCAACGTCCTGTTGGAACAGCAAGTTCCCTTGCCGGTCTAGGAATGGTAGAACGATGGGTTCGATGACGGTTTGGATGTACCGTGCACTATTCAGTGTCCCCTCGACGATCACCAGTGGTGCACGGCCAGTGTAGGAGATCGCTCCCCACACCATGATGCCGGGTGTTGGCCCTGTGTGCCTCGGTCGTATGCAGTCCTGATTGTGGCGCTCACCTGCACGGCGCCAAACACGCATACGACCATCATTGGCACCAAGGCAGAAGCGACTCTCATCGCTGAAGACGACACGTCTCCATTCGTCCCTCCATTCACGCCTGTCGCGACACCACTGGAGGCGGGCTGCACGATGTTGGGGCGTGAGCGGAAGACGGCCTAACGGTGTGCGGGACCGTAGCCCAGCTTCATGGAGACGGTTGCGAATGGTCCTCGCCGATACCCCAGGAGCAACAGTGTCCCTAATTTGCTGGGAAGTGGCGGTGCGGTCCCCTACGGCACTGCGTGGGATCCTACGGTCTTGGCGTGCATCCGTGCGTCGCTGCGGTCCGGTCCCAGGTCGACGGGCACGTGCACCTTCCGCCGACCACTGGCGACAACATCGATGTACTGTGGAGACCTCACGCCCCACGTGTTGAGCAATTCGGCGGTACGTCCACCCGGCCTCCCGCATGCCCACTATACGCCCTCGCTCGAAGTCCGTCAACTGCACATACGGTTCACGTCCACGCTGTCGCGGCATGCTACCAGTGTTAAAGACTGCGATGGAGCTCCGTATGCCACGGCAAACTGGCTGACACTGACGGCGGCGGTGCACAAATGCTGCGCAGCTAGCGCCATTCGACGGCCAACACCGCGGTTCCTGGTGTGTCCGCTGTGCCGTGCGTGTGATCATTGCTTGTACAGCCCTCTCGCAGTGTCCGGAGCAAGTATGGTGGGTCTGACACACCGGTGTCAATGTGTTCTTTTTTCTATTTCCAGGAGTGTATGTAGGTTTAATGCCAAACCATAGTTGCTGGGAGAAACGAAAACTCTTCGCTCTCAAAACTTGGCGTCCAGCACTTGTCAAAAATCTGCATGTGAGCCGTTCCATTGATCCTGAAAAACAACTTCCGGTTTTGCAACAATTCTTAACGACCCAAATGTTCGATACGACTATGTCTGGAGAGAAAGATGTACGAGACATTGCGTGATACCACAGCGGCGTTTCTCAGCGGAATTTCAGCGAAAAACGAGAATGTATTTTTCGATTTCAAATTCATAACTATTTTCTGTGTGTATCCGCGTAATCCATTATCATTTATTCATGTCATGTCCTTCCCGTCCCCACTGTCGTTTGCTAGTATGAATGTGTGGTTTGCGTAGCTGGCACTTGGGGTTTTCCTAATTCCCAGGAGCTTTTCCTGAATGTTAAGGACAGTTTAGCCAACCTTCGTATAGAGTTTTAAATAGGGCTATGTTGGATCAGAGAGACATTAGTGGACAATGGTCAGCATCCACTGTGAAGTTCATACAGGTAGAAACCGCTTACGCTATTTGAGCCGTTTCGGGTTTCTGTGTAGCGGCGACGGGGTAGGTTCGTTTTATTCTTCCCTAGGACGCCGGTGAGTACGGGTGCTCTGCGTATATCTCTAGTTGTTAAGTTGAAATATGTAAGAGTAAGCTTTGTTTGAATTTCCGGTAGTTACTCTGGGGCGTGGCATTGATAATCATGCCACATCAACTATTTCAGTCACGGAACAGCGTTAATTTCATTAGTATTCAATTCATTCGATGAGATATTTTGTGCAAATGCAACTTGGCGTGGACGAGAGGTGCCGCCACGAGATGTACAGTTTTATTTGTTCTTTGAAACTGACACTTAAACTCAATCACACTCTGACCCTGTGAGCTTATATGTGGAGTATGGAAGCTTTCTTATAAATTCTATCTTTTGTTGTGTAAACGTGGTGCGTGTGATCCTGATAAACTGTAACCAGTAATCTAGCAGACTTGCCTCCACATGTGTCGGTTCAGTTGTTGGGTTGTATAACGTACCATGTGCTAAGATTCAGGCGCTAGCATTCCACGTAACTGTGTTTTAACTGAACATCTGTGTGTGTGTGTGTGTGTGTGTTACCTTTAATGAGGAAATAAATGTTAATTACCGCTAAATTCGTTGCTATTACATCTTACAGCGCCATTCCGTTTCCTAGTCACAAACCTTAAAATCACTCAGTTTGCACCTCCTCTTCATAATAATTCAATGAAATTTATCATGGTTGTTGTATATCCAATATATGGATTAGTATTTTATTAAATCATCAAATGATCTGTGAGGTGGCGCCGTTTTATCAGTTTAATTCATTAATATTTAAATAAATTTGGCCCACTAATCAGAAATTTTGTGTCTGGTACTTGTTCGAGGCAAGCGAATGTATGCTGTACTTGCATAGTCATTTTTGGAATTCAGGAATTCAGAAATCAGATATTTCACGAAGCTAATCGTACCAGTACCTTGCAGTAGTTGAAAGACGACAGGTGTCATTCACTTGCGCTTCCTTATGTGCTGTTGCTACATTCCTTCGTCTTTAAACTGGTCTCTCGTTATCATGATGACATTAAAAGGTTAACAGCAACAGGCCACCAGATTGCATGTTACAGCTGTCTTCGCACGCAGCAGACTGAACTCGACACAGATCCAGGCCAGTCGGCAGATTGGTTTGCACGCCTGTGCTATTCTCATGATTCAGCTGTATCCGGACGTGTCAGACTGTAGTCAAATTTTGAGTTCGTTCATATCCAGGGCCTAATTGACCATTCAGACTTAGCAGGCATTAAACAGCACGCTTCAAAAAATATGTTGCGAGAATAAACTAAAAAGGCATACTTTGTTGCATATGGCACTGCCATACTAAGAGCCTCATACGTAACTGCGTATAAAATTTAGCTAACATTGAATTTTCTTTAGACGTGCGTGGAGGTCTCTGTCACCAATCTCGATCAATTGGCTTTATGTAGTGTACTCATTTGCGATCGTGTACGCCACAGAAAAGCCAGAATGACATGTTCATAAAAATCCTCATAATTCATAAACGATTTGATAGCGAAACGATATTTTGGTAAATGATAGCACAAAAAGAGGAGAGTATTTTACTGTATAGTTACTATGCGAAATTCCATTATCTATCGTGTTCTCCCACTACAGACTTTTTCGATATGAGAGTGTAGTTTTTAAAGGTCATCCATAGATGGTGAAATGTGAAATGCTGTGATTTTTGGAACGAAGTGAAGACATTACATATTTATTTTTGTACACAGGATGGGATTTTTTGTGAGCTATTGACCTTACTTGTTTTCAGTTCATCAATTAACTTAGTAAATCATTGTTTCAGAATTCGTCTCAACTGTGTCTGTACAACATGTTAATGACGTGACATTGCGTAAACTCTGCTGCTTTTTTGGCAAAAGGAGCAAATCGTAACACAGCAACAAGAAAAATATAGGTTTCACTCAAAATTCATCAATCATGACGCTACACTGAACGTTAGAAATGGTGAAAGATTAAGTCGAAAATAAATCGCTGCTTTCGTTGTATTTCCATCGGAACTCTTTTTAGATACTAACAGAACAGAAGTGACAGTAGATCCTTCTGGACATTCACCACGGAAGTGTGGGCACGGAAAGGCTCCTCTTAATATTTACAAAAAATCTGAGTATTGCCTTCAGTTTAGAACGACATTCCCTCTTCAGTGCTCGGCTGTCTCCTATAGCACTCTGCCACCTACCCGCAACCCCCATGACTTCCCAGCCAACTGAACATCTATTGGCCACGTTATTCTGTCTGCACTCTACCTGTAACAGTCAGTAGAAGTAGACTGAATGAGTGCATGGACACCAATAAATTCGCTTGGTTGGTGGAAAAGTGACTCCTGTTCATTGTTTCCACTTCTGTAGCTGAGCGGTCATCATTAATTTATCATCGGTCAGAAGACGATGGTTGGTGAAGGAACGTCTTTAGCTAAAGGGTATTCAGAACGGGAGGCTATATACGAATCAGAAGGAACAGAAGTGGAGTCTTGGAAGGTGTATCTGGCAATATAAAGGGGCGAAAGAAGCGCTCAGCATATATAATTGCCGTACAGAGAACCCGGCTTTAATTTCCATACTGACGGAGAGTTTTCCTCATTACAATGACGGTGCACGCGCCACATGAGGCCAATTGGAAAGCTGCCTGAGTGAGAACTTGCTACTTCGATGTCTGGTAGTGTGACATGAGCCAGGAGAGCTGAGTGCTGCTCCATGCAGTCACATTTTACACACACACATACACACACACACACACACACACACACACACACACACACATGTGCACTGTCATTTTCATCAGTTATGGTTATTTCTAATACCTACATAATATCAAAAATAAATAGTGGATAATGTGGTTCATGAATTAATGGTCCACCAAATTCTGCATTAGCCATGAGGGAAGCAAAGATCTCTGTTTCTCAATGAAAATGATCAGTATGCTTCACAAATATTCCATCAGCTAAATTAAAATTTAGTTCATTTTATTCGAATGGAATAATTTTAGGAACATCATTAGCAACAGTTTTTAACTAGCTTCAACAATTTGATCACTAATTCCAAGCACACTCCAGTGCTATCCTCTATATCCATATATAATTTTACATCACTCTCCAAAGTTACTCTGTTTAAAATTTCATCTGCTTTGATGTTTGTATTAGGCTTTTTCGAAAGAATAATTTTTTCCTAGTTTTTCAAGCTACATTGACCAATAGGAATTTCTATTGTTTCTGTGTCACTAAACAATTTATTATTTCTTGATCTAATATTTGGAGTTAAAAAAGTTGTATAAAAACCAACTAGTGCATCATTATTATAGCTGTCTAGGTGCAGTAAATTTTTGTTATAACAAACAACTTACCATCAAAGTATCAAGTGAGAGTCATCTTTCGCCCTCCTTCCAAAATTTCATCACTGGTGGGATCCGTTAAAGACGACCTGGGCCTGCGTAAACCAGGTGTTTACAAAATTCCGTGTGAATGCGGCAAATCATATATAGGGCAAACAACACGAACTGTGCAGGAACGCATTGTGGAACACCAACGGCATACTCGCCTTCTCCAACCCACCAAGTCCGCAATCGCCGAACATTGTATTTCCACAGACCATTCCATGAATTACAACGACACAAAAATTTTGGCCCATACATCAAACTTTTGGAGCTCGATTATCAATGAATCTGTGGAAATAAGATTGTCTGCTAACGAGACTCTCATCAATCGAGATAGCGGTTATCAGCTGAACTCTGCTTGGAATGCTGTTATAGAGAAACTTCGTAGTCGACGTAGTTATCTGCACAAAGATGGAAATCGACCTGACACCGATACGCCAGGCTTTCGCAGTGGAGGGCGCGAGGCGCAGCGCACGGAGCCGTTATGAACGTGCACGCTGAGCAGCGCATGCGCAATGTCACCTCAGAAGGCTTTAAATAGCGGAGCTCAGCGCGTACTCGCCAGTACTACTACAGTGGCATTCACCTGAAGATGGCCAGAAGACTCTGCGCCGAAATATCGTGGCAGGAAGTTACTGATATCCGGCAGTTCTCCCGTGTTTTTATGGAACAACTTACCATTCAGCTGAAAAAATGGCTCGTTTATTAATAAAAATTTATTAAATAAACTGAAACTGACTGGGAACCAAAAATAAGAATTCCAGAGAAAAAGTCAAAATACAAGCATGTCAAACTCTTGCCTAGCTCTGTGCAATGTGCAATAATAGGACCAAGAAGTTGTGGAAAAATGACATTAATGATTGACAGTTATATTTCAGCCCCTGAATGGTTCAAACGGAAAAAAAATAATCATTTGTATGTTCATTCTAAAAGTTTAGTTCAACCGAAATATCAAGAGTTTATGAAAAGAAGTGAAAAAATTACTGAAAATAGCGGTGACATTATTATATCAGATGAATGTCAAGATAAATCAGTTGTTGTATTTGACGATCTCATTCTTGAAAATCAAGATACAGTTAGTGAATATTTTACTAGAGGTAGATATAAAGTATTAGATTGTTTTAATTGTCTCAAACATACTGAAAAATACCAAAAAATCTGTCAAAGATAATTTCAATTTTTAAGATATTTTCAGACAGGATGACACAAATTTAAATCACATTTATCACGAGTTTGTTGGCGGAGATGTAAACTTTGATGAATTTAAGGAAATGTGTAGCAACTGCTGGATTCATCGGTTTGGATTCTTTACAACAGTCATGACTAGCTAGAAAACAGAATGAAAGCAAGTTCAGAGACAATATAAAATATTCCTAGCAATGTAAAATAATTTTACTTAATGTTTTTGTTTATATTAAAATAATTTTCCTTGATATTTTTCGTTTATATTAAATATCTATGAAATATGACACACAGGTTGTTAAAAAAGGTAAACAAAATAGAAGAATAAAAGAAAAATTAAAAGAAGAATTTTAGAAATGGAAAAAGAACCAAGAAGGACTCAAAGATTTAGATGACAATGTTCTTGAAGCTACTGAAGAAACCAGAGACGTTGGAAAAGCAAATGGTTCCTTATCAACAACTTTATTTAAAAGAATTTTATGATATTCAGTCAATTGAACACTATGAAAGTCCACGGCATGACTATACTTTAAGTGAATCAGAAATTATATTTGAGAATTATGTAAAGGTTAAAAGTAGAGAGGAACAAGCCATTAAAAAAATATACAAAAGTGAATGAATGGTAGACTATATTAATAACAGTGAAGACAAAGTTTTAATTTGTTGATAAATTACCAGTAAAATTTGATGGGGATGAATTAACAGTTGGTGATAGGACATAAGAAGGTACAGATGGATTAATAAATCTTTTAACTAAAAGACAAAGAACTCTAGATGACATGAATACAAAACATACCCATTCTTGTTTTTCAAATTATGCAGATATATTGTACCATTTGGGAGCATTACATTCTGAGAATAATCCAAATAAAATAAAATCAAGGAAAGGTAAACATATTTAATAAAAGAAACTGTTGATGCCTTTTTTCCATCATTGAGACAAAAGATCTCTTCAAAGTGAAAAAATAGGTGAAGGTTTAGTAAAAAAAAATGTGTAGAAACACCAATCGAATATGCTTGGATGAATGATGTTAGTGATTTAATGAACAGATTAAGAGTAATTCATGCAGAACAATTAATGAGAAATAAAAATTATCACAATGATAAGTTTGAATAACAAAGAGTTCAGCGAATAAATTTAGTGATTTAATGATCAACAATCCAAAAGGCATTCCATTACCTACAGAGACAAAAAAAATTGGAAAAAATACATGAAGCAGGTAGAGAACTTCAATTAGCTGCAAAAGAAAGGATTCATGCTTCTGATGGATTATAGGTGAAGAACAGTTGCAACATCAGTTAAAGGAATAATGTATTGAAAATGAAAATTAGGTGTGGGCACTGAACTCAAACCAGCTGAAGCAAGCTTAGGATATCATCTTAATGAAAATTGATGGGGCTTGCAAGAGTGTTAATAAATTTTTTATCTACATAAATGACCACCTTCAGCATTGTTTACAGATGGGTACGAAGTAGCAAGAGTGAACGAAAATCAGTTAAAATTAAATTGAAAACTATGCAATTACATAGTATTGATAATACTTTAACTGATGTACATAAAAGAAAGAGAGATAGTAACGAAGTTTCAAGAACCCATAAGGGTGGTAAGAAAATATGTGGTAATTTAATCATAACTTTAGGTATACCTATTGTAAAAAAGATTACAGAATATCTTACAAAAAAGAAAGGAGGCTCACAACTAACAAAACGTGAAGGCGCTTTCCTCCCAAACTAATGGCTGCATTACCATAGTTAACTGCTCTCAGCTCAATACCTGGTGGTGCAGCTGCTGTTGCAAATGCAGTTATAAATAAAAAGAAAGGGGATAAAGAATTGGAAGAACACAAAAGACATAGTCTAGTAAAGGAAAAGAAAGGAAGTGACTGTAGAAAAAATTCAAAAATTAATTTGTATGTATCATAATGCAATAAGAAATTTCGATATAGAAAAATTAGTTAAATGATTAAAAATCAAACACTTTTTTGTGTGTACATTATTGATGAATTACCTGATAACCAAAAAGTTTTGAATGTGGAATAGCAAATTTAGATACATGTGATCTTGTTGGTACTTATTGGATATGCTATTATAGGAAAAAACAATAAAGAAAATTGTTTTTGATTCATTTGGAGGAAGTATTTCCAAAGAATTGGTTAAATATCTCGGTTAAAGTGAATTGTACTATAATGGACAACGAATTCACAATTTTAATGGAGTAATATATGGTCACATGTGTCTATTTGTTTTAAAACTGTGTTCAGGTAATTAAAATTTTATTGTATTCTGAATTTAATAAATGGACATTTCTAGGAATAAGCTGCAGAGACAGAAGCAGCCTGGCAATTGCCAGTCTGAAAATAATAAATTAAACTTAAATGAAATAGAATCAAAAATAGATCCAAAAATATATTTAATCAAACGGTTTCATAAAGAAGTACAAGGCATTTTTATAGTAGCTAAAGAATAAACTGATTTTAAAAGTACAAGGTTAGTAGGTTTAAAAGTCCAGTAAGCACATTTGATGCTGTTACAAAACAATACCTGGAAAAAGAATATGTTACAAAACATAAATACAGCAAGATTCTCGCAGACTTGAAGCAAAGAAATGGGATTTGTGATGGGATGATGGAACATCACAATAAAGAAATAAATAACATGAAAACAATCCTTCATCATGCATTGGATAAAATAGATTCACTGTGATGGTAACTTACATCATTAGATTCTCTAATTAATAAGAGTTTAGATATGAAACTTGATAAAAATCAAGAAGTACTGAAGTCTTTAGAATCAAACAATTAAAATTTAAAATTCAATAATTTTTTATCTCTATAAGTGGATAATCATATCTACTGTTAGAAGTGAATAACAACTAAAAATTAGAGACAAATTATTTAAGGCCTTTGAACAATTTGTAAAAGGAAAAAGAGTAAATTAGTTAAACATTTTTTGTAGGTGATGGTTTACATATGTGCATCGAAGGATAAGTAGCCAAGGATGCCCAGGCTTCAGACTGAATCCTATTCATGATGTAACTGTTAATGAATTACATAAACTGATGAGAAAAATTTTTTCACTTGATATTGATGATTTATGGCAAGCAGACATACTCGAAATGGATTCAGGTAATTTGAAAGGTATTTCGAAAATAAATAAATGACATAAATATTTATTAATTATGATTGATGGTTTTTCTAAAATTCGCTTGGGCTAATCCAGTTATAGAAAAGACAAGTAAGAATACAATGAATTCTCTTGAAAAAATATTTAAAATACGTTGTCCAAAAATTAACAAACGTATAATGGTAAAGAATTATACAATAAAGATCTTGAAGAATTGATAAAAAAGTACAATATTAACTGAGCCATGCTGCGGCTCATGTTGGTGCTGTTTGTAGGTTTCCGTCCTCTGTTGCAGACTAGACAGTATCGTTTAGTTGGTATGGTTGCAGTTGTTTGTCTTCTTCTTGTATTGACTGGCGTCACTCAGTTTCGCAAGCATTGCCTGTCCGCTAGTGGGAGCAGTGGCGGTTATCGATATGTAGTAACTCTTGCCCTAACTTTTTCTGGGTCGTGAGAGTGTGCGAGTTTGGTTGGGGACTCAGGAGGAGTGAAGTCTGTGCAGTGCCAGAACACACCGCGACTGCTGACGGCACCCATAGACTGCTGGATGGAAGGGCTGTGGTCATAAGAGTGCACGACCTCTTTGTAAAGCAAATCCAGCAAGGTTTAAGATGAGTGCATTTCAATCCAAGTAGAGAAACCTCCACCATTATGATATCTCGCGATTCTCCAGTGACTTGGGTTCGTGTTGCTGCTCATAGTGTCACCGAGGTGAAGAGCAGCGAGTGGAGTGCTTGGCGAAGGCCGATCTGATTAGGTTGCCTCAACTTCTTATTACTATTTACTGCGTTCAACTTGTTAAAATCTGTTAAGTTCAACCAGCGGTAAATTTTCTTGCATGGTGGCCGCTAACGCCCCAGTTACTTGCTCTGGGGGTTAGTGTATGTAATGGCAGTGTATGTTTCCTCACCTGGCCGATGCTGTCTGGTAAGATGCGTAGTTTTGACAGCTTCTTGATTGCAGACCAGTGGGTGATTCCTCTACTGTGGTGGTAGTGGTTCTTTTCTCGTTCGAGGCGCTCTAAACACAATATTCTGTGGACATAGTGCAGACCGCCAGTTCTGGCTTTGGCGTATTGTTCCATTCTTGTATTTGGTTTATCGGACGTCAGGTAGCTTAAGCAAAGTTATCATTAGTCATTCGTTAGACTGCCACTAGTCTGAGTTACCATCTTGTGAAGTGAATGCAACAGTTGGCTACCTGTGTCATCGCTCACCAAAGTGTTTGTTGCCGGACCTTCTCAGAGGTTTATTTCTGGAACACCATCTATGGCCCCTTTGATTCTTGTAAGATGTGTGTTCTAAAAGGAGGTCTGATGGCCAGTAGTTCAGTGAAATGCTCCTTCAGCCCACGCCTTCTGTGGGTACAATCTGCCTCAGTACCCTTTAAGGAACTTATGTACTGATTTTTGCGATTTATTATTATATTATTTATTATAATACCTTGTAATGCCTACATTAAAGGTTCTATATATCTAGTTAATAGTTCTGGTCGCCGCCTGGAATAAATCTACTAGTGTAGTGTTCAGTGGATGTTAAGGGTTGCGTAACAAAGTTTACCATCATCTTATTTCACCCGTTTGGTGATCAGTTGCTTGTTTTTTAATTAGCCATTGCTATTGTATTTGCTGTTTTACAGCAGGTTTCAAATTTTTTTTATATTGTTGCCATTCCTGGTGTGTAAGGCCTTCAGACATGATTGTGGTCATTTGCTTTAAAATTGTAATTTGGTTTTTGTATTTTAGCAGTAAGCCTTGAAACCTTATTTACTGCCATTCCTGGCGTCTGATGCCCTCTGCTGTGTTTGTGGTGACTTATATTTAATATTTCAAGACATGAAAGTTGTACATTGCAGCGAGTTCTTAAACAATTCTTAATTTATTGCCATTCTTGGCGTGTAATGCCTTCTGCCCGGATCACAGTGGCTTGCTTTTAAAACATTGTCTGCTGTATCTGTATTTAATGGTGATTTGCTAAATTGTAGCTCACTGAAAACACTATTATTTACACAGCTGTTTATTCCTTCATTAATAATGTGTGGTATTTTTAATTATAGTTGAGTCTGGTACTACTGTAACTGTAGAAGGCAACCAATAGTAACTGTTACAGCCCCATCCACAATCATAACTGAATCCTACCTTCCCTTGACTACCAGGTTTCATTAATCATTATTCAAATTTTACTGAATTAAAAGCCTCTGTTGAAAAATTTAATACAACACTTAAAGAAAAAATATCGTAGAAGCTTAGTCTTCAAGGAAATTGTAGATGGATTTGACAGAGCCTGAAGTCTGTTTCAGGTGATGCTGATTTAGTTAAAAATCTAGTTGATGAATGTAATAACACAAAACATTTGACAATAAAAATGAAACCAATGAAATTAATGAAAAATTATAAACCAATTGTTTTTGTGTTTAATTATAAAGAAATTATTAGAAAAGGGCATACAGTGAGAATCACTAAACTTAAAGGTGTTTTTGAAAGGATACATAGACAATTGGTCAACACAAATTACGAAATTGAAAGTGTAATCCATTCTAATCCAATCACTTACAAATTAAAAGATACCAAAAGAAATTTTTATGAACAAGAACTACAGAAAATATAAGATCCTGATGTATATCTTGTTGGAAAAGTTTTGAGAATGAAATGAAATAAAATATGTGTTAAATGGTTGGGATTTGATAATTGACATAGTAATTGGGTAGATAAAAGTAATGTTATTTTACGAAACTTTGTATTCCAAAGTTTTTTCAGCTTACCAGGGAGCACACTCATAAACTTTAATAAATCAATTTTCCAGGGTCTGGGAAGATGGGCCCTACAAGAGTATTGCATTATCGAAGTTAAATTCCTGTAATCTTTTAACTCTTTCCTCTTCTAGAAATATTAATTATGCTTTTCGAATACACTTACTACCGATAATTTATGAATATCTACATACTTTATAGTTTTTTGCTATTTGTTTTCTTTTGACGATTTTCTAATGCTCTAAGTCCTTTGCAAATGGTTTTTCTAGTACTAATTTATATTTATTATTAAGTACATTAGCTCCTCTCTCTGATAGTTATGGTGTTTTTCTATATTTAAAATTTTTGCAATAGCTCATAGTTGTTTTATATTTAATACCTCTGTTTCCAAGTCTTTAGGATGTAAAAGGTTTTTCAAATCCCTATGGTTGTGTTGTACTTTATCAATACATTCTATTGAAGTTTGTTTGCATGATGAAGGATAACCTCGTATATTTACATTTTATGCTATTTCACACAGTTCTAAACAGTCCTTTATTGAAAGTTCTTTATCCTGTAATTTGTGTTTTTTATGTGTTTTGGAGAAGTTATAACTATGAAACAATTTTCTTAAATAATTACCCATTGGTAGTAAAAAATATTTATTAAACAGGTGAATTGTTGTGAGGGCACCAAAAAGATGAGTCCTTTTCTTTAGCTGAATTGTGTTCAGGCTGTGAATAACTAGCTGTGCAGTAATTTATTAATAAAACTTGATTTTTTACTCTGGGACTGAATAGACAGGACAGCTAAGAAGTAGTCTGATAAAATCAAATTCTACAGCATGCAAAATCAAAATTTCGTCATAAATAATTTTCCTCTTCTCATGTATTTCATCAGCAATATCTTTGGATCAGTCACATAATTTCTCAACAATATAAAACAGACTGTTGAAGTATATATTGCACATTTCTTTACTTTACTCCGTGTACACCAAAATAAATATTAAGCACATGTTCCAGTAATTTGTAATCTGTACATTAATATTTTCTGATATAAAATATTTTATCTTGTTTAGATCTTCCATTCTTATACCCAGATAATCTTTCTGAAAGATGATTTTTAGGCACCACCAACTTGAAAATAATTTATCTTAGCTTACTGCTTTGATGTGGCAATGTAGATAATCTGCTCTTTCGTCATTTGTACTATATCAGGTATGATACTTCTTAGTTGTAGACGTTCTTTTTCTTTTGCTTGACGTCTATTGGTTGCTGTCCAATTATTTTTTGAGTTTTTTTGCAACAGATGTTATATATTTTAGACAACTCAATAGAATTTTTTCTCACGTAGCGTAATATTTTCTTACTCGTTTACATTGTTTGGTTTTGAATTTCATTACTGAATTTCTAAAATCATCAACTGTAAATAAAGGTCAATTTTTTGAACAAGATTTTTTGATGTTAAATTTTTAATTTCATTTTGAATGTATTCCTGTTCTAGAGCTAAAGGATTGTAGTATTTTTTCTATGTATGAAATTTCACTTTCTTTAAGAAATTGATGATAATTAACCTTATTCTTTACTCTCTGATATTCTGTACAGTAATATTAAAATTTCATTTTTCTGTCAAAAAGATAGAAACTAACTATCTACATTTAGCTGCTAATTATGTTTCTGAATAAATTCAAAAATATTCATCATAGGTCATTGAAAAATAATGGTAACTGAAACAGATGTTCTTTGAATTGGTTCTTTTTATACAGAACAAATTTAATTAATACAATTTTTATACGTAAATGACTACACTAAGAATGAAGAAAATTACAGTTTCATTCTTCTTAGACATACGTTATCTAAACGAAGAGACATCTATATTTAAAAAAAAACAGTTAACTAATGAAACTGTGAATTATGTATTCAATCTCGATAGAGACAATATTTATGTTGTTTATGAATACTTTAAAAAACAATCTATAATCACCACAAGGGCTCAAACATATGACCCCCTAAAATCAATATTTTCATAAGTGGTCAGTTATTGCTCTTTGGAATTCGATGTAAAATTTGTACTTGCATGTAAATGTAACTGTTGGCTCCACTTCTTTATTGTTGTTGTTCTTGTGAATAAATTCATCTCCATTTTTTATGATTTAGTTTTGTAATTTCCTTAAGAGTGTGTCTAAAACTGTTTGATTATAGATCTGAATTTCTTTTTCATGAAATGAGTATTGTACTAAATATATTTAAATAAAATAAAAAACATAGTAAAACTACTAGTGACAGTAAAAAATTAAGAGTAAGTATTTTATCTGTATACGTATCTAGTGTGCAGCAACAAGAAAACGGTTTCATTTTTTGAAAGAATAATTTTAATTGAACTAACAAAAATTCTCTTAATAAATAGAAGTTAAGAAGCCAAGCTGAGAAGCTGATTGATAATTTTCACTCAAAAAAATATTCTAAGGATAAGCATTCATATATCTGTAAAGAATTTATTAGAAACTATCAAAGAAACATGTATTACAGTGCACTGTTTATGTGGAAAATCTATTATGCCAGAAAATTACAAGAAACAATTAAAACGAATCTTGAGGAATAAACGTTCTAAAATATTATTATCTATGTAAAAGAATGAATAACAAACAGGGTGCAAAAATGTGTTGGTTATTAGAAAATTAAAGATTTAAATAGCTTTATCGTAAGTCTCACATTTAAGAATAAGTAGATGTAAGATTTGCCTTCGAGTTTATAATGAACAATAGAATTTCTTGATTTTTAAAAGTTTATTGTTTCATATTTTTCGGAAGTGTAGTGTTTCCCATTTTATCACTACCCTAATGATATTTTTCCTTTAATAAAAGAGACTAAAATAGTGCAGACTTTGAGAGTTTTACAATCACCCAACTTAATGTTATTTCAAAATTGTTAAGGCTTTCATGGCCACTTGTTGACAAACTGCCTATTGGCTTCTGTCTCGGGTTCTTCTAATGATTTTACTGACGTGGCGCCAGCACGAGTGGCTGGATTTGTCAAAGCTTCACCCTCCATTGCTGGTGGTGAACTGAAGCCGAGTTCGCGGCCGCAGACTATATGTACCTGGCGCGCCAACGTCCCAGGGCTTCACCGCGATCATTTCCGGTGCGGTTCTCTTCTTGCTACCTGCAATGGTCGTTCGCTGCAGTACGGGAAGCTTGGATCCGTTTACCTTAAGGCTTTCCTCTTTCTTGTGTTTTTGTATTTCTACAGCGTCTCTGAACAAGCGCGTGTGATAGTGCTTCTCTACAGCCAGTACTTCCGTGTCGGCGAACTTTACTACGTGCTCGGTCTCACTCAGTGCGTGCTCTGCCACGGCCGATTTCTCCACCTGCCCCAACCTGCAATGTCGCTTACCTTCTTTGATCCTGGTGTTGATTGATCGTCCAGTCATTTCCTCTTGTGCATGATATACGATATGTTCCCGAAATTGCAAGTGGGTCCCTTCTCTCCTTTGCCAATCTAAGACACTCTTTGATCTTCCTTGTCTGTTTGAAAATCGTCTTTACGCCATGTTTGCGCAATATACGGCCGATTCTGTCCGTCACTCTGGGAATGTATGACAGAAAGGCCTTACCCGACATTTCTTTTTCTGATTCCTTACTTCGCCGAGTGTTTGTCTCTGTTACACTTCTAATATAATTTGTAGAGTACCCATTGCTCTTCAGAACACTTTCCAGGTGTTGCATTTCGCGTCTAAGGTGCTGCGGCTCACATTTTCGTCCTGCTCGCGTTACGAGAATGTTAATCACGCCTCTTTCCTGGTTTGGGTGGTGGTTTGATAGTTTGTGCAGGTATCGGTCCGTGTGTGTCGGTTTCCAAACACGCTGTGTCCCAGGTTTTCGCCATCCCTTGTGACCAGCACATCTAGAAATGGCAGATTTTTGTCCTTTTCTACGTCCATGGTAAATTTTATGTTTGTATAGAGGCTGTTCAAGAGTGTTAGGGAGGCAGCAAGCTGTTCTTCACCATGGCTCCAAACAACGAAAGTATCATCGACGTATCTATACCACACCTTAGGTTTGCAAGTCGCCAAGTCCAGTGCTTGTGCTTCGAATTGCTGCATGAAGAAGTTGGCCACCACTGGACTAAGAGGACTACCCGTGGCGACGCCTTCCAGCTGTTCGTAGAAATCGCCATTCCACGTGAAATAGCTCATGATGAGACATGCATGGAAGAGCCTTGTGATGGCTTGCGGAAAAATGGATCCGATGTGCCCCAGAGCGTCTCGTAAACAAAGAAACAACATCAAAGCTGACCAAGGTGTCGTTTGGTACAAGTTTCAGTCTCTTCAGCTTGTCAATGAAATGTCCTGAGTCCTTTATGTATGGGTCGGTCTACCACACGTGTGGCTGGAGCAGAGAGGCCAAGTGTTTTACCAGTTTATACGTCGGTGAGCCAGGAGCGCTAACAGTCGGTCTTAGTGGAACGTTGTTCTTATGGATCATGGGTAATCCATACAGCCGAAGTGGTAGGGCTTTTGTGTTGCGCAGGTTTCTCTGTATGTCCGCCGGCAGGGAAGACACCTTGATTAATCGATTCGTATTCCGTGTGAGACGCTGCGTCGGATCTGCATTTAGTTTTCGGTACGTCGGTACGTCGTCGGATCTAGTAGATCTCGGATATTTTGTTCATAATCTTCGGTCTTCATCACGACAGTCGCATTCCCCTTATCGGCAGGCAGTACCAATATACTCTTGTCGGTGTTGAGATTCTTAATGGCTTGTATCTCTTCTTTTTTCAGGTTGAAAGCTGGTGGTTTTGTTCGGCGCAGTTTCAGTGCGTATTTCCTCAGCCTGAGTGAATTCATACAACTCGGAGAGACTTGGCAAGAACGGATCAGGAACTTTTGAAAATTTTCTGTCAACTAAGTAGCAGAATGCACCGAGACGACTGGGACAAGATCGACAGCATCACTCACAGGAGCACGCAGAACGAACTCGAGCGCTGCACCGAGAGACAGAAGAAAAAGTTTGAAAGTTGCCGGAAGCAGACCGGCAAGGCAATTCCTGACATGTCAATTATCTGAAGATTAGGTGTCTGTTCTTCAAAAAGGAGGGAATTTCGCAATCATTATGAGAACTATACCTATGGAGGACACCATTGCCAACACCGAAGCGGCCAATCGGACGCTTCCTTATGAAAGGAAACATCTGATGACTCTGTTGAGACAGCAAATATTTCATTTACTATTCAAATGTTAGCAATTCCAAGAGGTGATAGAGAAAATAAAATAAGAATTTCAACTGAGTGTAAAAAGACCAAAAGATGTATAACTAGAATTAAAGCTGATGATAATCTGTGTTGTCCTAGAGATGTAATAGGAATGTTAACACGTCCCACAAATTTTACCTTAGACTGAGAACTAACTTCTGCTGAAATTAAGAAAATCAGAGAAGGTGATAAATACAAATTACAAAAAGAAGTAACCATAGCTCTATGTAATCAGTTAGGTGAATACAACAAAGTAGGATTTACTTTAGATGATATTAAAAATGCTGAAAATTCATCAGATAGTCAAATAAATGTTGTATGTGCTGAAACTTTCAATTTGATTATTTATCGTAGTTCTGAAAAAGCAGTGAAAATCTATCTGTATAAAAATCACATTGATTTTGATGTAATGACCAGTATTATGGCATTTCTAGGATTGTTATATTTCTGTAATAAATGTGATAAATCAATTTTCAAGAAGGATAAACATAAATGTAACATAGAAGAAAAAATGTGTATATTATGTAAAGAACCAAAATACAAAACTGTGAAAAACAAGGTATATTGTCCAAAACTGTAATACTGTTATAGTGACAAATGTTTAAACGATCACCAAGAGGTTTTTGATGTAGCTTACAACTCTGAAGAATGCAAAAAGCTTTGATTGTGATTGGAAGAGCATAACTGTGGCTGTGAACTATGCAGAAAATGTAAACAACAAGAAGAAATTAAAAATCGTCAATGTTACATGCAATACAGATAACAAACAGGTGGCATTTGCGAAAGAAAAAATGAAGAATATAAAGACAAAAATTACACATAAATGGCTCATTATGTCAAGGTTATGATTCATATTTCATTCTGATTATTGTGTATAAAATACAATAAAACCATAAATTCTCTACTTAGAAACTAAATTAATGTTGAAACTTCCTGGCAGATTAAAACTGTGTGCTGGACCGAGACTCGAGCTTGGGACCTTTGCCTTTTGTGGGCAAGTGCTCTACTAACTGAGCTACTCAAGCACGACTCACGCCCCGTCCTCACAGCTTTACTTCTGCCAGTACCTCGTCTCCTACCTTCCAAACTTTACAGAAGCTCTCCTGCGAACCTTGCAAAACTAGCACTCCTGAAGAAGTTTCATATCAGCGCACACTCCGCTACAGAGTGAAAATCTCTTTCTGGAAACATCCCCAAGGCTGTGACTAAGCCATGTCCCTGCAATATCCTTTCTTTCAGGAGTGCTAGTTCTGCAAGGTTCGCAGGAGAGCTTCTGTAAAGTTTGGAAGGTAGGAGACAAGTACTGGCAGAAGTAAAGCTATGAGGACGGGGCGTGAGTCGTGCTTGGGTAGCTCAGTTGGTAGAGCACTTGCCTGCGAAAGGCAAAGGTTCCAAGTTCGAGTCTCAGTCCGGCACACAGTTTTAATCTGCCACAAAGTTTGATATCAGTGCACACTCTGCTGCAGAGTGAAAATCTCATTCTGTAAATAAATGTTATCAAAGATTGGACAGTTAGGTCTAAAAACTATAGACAGTATCAATTTTGTACAAGTATCACTTAGTAGTTTCCCAAAAACTTTTGATCTGAAAGAATTGAAGGAAAGAATTTTCCACATTTCGTCAATACATGTGGAAACGAAAATTATATGAGAGCAATTCGTGATACCGAATATCATTCTGTTGACAATGAGAAATCAAAAGCAAAAGAAGAATTGCTCAAATGGCAGAGTGAAAAAGTTAAAGAAAAGTATATATTCAACATGGAAAAAGGAATTGTTGAATATTATAATTCTGATGTAGATATTTTGAGAAGAGGTTGTTTAGAACTTTGAAAACAATTTCTAGAAATAGCAAATATTGATCCATTCTGTAATTTAACAATTTCTGGAGTTTCTCTAGTTATTTACAGATCTAAATATCTACCTGAAAGTACAATTGCTACTTTCGATAAAGAGCGAAAGGAAAATTGTAGTAAAGAATCTATAGGGTGGTGAAACAGTTAAAACAATAAAAGTATTCAGCACACACTTAATGGTGGAGAAGTAAAAATAATTGGAAGAAAAGTAGACAGCATTGATAAAGAAAGAAATAGTTTATAAATACTGTGGTTGTTTTAGGCATGATTGTAAGAAATGTTTCAAAACTAAAACAGTTAACAACAAAAACAAAGAAGCAATTGATGATTTATATCAAAAGACATTAACAAGAAGTGCAGAAATACTTAATGTTGGATATAATTTAGTTGAGATGTTGAAATGTGATTGTATTAATTCTCCTGTGTATAAAATACTTAAGAAACTGAAGCCATTGGGTGAGACTGTAGAACCATTGAATTGGAGAGATGCTTTTTTTGTGGCCATACACATAAAATAAAATTAAGAGATAAAGAAGATGGTGTTAACACAAAAATAAAAAAAATATTCATATACGTAATCTTCATCCTACTGCAAAATTTTATGATTTTTGTCCTTATGTCACCCAATAAAAATATAGGTCCCTAGAAACCAAACAGTGAATGGTATGGTTTAATAAAAGTTAAAGATGGACAAAAATGAAAAACTGTTGTTTTCTTTATGAGTGAAACATGCAGAGTAAAAAATAGAAAAATGCATTCGTACTGACGGAGAAAGAAGTTTTATTGGAACTAATGAAGTGAAGAAAGCTACAGGAAAACGATATAAAATTTTAGGTATCTACAAAGTGTGGAATTTTGAGGAAAAATACGAGCTTTTTGTTCAAAGACCTTATGAAAATAAAAGAAGAAACCAGTCCTCATGATTTAGGTGATGATGATAAGTATATAAAAGTATGTCAAAGAAAAAATACGTATTGACTTAGAACTTGATAAAATAAAAGTAAATCTTGGAAAACGAGGTGTTGGTAAGATATGTCTGAATTCATCATGGGGAAAATTTGAACAACAACAAAATATGAGTAAAACTGGGTATGTGACAGATTTACAAAAATTTTATCAGATACTGTTGGATGATCGGTTAGATAATACACATATAAATTTTATTACTGAAGAAATGGATCAAATTCAAGGATTATTATGTGGAAAATAATACATCTACAAATATTTTTATATCAACATTTACTGCAACAAATGGAAGACTCAGATTATATGATGTGATAGATAAACTGGGCTAAGGTGTTATGTAATTTGATACAGGAAATGTAGTATACTCATATATTGATCACGGCAAAAATACTGTGGAAACATGTTGTATATTAGGTTAACAGACTTATGAATCAGGAGACAATAAGTAGATTACTAATTGGGCTTCAATTGGACCAAAAAGTTACAGTATGAGACAAAAATTAAAAAGAAAACAGTGATGAGGGTAAAGCGATTCATGTTAAATTGTAAGAATATTCAAAATCGATTTGACTCCTTGTAGAGGAAACTCTCTAACATCTGCCACCTAATGGCTTCCGAAACACAGCTTGTGTCTTGATGCTCATTAATCTGCAGTGATTCTTTGTTACACTAAACAAATTTACTTCCGGAACTTCTCTTCCGAAATTTAAACACACAACCTGGTGACAGATACCTTGACAATTGAGAAATGACATTCTGTCTATGGAGAGAATTGAGAGAAATCTATTAGACAAAGAATAAATTTTAAATAATTAGCTGTTTGGGTTGTACACTTGCCAATCATTCCTAGGTAGCGCATGACGAACTATGACACTACAGCTAGCATATCATTTACCGCTACTCTCTAAGGCAAGGCGGACTGTTACAGAACTTGCTTCCTTTCAGCGAAAGCTCAGCACGCTCGGAGTGAACCAAAAGGATTCCCACCTGCGAATATTTGGAGATCACCTTGTAACCTCCCCCTCACTTACCGACCTTAATGACAGTGAAAAATGAAACCGCGTGTACCTAATGGGAGTTTTGGAAAAGCAATCGTCACCGAAGTTAACCTGTCGGTAAAGGGGGAGGAAAGGGTTACATCTAAATGAAAGGAAATGTGCTAATGAAACTGGTGGAAATTAATTTTGAAAAGGGGTAAAGTTAATAAAGAAAGTAAATGTGCAGCCATTACGTTAACAATTAACTAGCGGTAATTAGGTATTTGAGATTTGGGGGAAATCACGGTCGCCAGTCCTAAGGACAATTACTATAGTAACTGAAAAAGAAAGGTTATTACACATATAATTAGCACTAGAAGTGTGGCAACTGAAGGTTGACAGGTGTAGTGTGAAAACTGAAAGTTTGTCAGAAGTAATAAATTTCGCTACACCCTGACTTAATTTAGCAAAAGAATTAATAAAACCGGAAAATCGAAAGTTAATTTAGTGACTGAAGTTAATAGTGAGCTTTCTT
Source organism: Schistocerca cancellata (assembly GCF_023864275.1). Lineage (NCBI taxonomy): Eukaryota > Metazoa > Arthropoda > Insecta > Orthoptera > Acrididae > Schistocerca > Schistocerca cancellata. The sequence goes on from NC_064632.1 coordinate 112,578,017, forward strand.
TCTGAAGCACATCGAAATTCAGTAAAATACGGTTAGTCTTGGACTACCTCAACAATCATTTCAAAAACTACTTGAATCTACGCAATTTAGAAATAAGAGATTTAACTTTGAACTTGAATTAAATGATTCCAAACAATTAACAATAGTAAAATTTAGTACATACCAAGCTGAGCTGCAGTCACAGGTAAGCTAAAATATGGTAACAAAACTCGCACTCTTAATTTGTGCTTGTGTAATCTAAATAGTGTAGCCAGCTATAAATACTTTAACCGAATTTTGAAATTAAAGCAGTGAAAACGAGTTAGCTATATTACTTTAATGCTGGCGTTTGAATTTCAACGACACTCGGGTTCATTTCGGAAAAGGAAGGGACTCTGCTTGGTAATGCTATTGGGACAATGAGCAACAAAAGTTCATGCTAAGTTGCTGTAATTATAGTGACGAAAATGGAACAGTTTGAAAAGCTGAGGTCTGCCATACAGTTCTAAAACTTTACGTGCGTCCAGTCTTCCTAGTCGGTTGATTGAAGGTTTGAAGCCGTCGGTCGAGGAGGTGGCGACAGTCACTCATTGTCGGCCGTCGCTGTTGCAGAAGCTGGATGTTGGCGCGCCTTCTTCTCGACACGGTCACCAGACGAAACGGGCTCTTGATGTGCGCTAGTTAATGTTTCCCGTCCGCGACACCATGTCAGAAACTATCATCGCAAGTCGATCGCAATTACATGCTGCCAAACCCCGAAAGCGCGGCAACTCGCGAGAGCGTCACACAACACACCTGCTCCACTCGCTACTCCAGCCAGACTCCCTCTGCTCAGCCCGCGCTCTCCGCGGCAGAGTTAACACTACCAAAGATCCTACACACTTTGATTCTTCACACGACCTATCGACGTAATCGTTCGATAGCAGTCTTCCCTAGGCAAGACCCAGCGTAAAAATACAAATAATATTTACGAAACAAACCAATTATACATCGACATAAATGTATAAATATATATATACAAACAGTAAAACAATTACAATATACAAAGAGACAGAAATGTCATATCTTGAGGTAACAAAGCAAGGAAAAAAAAATAGTAGAATAGATGGAAATAGGAGGCTATGCATTTCCGGCGTTACAACCTGAAAGACAAGGTAAACTGCCAAAGTCCTTGGTTGGAAGGCGAGGAACTGAAACAGTGAAACGTGTATTTAAGCAACAGCAACGTAACATGAACCAGAATTCACCAACGAGCAGTGGAAACGTAATTTTCAATATAAAACCAACAACGACATATTTGAGAGGCGAATAAAAACGAAATATAGTTTGGCACAAGGCAGAATCGGCAATGATGATGTGGTATATAAATTTACGACTGGGGATGATTTCTGTTGGTAGCCACAGGGCACACGTAATGTAAAAAGAGGAAGAATAAATAAAAAACCACTGAGGAGTCACAACTGTGGTGAAACGTATTTAGTATTAAACAAGACAAAACTGTAGCTAGAAATTTTTGAAAATATGTCTCGTGGAGAAACTGATCTGACTGAAAGTACCTTAAAAATGGACACAGTCTTGGCTGCAAAAACATTTATTTCGGTGGTAACCGGTTTCTGTTGCAGTTGGCGTTGGTGGGGTTAGAACACCCTCTCCATTCACCGCCTCCGCCTACCATCATGGTATGAGGGTCTGAGGATGGTCTAAAACTGACAGAAAACGGTTACCATGGAAATAAATTTTTTGGGGTCGAGACTATTTGTGTCCATGAAAAAAAAAACTGTTTTCTTGCAAAATCTCGGATCCTCTATATTCAAAACCATTTCTTTGACACACGCACACTGACTACGTCCCTGAGAGGTGGCAGAATATGGGCATCTTATAGCGTTGTATGCAATGTGTGTTGCCTATCATCCACTCATCTGCTTCATGTGAGATCCTGCAGGCTGGGAAACATTAAAGATGTATCCTCTCAGGGACACCCATTCTCACGGTTTTCGTTGTTGAAACTCACCTTCACTATCATTTACTGGAATAGGTAGCATGCTGCGCACCTGGTTAGAAAACACTGCTACGTAGTTCAGTGAATACTAAAGGAAGCCTAGCGTCGTTGCTGAAACTTCAGCGAACATTGTGTCTCTAGCAAAAGTTGTTCCCCTGATGTATTACCACTAGACGTTTGTCGCAATGTCTTTAACACCTGAGGTATTCTGAATATTCAGTGGTATGACAGGAACGATTATTGGAAGCAAAAATTTCTAGTAAATATGGGATCTAAATGCATACCTTATAAGTGTGCATAGCTCTTAAGGTATGTACATCATAGCGCATGTCTTCTGGACATATTTTTCTTGTTTTGGACCATACCTCTTAAACTATGGAAAGCAAAGAGCTCGTAGTAGAAGAGTTTCTGTCACAATATCGAAGATGAAGAACTGCTCATAGCTCTTAAGGTATGCAATTTAGAGTCCATTTTTACCAAAGATTTTTGCTTCCAGTGATGGTCCCTGTCATATCCGTGAATACTGACAAATTTCTCCTGTGATATCTCAAATATATAGCGTCGATATATATGTATATGATATTGAATGTTACGCAAATGTGTAGCATATATAGTGCCCTGAGAGCTGCGTAAGACAACTCAGTGTGAGCTAATGAGCAAAGAAGACATCTGAGAGGAGTGCGAGAAATAAATGCAAACTGCTAACGTAGGCCAGAGACCTGAAGTGTGCCAGTCAGGATGATGTGCGAAATGTGGGCCGATAACAACGAACTTGAAGTAGCAGTAAGAGTCCTTCCAAGAAGCTTTCAATAAAGACATCTACAGCGTATGTTGCGCACCTCCTAGAGGCATAACGACTTTAATGGGACATACTTTAGCTGTAGAGAATCTGCTAGCACGTGACTTGTGAAATGGTTCAGTAATCTGCTTTGCAGTTAATGTTAATGATTTATTCATGCACTCTACTATAAATATGGATTTTCTATGTTTAACAGAAATGTAGTGCCATTGGCTTTGCTGACAATTACCAGTATCATGTATTTACAGATTTAGTATGCGGGCCATAATTGGAACACGCCTGGAATAACTGTACGACATTAATGATAAAGTGCTGTATTGTACTGATGCTTCCTATTCCTTGAGTGAGAGGTACCATGTCATTAAATACATATGTCAGAGAAAAGATGTTAGCGACAGAGTTATTGATAAGTGATGAGCACTCCACTGTTTGGAGGTGTTTTAAATTGTAGGTGACGATACCAGAGCTAACGATCCAGTGACTGTACTGAAGTGAGTGGGTAGCAGTCAGACGACTCTACCAGCTGAGGTGGAGCTAGGAGTTCCATGGAACGGACGGTGCGGAAGAAAGAGTTCCATGAAGTCTAAGAACGCGGAATGTCAAAGATAATAAATGTCATTGTTAATTATCAAGTTGAATGTCAGATCTGTTATGTACATAGTACAGAGAGGCAGTATACGTGTTGGTAACTGTCCTCATTTTTCATGTTTGGGTTTAATTTTGAAGATTATATAAGAAGATGAATTGAATCTCACTTCTTGTTTATGTGTTGGAGTGAATGACACGAGAAGTTGATTTTCAACAGCTTCATCTGCAGCGTATAAGGAGATGAAGCCTGAGCCATGTTGGAGGAAGAAGGCACACGGATTCAGGGCACAGACTAGCTGGACCCTGATTAATAATGCTTAATGGGGACCGAAAATTCAGTAAGCAGCATTCGTCAAACATAAAAGGACTGTTCAGGTGGCAATTTATTTAAGTGTTTGGTACATGTGGTGAAGTATAACAAACCACCACGCAGCCCAAGCCAACCTGAAACACTTAAGTATGACACTTCTTGGCTGATTAGACGTTATACTATACATAAACACTTCTACATTCTCTTTCTTGTTGTCATTGTCGCTGTTGTGATATTCTGTCCTATGGCTAGTTTGATGTAGCTCCTCCACCATAGTCTATCCTGTACAGAGCTCTTCATCTCTGCATAACCATTGCAACTAATACCGAGATGAATCTGCTCCGATTTCTTGATGGCTGAGTATGTGTCCTACGATCCGATCCGTTAGTTTCCTCAAGTTATTTCATACGTTTCTTAGGTCTCAAATTCGATTCAGTTAAGCTTCAATAGTCATCATGTCAACCCTTCTAATCTTCGATACTCTTCTGTAGCACTACATTTCAAATGATTCCATTATTTTCTTGTCTGAACTGTTTATCGAGCACTTTTCACTTTCGTTCAAAACTACACTTCACACAAATACATTCAGAAATACTTCCTAAAAGTTTTATCAACTGTTAACAAATTTATCTCTCTCAGAAACTCTGTTCGTACTGTTTTCCTTCTGAATTGTATTTTATCGAGTCTAATGGTACATAGAAAATAGCATCTCTTTTTTTGTAGTGGACGAACATTTCAGTTAGGGTGTGCGCATTGTATATACCACGGTAAAAAATGAATTCACTGTTTTTCACAAAACGCAGAAAGCTTCTCTGTACACTTTCGGTACACTTTCGGTTCTTCTCAGCGTGTAAAGCCTTAATGAGATTTCGTTTTATATAAACAGGGAGACCTCTCAAAGGATAACCGTCACTGTAGTCATGGACGTCGATGACCATAACAGGATTTTCAGAATGTTCGCGCTTGTGTGTGTGTGTTTGTATGTATGTGTGTGTGTGTGTGTGTGTGTGTGTGTGTGTGTGTGTGTGAGAGAGAGAGAGAGAGAGAGAGAGAGAGAGGTATCTCGTAAACGAGATAGGGTATCGAGTACCTCATGATTTTATTTTTCCATTAACGTACGTGGGAACACACTAGGTATGTTTACTTGGTCATGAAACGAGTCACAACATATTTCGCAGAAGGCTGACGAGGGAACTTGAAAACAAGGATTACTTCACAAGTTAAAATAATAGCAATAAAAACACAAAAATAACTACAATACAGGGCTATTACAAATGATTGAAGCGATTTCATAAATTCACTGTAGCTCCATTCATTGACATATGGTAACGACACACTACAGATACGTAGAAAAACTCATAAAGTTTTGTTCGGCTGAAGCCGCACTTCAGGTTTCTGCCGCCAGAGCGCTCGAGAGCGCAGTGAGACAAAATGGCGACAGGAGCCGAGAAAGCGTATGTCGTGCTTGAAATGCACTCACCTCAGTCAGTCATAACAGTGCAACGACACTTTAGGACCAAGTTCAACAAAGATCCACCAACTGCTAACTCCATTCGGCGATGGTATGCGCAGTTTAAAGCTTCTGGATGCCTCTGTAAGGGGAAGTCAACGGGTCGGCCTGCAGTGAGCGAAGAAACGGTTGAACGCGTGCGGGCAAGTTTCACGCATAGCCCGCGGAAGTCGACGAATAAAGCAAGCAGGGAACTAAACGTACCACAGCCGACGGTTTGGAAAATCTTACGGAAAAGGCTAAAGCAGAAGCCTTACCGTTTACAATTGCTACAAGCCCTGACACCCGATGACAAAGTCAAACGCTTTGAATTTTCGGCGCGGTTGCAACAGCTCATGGAAGAGGATGCGTTCAGTGCGAAACTTGTTTTCAGTGATGAAGCAACATTTTTTCTTAATGGTGAAGTGAACAGACACAATGTGCGAGTCTTGGCGGTAGAGAATCCTCACGCATTCGTGCAGCAAATTCGCAATTCACCAAAAGTTAACGTGTTTTGTGCAGTCTCACGGTTTAAAGTTTACGGCCCCTTTTTCTTCTGCGAAAAAACGTCACAGGACACGTGTATCTGGACATGCTGGGAAATTGGCTCATGCCACAACTGGAGACCGATAGGGCCGACTTCATCTTTCAACAGGATGGTGCTCCACCGCACTTCCATCATGATGTTCGGCATTTCTTAAACAGGAGATTGGAAAACCGATGGATCAGTCGTGGTGGAGATCACGATCAGCAATTCATGTAATGGGCTCCACGCTCTCCCGACTTAACCCCATGCGATTTCTTTCTGTGGAGTTATGTGAAAAATTCAGTGTTTAAACCTCCTCTACCAAGAAACGTGCCAGAACTGCGAGCTCGCATCAACGATGCTTTCGAACTCATTGATGGGGACATGCTGCGCCGAGTGTGGGAGGAACTTGATTATCGGCTCGATGTCTGCCGAATCAGTAAAGGGGCACATATCGAACATTTGTGAATGCCTAAAAAAAACTTTTTGAGTTTTTGTATGTGTGTGCAAAGCATTGTGAAAATATCTCAAATAATAAAGTTATTTGTAGAGCTGTGAAATCGCTTCAATCATTTGTAATAACCCTGTATGTACGCAACAAACAATAAGTTATTGTGCAAGGGTTTAAAGGACTGCAAAGAACTCCTGTAGAGAATGAAAGAAGTACAACACACGAATTTTTTGAGCTTATATTTGAAATTCTGTCATTTATCACAAAATTTTTTTCAGCTCTGCTGAAATCCTACTGAAAAGCAAAGCTGCAGAATAGCGCACGCCTCCCATCACAGTGGGCAAAGCAGTGTTAACCACGCGAAAATTGTTGTCCATCTAGTTTTCAGCGATTGAACGTGGCAGTATTCTTTTGATGAGGGAGTGTATGTACAGTTCGCGGACTTATGCCACAGATCCTTGTGTCTTTTCAGTGCTTAAGAATATTGTTTGCGAATGCACGAAGTTGCCCAAATTATGATACTCAAAATGTGATACCACAGGACTTAAAATCCTGGGCCTCCATTGGACTTGCGGTAGTAATCGAAGGCACGATGACAGCTGTGGAATATGTGAACATTACTGTGAACTCCGTGTCGGGAGGACAGAATCGTGCTACAGTGGTTTGAGGAACAAGATAGTGAAATCACGCTGACGCCTTGGCCACCAGATTTACTGGATTTGAACACAATGAAACACATTTGGGGCACTATCGGGCGCCAGCTACCAGCGCTGTATTGCGATCTGAAACAGGGAGACCTCTCAAAGGATAACCGTTACTGCCGTCATGGACGTCGATGACGGCGATAGGATTCTCAGAGTATGCGCGATACCCTTCAGCAGCCGGTCATCATGTTTTGACTCTTCAGTGTTCTTGAGAATCTCCTCAAATTCTAGTACCTCAGTTTCTTCTAGCACTAGTGGTGCACATATTTCTGTATTAACTTGTGCAATATACTGCTGCGTTGCCTAAGAACTGAAACGTAGAGTCGTTTTAAGTGTTACGTTGACTGAATCTAAGTTCATGTTTTTGTATATTCTACAGGGGTACGGGACGTTAGATTTCCGTACGCTGTCATAATGTCAAATAACCCTCTTAACTACCGTATTTTTGTCACCTCAGCCCGAAACTAAATGCATATCCACGATTTCTGCACTTAAGAATAACACTATCATACAGCCTAATTGGCATGTTTGCTTGCATCTGAGGCAGCATCAGGGTAACAGGATCTTATAGTCGCTGTTTCCCTGTGTCGTCCCTTTGTAACCTGTGTTAAGCTGGTAGCACACTTATGATAAACTGTGCAAGATTACATTTAGAAGGGACTGAATGGCTACAATCTTCCGTTGATACCATTAAGAGCCATTGAGATTGTTGACTAGTCCCAATTTCCCTCGTGGCTCCTCCTGCCAGGAGTTTTTTAAAACTGAAAATCAAGGCCCAAAGAAGAGTGAATCGTAAACCTCTCTGTCGCAATCAACTCCGCAAACATGGGGTGCTAGTGCAGCCTCCTCACACCATCTGACTTCAGTCCAGCTGAACTCATCTGGAACGCCACTGATTGATGTTTGTGTGCGTGCGCTAGTGTGTGTGTCCGTGCGAATGCGCGCGCGCTTGTGTGTGTGTGTGTGTGTGTGTGTGTGTGTGTGTGTGTGTGTGTGTGTGTGTGTGCATGCGTGTGTGTGTGAACGCGCGCGCACTTGTGTGTGTGTGTGTGTGTGTGTGTGTGTGTGTGTGTTTGCATGTGTGTGTGTGTGTGTTTGTGTGGTGTGCGCGTGTGTGTGAAAGACACGTACCTCCCACCAATCTCTATCAGGTGTGAGCAGCGGATCGAGATCGTTGCCCACTGCCTTCTGTGTCTCATAGAGTTCAGTCAGTACTTGCTGTAATGTTAGAGTCTCGTCTTTTGTTATTATCATCTTGTGACTCCTCTTCCAATGAACTCAAGGACGTTGACTGAAATCAGTCAGCAATTAAGTACAGCCGGAAGGCAGCGTATAAACTCCCGTCCAGTGATCCGATTTGTGGTTTCCTGAATGCCCCGAGATGGAAACACTGCAGAAGTTAGTGGTGCACAATTAGAGACATACTACCTTTGTCTCGTGAGTCAAAACGATATAGATAACTATTATTAAAATACACTCCTGGAAATGGAAAAAAGAACACATTGACACCGGTGTGTCAGACCCACCATACTTGCTCCGGACACTGCGAGAGGGCTGTACAAGCAATGATCACACGCACGGCACAGCGGACACACCAGGAACCGCGGTGTTGGCCGTCGAATGGCGCTAGCTGCGCAGCATTTGTGCACCGCCGCCGTCAGTGTCAGCCAGTTTGCCGTGGCATACGGAGCTCCATCGCAGTCTTTAACACTGGTAGCATGCCGCGACAGCGTGGACGTGAACCGTATGTGCAGTTGACGGACTTTGAGCGAGGGCGTATAGTGGGCATGCGGGAGGCCGGGTGGACGTACCGCCGAATTGCTCAACACGTGGGGCGTGAGGTCTCCACAGTACATCGATGTTGTCGCCAGTGGTCGGCGGAAAGTGCACGTGCCCGTCGACCTGGGACCGGACCGCAGCGACGCACGGACGCACGCCAAGACCGTAGGATCCTACGCAGTGCCGTAGGGGACCGCACCGCCACTTCCCAGCAAATCAGGGACACTGTTGCTCCTGGGGTATCGGCGAGGACCATTCGCAACCGTCTCCATGAAGCTGGGCTACGGTCCCGCACACCGTTAGGCCGTCTTCCGCTCACGCCCCAATACCGTGCAGCCCGCCTCCAGTGGTGTCGCGACAGGCGTGAATGGAGGGACGAATGGAGACGTGTCATCTTCAGCGATGAGAGTCGCTTGTGCCTTGGTGCCAATGATGGTCGTATGCGTGTTTGGCGCCGTGCAGGTGAGCGCCACAATCAGGACTGCATACGACCGAGGCACACAGGGCCAACACCCGGCATCATGGTGTGGGGAGCGATCTCCTACACTGGCCGTACACCACTGGTGATCGTCGAGGGGACACTGAATAGTGCACGGTACATCCAAACCGTCATCGAACTCATCGTTCTACCATTCCTAGACCGGCAAGGGAACTTGCTGTTCCAACAGGACAATGCACGTCCGCATGTATCCCGTGCCACCCAACGTGCTCTAGAAGGTGTAAGTCAACTACCCTGGCCAGCAAGATCTCCGGATCTGTCCCCCATTGAGCATGTTTGGGACTGGATGAAGCGTCGTCTCACGCGGTCTGCACGTCCAGCACGAACGCTGGTCCAACTGAGGCGCCAGGTGGAAATGGCATGGCAAGCCGTTCCACAGGACTACATACAGCATCTCTACGATCGTCTCCATAGGAGAATAGCAGCCTGCATTGCTGCGAAAGGTGGATATACACTGTACTAGTGCCGACATTGTGCATGCTCAGTTGCCTGTGTCTATGTGCCTGTGGTTCTGTCAGTGTGATCATGTGATGTATCTGACCCCAGGAATGTGTCAATAAAGTTTCCCCTTCCTGGGACAATGAATTCACGGTGTTCTTATTTCAATTTCCAGGAGTGTATATAACGAACACAGCATGAACGAAATTATCCAGGTAACTATACTGCATAGCATAATCCCATGTGTTAAATCAACGATAACAGCTAACGTACCATATTTAAGACGTGGAGAAAAGGAATATAATAATCTAAAACAAATTGCCAGAGGCAATATATGACACATGTAATTATGAAGACACAATACCCTATAATATTTCAAAAACACATTGTCGTTCCTCCATATTATGGCAAAGATTTCTTACACAGCAAGACATATTTGTAACCTAAATAAGGACCCGCCTCGGCTTCGCACGGATGTCATAGCACTAAATAATTATGGCCATACACTGATAAGCCAAAACACTACGACCATCTGCTTAACAACTTGTTTGTACGTCGTTGGAACGAAATACATCACGGACTCTGGTAGGTTTGTGGAGCTATGTGGCATTAGATGTCTAAGCACAGGTTAAGTAATTCGCTTAAATAGCGGGCCGCTGGTATGCGTACTCGATGAAGGCGCCGGACAGCGACACATCTGGGTTCCACAGGATTTACGTCACGCGAATTTGGTCGCCGAGACATCAACGTGAGTTAGTAATGCTCCTCAAATCGCTGTAACACGGTTCTGGCTCAGAGACACGGAGAGCTGTGTTGCTGAAAGGTGGCATCGCCGTCAGAGAAGACGTCAAGCATGCAGGGATGCAGGTGGTTCGCAGCTGTTAGCGTGTCTTCAATTACTACCATAGGCCCATCCAAGAGCAGGAGAACGTCTCCCACAGCATAAGATGCCGTGTTTCTTGACTTCCGCAAGGCGTTCGATACAGTTCCCCACAGTCGTTTAATGAACAAAGTAAGGGCATATGGACTATCAGACCAATTGTGTGATTGGATTGAGGAGTTCCTAGATAACATGACGCAGCATGTTATTCTCAATGGAGAGAAGTCTTCCGAAGTAAGAGTGATTCCAGGTGTGCTGCAGGGGAGTGTCATAGGACCGTTGCTATTCACAATATACATAAATGACCTGGTGGATGACATCGGAAGTTCACTGAGGCTTTTTGCAGATGATGCTGTGGTGTATCGAGAGGTTGTAACAATGGAAAATTATACTGAAATGCAGGAGGATCTACAGCGAATTGACGCATGGTGCAGGGAATGGCAATTGAATCTCAATGTAGACAAGTGTAATGTGCTGCGAATACACAGAAAGATAGATCCTTTATCATTTAGCTACAAAATAGCAGGTCAGCAACTGGAAGCAGTTAATACCATAAATTATCTGGGAGTACGCATTAGGAGTGATTTAAAATGGAATGATCATATAATGTTGATCGTCGGTAAAGCAGAGGACAGACTGAGATTCATTGGAAGAATCCTAAGGAAATGCAATCCGAAAACAAAGGAAGTAGGTTACAGTACGCTTGTTCGCCCACTGCTTGAATACTGCTCAGCAGTGTGGGATCCGTACCAGATAGGGTTGATAGAAGATATAGAGAAGATCCAACGGAGAGCAGCGCGCTTCGTTACAGGATCATTTAGTAATCGCGAAAGCGTTACGGAGATGATAGATAAACTCCAGTGGAAGACTCTGCAGGAGAGTCGCTCAGTAGCTCGGTACGGGCTTTTGTCAAAGTTTCGAGAACATACCTTCACCGAAGAGTCAAGCAGTATATTGCTCCCTCCTACGTATATCTCGCGAAGAGACCATGAGGATAAAATCAGAGAGATTAGAGCCCACACAGAGGCATACCGACAATCCTTCTTTCCACGAACAATACGAGACTGGAATAGAAGGGAGGACCGATAGAGGTACTGAAGGTACCCTCCGCCACACACCGTCAGGTGGCTTGCGGAGTATGGATGTAAATGTAGAAGACTAGTCCCACCAGCCTGAGTCAGTGGCGTGCTGCAAGTTTCGAGCCGCCTTTCACCACGATGAAGGCGTTTGTGGTGACGACCATCGACCCAGTGCATCAAAAATGCTATTCTTCCGAAGAACCGACACGTTTTTATTGATTGACGGTCGAATCTCGATGGTCTCGTGCCCCTTGCAATTATGTCGTAGGGGCAACACGTGAATACGCAGGGGTGGACTGCTGCGGAGTTCCAAGTTCAACAATGTACGAAGAACCGTGTGTTCCGAAACACTTGTACATGCACCTGCATTGTGTTCTTTCGGCAGAGATGCCACAGATCACCATCTATCCTACTTTACAGAGGAGACAAGTCTCCGAACCCCATGTTCTATGAAGGGTCGTGAAAGTCTAACCATTTAGCGTAAAGTGGTAGTTTCTGTATCCCTCTACGTCTTTCCATAGACGCTCACGAGAACACCACTTGAACATTCGACCAGCTTCGCCGTTTTCGAGAGACTCCTTCACAGGCTCTGCGTAACAACAATCTGCCCTTTGTGAAAGTCAGTGGATTTCCACAACAGCATTACCCATCTTCGCTAGGTGACCCTCCTTCCGTGTCTGCTCCGCTTACATACTTTTGTTCCATGTCACGTACCCGCAATGCCACGAGACGGCATCCACCGTCAGGGTGGGCAGTGGTCGTAGTGTTTTGGCTCGTCAATGCACGCAGCGTATCCTCGTGGATCAATTAATGAAAACCATATCGAAATCCCTACAGTAGTTCTTGAGATTAGGCTTCATAGGGAGATAGAAAATGTGGTTGGGGATTTTAATTTAGTAATATTCATACAAACTTTGCGGCTGTTCACTGCTTTTCCTGGCAGGTACCGCCACGTCTGTAGCTGATCAGCTCGTAACTCCCATCATTGCCATGAAATGTCACTCCAAACGCCAAATGAATACGGAACAGACAGCAATAAATTTATTACACACCTCGCTTTACTGCGAAAGGAATTCAATAAGTGATGCAACACATTTTTTTTCTGAAAGCAGGTTTATTTTTTTGAGGATTCCAATACATCATATTATTCCCCATTCTTTTGGCTAACGTGCCAGATTTAAGACGTTGAAGAAAGGAATATAACAAGACAAAAGTTCGTCAGAAACAATATACGACACAACTAATTATGAAGACGCAAACCGCTATAACACTTCAAAAACACGTTTTCGCATTTGCCATTTCTCAGTATTACGACAAAGATTTAACTATTTTTGTATGTGCCTTACGCCACCTTTCCGAGAGGTCCTGTGTGCCCGCGTAGTACCACTCCAGGGTGGTCGATGACGGAGCCAACGTGTTGCTGTATCAATATTATCCCCATCATCCACTTACTGCTTCCCCCAGAGTGCATCCTTCATTGGACTGAGCAGATGGAAGTCAGAAGGTGCGACGTCCGGCCTGTAGGGTGATTGGAAGAACAGGCCAATGAAGATTTGTGAGCTCCTCTCGGGTGCGCAGACTTACGTGGGGCCTTGTGTTGTCAGGGAGAAAGAGAACTTCGTTTGCATTTTTGTGACGACGAACGCACTGAAGTCGTTTCTTGAATGTCCTGAGGATAGCACAATACACTTCAGAGCTGATCATTGCACCACGAAGGAGGACATGAAACACAATAACCCCTTCACAGACCCAGAAGACGGTCGCCACGTTTACCGGCAGAGGGTGCGACTTTCAACTTTTCCTTCGAAGGAGAGGTAAAAATGAAATGAGCGTTTGGCGTCATTGGCCGGAAGGCCCTTTACGGGGCAGATGCGGGCACCTTGGTGCAGGTCTCATTACATTCGACGCCACATTGGGCGACCTGCGCGAAGGGTGGGGATGAAATGATGATGAAGTCACCACCCAGTCCATGAGCGGAGAAAATCTCCGACCCACCCGGGAATCGAACACGGGCCCGTACGACGGCAATCCGTCACGCTAGCCACAGAGCTATCGGGGCGGACTGAAGGATAGGTGACGTTTCTCTGCTCCATGGATTGCCATTCTGTTTCCGGTTAGGAGTGTTGAACCCATGTTTCATCGCATATGACGATGTTCGACAATAGATTTATCACGATCAACCTCGTAAGGAGCAATCAATTTCGCATAGATGATCCTTCACTGCTCTTTATGGCCTTTTGCTTGGCGGCGAAGACCCCAGCGGACACACACCTTTCAGTACCCCAACAGGTGGACGGGTGAGTCAGCACTGCCAACAGAGACGTCCAACTGTGCAGTGAGGTGTCTGATTGTGATCCGCCGACCTCCTCAAATGAGAGAGTCCACAGGTCCCAGCACTGCAGGATTTAGAGTTGTGGGTGGCCGTCCTGTACAAGGAAGATCGGACAAGTTTCCGTGACGTTCTTGCGACGATGACAGAGGCCTCTCCCAACGGTTCACCATGCTTTTGTTCACTACCAGGTCTCCATAGACATGCTGTAAGCACCTACTTATATCTGTGATGCTCTAATTTTCCGCCAAAAGAATGACTGGGTGTTGTGTGATGTCCTTAGGTTAGTTAGGTTTAAGTAGTTCTAAGTTCTAGGGGACTGATGACCATAGCTGTTAAGTCCCATAGTGCTCAGAGCCATTTGAACCGCCAAAAGAAACTCATTGACAGTTCTCTGCTTGGAACTCACCGCCGTCACAGACGCTATTTTGAAGGTTACGTATAGCGCTGCCACCTATCGTTAACTTCATGAAACTATAAGGGCTGAGGTGGTAATATTCCACTATGTCACACAACAAATTCCGCATTTTTTCAACCGAAATTGGCGGAGAATAGGAATTGTATTCCATTACTTTTTGAACGCCCTCGTATAACTGTGAATTATATACACCAACCTTCCTCGTGAATCAGTCTATTAGCGAAAACCAAATCAAAATCCTTACAGTAGTTCCTGAGATTGGTTTTCAAGACATGAATGTGAACACCGTATTCTGGTACGATTTTCTGCTAATAAAAATGCCCAGTATTGTGACCGATTAATGATACGGATAAAAGGTGCAAAGAACAAAATAAGGGCGAAGGTGAGAATTTAATACTCCATCGAGGTGCTATGAAGAGGACAACACGTCTGGGATAAAACTTTATGTAGCATCGTGTGACGTCGTCTTTACTATTATCACCAATAACAATCCGACGAGACTATTAACGTGTTCCTCTGAGTATGTCTTGAGTATTGTAGATATTGTTGAAATTAATATAGTTCGATAGCAGGCGAAATTGGGTTCTAAATGTCAACAGACGAGAAAATGAATGGTGACTTTGTTGAAGAGACGAGTACCACAATGTTTAACTCGAATCTTTATAAATACTGCTGTGATTATCTATAGATTTTGTGTGAGATGTCTATCATTTATGGAAAAAATGGTTCAAATGGCTCTGAGCATTATGGGACTTAACTTCTGAGGTCATCAGTACCCTAGAACTTAGAACTACTTAAACCTAACTAACCTAAGAGCATCACACACATCCATGCCCGAGGCAGGATTCGAACCTGCGACCGTTGCGGCCGCGCGATTCCAGACTGAAGCGCCTAGAACCGCTCGGCCACACTGGCCGGCTCTTTTATGGAATTAGATATATAAACTGAATGTCTGAAGCAATGGAAAGGGAGCTATGGAGAGGGATGGCAGCAAAAATTAGTTTCTTTCTGTGTCCCTACATTTTTGTTTTTATGTCAAGGTCCGTAGATGTGTACATGGTGGCATTAAATATAGTCTACTCGTCCTAGAAACTGAGTGAAGACGCAGTGCCGTTCCAGAAATGCTGCTGAATTAATGGCAACGAAAGAACGAACCGACGTTAGCGAACAATTTTAATGTTAAGAAATACCCATTTTCAGTGGAAATATTAGTTTTGCGTGGAAATACGTGTTTCATATAAGAAGCCTATGTAGTAAATCTAGACTTAACCTTGTAAATTAAGTGGGCGGTAGGGAAATAAAAACAATTAATGCGGACAATGCCTTTTTTAAAAAACTGATATTGCTTCATCACGACATTTTTGTTGCAGTTTAGCACTCGATGAAGAAAAAAAGCAATGAACTGAAGTAAAGGTTCTCTGATGCTCTTTTTACGACGAATTAATGTCTTAGTTAAGCATATGAAGTGGTATTAATTCTTATCTTGCCAATATAATGGGTGACAAAAACTCGGGATTGCGAATTTTCCATTAGAAACGAGAACAAAAGAAGAACTGTGTTTATGGTGAGGTCTACAGAAAATTTCGTTTTCTTGTGTTCGTGAAAATGCTTTTGACATTGTGAAACAGTCGTACAAAGAAATATGCATAACGTACAAGTACAGTATCCAGAATAAGAAACGTGATCCGGGACAGTTTCCGCACGCTGGGGGCAGATGTTTCGCGTGTCGAGGATCGGATTTTGTAAACGTCTCTATGGTAAAGCCCCTTTATAGCTATTGTTTTCAACTACAAACGTTTGCACTTCGCAATTGAACGGTGTCCAAAACGCTGCTGGGTGTCAGGGATTTCCTTGATTTGACTCGACTGTAGCAGTGCGTTTGTCCAAAAATGGTTCAAATGGCTCTGAGCACTATGGGACTTAACATCTATGATCATCAGTCCCCTAGAATGTAAAACTACTTAAACCTGACTAACCTAAGGACATCACACAACACCCAGTCATCGCGAGGCAGAGAAAATCCCTGACTCCGCCGGGAATCCAAGCCGGGAACCCGGGCGCGGGAAGCGAGAACGCTACCGAGTGTGTTTGTGGTACGGAATAACTGTACTAAAACTTCATGTACGATACGGCAATTTTTTACGAATCTCAGTGTGTTTGAACTCGTACCACTCGAACTATGTGTCGTACAATGATATTTCTGTGTAGGAACATTCAGCGACATATGTGGGTACAGTCTGCGAGCTATGTTGCGAATAGAGTTGGTAGCGAAGGAGTAATAAATTTAAACGTCAAGCAGTATGCGGCAGTTCTTCACGCATCTCAGTGTTTATGATGTCATATCTCTTGATCTATATGTCATTCAATGATACAACTTTGTAGGTAGATTCAGCAGCGTATGTGGAAAACGTCTGTAAAATGTGTTGCTTATGGAGTTACCAGAAATGAAGTAATAAATTTTAACGACATGCACAATGACGCATTTCAATATTTATGACATCATATCTGCTGAACTATGTATTATCACGATATATTTTTGTAGGTGCATTTAGCGGCATATGTGTATACTGTCTGCGAATTTTTTTGCGAATATAGTTGGTAGCGTAGAGGAAATATATTCAAAAGTCATACATGATGCGGCAGTTCTTCACTCATTTTTATGACGTTATATCTTCTGAATTGTTGTTACCCCTCCACAGCCTGACAGTAAGGAATATGTGCACCAACTTTGGTTGAAATCTCTCCAGTGGTTTAAGACGAGATGTGGATCACACACACTCACACACACACACACGCACATGCACGGATACTTAAATTTTCGTAATGTGTATGGATTCTGCACCTGGTTACACTCGAAAGTTTTCAGGCGTTTCCACCCATCACCAGCGGCTTTAAGACGAAGAAAGCGTTGAGGAGGCAGTCAATGGAAATTGCTATCACGCAACAGACCAAAGTGATTGCGGTGAGGATGAAACCGAAAGGCATTTAATTTAGGTGAAAGCCGCGGCTTCTTCTTGAACAAACAAGTAGACAGGCGGTATCTCGGCTCTCGTGACGCTCCGCAGTTGCGGAAGATGGCGCCGCCGGAAGAGTCGACGCCCCTCGGTGTTCGTAACGCTTGGCAGACGTCGGGCGTCGCCCGCGGCCATCTTGCGGCGCAGGCACAATGGCCGGGCAGCCGGGCTGACTCCCACGCACGTGCGCTATTTGCGCAGCACACACAGGGACGGACGAGTCCTCTTCACGCTCCTTCTCGTAGCTGCAGAACACATCCTGCGGGCAGAGGATCATTTCAAAGGGAATAGCTGACCGTCTTCTACAGCGAGTGATAACGTCCATAAGGGAAAGTAGACTGAGCTGGTTTAACCGGAGACACAAAGGGAATGGAGTGAAGCATATGAAATACGTACGTATAGCAACAGACGATTCCAGGTCGGTTATGTCACAATCAGACAGAGATTAGAAATCGAATTAAGGCGAATCCGTGACAGATATATAGGGTGGTTATAAGTAAACTTTTGCTACTTGAGAGGGTCCCCATGAACACTGATCGCAGGACAATGAAATTGTGGTGTCACCGCCAGACACCACACTTGCTAGGTGGTAGCTTTAAATCGGCCGCGGTCCATTAGTACATGTCGGACCCGCGTGTCGCCACTGTCAGTGATCGCAGACCGAGCGCCACCACACGGCAGGTCTAGAGAGACGTACTAGGACTCGTCCCAGTTGTACGGACGACTTTGCTAGCGACTACACGTACGAAGCCTTTCTCTTATTTGCCGAGAGATAGTTAGAATAGCCTTCAGCTAAGTCCATGGCTACGACCTAGCAAGGCACCATTAACCATTTCTAGAGAGAGTCTCACTTGTATCATCCAGAATGCTGTATACAAATGATGGATTAAAGTTAAGTATTCCAGCAGCTACGTACTTTTCTTTATAGCATTCATTACGTATCCTGTTTCAGACCTAAGCAAGCCGGCGTGATTTGACGCGTGCATTTCGGCCTCCTTCTCTAAAAACAGTGTCGGCACGTCTGCCGACACTTCAGAAACTTTGTGTAAACATTTGTAAGAACATGCGGAAGAGGAATAATGAATAAAGCATTGAAAGATATACATTTTAATTTCCACATGAGAAAGTAACATTTCTTAATTGCGTACCATGTTTATGTTCCAGGGTACAAACGTTGCTCAATGAGACGACCATCTCCGTCCACGACAGCCTGGAACCGCGCCAGAGATACCATTTCCATTTTAAAACTGTTTGCAGCACTTTTCGAAGGGTGGACCATGGAATCTTCAGTTGTCGTGACACAGCTCGTGCACTTCTTATGATGCGTCCAGTATTGTCAGTCGTGGCAACAGTAACTTCTTCAACAATCTGTGGCGCAATTGGCCGTTGGCCTCTCCCAGGAACTTCCGAATCAGGTTCTTCAACCCTGGTGCGCAAAGAGGACCTCTCCGTACTCCTGCATTGATATTCACGAAGAGCAGTATCTATTTTGCTGTCGTTTTGATAAAACAGCTATACGAGTAAAGCCCTGCTCATCTTGTCCCATGTTGACTGTCTGCAGCTGTCCCGGCGGAGGTTCGAGTCTTCCCTCGGGCATGGGTGTGTGTGTTTGTCCTTAGGTTAATTTAGGTTAAGGGGCTCCGGAACGCCCTATACTTGCAATGTTAAAATAACGCTTATAAATTACATCTTTCCTCACAAAGTATTTGAGGTAGGAAGTTGAAATTTTTACAGATTATTTATTGGAATATGGGCTACAACTTAACAAAGGGATTTTACAAAATTTTAGTTCAGTTGTTAAAGATGATTTTTTTTCAATTGTAATGAAAATTCACAACATTTTTTTGCAATTTTTTATTTATATATTCAAAAATATACAGTTTTTTGGAAAAAGGCTGTGTTAAATTATGCAGCAGGTGCTGTGTAACATTTACTGAAAGTTTGAAACAAATATGTTTGGAAGATCCTTAGAAAACATGTAATTAGTATGAGAAAATAAAAGTTTTGGGAATCGAGCGACAAAGATTGGATTAACTTTTTAGTGCATTCCAGGTCCATAGGATGGATTATCTTCATCCTCTGCAATCTCCTCCTCCAGCTTCCTCTTGTTCCTCCTCCTGTTTACTCTTGCTTGTATTTCTAGACTCTTTACAGCCCTGTCTGCAGCCCGAAGGCGTTCCTTGTCTAAAGCAAGCATCGCTCGTACCATGTTAGAACCTATCTTCATTCCCATATTTCTAAATACCTTGCACCTTACAATGTTGCCATCATTGAAAGTCGCAACAGCATCATACACACCAAAGTGAAGTGTTTCTATTCCAACAAATACAGTCTTGGGGATTCTCGACCATATAACACTATTTACACTTTCATTGGGGTTTTGAGTTTTTCCGTGAATACACTTTTTCAACAGTTCAGGTGCTGCTAAGTCTCTGAAAATAGGTTAGCCACAGCACATACTTTATCTCACATCACTAAAATGTACCTGATGAACACGGACGTTAATAATAACACCATTTGACAGCAGTTTAACAGCGCCACAGTGGGTCACGCCCATGTAAAACACATTTCAAAAAAAATTTAAAAATAGTTGTAGTCTTCGGAATTGAATAAATTATATATCTATTAAAAGGTAATAGTCTGCAGATTCAGAAAACGCAAAAAAGTAAAAATTGAACTTTTCATGATTTTGAGCCTTTCCGGAGCCCCTTAAGTAGTGTGTAAACTGAGGGACTGATGACCTTAGCAGTTAAGTCCCATAAGATTTCACATTTTTCTGCAGCTGTGACCACACTGATGCTTGTGCTGCCGCCGTATTAGTAGCGGCGCCTACCAGCAAGTCACGACACTAACATTACTAACAGCGCAAATCTTGCAGCGCACTGTCTCATCATGATTCCTATAAAGCTGGGCACTCATATGGTAAATAATTTTCCGATTACACCGGCCCAAGTAGCGAAAATTTGGTAATGCTGAGGAGTACACTGAAGTTGGAGAGAAGCGTTCCGAGGAATCAATTTAGAAATGAATGGGATACTGAAGCAATGTCAGTATAGCACTCTAGCACAATGCGAGGCAACGTTATTGTCGAGTAGCATCACTTCATGCAGTGTTTCTCTCGTTGTTCTTGGACTGCGTCTAAGTTGTTGACAATATATCTCAGCGGCTATGGTTACCATTCGGGGAGGGCAATTCGTAGTTCACCACACCGTCGCTGTTCCAGCATTTGCATAACATTGTCTTTTGTTGATGCGCACATGATGTTTGAATTTCTCTAAGGCTGTGTATACTGCAATAATTATTACCACAACAGACAGTTCAGATGAGGAAGAATGGACACCTCTAAAACGAGCGATCACAGAAATTTGACAGACAAGTGTAGGTACAAGGAAGGATGAAACTTTAGGGGACGACAAAGATTGGAATATACCCAACAAATAATTGAGCACGTTCGGTGCAAGAGCTACTCCGAGATGAAAAAGCTGGCATAGGAGGAGAATTCTTGCCACCCGCATCAAATCGATCGGAAGACTGATGACCCAGACGCATCGCTCGAGTACTGTTTAGTTCCTCCATTATTCCCGTACATAGCTGTATATGGGTTCCAAGAAGACGCAATGGACTAACACATTGTGGCGTGTATTCAAGGCGTAATTTTACCAGTAATTTAGTAATAATTATACTCCTTCCTTCATTAATGCATTAAATTTGTTCTGAACGGCGGTAATGCTTTTATTGTATGTAGATAGTAGCGAAAACTGATGGTAGCTAATATGTAAAAAGCATGGATGGATGTTGCCAATGAGATCAGACGATAAAAATAAAGAACGGGAGAAAGAGGCACGTGTTGCTGCGGAAGTACATATTTCCAGTTCAAAACATAACGTGAAAAGATTACGCTATGGTAACTATTACACGCATAACCAACAAACCAGTCAACAGTTTGTGAGCACCTTCGACCATAGATACTAGTAGACTGGCCTTGCTGTGGGCTGGTGTGGCTCCAACATAAACCACGTGACTGTTGGCAAAACGTGGCGGGATTTCAAACCAGCGGTCTGCCATTCTATGTTTGTATCGTATTTCACCCACATTTCTCAGTTGACTGCCAAACGCTTCCAACAAAAATTACTTTTTTATTTGCGAAAAATTATGTCAGAACTACATTTGACCTGGATTTATTCACAGTACCATTTATAAAATCTAACAAATACATCGAACGCCCCTCTGGTGGGCAGTGGGGCGAAATTACTATAAACTATCAATTAAAGTAAAATGTCGTTAGAATTCTTTTAAACAGTAAGAATGGGCTCGTGTCAAAACTTTAAACATTGGATTCGCCGCGTTTTGTGCTCTAGTCACTTATAAAAGAAAATGGAATATGGGAATTATTTCAACTATAGGTGCCAAAATTAGGAGCAGGTCCATTTTAGAGTATCAATTTTAGGTGCACTTAAAGGTTCAGTTCCTACTATTTTTACAAAAGTTTAAACTATCAGTTTAAAAAAATGATATTTTAGATGAAAGGTGAGACTTTGAAGTTTCAGAAAATAATTTTGGAGCCTACATTTATTTAATAGTATTAGAAGGTAGAAAAAAATTCTCTTCATGTGTCGACTATAGGTGCTCTTACCTTCTTATAATTTCACTTGTATATACAAAAAGGCGCGTATGTGCAGATGGCTTAAAGTTTTTCCGTTTCAGGGCCTGTATCCAAAGCTGCCTTCGGTTTTCATCCTTAGGGAACCTATGAGTAGGAACGAGAAACAGCTATACTTGCTTCTGTAACCGAATTATCACAGATACTTTCCAAAATGTAATATGAGTCTGACTTTACAGGCATCACTTTCAACACTTTAATTTACGTGATACTCTATTTTAAGTGTAAAAAACATATAAAAGTCACGTTAGCAGATTTCAATAAACGCATCTGCACTGTCATAGAAACACTTACACGTGAAATGTAATGCCATTTCCCCGACAAAACACTGAGTACAGCCATAAGCGCAACACGAAACAACCATGTTTTGCCAACATTCACGTGACTTTAGCCCAGAGATGTTGGAGCCACGAAAATGACGTCAGGGCCAGTCTCTTATATTTATGGTCGAAGGTGAGCACTGGAATGATGTACATCATCTTTGTTTACGACTTAGAGCTTCGTCGTCAGAGGCAGACTCAGCAAGCTGTTCTCTCAGGTGCTGCGAGCTGTGGTCTGATGTGAGCTCGATGCCTGGACTGCAGCAGAAACAACTTCTTGTAAATGTAACACCCGTTTTGTCTTTCATCTCGATTCCCCGAGTCAATCATGTTGTTGCATAAGTTCGTAGCGTATTTGCTTTGGATGTTGGTATTTCGGTTGCTATGGGTTTACTTATTGAGTCTCATTTTTTATTTGTAGTTCACTGTTGCTATTTCAGTTTACATATTGCAATATTGTCTTTTTTAGATAGTGGATGGTGCTGTGCACGCAAGAAAATGGAGTGACAAGTGGAGAAATCAGAACACTTCCGACATACGAGGGTTGGAGCTTTAATAGCGGCAACTTCTTACTTACAGCTCGTACAAAATAGATACTTGTTTCAAAGTTTTACTGACCTTCAAAATAGTCACCAGTATTGTGTATAACCCGCTGCCAGCGATGTGGAGATCGTAGGATACTCTTAGCAGTGCCAGTTGTGTTGATAGTTCGAGCGGCGCGGTCTATTGCCCGACGAATTTTTAGCAGTTCTGAAGCGAATGCCGTGAAGTGTTTCATTCAGTTTAGAAATCGAGTTGAGCTCACGAGGGCTTAAGTCGGGGGAGTGCAGTAGGTGATGTAACACTTAGCAGCCCCCTCAGTCAGACAAATCAGTAACAACTTGCACTGTACGTGCTTGAGCATTGTCCTGCAAAATGATGGTCAGGTCCTGCAGAAAGTGTCATCCTTTCTAAGCTGTTCATTTTTGGAACACAACCTACGACCAGCTTAGAAACGGAAGTGATGACACTTTCTGCAGGACCTGAGCATCATTTTGCAGGACAGTGCTCAAGCACATACAGTGCAAGCTGTTACTGGTTTCTATGACTGATGGGGCTGATAATTG
Organism: Schistocerca cancellata; assembly: GCF_023864275.1. NCBI lineage: Eukaryota > Metazoa > Arthropoda > Insecta > Orthoptera > Acrididae > Schistocerca > Schistocerca cancellata. The sequence continues at coordinate 112,601,384 of NC_064632.1, forward strand.
CTACACCACCTACTGCACTCCCTGACTTAATCTCTCGTAAGTTCAACTCGATTTATAAACTGAAGGAAGCATTTCGCGGCATTCGCTTCAGAACTGCTACAAATTCGTCGGACAGTAGACAGCGCCGCTCGAACCGTCAACACAACTGGCACTGCTAAGAGTATTCTACGACTTCCACATCGCTGGCAGCGGGTTATACACAATTCTGGTGACTACTCTGAAGGTCAGTAAAACTTTGAAACATGTATCTATTTTGAACGAGCTGTAAATAAATAGCTGCCACTATTAAAGTTCCAACCCTCGTATGTTCTTCTGTTTGACGACAATACAGTGGCGACAGCTGCGGAGGCAGCCAGTATGATTTGCGCTGTGCATGGCGATAATGCCTTATGACAGAACGCAGTAAGAAAATGGTTTTCTCGTTTTAATTTAGATCGTTTTTACATTAGTGACTCTCCACATTCAGAAAGACCTTTGTGGTTTGATGAAGATCGTTTAAAGGCATTTATCCGTGATGGTCTACATTAGCCCACTCGAGAACCTGTAAATGTGATGAACCGTGATCATTCCACCGTCGTGGGACATTTACTTGCAATGGGAAAGGTCCAATAATCATATGTATGGGTAGCGCATGCTCCAAGCCAAGACCACAACTATCAGCTAGTAGCCATACGTCCATCTCTGCTGTCTCGTCATCAACTGACTCGTGAACAACTCCGACCATTCCCATGCCGTTACTGGTGACGAGAAATTGGGTGTTTATGCTAACATAAGGACGATTAAGAAATAATGGCGCCCAAACAAAGCAGCAGCTCCTCGTACAGAGAAATGTGCACATCCACAAAAGGTAACGTTATGCATCTTGTGGAACAGTGACTGTCTGGTGACATTTATTGTCAACAACTGAGACGTTTTGCAGATACAATCCAATAACAACGACGAGGAAGACTATCTGAAGTGATAATACTTCACGATAACACCCGCCCACATCCTGGTAGACTGACAGAAACACTGTACAGGACTTCGGTTGGGAAGTCACTGCACGCCCACCTTATTCGCCTGATCTTGCGCACTCAGATTTTCATCTTGTCCGCTGTCTGTCGAACAACCTTCAAGGAACTTCCTTTGCGGATGAAATTGCGCTCCGAATATGGCTCAAGAGTTCTTCGTCTCTAAACTACGTGATTTCTACAGTCGCGGAATCGAAATTTACCCCACCATTGGCAGACTGCTTTAAACAGTGAAGGAGAATATATTACTGATGACTTAAGTCTCTGCGCCGGCTGCGGTGGCCAAGCGGTTCTAGGCGCTTCAGTCCCGAACCGCGCGACTGCTACGGTCGCAGGTTCGAATCCTGCCTCGGGCATGGATGTGTGTGATGTCCTTAGGTTGGTTAGGTTTGAGTAGTTCTAAGTTCTAGGGGATTGATGACCTCAGATGTTAAGTCCCATAGTGCTCAGAGCCAGTCACTAAAGTCTCCGCTATGCGTATCTGTTGTGTTTATGAAACTTATGGATAAACGCTACGAACCAATGCATCAGCCTAATAATTAAACATCTATCATATCACATAGGCTAACACCTTCACACGGGTTTTTTCAGTTTTTCTTTTCTTTTATTCTATTTACATTTTAGGAAAAGCTCCCAAAATTATTTACTATATAATACTGCCTGAGGTCAACATCTCACTTGTTATCTTGGGATGCTGACTCAATTTTTCAGGCTGGCGAATTGGAAGTTGTGGTGCACAAAATGAAGAGCAAGCATCGTCGCTATGCATGACGTCAGCTGACAGTGTGTATAGTGTTACATTACGAAACAATGTGTACCGTTGAAACGTCCCCTTTGAACATTTATACATGACTGTGCTTAAACTGACATACAATATTTTTAGCGCAACGCAATCTGACTTTCAATAATCCCTACAAAACAATGGCCCTGACTAACATTAACTTATACCTTTCACAAATCACTTACCTCACAAAAATCTTCGTTACTCGAACTACTGCAACACAGCGAGCGCCACTACTGCCAACTAAATAAAAGATTCAAACTACAGAAGGCACTAACTACTAGTAGGCATAGTTAGCAAATGAAAGATTTTAGTAGAGAACAAACAATGTCGTTACCTTAATAGTCATCAAAAGTCATAATATATACAGCAGTTCATGACATCCATTTTTACAAACTTTCAAAACTCCGCCATCTCTCTCCCCACATGCACAACTGCTGGCGGCTCACCTCCAACTGTGCAACGCTACGCGCTGTTCACATCCACCTGCCCAACACTACAATGGCAGACAACAATGCAAACTAGCCACAGACTGCACACAGCACAGCCAGTGATTTTCATACAGAGAGCGCTACGTGGCGGCGGCGTTACCAATATAAGAACCTAAACAGCCTACTTACACCGTGTCTGTAGTATCTGCAGTGTGTGCAGTGACTGAGAGTGAGAAATAATGAACAACCTATCAATAACTGTTTACATGACGATAAAACTTCTTTGCAAACCAATATTGTGCAATAGGAATAAACAAAATCAGCACTGTTGTAAACAGACTGGTCTTGTATTCGGGTGGGTGTATGATCGAATCTTCGTTCGGCCACAATGATTTAGTTACTTACCAAGGAAAATTGACAAACAGCCGTATGTTGAGAAATTATTTTATTTAGACAAATTTCGGCGTCTCAGTAACGCCATATTCAGGCGCCAATGCACTCCCAGTACAGACAACCAGATATACTGATACTTGCGTACTACATCTACATCTACATCTACATGGTTACTCTGCAGTTCACACTTAAGTGCCTGGCAGAGGGTTCATCGAACCATTTTCGTACTACTTTTGTACCATTCCACTCTCGAATGGCGCGTGGGAAAAACGAAAACCTAAATCTACCCGTTCGAGCTCTGATTTCTCTTATTTTATTATGATGATCATTGCTCCCTACGTAGGTGTGTGTCAACAAAATATTTACGCATTCGGAAGAGAACGTTGGCGACTGAAATTTCGTAAATAGATCTCGCCGCAAAAAAAAAAAAAAAAAAAAAAAAAACTGCCTTTGTTTCAGTGATTGCCACCCTAACTCGGGTATCATGTCAGTGACACTTGTAACTCCGCTTCCTTTGGACGAAAAATGAAGAAGATACAAATAGCCCAAAAGTCCCAAAAATCAAGTTCCAAATTTCATTAACGAAAAAAAAGAAAAACGAAACAAAGTCCCTTTTGGAAAATATTGCTTACATAGTAGCTCGTAGATAGAAAAGAAATTCAGTACCAAGTAGCTTAGTGTTTTGAAAAATAAAGAAAGAAAAAAGATAGAATCCCATTAGTTTCAAAATAAAATCATAGTAGATCGCAGAGAACCGTAATTAGAAATCATGGAGTAGGACGAACGATCTTAAAGACTACTCCTTATGAGTACTCTTTGAGAAGCGTGTGTAATACCTAAGAAAGAGCCATGCATCGTTACTGTGTTACGAGAGTTTGCCGGAGCAATTCGTACCTCAGAGTGTGCTCGTATACGTGGCTGGGACGAGATTGTTTTTTGAACGCTAAAGATTTGCGATCTACTACGACGCACTGAACTTGTAAGAAGTAAATCAGTAACTTCAAATAGGATATCACGTAGAACCCAGATAGTGAAAGATTTGAAATTGTCTTAAACTGAATATTTGCAATAAAAGACTGGACATTACCCAAAGTTAGAAACTATTAATGATGGACCGATATAGAGACTAAACTTTGAAAGGGAACTGTGAGAAAAGAATTAACTTTCGTAAAATCAGTTAATGGACTCTGGAACTTGCACAATATCTAGGACTGAAGTATACGTAATTGATTCCACCCAGATAGGAAAAGCTACTTCCTTACGGCAATGTTAGGATGTGAAAATAATGCAATAAACCAGCATTCAGTGTTATTACTGCGTTAATAACTTCTTTCAATCCAGTCAATATTGTATACTCAGTAAATAATTATCTGTGCGACGACACTAACTGTCCAAGGAACGCGGCGTGCGTAAGTACTCTTTGCCGCATTAACAAATTATCGCTCTGTTACGAACTCTTAGGCTCAAGTGAACTGAAAAACTTTAGTGGAGATATTGGTGTTGTGTATGTACTGAAGCTATGATTAATACCGGAATAGGAACTGATACATCCCTACGTACAGCTGTGTTTAAATACGCCGGGGAGCACGTAATTGCTTGACCTGATCGAGACAAATAATACGCACTCGGTGGCATTTCAGCGCAGCCCAAATAGATTTTTTTATGTAACGTCTATATCTACAGCTCTAACGCTAGTTCAAATGGCTCTGAGCACTATGCGACTTAACTTCTGAGGTCATCAGTCGCCTAGAACTTAGAACTAATTAAACCTAACTAACCTAAGGACATTACACACATCCATGCCCGAGGCAGGATTCGAACCTGCGACCGTAGCGGTCACGCGGTTCTTGACTGAAGCGCCTTTAACCGCACGGCCCTAACGCTAGTTACCCAGACTGCGACGTTATACACTCTCACCGCTATTGCGCGATAACACGAAACGAGCTGCCCTTCTTTGCACTTTTTCGATGTCCTCCGTCAATCCTACCTGGTAAGGATCCCATACCGCGCAGAAATATTCCAGCAGAGGACGGGGGAGTGTAATGTAGGCTGTCTCTTTAGTGGGTTTGTCACATGTAAGTGTTCTGCCAACAAAGTGCAGTCTTTGTTTCGCCTTCCCCACAATATTATCTATGTGGTCTTTCCAATTTAAGTTGCTCGTAATTGTAATTCTTAGGTATTTAGTCGAATTGACAGCCCTTAGATTTGTGCGATTTATCGTATACCCAAAATTTATCGGATTTCTTTTAGTACCCATGTGAATGACCTCGCACTTTTCTTTGTTAAGTGCTAATTGCCGCTTTTCGCGCCATACAGAAATTCTCTCTAGATCATTTTGTAATTGGAATTGATTGGCTGATGATTTTACTAGACGGTAAATTACAGCGTCATCTGCAAAAAATCTAAGGGAGCTGCTCAGATTATCACCTATATCATTTATATAGATTAGGAACAGCAGGGGGCCTATGACACTACCTTGCGGAACGCTAGATATCACTTCTGTTCTACTCGATGATTTACCGCCTATCATTACGAACTGTGACCTCTCTGATTGGAAATTACTAATCCAGTCACTGAACTGAGACAATACTCCATATGCACGCAATTTGATTAATAGTCGCTTGTGAGGAACGATGTCAAAAGCCTTCTGGAAATCCAGGAATACGGAATCGATCTAAGATCCCTTGTCGACAGCACTCATTACTTCATGGGAATAAAGAGCTAGCTGTGTTGCACAAGAACGATATTTTCTGAATCCGTGTTGGTTATGTATCAATAAGTCATTTTCTTCATGGTGATTCATAATGTTCGAGTATAGTATATGCTCCAAAATCCTACTGAAAATTGAGGTCAGTGATATGGGTCTGTAATTCAATGGGTTACTCCTATTTCCGTTCTTGAACATTGTTGTGACCTGTACTACTTTCCAGTCTTTAGGAATAGACCTTTCGTCAAGGGAGCGGTTGTATATGATTGCTAAGAAAGGCGCTACTGTGTCTCGCATGTTCTGAGAGGAACCTGAGTGGTATACCATCTGGACCGGAAGACTTGTCTTTCTTAAGTGATTTGAGTTGTTTCGCAACACCTATGACATCTAATTTTATGTCACTCACGCTAACAGCTATTCTGGTTTCGAATTCTGGAATATTTACTTCGTCTCCTCTCTTGAAGGAATTGCGGAAAACTTTATTTAGTAACTCCGCTTTAGTGGCACCATCATCGGCAACATTTCCATCGCTATCTACTTTACATACGACCAGAATCTCTTTGGGTTTTCTACCATATTTTGAAACAATATTTCATTGTGGAAACTATTAAAAGCATCTCGCATTGACGTCCGCATTAAATTTTGCGTTCTTCTGAATTTGGCATGCTTTTTTCGTTGCTTCTGCAACAGTGTTCTGATGTGTTTTGTGTACCATGGTGGATCAGTCCCGTCTCTTATTAACTTATGTGGTATAAATTTATCTATTGCTGTCGATACTGTATCTTTGAATTTGGGCCATATCTGGTCTACACTTACATAACTAGCTTGGAAAGAATGGAGACTCTCTCTTAGGAAGGCATCAAGCGAATTTTTATCAACTGTTTTAAATAGATATATTTTGCGTTTATTTTTAGTGGCTTTGGTTGATATGGTTTTGAGCCTCGCAACCACGACTTTGTGTTCACTAATCCCTGTATTATTTGTGGCTAAGAGGTCAAGTGTTGTAAGTAGGCTGTTTAGGTTCTTATATTGGTAACGCCGCCGCCACGTAGCGCTCTCTGTATGAAAATCACTGGCTGTGCTGTGTGCAGTCTGTGGCTAGTTTGCATTGTTGTCTGCCATTGTAGTGTTGGGTAGCTGGATGTGAACAGCGCGTAGCGTTGCGCAGTTGGAGGTGAGCCGCCAGCAGTGGTGGATGTGAGGAGAGAGATGGCGGAGTTTTGAAATTTGCAATACTGGATATCATGAACTGCTATAAACATTATGACTTTTGAACACTATTGAGGTAAATACATTGTTTGTTCTCTATTAAAGTCTTTCATTTGCTAACTATGCCTGTCAGTAGTTAGTGCCTTCCGTAGTTTGAATCTTTTATTTAGCTGGCAGTAGTGGCGCTCGCTGTATTGCAGTAGTTCGAGCAACGAAGATTTTTGTGAGGTAAGTGATTTGTAAAACGTATAGGTTAATTTAGTCAGGGCCATTATCTTGTAGGGATTATTGAAAGTCAGATTGCGTTGCGCAAAAAAATATTGTGTGTCAGTTTAAGCACAGTCATGTATAATTGTTCAAAGGGGACGTTTCATAGTGTGTTTTCGCAATCATATACTATTCGTGTGGGCTCATGAACTAATTGTTCAAAGTAATTCTCAGAAAAAGCAGTTAGTACAATGTCGGAAGATGTTTTCTGGCGACCACCGGCTTTGAAAATATATTTTCGCCAACAAATCGCGGGTGGATTGAAGACTCCACCAATTATAGCTGTATGAGTGGGGTACTTAATTATAATGAGATTCAAGTTTTCTTTGAAGCGTTCAGCTATTATATCATCTGAGTCGGAGGGTCGGTAGAAGGAGCCAATTATTATCTTGGTACGGTTGTTGAATATAACCTCTACCCATAGTAATTCGCCGGAAGTATCTATTTCAACTTCACTACAAGCTAAACTACTACCAACAGACACAAACAAACCACCACCTACTTTATTTAATCTATCCTTTCTGTACATGGTTTGCGCCTCTGTAAAAATTTCGGCAGAATTTATCTCCGGCTTTAGCCAGCTTTCTGTTCCTATAACGATTTCAGCTTCATTGCTTTCTATCAGACCTTGAGGCTCTGGTACTTTTCCAACACAGCTACGACAATTTACAACTACAATACCGACTGTTGCTTGGTCGATTCTCGTCGTTTCTTTGCCCTGTACCCTTTGAGACTGGAGCCCTTTTTGATCTTTCCCAAGACTGTCTAACCTAAAAAACTGCCCAATCCACTCCACCCAGCCCCTGCAACCCGTGTAGCCGCCTCCTGTGTGTAGTGGACACCTGACCCATTTAACAAGACTGGCAGTCTTCACCAACTCAGATAGCCGCCGAAAACCAGAGAGAATCTCTTCCGATCCATGGCGACATACATCATTAGTGCCGACATGAGCCACCACCTGCAGTTGGCTGCACCCTGTACTGGAGCCATCAATATCTGGATTCTTAAAATTCCGTTTTGGAATTTTTACTTCGAAGACTTGCTAACAACTGTTATTGTCATGTGTTCGAAGTAAACACTCCGAAAGCAAATTCACGGAATCCAGATACTGATGTCTCTATCAAGTTTCGCTACCGTTCGATGATTACAATCCGTACTGGTTCTTTCTGAGTACTTGCACTTGAGTTACAAACCACCCAGTATATAAAAGCCAGTACATGAGACCCACAATGAAGTAGACTTTATCATCTCGAATCACACCAAAATAATGAAAGATGTTTCGGTTTTAAATCAATGTAATACTGGTAGTGATCATAGATTGGTAAGAGCAAAGATAAACATTAATACTCAACAAGAACAAAGAAAACTAATATCACAGAAAAAAGAAATTATAGGATGGATAAATTGAACGAAAGGCAAAAGGATTTTCAATATGCCCTTCGAGTGAGATTAGAAGAGTCAACAGAAGAAAATCTGATAATGGAAACTGCAAAACAAATAGGTGGACTGACAACAATTACTAAACAACCAGGAAAGTTAAGGGCGGAAACCGAAGTTTTATTCGTAAAAATACGAGAGATGAAAATCAAAACTTCTCGTGACAAGATAGAATATTCAGAACTGTGTAAGTATATAAGGAAATTGTGAAAGCCGACATACAATGAAAACACCACAAAATTAGCATTAGGGAATAAAAGGAGCTGCAAGAAAGCTAAACAAAAGCTTATGATTGGTAAAAACGAAATCATAGCAATTGACGGTGATAATGGGCGCATAACGGAAAAGGAAGAAATTCTAAAGTAAGTGAAGAATTTCTATAGCAAATTATATTAAGAACACATGAACCACTAGGAAAACCTTACACAGATGATGATGAAGTCCCCAAAATCCTCCCTGAAGAAATAAGAAAAGCTATAAACGAGATGCAGAATGGCAAAGCAGGGGGTCATGATGGTCTGACAATTGACATAGTCTACTGAAGCTTACAGAGGAAGAAACACAGAAACATCTGGCTAAAGTCTTTACTTCGTGTATACAGAATGGTAGCATCCCAACCTGCTGGAACAAAGCAAACGTAATCTTACTACATAAAAAGGGAAATATTCATGATCTGAAGAACTACCGCCCCATTAGCTTACTTTCTGTTATACAGGGTGTTACAAAAAGGTACGGCCAAACTTTCAGGAAACATTCCTTACACACAAAGAAAGAAAATGTCCACGTAACATCTTTTTTTTATTTGTGTGTGAGGAATGTTTCCTGAAAGTTTGGCCGTACCTTTTTGTAACACCCTGTATACAAAGTGTTTACTAAAGTCCTGATTAATCGCATTAAAATGGTAGTGGAAACTGCACAGCCCATAGAACAAGCCGGATTCCGCAGTGGTTTCCGTACAATTGACCATATAAACACACTGTGTGAGGTAATTAGTCGAGCCAATGAGTATGAAATGACTTCGAGAAATCCTTTGACTCTGTCAGCCACACTGCAGTCATACAAGGATTGGCCGAGCAAGGAGTGGAAAAATATATATATAAACATATTATGCAACATTTATGACACGTCTGTAGCACTTATCAACGTAGGAAAAAACAAGTGTGAATTTCCCATTGGAAAAGGAGTAAAGCGGAGCGATCCTATATCCCCGAAGTTATTTATAGCAGTTCTCGAGATGGCTATGTCCAAAATTATTTGGAACAACAGAGGAATAAGGATAAATGGTAAAAGGCTCACCAACATGAGATTTTCTGACGATATAGTGGTCCTAGATAACAGTAAGATGGAAATGCAGTCCCCTATAAAAGACTTAACAGAGCGTTGTCAGGAAGTTGGACTTAAAATAAATCACTCCAAAACTAAGGTTATGCATAATTAATGGGTAGCAGCAGGCCAAGTAACACTGAACGGCAACATCCTAAATAATCTACATCTACATCTACATCTACATCTACATCTACATCTACATGGATACTCTGCAAATCATATTCAAGTGCCTGGCAGATGGTTCATCGAACCACCTTCACAATTCTCTATTATTATGTTACAGAATACGTTTATCTGGGGCAATTAATTGACACAAAAGGGGATTTGAAACCTGAAATTTTTCGTCTAATTAAACTGGGTTGGAGGGCTTACGCGAGGAACGCAACAGTTTTCAAATCTAACATGCCAGTCTACTTAAAGAAGACAGTTTTCGATCAGTGTGTACTATCGGTTTTAACGTACGGGTATGAAACTTGGACTTTAAATGAATTTTTCAAAAGGAAACTGAGAACTGCTCATAGAGCTATGGAAAGGTCAATGTTAGGTCTCACTAAGAAAGATCGACAGAAAAGTGAAGACATTCGAGTAATAACAGGAGAAAAAGATATTATAAACGTGTTAAGACTCTAAAATGGCAGTGGGCAGGACATATTGCGCGAACGAAGGATGGAAGATGGACAAAATCAGTTTTAGAATGGAGTCCCAGAGAAAAAGGAAGACCACCAGGGAGACCACCTGATCTCTGGGATGAGGAACCCGGGAAGGTTACGGGCTTCAATTGGCAGAAGACAGCAGAGGACAGAGATGAAATGAAAAACGTCTTAAAAATGTATTTAATAACTTAAAGAGGCTAATCTTGCATAGATTGAATTAAGTGAATAATAAAAGAAACATGAGAATTAAGCTATTTTTGTTGTTCTTAAACTTTGAAACCACGACATGTCCAATGCCCTTGTAAAAGTGATGTATGGATGAATAAAACTAATGCTACTTAAATATACCACGGGAAATCTTCCAAGACCTTGTCGAATCCCTGCCACGCAGAACTGCCGTTGTACTGGTGGAGTTAACATGCTACTAAGTAGGTGGTCATAATGTTTTGACTCATCGGTGTAATATGAACGATAAACTGTTAGCTAATACACATGAATGCGACATTTTAATTGGAGAGTCAGTCGCGGATTCTCGTGCAGGAAAGAGGGCAGATGCTGTGGAACCTGGACATGGAATGCTATCGGCAATTCGGAGTTGCGTAGACTGCGTTTATGATTTTGGTCCACCGCAAGTGGAGTATTAGCACGATTGCTTTGCTGTAACAAACTATCGAACGGAGGATGCGATTCCAAGTATACATGAATTTAGCCTGAGCTGGTGTTATTATCCGGCGACGGTTTTGTGCTGTATCAGGGAGATGATAGTCGAAGAAACAGACTTGGATAGTTTATCAATTGGTGAACAATCTATTGTTTCTGAGGAAATAGGAATGTTTGATTTTCGTGCGATGCTCGGTCCATCAAAGCTTTGAAGAAGTATTCCGAGACTTTTTATTTGTTTGTCCCACCGATCTGGCGGTCTTCCTCGTGGTGTATATCTGTCTCCAAGCCTCCATTCGAGCGCCTCCTTTTTCCAGCAGTCATAATTTTTTCTGGCGGTATGGGTGGCCACTGCTATTTCATAGTGGATGTTCTCTCCAGGATGTCTTTGGCTTCGGTAAATGAACTGATGTGTTTTGGAATTTTTTTTCTTTCGTTTTAAATCCTAATACAAACAATTCCATGACTCGCTGTGCAGTTCTGAGTGTCCGTCTTACATAATGATGAAGTGTCCAGGCCTCACAACCATAAGTCAACATGGGGAGTACATACTCTGTCTCTAGGTGCTATCCCCAGAGACATTAATTTACGTGTAAAATTAGAGGAATGGACAGTTGAAGGAAATTAGGGTGGGAGAGAAAGAGAGGGTTTTTAAGAGATTTTTTGGATATCGAATGTACGAAATTGAGGATTTGGACGCCTCCAGACTGTCAGTGAAAAAGTTATATAAAGGTGAAATGAGGAATTTGTGGTTCTAATTAAATTTGTTGGGACTCTAGAAGCGATTTATTTGAATAGAGGAATTGATGTGTAAGCTATAAACAACGGAAGAATGAGGCTTTCTACTGAATTACGGTGTCGAAAGACTAATTACTCAGCAAAGTGTTCGTGAAGGCATAGCATATTCAACTGCCTTATGTGTATTTATTGTTTAATAAAATATCCGGCCACTACAGTAACATATCGGCCGTTGCGTTGAAATAAGGTCGAAAATCGGTGATTGTGGGTAGATTGGAAAGGAAGAAAGGATCCACGCAAACTTAGCAAAATTAGCGACTTAGGCAATATCAGCCGCCACCCACGTATACTGTCAATAAGGGGTGGCTTCTTTGCATATATGAAAACGAAAATGTAAGGTTTCGTTCTCTTTCGTAGCAAAGAAACAAAATTATTTATTCAGGCAAAATTAACTGAACAGCATATTGCTACACCAAGAAAAAATGCAGATGATAAACGGGTATTCATTGGACAAATATAGTATACTAGAACTGACATGTGATTACATTTGCACGCAGTTTGGGTGCATAGATCCTGAGAAATCAGTACCCAGAACAACCACCTCTGGCCCTAATAACGGCCTTGATACGCCTGGGCATTGAGTCAAACAGAGCTTGGATAGCGTGTACAGGTACAGCTGCCCATGCAGCTTCAACACGATACCACAGTTCACCAAGAGTAGCGACTGGCGTATTGTGACGAGCCAGTTGCTCGGCCACCATTGACCAGATGTTTTCAATTGGTGAGAGATCTGGAGAAAGTGCTGGCCAGGGCAGCAGTCGAACATTTTCTGTATCCAGAAAGGCCCGTACAGGACCTGCAACATGTTATCGTGCATTATCCTGCTGAAATGTAGGGTTTCGCAGGGGTCGAATGAAGGGTAGAGCCACGGGTCGTAACACACGTGAAATGTAACGTCCACTGTTCAAAGTGCCGTCAATACGAACAAGAGATGACCGAGACATGTAACCAATGGCATCCCATACCATCACGCCGGGTGATACGCCAGTATGGCTATGACGAATACACGCTTCCAACGTGCGTTCACCGCGATGTCGCCAAACACGGACGCGGCCACCATGATGCTGTAAACAGAACCTAGATTCATCCGAAAAAAAATGACGTTTTGCCATTTGTGCACCCAGGTTCGTCGTTGAGTAAACCATCGCAGGCGCTCCTGTCTGTGATGCAGCGTCAAGCGTAACCTTAGCCATGGTCTCCGGGCTGATAGTCCATGCTACTGCAAACGTCGTCGAACTGTCCGTGCAGATGGTTGTTCTCTCCCAAACGTCCCCATCTGTTGACTCAGGGATCGAGACGTGGCTGCACGATCCGTTTCAGCCATGTGGATAAGATGCCTGTCATCTCGACTGCTAGTGATACAAGGCCGTTGGGATCCAGCGCGGCGTTCCGTATTACCCTCCTGAACCCACCGATTCCATATTCTGCTAACAGTCGTTGGATCTCGACCAACGCGAACAGTAATGTCGCGATACGATAAACCGCAATCGCGATAGGTTACAATCCGACTTTATGAAAGTCGGAAACGTGATGGTACGCATTTCTCCTCCTTACACGAGGCACCGCAACAACATTTCACCAGGCAACGCCGGTCAGCTGCCGTTTGTGTATGAGAAATCGGTTGGAAACTTTCCTCATGTCAGCACGTTGTAGGTGTCGCCACCGGCGCCAACCTTGTGTAAATGCTCTGAAAAGCTAATCGTTTGCATATCACAGCATCTTCTTGCTGTCGGTTAAATTTCGCGTCTGTAGCACGTCATCTTCGTGGTGTAGCAATTTTAATGGCCATGTGTGTGTGTGTGTGTGTGTGTGTGTGTGTGTGTGTATGTGTGTCCGTGTGCCCGTGTTCGTGTCCTACTGACGAAGCTGATGAGGAAGAGAGGGGAGGGAGTCATGCACACTCCCTATCCCCACCCCCTCGCCAGCATCGCCAGTGGGGAAGGGGGAGGGCGGGTGTTTAGGGGGATGGTGTGTGTGTGTGTGTGTGTGTGTGTCTAAGTCTACCTCGTGATCCTCAGGCAGCGACGCTAGCCAGTAGACCACGAGCTGCGGACACAGCCTTCGTCAGCTTGTGACCCGAAAGACTGCAGGTGGTTAGTTGTCCTCATCATTTCATCATCATCATTATATTTATTCTGCGTTACATTCAGTTCCCAAGGACTGTAGGTGCTCAGGGGAGTGGTGTGTGTGTGTGACTCTCTCACCTTTACTCCCCCACTCCCTCTCGCTCCACCTACTCCCTCTCCCTCTCTCTCCCTCTCTCTCTCACTCTCCCCCTCCCTCTTTACTGACGAAGGCTGTGTCCGCATCTCTTGTTCCAGTGGCTAGCGTTGCTGCCTCTGGATCACAGGGTCCCAGCTTCAATTCCCGGCCTGGTTGAGGATATTCTCTGCCCAGGGACTGGGTGTTTGTGTTGTCCTCACCATTTCATCATCATAATTCGTGAAAGTGACTAAATTGGACTGTGTAAAGATTGGGACTTTGCATTGGCGCTGATGACAAACCAAACATCATCATCACGAAGGCTGTGACAGAAAGATACATGTGAGTGTCTTTTAATCGTGCTTGTCTGCAAGTTGATGTGTCTTCTTCACGGTAAGTAGCAATCTATCTATTCCTATATTGTTACGATGTGGTGTCGCAGACGGGATGAATGACACCTCGTCCGAAAGGTCAGGGCAGATAAAATCCGAACATACCCGCCACACACTGACTTTTGAGAACATTGGTCTGTAAGGCTCAAATGCTTGCTACGCCTTTCGAAGGCCAAACGTCGTTGCTCGAGGAAACGTTGGACATTGTGGTCCGGGAATGTGAGGACACCACCAGTCAGCTAGTTGCTCGGCTGGAGATGGAAGCCCCATAGGTATTTCCCAGACTTAGCACGCACAATGAGGTTCAATGGTATATTCTCACCATGCACAGTGAGGTTCGAGTGCTTATCAAAAAGCTGATCGCCACCCAAGCACCTGGGCTCGAGGGAATATCGAATCTTCACCTCAAGAATTTACCACTTAAGCTACTTGTGCTGCTTATGCGTTTTTAGAACGCCTGTCTACAGAGACAACACTTCCCGGACCGGCGCAAGGTCTTGGTCGAACCGATTTACAAGAAGCGAAGGACTGCGCCTATGCCAAGAACTACCATAAGTTACTGAGGAGTCCGAACATGTTACTGGTGCGCATCCTAAAGAAGAGAAGTGATGACGCTCTAGCAGCAGACGACTCAATCCATGCCAAGAAATTGGAATTTCAACAGAAGGTGTCCGCCGAGTTGCAACTCCTTCACCTGGCGAGACATATCAGCATCAACTATAACGTAGCTATATCGACACCGTGCTCTTCCTTGACATTGAACCTGTGTATGCTTAGGTGTGGCGTGAGATCATGCTGGGGAAGATACCAGAACAGACCACGGTGCCCAACTGCAATAAACGACTACTCGCCAGGTTTCTACATAACAAGCGCATGATTGTGAGCGTTGACAACGAGACTGGATGCAAAAACATCCATTGGCGGTCTACTCCAGGGCGCAGCTGAGCTGTGGTAAAAATTGCCGTTGAAACGTCCCCTTTGAACAATTATACATGACTGTGCTTAAATTGACACACAATATTTTTAGCGCAACGCAGTCTGACTTCTAATAATCCCTACAAAAGAATGGCCCTGACTAACAATAACCTATACCTTTCACAAATCACTTACCTCACAAACATCTTCGTTACTCGAACTACTGCAATACAGCGAGCGCCACTACTGCCAGCTAAATAAAAGATTCAAACTACTGAAGGCACTAACTACTGATAGGTATAGTGAGCAAATGAAAGATTTTGGTAGAGAACAAACAATGTATTTACCTTAATAGTGTTCAAAAGTCATAATATATATAGCAGTTCATGACATCCAGTCTTACAAATGTACTGTCTCTGATGGACACATGTCCAGATAATCCGCTCTCAAAATTCCGCCATCTCTCTCCCCATATCCACTGCTGGCGGCTCACTTCCAACTGTGCAACGCTACGCGCTGTTAACAGCCAACTGCCCAACACTACAATAGCCAACAACAATGCAAACCAATCAGAGACTGCATGCAGCACAGCCAGTGATTTTCATACAGAGCGCTACGTGGCGGTGGCGTTACCAATATAAGAACCTAAACAGCCTACTTACATAGCCCCCACGCTCCCCAAAAAAATTTTACAAATTGTTTTGGGCAGTGGCCAATACAGATTTGAAAAAATTTTTCATAGTTACAATAACAAAGAAATAAAAAGTACACACTTATCGATACAATGTTGGTCAAAAGCTAAAATTTTCTCACAGTCCATAAAGACAGTACTGATCATTCATCACAGTAAAATTGCAATGTTTTTCTCAAAGTCTGAGTAGTAAAAGAAAATGCATACGGAAGTAGTGGATTTCCATGCAGTCTTGAAGAAGTAGTGTTGCCCTTCCAACGGAAAGACAGTGCTGACTCTTGACATGCACACAGGTAATGGGCCACAACAGAGCAAACCCACAGCAGAGTCAGTCGAAGTTTTGAAGAATATTGGTACGTAGGTCATCACAGAGCAGACCACTGTAGTCCTGTTAGAGATTACGGTATTGGTGGGCCACCAGAGGTGCAGACCCACTGCAGTCCTTGTAGAAATAATGGTATTGGTGAGTCATCAAAGATATAGACCCACTGTAGTCCTTGTAGAGATGGCCAGCAGCCATCTGCTGTGACTGTGCAGGTGCACAATCACCATCGAAGAGTCTTTCGGACAATATAGCAAGTCCATAAACCACCACTTGTGTACTCACAAAACTTTTTGGAATGTCCTTAGAACCAGCAATGCTGTTAACCAGTCCCTTGCTGAATTATCAACACACATGCAATCACTAACAGTCTCAACTTCTCACATACTGTGCATATATTATGACCAACAGAAACGTGTGCAGTGAAATGATACTTAATTTGAAGAACTGGTGTCTATACAATTATAAATTTACAACATAAGAATACAATTACAAAGGTACAAAATACATCATTAAAGAACATAACGGTATAGATAACATTTGTAGTAACACAGGCTTTACAAAAGAATAGAAATAACATATACATCAGTGTTACAGGAATTATGACATAAGTAAATATATAAAATAATGAGAATGGTTTTTGAAACATTAATTTCACACATGGGCAGTGAAACAGAACAGAATTATTAATCTCTATACATCTTTACAAAGTAAATAACATATTATTAATGCAAATTATATTTGAGGATAACACTATTCCTCATCATAGTGAATGTAGCTGAGTACTAGAAAAATTCTACAACATAAATCTTATTAGCTAAACATATAAAGACAGGAAAAACACAAATACACAAGAGTACACAAACACATAGCAGAATAACACAGGAGGAAAGGACAGGGTTTGTTTTCAGTGTAACATTTGGTACTGCAGTCCAACCCAAAACTTCATTCCATAGAACTTTCGTCTTATTTCAACATTTGTTTCCACCAAAAAAATCCTATCCAAGCATGCTTTCTGTATTTATATATTCACATATTTCTTACCTCATTATTTATTTTCCATTATCTTACCTCATCATTTATTTCCAAGAAAATTCTACCTAAACCTGTTGTCCCTAAACCCTACTTTTTTGTTCATATCCTCTTTCAAAATATTTTTTTGGCCAAACCATTTTCTTATAGCTTCTCAATGCATTTCTTCCAATTCATCACAACTCGTTCTCTTATATAGCCTACCCCATCTTAAGCTAACTTAAATCTACTGAGCTCAGATGCTAAACTAAGGGACGAGGCAATGCAGCAGCACAAAACAATTAACACGAAGAGGAATGACAAAAAAATGGAAATTGGCAAAGCAAGCAGCAGCAAATACTATAACTTATATCTAAACATGACAAATCCACAAGCAGAAAAAATAGTTCCCTAAAGACAACAATGCAGATAAGGGAAATGTCTATTCACATCTTAATATCTATGTCATTAAAGTGGTGCACCACAAGAAGTTATTCTACCAAGAAAATTACCAAGTAGTTGAAAAGAAAATTATGTATGCAGTAACTGTTATTAATCCCATATTATTGTTCTTTCCTTTCCAAGTGCTCCTTTTTCGAAGAATGTGGATCATACAATTATTATTTAATAGATCTGTTGACAGAAAGTGTTCACATTAGCAAATGCATTTAATTTTATTTTATAAGACCAATGCTGCAACACAGCTGGAAACCAGATATCAAATGAAATAAGCAACTATGAAAAGCAAAGCATAAATATATCATTCAATAGTCATGTGACATTTCATAAGTTAGTAGAAATTCTCTCAACTCTCGTAGAAAGACACTTGTCGTAATCAGGTGTGCAAATGTAAGAATATTTCCCATCAGTTTATAAGCATTTCAGTAAGTAGCATAAAGCACGTGCTCCACAATATAATCATATGTTTCCAAGTAATGAGCGTGTCGTATTTGCGATGCTTTCTACACAGCGAGGTTAATGGTCTCTCTTTTTTTTTCACCTAATGGCTTTTTCTCCAGGCAGGTGGCACAGCTGGGCGTCCACGACGCATTACGTGAAGGTCACTTAACTTTCTTACCAAAATATTTACGACAGCAGTGACAGTCTCATATAAAAAAAAATCACAGGTCGAGAATTTGCGTTACGAATGTGTAGAAACAAAATCCTATAAATATAACAATGTCCAAAAAATTTTTGCCGCCATTGTGATACATTACGCATATACACACATTTCATAACTCTTAAAGTACGATTCTTGGTTTCCAACATCCTTTTTCACAAACCAGAGTCCCTAACCACTACTCATTATTCCTTACCTTATTACACATATACATATTCGTCGACACTTCTTCAATATTTCGTCATAATAAATACATATCATAATAAACATTCCTCAGCAGCATAATACACATCGTCGTCGTAATAATAACACCATAACACCTCAGTCAAATCTCAAAAACGTCGTAGCTTTCTGCAATAATTTCAAAACCTAAAAAAAATCTCTGCTCATTTCAATAGTGTCATCTACCGCAAACGTACTTTAAAAATCATGATCCCATACCAAATACGACATTCAAAGCTCTGGTAGTATCACAATGGTTCCCAAAAAATATGAACAGTTCACACAGTGCAGGCAAAATACAATTTCATAAGTGTGAAATTATCCAACTGTGTAATTGCGTAAACATGTGTCACTGACATAGTAAAAAATTTTTGTTTCTTAAATAATCAGATAGCTGTGTAATTCAGTGTTAGAGAAATATGGTACCAATGTGTAAAGTTGTATAAGCAAATACCATATTAGCTAGGGCTCCTTCTGCTTGCCAAACACATGGTACACAAAGTAGGCGTGTACCCCCTGAGGATTAATGTAATTATACCCTCAGGTGTTACAGATTACAGCAATGGAATGAAATGTATCACGGAAAACCTTTGTATCATTGTAATTCAAAAATCTTTAAAAATAAATGTTTTAATACAAAATTAATCACTGAAATACATGTGGTGTAGTGCTAAATTGTGCGTCATGTTGTAACATAATCTCTTTCATTACTTAAGGGTAAAAAATGTGCCAAGTGTCGTAATTATCGTCGTCCGTAAGCAAAGTTCTGTGGAAGTTAATGTACTTACCTTGCTATGAGTATAGATATTGTAGTTATTACGTACAGTACCGTGATCAAGAAAGTACTACACTGTAACGTATTGTGCTACAAAAAAGGCTGTCTTATTGTAGCTATACCACAAAGCTACTACTAAAATATGTTTTACTTTCCAGAAGAATTCAGAAAAACTGTGGAGATATAAAGCAGATACAGCGTAAAAGCAATAATATAAATTGTGTCACTCATTAGTAGCGTCGTGATATAATTGTGTAGCTGTCAAATAAACTAACCACTGTGTCATCTGATATCTCTCAGAAAGTACTTTAATTCCAGAATGTATTTTCAAGTAAACCAAAATGTTGCATTAAAATCTCATTAGCAGTACCGGTACATGTTCTAAGTATGTGAGTCTTATAGTCGTTACGTAATCGTGCAAGTAACAAGCAAGAATGTACACACACAATAACACCGTGTCGTCTGTTCACTATAACTGTTTCAGTGTCATGATCGGCCTCACCTTAATGTGGCTGTTAGGCGCGTTAATGTGGGGCTGGGCAGGGCACTGATGGCGGAGGGCATGGATCACATCTCAGTGGTGCCAGTTGGGTCTATCAGTAGATGGGGTTTCACTAGGCACAGCCTGCACCTCAATAGGTATGGGATGGGGAGGCTGGCTAAGCTTATAGATGACAGTGTAGTCGGTGGTGGTGGTGGTAGTGGTATCACTCATGGAAAAATTCTTGTAGTAATTGGTGTTAGAGCTGCACCTTTTTTAGACTGAAGTCTGCTGATAGGTATACCTGCTTGAAAGAAGTGCCTCTAACTAAGGGCTCACCTTTAGAGGATGTAATGTTTCCTAGTAGAGAAGGAATTAGCATATTTCATCAAATCATGAGGTATTAGAGATAAAGTTAGTGAACTGCTAATAGATGTTAACTCTGAAATTATTGGTATATCAGAGCACCACTTAAATAATTTGATAATTCAGAGGCTTCCTTTACCAGGCTACAGATTAGCTGGCTGTTTCTCAATGAGTTCCTTGCGGGGTGGGGGAGTGGCTCTGTACGTAAAAAAACAGTATTTCATTCGAGTCCATAGGCGTATCACGACACTGCACTGAACAGATATTTGAAAATTGTGCAGTATTAGTTGAGTTTAGTGAAACTAAACTTCTAATTGCTGTTGTTTATAGGTCCCCTAACTCCGACTTCAGAGCATTTTTGCTTCAGCTAGAGAGGGTTCTTGATTCACTTTGTAGGAAGTACCAGAAAGAAGTTATATGTGGTGATTTCAATATTAATTTTGTACATGATTGTGCAAGAAAAAGGACATTGGTAGATCTCCTAAATTCATATGATCTGATGCAAACTGTGTTTTTTCCAACTAGGGTGCAGGGGAGCAGTAGCACAGTCATAGACAATATTTTTATTCATTCTTCATTACTAGATGGGTATTCTGTCAGTAAAAGGGTGAATGGCCTTCCAGACCATGATGCACAAATTTTAACACTAAAAGGTTTTTGTACTCAAACCAATGTCATATTTAATTACAAACTGCGTAGGAAAATTAATCCAACAGCAATAGAGAGTTTTTCAAAACTTGTCAAGGAACAAGAGTGGCAAGATGTTTATAGTGCCGATAATATAGATGATAAATACAATGCTTTCCATAACACATTTCTCATGCTCTTTGAGAGTTGCTTTCCATTAGAACATTCTAAATGGGGTACTAGCAGTAATGGACAGCCCAGTTGGCTGACTAGTGGGATAAGGATATCATATAGAACAAAGCGGGAATAATATCAAAATGTTAGAAGGAGTCACAATCAAGCTACAGTATCCCATTACAAACAGTATTGTAAGGCGCTTAAAAATGTTATTAGCAAGGCAAAAAGTATGTGGTATGCAAATAGAATACCTAATTTACAGGATAAAATTAAAGCCATATGGTCAGTTGTGAAGGAAGTGTCTGGTCAGCAACACAAGGTTGATGATATAAAGTCAGTTTGCAGTAATAATATTTCTGTTACTGATAAATCAGATATATGTACAGTATTTAACAACCATTTTCTGAGCATTGCTGGTGAATTAAATAAAAATTTAGTTTAAACAGGAAATCGTATAAATTTCTTAGCAAATGCCTTTCCGAGATCGACGTCTGAAATACCCCTCTGTCATACAGACAAGAGGGTGATTGAGTCAATAATTAAATCACTGAAGACTAAGGACTCTCATGGTTATGATGGAGTGTCTAGTAGAATATTAAAGTACTGTGCTGCACATGTTAGCCCTGTATTTAGCCATATTTGCAACTTTTCCTTTAGGACTGGTCAGTTTCCTGAGTGATTAAAGTACTCAGTAGTAAAGTCGCTTTATAAAATGGGAGAAAGGGATAATGTAGATAATTTTAGACCTATTTCTATGTCATCAGTGTTTGCAAAAGTTATCGAAAAGGCTGTGTATGTAAGGTTAACTGATCATTTTATATCACACGATTTGCTATCAAATGTACAGTTCGGCTTTAGAAGTCGTTTGACAACTGAAAATGCTATATTCTCTTTTCTCTGTGAGGTATTGGATGGGCTAAACAAAAAGTTTCGAACGCTTGGCGTATTTTTTGATTTAACAAAGGCATTTGACTGTGTTCATCTCACATTATTCACAATGTTGATAACGGCTGTGATGTGGGTTCTGAGTGGGGTACTGTTAAGTGGGGGGTGCCCCAGGGATCAGTGTTGGGGCCGCTCCTGTTCCTTATTTATATAAATGATATGCCCTCAAGTATTATGCGTAACTCGATAATATTTCTGTTTGCTGATGACACTAGCTTGGTAGTAAAGGATGTTGAGTGCAACACTGACTCGGTTTCAAGTAGTGCAGTACATGACCTCAGTTCATGGCTTGTAGAAAATAAACTAACGTTAAATCACAGTAAGACTCAGTTTTTACAGTTTCTAACACACAATTCAACAAAACCTGAAGTTTTAATCCCACAGAACGGGCATCTGATTAGTGAAACTGAACGGCTCAAATTCCTAGGTGTTCAGATAGATAGTAAGCTGTCGTGGAAAGCCCACGTTCAGGATCTTGTTCAAAGACTTAATACTGCCATTTTCACTATTTGAACGGTATCGAAAGTGAGTGATACTTCGACACGTAAATTAGTCTACTTTGCTTATTTTCATTCACTTATGTCGTATGGTATTATGTTTTTGGGTAACTCTTCCCATTCCAGAAGGATATTTTTGGCTCAGAAACGGGCGGTTCGGGCAATAAGTGGTGTGAGTTCACGAACCTCTTGTCGACCTCTGTTCACGAGTCTGGGTATTTTGACATTGGCCTCTCAATATGTATATTCCTTATTGTCGTTTCTTGTTACCAACATTAGTTTATTTCCAACAATAAGCAGCTTACACTCGGTTAATACTCGGCAGAAATCAAACCTCCATTTGGATCTGACTTCCTTAACTCTTGTGCAAAAAGGTGTGCAGTATACTGGTGCATCCATTTTCAATAAGCTGCCACTCGAATTCAAAAATCTTAGAAGTAATCCACGCGCTTTCAAATCGAAACTGAAGAGTTTCCTCATGGGTCACTCCTTCTATTCTGTCCAGAAAGTTCATTGAAAAATTAAGCTGATTCTCATTGTATTGCTGATAGCGTTTGCTTAAACTTATGGACTGATTTTCTTTCAAGTTCATGAACATTTATTTTTATCTGTTATTACTTTTATGTTGTAAGTTCATGTACTGACACGTTCCATGACCTTGGAGATTTGCTCCTCAATTTGGTCCTACGGAACTTGACATGTAAATAAGTAAATAAATAAATAAAATAAACAATGCACTCGAAAATACTGTCTAAATACGTATGTTCCCTAGTTTCTAGACTGGATAGTTAACTTCAAAACATTGTTGCATGTTAACAGTTTCCCAATGTGACAAATTGTACTAGTAGCGTGAAGTGAAAAATTTTATGGCAAAGACTAAGTTAAAAAGCAGATTATCTATCAATAAACGGTTTTACATGTGAAATGTGGTGCAATCCTTTACTCTTCCTAGTACACAGAGTTTCAACTTCAACACAACTATCATGTGGTATACGTCGGATTCTGTAAGGTCAAATCAGAAAGAATTTGTGGCTCAAGTGTTTCTTCTTATGTGACAATGAATGAGCTTTAATGAGAACTTTCTGACCAATTTATAATTTGTTTGCATTTGCTTTACCGTGTAGTTTTCTCCTTTTGTCTGCTGCAGATTTTATATTTTTAATAGCCAAATCAATTATGTCTTTGTGTCGAAGTTTACGTGTATTCGGAAAAGGTACAAGCTCTCTGATTCTGTTCGGTGGTTCTTCGTTCTTCAGTACAAGAATAGGTTGTAAAGCAGTGGAGTCATGAGGCATTTCATTCAGCACGTTTTGAAATAAGTGTAAATATCTGTCCCAAAGCTGATGCTTTCTGTGACAATAAAGTCTGCAAAGTTTGTTGATTTCTTTCATAATCCGTTCAGACGGGTTACAATGTGGTGAATACAATGAAATAAAAACAGGTTTGATTTTATGATTCTGAAGCATGCGTGATCAAACAGCAGATCTGAATTGCGGTCCGTTATCTGAAATGACTTTATTGACGTGTCCAACTTCACGTAAGAAATTTTTAACGAGGGCGTTGGATACAGACCGCCCAGTGGCTTTACGTAACGGTGTGAAAGAAACAAATATTGAAGTAAGTTCAACAGCGACTAGAACGTACGAAAATCCATTCGATGTTCTGACAAGGGGTCCCAAGGGATCCACAGCAGCAAATTCTTTTAATTTAGAAGGAATGATAGGAAACAACGGAGCACGATGTGAGACAGTAGATAGTTTAGCCTTTTGACAAAGTTTACAAATAGACAAGACTCTTCAAATTCTCTTTTCCATATTGTTAAAATAACAAGTCGTCCGAAGAATTTGATAACATGTTCGTGGACAAAAATGTGCGTAGCTGAAATGAATGTATCAAATGAGCTTATTAACAAAATCGTCTGGAATGCAGAGTACCCATAGCTTGTCATCAACAGTGCAGCGTTTGAAGAGTATGTTGTTTCTAACCAAATAATAATGTCGAATCTGTGTGTCTTTTCATGCCATTTACTTTTGATGTCTTTCCAAATCGGATCTTTATCTTGTTCATGAGCAATGTCCTTTAAAGATGTGGTGATGAAGTTTACAAAGGCGACTTTCTGAATGTATAGAATACTGAAATTTTTCACGAGGTTGCCTTCTGTGTTACTTTTCTCTAGCCCAGCCAGTGCGCGTGACAGTGCGTCCGCAACAATGTTCTCCTTGCCGGGAATATAGACTATTGTGAAGTGGAATTCTTGCAGAAACAATGCCCAACGTTTTAACCTGTCATGATTTAATTTTGAAGACATAAGAAATTGTAATGCACGATGATCACTGTATACTTTTACGTGCTTACCAGAAAGAAAAAAACGGAATTTGTTAAATGCCCCAACGATAACTAAAGCTTCTAATTCAGTAACGGAATAATTTTTTTCAGATTTTGTTAGCACTCGGCTAGCAAAAGCAATGGTTTTCTGAACAGTAGTGTCATTTTCTATGGCTTCTTGAAATAAATGGGCACCAAGACCGACTTTAGAAGAATCCGGGTAAGGCAGAAATCTTGTGACAGATCTGGATGAGGTCGTATTGGATCGTTAAGTAGCGATTCTTTCAAGGAATTGAATTCCAACTGTGCTTGTTCGTCCCAGTTCCAAATAGTATTTTTTCCAGTGAGAAAACAAAGTTTTGGTGTAACTAGAATTTGCATATTCAGAAAACGACGGTAAAA
This sequence comes from Schistocerca cancellata, assembly GCF_023864275.1. NCBI lineage: Eukaryota > Metazoa > Arthropoda > Insecta > Orthoptera > Acrididae > Schistocerca > Schistocerca cancellata. The sequence continues at coordinate 112,626,526 of NC_064632.1, forward strand.
ATTTACGAGACCTAGAAAACTGCAGACTTGCCTTTTTGTGGATGGAACTGGAATGGCTCTGATTGCTTCTAACTTTTCAGGATCCGGCTGCATGCCTTCAGAAGAAATAATACGTCCCAAAAACCTCACCTTTGACCTACCGAATTCAGACTTTCCCAAGTTAGCTGTAATTCCAGATTCTGCAAAAATACGTAACAAACTGTTGAAGATGCGATTATGTTGTTCCCATGAGGTTTCCGCTATTAGAATATCATCCACACATAAGGTGATGTGATGTTTTAAGAAATCAGGTAATATGGAATTTAGCCCACGAATGAATGCTGCCGAAGAAATGTTCAAACCAAAAGGAAGTTTCCGAAACTGATAACAAACGCCGAAACAAAGAAAAGCTGTCTATTTTCTACATTCTGGATGAAATTCGATCTGATAAAAGCTGGATCTGAGATCAATAGAAGACAACACTTTTACACCATTAAAATTTTGAAGAAGTTCTTCCAACGTTTGCGGCCTGTCTGTTCCAGGAATGATGATAGTATTGATTTGTGTCGAATCTAAGACAAGCCTGATCGATCCATTTTTCTTCTCAACAACATGTAATGGATTGTTGTATGAGCTAACTGCAGGCTCAATAATGCCCTCGTCAAGCATAGATTGTACTACTGTTCTAACACGGTCCCTATAATGTGCCGGAATTACGTATGGTCTAACACAAAATTTAGTATGCTCACGAACACGAAATTGGTATTGAAATCCCTTGATTGTTCCTGTTTTGTGAGTAAAAACTGTGGAATGTGCTTGTAAAATCTCAAAAACGTCCTGCCTATCAGTGTCATTACAGTTCTCAATTGTTTGAAATTTATTCTGAATTAACTCATTAGTATCAAATATGCCGTCGATATCACCCCTGTCAGTACTTGCAGACTGATTGTTAGTGTCTAGTTCCGTCGAAAATTCCGAACTGTTGTCTAACAGAAGGTAAAGCCGCTTAATTTCCTCGTCATGGTTTGAGAGCCAATCTTCAAATTTCAAAGCAATTGACTTACCTTCTTTCTCTAAACTTATTTCAGCATCGTGAAAGTTTAAGATTGCTTTGTATTCATTCAAAAAGTCTACTCCCAATATAATTTCTGTCGACAATAATGGAACATCAAGAAAGTTCATAGAGAAGCTGTGGCTTTGACAAAAGAATTCTAAGTTGGTTTGTTGGCGTACATCTACACTTTTTCCAAAAATTGCACCTTGTAATTTAATCTTACGTAAAGGAAGTGTGGGGCAATCGTTCGATTTGTTGCATTTGCTAAAAGCTGTTTCATTAATTACTCAAATGGGACTGCCAGAGTCAAGTACTGCCGTAAATTTTACGTCATTTATTGTAATGCGAATCACAGGATATGCAATGTTGTTGTGTTTTACATCGTGTTCCTGGAGTAAGATGTCCCTAATGTCTTCCATTTTTACGTAATTACTAGCCACGGCAGCTACGTCGTCAGATTCATAATTACATATTGTGGCTGCCAGCGGTATGAGTCATTGCCTACTGTCTCTTTGTTGGCGCGCATCGTTATTGGCATTAGGAGGCCTAACTTCTACAAATTCACCTTGTCGAGAGGGCCCTGCCCTGTTTGAATCCCGCCAGTTCTGATGCAATTCAGATCTGTCGTTACGATTATATCGTCTGTCGTCATGTCGGTAGATTCCATAGTTTCTTTCTTGTCGGTCACGTGGTGGAGAATTTCTCCCTGAATCGTAACTGTGCGCTGGACCGTTGCGTCTAAAGTTATTCTGTCTCCCTTGATAATAATTATTTTGGTTCCCATATTGTCTGTTTCTCTGATTGTCTCTGTGATAGTCACTACAGCGGAGAGGTGATCTTCCCCTGTAATTGTTACTACTCTGCTAACGGTTGTCATACGGGTGGTGTCTGTTTTGATCACGATTTGTGTTGTGAGAATAGCCTTGTTGTGTCCAGTTATTATTTCTTTAATCGCGGAATTGTGACGGATGTGACCTGTAATTGTTGTGTTCCTGTTTTCGCATTCCGTGATTGTCAGTGTCAATTTCCAATTCTTGTAACAGTCCCTGAAAAGCTTCAATGTCGTCTTTGCAACGTCTTGCCAAAATAATATGTCGTAAATGTTCAGGCAATTTGATTAAGCAAATGCGGATGAGTTCTGAGGGGCTGTAAGGGTTTGACAGGTACTGATTCTTGTGCAACATGTCTTCAAAATATTTGACAAGAGTGGAAAATTCAGATTGTTCGAAATGTTTCTTCATTATGATGCTATGTTTTACTCGGTCTTGTGTAGCTTGAGACCAATATGCTGAGAGGAAGGCTTGATAAAATTCTCCTTCACTGTGACAGTCGTGAATGGCCGATCGCATTCTTTCAGCTGGTTCATTCTCTAAGTAGCCACAAACAAATGCTAGTCTGTGCTCTAATACCAGTTGGGAGGAAAACAATGAGAGAATTGATGGAGCCAAGCTTGTGGATGAATGTCGTTGGCAGAATACTTAAATGTTTTGAATTTACGTGTAGTAATGAACAGCTCATAGTCAAAATCATCGTGTCGGCGAGTCGCATATCGGTCATTGTTACGTCGCGTCGGCGGTTCCATCTCAAAATTCGGTGCACCTTGCCAATTTCTTTCATAATTTCCGAAATACCCTGTGTTATTATTTTGCGGCTTTTCCGTATTTCTAAGTCCCTCTTCCCGTGTTGGATCGAGAGTGTCCTCTGAAATATGTAATTTTTGTATAACTTGTGCCAACTTATCTTGTACTTCCCGGATTTCTCTTTTGTGTTGCGTATTAATTTGATTCTGATTTTGTTTGAATTTCTTAATTTGTTCATACTCTTCTGTGTCAGTGATGCCTACAGGTCTTGTGTCATTCAGATCATCATCTACCTTTCCAGATAAGTTAGTGAACTGATCCGAAAGTTCGGCTACTTTCTGCGATAGTGTACTTATTTCCTCAGTGTGTTTTTCTGAACCAAGTTTCAGAGTGTCCATTTGTGTTGAAATCGTATCTACTGTGTCCTTTAAGTTTTCCTGAGTTTTTACAATTTGCGTAACCAAATCGGTAGATGCAACTGAGTCAATTTTAGCTTGCAAGGTCTCATGATTTTCATGAACAATAGTTCGCAGTTCTTTTATGGCTGCTTCGTGATTCTGTAATGTATTTTCATGCCACGAAAAAATAGGTTGGAAATGCTCACAAATTTGTGTTTTTACGTCATTACAGACTTTTTGACATTTCGATTTTATGTAACTCAGTAGTTAAATCTTCACGTGTTTGTTCAAGCGTGGTGTGAAGATTTTGTTCCATTGCGTCTAACTGTTGCTGTGTTTGTCTCTGGTGTTGTTCCATTGTGTCTAACGTTTGAAGAGTTTGTTCCACTGTGTCTAACGTTTGAAGCTTTTGTCCCATTTGTTGTATTAATTGTAATAACAATGCACTGGTGTCTAAAACATGTTCCTCAGTGCTTTTCGGCAGTGAATTTGCACCGGCAACATTCACATTTTGACAAGCAGAAATTGTGTCTTGACTTATTTGAGAAAACGGTGAGGACCCAAAACCTGAATCTACAGTATTTGCGAGATTGTGTCCTGTCATTTCGGAATCCTGAGGCGAGCTGTTGCCGACCGATCGATCGATAATGCTTCCCTGTTCACTATGTGTTTCACTGTCTACGGTATTATTTGCCGCCCGCTCCATTTCCCTATGCACAATTATCAAATTACTACTTTGAATGTCTGTTAATTCACTACACAGTGGTGCTGATAAGCTATGCTCGTCGTCACTATTATTTCTCAGTTTACTTTGGAGCCTAGTGTTACGTTTTTCACACGCCATTATTGTCACAATATTTCACACGATAACACAGAAAAGCACAATTTGAAGAGCAAAATAAGAAAACACATTAACATAGCACTGAAAATAAATCTACTTAATTACAAGCGCAGCTGCGGAATACGTGGTGCAAATCTACATGCATTCCACAATTGTTTTACTGTACAACAATGAAAAACTACAACTACAAGGGAAATTCTCTCTATAATTACGTGCTAGCAATAAAGAATAGCTACACTAATTACACAAACTACAAGAAAAATCAGAAGATTCCAGTGAGGTATCCTCGGGTAAGGGTCGACATATGAAACGTCCCCTTTGAACAATTATACATGACTGTGCTTAAATTGACACACAATATTTTTAGCGCAACGCAATCTGACTTTTAATAATCCCTACAAAACAATGGCCCGGACTAACAATAACCTATACCTTTCACAAAACACTCACCTCAAGAAAATCTTCGTTACTCGAATTACTGCAATACAGCGAGCGTCACTACTGCCAGCTAAATAAAAGATTCAAACTACTGAGGGCACTAACTACTGATAGGCATACTTAGCAAATGAAAGATTTTGATAGAGAACAAACAATGTATTTACCTTAATAGTGTTCAAAAGTCATAATATATATAGCAGTTCATGACATCCAGTCTTACAAATGTACTGTGTCTGATGGACACACGTCCAGATCATCCGCTCTCAAAATTCCGCCATCTCTCTCTGCACATCCACCACTGCTGGCGGCTCACCTCCAACTGCACAACGCTACGCGCTGTTAACAGCCAACTGCCCAACACTACAAGAGCCAACAACAATGCAAACCAGCCACAGACTGCACGCAGCACAGCCAGTGATTTTCATACAGAGCGCTACGTGGCGGTGGCGTTATCAATATTAGAACCTAAACAGCCTACTTACACTGTTTTTAAGAGCGCGCCGCAGCGCGTAGTGTGAAACAGCCGCCCTCCGTTTCTGGCCTTGGCGCCGGTGTGGCAATCGCAGCTTTGGTGTCTCCCTCTGGTGGGAAAGGGGAAAGATTGTCTGTTCACGTGCATTTAAGGGGCGCTATGAGCTCGCCACTCGTCCGCCTCGCCTTCCATATACGCCTCCCGACCTCCACGCGGATCCTCTATGATCTCATTCCTTTCCCCCATCTGCTCCTATTCCTCGAACATATCCGCATCTTCTACACCTCCCGCCGTCTTGAACCCCCTCACCCCCTGATTGCCCCTCTCCTCTCCCATCCCCGCCCCCTGCCACGTCTTCACCGTTGTGTCCCCCCTACCCTCCATCTCTACACCCTACATCTCCATTCCCAAGGTGGCTTCCATCAGCTCCCCCTCCCGGATGATGCCCTCTCTCCCTCCATTTATCCTTCCTATCAACTCTGATCCTCAACCCCCGTCCTTTCCTCCGTCCTTTCCCTGGGCTCCCTCTTCCTCCCCCTTCACTCCTGTGTTTTTTTCCCCGCCTATCATCTCCTCTCCCCCCCCCTCCCGAGTCCTTTTGTACTCCCCTCCTTTGCCTTTCCCAATCCCTGGCACGTCTGCTCAGCACCCCCCTCCCCCTCCTGGATCCTCCTCTTCCATTGGCTCCTTCCCCCTCTCCCCCTTCACTTTTCCTCTCCTCCCCCCCTCCCTTTTTCCCGTCATCTGACCAGTTTCCCCCCACCTGCTCTCGGGTGTGGTATGTCGTATTTGTGCCAACTTTTAGCGCAGTGTGTAAGTGAGTGTTCGGTGTTGTGCGTCCTTCCACAGTGTTGCGAACAGAAATCATACTGTCGCTGGGTGTGCTTTTTATATCTCTTGCGAACAGAACCCAGACTGTCGCCGTGTTTTTTAAATTGTCTGTCTGTTGTTTTTCTGCTTCCTGTGTGTTTTATTAGCTTCATCGACCCTGTGTTTTATGTTTTACGCTCCAGAATTTTCTGCCATTTTTACCTTTAAGTCACCGATTTTATCGCCAACTGTTATTATTTTTTATTATCTTCATCTTTTTAAAACAAATTCTGTAGGCTGAAGAGCGGCGTAATAAGCTGCTGCCAGCCCGCCCCCTTTAGAGGGAATCGAAACCCAATAAAGGAAAAAAAAAAAAAACTCGCCACTCGGTTTGTTGGTCAGCCAGGTCAGTGTGGGGCAGTGCGAGTCTGTCTGTCGTCCGGAGTGCTAGTATGTGTTAGGCCACCAGTCTGCTCGAGTTTGTTCAGGCAATGGTTATTGGCGGTTGGATCGATTGGTTGGTGGGTCGCGCACTGGGATACAATATGACTTGTACGTCTTGAGCGTCGGCGCATGTGAGGTCGCCACGTCAGTCCAGTGGGCCGCGCCGTATAGGGAGGGTAGTGGCTTCGCGGCCGACACGAGAGCAACGGAGTCCACCCACGACATCGGTCTGGCCGGTGCGATTTGCGACGCTGTGAGACGGGAGATCGGCACGTCTTCCTGCGTCCGTTGAAGCGGCTGGCAGCGGACGGTTCGGGAGAGCGTTTTGGGGGTGCTGCGCCAGGTCTTCGCCAGACATCGCACTTTATTACAAGTTAAGTGATTCGTGATATGTTGTTTCATTGACTTATTAAATTCTACATGTTTTCTTGGTCAGTCACTCGTCCCCAGCTTGCTCGTCCGTCTCCCGTCCGCATTTGTTAGGCAGTTAGTGTCTGTCTGTCTGTCGGTCGGCCTGCCGTATGTTAACAGCTGCCTCTGTCATGTTTGTCGGATTTGATATTAACGAATTTATTGCTTGAAGTGTAACTGCCGAATTCCTGAAATATGTTTTTATCTTGCCTATCATCTTGAGAGGCGGTATATGTGTAATGTAGAGCGTATTTGGCCAACATTGTATATTTTATGTAAGACTGCATTTCATGGGTTTTTATTTAAATTGTCATTTTAGTACATAAAGTTGCCACCCTTCCACCGTAAGATTTTTTTTTAAACCAAGTTGCACTTTCGGTGGTAAGTAATTTTTTTTTAATGTGAGTGTTTTGTACCATTTCCATCCCTCCTACGGGGTGCATAGTTTATGTGCTTGTGTGAGCTGTTAAAGTTTTTAGTTTAAAGTAATTTGGTGTGATGCAGATTTGCACCAGTGTACTCTTTCAGAGGTTGTTGTGAGCGGTCGTGACTACGGTCGTGTGAAAAGGGAGCGACAAGGTTCTCAGCGTGAAATCTCATACAGTCAAGAATTTCTTCTTTCGGCCTCTGAATAAATTGTAACTTGATATTTAGAGGGTGCTTTCTGATTATAATTTTAAATCTGTTTAAAAAAAAAGGCTTTTAGGAATAAAATTTCCATTTGTTGAAAGAAATTTGATTTGTTTTCATCAGTTACCCACTGACAACTACTTCCACGCTCACATAGTGTGATTAAATGTGTTACTGTTCTTGATGAATCGCTAGTAAATAAAGCATATTCTTAAAAAAAAAAAGGTTTTGAAAGTAAATTCACAGTTCAGCAGTCTTATCGCCGATACTGTTCGCACTTTACGTCAAAGAGAGGCCTGTAGCCCAAGTGTCCATCTGGTCCTATTCGCGGATGATACCGTTTTCTTAACGGCTACCGGACTCCATGTGACGAATATACGACGACTTCAGTGGTAGAGGACTTGACTAGGCAGTGGTGGCGTCGTAACACGGCGAAATTAACCCGCTAAAGAAGGTGGCAGTGTACTTCAGCAAGCAGAGGCTGTCGCGCCTACATCACCTCCAGTTCCAAGATAAGACGTTCAGTGGAGCCCCCTCGGTTCGATACCTCGGCGTTCTCCTTGACAAGCAGCTCTTCTTCTACACCCACATCCAGGACCAACGTACCATCGCCAAGGCTATGGCGAAACAATTGATACTTTCTTACAGTGTCGATTTAGGCACTCTGTAAGTCCGTCCTTTTGGCGGAGATTCTCTATAGCAGCTCAGTTGGGGGAGGGATAACCAGTCCCACACGACATAAGAAAGATACGGTCCTACAGATAATGTGTGCACACCGATACATAAGGACAGTTGACCTCCATGCCGAAACCTCCATGGATGCTATCGCTGAAGCGATTCAGAAACGTTCTCAAACCCTCTACCAACGCATTAAGCCTCGAAGAGGTGCCGTCAGCAGATGTGAGTGTGGTGGAGCCATGGGCTTGGCACCACTACAAAACATCGAGCACGCTAACTTTCAGCTGATACATATCAGTGGAGATAGGTCTATGGACCCCAGAGTCCCTCCACAAACTCACCAAAGCGAAGAAATACGTAAAGAACTCCTAATATACCCGACCCGAAGAAGTGGAAGTCACCAGATGTGATGTGACTTAAAATAAAAAAAGACGTGTTTGTTGTTAATGCAATTTTGCCACCAAACTACGTATTAGCGGGAGAACAGTGAAAGGGAAAGAAATACCAATAGGGTAATATGAAGATTCCTTTCTATGGCCTAAACAAAAAAATATTATTTAAATGGAAGTTCCCCATTTGTCTGTATAGATTGTTTATTCTACTGTACAGTCATGATTTCTCACTGATATATGTACATACTAAGATATCACGTATAAAAATATCTCCACTTATATCAGTCACACTCTGTAGATATATATCTTTTCAGTGAGATATTTGGAAATGGTCCAAGGCCAAAATCATGAATGTACAATAGAACAAACAATCTACACACTCAAGTAGTGGAACTTTCAGTCAAACAGTAGAGGAGGGGGTGTAAATGTAGAAATCTAATTTCGTTTTGCTGTATAAAAGAAGCGTTTACTGCTCTTTTTGCTTAAAAAAAAACTCAAAGCTAATAAATAATGTTTTGAGAAGTGAATGTAATACTACAGAATATAAAAACTACGTGTGCAAAAAGGTAAAAAAATGTTTTCTGATTGTATCACATTTCTTTAATTTTTCAAAACAATTTAAAATTATGGAAAACTGAGTATTTCAAATGAAAATAAATGGAATTATTAGAAACTAATTTATTTTAAATAAATCTAAATTATATAAAGACATTTTAAATATAATTTATGATAGAAAGGTGCTTCATAAACCATGTTCCGATGTAAAAGTCGTATGTCTAAATGTCATCTTCACTTCCAGCACACAAAGAGTGACTCCATTCCTCATACACTACACACTTAATCCACAATTCTTCCCGAACGTATTTGGCAAATGCCCGTCCACAAAAAATACGAATGGAATCTTCTGCAATAGGTTTTTCTTCTCCTGTTGGAAGATTCAAATCTGACTCGTGTGAATAGGTGGTTGGTACGCTAAGCTCTTCATCCGAATCTTCAGATAACTGACGCTTTTTGTATGTTTTCTAGGAGCAGCTTCGCGTTTGTTCCCACTCTTGGTAGGGGCCTTAGGCGGCTTCTGTCTACTGTGGTGTTTCGAAAGTCTAATCAGGAAACATCGCGTTTCTTTACCGCTTGAGCGACGCCAGGTAAGATATATATCGATGATCCAGTGGGCTCGAAACGTGGCGGACGACGAGAGAGCTAACCACTACTGCATCGTAGTCGACGGCCGGCGGCTGGAAGAACCGTTGAAACATCATGCTGACCATTATTAAAATATGTTTTATGTTTTTTTTTAAAGAAAAAGGAGTTCAATGTTGAATATGGAAGGATAAAGTTTGTAATTGGATGTCAATTGGTTATCAACCGTTGAATAAACTTCGATTTGGAAGTTGGAACAGTCAGTTGACTAAATATTACTTATGTGTGAGATTTGCAAGTTTTATTAAAATTTAGACTTCTTGAAGAGGTTCTAGCAGGGTTTTGTCGAGAGTGTGGACGATCTTCAATGGTTGACTGGTTTGAAGTTTTATTGGTGAGAGGTCGACACGTATTGATATTTTGAAAATAATCGATACTGTGAAGTGTGTTAGGATTCTGTTTTGAAACTTTATCGGTGATTGTGGTAGGGAGGATAGGTTTTAAAGTGGAATATTTCGTTGAATGAGGATTGATTCTTTAGTGACATTAATTAATTATTTACGGAAAATCAGGAGAATTTCAATTTATTCTGGCAAATATATCAAGGAGTGTCAGACCGCACAACGAACATATAGAAACTCTGTGACTTTTTTGACTGTCAAAAAATTTTTACGATAATACTTTTCTACAACGGGGACTGGTGAATTTTGCTGCGTCTGTCCGTATCTTCTAGTTTGAATCTGCTACAGCTTAATGCTTTTCTTTATGGAATTTTCAAGTAACTGGGAAAAGAACTTATAATTTGATCTGCGGCGGACCGTCGATATTGGGTACACGGTTAGGCTGTTGTGAAGCCTGTTGGTTTGCAGATTGCCTTTCTTTCCCCTGCTACAGACATCGTTGCTGAGTTGCTGCGACAGGATCGGCGGTTCAGCGCACTACCCTTATATAATGAGTCTTCGAAGCGTGCTTTATAAGGTGAACATATCAAAATAACTGATGATCGTGGATTACGGCCTTTGTTGGAAACCTTCCCCTTTAGAGAGGAGACTGACATGATATCTTGTGCATACTTCTACTTTCTCTGAAGTCATTTTAAGTTGGGTTGTCTTGCTATAGGTCTAACGGAACTCTGAATGTCTTCTTGTCTCAGGTCATTGTTTTCGTCTGGAGAATCTGGATTCTTACCAGGTGCTGTATCCTCTTCATTTCATCTTAAACTTATGGCCTCATACAATGACAGCTGTATCTGCGGCGGTAAAACCGGAGTGAAAGCGATAAAGGCGATTTCTGCAAAAGTGCAGCCTCCAAAAAGCCTTTCGTACCGATAGAGCCAGTCTGGCACTGCAGGTAGGCTTCCCACACAACTCAGATATGTCTTATGGGCCTAAGGGCCGGTTGCTGTGCGCCAACACTGGAGAACAAACTCAGCTAATAGGTTTTGGGAGTTCCCATAAAAGTCTTATGGTGAGGCTGAGTTTTAAGAGAGGTGTGAGGCTGGATACTAACGAGTGCAATGTGGTTTAGTTTGATTCATCGTTTATGGTGTGACTGCTGTATCCGTCGAGAATTAGCAACACAAAAGATTCTTTTGAGGGATATATTCTAGAAATGAAGAGGGCAAAACATTCGGTGAAAAGATCCGTTTGAATGTAGCCTGAAGGCTGGTATTTACCAGTTGTTCCAGGTGGTGCTCTTCCTTTCAGCAGAGTATCATCCCAGATCCTCCTGGGGAAGATCATCGTTGGTGGTATGAAAGTACCGCCGGCACTCATACAGCGCAAGACAGTCACCGGGGATCCTCGCTCTGCTGATATGGCGGCACCTACTTGACATTTACCTTTAAGTCCAGTTACATGTGGTTTTTTGCTGTGGACGGCAGTGAGTTCAGTCTCGTCTACACTGTACACACGATCATCACTATATGAGTGTTCCAAAATGTGAAAAAATCTTGTCCTATAGCTTCTCTGTTGAATTCCTTTGCTCTCGAGAATAAAGTCCACAACGATTTGTGGATTGTGAGTTTATTGTTGTGTCGTCTAAGAGAAAGCTCAAACGCAGCTCTGCCTACAGCATTTGAAATAAAAGGGTGATGGATATTGTTTCTTTCCTCTAGTTAATAAGACAGTCTCTTGAATCTTATGTGGTAGACCCATAGACGCGGTTATCCATTTCAACAAGATATTCTACCAACTGTTTCTCCGTAGTGTTAGGAAGTACAGGCTTACACACAACATTTAAAGAAACTTTGCCGGCCGGGGTGGCCGAGCGGTTCTAGGTGCTACAGTCTGGAACCTCGCGACCGCTACGGTCGCCGGTTCGAATCCTGCCTCGGGCATGGAGTGTGTGTGATGTTCTTAGGTTAGTTAGGTTTAAGTAGTTCTAAGTTCTAGGGACTGATGACCTCAGAAGTTAAGTCTCATAGTGCTCAGAGCCATTTTGAAAGAAACTTTATTACAGGTCTTGATCACACAAACTTTTACACTTCACTATTACCTGTATCGCTTACTGCCATCTTCAGATCTGTTACCAACAAAACCAGGGTTAACCAAGTAAATTCAGTTTGCTAACGCTAAGTCTATAAAAGTCTGGTGCTACATAAGAAAGATAATAAAGTGTTTACATGATTGACAGTCATGTATACCAGCCATACATTCCATAAAATATTCTGCTCTAGTGTCAACGTCAAACTAAACGTAGGTACGGTATAAGTGCTGGTGATGATCAGAATGCGTCTGGTATTTACGCAAAAAAACTGAGGCCATCAGAGGACACTACAACTAGGGTACATGATTAACCAGTATCACAAATGTAATGGTTTAAATGCGGTATGCGTAGTCATTAATTAAAATTACTTTACATTAATGACGACGCACACCGCATTTTAACCATTACATGGCTGTTAATCATGTAAACACTTTTTATCTTTCTTATGTAGCACCAGGCTTTTACAGACTTAGCGTTAGCAAATTGAATTTAGTTCTTTACAGCCTGTTTTTATTTGTAAAGATCTGAAGATGGCAGCAGCCGAAACCGGTAATAGTGGAGTGTAAACGTTGCGGAACCTGAAAAATAAATAACCAAAATATGATCAAGAACTCATTTTCAGACTTTATGTCTTCAGTTGATTTAAAGAAACGTCTTTGAAGTATCGTTTGAGGTACAGAGAACGCTTTTACTGCTCATCTTAACCCCCATCTGCTTTTTCCTTAAGACTGGTGTAACCTTACTCATGTTTTCAGCATCCCGCTTCTTTAAAATAGGGTTTGATTCCGATCAGTTAGCTTCAGTGGCCTCTAAAAAATAGACGTAAAACGAATTACAAGTAATTTGTTCCATGTGGGTATTGCGAAAACGTTTCCACAATGCCATCTTATGTACGCTTCTGCTTTACTGGCAATCTTAAATTCCTGTAGATTACATTACGAAACTATTCATTTGCATTTGATAGAGAACTGTCAATATCATCCTTTATAAGCGACCTGGTGCAAAAAAAAGATAACTACAAGACAGGTAGACAAATTTAATAACAAAAACTTAGCTCGAAACATTGGCGAATGTAAATTGCATCACTGTTCCGGCGTCTGTTGCTCAACTGACTGCTAACCCTCTACCGTGACAAATAGGAACTACAGCAACAATTTATGGCTAATTCTACTACCGGGTAATCAAAAAGTCAGTATAAGTTTGAAAACTGAATAAATCACGGAATAATGTAGATAGAGAGGTATAAATTCACAGACATGCTTGGAATGATATGGGGTTTTATTAGAACCAAAAAAATACAAAAGTTCAGAAACGTCCGACAGATGGCACTTCATCTGACCAGAATAACAATACTTAGCATAACAAAGTAAGACAGAGCAAAGATGATGTTATCTACAGGAAATGCTCAATGTGTCCACCATCATTCCTCAACAATAGCTGTAGTCGAGGAATAATGTTGTGAACAGCACTGTAAAGCATGTCCGGAGTTATGGTGAGGCATTGGCGTCGGATGTTGTCTTTCAGCATCCCTAGAGATGTCGTTCGATCACGACACACTTGCGACTTCAGGTAACCCCAAAGCCAATAATCGCACGGACTGAGGTCTGGGGACCTGGGAGACCAAGCATGACGAAAGTGGCGTCTGAGCACACGATCATCAAACGACGCGCGCAAGAGATCTTTCACGCGTCTAGCAATATAGGGTGGTTGTAATAAAACCCCATGTCATTCCAAGCATATGTGTCAGTTTTTACCTCTCTATCTACATTATTCCGTGGTTTATTAAGTTTTCAATTTTGTACTGTCTTTTTGATCACCCGGTTGATTGCACCACTTTAAAGGCCAGATACAAGAAATTTCCACATTACCTACACGCTTTTATATTTACAGTTCTACCTCTATTACATGACTGTGCGTCCAAACTACAGAAATATTTTATACAGGGTGTTTCAAAACTTACCGGTATATTAGAAACGGCAATAAAAACTAAACGAGCAGCGATAGAAATACACCGTTTGTTGCAATATGCTTGGGACAACAGTACATTTTCAGGCGGACAAACTTTCGAAATTACAGTAGTTACAATTTTCAACAACAGATGGCGCTGCGGTCTGGGAAACTCTATAGTACGATATTTTCCACATATCCACCATGCGTAGCAATAATATGGCGTAGTCTCTGAATGAAATTACCCGAAACCTTTGACAACGTGTCTGGCGGAATGGCTTCACATGCAGATGAGATGTACTGCTTCAGCTGTTCAATTGTTTCTGGATTCTGGCGGTACACCTGGTCTTTCAAGTGTCCCCACAGAAAGAAGTCACAGGGGTTCATGTCTGGCGAATAGGGAGGCCAATCCACGCCGCCTCCTGTATGTTTCGGATAGCCCAAAGCAATCACACGATCATCGAAATATTCATTCAGGAAATTAAAGACGTCGGCCGTGCGATGTGGCCGGACACCATCTTGCATAAACCACGAGGTGTTCGCAGTGTCGTCTAAGGCAGTTTGTACCGCCACAAATTCACGAATAATGTCCAGATAGCGTGATGCAGTAATCGTTTCGGATCTGAAAAATGGGCCAATGATTCCTTTGGAAGAAATGGCGGCCCAGACCAGTACTTTTTGAGGATGCAGGGACGATGGGACTGCAACATGGGGCTTTTCGGTTCCCCATATGCGCCAGTTCTGTTTATTGACGAAGCCGTCCAGGTAAAAATAAGCTTCGTCAGTAAACCATATGCTGCCCACATGCATATCGCCGTCATCAATCCTGTGCACTATATCGTTAGCGAATGTCTCTCGTGCAGCAATGGTAGCGGCGCTGAGGGGTTGCCGCGTTTGAATTTTGTACGGATAGAGGTGTAAACTCTGGCGCATGAGACGATACGTGGACGTTGGCGTCATTTGGACCGCAGCTGCAACACGGCGAACGGAAACCCGAGGCCGCTGTCGGATCACCTGCTGCACTAGCTGCGCGTTGCCCTCTGTGGTTGCCGTACGCGGTCGCCCTACCTTTCCAGCACGTTCATCCGTCACGTTCCCAGTCCGTTGAAATTTTTCAAACAGATCCTTTATTGTATTGCTTTTCGGTCCTTTGGTTACATTAAACCTCCGTTGAAAACTTCGTCTTGTTGCAACAACACTGTGTTCTAGGTGGTGGAATTCCAACACCAGAAAAATCCTCTGTTCTAAGGAATAAACCATGTTGTCTACAGCACACTTGCACGTTGTGAAAAGCACACGCTTACAGCAGAAAGACGACGTACAGAATGGCGCACCCACAAACTGCGTTGTCTTCTATATCTTTCACATCACTTGCAGCGCCATCTGTTGTTGAAAATTGTAACTACTGTAATTTAGAAAGTTTGTCCGCCTGAAAATGTACTGTTGTCCCAAGCATATTGCAACAAACGGTGTATTTCTATCGCTGCTCGTTTAGTTTTTATTGCCGTTTCAAATATACCGGTCATTTTTGAAACTCCCTGTGTATGTAAGTTTATGAAGTGGTACAAAGGCAGTTGTCAGAAGCACTGCAATTGCTCAGTAACGGGTCATTGAAGACTACAGATCCTTTATCTGCGGCCACCCGGTCAAGACTCCTGAGCAGGCTGCCTGCGGAAGTTCGCCGGCAGACTGCGTGTGTATATTCAGAGAGCAGGTCCCGCGGGCAGCGCGCACTGGTAACGCGAGCCCGGCGATCGCCTAGCCTCGCGCGGAGCGGGCAGCTGGTTGGCCCCTTGGCTGCCGGGCCGCGCGGTCCCCGGGTAAAGTGGCCGGCTCGTTCCGCGCAATTTGGCCGCACGGGCGCACGGCGTGGCGTGGCGTGGCGTAGCGAGGCGAGCGGTCCGCTATGCTAATCGCCGCGCCGCGGGCCCACACAAAGCCAGCCGGCCACAGCGAGAGATGGCTATCTGCCCCGTGTCCAGCTGCCGGCGCCTTTGTCCGGTAGCCGCTGATGCCATCAGCAGCCGCCGTGTAAGCTCCGAGGGCTTACCACGCATTTCACAGCCTGCCGCCTGCAATCCGCCGTCCGCTAACTGGGATAGTTTGTTATCTACAACCGTTCGGCCACACCATAAGCTTGTCATCCAAAACAGCAGTAATCCTCCTAGGGCTCGATGCTTATCAATCTCAAATCGCTCTCAATGGCATGTCATACCAATGTGCTGTAATGGTCGCCTGCTCGTAGATATTGCTAATTGCTATAATCGCACTATTTCACTCCCATTTACGGAGCTTGTTAGCACTTGATGTTAGGTTGGCGCCATTAAAATGCATTGTGTTGTGGTAATCGCTGCTACTTGCTGGATCGCTGCCGTGTCTCGATGCTGATGCTGGCTCTAAATCTGGTTGTCTAGGGTTAAAAACATGAGGTCCCGTGTTTTTTATGTGCTTTTGATGATAAAGAACGAGCGAAACCAACAAATATGTAAACATCAATTATTTATTACTCTGGTGGCCATCTTAATTCCACAGTCCACCAAAGACCATGACACAACACAAAGTATTACTTCCTTTACATGTTCTCTGCATCGTTTATCCACCTCAAACAATAACACACAAACACACTTTACCAAAGTGACATTCCGACTGCCTCCCGACCCTTCTTGCTGCTTGTATTTATAACATTGTCAAAGAACTACTAAAAAGAGATATAGTTTACAAGTCACATGTACATCTGTTATTATAATTTGTGCAGAAAAGTTATTAATTTGCATCGAGTGACATAATTTAACATGTTATTAAAATGACAGACAGATTTGTTGACTTGACAGAATAATTCTTTGTTACAAAAAGGCCGTTTTTTAGAAGTTTCTCAATTGACTTCTCTAATTTGCATAAATAAGTAAATAACATGAATTATTAAGAATTACATTGGTTTTCGTCTAAAATAGGATTGATTTCGTGAATACTGAGTGAAACCGCTCCTAGTGAACAAATAGGTTTCACTGGGTGATTTTTATTTAAGGAGATCCAAAATACCAAAGTTGGCCACTATTTTTCGTACTTCATATTAATTATTTAAGATGAACTTAGTGTTTTTACATGATGACATTTGCTGTATCAGTGATCAAGTGATATAAACTTTTGTGTGGGTCAGTTACTCAGTATAATTTAATGGGTTGACTGTTTATGGAGACATGTTATGCAATCATTGTTAACATACACAATAACTTTTCTATACTCATAAATACTCGTTAAACTGGTTGAATTTGGAGGGTATCGCATACTTCGGTACAGTAAAGCCTTTAATATGTTCCGTTACAGTGCATAGCAAAAACTTTCCATAGTGTTGCCTGTTGCTGCAGAAACGTAATTGACCTTTAGTGTTATTATTGGCGAGTAAGCTCATTAGCAATACATAAAAGTACCTGGTGATCAAAAAGTCAGTATAAATTTGAAAACTTAATAAACCACGGAATAATGTAGATAGAGAGGTAAAAATTAACAGACACGCTTGGAATGACATGGGATTTTATAACAACAACAAAAAAAAAAAAACAAATTTCACAAAATGTCCGACAGATAGCGCTGGACAGCAAAACGTCAGTGACTGCGCATGACAATCGTGTATAATAGGAGCTGTAATGAGAGAGAGAATCAGATGCGCCAGCAGTCGCAGCATGTTGACGTTACCTGAAAAGGCGCTTTTAGTGAAGCTGTATTATCAGGATGGGGAATGTGCTAGTTCAGCGTTACGATCCTATCGCCATAGGAAGGGGATTCGAACGGGTAAAGATCCGTTGACAAATGCAGTTCGAAGCCACGTGTTGTTTGGACGATAGACCCCGTAGTGGCCGACCGAGCACAAGGCGTAATGCTGCCAAGACAGTTCAGGAAGAAATGGACACTGTAGCGGGTTTGTCTGTGTACGGGGAAGTCAGCGCTCGTGCAGTCGCACGTCGCACCGGAATTCCATACACTACTGTTTGGTTAGCACTGAGGCGTACCCTCCGATGCTATCCGTAGAAAATCCATCGTCATCCTGAACTGTTACCTCGCGATTTAGTGAAGCGGAGGGCATTTGCGGTGTGGGCGTTTCAAAAGATGGCGGAAGATGAGGATTGGTTGAGTAACGTGATGTGGACCGACGAAGCTCGTTTCACGCTCCGAGGGTCTGTCAACGCCCACAACTGCAGAATTTCGGCTACCAAAAATCCTAGAACTGTCGTGCAAACTCCATTGCACGACGAGAAAGTCACGGTATGAGTTGGATTTACCACATCTACCGTTATCGGGCCTTTTTTCTTCGAGGAAATGCGTGATTCTGGTTTTTTAACTGCTACCGTGACGGGTCAGAGGTACGCCGGTATGTTACAGAATCGCATCATCCCCAGCCTGGCTGATAAACACCTGCTGGAACGTACGACGTTTATGCACGACGGCGCTCCACCTGATATTGCTAGACGCGTGAAAGATCTCTTGCGCGCGTCGTTTGGTGATGATCCTGTGCTCAGCCGTCACTTTCGTCATGCTTGGCCTCTCAGGTCCCCAGACCTCAATCCGTGCCATTATTGGCTTTGGGGTTACCTGAAGTCGCAAGTGTATCGTGATCGACCGACATCTCTAGGGATGCTGAAAGACAACATCCGACGCCAATGCCTCACCATAACTCCGGACATGCTTTTTAGTCCTGTTCACAACATTATTTCTCGACTACAGCTATTGTTGAGGAATGATGGTGGACATATTAAGCATTTCCTGTACAGAGCATCATCTTTGCTTTGTCTTACTTTGTTATGCTGATTATTGCTATCCTGATCAGATGAAGAGCCATCTGTCTGACACATTTTGAACTTTTGTATTTTTTTGGTTCTAATAAAACCCCATATCATTCCAAGCATGTGTGTCAGTTTGTACCTCTCTATTTACATTATTCCATGATTTACTCAGTTTTCAAATTTATACTGACTTTTTGATCACCCAGTACTTAGAGCTGGGCATTTGCTTTCCTTTGTGGCCATATTTCTTTCATTCTCTTCCTGTGGGCTAGCTCTCTTCAGACCACGTTATTCCAGTCTTCTTGTTTCTCTTGACTTACTTGCCTTTTTGATTTTAGGACTAGAAGATATCGCTAATTCGGTCATCCTCTGGAGTAATTCCTGCCAATTTCAGATCAGCTTTCATTTCCATTTCATATCCGTTTTGACTTTACTCATGTTGTCAAATAATTCTTGTTTTATAAGTCTGTCTTTCATTCGTTTTAATGTGTCCATACGGTTTTAACCTACGTTTGTAATGTCACTATGGACATTTGCATATTGTTTGACTGCCTGTTTACTCCTGTGTCTGTATCGTTTGTCTCCAAGATTTGGGACTAGAATTTTTCTTACGATTTTGCGTTCACTTTTCTCACTGTTTTCAGTTTCTGTTTTTTTTTCTGTTCAAAATTAGCATTCTAGTTTAAATGCTATATTCTAATGTCTTGGTTTTTGTGCTTGGGGATACATATCTTGTTACAAAAAAATGGCTCTGAACACTATGGGACTTAACTTCTGAGGTCATCAATCCCCTAGAACTTAGAACTACTTAAACTTAACTAACGTAAGGACATCACACACATCCATGCCCGAGTCAGGATTCGAACCTGCGACCGTAGCGGTCGCGCGGTTCCAGACTGAAGCGCCTAGAACCTCTCGGGCACCCCGGCCGGCTTCTTGTTACAGATATTTTGAATGGCGTCTAACTCCAATTGCTTGTGTTTAATTTTTCATGAAAGGTTTCACCGACACTTTTAAATTGTGAAACTCGTTTAATTTTGTGATACTAAGTCAATAAGAATTTTGCTAATTGGTTGTTGCAGATCATCTATCACGTCTTTCCAAAACATATTTGGAGACCGACTTTTTCTGTAATTTCTTTCAAGAGTTCATTCTGATTTTGGAATGGATGAAATGTCATGAGTTACGATTGCTTAATCGTATGAAAGTGCTAGGCAATAACTTACCACCGCCTTAGACGATTTTGAGGTTTAGTTTCTACATGCGCCATTCTTTAATTTCCTTCACAAGGACGCGGTTGAAAAGTACTGGAAAGAGCTCATCTACTTTTCTTACTCCCGTTTTGATTTCAAAAGGATCTGAGATTTCACTCATAAATTTAATTTCGAACTTTATGTTTGTCTGTGTGCCGGAATGAGATTTTCACTCTGCAGCAGAGTGTGCGCTGATATGACACTTCCTGGCAGATTAAAACTGTGTGCCCGACCGAGACTCGAACTCGGGACCTTTGCCTTTCGCGGGAACACAGTTTTAATCTGCCAGGAAGTTTCATATCAGTGCACACTCTGCTGCAGAGTGAAAATCTCATTCTGGAAACATCCCCCAGGCTGTGGCTAAGCCATTGAAAGGTGGCTACACTGAGCCACAGCGCCAGAGATAGCGCCAGAGAGTATTGTTCCGCCGCCTCCACTGGCAGTGATTATTGAGACGTAGCGGCAAGCAGTTCTTGCCGAGAAGTTGTGGTGGACACTGCTTGTCGTGAAGTCAGAGTGAGATGTGGTAGTGGAGAGTGTTGTTCCATGTTTTATGCAGTGGTTTGATGGGAGAGATAGCAGATGTTGTTCTAATGGAGATATTGTAATGGTCAGAGTGCATTTCGTCAATATATATGGAGGTATTTTCTTTTATTCTTTTATTCTTTCAGTGACCTGAATAATGTGTCATTACAGGTTCAGTCAACAAAGCATCTGGCGTGTGTTCTTGTATTAGAGTGTAATTCTGGTTTTCTTGCGCAATTATAGTATTTCTAATTTTCTTTTATCACGTCAGTATAATTGGTATTTAAAAATTCTTGTCTTATTGAAGAAGAACCGTGCCAGATGTGCGTTGAGTCATACTACCACATACAGAACAGCTACACTTGTGCTTTGTTGGTTTCGTAGGTTTTATAGTTGCTGGGGACTTAATTAATTAACTGTGTTAACGAAAATTTTCTTACATTCTTTGTTGTCATTCTAAGCAGTCAGATTGCGTACTAAAACTAGTCAGGGCCAGCCGTTTACGAGACTTGCGTAATCGGACTTACAGCTACTAAAAAAAATATATTTGCATTAATATTTAATAAAGCCCCCATGCACGTGGCGACCGCTGCCTCGGATCGTCCCTTGGAATCTTCTGATTGTAAAAATAGTAGACAGTAGTATTGTAGTAGTAATTTGTAGTTTAGTAATTGTAGTCTATTTTGCATGTGTAGATTTGGTAATTGGCATTTTTCTAATGGTATTTTTCAAAATTTAATTTTTATTGCCTTGTATACGCGTTTGACGATTTGGTGCAATTATTTCAATTGTTCGATTAATCGTGTTTGAGGGAAATATTTCGTGTGAATGGTATTGTTGAAGATGAGGAGTCATTGTGTGTAATTTTCGTACAGTGACGAATTTTTTATGTTTTGTAAATGATTACGCAATCGATGAAAAAGGCAAAAATGATGGATAGTGAGAATGGCGAAATTGTTAACATGGCGAACTCGCCAACAGAGGAAAACAGTGTGATGAATAATGAAGTGGAAAACAATGTAATAAGTCGGGAAAATAGTCCGGAACCATTTCAAAATTTTTCTCAATCAGAAAATTCGCAGAATACGAGATTAACGATAGAAGATTCTGAAATAGTATCGAACACAGATAGCTTTACAGCTATGACGAAGGAAGCTGGTTTTGCGGGAAATGTTAAGGGCTAAAAGAATTTTGATACAGTTAACATGGAGCAGTTGATGAGGGCAATATTAAATTTGGGATCTCGGTTAGACTCACAAAAGGGAACAATGGAAGCACGGTTAGACTCACTGGGATCACAAATGGGAACAATGGAAACACGGTTTGGATCTGAATTAAAAACAGAGATGGGAACTTTGGAAACACGGTTAGACTCACGAATAGGGACATGTTTCAAAAATATGAAAGATGAATTAAAGAAAGAAATCAGAGAAGAAGTACAACCAATTTTGAATGCTCACAATAATAGATTAATTGCAGTAGAAATCAGACAAAAGGAACAGCATAGAGAACAGGAAGAAAGAGATCGCGTGATAGTACAGAAATTTTCAGAGTTAAATTTACAACGTGCAAAAGATAAGGAAGAAATATTTGAGAGAATCGAGGAATCCGTACCAAATGACAGAATAAATAACCTAACACAACAATGTGAACAGTTAACTACCAAATGTGTTAATACTGAAACCCGAGTCGCGACACTTACGGAAGACGTAAATAAACAGAAAGAACAAATAGGTGATTTATCGGAAAGAGTTGAGGAAATTTCGGATAAATTGACAAATCTTAGTTTAAATTGGGACAGAGATTCAGATGATACAGCATCATTGCCATTTGCAGAAACCGAAGAGTACCAGAACATAAATAAGCATGTTGAAAATCAGGGAAAATTTAATGAACGCGTTAAAAGGGAAGTTGAGGCATTACGAAAGCAAGTCAAACAGATCGAAGGCGAAATCGTAGGAAAAGATAGCAGAAGAAATTTAGAATCACGGATAGCAGAGGGCTTTGAAGAAAATAATTTGTTTCATTTACGGGATGCAACAAGAGAGCGCCAGGCGCGCGAACTTTACAATAATCGACATTCGGACAGGGACAGACGCGGTAGGTCTTTGTCGCCACGAGGAGAAAACTTTGACTATAAACACTTCTTGACTGTTCGGAAATTTAAGATCTTTCGCAATTCTAACAATGACGTACATCCATGTTCATGGTTAGATCAATTTACGTACGCACTTCCGCCAAATTTGCCATTAAGTCACAAACTGAAATTTATGTGCAGCTATTAATGTCCTCAGGGGATTCACTACTCTAAGTGAATATGTGCCGTAGCGAGCATAGGGCCCCGAGCTGTAGTGGTGCTATTTCTCTTTTAGTTTTCTGTACCGCTGCCTACTCTTTTACTATTCTTTGCATCTATCGAAACAACTCTTCGACTATCAATCTATCTAGAGAGTAGATAAACAATAACCGGATATGACTGTTTTACCCAAAAGTGACTTTGGAATTTACCGTTTGGACTTACTATAATTTCTGCAGCATTCATTTGTAGTTTAAACGAAATTTTACCTGTTCATCTTCGTGGCAATATTACTTCATATGTTGACGACATTCTTATTGCTAAACATTCTTGGAGTGAGCACAACAAAATTTTGGATTCATTATTACGTATTTTTGCAAGAGTTGGCATTACAGTGAACTTAGAAAAATCTGAATTTGGTCGTTCTCAGGTGAAATTTCTCGGTCACATTATTTCTACAGAAGGTATTCTTCCTGATCCAGAAAAATTAGACGCTATTCGTAATTATGCTGTTCCTACTACAAAACGTGATGTTCGTAGTTTTCTTGGTGTCTGTAATTTTCTTAGACGCTTTGTTAAATTGGACGATTTGGCCACACCTCGTTTATGTGAACTATCTGGAAAGAAATCTAATTGGTGTTGGGATGAGGAAGCTCAATCACAATTTGAACAACTTCGTGATGCTTTAGTTGCTGCTCCACTTCTTTCACACCCGGATTTATCTAAAGATTTTTGTTTGGCAACGGACTCATCATACAAAGGGCTAGGTGCACATTTATTTCAAGAGATAGAAGAAAACGGCGTTGTAGTACAAAAGACTATTGCATTTGGAAGTCGTGTTCTCTCTAAATCAGAAAAGAATTATTCGATTACGGAACTTGAAGCTTTGGCTGTTGTTTGGGCTTTTACAAAATTTCGCACATTTTTGTTGGGCAGACATACTAAGATTTACACCGATCATCGAGCTCTGGAGTTTCTTATGTCGACAAAATTAACTCATGGCAGATTGTCACGATGGGCGTTGTACCTACAGGAATTTGATTTTAGTATTGTTTACATACAGGGTTCTTCAAATATTGTTGCTGATGCTTTATCACGTGCACCTATGGGTTTGAAACAAAGTGCTGAAGAGGACTGCAAGGAAAACAATTATTGTTTGATGTATATTCAAGGTGTTGCGTTTGAGAACTTTATTTCGTCTTCGCCCCAGGACATCGCTAAGGAGCAAAATAAGGATCCAATCTGGAAGGACATTAAGGAGAAGTGGAGGAGAAAGGAAAGCGTAGCGATTAGACAGCATTATTTAGTTCGCAACGACATTCTTTTTAAACGAAAATCGGTCGACAACTCTGTTTGGTTAGTTTGTATTCCTGATGAGTGGGTTAATAAGCTGATTTGGTATACGCATTTCAGTTATGCACACTTTGGTCCCAGAAAATGCTTTCATAAATTGCGAGAAAATTGCTACTTCAGTAATATGGAAAAACGTATTCGATCTGTTCTTGCCAAATGCAAATTATGTCAAAAGGCTAAGCCGCCAACAATTTCTCATAGAGCACCATTGTTTCCTATCATTCCAGCAAAATTAAAGGACATGGCTGCAGTTGATTTGTTCGGTCCAGTGGTTCGTTCTACTAATGGTTTTGCGTACATTTTCGTAGCAGTGGAGTTGACATCAAAATATGTGTGTTTTACACCATTACGCAAAGCAACAGCTCGTTCAGTATCTAATGCTTTCATTAACCATTTTCTTAAAGAAGTGGGTCATGTTGATAAGGTTATATCAGATAATGGATCACAGTTTCGTTCTAAAATTTGGCTTCGTACTCTACGGCGTCGTAAAATTAAACCAATCTTCATTTCACTTTTTCACCCTCAATCTAACGCTTCAGAGAGATGGATGAAGGAAATCAATAAATTGTGTCGTCTTTATTGTCATCAGAATCACAGAACGTGGGATCAGTATCTTCATATTTTTCAAAACATTCTGAATGAACTTCCTAATGACTCAACTTCTTTACCGCCTATACTGATATTAAAAAACAAAGCACCGACAAATCGCATTTCTGAAATCGTTCCTCTTCCGCCTTCACGGAAACTGCGGCATTCTGAAGTTGTCAACCTGGCTCTACAAAATATTGCATCTGCGGCTGCTAGAAGAGAGAAATCAGCTAAGCGTCCTGGTCGTTTAAAAATCTTGTCAGTTGGTCAGAAGGTGTTAATTAAGTCTCATCGATTGTCTCACAAAGGAAAAGGCTTGTGTCGCAAATTTTTTCTTCTTTATAACGGCCCATATAGAATTCGCAAAATTATTCATGATAACACTGTTGAAGTAGAAACTCTTAAATCTCGACGCTCTAAGGGAATACATCATATATCAAACGTTAAAATTTTTGTGGAATGACATACTTTCGAGAAACCAACAGTTTACGTAAACATGCAGAGAATACAAGGATACCGCGCTGCGTTTTGGCGGCGCGGCGGCACATACTCAAAGCAACAGTGAAGTCTGCGCGCCGCACAAGGCAGTCGTTGACCGCAAACAATTGCTTCCTACGTCACGCGCCTACAGCTGATCGAGCGCTCAGTGCGAATGCACTGACAGCCATAAACAAATATACAGTCTAATTTCTCCGACTAAATTCAGTATAAAGCTATAGTGACTTGATGAATTCTGTTATTAACATTCAGTATTTTTCAGGATACGGTTCTATAAAATATTTAAGAACTTCAGGTAAATTCTGTGCGTGTCCGACGTTAAGACGACTTGCTATTGAGAAAATTTCAGGAAAAATGTCATTTCGAAGAAGAAAGTAATAAACTAAAAAGGTAATTATTAATTGAGTTTATTTTTCAGGTAACATATTTCCACTTAGGTACGTACTTTAGACGTAATTTACTGCTCGCGATTACGTGATTCATACTTTGTGCTAATTACATGTTCTATGAAATTACTTGTGAAGCGACGTGCTTGCGTACGTTAACTGATTTTGACAATGATTATTAATGAACTGAGTTGTAACTTGTGTATATTATGCATCGCTTGGCTGCTATGCTTTTTCACTGATGTCATATTTTTTTTATTATGTGCCTGCTGTGCTTGTTTATTTAAATTATAATTGTCACCTGATTAATTGTGCTGATGTGGTTAGGTATGTAAGTTATACTTTGTGATTTATCTGCTTGCGCCTTCATGTTTATTTATTAAGATTACATATGAACATTTATTTGCTTACAATGATACGATGCTAATTACCTGTTTGCTGCTATGTGTATGAATTGCATATTTATACATTTCTGTTTGTCGTCACAACCACTCTTTAATTTGGTATATAGCAATGCTGATGTACAGTGTACGAACATAGAGTTTAGGTTACACTATGGTATTAGTTATAGATTGTTCGCTTGGCAGAGCCTCGTTGTAAGATTTGTGCTGCATCCACTTGTTGACATTCTGTTCTCTACTGGTAAATTTACTCGCTATTGCTTGTTTTGCTTACGCTCAGTGCTTTATATTTTTAAGATAAGAAAATGAACTGCTATAATTCGACGAATGACATTAGTACAAGAAACTTCATAGAAGTCACATGAGCTGGAGGTTTTATGAAAGCTGTATAAATGTGTGCCAATAGGAAGGAAGCTAACGATATGACATACCAAAACTAGGTTTAGACCATTGACAGTTATTACACTGCATTTTTCGTGAGCAATTGAAATAGGAAGTGACACTTGACACAAGAAATACTCCACATGTTTGCTTCTGTTTGCCATAATTCTTGAAGTGGTGTACACACTGTGAAATATTAGGATCATTCACACTCCGTAATTGTACTTAATTACTGAGAGTTATTCGAACTAAGTCTGTTAGAGGTCATGTATGCATTCTTTGTTTATAATTCATAATGAGTAGAAGATTTTGGTCAGATGGATTGCACAGAGGTTGTATGTTGACAGTGTGTCTTCGGATTGTATGGGATGTTGAGGTTTGCATTAGGATTTTATCTGTACTTATTCGAGGAGACTGACTAGAGGAAAGAGTTGTTATGGAAGTGAAATGATACTGGCATTAAGGTTTATATGTATCGACGTATTGAAGAGGTATTATTGAGGTATTGAGATTATATGAAGTTTTGGTGTATAAGAGGTAAAGTAAGTGAGGTGCATATTTTTTTTTGTTGGTCTATATGGAACAAGGAGGATGAAGATAGCAGACTAGAACACTAAAATGGAAGGAAGATTGTCTACACACACTTTGTTAAATCACTAAGCAGTATGTACTTTTTTTTTTTTTTTTTGGAGAGAGGAAGTTGCATATCTTGGCACACTGACAGTTGTTCAGCAACCGTACATTTTGATCTGGCTTGGCAAACATTGGTCTTGACATGATGACTATGACGTTGACTTAACTATTATTGACTGTTATACATTGCTGCCACTATTACTTGATACACATGATGAACATGAAATTTTGACAGAAGTGCATGTACACAGTTAACACTATTCAATTACACAGTAGTACTTAATGTGGATGAAAGATGAGTGAGTGTGTTTTGTGTGTTTTCCTTTCCTAATCCTACCCACCTATCTCCTAAATATTATTTTATTTGTTTGTAGTGGCTTGCACTGACACCCATAAATATTATAGGTTTACTGATGTTTGTGTATTTGTAATAGTAATATGACAATTATCTGATATCGTTTGTGTGTTTATTAGAATTTGTATGTTTAGTGTAAGAGCATTGTAAAAGCATTTGTATGTGTATTCAAACTATTGTTCATGCTTGAACTGTCTGAGTAGTGATGGTGAATATTATGAACTGTTACCTGCACTTTTCAATATGATGCGTGACACTTAGAAATGTTTAATTTCTGCTGATGAACTGTGTGATCAGTGATAGTAAATATTATGGACAGTTACTTGTACTTTTTCTACATGATTGGTGCCACTAGGACATGTTTAATTTCTGCTGATGAACAGTGTGATCAGTGATAGCTGTTTAATTTCTGCTGATGAACTGTGTGATCAGTGATAGTAAATATTATGGACTGTTACTTGTACTTTTTCTACATGATTGGTGGCACTAGGACATGTTTAATTTCCGCTGATGAACAGTGTGATCAGTGATAGCTGTTTAATTTCTGCTGATGAACTGTGTGATCAGTGATAGTAAATATTATGGACTGTTACTTGTACTTTTTCTACATGATTGGTGCCACTAGGACATGTTTAATTTCTGCTGATGAACTGTGTGATCAGTGATAGTAAATATTATGGACTGTTACTTGTACTTTTTCTACATGATTGGTGCCACTAGGTCATGTTTAATTTCTGCTGATGAACTGTGTGATCAGTGATAGTAAATATTATGGACTGTTACTTGTACTTTTTCTACATGATTGGTGCCACTAGGTCATGTTTAATTTCTGCTGATGAACAGTGTGATCAGTGATAGTGAATATTATGGACTGCTGTCTGCACCTACTCTACATTGCTGGGTGCCACTGATGGACTGCTTCTACTGAAATGATGTCACCGGATGGTGTCTGCACCTACTCAACATTGCTGGGTGCCACTGATGGACTGCTTCTACTGAAATGATGTCACCTGATGGAGTCTGCACCTGTTCCACAATGCTGGGTGCCACTGATGAACTGCTTCTACTGAAATGATGTAACCTGATGGTGTCTGCACCTACTCTACATTGCTGGGTGCCACTGATGGACTGCTTCTACTGAAATGATGTAACCTGATGGTGTCTGCACCTACTCAACATTGCTGGGTGCCACTGATGGACTGCTTCTACTGAAATGATGTCACCTGTTGGTGTCTGCACCTACTCAACATTGCTGGGTGCCACTGATGGACTGCTTCTACTGAGATGATGTCACTTGTTGCTGTAGCACCTATTCAACATTGCTGGGTGCTACTGCTGGAACTGTCAACCACTTGTTCTGAAAACATTTTATGTGAATATTTGTATAAACTGATTTTTTGTGTATTACTGTTTGTGAAAAGTTATGAGACTCTTACCTGTACATATTCGTCATTGCTGACGCTATTGATTGAACTGTTTAACCACATAATACTTCTGTAAACTATTATGTAAAGTCACATGTATGAAAGAATTTGTATTGCTTAGTGTATTTTATATATTAGGCTATTGAAAGGTCAGTGCAAAGCCAAAATTTTATCTAGTTATATGATATTTACGTATTAATATTATCTTTTATTTTTGTCTGTATTTTTTTGACGAATTTGGTGGTATTTTCACCACCAATGCTGGCAAAAATACCATCAAATTCTAGCCCGTGGAGGAAGGGCATATGAAAGGTGGCTACACTGAGCCACAGTGCCAGAGATCGCGCCAGAGAGTATTGTTCCGCCGCCTCCACTGGCAGTGATTATTGAGACGTAGCGGCAAGCAGTTCTTGCCGAGAAGTTGTGGTGGACACTGCTTGTCGTGAAGTCAGAGTGAGATGTGGTAGTGGAGAGTGTTGTTCCATGTTTTATGCAGTGGTTTGATGGGAGAGATAGCAGATGTTGTTCTAATGGAGATATTGTAATGGTCAGAGTGCATTTCGTCAATATATATGGAGGTATTTTCTTTTATTCTTTTATTCTTTCAGTGACCTGAATAATGTGTCATTACAGGTTCAGTCAACAAAGCATCTGGCGTGTGTTCTTGTATTAGAGTGTAATTCTGGTTTTCTTGCGCAATTATAGTATTTCTAATTTTCTTTTATCACGTCAGTATAATTGGTATTTAAAAATTCTTGTCTTATTGAAGAAGAACCGTACCAGATGTGCGTTGAGTCATACTACCACATACAGAACAGCTACACTTGTGCTTTGTTGGTTTCGTAGGTTTTATAGTTGCTGGGGACTTAATTAATTAACTGTGTTAACGAAAATTTTCTTACATTCTTTGTTGTCATTCTAAGCAGTCAGATTGCGTACTAAAACTAGTCAGGGCCAGCCGTTTACGAGACTTGCGTAATCGGACTTACAGCTACTAAAAAAATATATTTGCATTAATATTTAATAAAGCCCCCATGCACCATGTCTCCGCAATATCCCTTCTTTCAGGAGTGCTAGTTCTGCAAGGTTCGCAGGAGAGCTTCTGTAAAGTTTGGAAGGTAGGAGACGAGGTACTGGCAGAAGTAAAGCTGTGAGGACCGGCCGTGAGTCGTGCTTCGGTAGCTCAGATGGTAGAGCACTTGCCCGCGAAAGGCAAAGGTCCCGAGTTCGAGTCTCGGCCGGGCACACAGTTAATCTGCCAGGAAGTTTCATTTTTGTCTGAGTGTTTTATAAATGGGTGTGTTTTCAGGTCTAGACGACGTTTTTTTAATATTTGAAAGATTGCTTCGCGGTCATTTGATTCACAGGCTTTTTTGAAATCAATAAATGTGCTGACCAAATTTTTGGTACAAATTATCTGATGCCATATGAATATCTTTATATTCAAGACCTGCTCTAGATGGGGACTGCCTGGTCTGAATCCTACCAGATCTAATGAAATTTTTGGCTCTAGTTTTTTCTGTGCTCGATCGAGAAAACGGTAGAATAAAATTTTGTTTGCAACTAATATTGGCAACTGTGGTACATTATTATATTTTTAATAGTGCGGATTACACTGCCTAAGTAGCACGCAAATCCGAAGATTGAGGGCGCCGCTTGTGGCATTGCATTTGTTTTGCTGCGGAAGTAAGTCATAAATTAAAACAAAAAAGATCTATCTCCAGATTTTATGTGTGTCTCCGAGACGAGAGAGAGAGACGGACATTACTTAACATTATTCTCCCTGAACAAGAGTTATTTTGGATCACGTGAATTTTAAGCAAACGCCTTTCAACTGTAATTATTGATGGTCAACAGTGTAGCAGTGACCATAAAAGTCGCTCCTTGGTTTGAAGAAGGACGCAACGAGTGCAGGGGTACGTTTCTGGAAGGCAGTTACCAGTTAGGGCCAACCTGGCAACGGCAACCCAATAGATCTGGAGAGTTCACTCACAACTCGCTTGCAAGATGCGTAGTTTGCAGGAAGGGCAACAGAAAATAGTGGCTGCCCTGACAGTTTGCTGTTTTCTTGCAGGGACAGAGATTTTAAACAGGACCCAGCAGGTCATACACTGTAACTGCTGTTGTCATCACTTAAAATTTCCGGGCTATTAGGCCGTGGTCGATGTATAAAACTTTCTCCTAACGTTTCCTCTCCGACTGCGAAACTCGACAGAACTCGAGGGAGCGCCGAATATATAGATAGTGTAGAGGGCACAACAGTCTATCACTTGACGTCAGCTACGAGATTATCGCTGGTAATATCAACATTCTAGATTGAAAATAATCGATCGTCATTCCTTCGTTGCATCCAAATTTACTTCCTCTTTTCGGTTAAAATTACTTCTGTGTTTATAAATCTCGATAGCCTCTCCATGCATACGATCATGAAAATGCAATGTTTTCGATACGACACTCGTCTCAGTGAATTTTATTTCATGATCACCCTCTTGGTAAAGATATCCGCTAAGGCCGATTTATCAGAGTGTCCCAGTCTGTCATTCCTCTTGTGCTCAACGAGACGTGTGTTAACACTTCTTTTCGTGGTACCATTATAAACCAGTCCACAACTGCAAGGAATTTTATATACACCCGGTGCACCCAAAGCATGTCGTAGATTTTTTCAGATCTTAAACATTCTTTTACACTCATGCTCATACATTAAGGATAACTGCAGAATGTGGTGCCACACAACGAGGCACTACACAAAACTGGCGCTAATAGCTTAGGCTCATAGGGAACACACACGATACAGATCTATAAGTCCACGGTATTGATAATGAGTTGAGAAAACCGTCCCGAAACACATGTGGTACAAAACGCCAATGTTTCCTGCGCATGTACCCCGAAATCAGTATGGGATATGATCACCATGCGCAAGTACACAGGCCGTACAACGGGTTGGCATACTCTGGATCAGGTGGTCGAGTAGCTGCTGGTGTATGGCCTCCCGTTCTTGCACCAGTGCCTGTCGGAGCTCCTGAGGTGTCCTAGGGGTTTGAAGACGTGCAGCGATACGTCGACCGAGAGCATTCCAGACGTGCTCGATGGGGTTTAGATGTGGAGAACAGGCAGGCCACTCCATTCGCCTGATATCTTCTATTTTAAGGCACTCCTCCACGATGGCAGCTCGGTGGGGCCATGCGTTATCATCCACCATGAGGAAGGTGGGACCCACTGCACACCTGAAAAGGCGGACATACTGGTGCGAAACGACGTCTCGATACACCTGACCTATTACAGTTCCTCTGCCAAAGACATGCAGGGGTGTACGTGCACCAATCATAATCCCACCCGACACCATTAAACCACGACCTCCATACAGGTCCCTTTCAAGGATATTAAGGGGTTGGTATCTGGTTCCTGGTTCACGCCAGATGAAAACCCGGCGAGAATCACTGTTCAGACACTACCTGGACTTGTCCGTGAACATAACCTGGGACCACTGGTCCAATGAGCATGTACTGTGTTCTTGACACCAGGCTTTACGGGCTCTCCTGTGACCAGGGGTCAGTGGAATGCTCCTTGCAGGTCTCCGGGCGAATAAACCATGGCTGTTCAGTCGTCTGTAGACTGTGTGTGTGGAGACAACAATTGTTCCAGTGGCTGCGGTAAGGTCCCGGGCAAGGCCACCTGCAGTACTCCGTGGCCGTCTGCGGGCACTGATGGTGAGACATCGGTCTTCTTGTGGTGTTGTACACTCTGGATGTCTCGTACTGTAGCGCCTGGACACGTTTCCTGTCTGCTGGAATCGTTGCCATAATCTTGAGATCACACTTTGTGGCACACGGAGGACCCGTGCTACGACCTGCTGTGTTTGACCAACCTCCAGTCACCCTAGTATTCTACCTCTCATAACGTCATCAATATTTCTTTGATCCATTTTCAACTCACAATCACCGTTAACGCGTCTGAAAACATCTGCACACTTACTCGCTGCATCGTACTCTGACATGCACCAACACACCTCTGCGTATGTGGACTGCTGCCAGCGCCACCGTGCAACGACCGCAGGCCACATGTACCCCATGGTCATACCCCGAGGTGATTTAAACCCGCAAAGCGCCCACCAGAGGGTTGTTTCACCATGTACCAGCATTATCCTTAATTTATGAGCATGAGTGTATATTCCTGGAGGGTCTGAAGGTAATTCCACACCGTATTTGCTCAACACTTTCCCTATGCTATCTGTAATCGTACTGGTGACCGAAAGTAAAACATTCCCTTTGGGCGGCCCTCTTTTCTCGTCGGTTCTGATTCTCTCCCTAGGGCGAAGTGCTCTGTCTATTTCGTTGTTAGAATAACCAGTAAGTCGGTTCACAAACTTTGTGCGTCCTGAATGAAATTTTGTCTCTGCAGCGGAGTGTGAGCTGATATGAAACTTTCTGGCAGATTAAAACTGTGTGCCGGACCGATACTCGAACTCGGGAAGTTTGCCTTTCGCGGGCAAGTGCAAAAGAGCTTCTGTGAAGTTTGGAAAGCAGGAGACGAGGTACTGGCGGAAGTAAAGCTGTGAGGAGCTGACGTGGTTCGTGTGTCCGTAGCTTACACTGTAGAGCACTTGGCCGCGAAAGGTAAAGATCCCGAGTTCTAGTCTCGGTCCGGCAAGCAATTTTAATCTGCCAGGAAG
Organism: Schistocerca cancellata; assembly: GCF_023864275.1. Classification (NCBI taxonomy): domain Eukaryota; kingdom Metazoa; phylum Arthropoda; class Insecta; order Orthoptera; family Acrididae; genus Schistocerca; species Schistocerca cancellata. The sequence goes on from NC_064632.1 coordinate 112,659,767, forward strand.
TTTCATTTATGCGTTCTGTCTGCCAAGGTTTTAATCACCCATCTTTTCTGTCTGGGGTACTGGTTAGAATCTTTATGCAGGTCTTTTCTTTATACAATACGGCATAACGTCCCGTCCCGTCGCCTGATAACAATCAATAAATTCAATTGGCCGTTATTTTCCTTCTCCACAGTAAATTGCATTTTCGGATTGATACTGTTGAGATGTATCAGGGAAGACATCGAATTCCTCTACACCGTATGTCCAACCTGCGAAAGTATCATCGACATGGTGGTACATCTGGCTGGTCTTTTCCCGGCTGTCTGTCTGCAAAGCTTGTTGTTCAAAGTTCTCCATAAACACATTGGCAACACCGGATTAAGAGGACTGCCCAGAGCCACCTCGTCAATCTGTTCATAAAGATCATTATTGTACTGAAAATAGGTCTTGGTGAGGCAGTGTCTGAATAACTCCACAATATCTGCGGAAAAATTATCAGCTTACATGAAATAGCATCATTTACTGGAAGTAACGACAAAACTTCGAAACTAACAAGGATTCACCATGGCACACTTGCATTTCTTTTGATTTGTCAATGAAATCAAATGATATGAATTTTTAATGTGACTACTAGCTCCACCAACAAAAGGTTGCAGCAATGGGGAAAAAGGTATGTAGCTAGTTCGTGGGTGGGAGACCCTACAGAACTCACAATAGGCCTCAAAGGAATTTGTGGTTTGTGCACCTTGGGTAATCCATAGAGCCTAGGAGGGTACTCTTCCTTTTGGTATAGTAGCTTCTTATCGTCACGGGAGAGTGAATACGCATTCATCAATTGATTAGTGATTTTGAAAATTTTTTTAGTCGGTCCTTACTATGCCTACTAGTAGTTAGTGCCTTCCGTAGTTTGAATCTTTTATTTAGCTGGCAGTAGTGGCGCTCGCTGTATTGCAGTAGTTCGTGTAACCAAGATTTTTGTGAGGTAAGCGATTTGTGAAACGCATAGGTTAATGTTAGTCAGGGCCATTCTTTTGTAGGGATTTCTGAAAGTCAGATTGCGTTGCGCTAAAAATATTGTGTGTCAGTTTAAGCACAGTCTTATATAATTGTTCAAAGGGGACGTTTCAGGTGGCTTACATGTTTCCGTCTTAACAACATCAGCCGACTGCTGTGGAAGCTGAAGAGTCCTGAGCCAATATTTGCTACAATCTCTTCCGTGGGTACTTTTAAACGCATCACAGCAAAATTACCTCCTTTGGTTAGAACAGAAATTTCACCTTCACTCAAAACTTTGTCAGACAGGTTAATAACAGTTCGAGAATTATCCTCAACTGAAGCTACCGACATGTTCTCCTGTAGACTAGCGAACTTCTTCTTCTGTCTATTAAGCTATATCTCTGCTCTAACTTCCATAGTCCTGAACGTTAGACCCTCGACCTCAATATTGAGGCAGCGATTCGTCAGCTTGCACAGCAGTCGACTGATGTTATTAGGATGAAAACAGAATTTTACGTGTATGTAAGCCATCTAACAGTAATAGATTAGAAACTATTAGAGAGTGGTTTGTTGTAAAACGTTTAGCAGCTCTGAAAGCTTTCTCCTTTGTCCTTTTTTACAGGATTGGAATGCATCAAAGTGGGGGCAATGTGTCATCTGCTAACCAGAATCCAAATTGTTACAACGGTTCTGCGGAATAATCGATGCCGGTATAGGAGGGATGTGCTGAATGACACAACCGACTAAACTTTTTCTTTTTTTGTGGGGTTACGTCAAGAATCGCGAGTACACAATACCAACGATATTACCACCGTTCGTGCACGTAAACACAACGGCTGACGCTGCAGTGAAGACTTGTAGATGGGTAGAGCTGGAATATGATCTTGATGTTCTACAAGCAAGGAATATGGAACACACAGAAACTCTGGCATAACGGGAAAAAAGACTTTAAGAATTGTTGAACGTTTTGCAATAAACCATGATGCTCTATCTCTAATACACTCCTGAAAATTGAAATAAGAACACCGTGAATTCATTGTCCCAGGAAGGGGAAACTTTATTGACACATTCCTGGGGTCAGATACATCACATGATCACACTGACAGAACCACAGGCACATAGACACAGGCAACAGAGCATGCACAATGTCGGCACTAGTACAGTGTATATCCACCTTTCGCAGCAATGCAGGCTGCTATTCTCCCATGGAGACGATCGTAGAGATGCTGGATGTAGTCCTGTGGAACGGCTTGCCATGCCATTTCCACCTGGCGCCTCAGTTGGACCAGCGTTCGTGCTGGACGTGCAGACCGCGTGAGATGACGCTTCATCCAGTCCCAAACATGCTCAATGGGGGACAGATCCGGAGATCTTGCTGGCCAGGATAGTTGACTTACACCTTCTAGAGCACGTTGGGTGGCACGGGATACATGCGGACGTGCATTGTCCTATTGGAACAGCAAGTTCCCTTGCCGGTCTAGGAATGGTAGAACGATGGGTTCGATGACGGTTTGGATGTGCCGTGCACTATTCAGTGTCCCCTCGACGATCACCAGTGGTGTACGGCCAGTGTAGGAGATCGCTCCCCACACCATGATGCCGGGTGTTGGCCCTGTGTGCCTCGGTCGTATGCAGTCCTGATTGTGGCGCTCACCTGCACGGCGCAAAACACGCATACGACCATCATTGGCACCAAGGCAGAAGCGACTCTCATCGCTGAAGACGACACGTCTCCATTCGTCCCTCCATTCACGCCTGTCGCGACACCACTGGAGGCGGGCTGCACGATGTTGGGGCGTGAGCGGAAGACGGCCCAACGGTGTGCGGGACCGTAGCCCAGCTTCATGGAGACGGTTGCGAATGGTCCTCGCCGATACCCCAGGAGCAACAGTGTCCCTAATTTGCTGGGAAGTGGCGGTGCGGTCCCCTACGGCACTGCGTAGGATCCTACGGTCTTGGCGTGCATCCGTGCGTCGCTGCGGTCCGGTCCCAGGTCGACGGGCACGTGCACCTTCCGCCGACCACTGGCGACAACATCGATGAACTGTGGAGACCTCACGCCCCACGTGTTGAGCAATTCGGCGGTACGTCCACCCGGCCTCCCGCATGCCCACTATACACCCTCGCTCAAAGTCCGTCAACTGCACATACGGTTCACGTCCACGCTGTCGCGGCATGCTACCAGTGTTAAAGACTGCGATGGAGCTCCGTATGCCACGGCAAACTGGCTGACACTGACGGCGGCGGTGCACAAATGCTGCGCAGCTAGCGCCATTCGACGGCCAACACCGTGGTTCCTGGTGTGTCCGCTGTGCCGTGCGTGTGATCATTGCTTGTACAGCCCTCTCGCAGTGTCCGGAGCAAGTATGGTGGGTCTGACACACCGGTGTCAATGTGTTCTTTTTTCCATTTCCAGGAGTGTAGTTTCCAAGTTATGATTTTTACGAATTACTGCATAACATCCTGTATATCCACTTACTACGCTCCTGACATCGCGTCCGCATCTAGCGACTGTCGCCACACCACCCCCAGCAATGCAAGCAGCTAGCTGGTCCCTCACTGTGGCACTGTTAGAACAAGCGCCTCCATGAATTCTCAGAGTAAAACGAAAAAAAAAAGGAACTTAAGCGTTGCAGTGTTTAAAATAAGTAGAACGTTTTGCCCGTTCGAAGGCTCTAGTTGGCCCGTCGGTACCGAGCGACCGCTGTATAATCCATGCCAACGTCATCATGGGATGCGACATGGAGAAATGTCGAATGATCACACACTGCTCTCCCGGCAGTTTTACCGACTTTCTATACCGCGGAGCAGCTGCTTCTCATTCAAGTAGCTCCTCAGCTGCCATCAGTCCTCACATCATGGCAATATCCGTGGAAGTACCGGGAACAAAACCCAGGTCACCCACCCTGTGAAGTGGTGCAGTGGTTAGTACATTGGAGTCGCACTCGGAAGGACGACGACTCAAATCCCCGTCCGGTCTTCCAGATTTTGATTTTTGTGGTTTCTCTAAATCGCGTCAGGCTAATAGTGGAATGGCTCTTTTCGTAATCCGTGCTCCGTCTCTAATGATCTCGCTGTTGGTGGGACGTTAAACTTTAACAAATAGCATTAAGAGTAAATGATACATTGGTGACAGATGTGTATAGTGTTGCAGAACTTTTTAACAAACATTTTATAACTGTTACTGAAAACATGGGGTTGTCAGGTTCTGTAGATGCTGCTAAGGACGACCTCTGACCAGACATTTTAAGTAACTTCCATAATATGAATTTGACCCTCACTACCCCAGCAGAAATAATGTCTACCATAAAATCTTTAAAATCAAAAACATCTAATGGGTATGATGAAATATCAACAAAGTTAATGAAAGAATGTGATTCTGAGTTAACTAACATATAATCTATCTGTGTAACCAGTCGTTTACCAGTGAAATATTTCCTGAATAGTTGAAATATACTGAAGTTAAGCCACTGTTTAACAAGGGGATAAATAAATAGCATTATATTTCCGTCCAATTTCACTTTTGCCAGCATTCTTAAAAATTTTAGAAAAAGTAATGTACAATCGGCTTTATAACCATCTTATCTCAAATAACATACTGTCAAAGTCGCAGTTCGGATTTCTAAGAGGTTCCGATATTGAGAAGGCTATCTACACTTACAGCTGGGTGTTGTGTGCTGTCTTTAGGTTAGTTAGGTTTAAGTAGTTCTAAGTTCTAGGGGACTGATGACCTAAGATGTTAAGTCCCATAGTGCTCAGAGCCTCAGGGCCTCTACACTTACAATGAAAATGTGCTTAATTCATTAGACAAAAAATTGCAGGCAACTGGTATATTTTGTTATCTGTCAAAGACATTTGACTGTGTAAATCACAATATCCTTTTAAGTAAATTACAATAGTATGGAGTAACAAGAAATGCTGCAAAATTGTTCAAATCTTACATCTCTGGCAGGAAACAAAAGGTGTTATTAGGAAAGAGACAAAAGCTATCAGGCATCATACAACTGGGAACTAATTACATGTGGGGTCCCACAAGGTTCCATTTTAGGACCCTTACTTTTTCTTGCCGATGATACAAACATTGCAATAAATAGCAAATCAAAGCAAATCAAGTGTAGTCTTAGAAAGATCAGCTAATAAAATATTTGTGGACATTAATCACTGGTTCCTAGCCAATTCTTTGTCACTTAACTTTGAAAAAACGCACTACATGCAGTTCAGAACTTGTAAGGGGTGTCCCACGAGTACATGCCTAGTATACGATGAGAAGCAGATAGAAGAAGTGGACAGTGTTAAATTCTTGGGATTACAGCTTGATAACAAATTCAACTCGGAGAAGCACTCAACAGAACTGCTGAAGCGTCTTAAAAAATCCCTATTTGCAATGCGAATGGTGTCAGACATAGGGGATATAAAAATGAAAAAACTGGCATACTATGCTTACTTTCATTCCATAATGTCATATGGGATTATTTTTTGTGTTAATTCATCAAGCCAGGCTAAAGTTTTGCGGGCACAAAAACGTGCAGTAAGAGCTTTATGTGGGGTGAACTCAAGAACATCCTGCAGAAGCCTGTTTAGGGAACTAAGGATACGAACAACTGCTTCCCAATATATTTATTCCTTAATGAAATCTGTCATTAAAAAAATATCACTTTTTCAAACCAACAGCTCAATTCATGGAATCAATACTAGAAACAAGAATAATCTTCACAAGGATTTAAAGTCAAAGCCACTTACTCTTGTACAAAAAGGTGTGCATTATTCAGTAACACACATTTTCAATAACTTGCCAGCAGCCATAAAAAGCTTAACAACCAATGAAATTCAGTTTAACAGAAGCCTAAAGGATTTGTTGGTGGCCAACTCCTACTACACCATTGATGAATTTCTCAGTAGAACCAACTGATATGTGTATGTGTGTGTGTGTGTGTGTGTGTGTGTGTGTGTGTGTACTTACAATATAACTTTTGCGCAATTTCAGTGCAGTAATGTGTTCATTGTAAATAAGTGTGTATGTGTAAGTACAATCTAACTTCTGCACCATTATAGTGCAGTAATGTGTTCATTGTAAATAAGTATTATAGTAGTTCTATTACATGTTTATTACCTTATAAATTAAAAAAACTTTTTTATTTTAAGTTCAGTGCATTAGTGATTGTAAAATGATTCTTTCATATAGTGTTCATTATAAGAATGACGATCATTCCACTTGGTACCTGTGGAAGGTACATTAGCTTATTTGTTTCAGTTGTAAAAAAAAATGGTTCAAATGGCTCTGAGCACTATGTGACTTAATATCTGAGGTCATCAGTCCCCTAGAACGTAGAACTACTTAAACCTAACTAACGTAAGGACATCATACACATCCATGCCCCGAGGCGTTTAAGTTGTAAATATTTGTCATCAGTCCCCTAGAACGTAGAACTACTTAAACCTAGCTAACCTAAGGACATCATACACATCCATGCCCCGAGGCGTTTAAGTTGTAAATATTTGTCATGTGTTATTGTCTTTCTGATATGTTCTACCTCCTCACTACGGATCAATTGGAATGAAAGTAAATCCTTGTTCAGAAAGGCCAACAGGGACCAACTAACCGGCATGTCGTCCTCATCCAAAGACGTCATCTCAATGCGGTGTGGAGGGGTGTTAGGTCAGCACTCCGCTCTCCCGGATGTTGTGGTCTTTGCAGACCATCGAGGCGCCACTTGTAGAAGAGGCTCCTCAGTTGTCATCACGAGACTGAGTGCACGCCGTTCCAGTCCTGAGGACAGCCCCGTGGGTGCACAGAACAAACCACAAAGTGTACACAAGACGACTATACGGCTTGTGCGTATTTGATCGTCACCTCACTTGCTTGATGTCTTGAAAAACAGGACGTATAAAACCAGCAGGAAAAAAAAGCTTTCTTCTTTCGATAGTTATCCTTGAAGGAAATACGATGTCTTTCAAAAAGAATACACGTATTTCCAACGCGAATATTTATTAAACCGTAAGACACACGACTGTGGGAAAACCGGAACAGAAGATAATCGAAGGATTTGAAACGTAGTGCTACAGACGCATGTTGAAAATTAGGTGGACTGATAAGGTAAGGAATGAGAAGGTTCTGTGCAGAATCGGAGAGGAAAGGAACATGTTGGAAACAGTGATAAGGAGAAGGGACAAGATGATAGGACATCTGTTAAGACATAAGAGAATGACTTCCATGGTAGCTGTAGAGGGCAAAAACTGTAATGGAAGACAGAGACTGGAATACATCCAGCAAATAACTGAAGACGCAGGTTGCAAGTACTACTTCGAGATGAAGAGGTTAGGTTAGCACAGGAGAGGAATTCGTGACGGACCGCACCAAACCAGTCAGAAGACTGCTGATAAAAAAAGAAGACACACGCCTATGCAAATTGGGACATATATTTATAATCTGTCAACTTTAGATCACAGATGTTCAATATTTCCTCCACCAGCGTCACGAACAATATCAGATCGATGCTTAACTTCTTCCCATACTCGAGTAAGCATGTCCTTCGTCACTGATGTTATGTCAGTACGGAAGCCGGTTCTTCAATTCTTCTAGGTTCTGTGATAGCGATGTTTCATAAATTTTGTCCCTAATGAAACCTCTCAGGAAGAAGTCACAAGTGCTAAGTCGCCGGCTGTTTGACGACCAATCCAACGACTCTGTAGAGTTTCATTCAGATATTCACGCACTTGGCGACTCCGACATATTCGTCGGAAACATGAGGGCATACATACACACCTTGTGTCTGCAAACTGTCGATACCATCTGGGAATGTTCCATCCATTCGGAGGATCAGTTTGGTACCTCAACCTGAATCGTATTTGCACTGCAAGCACGGAATTACACTTCGCAAACTCGAGAACACAAAATGATTTCTGCTGAGGAGTAGCCATTTTGCAACATGTGACAGTAACCGAGCAAACAGAAGACAAACGACATCCAAATGCAATGAATATAAATTAGACAATGTATTCGCTGCTCCATTATCCGAGCCCTGGCGTAGCGATCGATAGTTTTGACGACGTAGTACTTGGATGTGTTGAAACGTCCTCTTAGAAAAATTAATTAATTACTGTGCTGATAAACCTCTTACATTATTTGATTTTCAAACAGCTGATCAGAACTGAACGCACTCAGACATTTCGCTCTTTACTTATTCTGATCGACACTAAACTGACACACAATATTTTTAGCGCAACGCAATCTGACTTTTAATAATCCCTACAAAAGAATGGCCTGATTAACAATAACCTATACCTTTCACAAATCACTTACCTCACAAAAATCTTCGTTGCTCAAACTACTGCAATACAGCGAGCGCCACTACTGCCAGCTTATTAAAAGATTCAAACTACTGAAGGCACTAACTACTGTTAGGCATAGTTAGCAAATGAAAGATTTTGATAGAGAACAGACAATGTATTTACCTTAATAGTGTTCAAAAGTCATAATATATATACTAGTTCATGACATCCAGTCTTACAAATTTCAAAGCTCCGCCATTTCTCTCCCCACATCCACCACTGCTGGCGGCTAACCTCCAACTGCGCAACGCTACGCGCTGTTAACATCCAGCTGCCCAACACTACAATGGCAGACAACAATGCAAAGTAGCCACAGACTGCACACAGCACAGCCAGTGATTTTCATACAGAGCGCTACGTGGCGTTACCAATAAGAAAACCTAAACAGCCTACTTGCAGTGTGTATAGCTTTCTTGAAACATGCTGTAAGGCAAAGGGTTGGTAATTTGAGATGAGTTTCCTTTGGGGTACCCTAGTGGAAGACCTGTAGCATTTACAGGGGAAGATGAGTGAGTGACATGTTTGTTTGAACATCTGGAGAAGTAAAGGTGGCTGTGGAGTAGCTGACAAATGGCCGCTGTAGATACAAGCCGGTAGGTATCAGAGGGGTCCGTGACGAGTGCTGGCACAATGGGTGCGTGCAGAGCTGCAGATCGCCGGCAGATAATCCACGCCGCCAGCTGCGGTCGCCGAGAAACCCGAGCCCGGCGACCGACCGGCGCGCGCCCGCCGCTGCGAGCTGGCGAGTGAGTGGCGATGCGGTGACGCGGAAGGCGGCGCTCGCCATACGTCACTCGAGGCGTCTGCCCGCGGGGTCGCAACTGTGTGGTGGCGGCGTGGCCGCATCTGCGAGTGGGCTAACGATCTGTTGAGCGACAGCTTGCCGCAGATGAGGATAACAAGCGTCTGTTCGAAGAACGATCTGGTGTCTTGCAGCACGTCATATCGGACCTTTTAGGAACGGACTTTGATAGGAGTTGTGGTGTCACAAGGCTTAGACCTGTCCCACCCCTCATTAAATCGACCAAGACTTATACGAATAATTGTAAGAACAGTTACTATTATTATGTTCTTTAAGTTTGTTTTTGGGTTTTCAGAAATACGGGGTTATTACAAATGATTGAAGCTATTTCACAGCTCTACAATAACTTTATTATTTGAGATATTTTCAAAATGCTTTGCACACACATACAAAAACTCAAAAAGTTTTTTTAGGCATTCACAAATGTTCGATATGTGCCCCTTTAGTCATTTAGCAGATATCAAGCCGATAATCAAGTTCCTCCCACACTCGGCGCAGCATGTCCCTCATCAATGAGTACGAAAGCATCGTTGATGCGAGCTCCCAGTTCTGGCACGTTTCTTGGTAGAGGAGGTTTAAACACTGAATCTTTCACATTACCCCACAGAAAGAAATCGCATGGGGTTAAGTCGGGAGACCGTGGAGGCCATGACATGAATTGCTGATCATGATCTCCACCACGACCGATCCATCGGTTTTCCAATCTCCTGTTTAAGAAATGCCGAACATCACGATGGAAGTGCGGTGGAGCACCATCCTGTTGAAAGATGAAGTCGGCCCTGTCGGTCTCCAGTTATGGCATGAGCCAATTTTCCGCGACCTACGCGTGAAACTTGCTCGCACGCGTTCAACCGTTTCTTCGCTCACTGTAGGCCGACCCGTTGATTTCTCCTTACAGAGGCATCCAGAAGCTTTAAACTGCGCATACCATCGCCGAATGCAGTTAGCAGTTGGTGGATCTTTGTTGAACTTCGTCCTGAAGTGTCGTTGCACTGTTATGACTGACTGATGTGAGTGCATTTCAAGCACGACATACGCTTTCTCGGCTCCTGTCGCCATTTTGTCTCACTGCGCTCTCGAGCGAGTTTTTCTACGTATCTGTAGTGTGTCGTGACCATATGTCAATGAATGGAGCTACAGTGAATTTATGAAATCGCTTCAATCATTTGTAATAGCCCTGTACTGTGGGAAGAAAGTTTATTTATGTTGCAGATAACGTGGAAGACATTGCCCAACGATCACCACGAAAGTTCGACGTAGCGGCAAGTGGGCAAGGAATAAAACGAATGCTGCAAACTGCCGCGAGCCATGGAAGAGCCTGGGCCGCGAGGGCGTCGAGCTTCCTAGGTCGTTGTTGGACAACGTCAGAGGAAGAGATATTCTGCTTTCTCTTTGTAAACAGATCGATCGAGTCTTGAAAGATTCATGTAAAATGTATAGGCGGATGACACAATAGGTGGGACCCGATGCCTGTAATACTTCCACAGTTATTAAAAAGATGTTAAACGGCAAAACCAATAGTTCATCATTTATATAGATAAAAAGTAGTAAAGATATAGGAAAGGAAGAGTTGCGGCGTCAGAACGAAAGTGATACATCGCTCAGCAACTAAGAAGGACGTAAACAGCGGGCGTTACGTGGTGAAAACAAATCAACTGATAAAATAGTAAGTCTGTAATTAAGCATAAAGCCACGTAACACTGCAAAGTCTATTACCCGGCGTGAATTTTAATTTGAAAGTAGTTAAAAATACAGAAAATAAAACCATCGTAAAATGGGCGACGTGCTAATATCAAATAGTCATCACTAAATCGTTAACTGTTGAAATTCCGATAGTGTTCTTTCCTGTACAGAAAAGAATGTCCCAGCCATAAATTTTAAGAGTATCAACAGTGACAGGTTCCTTTCACTGTCTTAACACATCACATGTATACTGTCATATCATGTACACTTGAACTGTTTACATAATATGACAGTATACATGTGATACGTTAAGACAGTGAAAGGAACCTGTGACTACTGGAGACAGTACCACAAGTTCCTCCAAAAAATAGTAACACAACACACACACAAATGCCATACTAACAAATGTAAATCCACCTGATGATGTAGGTTTGAACCTTTGAAACGCGTTGTGGAGATAAATAAACAGTGACTGGTAACAGTAAACTTGTTGTTTCTTTTAATGTCAATAACAGTCACGGTAGAGCGTAACCTAAAATGTTCGCATTTAAAGCTGTGAGAATGATTGACTTTCCTATTTTTAACTGTTATCCCAACACTCTTCTCAGATTGCGAGGATGTCGCCCGGAAACATGTAGGCGTTTGGATGCGATTGGTCGCGGCGTGTGGAGTATTAGACAAGCCTGTTTGGCTGCAAACGAGGAGGAGCTGTGACAGATTAAGCTTGCTCATGTGTCATTGAGAGGCTGGCGATCATTATTTTTTTAAAAAAATAATAAAATTATAGCTGTGTAGCGTCTGTCAATGACACTGATTATTAGCGAGAGTGTAATGTTTGTGTCATGTATATAGCACAAATATAACGGCTTGTATACATAGTACAATTATGATCTACTATCCGCCTTCCCTATTTATGGCAGACACTTAAGTACGTTGTGTAAAATGAAGAAATTTTCTGGAGGCCATTTTAAACTTGTCACAAGGTATTTTGCCCCACCTGCATCTCTGCGAATGTGTGTGTGTGTGTGTAAATGTGTGTGTGTGTGTGTGTGTAAAAAAATGGCTCTGAGCACTATGGGACTTAACTTCTGAGGTCATCAGTCCCCTAGAACTTAGAACTACTTAAACCTAACCAACCTAAGGACATCACACACATCCATGCCCGAGGCAGGATTCGAACTTGCGACCGTAGCGGTCGCGCGGTTCCACACTGTAGCGCCTAGAAACGCTCGGCCACTCCGGCCGGCGTGTGTGTGTACTTGTGTGCGTTGGTGCTTATACCTGGGTCAGAAAAACAAAGTGATTGACAGTTGGGCATGGATGGTGCGGATGTTGTCAGTTCACACAAACACAACAAGGCTCCGGTAACAGCAGCTCTGGTGTTGAGTACCGAGTACGTTCATACGTTCCTCGTTAACGTACATTGTTGAGTTCGCTTTGGTAAGCTGTTACACAATTAGCGTCGTATTTTATCCATCTTCAGTAACTGTAGTTGTAAATATCTAAATAACCAGCAAGCAGTTGTATAAAATAAATTTATTCTTGCGCGCGCGGTAGCCGCGCGATATCAGGTGCCTTGCCACGGTTCGCGCCTCTCCCCTGTCGGAGGTTAGAGTCCTCTCTCGGGCATGGTTGTGTATGTTGTCCTTAGAGTAAGTTAGATTAAGTAGTGTGTAAGACTAGGGACCGATGACCTCAGCAGTTTGGTCCCATAGGAACTTACCATAAATTTCCAATTAAAAAAAAATCCTTAACCGGTCTCAGGTACTTATTACCCTTCTTCGAAAGGTTATAACAATCGCATTATTTGCGAGCGTCATCTTATCGTTGCTCGTAATTTCGATATATACTATTAGCTTAACACACCCAGTAAAAGAAACATACCGCACAGACGAAAAGCATGTTGTTGTTGTGGTCTTCAGTCCTGAGACTGGTTTGATGCAGCTCTCCGTGCTACTCTATCCTGTGCAAGCTTCTTCATCTCCCAGTACCTACTGCAACCTACATCCTTCTGAATCTGCTTAGTGTATTCATCTCTTGGTCTCCCCCTACGATTTTTACCCTCCACACTGCCCTCCAATACTAAATTGGTGATCCCTTGATGCCTCAGAACATGTCCTACCAAACGATCCCTTCTTCTGGTCAAGTTGTGCCACAAACTCCTCTTCTCCCCAATCCTATTCAGTACCTCCTCATTAGTTATGTGATCTACCCATCTAATCTTCAGCATTCTTCTGTAGCACCACATTTCGAAAGCTTCTATTCTCTTCTTGTCCAAACTATTTATCGTCCATGTTTCACTTCCATACATGTCTACACTCCATTTTTAATCATACAGTAAAGCTGCATGCCCTCGGGAAAAATTACGGCTGTAGTTTCCCCTTGCTTTCAGCCGTTCGCAGTACCAGCACAGCAAGGCCGTTTTGGTTATTGTTACAAGGCCAGATCAGTCAATCATCCAGACTGTTGCCCTTGCAACTACTGAAAAGGCTGCTGCCCCTCTTCAGGAACCACACCTTTGTCTGGCCTCTCAACAGATACCCCTCCGTTGTGGTTGTACCTACGGTACAGCTATCTGTATCGCTGAGGCACGCAAGCCTCCCCACCAACGGCAAGGTCCATGGTTCATGGAGGGGGGGGGGGATAAGAGCAAATCTCAATAATTTTACGGAGACGCAATTGATGCCCGCAACTACTGGTGACCGACAACTGAAGTAGCACTGCGATGTGACAGCTGTGTAGAGGACAGAAGCTGTGACCAAACTAGTGCTGTGATTGATTACTGCTGTGGCAGATGTTCTGTAAACAATTAGCTGCCGGTCACTTTGTTATCCAGGCACACATACAAGGGAACAGGGGATAAATGAATTGTGAAACTAAAAATGTTATTTTGCTGCGGAAAAAAAAACCAGTGTATGTCATTGCACGTCTACGAAATCGGTATCTGATGCTGGATGACATTCAGTAAATACTGTGTCACTGTGCCCTGTGCATTGTAAGTTGTTTGCACCCTCCTTGGCGTGCTGTCCACCAGCTGGTCTAGACATTAGCGCTGGGGCCTGTGCCCCTCTCACACGGCGGGGCACCTGCCATCTAGTATTTGAGGAGGCCTGTTGCGACGATGCACAGCAAGTTTCACCTGTTCCGAAGCATTATCAGCCAGGCTCATATCAGCACGTACCGTAGGCCATTCCGTTGGGTGCCATTGCCTCCTGGAAGAGTGAAACGTCCCCTTAGAATAATTTTACATATGAAATGTCCACTTAGAACAATTGTACAAGACTGTGCTTAACCTGGCACACAATAATTTTAGCGCAACGCAATCTGACTATCTAAAAATCCCTGCAAAAGAATGGCCCTGACAAACATTAAACTATACCTTTCACAAATCACTTACCTCACAAAAATCTTCGCTGCTCGAACTACTGCAATACGGCGAGCGCCACTACTGCCAGCTTAATATTCATAATTAACATCCAGTATTACAAAACTCCGCCATCTCTCTCCCCACATCCACCACTGCTGGCGGCTCACCTCCAACTGCCCAGCGCTATGCGCTGTTCGCATCCAGCTATAGCAGTTCATGACAACAATGGCAGACAACAATGCAAATTAGCCACATACTGCACACAGCACAGCCAGTGATTTTCATACAGAGTGCTATGTAACGTTGCCAATAAAAAACATAAACAGCAAACTTACATAAAGAAAACATAAACAGCCTACTTACATAGCCCCCATGCTCCCCACAAAAAAAATTTACAAATGGTGTTGGGCACTGGCCAATACAGATTTGAAAAAATTTTTCATAATTACAGTAAGAAAGATATCAAATGCACACACTTATTAATACAATGTTGGTCAACAGCTAAAATTTTCTCACAGTCAATAAAGACAGTCCTGATCATTCACCACAGTAAAACTGCCATTTCTTTTATCAAAGTCTGAGCAATAAAAGGCAATGCACACGGAAGTAGTGGATGTCCATGCAGCCTTGAAGAAGTAGTATTGTCCTTCCAACGGTAAGATAGTGCTGACTCTTGACATGCTGACATGTAATGGGCCACAACAGAGCAAACCCACAGCAGAGTCATTCGACATTTTGAAGAAGATTGGTAGGTAGGTCATCACAGAGCAGACCCACTGCAGTCCTGGTAGAGAGTGTGGACAGGCCCACTGTAGTCCTGGTAGAGATTGTGGTATTGGTGGGCCACCAGAGATGCAGACCCACTGTAGTCCTTGTAGAGACGGCCAGCAGCCATCTGCTGCGACTGTGCAGGTGCACAATCACCATCGAAGAGTCTTGCAGAGAAGATAGCAAGTCCATAAACAACCACTTGTGCACTCACAAAGTTTGTGGAATTGTCCTTAGAACCAGCAATGCTGTTATCCAGTCCCTTGCTGAATTATTAACACACGTGCAAACACTAGCAGTCCCAACTTCTCACATATTGTCCATATACTATGACCAACAGAAAAGTGTGCAGTGAAATGTAACTAACAAGTTAATAATATGATGAACTGGTGTCAATTACAATTTTATAACATAAGAATACAATTAAAAAGATACAAAATACAACATTAAAGACATAACAATACAGATAATATTTGTAGTAATAGGGGCTTTACAAAAGAATAGAAATAAACATATACATCAGTGTTACAGGAATGATAACATGAGTACATACATAAAAGATCAGAATCACTTTTGAAACGTCAACTTCACACATGAGCATGAAAACAACACAGAATAAATAATGTCTAAGCATCTTTACAAAGTAAATAACATATTATTAGAAAAAGTCTACAACAGAGCTCTCATCAGCTAAACACATAAAGACAGGAAAAACACAAATACACAAGGGTACACAAACACATAGTGAGATAACACCAAAAGGAAAGGACAACACACAATTACATATTTGGAAAAAGCAGCAAAGAGGAAAGGACAGGGTTTGGTTTACTGCAGTATTTTGCTTGGAGATCTCCCTTCATTCCATAGATCGTTCGTCTTATTTCAACCTTTGCTTCCACCAAAAAAAATCCTATCCAAGCATGCTTTCTGTATTTATGTGTTCACATATTTCTTACCTCATTATTTATTTCCAAGATAATCCTACCTATACCTCCTTCCTGTATTCTATTCATATTTCTTTCAAAATAATTATTTCTGATTGTACAATACTCATTGGGGCCCAAATCTTTCTTCGCAATGCATTCTTTACCTATTCTCCATAGTCAGTTTCTTATATAGTCTACCCCCTCTTAAGCTAACTTAAATCTACTGAGCTCAGATATATATATACCAAGGGACGAGGCAATGCAGCATCACAACAAATCAACACAAACAGAAATGACAAAAAATGCAAATTGGCAAAGCTAGCAGCATAAATTAGCAAAGCAAGTGCAATATTACAACTAATATAAGGCAATGCAGGAAACAAGAAAAACTAGCTTAGAAGAGTAACACAAAGTCAAATTCAGTAACACTATGCCTGACAAACAGCAGCAACTTATACCTAAACATGACATAGCTCAAGCAGAAAAAATATTACACTAAAGACGATAATGCAGACAAGGGAAATGTATATTCACATCTTAATGTCTATGTAATTAAAGTGGTGCACCATAACAACTGATTGTAAAAAAAATTACCATGTACCTGAAAAGAAAATTAAGTGTTACTGTTATTAGTTACTTCTTATTGTTCTTTCCTTTCCAAGTGCTCCTTTTTTAAAGAATGTGGATTACAAAATTATCATTTAATAGATCTGTTGACAGAAAGAGTTCACATTAGCAAATGCATTTCATTTTATAAAAGCAATGCTGCAACACAGCTGGAAACCAGATATCAAATGAAATAAGCAATTACGCAAACCAAAGCATAAAAATGTCATTCAGTAGTCATGTGACATTTTATTTCATAAGTTAATTGCTCTCAACTCTCGTACAAAGACTCTTGTCATAATCAGGTGTGCAGATGTAAAAATATTTCTTGTCAATTCATAAGCATTTCAATAATTAGCACAAAGTGCGAGTAATCATATGTTTTTTTAAGTAACGAGGGTGTCGCATTAGCGATGAAAGGCACGCCCTAATGGCTTGTTCTCCAGGTGTTTGACACAGCTGTGTGCCCACAACGCATTACAAAAATCATATGTTTTCAAGTAACGAGCGTGTCGCATTAGCGATGCCCTCTACAAAGGAATGTCATAAACAGGGGTATAGGCCTCTCTTTGTCCTTCTCTTCCACCTGTGCCTCTGGCACACCCTAATGGCTTTCTTTTCTACCTGAGCGTCTGAAAAGGCTTGTTCTCCAGGTGTCTGACACACCTGGGTGCCCACGTCGCATTATGTGCAGGAGGTCACTTAACTTTCTTACGGAAACATTTACGACAGCAGTTTTCGCTACAGTGACAGTCTCATATACAAAATTTCACAGGTCAACAATTAGCGTTGCAAATCTGTAGAAACAAAATGCTATTGATATGACAGTGTCCAAAATATTTTCGCTTGCATTGTGATACATTCACGCATGTACACACACATTTCATAACTCTTAAAGTACGATTCTTGGTTTCCAACATCCTATTTCACAAGTCAAGAGTCCCTAACTTCTATTCATTACACCTTACCTTATTCGTCGACACTTTTTCCATTTTTCATCATGGCAGATACATAGCATAATCAAATAACTCATATGGC
Organism: Schistocerca cancellata; assembly: GCF_023864275.1. Taxonomy (NCBI): domain Eukaryota; kingdom Metazoa; phylum Arthropoda; class Insecta; order Orthoptera; family Acrididae; genus Schistocerca; species Schistocerca cancellata. Next base: position 112,677,261 of record NC_064632.1, read on the forward strand.
ATCAGCTTATGGATCATAAACTTACCGCAACAGCATAATACACATCGTCGTCGTAAAAATAACATCATAACACCTCAGTCAAATGTCAAAAACGTCGTAGCTTCCTCCAATGATTTCAAAACCTAAAGAAAATTCTCTGCTCATTTCAGTAGTGTCATCTACCTCAAACGTACTTTAAAAATTATGATCTCATACCAAAATACATCATTCAAAGCTCTCATAGTATCACAATGGTACCAAAAAAATATGAAGAGTTCACACAGTACAGACAAAATACAATTTCTTAAGTGTGAAATAATCCAATTCTGTAATTACGTAAACATGTGTCACTGACGTAGTAAAAAGATGTTTGTTTCTCTGTTAAATGATCAGATAGCTGTGTAATTTATGTGTTAGAGAAATATGGTACCGATGTGTTAAATTGTATAAGCAAATACCATATTAGCTAGGGCTCCTTGTGCTTGCCAAACACATGGTACACAAAGTAGGCGTGTACCCCCCTGAGGTTTATTGTAATTGTATCCTCAGGTATAATAGCTTACAGCAATGGAATGAAATGTATCACAAAAAACTTCTTTGTAATTCAAAAATCTTTAAAAATAAATGTTTTAAGTACAAAATTAATCACTCAAATACGTGTCCTGTAGCGCTAAATATGCGTCTTTCTGTCAAATAATCTCTGGGAAGTGTCGTAGTTATTGTCCTCCGAAAGCTAAGTTCTGCAGAAGTCAATGTACTTACCTCATGATAAACAAAGTGAAATGCTTTGCGTATAGATATCATACTTATTACGCTTATTGCCGTGATGAAGAAAGTACTGTGCTGTAACGTATTGTTGTGCTACAGAAAAGGCTGTTTCCTTGTAGCAATAGCACAAAAGTCACCACTAAAACATGTCTCACTTTATAGAAGAATTCAGAAAAAACTGTGCAGATATAAAACAAATACACCGCAAAAGCAACACTGTAAATTGTCACGCATTAGCAGCGTCGTGATAAAATCGTGTAGCTGTCACATAAACTAACCACTGTGTCATCTGGCATTTCACAGAAAGCACCTCAAATCCAGAATCCACTCTCAAGCAAACCAAAATGTTGCATGAGAATTTCATTAGCAGTGCTGGTATATGTTCTAAGTATGTGAGCCATATATTCGTTATGTAATCGTGCAACTAACAAGGAGGAATGTATAAATAACAACACTGTGTCGTCTGTTCGCAATCACAATGCATTCGCAATTACTTGTCTAAGTTACCTATGTTCTTGACTGGATGGTTAGTTTGCTTTGAAACATAGTTGCATGTTAACAGTTTCTCAGTGGGACAAATTATACAAGTAGCGTGAAGTGAAAATTGCAAAGACTAAGTTAAAAAGCAGATTATCTGTCAATAAATGGTTTTACATGAGAAATGTGGTGTAAACCTTTACTCTTCCTAGTACGCAGAGTTTCAACTTCAACGCAATTATCATGTGGTATACGTCGGATTCTGTAAGGTCCATTGTAAACTAGAAAGAATTTGTGACTCAAGTGTTTCTTCTTATGCGACAATGAATGAGCTTTAATGAGAACTTTCTGACCAATATATAATTTCTTTGCATTTGCTTTACCGTGTAGTTTTCTCCTTTTCTCTGCTGCAGATTTTATATTTTTAAGAGCCAAATCAATTATGTCTTTGTGTCGCAGTTTACGTGTATTCGGGAAAGGTACAAGCTCTCTGATTCTGTTCGGTGGTTCTACATTCTTCAGTACAAGAGTAGGTGGTAAAGCAGTGGAATCATGAGGCATTTCATTCAGCACATTTTGAAATAAGTGTAAATATCTGTCCCAATGCTGATGCTTTCTGTGACAATAAAGTCTGCAAAGCTTATTGATTTCTTTCATAATCCGTTCAGACGGGTTACAATGTGGTGAATACAATGAAATAAAAACAGGTTTGATTTTATGATTCCGAAGCATGCGTGACCAAACAGCAGATCTGAATTGCGGTCCGTTATCTGAAATGACTTTACTAACGTGTCCAACTTCACGTAAGAAATTTTTAACAAAGGCGTTGGATACAGACCGTCCAGTGGCTTTATGTAACGGAGTGAAAGAAACAAATTTTGAAGTAAGTTCAACAGCGACTAGAACGTACGAAAATCCATTCGATGTTCTGACAAGGGGTCCCAAAAGATCAACAGCAGCAAATTCTTTTAATTTAGAAGGAATAATTGGAAACAACGGAGCACGATGTGAGATAGTAGACGGTTTCGCCTTTTGACAAAGTTTACAAATAGACAAGACTCTTCGAATTCGCTTTTCCATATTGTTAAAATAACAAGTCGTTCGAAGAATATGATAACATTTTCGTGGGCCAAAATGTGCGTAGCTGAAATGAATGTACCAAATGAGCTTATTAACAAAATCGTCTGGAATGCAAAGTACCCATAGCTTGTCATCAACAGTGCAGCGTTTGAAGAGTATGTTGTTTCTAACCAGGTAATAATGCCGAATCTGAGTGTGTGTCTTTTCATGCCATTTACTTTTGATATCTTTCCAAATCGGATCTTTATCTTGTTCATGAGCAATGTCCTTTAAAGATGTGGTGATGAAGTTTTCAAAGGCGACTTTCTGAATGTAAAGAATACTGAAATTTTTCTCGAGGTTGCCTTCTGTGTTACTTTTCTCAAGCCCAGCCGGTGCACGTGACAGCGCGTCCGCAACAATGTTCTCCTTGCCGGGAATGTAGACTATTGTGAAGCGGAATTCTTGCAGAAACAATGCCCAACGTTTTAACCTATCATGATTTAATTTTGAAGACATAAGAAATTGTAATGCACGATGATCACTGTATACTTTTACGTGCTTACCAGAAAGAAAGAAACGGAATTTGTTAAATGCCCAAACGATAGCTAAAGCTTCTAATTCAGTAACGGAATAATTTTTTTCAGATTTTGTTAGCACTCGGCTAGCAAAAGCAATGGTTTTCTGAACAGTAGTGTCATTTTCTATGGCTTCTTGAAATAAGTGGGCACCAAGACCGACTTTAGAAGAATCCGTGCTAAGGCAGAAATCTTGTGACAGATCTGGATGAGCTAGTATTGGCGCGTGAAGTAACGCTTCTTTCAAAGAATTGAATTCCAACTGTGCTTGTTCGTCCCAGTTCCAAATAGTATTTTTTCCAGTGAGAGAACAAAGTTTTGGTGTAACTAGAATTTGCATATTCAGAAAACGACGGTAAAAATTTACGAGACCTAGAAAACTGCGGACTTGTCGTTTTGTGGATGGAACTGGAATGGCTCTGATTGCTTCTAACTTTTCAGGATCCGGCTGAATGCCTTCAGAAGAAATAATATGTCCCAAAAACTTCACCTTTGACCTACCGAATTCAGACTTTTCCAAGTTAACTGTAATTCCAGACTCTGCAAAAATACGTAACAAACTGTTGAGGATGCGGTTATGTTGTTCCCATGAAGCTTCTGCTATTAGAATATCGTCCACATATAAGGTGATGTGACGTTTTAAGAACTCAGGTAATATGGAATTTAACCCACGAATGAATGCTGCCGAAGAAATGTTCAAACCAAAAGGAAATTTCCGAAACTGATAACAAACGCCGAAACAAAGGAAAGCTGTGTATTTTCTACATTCTGGATGAAGTTCGATCTGATAAAAGCTGGATCTGAGATGGAAGATAACACTTTTACACCATTAAAATTTTGAAGAAGTTCTTCCATCGTCTGCGGCCTGTCTGTTTCAGGAATAATGATAGTATTGATTTGTCTCGAATCTAAGACAAGTCTGATCGATCCATTTTTCTTCTCAACAACATGTAACGGATTGTTGTATGAGCTTACTGCAGGCTCAATAATGCCCTCGTAAAGCATAGATTGTATTTCTGTTCTAACACGGTCCCTATAATGTGCTGGAATTACGTATGGTCTAACACAAAATTTAGTATGCTCACGAACACGAAATTGGTATTGAAATCCCTTGATTGTTCCTGTTTCGTGAGTAAAAACTGTGGAATGTGCTTGTAAAATCTCAAAAAGTTCCTGCCTATCAGTGTCATTACAATTCTCAATTGTTTGAATTTTATTCTGAATTAACTCATTAATTTCAAATATGCCGTCGATGTCATCCCTGTCAGTACTTGCAGAGTGATTGTTAGTGTCTAGTTCCGTAGAAAATTCCGAACTGTTATCTAACAGAAGGTAAAGCCGATTAATTTCCACATCATGGTTTGAGAGCCAGTCTTCAAATTTCAAAGCTATTGACATACCTTCTTTCTCTAAACTTATTTCAGCATCGTGAAAGCTTAAAATTGCTTTGTATTCATTCAAAAAGTCTACTCCCAGTATAATTTCCGTCGACAATAATGGAACAATAAGGAAGTTCATAGAGAAGCTGTGGCTTTGACAAAAGAATTCTAAGTTGGTTTGTTGGCGTACATCTACACTTTTTCCAAAGATTGCACCTTGTAATTTAATCTTACGTAACGGAAGTGTGGGGCAATCGTTCGCTTTGTTGCATTTGCTAAAAGCTGTTTCACTAATTACTGAAATGGGACTGCCAGAGTCAAGTACTGCCGTAAATTTTACGTCATTTACAGTAATGTGAATCACAGGATATGCAATGGTGTTACGTGTTACGTCGTGTTCCTGGAGTAAGATGTCCCTAATGTCTTCCATTTTTACGTAATTACTAGCTACGGCAGCTGCGTCATCAGTTTCATAAGTACGTCTTGTGGCTGCCAGTGGTGTGAGTCATCGCCTATTGTCTCTTTGTTGGCGCGCGTCGTTATTGGGATTTGGAGACCTAACTTCTACAAATTCATCGTGACGAGAGTGCTCTGCTCTGTTTAAATCTCGCCAGTTCTGATGCAATTCAGGTCTGTCGTTACGATCATATCGTCTGTCGTCATGTCGGTAGTTTCCATAGTTTCTTTCTTGTCGGTCACATGGTGGAGAATTTCTCCTTGAATCGTAACTACGCGCTGGACCGTTGCGTCTAAAGTTATTCTGTCTCCCTTGATAATAATTGTTTTGGTTCCCATATTGTCTGTTTCTCTGATTGTCTCTGTGATAGTCATTACCGCGGAAAGGTGATCTTTCCCTGTAACTATTACTCTGCCAGTGGTTATCATATGGGTGGTGTCTGTTTTGGTCACGATTTACGTTGTAAGAATAGGTTTGTCGTGGCCATTTATTGTTTCTGTCGTCACGGAATTGTGACGGATGTGACCTGTAGTGATTGATTTCCTGTTTTCGCATCCCACGACAGTCTGTGTCAATTTCCAGTTCTTGTAACAGTCCCTGAAAAGCTTCAATGTCGTCTTTGCAACGTCCTGCCAAAATAATGTGTCGTAAATGTTCAGGCAGTTTGATTAAGCAAATGCAGATGAGTTCTGAGGGGCTGTATGGGTTTGATAGGTACTGATTCTTGTGCAACATGTCTTCAAAATATTTGACAAGACTGGAAAATTCAGATTGTTCAAAGTGTTTCATCATCATGATGCTATGTTTTACGCGGTCTTGTGTAGCTTGAGACCAATATGCTGAGAGGAAGGCGTGGTAAAATTCTCCTTCACTGTGACAATCGTGAATGACCGATCGCATTCTTACAGCTGGTTCATTCTCCAAGTAGCCACACATAAATTCTAATCTGTGTTCTAATGACCAGTTGGGAGGAAAACAATGAGAGAATTGATGGAGCCACGCTTGTGGATGAATGTCGTTGCCAGAATTCTTAAATGTTTTGAATTTACGTGTAGTAATGAACAGCTTATAGTCAAAATCATCATGTCGGCGAGTCACATATCGGTCATTGTTACGTCGTGTCGGCGGTTCCATCTCAAAATTCGGTGCACCTTGCCAATTTCTTTCATAATTACCGAAATGCTCTGTGTTATTATATTGTGGCTTTTCCGTATTTCTATGTCCCTCTTCCAGTATTGGGGCGCGAGTGTCCTCTGAAATACGTAATTCTTGTATCACCTGCGTCAACTGATCTTGTACTTCCCGGATTTCTCTTTTATACTGTGTATTAATTTGATTTTGATTTTGTTTGAATTTTCTTATTTGTTCATAGTCTTCTGTGTCAGTGAAGGCTACGGGTCTTGTGTCATTCAGATCATCATCTACCTTTGTAGATAAGTTAGTGACCTGATTCGAAAGTTCAGCTACTTTCTCCGATAGTGAACACATTTCCTCAGTGTGTTTTTCTGAACCAAGTTTCAGAGTGTCCATTTGTGTTGAAATCGAATCTACTGTGTTCTTTAAGTTTTCCTGAGTTTTTGCCAGTTGCGTAACCGAATCGGTAGATGCAACTGAGTCAATTTTAGCCCACAAGGTCTCATGATTTTCATGAACAATGGTTTGCAGTTCTTTTATGGCTGCTTCGTGATTCTGTAATACATTCTCATGACGCGAAAAAATAGGTTGGAAATGCTCACAAATTTGTGTTTTTACGTCATTACAGACTTTCTGACATTTCGATTCTATTTTATGTAACTCAGTAGTTAAATCTTCACGTGTTTGTTCAAGCATATGTTCCACTGAGTCTAACTTTTGAAGCTTTTGTTCCATTGTGTCTAACTTTTGAAGCTTTTGCTGTGTTTGTCTCTGATTTTGTTCCATTGTGTCTAACTTTTGAAGATTTTGTCCCATCTGTCTCTGATTTTGTTCCATTTGTTGCATTAATTGCAATAATAATGTATTAGTGTCTGGAATCTGTTTCTCTACGCTTTTTAGCAGTGCATTTTCACCGGCAACATTCACATTTTGACAAGCAGAAAATGTGTCTTGACTCATTTGAGAAAAAGGTGAGGACCCAAAACCGAAGTCTACAGTATTTGCAGTATTGTGTTCTGTCATTTCGGATTCCTGAGGCGAGCTGTTGCCGACCGATCGATCGATAATGCTTCCTTGTTCACTACCTGTTTGACTGTCTACGCCATTGTTTGACGCCCGCTCCATTTCCCTATGCACAGTTACCAAATTACTACTTTGAACATTAGTTAACTCATTACACAGTGGCGCTAACACATTGCTTTCGTCTTCACTGTCGTTTCTTAGTTTACTTTGGAGCCGAGTGTTACGTTTTTCACACGCCATTATTGTCACAATATTTCACACGATAACACAGAAAAGCACAATTTGAATAGCAAAAATAAGAGAACACATTAACATAGCACTGAAAATAATATCTAGTTAATTGCAGCTGCGAAATACTTGGTGCAAATCTACATGCATGCCACAACTGTTTTACAGTACAACAATGAAAGGCTGCAACTACAAAGGAGATTCCCTCTACAATTACGCGCTAGCAATAAACAAAAGCTACACTAAATACACAAACTACAAGAAAAAAATCAGAAGATTCCAGTGAGGTATCCTTGGCTAAGGGTCGACATATGAAACGTCCCCTTAGAATAATTTTACATATGAAATGTCCACTTAGAACAATTGTACAAGACTGTGCTTAACCTGGCACACAATAATTTTAGCGCAACGCAATCTGACTATCTAAAAATCCCTGCAAAAGAATGGCCCTGACAAACATTAAACTATACCTTTCACAAATCACTTACCTCACAAAAATCTTCGCTGCTCGAACTACTGCAATACGGCGAGCGCCACTACTGCCAGCTTAATATTCATAATTAACATCCAGTATTACAAAACTCCGCCATCTCTCTCCCCACATCCACCACTGCTGGCGGCTCACCTCCAACTGCCCAGCGCTATGCGCTGTTCGCATCCAGCTATAGCAGTTCATGACAACAATGGCAGACAACAATGCAAATTAGCCACATACTGCACACAGCACAGCCAGTGATTTTCATACAGAGTGCTATGTAACGTTGCCAATAAAAAACATAAACAGCAAACTTACATAAAGAAAACATAAACAGCCTACTTACAAGAGTCCATCTTGAAACTCGTCTGTTATTGTTTTGGAAGACGAAGACATCCCCCAAAATGTTGGATATAGGAACGGAGGATCCTGTGTAGGCCCAAGTTAGTCCTGATACCAATGAGAGAAATCCCACATGTTCATGATATTGGTCCAAAACACCCTCCATCCCTCATCTGAACGCATGCCTACGCATTGCTGAATTTTGAGTTGATATGGAGGAGATAGGGGATCCAGCGTCAGGGTCAAAATTTAAAAGAGCAGCGGAACACTTCAGATCAAATAAGGGATAAGCGACACGGAATTTCTAGTCACTGGGGAAAGCGGAGACCAAACGATTATTCAAATTTGTGTGCGGGATCTTTGAGGCAGGCGACCTACCATAAGACTTGTTAAAGTAGATTACATCAGACTGAGTTTTCGTTCCATAGACCCCAAAAATGAGATGATTTTCGTGGGTGTGGAACATGTCAGAAAGTATAACATAAAACATTTGACTATAATACTTACAACCCTGATCATTTGTCAGGAGATTGTCGAAATAGGTGAATATAATGCGGTAAACTGGAGTAGCTAATATTTACAGAATTAACACGCTGTCAGAATGAAACATTGTTATGCACTATTAATAAATGTATCATACAAAAAAATACCTAACTTGACTGTTGTACCAAGTGCTGTCAAAACTGAAATCTAACAGACATTTTTACTTAAGACTGATTAACAGTCTCTGTTAAGATATTTATCTATAGAGTAGAAGAGCCGGCCAGTGGGGCCGAGCGGTTCTAGACGCTTCAGTCCGGAACGGCGCGATTGCTACGGTCGCAGGTTCGAATCCTGCCTCGGGCATGGATGTGTGTGATGTCCTAGGTTAGTTAGGTTTAAGTAGTTCTAAGTTCTAGGGAAGTGATGACCCCAGATGTTAAGTCCCATACTGCTTAGAGCCATTTTTTATAGAGTAGAAGGAGTTGCCTATCAAAAAGTCTTTCAAACTCTGTTTAAACCGTGCTTCATCTGAAACCCAGTTTTTAATGGTTGCTGGCAATTTATTGAAAATGTGTGTTCCTAAATATTGGACCCATTTTGGACCAAGGTAAATGATTTTACGTCTTTATGTAGGTTTTTCTTATTCCTAGTATTGATACTATCTATTGAGCTATTGGTTGGAAATAGAGGTGTATTACATGCGAAAAATTTCATTACGGAGTAAACATATTGAGAAGCAGTGGTTAAAATACAAAGTTCATTGAACAGGTTTCTACATGATCATCTTAAATTTACACCACAAATGATTCTTATCACACGTTTTTGCACCGTAAAAAGTTTAGCTCGGTTTGATGAGTTTCCCCAGAATATGGGGGCAGATAAGGTAAGGAATGAGAAGGTTCTCTGCAGAACCGGCGAAGAAAGAAACATATGGAAAACATTGACAAGAAGGAGGTACAGGATGATAAGACATTTGTTGAGACATCAGGGAATGAATTTCATGGCACAGAGGGAGCTGTAGCGGGTAAAAACTGTAGGTGAAGACAGAGATCAGAATACATCCAGCAAATAACTGAGGAAGTAGGGTGCAAGGGCTTCTCCGAGATGCAGTTAGCACAGGAGAAGAATCCGCAGGCCGCACAAAAATATTGTAGAGTTGCTACTTCACGTGATTAGTTGGCAAACATTGTGCACACCACAATTTTAATGTTTCGGCAGTAGTTTTTAACGGATGGTAATAGACAACGGTAGCATTACGACCTTTCTGTACTGTGTGGGTCTACACAAACCTCCCAGTTCCATCCAAAATTAGCAATGCGCAGTTTTGTTTTCTTATCAGGGTACCTAAGAGCCGTACTTTGCGGTTAGCGGCCACGGGTCACTGCTGTTCACCGAGGCGACTAATCTGAGCAGATTTTCAGTGTTTCGTATCTCAACAGTAGCGGTGGAGTGACTTCAAAAGACAGCTAATGGCCCACTTTCTATCATAATAGCTCTCTCCTCTGCAACTCGCTCTCGCCAACCCAACGTCCCCCAACACTTTTCCGTACAGAGTTCTCTATTCAAATTCTCTTCCTTCCTAGCAGCCACTGTCACGTTCATTTCAATCTTCTCCTCTTTCATTGTCCCTTTCAGTTCTTCTAATACCAGACAAGGTTTCAATAGTTCTAAACTAGTCAATATCACTCTTACGCCCGCATTATTATATTATTATTATTATTATTATTATTATTATTATTAGTGTTACTGTTATTATTATTTTTGCTAATTATTATTTTTATGAATAATGCAAATTATTGTTTTTGTTACTGCTAAATAATATTTTTTTACATGTCTTATTCCTGGTAAGATGTAAGGGAGGCCCTAATGTCACGCTATATAAGTAATAAATAAGTAAATAGGCTAGGTTCAGTTGTCAGTACAACCATCCTCAAGACATGCTCGTATGGGATTCAGTTTAACAAAATTTGGATGTACCAGTAATAAACATATCACGCAATAAACTGCACTTTTGTGAGAAACAAACTTTTGTAACACAACAACAAAAATGAGACTGCTTCTACAGTATGGATAATAAAATCGTAGTCAAATATAAAATATAAGAAGGTCATCGTTATACCACGTAACGTATTGACAGCAAAATAAAATGTTGGCGTATTTAGTCGAACTTGACTAACCGAGTTAAGTCAAGCGTGTCCAGTTGGACCAACTTGACTGATCGAGTTCGACTGGACACACAAATATTTTATTTTGCTGTCGGCAAGTTACGTGGTGTGACAGTAGCTTTTTTTTTTATTTGACTATGATTTTATTACCCATAATGTAGAATCAGTCTCATTCTCGTTGTGCTGTTACAAAAAGTTTTTCACTGACCTTGCCTCTGATAAAAGTTCGAGTTATTGCAGCATAAGCTTATTAATGGTGCAAAAAATTGTTGGTCAAAGTGCGTCTCATAAGGGCATGACCTGAGGACGGTTGAAATGACAACCGAAGCTAGTCTAGTCACCATATTTTAATTATCATATATCTATGCGACATAGGCAATTAAAATATTTTTTAGATTTTGACGAATATAAATTTGCTTTTACCTCCATACACAGATAGCGTAGCGACTTTCTGTGCTCAAAATAATGTTAAGAAACGAATTCCCAGTAAGATTAATGTGAGTCACTTGCTGATACAAAACTCTTTTTAGTAGTAAAAGAGGAACCAACTCACTTCGATACTACAGTGAAATCGAATCTGGCGTGACCTTTCTGATTTATGCATTTCGGCATACACCTGAAACTGTGGAAAACCTTTAGCATTACGTCCGAACATGGATTTAGGCCTCACAACTGCCAAATGCGATTTCAGTTGCTTAGAAACAGCTAAATCACCCCCTTTCAAGACTGCAGTAGCTGCCTGTAATCAATTCCTTTTCTGATTCTGCAACATGATGAACAATTCGCATCCGCTCTATGTAAGTTCGTAGCGTTATATCTCCTCTAGTAATCTGAGAATCATCGATACAATGATTTTAAGCTTGCAAGAATATCATTTATAATAAAGTTTCACGCAGTGTAGTAGTAAATCTGAATTTACGACGATTACCTTCTTTCAACTATTTAGAATTTGTCATCAGCATTGGTTACGCGTTTCATTACAGGTAGAGTAGCCTTTGTTATCCGCCTACAGATCGTTGTTTACTTGACCTAATTTAATTTAAGCATTTGAAACAGTTTTACTAATGTTAATTTACGTACATGGGCCAACGAGTATTCCACATTCACTCAAAGAACAGCAAGGACGGCCCCAACACCAAAATGCAATGAAGCTAGGAGGTCTGTTCCTCTGAGTTGAGAAATGATTAAATACAAGAGTAAATCTGAATGTCACGGTTGTATTTAAAGTTGAACCTCGGTTTGGAGCAACCGCCTGAACGAGGGCCACACATACTCGCTTACGCGCTTAACATGAAATCACAAACCAGAAATGCAATTGAATAATGCGGACAGGATATATTTAATATTCCAAAATCAGAGCAACAAGCAAACTATAGGACAGAGACAGGGGGCAACGGGAAAATTAGGCTCACAGTTAACTCGTGTGGCCATGTGGTTAGCGGAAACACAATTTCTACGTACCGTGGCCAAATTTTAGCAACATTAAATCATGCAGCCGCGAAAAATTAACATTTTACAGAGGACACACTTGAGTGGACAATGGGTAGTGGCAGAGGGCCCACAAACTCTAATATTAACCCACGTGGATGTTTTCCAACGGACGTATAGTAATGAAACAAAGAAAATTCACAAAGAGGCAAAACTATCAACATTCGGAAAAGATTAGAATGTATTCATACGCAGTCGCAGGCACACCAAACTGAACCGAGAGCGCACTTCCCTCGGGAGATCGCTTCAACATATGCAACACCTTTGTGCTACGTTCTTCTTACGGACCAAAGTCTGCATTAGGAACCAAACTGAAAGTCTGCAAAAGCCTTGCATCCCTTGCTGCGACCCAGAAAATAATCTTTATGAGACAAATTGCGAGACCAAAAGCTAAAAGCTCCCCTCTCGCTAAGAGACAACGCGCCACGCGGTTTTATATCAACTCACCTTTCTTCGAAGAGACCTCGGCTGCAAACCCTCGGAGAGCAGGAAGCAGACTGACCGTTTCACACCAAAACTTCTCCCACACAACCCTGTGGCCAGGAAAGCCCACGGATGAGGCTTCCGCTACCAACCTAACATCGGTAACTTTCAAACAAAGGGAACAAACCTCTTTGCCTAGCTGAAAACGACAAGGGTTGGCCATTCTGTAAGACTACCGCTGATTCTCTGCAGTAGACTAAACCACCGTACAGCAGAATGAAACACACCCAAATTTATTCACTCACGCATGCCAGAGACTTTTAGATAGGAGAACAAGGGATAAACATTTTATGGAATCATAGTCGTGAGTTGGGTAACATATAAAAACATGAAAGACTTATAATGGCTTTATAGATGCATCTGCAAGTCTGAAAAGAACCAACATAGCAACCATATGATGCTTGCAAATCGTAAAAATAAATAGGCTACGGCCTGATTGAATCATAGCTCAGTCTTCTCTGGTAAGAAATTTGGCAACGAAAACACCCGCATTGTTCTGTAGGATGCAAAGTGCACTGCAAAGCAAATAAAATGATAATGAAAGGGGACTATAGGACCCTTCCAAGTACTGAACGCTGGAAACGTACTGTACACATTCTGATACCGTGCTTCGCATAGTATCAAACTGAGCTACACTAATTTTGGGTATTACAACTCCACCATTGCATCACTCCAGGCGTTATGCAATATCTGCAGTATAGACAAAATGTCCGACAACGAATTTTTAGCGTGTCAGCACATTTATACAGACAATAGCGTACCGTTACCAGCGTAATCTCTTTCTTCACGTACCACTGTGCCACCTTCGTAACCTACGTGTCACGTTTGGGTTCAGAGACACGTAACAATTATTTCTAGAGTGACGGTAGACCTTTTTATGAAGTGTATCGGACTGACATGACTCAAGTGAAAGGAAGCGCTTCCTACGCTTGAATTGTCTACCCCTGCCGTAATTATTTGAACAACCCCACCCAATTGAATTTAATCTGCATTCGACAACTCGAAAACCTTAGCGATGTCACAGTGAGATGTCAATGTGTGTCGCTACGATACAGATAATATAATACCTTGCAAACCCAGTTTGACAAATACTCTGCTTTACCGTGAAACAACAATAAGGCTTCCCTCTAGATGTCAATGCAGCAAAATATGTAACAATGTAGCTCCATATAATCCATCATAATGTGACGCAGAGCAAAATTACACAACTCGTTGTCCAGTAGGAACCCTGGGATAAAAGTGTATATTTTCAGTTTCTCGCATTAGCACGACTATTTCACCACCCTGATTGTAGTACTTGCATTCAACATAGAAATCAGAACGTAGCGCATTAAGTAAAATAAGCAGTTTCGACTTGTGTATAAGCTAAACGATATATTGCAATTTTACATTTCGTTACATAACAATGACAGCGTAAAACTTCAAAGGCCAGAATGACCCAGAAACTTAATATTAATGATTTGTAGAAAAGCTAGAAACTCATGTTTAATTATTAATATTTGTATATTGAAGATAAAGCAATTATTCAAGTTAATGTGTAGAACCTAAAGACGGGAGGGTTAACATCGGACATATGAAATCGTACAGCAAAGGCAGATACATGCGAGAACTGTTGCACAATCAATTTAACAGCTCATATGCCCAAGTTGCTGAACAGAATGATATACAGAAAAATGGAAAAAATGAAGATCTGTCAGATGACGATTAGTTTCGCTTTAGGAAAGGCAGAGACACCTTAGAAAAGATTTAGACGTTGCACTCGATAGTGTGGCCAAGAAAGCAGAAGTCAAGAGACTTTCGTAGAATTTGTAGACTCTAAACAGCGTTAAATACGAGAAAAGAGTCCAAGCTGCTCCAAATTCTCAGAAAAAAACTAAATATACACTGTAGGAAGAGACTATTAAAGTACTTAGTATACAACAGCCAAGCGAAAACTATAAGAAGGGAAGATTAAGAGACAAGTCATTGGATTAAAAAAAAAGTCGTAAGACAGGGATTCCGTCTTATTTCCAACTGTTAAACCAGTACGTAAATGGAGGTTCAGAAACTTGATTAAAATTCAGGGTGAAACGATAAACAATGATCATATACCCTGATGGTATTGATATCCTAATCGAAAGTGAATTAAATGAATTAGGTGAATTAAACTGTCCGTTGGGCACAGAGTATGCAGTGACAGCAAAAGAAAGACAAAAATAACAAGGAGTTTCAAAATGAGATGGGTGATAAACATAACGTCATAAATGGGGACCATAGAGTAGGTAAAGTTAAAGAATTATGTTAGTTAAGAAATTCTGTTACCATGGAAGCAAAATAAGGCATGACGTACGAAACAAGGAACAAACTAGCACAGGCAAAGAGGGCATTCATCGCTAAATGAAGTCTACTCGTATCAAACATAGGCCTTAATTTGATGAAATTTCTGGAGCACAACATTCTACGGAAGCGAAACAGGGATTGTGGATAAGATGAAAAGAAAGATCGAAGGGTTCGGGTTGTGATGTTACAGAAGGATGCTGAAAATCAGGTGGACTGCTAAGAAATGAGGAGGTATAATGTGTGTGTGAAAAATGCTGATTAGAAGAAGGGATTATGAGAAATCAGAGAATAACCTCCGTGATACTAGAGACCATCAGTCTTCTGACTGGTTTGGTGCTGCCCGCCACTAATTTCTGTTCTATACCAACCACTTCGTATAAGAGTAGCACTTGCAACTTACGTCCGCTGTTATTTACTGGATGTATTCCAGTCTCTGTTTCGTCTACAGTTTTTACCCTCTGCAGTTCCCTCTAGTACCTCAGAAGTTATTCCTCGACTTCTTAACAGCTGTCGTATCATCCTGTCCCTTCTTCTTGTGAGTGCTCATTCAACATTCGTCTGTAGCACCATATCTCAGATGCTTCGATAATCTTCGGATCGGTTTTCCCACAGTTTCTGTTTCGCTATCGTGCAATACTGTGCTCCAAACGTACATTCTCAATCATTTCTTCTACCCATTAAATACTAGTCTCTTGGCCAGAAACGGCCGTTTTGCCAGTGCGTCTGCTTTTTATGTCCTCCTTGCTCCGTCCGTCACTTCTCATTTCGGGGCCTAACTGGTAGAATTCGTTACCTTCATCTACTTCGTGGCTGATAAGTTTCTCTCTATTCTCATTTCTGTTGTTTTTCATTACATTCGTCTTTCTTCGATTTAGCCTCAGTCCATATTTTGTACTCATTAGACTGTTCATTGCATTCAGCAGATCATGAAATTCTTCTTCACTTCCACTGAGGATAGCAAGTTCGTCAGCGAATCGTATCAATGATATCCTTTCACCTTGAATTTTAATTCCACTTCTGAAAGTTTCTTGTGTTTTCATCATTGCTTCTTAAATGTACAGATAGAGGAGTAGGTGCGAAAAACAACATTCCTGTCTTACACTCTTTTTAATCCGAGCACTTCGTTTTTGGCTTTCCACTCTTATTATTCCCTCTTGGCTCTTATACGAGGGCTGTTCAGAAAGTAAGCTCCGATTGATCGCGAAATGGAAACGACTATGATAATCCGATAAAGCTTTGCACAGATGTGTTGGGCAGTGTCTCTAGTATGACCCTAGATAGCATCACGTCACTCCTCTCATTTCTGAGCTCACAGAGATCGCGTGAAGTTGTCTAGAGAATAGTGTCTCCCGCCAAGTACGAGGACCTGGTGAGAAATTTCGCCTGAAGCTATACAGCCAACATTACATAACTGTCGTGCAGTTTCTTCTACAAGGCAATATTCTCAGCCGCATTCTGAAGGGGCAAGATGCTCCTGCATCGTTTTCAATTGGAAATGTTTGACTACCCACAATACAGCCCGTAATTGACTCCCCCTGCGTTTCATTTCTGCTCACATGAACCGCTGGCTATGAATACAACATTTTGGCACAGAAAACGAGCTGTAGGCCAGCGTAGAGAATTGGCGGAAAGCACTGGCGGCTGTCTTTTATGATGAGGGTATTGGAAAGTTGGTACAACGCTACGACAAATGTCTTAGTCAGAACGGCAACTACGTAGAGAAGTAGCTGGATGGTGTAGCTAACTGTTAAAAATAAAACATTTCTAATTTTCACTGTGGTTCCCATTTCGCGATCAATCGGAGCTTACTTTCTGAACAACCCTCGTACATGTTGTATATTACCCGTCTCTCCGTATAGCTTACCCCCAATTTCTTTGGAATTTCGACCATCTTGCATCATTTGACATTGTCGAACGTTTTTTTAGGTCGACAAATCCTACGAACATGTCTTGATTTTTCTTTAGTTTTGCTTCTATTATCAACCTCAACGTCAGAATTGCCTCTCTGGTGCCTTTACTTTTCCTAAAGCCAAATTGATCGTCATCTAACACATCCTCAACTTTCTTTTCCATTCTTCTGTATATTATTTTTGTCAGCATCTTAGTTACGTGAGCTTTTAAGTCGATTGTGCGATAATTCTCTCACTTGTCAGCTCTTGCACTCTTCGGAATTGTGTGGATGATATTTTTCGCGAAGTCCGATGGTATATCGCCAGACTCATACATTCCACACACCAACGTAAATAATAGTTTTATTGCCACCTCCGCGAATGATTTTAGAAATTATGATGGTACTTTATCTATCCCTTCTGCCTTATTTGATCTTAAGTCTTCCAAAGCTCTTTTAAATTCTGATTCTAATACAGGATCCTATCTCTTCCATATCGACCCCTGTTTCTTCTTCTATTACATTAGAAAAATCTTGCCCTCATAGAGCCCTTCAGTATACTCTTTCCACGTACCCGCTTTCTCCTCTACATTTAACAGTGGAATTCCCGTTGCTCTCTTAATGTTACCGAACTTGCTTTAAATTTCAACGAAGGTTGACTTTCCTATATGCAGAGTCAGTCTTTCCGACAAGCATTTCTTTTTAGATTCTTCACAATTTTCATGCAGCCATTTCGTCTTAACTTCCCTGCGCTACCTAGAAGATTTATAAAAAATAAAAAAAATAGTAGTAATTATGGAAACCATTCGAACACAGGAACTGTACATCCAACAATGTCATTTTTATTTGACTTCATTTGTTGCATACTTAAAGACCTGTTGCCTAATATTTTAAAAACAGGTTTTTGTGATTTTACATGTAATAACATACGCTGTTGCACATTACTAGCAAATATTGTCTCGAGCAATAAAAAAAGCAGAGGAATAATAATTAGTTACAAGGAAAATGAAATTAACTGAAGGAAACAGTATTAAATGAAAAATGTAATACAGAAAAAAGTAATAGAAAGATAAGAAAGGAAAGATCTGCAGCTTTTTCTTTTGCTGTTGAAATAAAGCACACCGGCCGGAGTGGCGTCGCGGTTCTAGGCGCTTCAGTCTGGAACTGCGCGACCGCTACGGTCGCAGGTTCAAATCCGGCCTCGGGCATGGATGTGTGTGATGTCCTTAGGTTAGTTAGGTTCAAGTAGTTCTAAGTTCTAGGGGACTAATGACCTCAGAAGTTAAGTCCCATAGTGCTCAGAGCCATTTGAACCATTTGAAATAAAGCACAACAATAAACGCTTACATAACGGCAACCCCTTAGAACCTCTCAGATTCCAGGTAGCCTACTATCAGGTGCAAGAGCATCATTGTAGCGACGAAAGAGCAGCATTGTAGCCTGCCTGGATGTGCCTGGGGCTATCGTCACGGATTCTGTCTGTACAGATGCATTTTTAAAATTCTCAGTGATGTGAGCTTGAGTCACGAAGAGTTTTTTTCCGAACTGGGAAGTGACGTCTTAGAGGGACCCTCTGCCGTTTTATTCATGCGTGTGTCAATGTCGCATCCTCCTATGATAACACCATGGGAAGACACAAAGTAGGAACTCTGAAAAAGCATAAGAACCCTTAGCTACTTCAGGTCATGTTCAAATTTCGTCGAATGGTTTTGAATGGTACCTAGTGGTTCCAGCTGGTACACAGGTGCAAAAATTGCGGTTGCTCTGTGCTTCAAATGGGTGCGATCACGTTCGATGGGGATGCAGACGCACAACGTGCTCAGAGAAGATAGGAACTCCGAAATGTGTCAGTAGTGCCAAGGATTGTAAAAATATCTTTCTGTTGCTCATCTTGTAAGTAGGCTGTTTATGTTTTCTTTATGTATGTAGGCTGTTTATGTTTTCTTATTGGCAACGTTACGTAGCGCTCTGTATGTAAATCACTGGCTGTGCTGTGTGCAGCCTGTGGCTAGTTTGCATTGTTGTCTGCCATTGTAGTGTTGGGCAGCGGCAGCTGGATGTGAACAGCGCGTAGCGTTGCGCAGTTGGAGGTGAGCCGCCAGCAGTGGTGGATGTGGGGAGAGAAATGGCGGAGTTTTGAAATTTGTAAATATGGATGTCATGAGCTGCTGTATATATTATGACTTTTGATGACTAATAGGGTAAATACATTGTTTGTTCTCTATTAAAATCTTTCATTTGCTAACTATGCCTATCAGTAGTTAGTGCCTTCAGTAGTTTGAATCTTTTATTTAGCTGGCAGTAGTGGCGCTCGCTGTATTGCAGTAGTTCGAGTAACGAAGGTTTTTGGTGAGGTAAGTGATTTGTGAAAGGTACAGGTTAATGTTAGTCAGGGCCATTCCTTTGTAGGGATTTCTGAAAGTCAGATTGCGTTGCGCTAAAAAAATATTGTGTGTCAGTTTAAGCACAGTCTTGTATAATTTTTTCTAAGGGGACGTTTCAATCTCACCGAGAACTGTCGTTTTCGACCGCAAAATGTGTGGGAAGCAACGTCCCACGGAAAGGGGTGGTTTCATTGATGCCCTTTATGCCACCCACTGCGGTCTTTTCTTGTCAGTTATGAGGGGTGAGTGTCTAGAACGTTTTGCTCGGCAGTTCTATCGTAGACGTTTCAAAAGAAGGGGTGAAATGCAAGTAAGAGGAGGTATGATGACCTTCCGATCGTTCGGAACGTCCACGGTAGCGTCAGCCAGAATTGGTGAAATTTCCTGCCAATGTGACATCATTAACCCACCTCATACGTCACATGATCTTTTGAGCTGTGACCTTTTATTGGAAAGCGTCGACACCTTGCTGTTTCAAGCTTTTGCACCATATCCGAGGAAGGTTCTACGCACCTTTGAGCCGAATTTCAATCTTCAGTGTCGCGAGGGGTGGGAATTACTGAGTTTCGAAAAAGTGATACTTTGATTATATTGCGAACTGTGCTTCATCCATACGCTGTTCATTTGCACGTTAAGATGAAATTTGAGTGCTGAGCACTGTACCAGTCTCCTGTAGTTTATTGAAAACTCTAGTAAACACATCTGTATTTTACAGCTAGGAAATCGTCTGTTACATTCTGTACGAGGAGCAGTGTTTCCATTACGAAACTTGTACCAAAAAAAGTATGTCGGAATACTTGGCATTTGTAACTACGTGCCGCATTTATAAACGGCGTAGGAGAATTGACAAAGAAATCAGTGATAGTTGAAAATTTCATCAATGTAAATTCAAGCAACTTCACAGGTCGTGTGACTAGGGCCTCCCGTCGGGTAGACCGTTCGCCGGGTGCAAGTCTTTCAATTTGACGCCAATGCGGCGACTTGCGCGTCGATGGGGATGAACTGATGATGATTAGGACAACGCATCACCCAGTCCTTGAGCGCAGAAAATCTCTGACCCAGCCAGGACTCGAACCCTGGCCCTTAGGATTGACATTCTGTCACGCTGACCACTCAGCTACCGGGGCGAACAGGTTCAAGTTAAAAACAAATAAAACGAATAGCTACAGAAATATCAACAAGCGAATTGATAACTTATCTCCGTACCCAAAAAACTGGAAACATGTGGAATGTTTCATTCGAATTAGTATACACAGCCACGTTTTAAGATATTTACTATTCGTCCTGAAGGGCCCTGTATTTTACTTTACTTTTAAATCACAAGCCTCATAAATGCGTCAATGCGTATTTACAACGGTACTGTAGGTAACATGAAATTATGAAGAGTTATTCATAACGCCGATAACGACGAAAAATTCGTTCGACGTTGCACCGAAACGAGAGCTGTTTTATACCTCCACATATATTGTACGCCGAACAACAAACTCGATTTCAATCTTTCTGCTGCGGGCTTTGCATGCTGTTAACCGGCAATTGAGAAGGCTTGCACACCACAGCTCCACGTAGTTGACTTAATAACGAAGGGCGGCAGTCGTGTTTTTAAACGTCGTGACATGTGCTTATCGAGGATGTACCATGGAAGTAATTCTGTTAACAACAGAGGGACGGCTAATATACTGCGCTCGTGCCGCACCGCAGGTTAAAATATTCGGCGGCGGTGGAGCGCGCTTGCCATCCGGACAATTAAGTCCGCAGCGGGCGCAACAGGGCGCGCCGGCGTTTGTGGGAACATCTGTCGCGGCCGGCGTGGGTGGGCAGCGAGGGCGGGACCGGCCGGCCACTGTGCGCACGCGCCGCCGCCGATACCATCGGCCGGCCCCGCGTTAATTGCATTTAAATTTCTAATCTGCCGCGGCGCGCGACAGCGGGAAGCGCCGCCACTTGAGACCGCGAGCGCTGATGGTCACGCGCCGCGGGCCCGCGGCGAGGGCGGCTGCGGCAGATGTCGCGTGGGCGACGGCACGCACCGCGGCGCGGCCGGCTCGCACTGCGGCAGAGGCGGCCGCACGCGCGACACGCACGCAGCTGCGCAGACACGCCGGATGCTGCACGCGTGTGCCCGCCCTGCTGCGTTCCATTGTGCTGTATGTGCTTGCCTTCTGCATGTATCGCTATCGTGTCTCTAATATGCGCGAGCAAAAATCGTCACAAAATAATGTCAAATCCAACCAAAAGAAAGCAGGAGGTTCTAGGAGAAAGGGGCTCAAAACATACGAAAAATTAAATATATTTTTCACTTCATTTATGACAATTAACATTATATAAATGCAACTTTAATTAGCATATGCATAAAGAATTCAGTGTAAAATAATTAGTTCCACTGTGAACTGACAATTTCGAAAATTTTGTCGGCATTGTTGGTTGGTTGGTTGATTTGGGGGGGGGGGGGGGGGGGAAGGGGTACTAAACAGCGAGGTCATCGGATTATGGAACGATGGGGAAGGAAGTCGGATGTGAGCTTTCAAAGGAACCATCCCAGCATTTGCACGAAGCGATTTAGGGAAATTACGAAAAACCTGAATCAGGATGGCTGGATGCGAGTTTGAACCGTCGTCCTCCCGAATGCGAGTCCAGTGCGCTAACCATTACTCCACCGATGGTGCTGTGGTGATGTGGTATAAAGGGTACCATAGCAAGTAACTCCTTTTTATTTCAGCAAACTCATCATCATCATCATCATCATCATCATTTAAGACTGATTATGCCTTTCAGCGTTCAGTCTGGCGCATAGCCCCCCTTATACAGTTCCTCCATGATCCCCTATTCAGTGCTAACATTGCTGCCTCTTCTGATGTTAAACCAATTACTTCAAAATCATTCTTAACCGAATCCAGGTACCTTCTCCTCGGTCTGCCCCGATTCCTCCTACCCTCTACTGCTGAATCCATGAGTCTCTTGGGTAACCTTACTTCTCCCATGCGTGTAACATGACCCCACCATCTATGCCTGTTGGCCCTGACTGCTACATCTATAGAGTTCATTCCCAGTTTTTCTTTGATTTCCTCATTGTGGACACCCTCCTGCCATTGTTCCCATCTACTAGTACCTACAATCATCCTAGCTACTTTCATATCCGTAGCCTCAACCTTGCTGATAAGGTAACCTGAATCCACCCAGCTTTCGCTCCCATACAACAAAGTCGGTCGAAAGATTGAACGGTGCACAGATAGCTTAGTCTTGGTACTGACTTCCTTCTTGCAGAAGAGAGTAGATCGTAGCTGAGCGCTCACTGCATTAGCTTTGCTACACCTCGCTTCCAGTTCTTTCACTATGTTGCCATCCTGTGACAATATGCATCCCAAGTATTTGAAACCGTCCACCTGTTCTAACTTTGTTCCTCCTATGTGGCACTCAATCCGTTTATGTTTCTTTCCCACTGACATTACTTTCGTTTTGGAGATGCTAATCTTCACACCATAGTCCTTACATTTCTGATCTAGCTCTGAAATATTACTTTGCAAACTTTCAATCGAATCTGCCAACACAACTAAGTCATCCGCATATGCAAGACTGCTTATTTTGTGTTCACATATCCATGAACCATGGACCTTGCCGCTGGTGGGGAGGCTTGCGTGCCTCAGCGATACAGATGGCCGTACCGTAGGTGCAACCACAACGGAGGGGTATCTGTTGAGAGGCCAGACAAACATGTGGTTCCTGAAGAGGGGCAGCAGCCTTTTCAGTAGTTGCAGGGGCAACAGTCTGGATGATTGACTGATCTGGCCTTGTAACATTAACCAAAACGGCCTTGCTGTGCTGGTACTGCGAACGGCTGAAAGCAAGGGGAAACTACAGCCGTAATTTTTCCCGAGGACATGCAGCTCTACTGTATGATTAAATGATGATGGCGTCCTCTTGGGTAAAATATTCCGGAGCTAAAATAGTCCCCCATTCGGATCTCCGGGCGGGGACTACTCAGGAGGACGTCGTTATCAGGAGAAAGAAAACTGGCGTCCTACGGATCGGAGCGTGGCATGTCAGATCCCTTAATCGGGCAGGTAGGTTAGAAAATTTAAAAAGAGAAATGGGTAGGTTAAAGTTAGATATAGTGGGAATTAGTGAAGTTCGGTGGCAGGAGGAACAAGACTTTTGGTCAGGTGATTACAGGGTTATAAATACAAAATCAAATAGGGGTAATGCAGGAGTAGGTTTAATAATGAATAAAAAAATAGGAGTGCGGGTTAGCTACTACAAACAGCATAGTGAACGCATTATTGTGGCCAAGATAGACACAAAGCCCATGCCTACTACAGTAGTACAAGTTTATATGCCAACTACCTCTGCAGATGATGAAGAAATAGATGAAATGTATGACGAGATAAAAGAAATTATTCAGGTAGTGAAAGGAGACGAAAATTTAATAGTCATGGGTGACTGGAATTCGTCAGTAGGAAAAGGGAGAGAAGGAAACATAGTAGGTGAATATGGATTGGGGGGAACGAATGAAAGAGGAAGCCGCCTTGTAGAATTTTGCACAGAGCATAACTTAATCATAGCCAACACTTGGTTCAAGAATCATAAAAGAAGGTTGTATACCTGGAAGAATCCTGGAGATACTAGTAGGTATCAGATAGATTATATAATGGTAAGACAGAGATTTAGGAACCAGGTTTTAAATTGTAAGACATTTCCTGGGGCAGATGTGGATTCTGACCACAATCTATTGGTTATGAACTGCAGATTGAAACTGAAGAAACTGCAAAAAGGTGGGAATTTAAGGAGATGGGACCTGGATAAACTGAAAGAACCAGAGGTTGTACAGAGTTTCAGGGAGAGCATAAGGGAACAATTGACAGGAATGGGGGAAAGAAATACAGTAGAAGAAGAATGGGTAGCTCTGAGGGATGAAGTAGTGAAGGCAGCAGAGGATCAAGTAGGTAAAAAGACGAGGGCTAATAGAAATCCTTGGGTAACAGAAGAAATATTGAATTTAATTGATGAAAGGAGAAAATACAAAAATGCAGTAAATGAAGCAGGCAAAAAGGAATACAAACGTCTCAAAAATGATATCGACAGGAAGTGCAAAATGGCTAAGCAGGGATGGCTAGAGGACAAATGTAAGGATGTAGAGGCTTGTCTCAATAGGGGTAAGATAGATACTGCCTACAGGAAAATTAAAGAGACCTTTGGAGAGAAGAGAACCACTTGTATGAATATCAAGAGCTCAGATGGCAACCCAGTTCTAAGCAAAGAAGGGAAGGCAGAATGGTGGAAGGAGTATATAGAGGGTTTATACAAGGGCGATGTACTTGACGACAATATTATGGAAATGGAAGAGGATGTAGATGAAGACGAAATGGGAGATAAGATACTGCGTGAAGAGTTTGACAGAGCACTGAAAGACCTGAGTCGAAACAAGGCCCCGGGAGTAGACAACATTCCATTTGAACTACTGATGGCCTCGGGAGAGCCAGTCATGACAAAACTCTACCATCTGGTGAGCACGATGTATGAGACAGGCGAAATACCCTCAGACTTCAAGAAGAATATAATAATTCCAATCCCAAAGAAAGCAGGTGTTGACAGATGTGAAAATTACCGAACTATCAGTTTAATAAGTCACAGCTGCAAAATACTAACGCGAATTCTTTACAGACGAATGGAAAAACTGGTAGAAGCCGACCTCGGGGAAGATCAGTTTGGATTCCGTAGAAATGCTGGAACACGTGAGGCAATACTGACCTTACGACTTATCTTAGAAGAAAGATTAAGAAAAGGCAAACCTACGTTTCTAGCATTTGTAGACTTAGAGAAAGCTTTTGACAATGTTAACTGGAATACTCTCTTTCAAATTCTGAAGGTGGCAGGGGTAAAATACAGGGAGCGAAAGGCTATTTACAGTTTGTACAGAAACCAGATGGCAGTTATAAGAGTCGAGGGGCATGAAAGGGAAGCAGTGGTTGGGAAAGGAGTAAGACAGGGTTGTAGCCTCTCCCCGATGTTATTCAATCTGTATATTGAGCAAGCAGTAAAGGAAACAAAAGAAAAATTCGGAGTAGGTATTAAAATTCATGGAGAAGAAGTAAAAACTTTGAGGTTCGCCGATGACATTGTAATTCTGTCAGAGACAGCAAAGGACTTGGAAGAGCAGTTGAACGGAATGGACAGTGGCTTGAAAGGAGGATATAAGATGAACATCAACAAAAGCAAAACGAGGATAATGGAATGTAGTCAAATTAAGTCGGGTGATGCTGAGGGAATTAGATTAGGAAATGAGACACTTAAAGTAGTAAAGGAGTTTTGCTATTTAGGGAGTAAAATAACCGATGATGGTCGAAGTAGAGAGGATATAAAATGTAGACTGGCAATGGCAAGGAAAGCGTTTCTCAAGAAGAGGAATTTGTTAACATCGAGTATAGATTTAAGTGTCAGGAAGTCGTTTCTGAAAGTATTTGTATGGAGTGTAGCCATGTATGGAAGTGAAACATGGACGATAACTAGTTTGGACAAGAAGAGAATAGAAGCTTTCGAAATGTGGTGCTACAGAAGAATGCTGAAGATAAGGTGGGTAGATCACGTAACTAATGAGGAGGTATTGAATAGGATTGGGGAGAAGAGAAGTTTGTGGCACAACTTGACTAGAAGAAGGGATCGGTTGGTAGGACATGTTTTGAGGCATCAAGGGATCACAAATTTAGCATTGGAGGGCAGTGTGGAGGGTAAAAATCGTAGAGGGAGACCAAGAGATGAATACACTAAGCAGATTCAGAAGGATGTAGGTTGCAGTAGATACTGGGAGATGAAGAATTTTGCACAGGATAGAGTAGCATGGAGAGCTGCATCAAACCAGTCTCAGGACTGAAGACCACAACAACAACAACAACAACATATCTTAATCTCACCCAGCCAGTCTATTGTTTTCAACATATGATCCATAAATAATATGAACAACAGTGGAGACAGGTTGCAGCCTTGTCTTACCCCTGAAACTACTCTGAACCATGAACTCAATTTACCGTCAACTCTAACTGCTGCCTGACTATCCATGCAAAGACCTTTAATTGCTTGCAAAAGTTTGCCTCCTATTCCATAATCTTGTAGAACAGACAATAACTTCCTCCTAGGAACCCGGTCATCCGGTCATATGCCTTTTCTAGATCTATAAAGCATAGATACAATTCCCTGTTCCACTCATAACACGTCTCCATTATTTGCCGTAAGCTAAAGATCTGGTCCTGACAACCTCTAAGAGGCCTAAACCCACACTGATTTTCATCCAGTTGGTCCTCAACTAATACTCGCACTTTCCTTTCAACAATACCTGAGAAGATTTTACCCACAACGCTGATTAAAGAGATACCTCTGTAGTTGTTACAATCTTTTCTGTTTCCATGTTTAAAGATTTGTGTGATTACTGCTTTTGTCCAGTCTGATGGAACCTGTCCCGACTCCCAGGCCATTTCAATTATCCTGTGTAGCCATTTAAGACCTGACATTCCACTGTATTTGATGAGTTCCGACTTAATTTCATCCACCCCAGCCGCTTTATTGCACTGCAATCTATTGACCATTTTTTCCACTTCCTCAAATGTGATCCTATTTCCATCATCATTCCTATCCCATTCTACCTCGAAATCTGAAACATTACTGATCGCATTTTCACCTACATTGAGCAACTCTTCAAAATACTCCCTCCATCTGCCCAAGGCATCCACAGGATTCACCAGCAGTTTTCCTGACCTGTACAAAATACTTGTCATTTCCTTCTTACCTCCCTTTCGAAGACTGCTAATTACACTCCAGAATGGTTTTCCAGCAGCTTGACCCATAGTCTCCAACCTGTTTCCAAAGTCTTCCCACGATTTCTTCTTGGATGCTGCAATTACCTGTTTGGCTTTGTTTCTTTCTTCAACATAACTTTCTCTGTCTACCTGGGTTCTGGTATGTAGCCATTTTTGATACGCCTTCTTTTTCCTTTTACAGGCTGCCTTGACTGTATCATTCCACCAAGCTGTTTACTTCATCCTACTTTTACACACTACTGTTCCAAGACATTCTTTAGCCACTTCTAGTACTGTGTCCCTGTACCTTGTCCATTCCCTTTCCAATGACTGTAATTGACTACATTCAACTAACTGGTACCTTTCTGAGATCGCTGTTATGTACTTGTGCCTGATTTCCTTATCCTGAAGTTTCTCCACTCTTATCTTCTTACATATGGACCTGACCTCCTGCACTTTCGGCCTCACAATCCCAATTTCACTGCAGATTAAATAATGATCAGTGTCATCAAAGAATCCCCTGAATACACGTGTGTCCCTCACAGCCTTCCTGAATTCCTGATCTGTTATTATATAGTCAATGACAGATCTGGTTCCCCTGCCTTCCCAAGTATACCGGTGAATGTTCTTATGTTTAAAAAAAAGAGTTTGTGATTACTAAGCCCATACTGGCACAGAAATCCAAGAGTTGTTTCCCGTTCCTGTTGGCCTCCATATCCTCTCCAAATTTACCCATAACCTTTTCATACCCGTCTGTTCGATTTCCAATCCTGGCGTTAAAATCACCCATGAGCAGAACACTGTCCTTGTCCTTTACTCTAACAACTACATCACTGAGTGCCTCATAAAAACTATCCATCTTATCTTGATCTGTCCCTTCACAATGCGAATATACTAATCCTAATTTTCTGGCTAGACACTGTCAAAACTATCCACATCAGTCGTTCGTTTACATACCTTATTGCAACTACGTTGGGTTCCATTTCTTTCCTGATGCAAAGCCCTACACCCCATTGTGCTATTCCTGCTTTGACTCCTGACAGGTAGACCTTGTATTCTCCCACTTCCTCTTCTTTCTCACCCCTTACCCGAATGTCACTAACAGCTAAAACGTCCAGCCCCATCTTACTTGCAGCCTCTGCCAGCTCTACCTTCTTCCCAGAGTAGCCCCCATTGATATTAATAGCTCCCCATCTCATTACCATTTGCTTGCCAAGTCGTATCTTAGGAGTCCCTGGTTTGTCAGTTAGAGGTGGGACTCCGTCACCTCCAAAGGTCCGAGGCATTTTGCTCTGATTGTTGCCAGCATCATATTTAAAGTACCAGGGAAGCAGGTTGCTAGCCTTACTTGCCCCGATTCCCATTGGGTTTACCCCTAACGGCTGAGGGACTAACCGGTGGATTTGGTAGTCTTTGCCGTATGAGCACAAAGGTGACCACGACTCGGAATATGTCCGAGATGCCCAGCCTTATTCCAAAGTAACTGGTATCCCGACTGTCGGGACCACTTACTTGGCCACTCATACGTTGCCCGTGGTTCATGAACTAGGACATGACTACAGGAACCCACACCATGAACCACTTCAGCAAACTATGGTGAAATAATTTATTTACTATTAAAAACAGTCTTGATCACGATTTATTTATTAAGGTGAGCGGTTTCGACCACTGCTGTGGTCATCTTCATACCAGTGAGTAGGAACCTCTTTCAGTTGGAGAATCACTAGCAGTAGTGATTCTCCAGCTGAAAGAGGTTCCTACTCAATGGTCTGAAGATGACCACAGCAGTGGTCGAAACAGGTCACCTTAGTGGTTCAAATGGCTCCGAGCACTATGCGACTTAACTTCTGAGGTCATCACTCGCCTAGAACTTAGAACTAATTAAACCTAACTAACCTAAGGACATCACACACATCCATGCCCGAGGCAGGATTCGAACCTGCGACCGCATTGTGTAGTACTTGTCATTCATAGTCTACATACATTTCCTTCATGATGTTAATAATCTTTGTTGGAATGCCATATTTTGCAAGAGTATCCCACATGACTCTTCGATTGACAGACTCGAAAGCCTTTTCAAAGTCAATGAAGGTAGCATAGAGGATATGTTGCCACTCCGCTCTTAGCTCTAGAATAATTCTGAGAGTATTGATAAGGTCCACACAGCCTCGATGTTTCCTAAAACGCTCCTGCTCTCTCCTCAGTTATGCTTCTACAGAATCCTTAATGCGGTTTAAAATGATCCTCGAAAGTACCTTACTCGGTACTGACAATAGGGTAATGCCCCGCCAGTTGTTGCAGTTAGTAACATCTCCTTTTTTTGGGTATTTTCACGATAATACCTCGTTTCCAATCTGTTGGTAGTTTCTCCTCTCTCCATATCTTCTCTAGGAGGCTCAAATGGTTCGAATGGCTCTGAGCACTATGGGACTCAACTGCTGTGGTCATAAGTCCCCTAGAACTTAGAACTACTTAAACCTAACTAACCTAAGGACATCACACACATCCATGCCCGAGGCAGGATTCGAACCTGCGACCGTAGCGGTCGTGCGGTTCCAGACTGTAGCGCCTTTAACCGCTCGGCCACTCCGGCCGGCTTTCTATAGGAGGATGTACAATAACTCGACAGTGGTGTCCAAGTCTGTTTTCAGATGTTATATTATTATCTGGTCCTGGTACCTTCCCATTCTTGATCTGCTTCAGTGGGTGCATTTACACCAATGCTGGGACTAGGATCATTGTGTTCCGTTTGTTCTTGTTCTTCTTCCTCCGCACCGAGGTCTCTATTTAGAACTTCTTTAAAGTGTTCCATCCACGTATGTGATCTTGTGCCTGTGCTTTTTGTTGCCTGGTCCTGCTCCGATTTATTCTTCCCTTGGCCTCCTTTCTATGAGTGATTTTCCTCCGGGTATGTTCAGACATCCAATCTCTCCGCAGGCGATTTTTAAAGCCAAGTTGTCTCTCACTCACTTGCACAAAAGCATTCTTAACTTCTGTCCACAATTCCTCCATGTCATTATCTCCAGCCATCTCCAGTTCCAGCGGCTGGAATCTATTCCGGAGTTCCAGCTGGAACCCCTCAGCTATCTGTGGATCTTTCAGTTTACCTACATCGAATCTTCTATTCCTTGGCTCTAATTTCCAGGTGAGGCGATGTCTTAATCACGAGCACGTACATATTTATAACTAAACGGTTTTTGTTTTGTCCTCAGCATTTGACACTCCCAGTTAAAAAGTTTCCTTCCGTTACCAGTTAAACTGACGGTATTTTTAGTGCAATTCAGAACATGTAATAGACATGATGCTATGTTGCTAGCTCCACTAGCCCATTCGCCCTCATGTCACAATTACATTATTGCTCCACTGTTTATGTGAGCATGAACACAGAAGTTATAATATGAAAGCTGGCGCAAGTAGAACATATCCGCATGTGTTAGAGTTGGAACAAACAATACTTGTTGCAGTTACATTGTTATTGTGCAAAGGGTTACTTCCACGACACGACAATCAATATGGCAGCTATTATGTTCGCGCATTAAACTGATGTAATTAAACGCTGATTGCCAAGCACGTTGACAATGAAGAAGGCGGGAAAGCTAGCACCAGCACCATCTGTTCGTCACTGTTATGATTCGTTACCTTCGTCATAATTATGATGAAACATTTTTAGTATAATAGACTCGCATGGATGTAGCACCTTAAAAGCGGATAACATCAATTTTGAAAAAAAAAAAAGAAAACAAAGAAAGAAATGCTGCCTAGCACGTTAAGAAAGTTAGGTCTTCAATTGTTTGTCAGTTGTGTAAAGGCATTCCGTCTAATGTACTACAAGCAGAGTTAGCTCTGTTTGCTGATGATCACCCGCTATCCTCGTCGCACTCATCTCTGGGAAAGAATTTGTGTAAACGTAGCTGTCAGCATCTAGCATTATCCCATGGGAAAGTATACGAACAAATTTTTGCATATCTTGTGACTGAACCGAGACATGGATACGAGACCGGTATTCAGTTAATCGGATGTGAGAAACCGCCTGCAAACTATTTGGTGCTAAAAGCAGGAACTTAATCGTGCATGCCTGTCAGCACTGCTATTGTCACATTGGAAGAAGGAAGTGTCCACAGCATGAAGGGGCAAAATAAAGGGCAAAACTTGGTTACCGAGTTAGTTGAAATAAACATCCTAACTCATATTCACGACAATGATGTGGACGAATACAATGAATCGAAATTTGCACCAGCACTGGGATTCGAACCCGATTCTCCTGCTTACTAGGAAAAAGCGCTATACGTCACGTCTCACTATCAGTACAAGTACCACATCTGCACAGACTACCCTAGTACGTCTCCCATTGCTATTCTCCTTCTGAACTCAAGCAGTATTGCACAGAATCTCCGATTTTGGAGTAGGACCTTAGCAATGAGCGAAATGGGGATAATCAAGCCATTACCCAGGCATGCGTTACATATTAATCATATATAGTTAATGTTTCTGAGACAAATTGAGTCTCACCTTTATCTATGATAATGATGTAGGCCAAAGCAATAATCAAAAATTGTACCAACACCAGGACCTGAACCTGCGTTTTGTGCTTGGAAGGCAGATGCACTATCCGTTTCTCGCGTCCGTTGGCCGTCGTAATTTAATATATTATTATTGTTATTATTATTATTTGATTGTTGCTGACTTACGTGGTGGGCCTCAATAAAAATGATATTCCATTTAATTTTGATTTTACGATTAAATGCTTTCCTGAAGTTCTCCTTTTTAACAATATTAATCTCAAATTATTTGTTACGTTAATGAATGTTAGACTCGCGGCATCTTAAAACATGAGCATACAAGCTGAACAATGTTTTTCATATTAATTTCCTCGGCTAGTCAATTCACTTTAAAGCAAAAGATCTTTAGTTATTAATTACAATTGCGGCCCACACACGCGCGAGAGTATTTTTTCTTACCTCCGTTAACCATTGTAATGTAGTCGGAGTCCTGGCTCTGGGTCTCGGCTATGGTACTGAAAATAAGAATCTTAAAGCTAAGTATTTTCTGCAACGTCGGGTGGCTGTGGAGAAAAATTAATATTATGTTAATAGCGGGCGAGTTTTCCGCTTCCGCTAATTTTTCCTAAGTTAATATCGCCACGTAATGGCGTCGTTGGCTGCATCGGCCGCTGCGAGTGTTGAGCTGTAAATTACTTGAATGCAGGTTAATTCAAGGAAGGCGGACATGAAATCGGGATCACCTCTTACAAATTAAAAGTGCACAATAATATTAAATCATTATATTATATGCTTAACTCATACAAATATGCTTACATTTGCCAGCACTCGAAAGATGTCCGTCTATACACACTCAAGACAAAAGAGGAAGTGAAGACGACTAAAAAATTAACAAAAGAGCGTATCTTGTCGTCTCTTTAGATCACTTTGTTATATTTCTTTGCATTGCATTTCTTTGCTTTTCTCGACAGAGAAATTATTGTTTTACGGCTACATGAGAAAAATGTATATCATTCAATTTATGAATGTCTCTTCTTCATAAATATTGTTTTTAAGTCTTTTCGTAATATGGCACTGGGGACGCTATACGTTACACCACACTGGCACTATAGATTGATCGCTTTGGCTTGCAATCATAGATCAAGATGAAACTCGATATGTCTCAGTAATGCCAGCTTTATACCGTTAATGTATTACCAGCGCCTCCTCAGACAGGATTAAACCTATTTCGCTCATTGCTAATGTGCTGTTTCAATATCGGAGAGCCTTGGCAAAATTTATGCGATTTTAGAAGGGGTATGACAGTGGGCTGAGGCATGAGAATTGTATCGTTGAGGTAGATGAATTAGTCTGAGTAGCAGTAGTACCTGTACGGTTTCTGTGGCATAATGGATAGCGCAGCTGCCTAGTAAGCAGGAGACCAGCGTTGGCACCGACTCAGGGCACGGCAGATACCCCTAAAACATCAAAGAATGCCTCCAACAAAAACTATACCCTGCGGACTCGGTGAGTTAAACGCCTCATTGGGCTCTCGGTGCACTGGATGCCTTAGATCACCTGAAGATTGTCAAAGTCGCGGCTCGTCGACCCGACGCTAAACGCCTCCACTCAGATAGTGTCTTTTTTTTTAATTTTTGTACCAGCTTTATGAGCCGCCGTGGCAACGGTATTTTGTAAGGTTTCCCTCGGAAACTGGTTAAGATGCACCACATTCCGTGACAGCAGCAAATTCTGGCTGAAACAGCCGGCCGCTGGTGGCCGAGCGGTTCTAGGCGCTCCAGTCTGGAACCGCGCGACCGCTACGGTCGCAGGTACGAATCCTGCCTCGGTCATGGATGTGTGTGATGTCCTTAGGTTAGTCAGGTTTAAGTAGTTCTAAGTTCTAGGGGACTTATGACCACAGCAGTTGAGTCCCAGTGCTCAGAGCCATTTGAACCATTTTTTGGTCTGAAACAAAAAATGGTTCAAATGGCTCTGAGCACTATGGGACTTAACATCTGAGGTCATCAGTCCCCCAGAACTAAGAATTACTTAAACCTGACTAACCTAAGGACATCACACACATCCATGCCCGATGCAGGATTCGTACCTGCGACCGTAGCGGTCGCGCGGTTCCAGACTGGAGCGCCTGGAAGCGCTCGGCCACCAGCGGCCGGCTGTCTGAAACAGACTGTCATTACAAGGAGTGACTCTCGTCTGTGGTTCCTGTCAGTGAGGAGGCTTTTACTGACCTTAAGATATCTTATTTGCATGTGAACTGTACTATATTCTCTGTTTACGAATTTGACAGTCCGCACTGATACGAGGGCTAGGGCACCTTCATTCAAGCTGTCGTCGTGGCAAGTCCAAATACGATAGCTCCTTTCTGCCATTTTGTTATCTATCCACATCGACCATGTTACCGAATGATTCTGTGCAACCGACTGACACATACACACCACTTCACTAACATGAACATCCTATCAGTTATACCCACTCATTGGTCCGGGGTTACGTGACTACCTGCTACGGTCTAGGACGCTTCAAAGCGAACTTGTGTTCCCATTGAAGGGGATGACAAAGATAGACTAAGATATTGTCGGGTGAGTCTATTTGCTTGTTACAGAATTCCGTTTAGAGTTGTAAGCGTTGTCTATGTTTTAGTTAACAAAAGTAGTTCGGGGAAAGGAACGCATACCGCCGATGCAGAAAAGAGTCTTCCTGAGAACCACACATTCGCTGATTGTTAGAGTAAGCAAAGTTCCGAAAGTTTACGTTCGAAAACCATCCAGTCCAGGATTGGTATCCTAATGAGGCAAAATCGGCGTGAGCACTGGGGCAATCATTCCATCGACGTACCGGGTTATAGATACCCGTCTGGAAAAAAAAAACCGTGTAAATAGGCTGTTTAGGTTTTTATGTTGGTAACGCCACGTAGCGCTGTGTATGAAAATCACTGGCTGTGCTGTGTGCAGGTTGTGGCTGGTTGGCATTGCTGGAATATTCGCTATTGTAGTGTTGGGCAGTCGGATGTGAACAGGCCGTAGCGTTGTGCAGTTCGAGGTGAGCCGCCAGCAGTGGTGGATATGGGGAGAGAAATGGCAGAATTTTGAGAGCGGACGATCTCGATGTGTGCCCATCAGAAAGAGTAAATTTGTAATACTGGATACCGTGAACTGATATATATATATATATATATATATATATATATATATATATATATATATATATATATATAATGACATTTTAACATCATAAAAGTAAATACATTGTTTGTTCTCTATCAAAATCTTTCATTTGCTAACTATGCCTATCAGTAGTTAGCGCCTTCAGTAGTTAGAATCTTTCATTTAGCTGACAGTATTGGCGCCCGCTGTATTGCAGTAGTTCGAGTAATAAAGATTTTTGTGAGGTAAGTGATTCATGAAAGGTATAGGTTATTGTTAGTCAGGGCCATTCTTTTGTAGGGATTATTGAAAGTCAGACTGCGTTGCGCTTAAAATATTGTGTGTCAGTTTACTGTTGATCAGAATAAGTAAAGAGAGAAATATCTGAGTACGTTCAGTTTTGCTCAACTGTTTGAAAATCAAATAACGTAGAGGTTTTGCAGCATTGTCATTTATAAATTTTTCTAAGGGGATGTTTCAACCGTATACTGCTGCGCGAAGAAGTAAGTAACTACCTACTGCAGATTCTCCTCCGACAGGAATTTTCGGCCAGTCAGAATCCTTTTTAAATGCTCTAATGCCTGATAATCGAATGGGAGAGATCAAGACTATAAGGTGGATGCTCGTGTGTTTCCCACTTCTTTTAGCGTAACTTCTGCGTTACGACATTTGCGATATCAGGAAGCGTGTTATCATGAAGCACCTTGTCGCAGAACTTGGCGCACCATTCCACAATGGTAGTTTTTGACAGACATGCTGCCCCAAACACATCTTACATTCTCCGCACGTATGTCTACAGGTGTTTGCCCTTCGGCAGTCGAGAAAAGAATAACAGCACGTTGGTCTTGGTTCAAATGGCTCTGATAACTATGGGACTTAACATCTGAGGTCATCAGCCTCTTAAAACTACTTAAACCTAACTAACCTAAGGACATCATACACATCCATGCCCGAGGCAGGATTCGAACCTGCGACCGTAGCGGTCGCGCGGTTCCAGACTGAAGCGCCTAGAACCGCTCGGCTGGCTGCACGTTGGTCCTGTTCGGACGCATTTCGTAACAACGTCGCCATTCTTAGCAGTTCTGCACTTACAGCGCGCAAGTCAGGATGACAAAAACGAAACACTAATCCCTTGCCTACACGTCGATGCTTACGTACCCGCATCTAAGTTGTACTACGTTGCATATACGCAGCAGCAACGCTCTCAAATAGTAACGTTTGAACGCCCCTTACACATAACATTCAACGGGTTCCTTTGGAGTTTTGGAGAAGAATGCTTAGAGCTTCGGCGGAAAGATGCTTCACTCGCCGCTGTTGTTTGTTAGCTTTGGCACTGTCTTCAAAAAAATGTTCAAATGTGTGTGAAATCTTATGGGACTTAACTGCTAAGGTCATCAGTTCCTAAGCTTACACACTACTTAACCTAAATTATCCTAAGGACAAACACACACACCCATGCCCGAGGGAGGACTCGAATCTCCGACGGGACCAGCTGCACAGTCCATGACTGCAGCGCCTGAAACCGCTCGGCTAGTCCCGCGCGGCGGCACTGTCTTCCAGTGGCGCATGTTCCACACTCTACTACTGATTGTGCCGCAGGTCTCCCTAGGCTGAATACTTGAAATGCGAGGATGCAGGCACGCATGAGCAACATGGGCTGGGTCTTCTTCTCTTATTTCCTGTGCCAACGGCTTCATCTCAGAGTATCAGTTATGTCCAACGTCCTCCATAATTCTGTGGATTTTTTTCCAGTCCGTAGTTCTCTACAATTACTGGTTCTACAGCCCCGTGCTATTACCGCGAAAGTTATTCCTCAGTGTCTTAACACGTATCGTATCATCCTTTCCCTTATTCCAGTACATCCATTTTCTTTATCAATCTCCGGGGAATCTCCTTATTCCTTAGCTTAATTTTCGGTAGCCTTCTGTAATACCACATAGACTCTTTCCTTTTCCAGTTTTCCCACAGCCATACAATGCTGTGTTGCATACATACATTCTCAGAAATTTCTTCCTTAAACTGAGGTCTTTGACACTAGTAGAATCGTTTAGCGAGCAATGCTGCCTTTGCAAATGATGCCCTGTTGTTTTATAATCTTTGCCTCCGCCTTCGTGTATTCTTTTGCAGCAGAATTTCTTCATTTCGTCTACTTATGGTCCCAATTCTGATATTGAATTTATCGCTAGTCTCATTTCTGCCACTAATTACTCTCATCTTTCTTTGCTTTACTCTCGGTTCTTATTACGCACTCTGCATGCAGCTGATGGATCTTCGTATTCGCAACCGCAAAAACATTTCGTGTGTTTCATAACTTCTCTATTAACGGAAGTGCCTATTCTTTCGGACACGCGGGGTAGCCGCGCGGTCTACGACACGTTACCACGTTTCGCGCGGCTCTTCCCGTCGGGCATGGGTGTATCTGTGTGTTGGCCTTAGCGTAAGTTAGTTTAAGTTAGATTAAGTAGTGTGTAAGCCTAGGGGGCGATGAACTCAGCAGTTTGGTCCCATAGGAACTTACCACATACACTCCTGGAAATGGAAAAAAGAACACATTGACACCGGTGTGTCAGACCCACCATACTTGCTCCGGACACTGCGAGAGGGCTGTACAAGCAATGATCACACGCATGGCACAGTGGACACACCAGGAACCGCGGTGTTGGCCGTCGAATGGCGCTAGCTGCGCAGCATTTGTGCACCGCCGCCGTCAGTGTCAGCCAGTTTGCCGTGGCATACGGAGCTCCATCGCAGTCTTTAACACTGGTAGCATGCCGCGACAGCGTGGACGTGAACCGTATGTGCAGTTGACGGACTTTGAGCGAGGGCGTATAGTGGGCATGCGGGAGGCCGGGTGGACGTACCGCCGAATTGCTCAACACGTGGGGCGGGAGGTCTCCACAGTACATCGATGTTGTCGCCAGTGGTCGGCGGAAGGTGCACGTGCCCGTCGACCTGGGACCGGACCGCAGCGACGCACGGATGCACGCCAAGACCGTAGGATCCTACGCAGTGCCGTAGGGGACCGCACCGCCACTTCCCAGCAAATTAGGGACACTGTTGCTCCTGGGGTATCGGCGAGGACCATTCGCAACCGTCTCCATGAAGCATGGCTACGGTCCCGCACACCGTTAGGCCGTCTTCCGCTCACGCCCCAACATCGTGCAGCCCGCCTCCAGTGGTGTCGCGACAGGCGTGAATGGAGGGACGAATGGAGACGTGTCGTCTTCAGCGATGAGAGTCGCTTCTGCCTTGGTGCCAATGATGGTCGTATGCGTGTTTGGCGCCGTGCAGGTGAGCGCCACAATCAGGACTGCATACGACCGAGGCACACAGGGCCAACACCCGGCATCATGGTGTGGGGAGCGATCTCCTACACTGGCCGTACACCACTGGTGATCGTCGAGGGGACACTGAATAGTGCACGGTACATCCAAACCGTCATCGAACCCATCGTTCTACCATTCCTAGACCGGCAATGGAACTTGCTGTTCCAACAGGACAGTGCACGTCCGCATGTATCCCGTGCCACCCAACGTGCTCTAGAAGGTGTAAGCCAACTACCCTGGCCAGCAAGATCTCCGGATCTGTCCCCCATTGAGCATGTTTGGGACTGGATGAAGCGTCGTCTCACGCGGTCTGCACGTCCAGCACGAACGCTGGTCCAACTGAGGCGCCAGGTGGAAATGGCATGGCAAGCCGTTCCACAGGACTACATCCAGCATCTCTACGATCGTCTCCATGGGAGAATAGCAGCCTGCATTGCTGCGAAAGGTGGATATACACTGTACTAGTACCGACATTGTGCATGCTCTGTTGCCTGTGTCTATGTGCCTGTGGTTCTGTCAGTGTGATCATGTGATGTATCTGACCCCAGGAATGTGTCAATAAAGTTTCCCCTTCCTGGGACAATGAATTCACGGTGTTCTTATTTCAATTTCCAGGAGTGTATTTCCAGTTTCCAAAAAATGGATATAAGTTTATAAAGGGTGGTCAGAAACAGTTTGAAAAGCGTATAAGGTTGATATAGGGATGGTTGCGCTGAGAAATAACAGTTGAGAGAAAAATTCGATAAGTTAACCAATCAGGCCACCACACTTGCAGATTCAAGTGAGTCGCCATAGGCGGTATCACCAAACGTGTTCTTCTTTTAGCTTTAAAACCGAATAAGAGGGCGATAAAAAAAACTGGAAGTCGGACGGTAGCAAGGATCGAACTCAAGGCAAAGGCTGAGCACTCTCGTACGCTCTGAAAACAACTGACGCTAATTGTATCTGGCGGGCAGCTCGAGCTTGCGCGTGCAACGGCGTAATTGGCTAAATTCAGTGCCAATTAACACGGAAAGGAAACAGCATATCGAATTTTTTTTCTGAACAATTATTTGTCAGCACAATCTCCCCTGCAACACACTTGCAGGTTTTTCAAACTGTTTCTCACACCCTGTGTATCTATGTATTGATGTTCCACGCCTCCTCCCTAAACCATTGGACCGATTTCAACCAAACCTCGTACATATACCACTTACTGTCTGAAAAATGTTGCTTTGAGGGTAAGAGCCATCTGCTATCAAAAAGGTGGGACTGAAAAAGCAGCCCACGCCGCGCGAACACCCATACTTTAGTCATCCAGTGTTTGAGCATGAGAACACTTAGCGGCTTGCAAAAAGCTGTACCTGTAACTTCAAATCACTGACAAGCCTCGGAAAATAATGAAACGAAAAACGTTACCCCTTACTACCTTTCCGCCATTTATGCAGAAAAATTGCCACATGAAGAATGATGTTTTAATTTATTACTGCTTTACTACAAACCATATTCGCGACGCATTTTCCAGACTGTATTCACACATACCACTGAAAATAGCAGCAACACAATATCATTGTACGGCACATATTTTGGGACGGTGACCCCGAGAAATATGGGCCCCACTACGAACCTGTGACGTCCATTAGTCGGCTTGTCCGCAACACTTCGCGAACGCTCGGCTCTCAATGACGTCATAATAATTGAGCTTCGTGAAGAACTGGCTCATCATGCAAGACGCTTAAATTTATCACTTCGTTGTTACTAACTCTATTCACAACACATTTCGCAGACAGTAGCCACTTATACCCATAGATGCACCTGCAAAATTCTATCACTTTACAGTATCTAGTCCAGGAAATACGTCATAAACATTGAGCTGCTTGTAAATGAAACTGCAGGGCGAAGTTCTGCAGAGATACAGGTGAAATATATGTACCAAAATTTGTAGAAGATTTTAAATATATGTGAAATACCGGGTGATCAAAAAGTCAGTATTAATTTGAAAACTATTATTGACTTTGGGGTTACCTGAAGTCGCAAGTGTATCGTGATCGACCGACATCTCTGGGGATGCTGAAAGACAATATCCGACGCCAATGCCTCACCATAACTCCGTACATGCTTTACAGTGCTGTTCACAACATTATTCCTCGACTACAGCTATTGTTGAGGAATTATGGTGGACATATTGAGCATTTCTTGTAAAGAACATCATCTTTGCTTTGTCTTACTTTGTTATGCTAATTATTGCTATTCTGATAAGATGAAGCGCCATCTGTCGGACTTCTTTGAACTTTTTTTTTTGTTCTAATAAAACCCCATGTCATTCCAAGCATGTGTGTCAATTTGTACCTCTCTATCTACATTATTCCGTGGTTTATTCAGTTTTCAAATTTATACTGACTTTTTGATCACCCGGTATTTTAGAGATGTGCCTTAGAGGGGAAGGCCAACGGTAGAAAGCTCATCTGAAACCAATCGAACGATTTCCACCAAATGTGGTACACATATCAGTTGTGATCTGGAAACAAATAGTAAGGCGGTAAGAGCCAACAAACCTACCATTGGGGTGAGCGTAATAATGCGGAGAGAGAAGGGGGAGGAGAAGATGGACAGATGATAAGAGGGAAGAAGGATACACACAGGAAGCAAGACTGAAGAACAATCAAGCACGTTCCTAGGATTTTTCGACCTGGAAAAAGCATTCGACAATTTAAGAGGTGCAAGGTGTTCGACATCCTGAGAAAAATAAGGGTAAGCAATAGGAAAAGACGGGTAATATGCCATATGTACAAGAGCCAAGAGGGAACAAAGACTGGAAGACCAAGAACGACGCGCACGGATTAGAAAGGGTGTAAGACAGGGATTTAGTCTTTCGCCACTGCTGTTCAGTCAATACTTCGAAGAAGCGATGATGAAAGAAAAAGAAGGGTTCAGAAAATTAAAATTTGAAGTAAAGGGTATCAGTGTTAAGCTTCGCTGATGACATTGCTATCCTCAGTGAAAGTGAAGAAGAATTACAGGATCTGTTAAATGGAATGAACAGCCTAATGAGTACAGAATATGGATTGAGAGTACATCGAAGATAAACAAAAGTAATGAAACGTTCAGAAATGAACACCGAGAAACTTAACATCAGATTTGGTGATCACGAAGTAAATGAATTTGTGGAGTTCTGCTACCTAGACAGCAAAAAAACCAACGACGGACGGAGCAAGGAAGGCATCAAAAGCTAACTAGCACTGGCAAAAAGGGGATTCCTGGCGAAGAGAAGTCTTCTAGTATCGAACGCAGGTCTGAATCTGAGGGAGAAATTTCCGAGAATGTACGTTTGGAGCATAGCATTCTGTAGCAGTGAGACAGGGACTGTGGGAAAACCAGAGCAGAAGAGAACAGAAGCAATTGAGACGTGCTGCTACAGAAGAATATTTGAAAATTGGGTGGACTGACAAGGTAAGGAATTTAGAAGGTTCTCCACCGAATTGATGAGCAAATCTATGTATGGCAAACACTGACAAGAAGAAGGAACAGGATTATAGGGCATCTGTTAAGACATCAGGGAGTGACTGCCATGGTACTAGAGGGATCTGTAGGGTAAAAACTGTACAGGAAGACAGAGATTGGGATACAGCCAGGAAATAATTGAGGATGTAGGTTGTAAGTGCTACTAGTGAGATGGAAAGTTTGGCACAGGAAAGGAATTCG
This sequence comes from Schistocerca cancellata, assembly GCF_023864275.1. Classification (NCBI taxonomy): domain Eukaryota; kingdom Metazoa; phylum Arthropoda; class Insecta; order Orthoptera; family Acrididae; genus Schistocerca; species Schistocerca cancellata. Next base: position 112,718,803 of record NC_064632.1, read on the forward strand.
TGTGGATCGCATCAAACCAATCTGATGAGCAAAAAAAATGTGGGGGGGGGGGGTGTGGGGGGCGGGGAACCAAGTATGGACAGAGACAACGGAAAGAGACAATGGACGGAAAGAAGGCAGAGAGGGAGAGGTGGAGATAGATAGAGAAAGGAGAGAGGAGGTGATGAATGGGGTCGGCCGTTGTGACCGAGCGGTTCTAAGAGCTTCAGTCTGGAACCGCGCGACCGCTACGGTCGCAGGTTCGAATCCCTCCTCGGGCATGGATGTGTGTGATGTCCTTAGGTTAGTTAGATTTAAGTAGTTCTAAGTTCTAGGGGACTGATGACCTCAGATGTTAAGTCGCATAGAGCTCAGAGCTATTTGAGCCATTTTTTTGATGAACTGGGAGAGGGGGGAAGGAGGAGATGGAGTAGTTGAAGATTGCAATAATTACATACGCGGCAAGCCCGTTGCTGAGCTAGTTCGATATAAAAGATGGAATAAAAGAAAGAAAAAAAAAGAAAAAAAAACAGAAGACGAAGAGAGATATGCTCCGATTAAAAATGACGTAAAGAAAGGATCCCTTCCGTCTTTTGATTCAACCTGTTCATGGAACAAGCATGACTAAAATAAAAGAAATTATTTAGTAATCGGTATTAAATTCTGAGTAGAAAAATGTCAACGATAGAGTCCGCTCATAAAATTGTTATTCCGAGCGAGGGTGTGGAAGCCCTGGAGGACCTGTTGAATGAAATGAGAAGTCTACTGATCACAGACCTCTGAGTGAGGGTAAGTGAAAGGACGAAAATATTGATAAGTAGCGCAAATAAGATTAGCTCAAACTTAATGTCAAAACTTGTCATACCGTAGTAGAAAAAGTGAAGAAATTCTAACATCTTGTATATAAAATAATTCCTGGTGGAAGCAAGGAGAATATAAGAAGCAGATTAGCAAGGGGAAAAGATGCCATTCCTTGCTAAAAACTACCTACTGGTATTAGATTTTAAATGCGGAAAGAAGTGAAATGAAACACGGTGCCAGGGACCAATTTAAGTCTCACACAACTATGATGCATGTAAGCACGCTGAAGCGACAAATGCAAAGTTGTATCAAAGCCGGGATTCGAACCCAGGCGTCCTGGTCACTTGGCAGAGGCGCTAACCACTACGCCACCAAGGCACAGCTGCTTTGCTCAACTCCACGTACTACTCTAGCACCCTCCTCAAGCAAATTCCCCCTCACACATCAGCTCCTTTGGTATTCCCCCTAAACTTTAACAGCACTGCAGAGGCCCTCGAATTGTATGCGAGCAGCATCTCAACACCTCGGCATCGAAAGGAAATTTTGACTGAGGAGGGAGGCGTGCTACGATAATCCGTGAAGTTACGCAAATCCTCCATGCCAGTGTGGTGTAGTGGTTAGCGTATCTGCTAAGTGAGCAGGGGTCCTGGGTTCGAATCCCTGCCTTGGTACAAATTTTCCCTCGTCACTTCAGTCTGCATATATACATAGGAGAAAGAAGTTTAAGAGATTATATGTTTGGGGTTCAGCGTTGTGTGGAGGGAATTATGGGCAGAGGGAACACCGGAAAAGAAGAGTATGGAAGCAACTGAGTTACGGTTTTACATACAGAAGCTGAGAATTAAGTTTATTGGTAAGATAAGAAAGGAGATACTTTGTAGAATGGGCGAGTTGTGTGGGGAAACTAGTTTTTTTTTCCTTTTATCTCGTATTAGTATCCTATGATACTCTTTACCCCTACCTAGACACAGTTAGCTCTTTGATGTATGAATGTATCGTTAATTAGGAGTGCATGTGTGTTCGTAGAATCACTGTAGGTTTCCTGGTTCTTGTTATAGAAGCATGGGAACGTTGAATTTTAGGTTTAGAAGCTTGTTCCTGGCGTGACCGGACCGCAGGCAACCTACAGGTGAATATATTCAACAAATAACGGAGTAATTGCGTAAAACTGATATTCTGAGATGGAATGGTTAACAGAGAAGAGGAAGTCGTGGCGGTTCGAATCAAACTATTCAGAAGATGGAAAAAAAAAAGAATGGTCACACTGATATCAGATGTGTTCTCTCTCGTTGTCCACAGCAGTTTGTAACGAAACATGATATTTATGCTTTGCTCCTTCCATGTATCCACTATTTGTGTCTGGGCACAGCAAGCTGGTTTTTAGAGTGTTCGCCTGTAAGTTCCGTTTCTAGGCATAGCTCTATATGTGCTCGTCTGTAAAACACGTTGCTATTTAGATGCTGGATCACTCATTGAATTTATTGGAAGCATTTAGTGTATTGCATACGTTGAGTCCTCTCTTTCTGACAGTCTCTTCCTCAGGTGTAGCCCCTGCAGAGTGAGCCTGTATAAAGAGTCTATATAACAACGTGTTACCGAGTTGTCATCTCGCCACAGTTTACCCTCTCATTGCTTCTTTCATTAATTTACCGATATAGGGTAATACAGTGGTGTACTGTGTGAACATTGACGCAGAAAGTACAATAACAATTTGAAGACCAAGAGAGAACTGATGGGATTAAAAAGGTCCTAAGGCAAAGATTCAGTCTATCTCTGATACTATACATCGAAAAGGTAACGACGGAAACAAGAGATGAGATTAAAATTCAGAGTGAAAGATGTGAATGATAAAATTTGCTGATGTCATTGCTATCCACAGCGACGGTGGGGATGAATTACAGGACTTGTTGAATGAAATGAATCGTGTAAGGGGCACAGAATATGCACTGAGTGTAAATCAAAGATAGACGAAGGTAATGAGGAGTATGAGAGAAGAGATTAGCTATGAACTTAATATGAAAATTGGTGACTACGATGTAGCTAAATTGGAGGAATTCTCCTGACTTGGAAGTAAAATAATGCATGGCAGACGAAGCGTGGCTAATATAATAAGCAAGCTATCACAGCCAATTTGAGGTCACAGCTCCTGAAAATGGAGGTTTGGAGCACAGCATCGTATTGAAATGAATCACGGATTGTGGGAAAACTGGAAAAGAAGAGGATCGAAGCGTATGAGATGTGGTTGGTGCTACGTATAGATGTTGAAACTTTAGTAGACAGATAAGAAATGAGGCTCACTGCAGAATAGCGAGAGGAAAGAACTTTGTGGGGAAAACTGACCAGTAGAAGGTGGTGGTGGTGGTTAGTGTTTAACGTCCCGTCGACAACGGGGTCATTAGAGACGGAGCGCAAGCTCGGGTTAGGGAAGGATTGGGAAGGAAATCGGCCGTGCCCTTTCAAAGGAACCATCCCGGCATTTGCCTGAAACGATTTAGGGAAATCACGGAAAACCTAAATCAGGATGGCTGGAGGCGGGATTGAACCGTCGTCCTCCCGAACGCGAGTCCAGTGTGCTAACCACTGCGCCACCTCGCTCGGTTGACTAGTAGAAGGGATAGGAGGGTAGTACATGTTGTAAGTAGACTGTTTAGGTTTTCTTATTGGTAACGTCACGTAGCGCTCTGTATGAAAATCACTGGCTGTGCTGTGTGCATTCTGTGGCTAGTTTGCATTGTTTTCTGCCATTGTAGTGTTGGGCAGCTGGATGTGAATAGCGCGTAGCGTTGCGCAGTTGGAGGTGAGCCGCCAGCAGTGGTGGATGTGGGGAGAGAAATGGCGGAGTTTTGAAATTTGTAATACTGGATATCATGAACTGCTATGTATATTATGATTATTAAGGTAAATACATTGTTTGTTCTCTATTAAAATCTTTCATTTGCTAACTATGCCTATCAGTAGTTAGTGCCTTCCTTAGTTTGAATCTTTTATTTAGTTGGCAGTAGTGGCGCTCGCTGTATTGCAGTAGTTCGAGTAACGAAGATTTTTGGTGAGGTAAGTGATTTGTGAAAGGTATAGGTTAATGTTAGTGAGGGCCATTCTTTTGTAGGGATTTCTGAAAGTCAGATTGCGTTGTGCTAAATATATTGTGTGTCAGTTTAAGCTCAGTCCTGTATAAAAACCGAGCGAGGTGGCGCAGTGGTTAGGCACTGGACTCGCATTCGGGAGGACGACGGTTCAATCCCGCGTCCGGCCATCCTGATTTAGGTTTTCCGTGATTTCCCTAAATCACTCCAGGCAAATGCCGGGATGGTTCCTCTGAAAGGGCACGGCCGACTTCCTTCCCTAATCCGATGAGACCGATGACCACGCTGTCTGGTCTCCTTCCCTTAACCAACCAACCAACCAATCCTGTATAAATTTTTCTAAGGGGACGTTTCAATGTGTTAAGACATCAGTGAGTTGCTTAGGTGGAGCCGACGACGGCAAAAGACAGTAGTGGAAGATAATAAATAATTGAAGTTGTGGTGTCACCGCCAGACACCACACTTGCTAGGTGGTAGCTTAAATCGGCCGCGGTCCATTAGTACATGTCGGACCCGCGTGTCGCCGCCATCAGTACTTGCAGACCTAGCGCCACCACATGGCAGGTCTAGAGAGGCGGACTAGCACTCGCCCCAGTTGTACGGACGACATTGCTAGCGACTAGACGTACGCAGCCTTCCTCTCATTTGCCGAGAGACAGTTAGAATAGCCTTCAGCTAAGTTAATGGCTACGACTTAGCAAGGCGCCATTTGTAACATTGCATGTATCTTAATGAGTCTCACTTGTATCATGAAGATTACTGTATTCATCAGAGAATTAAAGTTAAGTATATATTATAAGCTACGTACTTTTCTTGCTACCATTCAGTAGTTATCCTGTTCCAGAATTCACGCCCGTCTGCATTACATCGCGTGCCTTTCGGCTACCTCAGAGTGGCGTGGCTCTTGCTACGCCACAACAGTTTGGCGACGACGATTACCGGATTGTTCTTTCACCTTGCTCTGAATTATTTGTGTCATGGCTTCGCCACAATCTCCAGATGTACTGTCCGAATTTTATCGCTTGCAGAATCAGCAGACGCAGGCGTTATTGGATGCCCTGGGACAGCTCGTCCAGGGTCAACGTGCGCTGCAAAATGATGCGGCCGCCGCCGCGTCACAGCTACCGCAGCCACAACATGCAGTTGCACCGCCATTCCGACCGTTTGATTCCACTCAAGAGACTTGGACGGAGTATTCCCGACAGCTGGATTTTCATCTGACAGCCTACAGAATTCAAGGTAACGAGCGGCAGCCTCACTTATTGTCTTGTGTCGGTGTGCAAACGTACCGTGTGATAGTGAAATTGTTTCCCCGACGCGACGTAGCTACACTGTCCTACGAAGAAATTGTGTCGGCTTTAGATGCCTATTTCAAAGAAACAGTTAATGTGGTTGCAAAAAGGTATACGTTCTTTCGTACAAAACGTACGGCCGGTCAAACTAATAGGGAGTGGGTTGCAACTTTGCAAGGCCTTACTAGGGACTGCGCATTTGAATGTGACTGTGGCCTTCCTTATTCAGATACAATGGTGCGTGATGCAATAGCGCAGAACGTTTCTGATGTTCGCATACGGGAACAGATTTTGAAACTAGTTAATCCCTCCCTTCAACAAGTGATAGACATATTGGATAGGCAAGACACACTTGACTGTGCTCAGGAATCTTTTGAAGCTTCGCCAGCAGTGTGTAACATAAACCGGCCCGCTGGACGCGCTGCGCGGCCCGGTAACCGGCCCTCGCGCAATTCGACGCAGCTGCCGCCGCGCTCTAAACCAGGTGTGCCTCGCCAGCCCGCAAATGCAGTGAAATCATGCCCGCGGTGTGCTACTAGACATTCGCGTGAAAATTGCCCGTCACGCCAAGCTATTTGCTTTTACTGTCACAAGAAAGGACATGTTCAAAGTGTTTGCCAGAAAAAGCTCAGATCAGACAATCACAACCGTTCCAGGCCCTTTGCTTCGCGCCGGAATCGAACCAAGGACACTCAGGCTCGGGAACATTCGCCCATGGACATTCACGTAGTTAATGCCACTCCGCCCAGTGTTCCTCTCTCTACTAGTGACTGTGTTCGTCCCACAAAAAGTGTGCGTCGACGTCGACGGCAATCCCGTCACGTCGCAAGTGATTCTGTACCAGTGTCTGTTCACGTTGCACAAAACAGTCGCTCTTGTCGTCAGCAGGACAATAAACTCTTTGTAGATTTGGACTTAGCCGGACAAGTGATACCATTCCAGCTCGATACCGGAGCTGCAGTTTCATTGCTCAATCACGCCACGTACAAACAACTGGGCGCACCGCCGTTGCGTGCCGCAAAAGTTCAGCTCACTAGTTATTCAGGACAGCATATCCCTGTGTTAGGACAGTGCAGCCTTCTTGCAACATATAAGGGACAAACAAAACTTGTGTCATTTTACGTTCTTCGTTCTTCTGCTGCAGTGAACTTGTTTGGTTTAGATTTATTTCAGTTGTTTAACTTGTCAATAGTCAATCAGGTCCTATCAGTGAACCAGACTGTGCCTTCCGCCAGTGTTTCTCGTCTATGTGAGGAATTTGCAGACATTTTTGCACCGGGCCTTGGTTGCGCTAAGAACTATGAAGCACATTTGGAACTAAAAGTCAACGCGCAACCGAAATTTTTCAGAGCGCGCAATGTTCCCCACGCATTGCGTGATGAGGTCGCAAGAACATTAAAAGATTTAGAATCGCAAGGTGTCATTGAACGTGTGCAGGCTTCTCTCTGGGCCTCACCCTTAGTGATTTTGCAAAAACCTTCCGGCAAATTGAGACTTTGCGTGGACTTCAAAGCAACAGTGAATCCACAACTAGTGACTGCTACTTTTCCTTTGCCCCGCCCGGAAGATCTTTTTGACAAACTGTGCCCGGGAAAATATTTTTCAAAGTTGGACCTAGCAGATGCGTACTTGCAAATACCGGTGGACGAAGAATCCCAGCGCGTATTGGTGGTTAACACGCATCTTGGACTATACAGATTCAAAAGACTGCCATTCGGGTGTGCATCCGCCCCTGCATTGTTTCAGCAATATTTACAAACTATTTGTGCGTCGGTCCCTACTGCAGCAAACTATCTGGACGATATAGTGATCTCAGGAAAGACAGAAGCGGAACATTTACACAATCTCCGAACATTATTTCAGGTCTTGCGACAGAATGGTCTTCGCTTGCGGAAGGACAAATGTGTGTTTTTTGCTCGTGACTTGCCGTATCTGGGACATGTCATAAATGCCCAAGGCATCCATCCGAGTCCAGAGCACCTCCGTGCCATACAGGACTTGCCTTCGCCGCAAAATGTGAAGCAGCTACAGAGTGTGTTGGGAAAAATTACCTATTATCATAAATTTCTTCCTCATGCCTCTTCCATTTCAGCTCCGCTTCATCGCTTACGCCGTAAGGGTGTTCCGTTCGTCTGGTCGACGGAATGCGAACGCGCCTTTCGCCAATTGAAATCGGCGTTGCTTTCAAATACTTGCCTTACGCCATTCGATCCCCAGAAACCCCTTTTGTTGATGGTAGATGCATCGGATTTCGGGATCGGTGCTGTGCTTGCGCACAAAGATGGTTCGCATGATCGCCCTATTGCTTTTGCGTCCAAATTGCTCTCGTCAGCGCAAAGAAATTATTCCCAGATAGAGAAAGAAGCTTTGGCTCTCGTGTTTGGTGTTAAGAAGTTTCACGATTTCTTGTATGGTCGTCACTTTCCCATCATTACAGACCACAAACCTTTGACATCGCTTTTTCATCCGAACAAGCCTGTACCTCCACGTACAGCGCAGAAATTCATTCGCTGGTCTCTTTTCCTCTCGCAGTACCGCTACGATATCTTGTACCGGTCCACTGCTAAGCACGGAAACGCAGATGCGTTGTCCCGTTTGCCTGTTGCCGAGGATAAAGCATTCGATTCTTCCGAACTTGCTTGCATGTTCATTGATGCGGACACTGATGACGTGGTCGAATCGTTTCCGATTGATTTTCGTCGTGTAGCTACAGCCACAGCTGCAGACCCTGTCCTTGCTACCGTTTTGCGTTTTGTTACTACGCAATGGCCCTTGTCGAAGTCACGGATCGAGGATCCGATGGTTCGCCGATTTTTTGCTCACAAGGAGAGACTTTTTGTACGACGTGGTGTTTTGTTGTTGCGTTCTGATAATGATCAGTCTAGGGTCGTGGTCCCACGTTCGTTACAGTCATCTGTCTTAAAGCTTCTCCACCAAGGACATTGGGGTATAGTGCGTACGAAACAACTTGCTCGTCAGCACTGTACTTGGTTCGGAATCGATGCTGCGATTACGAATATGTGCTCTTCTTGCATGGCGTGTGCCGAACAACAATCCGCGCCACCGCGGAAATTCTTTGCATGGCCGAAAGCCACTTCCCCATGGCAACGCTTACACATAGATTTTGCTGGTCCGTTCTGGAATGCTCGATGGTTGGTTGTTGTCGATTCCTTCAGTAATTTTCCTTTTGTTGTCCGGATGTCTTCCACGACGTCCTCTGCCACCGTCCAAGCGTTGTCTGCTATCTTTTGCATTGAAGGTCTCCCGCAGACTATTGTTTCTGACAATGGCCCACAATTCATGTCCGCAGAATTTCAGTCATTCTGCCAGGCCAATGGTATTCAACATCTGACATCCGCGCCGTTTTCGCCTCAGTCAAACGGTGCTGCTGAACGTTTGGTCCGGACTTTTAAGTCGCAGATGTTGAAATTGAAAGAGTCGCATTCTCGGGAGGACGCCTTGTTGCTCTTTTTGTCTTCCTATCGCTCTCAGCCCCGCGATGGTCGCTCGCCGGCTGAGTTGCTTCACGGTCGTCCTCATCGAACCTTGATGTCTTTGCTGCATCCGCCGCATCAGGTTCCTGTGCAGCGGCAGACTCCTGCTTTTGCTCCTGGCGACGCTGTATTATATCGCAACTATCGCGGTTCACGGCGTTGGCTCGCAGGGCGCATTCTTCGCTGCCTCGGCCGCGCGATGTATTTGGTTTTGGGGGCCTCTGGTGAGGTGCGTCGGCATCTCAATCAGCTGCGCCTCTGTCGTCGCCTGGGTTCTGCCGCTCCCCGTCTGCTTTCAGCGACGGAGCCGTCCGGTCAGCGCCCTGGGGACCCATCTACTGGCTCGCCTCATCCCCAGGTGTTACCGACGATGCCTTCCATTTTGCCCCATGGCGTCGCGCCGCCGCCGCCGGCGCCGCCCGCTGAGGACGCTTCGCTGCAGCCGCCATCCGCCTCCCTGGGTCACGCGCCGCCGATCGCTTCCCGTGACCAGCTGTCCTTCGCTCCGGACCACATGGCGTCATCGCGCGTCGGATACCCCGACGCAATGGAGGTCGACCCTTCGGGCCCTCCTGTTTCATTACGGGCGCATGCGCCGCATGTTGACGTGCACCCTGGAGTAGGTTTCCAGGCGTTTCCTAGCTCCCCTCGGACCGAATGGCCGGGTGCGGGTGGCACAGCCTCGCCTGTTGTTAGGCTCCCCACCTCATCGCATACGTCAACATGGGGCCCTCCCCACGGCGGGCGGAAGCCTTATAACACGACCGTTCGCCGATTTGCGGGGGAGGAATGTGGTGTCACCGCCAGACACCACACTTGCTAGGTGGTAGCTTAAATCGGCCGCGGTCCATTAGTACATGTCGGACCCGCGTGTCGCCGCCATCAGTACTTGCAGACCTAGCGCCACCACATGGCAGGTCTAGAGAGGCGGACTAGCACTCGCCCCAGTTGTACGGACGACATTGCTAGCGACTAGACGTACGCAGCCTTCCTCTCATTTGCCGAGAGACAGTTAGAATAGCCTTCAGCTAAGTTAATGGCTACGACTTAGCAAGGCGCCATTTGTAACATTGCATGTATCTTAATGAGTCTCACTTGTATCATGAAGATTACTGTATTCATCAGAGAATTAAAGTTAAGTATATATTATAAGCTACGTACTTTTCTTGCTACCATTCAGTAGTTATCCTGTTCCAGAATTCACGCCCGTCTGCATTACATCGCGTGCCTTTCGGCTACCTCAGAGTGGCGTGGCTCTTGCTACGCCACAACAGAAGTCGTTGGGTGTAAGTCCTACTCTGAAGTGGAGACACTGGCACAGAAGAGGAATCGTAGTGGATACATCAAAACAAGCAAGAACATCTATGACATCCTTCTTCAAAGCAAAGGCTAAAGAAAGAGCCTAAGGATTCGTTGGGAAAGTACATTCGCAGGTATATGTTGACAGACAGGTGAATGTGCCGCGCCAAGTCGTAGATCACAACACGGTCATGTCTTAGCCCTCCTGTCTCCTGAGCAGAAAGTGGCGCGGTACCTGGGTACGACTGTGCCGTGTGCTTATTCTCTCGGCGGGCAGACAATGGCCAGACACCTCCGGGAACCGCATTGTCCCTGCGCGCTCCTCTCGCCTGTCTGTCTGGAGCGCACAATTGTGGAGCTTTTGTTGCGCTCTTGTTGCCGTGTCAAACTGGCGCCGGTTCCGCGTATCTGGCTCCGGCCGCGAGGTAGCGGCAGCCGTCATTAAGCTCCGCAATTAACGAGCCAGCTACGCTCGCAGCTAGCGGAGCTGTGCCTCGGCCGTGACAGCGCGAAATTCCACTGCTTCACAATTGCTAACGGACAATTACGCGTACATTGTGTTGTTCAATTGGACACTAAGACAACGTGAGAACGTCTGAACATCTAGAGAATGAAGTACTATCCAGAGCTACGGACGATTTCCACGTCACTCAGTTGCCTACATTCTCATTCAAATTCAACAAATCGCTGGTCTAATTATACTGACTTCATTAGTTGTTCATTACAAATAGTATGCTGGGCTACTTTGATCAACGGAGATAGTACGAGGGCAGTTCAATAAGTAATGCAACACATTTTTTTTCTGAAACAGGGGTCGTTTTATTCAGCATTGAAATACACCAGGTTATTCCCCAATCTTTTAGCTACACAACACTATTTTTCAACGTAATCTCCATTCAATGCTACGGCCTTACGCCACCTTGAAATGAGGGCCTGTATGCCTGCACGGTACCATTCCACTGGTCGATGTCGGAGCCAACGTCGTACTGCATCAATAACTTCTTCATCATCCGCGTAGTGCCTCCCACGGATTGCGTCCTTCATTGGGCCAAACATGGAAATCCGACGGTGCGAGATCGGGGCTGTAGGGTGCATGAGGAAGAACAGTCCACTGAAGTTTTGTGAGCTCCTCTCGGGTGCGAAGACTTGTGTGAGGTCTTGCGTTGTCATGAAGAAGAAGTTCGTTCAGATTTTTGTGCCTACGAACACGCTGAAGTCGTTTCTTCAATTTCTGAAGAGTAGCACAATACACTTCAGAGTTGATCGTTTGACCATGGGGAAGGACATCGAACAGAATAACCCCTTCAGCGTCCCAGAAGACTGTAGCCATGACTTTACCGGCTGAGGGTATGGTATGTCTTTAAACTTTTTCTTGGTAGGGGAGTGGGTGTGGCGCCACTCCATTGATTGCCGTTTTGTTTCAGGTTCGAAGTAATGAACCCATGTTTCATCGCCTGTAACAATCTTTGACAAGAAATTGTCACCCTCAGCCACATGACGGGCAAGCAATTCCGCACAGATGGTTCTCCTTTGCTCTTTATGGTGTTCGGTTAGACAACGAGGGACCCAGCGGGAACAAACCTTTGAATATCCCAACTGGTGAACAATTGTGACAGCACTACCAACAGAGATGTCAAGTTGAGCACTGAGTTGTTTGATGGTGATCCGTCGATCATCTCGAACGAGTGTGTTCGCACGCTCCGCCATTGCAGGAGTCACAGCTGTGCACGGCCGGCCCGCACGCGGGAGATCAGACAGTCTTGCTTGACCTTGCGGCGATGATGACACACGCTTTGCCCAACGACTCACCGTGCTTTTGTCCACTGCCAGATCACCGTAGACATTCTGCAAGCGCCTATGAATATCTGAGATGCCCTGGTTTTCCGCCAAAAGAAACTCGATCACTGCCCGTTGTTTGCAACGCACATCCGTTACAGATGCCATTTTAACAGCTCCGTACAGCGCTGCCCCCTGTCGGAAGTCAATGAAACTATACGAGACGAAGCGGAAATGTTTGAAAATATTCCACAAGAAATTTCCGTGTTTTTCAACCAAAATTGGCCGAGAAAAAAAATGTGTTGCATTACTTATTGAACTGCCCTCGTAGATATTAACAGTTTGCACTAGGTGGTTCGATAATACTTGAGGAGGTTTGCTTGCCTGAGCTCTGAAGCTGTCATGTCTCCCATTGAATTTCCTCTCTGTAGCTCACGACTTGTGTCCATTTAAACTGTACACTTACAATAGCGAAGCGACTGCGAATGCGCCTACTGTTGCGCAGTTAAAACTCACACGTAACTCAATAACGAGTACCACCTCTTTCTGTTTCATTGCTCCTTAAGTGGTAAATGCAGTGATGTGTCAAAGAAACTGGTATAGGCAGTGAGCCGTGCGTGGCTCGTGTTCCCGCCATCATGTACAGGGTTATTACAAATGATTGAAGCCATCTCATAAATTCACTGTAGCTCCATTCATTGACATATGGTCACGACACACTACAGATACGTAGAAAAACTCATAAAGTTTTGTTCGGCTGAAGCCGCACTTCAGGTTTCTGCCGTCAGAGCGCTCGAGAGCGCAGTGAGACAAAATGGCGACAGGAGCCGAGAAAGCGTATGTCGTGCTTGAAATGCACTCACATCAGTCAGTCATAACAGTGCAACGACACTTCAGGACGAAGTTCAACAAAGATCCACCAAGTGCTAACTCCATTCGGCGATGGTATGCGCAGTTTAAAGCTTCTGGATGCCTCTGTAAGGGGAAATCAACGGGTCGGCCTGCAGTGAGCGAAGAAACGGTTGAACGCGTGCGGGCAAGTTTCACGCGTAGCCCGAGGAAAATTGGCTCATGCCAGAACTGGAGACCGACAGCGCCGACTTCATCTTTCAACAGGATGGTGCTCCACCGCATTTCCATCATGATGTTCGGCATTTCTTAAACAGGAGATTGGAAAACCGATGGATCGCTCGTGGTGGAGATTATGATCAGCAATTCATGTCATGGCCTCCACGCTCTCCCGACTTAACCCCATGTGATTTCTTTCTGTGGGGTTATGTGAAAGATTCAGTGTTTAAACCTCCTCTACCAAGAAACGTGCCAGAACTGCGAGCTCGCATCAACGATGCCTTCGAACTCATTGATGGGGACATGCTGCGCCGAGTGTGGGAGGAACTTGATTATCGGCTTGATGTCTGCCGTATCACTAAAGGGGCACATATCGAACATTTGTGAATGCCTAAAAAAACTTTTTGAGTTTTTGTATGTGTGTGCAAAGCATTGTGAAAATATCTCAAATAATAAAGTTATTGTAGAGCAGTGAAATCGCTTCAATCATTTGTAATAACCCTGTATTTTACGCCCTGTTTTTAATGTACTTCCACCTCACTACGTTAATTTAAATTACTACTGTCACTGAGTTGCTGCTTTGCCCGACCGTGAGCGGCGTTAGCAGCGCGTATCGATGTATCCCCTCTTGTAGTATCTTTGCTCGACTGCTATTACATCCCGGTCGCTGTCTGGGAGTTCTGGTCGTGAATTGACGCTGCCAGTCGGTTGGAACGTGTCTGGAGTGTAGTCCGGATCTGCAAGTCGGGGAGTTGCAATGCGGCACTAATGCAGTCGGGTTAGAGCAGTGAGGTCTGCGTCGCCATGGCTCGCCCGACCATTGCCGCCATGCATGACCTGAGCCAGGCCACGGTCTTGGTGGACCGTCGGTCGTTCGTCCTACCGGACAACGCGTTTTGGCTCGCCGACCGTTCATGAGTCGGCCGTGTGTGTGTGTGCATCGATTCCAGATTTTTGTTTTTGTGTGTGCTTAGTTACCGTTGGGTGCAAGTGTTTGTCAGGTTATGTGTGTAGTTGGCGTTATGCCCACTGACGACTGTTTTAGATGTTGGCATTCTCACAGGAGTCGGTCGGTTGTGGCGGACCAGGGAAGTTACCTCCGCGCGGTGCAGTCGGGCGGGTCCGCTGGCGGTCCCTGCGCAGTGTCGGAGCGTGTGTGGAGCTGTCTTATCGCTACGAGCTTCGAGGTTCACCGTCCCAGGACGTCAAAGTTGAGTGGAGGTTTCAACTATCCAAGCCACGTCCTTTCACGTTGTGTGGTTCGTTTCGGTGGTTCGCTGTTGGGGAGGTTTTCGTGTGAGCAACACCGAGTGTTTCAATTGCTGAAATTTAGCCGCCATACGGTCCTTGGGTAACAGAAGAAATATTGAATTTAATTGATGAAAGGAGAAAATATAAAAATGCAGTAAGTGAAGCAGGCAAAAAGGAATACAAACGTCTCAAAAATGAGATCAACAGGAAGTGCAAAATGGCTAAGCAGGCATGGCTAGAGGACAAATGTAAGGATGTGGAGGCTTATCTCACTAGGGGTAAGATAGATACTGACTACAGGAAAATTAAAGAGACCTTTGGAGATAAGAGAACCACTTGTATGAACATCAAGAGCTCAGATGGAAACCCAGTTCTAAGCAAAGAAGGGAAAGCAGAAAGGTGGAAGGAGTATATAGAGGGTCTATACAAGGGCGATGCACTTGAGGACAATATTATGGAAATGGAAGAGGATGTAGATGAAGATGAAATGGGAGATACGATACTGCGTGAAGAGTTTGACAGAGCACTGAAAGACCTGAGTCGAAACAAGGCCCCCGGAGTAGACAACATTCCATTGGAACTACTGACGGCCTTGGGAGAGCCAGTCCTGACAAAACTCTACCATCTGGTGAGCAAGATGTATGAAACAGGCGAAATACCCTCAGACTTCAAGAAGAATATAATAATTCCAATCTCAAAGAAAGCAGGTGTTGACAGATGTGAAAATTACCGAACAATCAGTTTAATAAGCCACAGCTGCAAAATACTAACACGAATTCTTTACAGACGAATGGAAAAACTAGTAGAAGCCGACCTCGGGGAAGATCAGTTTGGATTCCGTAGAAATACTGGAACACGTGAGGCAATACTGACCTTACGACTTATCTTAGAAGAAAGATTAAGGAAAGGCAAACCTACGTTCCTAGCATTTGTAGACTTAGAGAAAGCTTTTGACAATGTTGACTGGAATACTCTCTTTCAAATTCTAAAGGTGGCAGGGGTAAAATACAGGGAGCGAAAGGCTATTTACAATTTGTATAGAAACCAGATGGCAGTTATAAGAGTCGAGGGGCATGAAAGAGAAGCAGTGGTTGGGAAGGGAGTAAGACAGGGTTGTAGCCTCTCCCCGATGCTATTCAATCTGTATATTGAGCAAGCAGTAAAGGAAACAAAAGAAAAATTCGGGTAGGTATTAAAATCCATGGAGAAGAAATAAAAACGTTGAGGTTCGCCGATGACATTGTAATTCTATCAGAGACAGCAAAGGACTTGGAAGAGCAGTTGAACGGAATGGATAGTGTCTTGAAGGGAGGATATAAGATGAACATCAACAAAAGCAAAACGAGAATAATGGAATGTAGTCGAATTAAGTCGGGTGATGTTGAGGGTATTAGATTAGGAAATGAGACACTTAAAGTAGTAAAGGAGTTTTGCTATTTGGGGAGCAAAATAACTGATGATGGTCGAAGTAGAGAGGATATAAAATGTAGACAGGCAATGGCAAGGAAAGCGTTTCTGAAGAAGAGAAATTTGTTAACATCGAGTATAGATTTAAGTGTCAGGAAGTCATTTCTGAAAGTATTTGTATGGATTGTAGCCATGTATGGAAGCGAAACATGGACGGTAAATAGTTTGGACAAGAAGAGAATAGAAGCTTTCGAAATGTGGTGCTACAGAAGAATGCTGAAGATTAGATGGGTAGATCACATAACTAATGAGGAAGTATTGAATAGGATTGGGGAGAAGAGAAGTTTGTGGCACAACTTGACCAGAAGAAGGGATCGGTTGGTAGGACATGTTCTGAGGCATCAAGGGATCACCAATTTAGTATTGGAGGGCAGCGTGGAGGGTAAAAATCGTAGGGGGAGACCAAGAGATGAATACACTAAGCAGATTCAGAAAGATGTAGGTTGCAGTAGGTACTGGGAGATGAAGAAGCTTGCACAGGATAGAGTAGCATGGAGAGCTGCATCAAACCAGTCGCAGGACTGAAGACCACAACAACAACAACAGCGGTGCAGTTAACTATATTACTGTATTTCAAATTCAAGTGTACCAGCGGAATTTTCTGCCTTGTGGCCGTTAGTGTCCTGGTTAACTGCATGGCCACTGACGTAAATTCAGTAGTCTCCTTTCCTCACCTGTTGCCGCTGTCCAGCATGGTGTGTAATTTTGACAGCTAACACATACTTCATTGTGGATTATCACGTTCGTAAACCTTTGGTGTTTCAGTTCTCGTGTACTGATTGGTGGCAAGCAAGTCGTTGTGTCGGTCGGTCCGTGAATGTCCCCTGGTTGGGTTCCGATGGATCAAGTGTAGTTGGGCTCACCACCTGTCTCACCTAAGTGAATGAGGGCAGACTGGCCTCCCTGGAGGCTTCTGAATGCCGTTGTCTTTATTGTCTTTCCCTCCAGTGTTTAATTATCTGTTTTAATCTATTTAAAATTTAAGGCTTATGGTTATATTATTTTAAAAATTTTGGAAAATTAATTGTGAGTTTTCAGCCTTGCAACTTTATTCTTAAAATTATCTTTCAAGTTTAAACATTGCGGCGATGCCTTTAAAAGATTATGGTAATACATTTTAAAATTTTGAAATTTAATTGTGGTCTTCAGCCATTTGTATTGCGCCTTGCATAAGTATGTTCTACCTACTTTGCCTTGAGGCTTTCCACCTAGCTGTGATATATGTTTTTTTTATTATTTTATTTGCTATTTTAACTGCATTTTTATCTTCTTGATTTGTAAGATTTCTTGTTTGGAGGCCTTCAGCCGTGAAAGAGTTGCATTTGGTAAAGTTTCGGCTATGTGTCGCTTTGGTTGTAAATGCATTATTAAATTACCATAAATTACAATTAGAAGGTGAAACTGACCCCAACCTTATTTGGCTCTTTCCACAAACATAATTACCTGTTCTGCTCAGCGGGTATAGTGAGCGTATCAGGCAAGCATATTCAAATACAGAAATACGTAAACAGGCAGAACAAGGCGCTGCGGTTGCAACGTCTATATAAGACAAGTGTCTGGCGCAGTTGTTAGATCGGCTACGGCTATTGCAATGGCAAGTTATCAAGATTTAAGTGAGGTTCAACGTGGTGTCATAGTCAGCGCCCCAACGATGGGACACAGCATCTCCGAGGGATTTTTCCTTACGACCATTTCATGGGTGCACCGTGAATATCAGGAATCCGGTAAAACATCAAATTACTAACATCGCTGCGGCCGGAAAAAGATCCTGCAAGAACAGGACCAGCGACGACTGAAGAGAACCGTTCAACGTGACAGAAGTGCAACCCTTCCACACACTGCTGCAGATTTCAACCGTCGGCCATCAACGAGTGTCAGTGTGCGAACCACTCATCAAAACATCATCGATTTGGGCTTTAGCAGCCGAAAGTCCACTCGTGCACTCTTGATGATTGCACGACACAAAGCTTTACGCCTCGCCTGGGCCCGTCAACACCGGTTTCGGACTGTTGATGAATGGAAACATGTTGCCTGGTCGGACGAGTCTCGTTTCAAATTGTATCGAGCGGATGGATGTGTACGGGTTCGGAGACAATCTCGTTAATCCATGGACCCTGCATGTTAACAGAGGACTATTCAAGCTGGTGGAGGCTCTGTAATGATGTGGGGCATGCGCAGTTGGAGTGATATGGGACCCCTGATACGTCTGTATACGACTCTGACAGGTGACACGTACATAAGCATCCTATCTGATCACTGTGGATTCCGACGAAGTTGGGCAATTCCACCAGGACCATTCGACACCCCATATGTCCAGAATTGCTCTAGTAACACTCTTCTGAGTTTAAACACTTCCGCTGGCCACCAAACCCCCCACGCATGAGCATTATTGAGCGTATCTGGGAAGCAACGAGCTGTTCAGAAGAGATCTCCACCCCGTCGTACACTTACGGATTTATGGACAGCCCTGCAGGATCTGTGTGAACGAGCTTAGAGGCGGGATGAGGGTATGAACACATAAACAGTGAATGGTCAGAGACTATATGAAGCATTTTGAGTGGTGGATAATCAGATACTCAATGCTCTTTTTTTTTTTTTTTTTTTTTCTTGGTCCTCAGTCTACTGACTGGTTTGATGCGGCCCGCCACGACTTCCTTTCCTGTGCTAACCTCTTCGTCTCAGAGTAGCACTTGCAACCTACGTCCTCAATTATTTGCTTGACGTATTCCAATCTCTGTCTTCCTCTACAGTTTTTGGCTTCTACAGCTCCCTCTAGTACCATGGAAGTCATTCCCTCATGTCTTAGCAGATGTCCTATCATCCTGTCCCTTCTCATTATCAGTGTTTTCCACATATTCCTTTCCTCTCCGATTCTGCGTAGAACCTCCTCATTCCTTACGTTATCAGTCCACCTAATTTTCAACATTCGTCTATAGCACCACATCTCAAATGCTTCGATTCTCTTCTGTTCCGGTTTTCCCACAGTCCATGTTTCACTACCATACAATACTGTACTCCAGACGTACATCCTCAGAAATTTCTTCCTCAAATTAAGGCCGGTATTTGATATTAGTAGATTTCTCTTGACCAGAAATGCCTTTTTTGCCATAGCGAGTCTGCTTTTGATGTCCTCCTTGGTCCGTCCGTCATTGGTTATTTTACTGCCTAGGTAGCAGAATTCCTTAACTTCATTGACTTCGTCACCATCAATCCTGATGTTAAGTTTCTCGCTGTTCTCATTTCTACTACCTCTCATTACCTTCGTCTTTCTCTGATTTACTCTCAAACCATGCTGTGTACTCATTAGATTGTTCATTCCGTTCAGCAGATCATTTAATTCTTCTTCACTTTCACTCAGGATAGCAATGTCGTCAGCGAATCGTATCATTGATATCCTTTCACCTTGTATTTTAATTCCACTCCTGAACCTTTCTTTTATTTCCATCATTGCTTCCTCGATGTACAGATTGAAGAGTAGGGGCGAAAGGCTACAGCCTTGTCTTACACCCTTCTTAATACGAGCACTTCGTTCTTGATTCCCTCTTGGTTGTTGTACATATTGTATATGACCCGTCTCTCCCTATAGCTTACACCTACTTTTTTCAGAATCTCGAACAGCTTGCACCATTTTATATTGTCGAACGCTTTTTCCAGATCGACAAATCCTATGAAAGTGTCTTGATTTTTCTTTTGCCTTGCTTCCATTATTAGCCGTAACGTCAGAATTGCCTGTCTCGTCCCTTTACTTTTCCTAAAGCCAAACTGATCGTCACCTAGCGCATTCTCAATTTTCTTTTCCATTCTTCTGTATATTATTCTTGTAAGCAGCTTCGATGCATGAGCTGTTAAGCTGATTGTGCGATAATTCTCGCACTTGTCAGCTCTTGCCGTCTTCGGAATTGTGTGGATGATGCTTCTCCGAAAGTCAGATGGTATATCGCCAGACTCATATATTCTACACACCAAAGTGAATAGTCGTTTTGTTGCCACTTCCCCCAATGATTTTAGAAATTCTGATGGAATGTTATCAATCCCTTCTGCCTTATTTGACCGTACGTCGTCCAAAGCTCTTTTAAATTCCGATTCTAATACTGGATCCCCTATCTCTTCTAAATCGACTCCTGTTTCTTCTTCTATCACATCAGACAAATCTTCACCCTCATAGAGGCTTTCAATGTATTCTTTCCACCTATCTGCTCTCTCCTCTCCATTTAACAGTGGAATTCCCGTTGCACTCTTAATGTTACCACCGTTGCTTTTAATGTCACCAAAGGTTGTTTTGACTTTCCTGTATGCTGAGTCTGTCCTTCCGACAATCATATCTTTTTCGATGTCTTCACATTTTTCCTGCAGCCATTTCGTCTTAGCTTCCCTGCACTTCCTATTTATTTCATTCCTCAGCGACTTGGATTTCTGTATTCCTGATTTTCCCGGAACGTGTTTGCACTTCCTCCTTTCATCAATCAACTGAAGTATTTCTTCTGTTACCCATGGTTTCTTCGCAGCTACCTTCTTTGTACCAATGTTTTCCTTCCCAACGTCTGTGATGGCCCTTTTTAGAGATGTCCATTCCTCTTCAACTGTACTGCCTACTGCGCTATTCCTTATTGCTGTATCTATAGCGTTAGAGAACTTCAAACGTATCTCGTCATTCCTTAGTACTTCCGTATCCCACTTCTTTGCGTATTGATTCTTCCTGACTAATGTCTTGAACTTCAGCCTATTCTTCATCACTACTATATTGTGATCTGATTCTATATCTGCTCCTGGGTACGCCTTACTATCCAGTATCTGATTTCGGAATCTCTGTCTGACCATGATGTAATCTAATTGAAATCTTCCCGTATCTCCCGGCCTTTTCCAAGTATACCTTCTCCTCTTGTGATTCTTGAACAGGGTATTCGCTATTACTAGCTGAAACTTGTTACAGAACTCAATTAGTCTTTCTCCTCTTTCATTCCTTGTCCCAAGCCCATATTCTCCTGTAACCTTTTCTTCTACTCCTTCCCCTACAACTGCATTCCAGTCGCCCATGACTATTAGATTTTCGTCCCCCTTTACATACTGCATTACCCTTTCAATATCCTCATCCACTTTCTCTATCTGTTCATCTTCAGCTTGCGACGTCGGCATGTATACCTGAACTATCGTTGTCGGTGTTGGTCTGCTGTCGATTCTGATTAGAACAACCCGGTCACTGAACTGTTCACCGTAACACACCCTCTGCCCTACCTTCATATTCATAATGAATCCTACACCTGTTATACCATTTTCTGCTGCTGTTGATATTACCCGATACTCATCTGACCAGAAATCCTTGTCTTCCTTCCATTTCACTTCACTGACCCCTACTATATCTAGATTGAGCCTTTGCATTTCCCTTTTCAGATTTTCTAGTTTCCCTACCACGTTCTAGCTTCTGACATTCCACGCCCCGACTCGTAGAACGTTATCCTTTCGTTGATTATTCAATCTTTTTCTCGTGGTAACCTCCCCCTTGGCAGTCCCCTCCCGGAGATCCGAATGAGGGACTATTCGGGAATCTTTTGCCAATGGAGAGATCATCATGAGACTTCTTCAATAACAGGCCACTTGTCCTGTGGATACACGTTACGTGTCTTTAATGCAGTGGTTTCCATTGCCTTCTGCATCCTCATGTCGTTGATCATTGCTGATTCTTCCGCCTTTAGGGGCAATTTCCCACCCCCTAGGACAAGAGAGTGCCCTGAACCTCTATCCGCTCCTCCACCCTCTTTGAATGAGGCTGACTTCTTATGCTGGAAGTCTTCGGCCGCCAATGCTGATTAATTATTTATCAAAATTCAAGCAGTGGCGGGGATCCAACCCAGGACCGAACACGTTTTGATTATGAATCAAACACGCTACCCCTAGACCACGGGTACTATCAATGCTCTAGAAGCCCATTTGTTGTTGTAGTGACCATCAGTCCGAGAACTGGTCTGATGTAACTCTCAACCCTGCAGACGACGTTCATTTGAACTTGCCACTTGTATTCGAGCCTTATTCTACCTCTACTGTTTTTATCCCCCCCCCCCTTACTCTGCGCTTCCTTCCATTACCAATTTGACTATTTGATTGATGTATTCTATCAACTTATCCC
Source organism: Schistocerca cancellata (assembly GCF_023864275.1). Lineage (NCBI taxonomy): Eukaryota > Metazoa > Arthropoda > Insecta > Orthoptera > Acrididae > Schistocerca > Schistocerca cancellata. Next base: position 112,740,434 of record NC_064632.1, read on the forward strand.
TTCTTTTAGTCGCGCTGTGGCATACATTTCATTGATCCCCAATTCGATTCAGTATATCCTAAACCAGGGCTTAACAACTGGCCGGTTTTGAGCGCGAGTACTCGCGTCTGCTCAGGCACGTGCTCGCGAGCAGGTGCAAGGTCGCGGAGTAGGGAGGGAGGGGAAATGCGCGCGCACGTTTGAATGTGATCTCGCGTTCTTAGCAGATTTAACTAGCCATCTGAATGCTTTGAACATTTTACTACAAGGTAAAGATCTGCTAATTACACATTTCATAGATCGAATACGAGCTTTTAAAATGAAATTGACACTTTGGGTGAGTCAGCTGAAAACAGGAAACCTAGCTCATTTTCCTAAATTATCATCCATGCAAGATGTTCACAAAGACTGTGAACATTATTCACATAGTTTAGTTGATCAGCGCTTTCAAGATCTGACAGAACTAGACGGTGATTTTGATCTGTTCTCTCCATATTCAGCGAATATTTAAGAGATTCGTCCTGAGCTGCAGCAAGAAATTATTGACCTGCAGTGTGACAGAGAATACAGAGACAAATTTCAGAACAAGGAAAACATTTTGGAATTCTCTAGACATTTCCCTCAGGATAGATTTCCTCGTTTGCACAAACTGGCGGCTACAATAATATCAATGTTCGGTTCCACGTATGTTTGTGAACAACTGTTCTCTGCAATGAAATGTAACAAGACGCGCCTGAGAAACGCATTGTCTGATCTAAATTTAAACTGCACGCTGCGCCTAAAATGCACAAGAACAATTACTCCGAACATAGACGCAATTGTAAAGGGCAAAAAGTACAAGATAACAGAGAGTTCCACACTTCAGTGACACCTTTTATTGTGTAACAGTTCACAAATTAATGCGAATGTAGAGACATACACTAAGCTAATAAAATTATGTGGCATGTGTACAGGGTTATTACAAATGATTGAAGCGATTTCACTGCTCTACAATAACTTTATTATTTGAGATATTTTCACAATGCTTTGCACACACATACAAAAACTCAAAGTTTTTTTAGGCATTCACAAATGTTCGATATGTGCCCCTTTAGTGATTCGGCAGACATCAAGCCGATAATCAAGTTCCTCCCACACTCGGCGCAGCATGTCCCCATCAATGAGTTCGAAAGCATCGTTGATGCGAGCTCGCAGTTCTGGCACGTTTCTTGGTAGAGGAGGTTTAAACACCGAATCTTTCACATAACCCCACAGAAAGAAATCGCATGGGGTTAAGTCGGGAGAGCGTGGAGACCATGACATGAATTGCTGATCATGATCTCCACCACGACCGATCCATCGGTTTTCCAATCTCCTGTTTAAGAAATGCCGAACATCATGATGGAAGTGCGGTGGGGCACCATCCTGTTGAAAGATGAAGTCGGCGCTGTCGGTCTCCAGTTCTGGCATGAGCCAATTTTCCGCGGGCTACTCGTGAAACTTGCCCGCACACGTTCAACCGTTTCTTCGCTCACTGCAGGCCGACCCGTTGATTTCCCCTTACAGAGGCATCCAGAAGCTTTAAACTGCACATACCATCGCCGGATGGAGTTAGCAGTTGGTGGATCTTTGTTGAAGTTCGTCCTGAAGTGTCGTTGCACTGTTATGACTGACTGATGTGAGTGCATTTCAAGCACGACATACGCTTTCTCGGCTCCTGTTGCCATTTTGTCTCACTGCGCTCTCGAGCGCTCTGACGGCAGAAACCTGAAGTGCGGCTTCAGCTGAACAAAACTTTATGAGTTTTTCTACGTATCTGTAGCGTGTCGTGACCATATGTCAATGAATGGAGCTACAGTGAATTTATAAAATCGCTTCAATCATTTGTAATAGCCCTGTATATTCTCCTTTATTTGTTTCATTTGTCGCAGTAATAATTCGTGAGTGTGCCCCACGTGACTTTTCCCACTCTCCGCTCTGGTCCGGTAGTGGGGGTAGCGTGCTCGCGCTGCTCCGTGCTCGCGCCTTGCTGCTCACAGCTTGCTCCGGGAGCACGTATGTTGTGAAGCCCTGTCCTAAACAGTTACTCGAGTTCCCCATCTAATCTTCAGCAATCTTCTGTAGCAACACTGCTATTGTCTTCGCGTCTAAACTGCTTACGATCAAATAACTTCAGTAAAGGCTTCCTTTCACTTACATTTGTATTAGATGTTAAGAAATTCCTCTTTTTCAGAAATGCTTTTCTTGCTATTGCCAGTCTGCATTGTACATCCTCTCTGACCCAGCAATCACCAGGAATTTTACTGCCCAAATAGCTGAACTCATCTATTACTTTTAGTGTGTCATGCCCTAACTCTGTTGTCAATATCACCGGATTTAATTTGTTTGCATTCCATTATCCTCATTTTACTTTTGTTGATGTTCATCTTATTGTAAGGTGACTATTCAAAAAATGGCTCTAAGCACTATGGGACTTAACTTCTGAGGTCATCAGTCCCATAGACTTAGAACTACTAAAACCTAACTAACCTAAGAACATCACACACATCCATACCCGAGGCAGGATTCGAACCTACGACCGTAGCGCCAGCGCGGTTCCGGACTGAAGCGCCCAGAACCAGTCGGCCACATTGCCCGGTTAAGGTGGATATAATTTCGCACCTTACAAACACTCATCTACACAGTTTGCCGTGATTTACAACGAGAATTAGGTATCATTTGATAGATTGTACTTCTTATATATGAACATTTAAATAAGACTGACATTTTTACGTACACCTTGTAAATAGTTGTCAACGCTTATTGCATCACAGGTGATAGACTGTCTCTATTATCAAAACGGCGTAATGAATGATTGTCTATACTAGCAGAGGTTGGAACGCCAGTGGAAATGAAACGGTAGGCGTAACTCAGGCCCTGGGTGGAACAGCCCACACAGGTGTGTTGGTCCTTCTTAACACAAGAAGTAGCCCTAGCCGGACGGTCGGGGCACCTGAGCGCTGAAGCACAATAGAGTGGGCCGGCCGCGGTGGTCTAGCGGTTCTGGCGCTGCAGTCCGGAACCGCGGGACTGCTACGGTCGCAGGTTCGAATCCTGCCTCGGGCATGGGTGTGTGTGATGTCCTTAGGTTAGTTAGGTTTAAGTAGTTCTAAGTTCTAGGGGACTTATGACCTAAGATGTTGAGTCCCATAGTGCTCAGAGCCATTTGAACCACAATAGAGTGGCGGCTGGCCGGTGTTGTACCTAGGCCAGAAGGATAACAGGAAACTCTAAAAATCTTGGACGCAGCAGAGAGGAACAAGGAAGCATTACTTCGGAAATCACGCAGGCTGGGTTATTTCCGAGGATTTTTACTCTGATAAGCGTACCATTGTATGATTTCCTAATAAATGAGGATAGGTATTTCCTCGTAAACTATCAGCGCTGGACGACAACAGACAAAAATATGGTTGGTCGGCGTTCGGAAGAATCTGTAGAGAGGGAGAATATTCCATGGATTCGAGAATATGATTCGCCTTCTGAGTTAAGAGGGAGGGGAGCCGAGCTTCGCTGGGAAACCGGCGATGGAGAGAAAGGGTCTTCTGTTTTGGGTCCCCCTGTTTGACGGTCGCTCAGTGTCAGCTGCCGTTGGTACAAAAGGACTTGCTGTCTTTGCTCTCAGGAGATTTTATAGTTAGAACGGTTAGGCACTGTACTGTTGTGAACTTACATGCTTCTGGACTTTGCCTCCGGGTAGGGAGTCGTCGTTGAGTGCGCAGCGTTCAGTGATTGAGAGCACTTCTTCTGTCTACACTCACGTTGAGACGTTATTTGAATTCCGTCCTTGTGGATGGGAGTTCGTGTTTCTTGTCTGTAGAACACAGACAGGAGAAGACAGCATTAGATTATAGTAGTCAGGGGACGCCTTCTGCCTTCCTAGTGTTTGAAAGGGTTAACTTTGTGGCTGGAGTTCTTTTATCGTCGCAGACGTGTATGAGAACCATCGCTCCGACGCACCAGACGCAGTACATACTGTGATATTGCTAACTGCTTCGGCTTATTGGGGCTAGAAATCTAAACAGCTACGATCACTTAAGTTTTATTTCCACTGAGGTTGCACACCACTGTAGATCATCTTTGGAAGTAGTGTCTTCTGGTGTTTGGTACATAGATGATGTCAGTCATCTCGCGTTATTTATATTAGATTGCGTAGCCAAACAAAGGGGCAGATTTGGGCAATTGATCAGTAATATTAATTGGGAAATATAAACATTTGCAACATAAATTTAATCTACAATAAATGTATAATCAGGAACAACGTTTATCATTTAGTAGTATTAGTTCCCTTAATCATTCATTAATGTTCAGGTTGTAATTTATGTGTTAAAGAGCAAGGTAGGAGGAAATAATATCACAACTAAGAGATCCTAAGATCTGATTGAGGGGGTAGTCAGACAGGGCCAAATCTTCATTTTCGCTTTCAGTATTTTCCGTTGTGCACATTCATTTTACACCCGCCTGAAGTAGTGTCTTGGATTATAACCTCTTTTCAGGACGCTATCCATTCCGTTCAAGTGCTCTTCCAAGTCATTTGCTGCCTCCGACAGAATTCATCGCCAAACCTCAAAGTTTTTGTTTCTTTTCCAAGGGTTTCAATTCCCTTTCCAAATTTCTTCTTGCTTTCCTTTACTGCTTGCTCGATGTACAGAGTGAATGACATCAAAAATATGCCACAACCTTGCCTCTTTCCCTCCTCAACCACTGCTTCCCTTACATGTTCTTCGAGTATTATAACTTCTGTCTGATTTCTGTGCAAGCTTTAAATAACCTTTCACTCCATGTATTTTGTCTCTGCTACCTTTTGAATTTTGAAGAGTTTATTCCAATCAAAAGCTTTCTCTAACTCTAAAAAATTTATTTTACTGTTGTAGACGTAGGTCTGCCTTGTTTTAACACGTAATGTAAGATAAATAGAAGTATATTTATTTCCTGCAAATTAACTCTGCGATGCACATGTTCATAATACGTAATGAAGGGTAAAATCATGGAAATTTACATGTCGCACAGATCTTCAGGGGACTATTAGAGATATTCCAATAAAAATTATAACAAATATATTAATTACCTTATCTAAGACGAGCACAAACTCGAACTCTGTACACCTGCACTTTATTAAAAAAAGTGGCTTGAATCGCTCATATCATTCCGACATGAATCACACAACTGTAATAAGAGTGACCTTAAGCGTTGGAAGCATCGACGCAGCACTTTAGGTTCTTATTCTAAAGGTTTAGTTGCGCTATCAGAAGATGAACAGTTAATGCAAGAAACCATTACTGTTTTAAGAAAATAAAAGTTAATTCATTACCTACGACTGTTACCATTTCAGTAGAATTTTTCTTTGAGTACAGTTGCAAAATTCTTCTTCCATTATGGACAGACTGTGACGAACAATGATTTTTGCAGACAGTCACAACTATATTGCCTCAGGGAAGTTGAATGCCATCTGTTATAAACTTCTTTCGTATTAAGTAACCAGAGCGTGAGTTGCGAATCCTTTGCACGACTCAAGAACTCAATAGTCATCATTTTCTAGTTCGATAGGTTCAATATGGGGAGACGCATTTTCTTGGTCTCTGCCTGAAGCTGTTAACATCGTGTTGCCTACATTTTCGTTGTGTGCTGCTGAGATGGACATTTCTAAACTGCAGCGTCCCCGTTAATTTTTGATATCGTTGCTTACGTGCGTCGCATTCGTGTTATTTTTGAGATGCGTCTGTGGGCCATGCTTTTGCAACAGTGTATCCATGTGAATTAGGTTAGGTCTTCGTTCGGAACGCGTCCTTATTTAAATATGCGGGGATTAATGTCTGTCTTTCATTGAGTCGTCAGAGCATAGTGGTCGCCTTTAACGTTACTTTCTCACTCTCTAAACAGTATTACTGCAATTGTAAATCGAACAGGGCTATTCTACCGTTTTTTGTGAATGTACGGTATTGCACACCCACTTGATCCGTTGGAGGACATTTGAAGAGTGGAAATATCAAATGTTCTGAGTGCCAAGCCTTACATGTCAGTAGAATAAGGAAACAAAGTGCTGAATACCTTTTTGTACGTCAGTGATTTGTATTCGACAAACTGAGAAAGTATTCCGGTAACACAGAATTATGTTGCATACCTCATCACTGCACGTAAAATGAAACAATTTAGAAAATAAATAATTTATTAAGAACTTTCCTGGTGGCATAGCAGGGAGCTGACTGGTCCTAAGTGACAATAAAAACGTTTTTATTTCAAGTGCAATTAATACTGGGGCATTAAGTTTCATTTGTGTTAATACAACTACAGAAATGCATCAGCAACATTTTAGATAGTAGAAATGTAGCCAACAAAAACCACATCACATGCATTTCTAATTTTTTTCAGGAGAATAACAAAATTAAATTCTAGAAAAAAATCTTTCAGTATTGTTTCCTGTTTCTTGGGTTCAGGAGTTGCAATGTTTCCTGCAGAGCTCCCTGTACTGTTGAGGAAGAAATGGCTTTTCGTTACGTTTTCCAGACACGTGTTCCTTTTTCTGCTTACTTCCACAACTTTTTTGCTATTTTTGAAACTTATTATCTCCTTTCATTAAGAAGATGTTTTGTTACTACAAACAAAAGCTTATATGCACTTTGCTAACCACAAAACCGGTGCGTCAACTAAATGGGGGGGGGGACTTTGACGCATGGCACTTGGAACTCTACACTGGGGCACTGCTTGGCACAAAGACCATGCACCATCTGTTCATGAAGTTTCTGTAATTCCACCTTGTGTAAATATAATGTGGCTGCGTCTGGTGGAAGGCTTGAAGAAAATGAATACCAACACACGTAATTTCATTTAAGTTCCAGTTTCTGTGCCATCTTCGGGCCCCTAAACAAGTTGTCGTTAGAGGTGTGAAGCGTCCACGCCTACAGCGAAGAGGACTACGGAAACCAGTTGGATATAGTGGTCCATATATTAGAACAAACGTTTAGATGACTAACCTATCTACGTGCACAGGACCCTGACGATGGTGCCAAATTACGGCTGTTGGCCGTTTCTTCAAGTCTATTAATGAATGTTTGAAATGTGTTCTCCATGATTCGGCACTTGAAACAAGACTAGGGACACGCAACACGCAACAAAGTAGCGAGAACACAACAGCACTGAAAAAGCATTTTTTGGTAAAAAAAATGCAACTTACAAAGTTTAACATGTTGTGCCTGTTGGCCTCAGATTTCGAATTTGCCGCTTGTTCTGCAATCAGAGGTAAGTGCGTACTCGGAATCGATGGTACGCGGTGGCTGCAGGTAGGAGTGGCTTGTGCACACGGGTGGGGGTGGCTGCTACAGCTGAATCAAACTGTTTTCGATTATGCCGGTTTTTTTCTTCTCCAATTCAACCTGATTGCCAAAACCCCTCAGGGGGTGTTTGTTAAAAAATTGATTTTCTGTTTTTTATTGCTATTATTTCGAGCAATAAACGTAGGCTTCGAACATAGACTGAAAAGATCCAATAAAATTGAAGGAGTAGGAGATTATCGATTTGGGGTTGAGGCTGTTGCAGAAATCGGCCTCAGTGTCTGCAGTATAGTGGCGAAGAAGAGACGGGTGTGGCGATGGCGAGAGCAAACGGTCACAAGTCGATGACTTTCCTATATCGTCACTTTCGGATGGTATAAATTTTTCACCCCGAAGCAATCACAAAAGTGTAGATCGAGTTATTAAACCCAGTTTATAGCACGACAATAAAATTCCAGATATACAAATCAAATTTACATTATCTTCCAACGGACATTGGAGACGTTTTCTGCTTTTATGATATCGCAAGTTTTTTGTGTCTCTCCCGTTTTTAATATTTTAAAGGATATAGGGCAATTACTTCATTGCTGCTGCACTTCTTAAAATACTTCCAAGCTATGGATGGTGCCATTCTGCAACACAACCGATGTCCGAGAACGACAGTGAGGAACTGCTGTATAGACCAGGAGGGGCTAGTCTTGCACACTACACATACACGCGTAATGTTTAACAGGCCACGCCACATGGCAACAGGTTCATTATTGTTTCAGTAAAACTGTACCGACTCATATGTCATATGTTTGTTACTTCTGTTGACGTTGTTATTAAAATAGCACTGATTGCTCTTTCTGTTTTCTGCAATAACCCAATATTTAAAAGTAATGATAATCTTACAGATAAACATCACTCGCTTGTAAAAAAATTAGTTCTGGCAAATTTGTTTAAGGTTTTTTTACCGAGTTATTAGTGAAAAATTTAAAAAATCGTTTAGACCAAGACCAAACAAATATTGAAAAATACCGCTTATTCAGAACTCAAATACCGGTATTTTCACTCGATTTTTACCATCCCTACATGCAGATATGTGATTCTAGCCGGGCTCATGCACTGACTGTGGACTGAAGACAGTGGATACAGGTTTCTGAAAGGAACCAGTTTTGTCGCAGCTTATTCTGCAACTTGATTCTGAAATAAGGAAGTGAAGCTTCGAGTGGTCATAAGCAGTGTCAGTATTGCGGATGATGAGACTGGCCAGCATATAGTCGTATCACATTGACTGGAGGATTTGTTCCATTCGGAGCCGGAACAAGGCATTGTGAAGGGCTGTGCTTACTGACGCTTTTGTCTTAAGGAATGTCGGACATGTAGTGTTCTCTGCGGCTACAAATAAGAAAGTGTTAAGCTGTTACAGTACTCTGCTTTCTTCAGGTGAGATCGGTATCTTGAACTCTATTCCGAATGACGGATGTTGCATATTAGAAACTTGATGTATCCATACTGCCAGTAGTGAGATGTGGTGCGCAGTCTACTTTGAAGCTTTTTGATTTCCAATCTGGGACATATCTTAAACCACAGGAGTGATCTCTCCACAATTAGCATATCATATTCTGAGTGGAAAGTTATTAGGCCCTACCCAATTACCGAATGCATTTGCTCCTGACCACGTTGTGAAATGAATGTAGCATTAGCGGCGTGCAATCGCGCTGAACTTCTCCAGGGTGGTTTTAAGTAGACATGCTTTGTATTGTAATTTGATAGCTATCGTGTTAAGTGGGATTTAGATGATAAATTCTCAGTAGTTTAAATGCTCGTGCATACACGAGACATCAGGGGACTGATGACCTCAGAAGTTGCCCCATAGTGCTCAGAGCCATTTGAAGCCACACGAGACATCATGTGTGTAGACTACAGGCCACCTCTTGTGAGACTGAATAGAAATAATAAATTTACGTTACCGCTGCATGGTATTAATAGTAGTTCCTTTTCGGTTTGTCATCGAAATGTTAATCGGCTTTGCTTTGTTAAAGATAAATAAGGAAACTGTACGCTGCAGAAAGTTTGATCGTCTTCGGCAGTATACCGTTTATGCCAGTGGCCAGAATTTGTTGATATTTGTTTATGTGGAGCCCACGGGAGACATGTCGGAAGTTTCTGGCAGTTTTGGTGTCCCACAAGAATTTGAGCTTTTAAAAATATTAATAATTGTAAGATTATTTAAGCAATATTTTACTGAATTTTTCATGTTACCCGATATTATAATTAAAAGAACTTGTGCTTTCACAAGTGTTTCTGACTTTAATTGTGCAGACGTTAATTCGACTAGGTGTTCTTTGCCGTTTTGCATTGTTATTTTAGCAGAGCAAAAATCTGTTAATCAACATTGTCTTCATTTTAATGGTATTTGCGTATTTGAAAATAAGTGTATAGCGAGGAGTGATTCCCGTGAATAAATTGCGAATATTACTAATTATAATGAAATGCCTTCAGCAGGCACAGTATTATGCACAATTTATCAACCAAACAAAGCAAGTACGTGTTGCAGAGGACTGCAAGACATTCGCTGCACCAACGAATGCCTCGAGACTTCGTGTTACAGTGAATCATTTTTGCATTATTAGGTATAAGGGCATACCGTGTGCAGTTACTTCTGCATAGTACGGATTCTACAATGAGGAATCTATTTATACTGATAGGTTGTATTACACTCGTGCTCATAAATTAAGGATAATTGCAGAATGTGGTGCCACCCAACGTGGCACTACACAAAGGTGACGCTAATAGCATAGGCGCATAGCGAACATGCAAGACACAGATCTGTAAGTCCACGGTATTGGTGATAAATTAAGAAAACCGTCCCGAAACACATGTGCTACAAAACGCCACTGTTTCCTCCGTATGTACCCCGACATCACTATGGGATATGATCAGCATGCACACGTGCAAAGGCCGCACAACGGGTTGGCATACTCTGGATCAGGTGGTCAAGCAACTACTGGGGTACAGCCTCCCATTCTTGCACCAGTGCCTGTCGAAACTCCTGAAATATCGTAACGGTTTGAAAAAGTGCAGCGATACATCGACCGAGAGCACCCCAGATGTGCTCGATGCGGTTTAGGTCTGGAGAACAGGCAGCCCACTTCTTTCGCCTGTTATCTTCTGTTTCAAGGTACTCCTCCAAGATGGCAGCCCGGTGGAGCCGTGCGTTATCATCCATCAGGAGGAAGATGGGACCCACTGCACCCCCGAAAAGGCGGACACACTGGTGCAAAATGACGTCCCGACCTGTTACAGATCCTCTGTCAAAGACATGCAGGGATGTACGTGCACCAGTCATAATCCCACCCCACACCATCAAACCACGATCTCCATACGGGTCCCTTTCAAGGACATTAAGTGGTTGGTATCTGGTTCCTGGTTCACGCCAGATGAAAACTCGGCGAGAATCACTTTTCAGACTATACCTGGACTCGTCCATAAAGATAACATGGGACCAGTGTTCCAATGACCATGTACTGTGTTCTTGACACTAGACTTTACGAGCTCTCCTGTGTCCAAGGCTCAGTGGAATGCACCTTGCAGGTCTCCGGTCGTATAAACCATGTCTGTTCAGTTGTCTGTAGACTGTGTGTCTAGAGACAATTGTTCCAGTGAGTGCGGTAAGGTCCCGAGCAAGGCTACCTGCAGTACTCTGTGGCCGTCTGAGGGCACTGATGGTGCAATAGACGTCCCGTACTGTAGCGCCTGGACACGTTTCCTGTCTGCTGGAAACGTTGCCGTAATCTTGAGATCACACTTTATGGGACACGGAGATCCCGTGCTACGACCTACTGTGTTTGACCAGCCTCCAGTCGCCGTGGTATTCTATCCCTCATAACGTCATCAATATGTGTTCTTTGAGCCATTTTCAACCCACAGTCACCGTTAGCACGTCTGAGAACGTCTGTACACTTACTTGCTGCACCGTACTCCGACATGCACCAACACACTTCTGCGTACGTGGACTGCTGCCAGCGCCACCGTGTGACGGCGGCAGGTCAAATGCACAATATGGTCATACCCCGAGGTGATTTAAATCCCCCATCATGTATCAGCATTATCCTTAATTTGTGAGCATGAGTGTAAGATGTACACATTTTAGGATTCTATTAAATCATCATGAAATCGGCCGTGTGAGATCCTTATAATCCTGCAATAAAGGAACTATTAACAAATAAAGCAGCTAACAGAAGATTTGTGGAAGAGGTTAATAATTTCTAATTTTGTACAAAATGTTTCTATTATGTATCTAACCTGTGGATGGCCAAAACGTAAAATCATACGGGTTAGAATAGTTGGAACATCTTACGTGCAATTTTTCTTTCTTTTTACTTTATGTTCCGTTGCGCTACGAAACTTTGCTGACTGCCTCATCTTTTTGGGTATGAGTAGTCAAATCACGTTGTTTGTTCATTTATGGGTCAAATTTATTATAAAGGGGATTTTTCCAGGCACTACTATCATTGTCCTAGATTGATAAACACTCACAAGTAAAACAGGTACGGTAGTGGCAGCTTTCAAAGTGATCTGTAACTCCGGTTGGTCACCTGAAAAAAAAATGATAATAAAAGTGACATTAAGGGCGAAGGTGGAAGCGTGTTGTGTACGTCTAAAGAATAATAACCTTTAAGAATAGAAGCATATAGAAAGTGGAGCATCAGTAGTAGACGTAATCACTATTACGATGCGGTAGGTACGCCAGCCGCAGCGGAACAGATGACGGCCGCAGTGGGTTGCTCTCCCGAGACCGCAGACCCCATCGGCGGCCCTCCCCACTCGCCATATTTCGTATCAGTTCCGCCATTAATCCGAGCATCACGTCAGCGCGCTCAATCAAGCGGTGACCGCGGAAGGGTCGCGGGGTTACGAACCGTTTGTCGCCGTCACCGCTGATGAAGATGTCGACGAGCCATGAAGCCTCAAACTGCGGAGCTGCGCGATGCAGCTGTTTCGGAACCGGCGGCAGTGAGTGGGGCGGGCGCGGTGAGCGGCGGGGCGGGGGGGGGGGGGGGGGATCTATTGGGCGGTGATCAGTTTGTTTTGGGACGATACCCGCCCGGGAACCGGCGGCAGGTATAGCAGAGCGGCGCTCTTTTGTCTGCGAAGTTTCCATCTCCACCTGGACGCGGCGCGACGGTTTTGTGTTTCTACGAGCCCCTGTTCGATGCGGAACCAGCCCCGCCCCAGCTTCCCAGAGTCCTGTATTGTGTGCGTATGTATGTATATAGCTAAAAAGGTGAATAATAGCCGGCGACGACCCGGTCATGGGTATCGAAAGGCTTGATTTATATTTCCGTGTACGACCACGTGTGTCGAGTCGCGAACGGCACATCTTGTGTATGTGCCGGTTTCGACAGAGGGTGCCTGACCGAGGGAGGGGCTGTACGCATTCACAGTTCTGTCAAACATGAATCATGCGTGGCACATGAATTTGTTATTAAGCACCCTGCGGAACGGAAGACACTAAAAATACCTTCACAGCCCATTTATCTGTGACTGTGTGAAACTGTCTTTTTTTAGGAGGTGTCAATTTTTAGACCATAATTTTTGTATCTTTTTCTTTCCAAGATGCTGTTGTTACTTTGTATTTTCTCTTTATGGCGCCTTTCACAAGAAAGATTCGATTCCTTAAAAAAAATCACCTTTGAAAGTTCCCTGATCGTTACAAAATACGGTCGATTATTAGCCGATGGAGTCATTCACAACCGTCAGTTAAGGTGGAATCATCACATGCCTATACACTACTGACCATTAAAATTGCTACACAACGAAGACAACGTGCTACAGAAGCGAAATTTAACCGACAGGAATAAGATGCTGTGATATGCAAATGATTAGCTTTTCAGAGCATTCACACAAGGTTGGCGCCGGTGGCGATACCTAGAACGAGCTGACATTAGGAAAGTTTCCAACCGATTTCTCATACACAAACAGCAGTTGACCGGCGTTGCCTGGTGAGACGTTGTTGTGATGCCTCGTGTAAGGAGAAGAAATGCGTACCATCACGTTTACGACTTTGATAAAGGTCGGATTGTAGCCTATCGCGGTTTATCGTATCGCGACATTGCTGCTCGCGTTGGTCGAAATCCAATGACTGTTAGCAGAATATGGAATCGGTGGGTTCAGGAGGGTAATACGGAATGCCGTGCTGGATCCCAACGGCCTCGTATCACTAGCAGTCGAGATGACAGGCATCTTATCCGCATGACTGTAACGGATCGTGCAGGCACATCTCGATCCCTGAGTCAACAGATGGGGACGTTTGCAAGACAACAACCATCTGCACCAACAGTTCGACGACGTTTGCAGCAAGATGGACTATCAGCTCGGAGACCATCGCTGCTGTTAGCCTTGACGCTGCATCATAGACATGAGCGCCAGCGATGGTGTACTCAACGACGAACCTGGGCGCACGAATGGCAAAACGTCATTTTTTTCGGCTGAATCCAGGTTCTGTTTACAGCATCATGATGGCCGCATCCGTGTTTGGTGACATCGCGGTGAACGCACATTGGAAGCGTGTATTCGTCATCGCCATACTGGCGTATCACCTGGCGTGATGGTATGGGGTGCCATTGGTTACACGTCTCTGTAACCTCTTGTTCACACTGACGGCACTTTGAACAGTGGACATTACATTTCACATGTGTTACGACCCGTGGCTCTACCCTTCATTCGATCCCTGCGAAACCCTACATTTCAGCAGGATAATGCACGACTGCATGTTGCAGGTCCTGTAAGGGCCTTTCTGGATACAGAAAATGTTCGACTGCTGCCCTGGCCAGCACATTCTCCAGATCTCTCACAAATTGAAAACGTGTGGTCAATGGTGACCGAGTAACTGGCTTGTCACAATACGCCAGTCACTACTTTGATGAATTGTGGTATCGTGTTGAAGCTGCATGGGCAGCTGTTCCTGTACCCGCCATTGAAGCTCTGTTTGACTCAGTGCCCAGACGTATCAAGGCCGTTATTACGGCCAGAGGTGCTTGTTCTGGGTACTGATTTCTCAGGACCTATGCACCCAAATTGCGCGAAAATGTAATCACATGTCAGTTCTAGTATAATATATTTGTCCAATGAATACCCGTTTATCATCTGCATATCTTCTTGGTGTAGCAATTTTAATGGCCAGTAGTGTAAGTTGCAGGAAGATAGAATGAAGGCTTTCACGACCGGGTGACATGGCTGTTGATATACTTTCCGGGATGTGAGGTCGTGGTCCAAGAACTTTTCTGCTCCTTACGTTTCGTCCAGGACTGCGCTGGACTTCCTCAGAGGCGCTGCTCCGCTGAGTCTTGGTCGGCAAGACTCAGCGGAGAAGCGCCTCTGAGGAAGTCCAGCGCAGTCCTGGACGAAACGTAAGGAGCAGAAAAGTTCTTGGACCACGACCTCACATCTTGGTCGGCAAGACTCAGCGGAGCAGCGCCTCTGAGGAAGTCCAGCGCAGTGCTGGACGAAACGTAAGGAGCAGAAAAGTTCTTGGACCACGACCTCACATCCCGGAAAGTATATCAACAGCCTTGCAGGAAGATAGTTGTCAGACTGCGACGTATTCATAATATCCTAAATGAGCGTAATCAACCCACGCTGGAGATCACTAAGCCCTCGTTCAGTAACCAGCCATTTGCCAAGTTGCATTACAGGAAGAAATAAATACGAACGGGAGATGCATCCTACGTCACGGATTCCCAGAGAGGTGACAAAAGTTATGGGATAATTCCTGACATCATGTCGGACCTTTTTCCTGACGTGACAAGGGCTCACCAAGTATCCTGCAGAAATATTCACTCATGCTACCTCTCTAGCCGTCCATAATTGCGAAAGCGTTGCCAGTGCAGGATTTCGTGCGCTATCCGACCTCTCGATTAAGTCCCGTAAATGTCTGATGGGATTCGTGTAATATTATCTGGTGGCCAAATCATTCGCTCGAACTACTGATAAATTCTTCAAATCAGTCGCGAACATTAACGTGACCTGGTGAAGTGGCACACTGTCATCCAAAAATGTGCCGTCGTTATTTGAGAACATGAAGTCCATGAATGGCTGAAAACGGTCTCCAAGTAGCCGAACACAACAATCTTCAGTCAATAACCTGTTCAGTTGGTCCTCTGGCGATTCCCTGTAAACACAGCCCACACCATTATGGAGCCACCACTAGCTCGGACAGTGCCTTACTGACAACCTACAGGGTGTTTCAAAAATGACCGGTATATTTGAAACGGCAATACAAACTAAACGAGCAGCGATAGAAATACACCGTTTGTTGCAATATGCTTGGGACAACAGTACATTTTCAGGCAGACAAACTTTCGAAATTACAGTAGTTACAATTGTCAACAACAGATGGCGCTGCGGTCTGGGAAACTCTATAGTACGATATTTTCCACATATCGACCATGCGTAGCAATAATATGGCGTAGTCTCTGAATGAAATTACCCGAAACCTTTGACAACGTGCCTGGCGGAATGGCTTCACATGCAGATGAGACGTACTGCTTCAGCTGTTCAATTGTTTCTGGATTCTGGCGGTACACCTGGTCTTTCAAGTGTCCCCAGAGAAAGAAGTCACAGGGGTTCATGTCTGGCGAATAGGGAGGCCAATCCACGCCGCCTCCTGTATGTTTCGGATAGCCCAAAGCAATCACACGATCATCGAAATATTCATTCAGGAAATTAAAGACGTCGGCCGTGCGATGTGGCCGGGCACCATCTTGAATAAAACCACGAGGTGTTCGCAGTGTCGTCTAAGGCAGTTTGTACCGCCACAAATTCACGAAGAATGTCCAGATAGCGTGATGCAGTAATCGTTTCGGATCTGAAAAATGGGCCAATGATTCCTTTGGAAGAAATGGCGGCCCAGACCAGTACTTTTTGAGGATGCAGGGACGATGGGACTGCAACATGGGGCTTTTCGGTTCCCCATATGCGCCAGTTCTGTTTATTGACGAAGCCGTCCAGGTAAAAATAAGCTTCGTCAGTAAACCAAACGCTGCCCACATGCATATCGCCGTCATCAATCCTGTGCACTATATCGTTAGCGAATGTCTCTCGTGCAGCAATGGTAGCGGCGCCGAGGGTTTGCCGCGTTTGAATTTTGTATGGATAGAGGTGTAAACTCTGGCGCATGAGACGATACGTGGACGTTGGCGTCATTTGGACCGCAGCTGCAACACGGCGAACGGAAACCCGAGGCCGCTGTCGGATCACCTCCTGCACTAGCTGCGCGTTGCCCTCTGTGGTTGCCGTACGCGGTCGCCCTACCTTTCCAGCACGTTCATCCGTCACGTTCCCAGTCCGTTGAAATTTTTCAAACAGATCCTTTATTGTATCGCTTTTCGGTCCTTTGGTTACATTAAACCTCCGTTGAAAACTTCGTCTTGTTGCAACAACACTGTGTTCTAGGCGGTGGAATTCCAACACCAGAAAAATCCTCTGTTCTAAGGAATAAACCATGTTGTCCACAGCACACTTGCACGTTGTGAACAGCACACGCTTACAGCAGAAAGACGACGTACAGAATGGCGCACCCACAGACTGCGTTGTCTTCTATATCTTTCACATCACTTGCAGAGCCATCTGTTGTTGAAAATTGTAACTACTGTAATTTCGAAAGTTTGTCCGCCTGAAAATGTACTGTTGTGCCAAGCATATTGCAACAAACGGTGTATTTCTATCGCTGCTCGTTTAGTTTTCATTGCCGTTTCAAATATACCGGTCATTTTTGAAACACCCTGTAGGTTGATGACTTCCTGGGGTCTTCACCACTTTCCAACCCTACCACCAACTCTTACCAAATGAAATCGGGACTCATCTGACCTGGCCACGGTTTTCCAGTCATCTGGGGTCCCACTGTTGTGGTCACGAGCCCAGGAGAGGCGCTGCAAGCGATGTCGCGCTGTTACCAAAGGCACTCGCGACGACCGTCTGCTGCCACAGCCCACTGACGCCAGATTTCTCCGCACTGTCGTAACGGATACGTTCGTCGTGCGTCCTACACTGATTTCTGCGGTTATTGCACGCACTGTTGCTTGTCTGTTAGCTCTGACAATACTACGCGAACGCTGTTGCTCTCGGTCGTTAAGTGAATGCCGTCGGCCACTGCATTGTCCGTGGTGAGAGGAAAAGATTGAAATTTTGTATTCTCGGCACATTCTTAACACTGTGGATATCGGAATTTTGTATTCCCTAACGAATATCTAGTTGGACTGTCCCATGCGTCGAACTGCAACTGTCATTCCTCGTCCAAGGTCTCTTAATTTGCTATCGTGATGCCATAATCACGTCGGGAACACTTCCACATGAATCACCCGAGTACAAATGACAGCTCCGCCAATTCACTGCCCTCTTATACGTTGTGTACCACCACCATCTGTGTTTCTGCTTATCGCTATTCCATGACTTTTGTTACCTCACTACATTTGTTCAACACGAGAGCATTGCACAACTATTTCGCAACCTCCAAAAGCAATCAATACCATACAAGATATTATTTTTCGATTAATTCTTCATTTCTGTTAAGTGTATGTGTATCACATGCATTTGCTAGTGTCTTTACGAATATTTTAAAGTCAGATCTTTCATGTGTATACTGTTTCAGTTGTTTGGTGTACTCCACCATCGATTAATACAAACTGACATCTGGACGTTTGTAGATGGAGTTGTACATACTCAGTTCCACAAGAAGGTATACGCCGTTATCTGTATGAAATGAAAGATTCTATTATAAATATACACTACCGACCATTAAAATTGCTACTCCAAGAAGAAACGCAGACGATAAACGGGTATTCATTGGACAAATATATTATACTAGAACTGACATGTAATTACATTTTCACGCAATTTCGGTGCATACATCCTGAGAAACCAGTACCCAGAACAACCACCTCTCTCCGTAATAACGGCCTTGATACGTCTGGGCATTGAGTCAAACAGAGCTTGGATGGCGTGTACAGGTACAGCTGCCCATGCAGCTTCAACACGACACCACAGTTCATCAAGTGTAGTGACTGGCGTATTGTGACGAGCCAGTTGATCGGCCACCATTGACCACACGTTTTCAATTGGTGAGAGATCTGGAGAATGTGCTGGCCAGGGCAGCAGTCGAACATTTCCTATATCCAGAAAGGCCCGTACAGGACCTGCAACATGCGGTAGTGCATTATCCTGCTGAAATGTAGGGTTTCGCAGGGATCGAATGAAGGGTAGAGCCACGGGTCGTAACACATGTGAAATGTAACGTCCACTGCTCAATGTGCAGTCAGAGCGAACAAGAGGTTACAGAGACGTGTAACCAATGGCACCCCATACCATCACGCTGGGTGATACGCCAATATGGCGATGACGAATACACGCTTCCAATGTGTGTTCACAGCAATGTCGCCAAACACGGATGCGACCATCATGATACTGTAAACAGAATCTGGATTCACCCGAAAAAATGACGTTTTGCCATTCGTGCACCCAGGCTCGTCGTTGAGCACATCATCGCAGTCGCTCCTGGATGCAGCGTCAAGGGTAACAGCAGCCATGGTCTCCTAGCTGATATTCCATCTTCCTACAAACGTCGTCGAACTGTTGGTGCAGATGGTTGTTGTCTTGCAAACGTCCCCATCTGTTGACTCAGGGATCGAGATGTGCCTGCACGATCCGTTACAGCCATGCTGATAAGATGCCTGTCATCTCGACTGCTAGTGATACGAGACCGTTGGGATACAGCACGGCGTTCCGTATTACCCTCCTGAACCCACCGATTCCATATTCTGCTAACAGTCATTGGATTTCGACCAACGCGAGCAGCAATGTCGCGATACGATAAACCGCGATAGGCTACAATCCGATTTTTATCAAAGTCGGAAACGTGACGGTACGCATTTCTTCTCCTTACACGAGGCATCACAACAACGTTTCACCAGGCAACGCCAGTCAACTGCTGTTTGTGTATGAGAAATCGGTTGGAAACTTTCCTAATGTCAGCTCGTTCTAGGTGTCGCCACCGGCGCCAACCTTGTGTGAATGCTCTGAAAAGCTAATCATTTGCATATCGCAGCATGCTCTTCCTGTTAGTTAATTTTCGCGTCTGTAGCACGTCGTCTTCATGGTGTAGCAATTTTAATGGCCAGTAGTGTATGTTTACATGAAAACATGTTATTTCTAATTGCACAGTTACCTAATAGTTAATCCAGTCTCTGCCGTTATCGATTATAGCTTGGCACCATTTTGGCATGCTTGGCATGAGTTTTTCTGCATATTCTCTGGGTAATAATCTCGATAATATCCAGTTTTTATATGATAGCTGCTACAAAGTATATACTGACTCTCCTTTAAGCTTCGTCTTAATATATGACCAAACATTTCGATCGGATTTGCATCCGGCGACATTGCAGGCCAGTCCATCGTGGACATCCCATTGTCTTGTCTGCACGCTGTACAGAGAGGGCTGCGGTGTTTCGGATCAGTATCCTCCTGAAGCATACAGTTTGCCTCGATCCAACCAAATACATTCTTAACGGACCTCGGAAGGCATTTTTGATTAATATTGCATATTTTTCAGAGTTTGAATTGGCTGTAAATAACTGTAGTTGGCCGAAACCGCGTTTAGAGAAACATCCCTCAACATACACATTTACTGGATATTTGACAGTCCGTTAAAGCAACATTTCACGCTTCGTACACCAGGCCTCTGAAAGAGGAGACCAGGCCCAGAAAGGTTATGTGCAAGGAACACTGCCTCGTGTCTCTTCAGGTATTTTGCACTCATTTTAAAATGCAAGCGAAAAAAAATTTCAACTCTCACACTGTTCAATTAACTTACGGGTTTGCTGCCGGGTGACGTCGTCGAACTCTGCCGATATTTCGACAGGAGCACACCCTGCCATTCTCAAGGCACAAACGCAAGGAAGAAGAAATGTGCAAGGAAATTTAATACCTAGGTTCACAGAGGAGAAACAAGGAAGATACCACACACAGAACAAGTGTCAACACGGACAAAGATAACCAACGTCAGAAATATCGATAGTTTCTATTAATCAACAGGTGAGGTAGCACTAATTCTGTGTCTCTGTTTTTTGATGAGAGACAGAGCCGGATTCCAAGCAGCATTTAAACAAAATGCACCATCTCTGTTAATAAGGTTGCTTGATAGTTTGATTTCAACAGCTTCCTTAATAACACTATCCCAATAACTGGACGTGCAAGACAGAATCTCTGTGTTGTTGTATTCCATAGGATGACCGGTGTCAAGGCAATGTTCTGCAATAGCGGATTTGCTCGGCTGTTGTAAGCGTGTGTGACGCTTATGTTCAATACACCGGTCTTCCACAGTCCTGATTGTCTGACCAATATATGACATGCCATAACTGCAAGGAATACGGTAGACCCCCAGCCTTAAGCCCGTCTCACACGGAGCAAGATTCGCTGTAAGTTTCCTTGCTGGCTCGCGCGGCGGCTGCCTTGCGGGCTCCGTCGTCTGCTAGCGGGCTACCTTGCTGGGAACCTTGTAAGATTTCCAGGATAGGTCCGGTGCTATTTTTCTTGCAAGGTTCCCTGCATGCTGCCTGCGTTGGTCAATCGTGAGGCGTTTCGTTTGTGACGTCAGACGCGGAAAGCTTGGGCGGGAAGCCTATGTTGATAGTCGCTTTTCTGCTGTTGTGAGGTGCGGTGGGAAGAGCTTATAATTATTAAATAATGGCACCGCAGTGGTCCAAGGAAGCGATTGAAGCATTGATATGTACTTATGGGGAACAACAGTGTCTATACGTCGTGAAAAGCGCAAACTATTATAATAAACACTTGCGTGCAGAGGCACTCGAAAGAGTTGCAAATACCAATACATCCATTCGTATGAAATTTGCAAAGGATGTACGATCTTCTATCCTATAAAATAAAGTCGTATGTAACAGTCATTATCGGTATATTTATAAAATCAAACAGTAGTGAAATGGTGATACTTTTCAAACAAAAGTACGTGTTATGCGAATTAACCTCAACTCTTTATGAAGCATGGAGAGCACACCTTTTCCAGCGTTTCTCCTCTTAATCCAGTTTTTCGTCTATTCTTTCTTTCTTCTTCTCTCATTAGCATGCATTTCTGCATTGTTTAGCACCAAAACAGCTAATAACGCCAGTTTGCTCTGAACATCTGTACCTGAAGCAGCCATCTTCGTTCGATACAACATGCAGCCGATCTTGCACCGTGGGAGAGCTTCGGCATGGAAGATAGCCGGCTCCTTTCCCTGCAAGCCGGCAGGCATGCACGCCATCTCGCAAACTTGCGCCGAACCTTGCTCCGTGTTGTGATGATGTTTGGTTTGTGGGGCGCTCAACTGCGTGGTTATCAGCGCCCGTACAATTTCCCAACCTTTGCTCAGTCCAATTTCGCCACTTTCCTGGATGATGATGAAATGATGAGGACAACACAAACACCCAGTCATCTCGAGGCAGGTGAAAATCCCTGACCCCGCCGGGAATCGAACCCGGGACCCCGTGTTCGGGAAGCGAGAACGCTACCGCGAGACCACGAGCGGCGGACCCTTGCTCCGTGTGAGACGGGCTTTACGCAAACCAAGATCATCTTTTACGGACGCCAACAAGTTAAGGTCTCACAACTCTCACACTGTTTATGTATATACTGTGCAAATGCGCATTGATTACATGTTAGAGACCACTACCAGAGATTTCGCGGCGGACGTTATAATTAAATTGTGGAACTGGCTGCAAATCCGAAATCGACAACATAATGTATATAAAAACATCACAAAGAAAAGCTCAGTGGAACATTGCAAACATACGAGGGCTGTTTTCTTTTAAGGTCCAATCGGTCACGAAATGGAAACAACGGTATGTTACTTATTTGCCCGATATAAAATACATGCTGGAGTAAGCTTTCCAGGGAGAGACATCCCTCCTGCTGGTTCAGAAGCGTGTTTATATACTGCATTAATTCCAGCTCTAGATTTAAGCTGTTTAGATTTGCAGCAGGTAGAACTTCCATGGGCTCCTCTTACCAATGCAAACAAGGTTGAGAAATATTCAGGTGAGTTATCCCGGATATCGCTGCTGGCAGATGCAAAATGGGCCCCATTATCCGTTTAATAACAAAGCACTAGTTCTTGTCTCTGGCTGACGTACACTCCCGCTGCTCGAAACAACTAGCCACTGCTACCATCCAGTCAAAGGTAGAGTACAACCAATGCGCCTCGACCTGCTGAAAGTACGACTCCAGCTCGATCACTTCTTTGTTGCATTCTCTTACCTTCTTTTGTCCAATTACACTGGGCAGGAATCCTGTCCCTCTCCTATTACACACTGCGACTTCCCCTCGGTAGCATTTTTGTAGCTCTGCTTCTTCCATTTGTACGTATCTTCTCTTATCTTTTGCAGTTAATAATAGTCGCTGCGTTTTTACTCTTACAAATTTCTTCAGAGCCCCCCACTTGGCAGGATACCTAGGAACTATGTAGCTCTCTTAACGTGTTTGTTTCCCTCCTACTGGTATAGAAACAGAAATGTTACATTTTGCTCCATCAATTGTCACCGATACTGTGGCTACCGTGAAGTAGAAAGATAACTTTTTGTGCTCGGGTTCTAAAAACAACTCCAACTTCTTCTGCACTTTACTTAGACCCTCTAAATACTGCTCTAGAGACAAAAAGTTTACCGCTAGCTGACCTTTTACAGCCTGCTGCATAGCCTCCTGTAGTTCTGTTACTTTCCCTCGTGCTTCCTAAACACTATCTTCTACGGACTGCAACTATTTTGCCATTGCTACTTTCCTATCTAAGACTTCTACTTTGGTCTGTAGTTTCCTGATATTCTAATAAAGTGCCTCTTCTGTAGCTCTGCCATACCGCATTACTTCTCCAGTCAGTTGTCGTAGCAGTTGCGTGTTATTCAATATGTACTTCTCTAAACTTGCAATCTGCGTAGTGTGCCAGTCACTCATGGCTTTGTTCCCTTTTTCCCACTGCTTTACGTCTTCTATTGTTTTGTTCACCTTCGAATGTTTTCCTCATCAGCAGTGCCAAATATTCTTTTCATACGCCGACCTCCATCGCCGATACAACCCCTCTTCCTTCACGTACGTGGAATAACCCCCCAGCACCTGATTCATCGCACTCCTTAATTTTTCGTACGCTCCATGTAATCTCTCACATACCCCAGTTCTTGCTTTGAGTATCCCGTTCCTTTCTGTATCCTGACGGAATTTGTCTAATACTTCTTCCAATCTTCTCAACTCGTTACGCATCACCCATGCGTTGAATACCAGCTGTGCACTCAGCGATGGTTGTTGACCACTACATCGTCCTGTTTAGCTAACAGCACTTCCCCTTCCAGGTGCTGGCCTCATAACGCTGCCACCCCGACGCAGTAAGTAGTTCCACCTCGCCTTCTCTGCACCTCACCTACAGGCAGGAATACCTATTACCTTCCTCCCCCTTAAATTCATTGCTGCTCCACCACTGCTTGTACTAATTACACTAAATCCGTACCTAACCATAAAAAGTATTAAATGTCTATCTCCTACGCATCAGTCCGTGAGTGTTCCTCATTACCGTTTCATTCGCAACGTCTTGTTTATCTTCAGATACTTTTCTCCTCTCTCTCCGTTTTCGGTCCACATCTCCTATCCAGGAATAAATTTGAACTTCCTTTCCCTCCCGCCGGAGGTTCGAGTCCTCCATCGGGCATGGGTGTGTGTTGTTCTTAGCATAAGTCAGTTTAAGTTAGTTTAAGTAGTGTATAAGTGTAGGGACCGATGACCACAGCAGTTTGGTCCCTAACGAATTCACACACATTTGAACATTTTGAAAAGGTTTAAACCTCCCAACATGCACAGTTGTTCTCATCAACAATTGAATCTTGACACTTACTGGCGACGTAGTCTCTACTACTTGGTACGGCACCGGATAATTTGCAAAAAACTTTTTTGTGTTTCCCTTCGGGATGTCTGAAGTTGACAGCATCACCCACTGACCAACCTTATACCGTGGCATTCTTGCTGTACGGCTCATTGCTTCTTCCTCAGTGCTTGTGTATTTGCCTTGCGTACTCTATTTCAAATGACGGCCGGAGTGTCCAAGCGGTTCTAGGCACTACAGTCTGGAACCGTGAGACCGCTACGGTCGCAGGTTCGAATCCTGCCTAGGGCATTGATGTGTGTGATGTTCTTAGGTTAGTTAGGTTTAAGTAGTTCTAAGTTCTAGGGGACTGATGACCTCAGAAGTTAAGTCCCATAGTGCTCAGAGCCATTTTTTTCTATTTCAAATTTCCCTATCACCCTGGCAAATTCCTTAACAGACGCTCCAATCTTCCATTCCATCGTTTTCAATATGTCGAATGGCGATGGAATTCTACGACCATATACTACTTCATATGGCGATAATCCTGTATTCGTATGCTGTATAATTAAATTCTTCACAATTAATAACTTACACGAGTCCTTGAATAGGTCTGACATGAAGTTCGTTCCTTGGTCCATAAATATTGTTTCAGGTACTTCAAACTTCAGCATCCAACACAAGTGTTTGTGCCACTGTTGATGCCTGCTGGTTTGGCATCGCGACCATTTCTACATACAATGAAAAATGATCTATGATGTATGTATTTATTTCCCACAGCTGTTTTATTGAAAGGGGCTAAAACATCAATACCCAGAAATTTTAATGATGCTAATGCTTCGGGTAACCACCGCAATGGTGCTATTGTTCTACGCAAATCCGCTCCCTGCGCGCGCTGTATGCAATTCCGCACATACTGCTTTATGTCTGCCTGCATATTCTTCCACTAATATCTTCCCGCTACTCTTCTGTAGGTAGATCTGCAGCTTGTATAGATAGATAGCCTACTTATTAGAAGTTCCATGAAATACTGTCGTCCGCCATGTAGTCAATATTAACAAGTGGACTGAATATGTATGCAAGTACAGAGGTTGAGACTAGGTACTGCGTAACCCTGAGTATTAGAACAGACACATTGCTACACTGCCCAGTTAGCGGGAGAAGTTATGCCTAGATGGCAGTAAAAACTAATTTGCGTCTCGTGGCGAACGTTGGCTTCCTGCGCAGCATGATCTTTGCTTCGCTGACCTTATCTTCTGTGCTAGACACTTTGCCAACGTAGAGACAACCGAATAGTTTGGTCAAGTACATGATAGAGGCCAGTTTAAAACATTCTGGCTGTTGTTATCGACCGTATAAACTTCTTAATTTTTAACAAATGTATTAGTGGATTTTAAGCAATATTGTATTACGCTTTCATGTACAGTATGAGATTTATGTCTGTACTTATACATGCTGTTTACGGATTCTTATAGTTTTTATTACGGATTGTGTGAAGGACGGTGGGTGTAGATGGCCCTTAATAGCGCTTACCCTAGCCAGCCAGCAGTTAGTGGCGGTACCAGTCGGTACCACACAGCGGCTCCATGAACCTACTCCTTACTGCATCAGCCTAACATAATATTATTTTATGTCGTAACTAATGTTGCTTTTTTTAAATTTTTAAGGGGCATAATTTTTCGTTTACGGCAGATATTTTTTGTCATACACAACCCGTTATAAATACTTCAGACTATATAATCTGGCGATAGAAACCGTTTACTAGAATTAACATTAAACATTTTGTTGTAATCTGGACTGCTTTTTATTAAAAAACTAAAAAAAATCAAACAGTTACTAAAATTAGCAACTGAGGATAATACTTAAAAAGTGTTTATGCCAATTTTACGCATGACTACGTGTCAAAAGTATGATGGTTGCCCGCCTTAAGCGTTTAATAAGACAACTACGTTGCCTTTCTCCATGCACGTCGACTACCGCTTGAAAATAGGATAATAGCAAAAACTGACAAATAGTGGAAAGTAAACACCAATTGTAGTCGATGAACGGATCAGACGTCGTTTTTGAAAGTTTGTACGTACCTGAAGAAAAGAAATTCTACATTAATTGCATGAGACACGCCTCATGAAAGACATAAAAACATCTGTGCTCTAACGGAATATTTGTTGAGTTTTCCATTGACGATGAAGTGCATCGTGAAGCAGTGATTTTCCACGGGGACTTTGACTCTTATCGGCGATGAGATATCGTGTTACACTACCTGACAAAAGAAACTGAACAGTCCTGGAGAGGAGAAGGAAATGGAATGAAACTTAACGGGTTGATAGGGTATGTGGTTGCAAAATCGAGTCAGATTTACAAAGGATGTTTATCGGTATTAAATTGGATCCCCTCTGGGCTGGTTGCATGCCCTAGGCAAAGCTTTCAGAAAGGCCTTGTATTCTCTCCTCAGGCAAGGTGACCGACAACTTTTATAACCGGTCCTTGATCTTCTGGATACTGGCACTGCGATGAAGTCTGAGCTGGTCCCACATACGTTTCGTCGGGAATAGACTTGGGGATCTTGCTGGTCATGGGAGTATCCCGCCATCACGCAGACAGTTTGATAATGTTTGGTTTGTGGCGTGCTCAATTGCGCAGTCATCAGCTCCCATACTAAGTCTCAATATTTACACAGTACAATCTAGCCACTTTCACGAATGATTATGAAATGATGAGGACAACACAAACACCTAGTCCCCGGGCAGAGAAAATTCGCAAACCTGGAGGGAATCGAACCCGGGACCGCGTGATCCAGAGGCAGCAATGCCAGCCACTAGACCACGAGCTGCGGACACACACAGACATAGCACAGAGGGACGTGTGTGGAGCAGCATTGTCTAAAAAATGGCTCCACCATATTGTTCCATGTGAAGTTGACACTTGAGGACGTAGCACGTCCGTGATGTACCACTGTACCGTCGGTGTGCCCTCCAGTATACCAGACTGCTCCCACACCGCGAAAACTGGAGCAGCTCTGCTGCACCTCCACAAAACACTGGAGGAAAGGCACCCATCCCCAAGTCGCTGTCATACTTTACGCGGGGTAGCTGCGCGGTCTGCTGTGCCTTGCCACGTTTTGCGCGGCGCCCTCCGTCGGAGTTTAAGAGTCCTCCCTCGGGCATGAGAGTGTGTGTATTGTCCTTAGCGTAAGTTAGTTTAAGATATATTAAGTAGTGTGTAAGCCTAGGGACCGATGACCTCAGCAGTTTGCCGGCCGCGGTGGCCGTGCGGTTCTGGCGCTGCAGTCCGGAATCGCGAGGCTGCTACGGTCGCAGGTTCGAATCCTGCCTCGGGCATGGGTGTGTGTGATGTCCTTAGGCTAGTTAGGTTTAAGTAGTTCTAAGTTCTAGGGGGCTTATGACCTAAGATGTTGAGTCCCATAGTGCTCAGAGCCATTTTTGAACCTCAGCAGTTTGGTCCCATAGAAACTTACCACAAACTTCTACTTTCCAAATTTTTCCGTACCCGCCGACGGATCCCGGGTAGTGCTAAACCGCGAGTGATCGTTGGATCCATTGCGAATCCATTCATCAGCAGTCCATGCTTCCTGCTCACGTCCCCAGTCTAAGCCTTTTGTGTTGTGGTGTTTACGGTAGCCTACGCATGGGACAGTAATTCACTTGTCCGACTGCTGTTATCTCCGATCAATGGCGCGAGATGAAATAGTGTTGCAGGCAGTCATTAGTTGTAGCTTGCTGGCAAGTTAGAACTATGAGTCAAACCAGGAACCGAAGTCGGAACCTTTACCTTTCGCTCTACCAACTGAGCGCTTAAATATGACTCACGAACCTTCCCTCCCACTCTCACAGCTTCATTCCCGCCAATACATCTTCGAAGGGATGTGAACTATGTCACAACAAGGGAATTCAAGAGTCAAAACTTCCAAAACGAAACACAGGGGTCATAACATGTGGTACTTGTGTAGAACAAACAGGAGGTACTTCAACGATCAGTCGCGGCTCTGGACTACCTGGATCCATCGGCGAGTAAGGAAAAATTTCGAAGTTATAAATTTGTGCTTAATTCCTACGGAACCAAACTGCTGAGGTCATCGGTCCCCAGCCTTACACACTACATCTCACAAGGGAAATTCCCCATCGCACTCCCCTCAGACGTACTGGTAAGATAGGCCAGTGGATAGTTCGTTGAAAACTGAACATAGATCAAGCACGAAAACCTGAAGAAGTGGCACTGAACTGTGAAAAAAGAAGCAAAATAGAAAAGCAAAATAGAAACAGTGAACGGTCCAAACTGAAGATGTGCAGCTTTGAGCGAATTTGAGTAGCCACGCTGTGGTGGTTCAGTGGTCACGCTCTTTGAATGCAAATGGGGATATAGGTGTTCAAATCTCCTGGTGCCGCCCCACTTCCCCCCTTTTTTGCAAAAAATTATGAACTGTCCGCCCGGTCATTGGCGTGTCTGCTCGCTGTATTCAAATTTGTGTCTGTATTGTGGTGTAACGTCCGTTAGCAACAGCCAGTGAAACGTCCCCTTAAAACAATTTATACAAGACTGTGCTTAAACTGACACACAATATTTTTTTAGCGCAACGCAATCTGACTTTCAAAAATACCTACAAAAGAATGGCTCTGACTAACATTAACCTATACTTTTCACAAATCACTTACCTCACCAAAAATCTCCGTTACTCGAACTACTGCAATACAGCGAGCGCCATTACTGCCAGCTAAATAAAAGATTCAAACTACGGAAGGCACTAACTACTGATACGCATAGTTAGCAAATGAAAGATTTTAATAGAGAACAAACAATGTATTTACCTTAATCGTGTTGAAAAAGCATAATATACATAGCAGTTCATAATATCCATTCTGTATTCAAAAATCCGCCATCTCATTTCCCACATCCATCACTGCTGGCGGCTCACCTCCAACTGCTACCTTCTCTTCCTGAGTTAGACACTGACCTCCTTTCTCTAGAATGAGCAAAGCTGCTTTCCTTCTGCTCATTATCAGTTTGGTTTTGCTTTCGCAATTGATGCCGATCGTTATAGATCTGTCATGAGTTAGCGCTTCGGTTTCCCGAATTGTGATTTGTGATCCATTGTTGCGGTTTCCCGACGATTTGAGGTTTTCAGCGTCTCTAACTCCGCGAGCGACATGTGGCAACAATCTCAGCGGTGCCTTGGTGCTTCTCCAGAACTCGATGACGACACCGCGGACGTTTCGGAGCTCTTGTAACGACCGCATCTGTAGACTTGTTACCAGGTGTAAGTATAGGACCTCCAGAAGTACGTACCTTCTATTTGTTCTACAGAAGTAACACATGTTATGACTCCTGCGTTTCGTTTTGGAAGTTTTGACTCTCGAATTCCTTTGTTGTAACATAGTTCACACTCTTTTATTTGTCGTTTTCATTCATGCGGCATCTCGCATACTTTCACTTTTCATCACATTTGGCTGCGACGGTAATACATTCTTACCACATGACTCATGTTTTGTAACCAAAGTATAGTGTGACAATTCCCAAGACTACAGAAGGAGAACAGGTACGTCAGTGAGTGACCGGAAGGGCGGTTCATAATTCTATGGATAGAAGGGGCACGGTGAAGGTGTGAACATGGATCGCAACACTGTGCCCACACAACCACGACGCCGTGGTTCCTGTTATTCACTCGATGTTGCACATCTTGAACTTGGACAGTTCACTGTTTCTGCTTTGCCTCTTTTTTCACAGCTTAATACACCTTCTTTCTATTTTCAAGCTTGATCTCTGTTCAGTTTTTGATGGATTATCCACTGAGGCGTCTTACCACTAAATCTGAGGGGGATGCTATGGGAAGCTTCCTTCTCAGGAGTTCTTCCGCACAGCTTGCGAGAATAGCAGTTATGCAAGTAAGGAAACATGTCTGAGCCACTACCTTGGGGATGTTTAGAAAACGTATTTTTCACTTTGCAGCGAAGTGTGCGCTGATATGAAACATCCTGGCAGATTAAAACTTCGTGCCGGGTTGCGACTCGAAGCTGGGATCTTTTCCTTCCACGTACAAAATATATTCTACTGACTGAGAAACCTTGGTACCCGAGCAGGAGAGATGAGGTACTGGCGGAAGTAAAAGTGTGAGGACATGTGAAGTCTTGCTTGGGTGGCTCAGTCGGCATATCACTTGTTATCGAATGGCAAAGGAACGGGGTTCGATCCCCGGTCCAGCATACAGTTTTAATCTTCCAGAATTTTCATACCAGTGCACACTTCACTGAACAGTGAAATATTCAATCTGGAAAGAATTACTTGTCCTCAGCTTGGAGGCATAGACGTGAAGGGGATACGATGTGCCTGGTGCACAATACAGCGACCCTCGCTTGTGCTGTCAGACGCCCACTGTGACCTTGACGACTGGTATGCCACCCTTCACGTTCCCGCGCTTTGTCCGCCGCTCGTGGTCTCGCGGTAGCGTTCTCGCTTCCCGAGCACGGGGTTCCGGGTTCGATTCCCGGCGGGGTCAGGGATTTTCACCTGCCTCGAGATGACTGGGTGTTTGTGTTGTCCTCATCATTTCATCATCATCCAGGAAAGTGGCGAAACTGGACTGAGCAAAGATTGGGTAATTGTACGGGCGCTGATAACCACGCAGTTGAGCGCCCCACAAACCAAACATCATCATCATCCACGTTCCCGCGCAGTCCGCAGTCCCCGTGTATCTGTATGTTGCCCGGTTCGACCAGTCGGTCAAATGGAGGTGTGCGATTAGGTCCCTTTCCAACTATGTCACGTGCTTATAGTGATGTCTCACACGATTATGCGGCATCTCCGTGTCCTTCAACGCGATTACTCGATGTTGCTGTTAATGCTCCCTTCGTGTCCTGTGAGACCTGGTAACAACACTGAAAACAAACAGCACTAATGCACTCTGGTGGCTGTTCTGCCTGTCAACGGAGAATTGCATCTGTAATCACAGACCCGCCGATTGTGTGTACGTGTGCGAAGTTACATTCACATCCGACCATGTTTTCTGGGTGTTTCACTTTTTTTTGTCAGGAATTGTGTGTTGAAAAAAGGAAGTAATGTCTGCTCGTTACTGGCGTCTGGCGCCGACGTTTTGCAGTGTCTTATGTTACAACCTTCTCTTCTGCGTCTTCCTCCAGAGGGCATTTAGCCCTGACCCGTTTTTCTTTCAGCTGTATTTGGCGCACAAGCCCTTTCAGAGGTACAACAAAGGGCACGGGGGAAGAGCCGGCAGTGTAGCGCCAATACCGTGAAGGCGAGCAGCAACGGCTTAGGCGGAGCACCTGGCGGAGGGTGCTTGCCGCGCCATTAGCTGTGGCCACGGCGGCCGCAGCGGCGCGACGGCGCGGAAGACCTGCTTAATGGCTCGCGAGGCCCGCTCTTCTCCAGGCCGGCGGCACCTGGACTGCTGGAGGTCACGCCGCGCGCCTTTCCCAGCCCGCTCCTTCCAGCACCACGCCACACGTCCCTCCAGTAGGTCCACTCTGAACTCACTCATCCGTGCTGGTGGCAACGGACGAAGTCTCCGTACAATTCGCCACAAATGTTGTATATGGAGCTATCTAAAACAAAACCACTATTAAGTATCATGCTTTGGAATAACTGAAATACCAGAAGAATTGAGAATTCACAGTACTACTGAAGGTTGAAGTTTCTCATATTGAGAAAAGGGAAGGAGCGGACCTTGAAAAACTTTCATAGCCAAGATCGCCTTCATTAATATTTATTTTTGACGACTGATTTCGACGGTTGAAACCGTCATCTTCTGATCTTCAAAAACGTTTTCGTTATAAATCGTGATAAACTCATAATTTAAGACGACTTGCAACCAAAAATTTTTTGATGGTCGGAAGATGAACGTTTCAACTTCGAAACCAGCCGTCAATAATAAATATTAATTAATGCGGTCTTGGCTAAAAAGTTTTTTCTAGTAGTGAAGAAATACAAGAACAAATCGCACAGAACTCGCAATGTATGTCCGAATATAGGTTAAGACAAACAGATAGGAAATAATTGGTTAGTTACTAACACTGAATGTTTTTTTCTTTTTTATCTAAATATGTGCAACGAGTAAGTTTACAGGACATGTATACGGGATTAGCTTCAGTGGATGACTACATACTGTCCATTTACAGGTTCCAAAATGCCACACTGATCTAAATTTAACGTTAATCAATATACTTCTATTGAGTCCTACTCAAGCAGCTACACTTAAAGCCAGTTCTTAAATAAAAATTAATAGCAAGAGTGACCAGAGGTAATAATTTCAGGTTAAAACACAAAGGAATCAGTGATATTAGCTGCCGGTGGGCACTGATTTAAATCAACGCAAAAAGTTGAAAATTAATATCAAACTGGGTTTCGGACCCGGGTCTCCTGTTTACTAGGCATATGGTCTACCAATGGCGCCATCCGAACACAGTGGTCATCAAAACTGCACGGACTACCTTGGCGCACCTCCCGCCAGACCCAAATTCTCAACTTATATCCACAAACCACTGATGTAGTGCCCCTCAGCATTATTCTCATTACTCGAGGCATTTCGCAGAGTTCAAGCGTCGTGTGCATCGGCACTGAAGAGGTCATTTGATCGTCCTCACTTTAATCACATATAAATGGTGTCTCTGACATGTCCGAAGGAACAGACACTACATATATATGATTTTAGGTTAGATTCAAAACTTGCTTTACTTCCTGCAGACATTTTGTGTTATTGGGTAAATGATCAAAACCTTTTATTGATGCGTACTGAATTCCTTTCTGAGCCAATGACAGCATTAATAAAGACTAACAGAAACACTTTTTTGTTTTAGTGTTTTGGGTGTGGGCATCCCAAGTCTTCTGGGTTTCTGATGGAATGTGACGAATTTCATTAATGAACTTCGAAGAGGTACCTACAAGATGACGAACCCGCATATTATTCTTACTGCTCGCTTTTATTCTAAGTGATGAAGGACCTCCAGAAATTTATTCCGTAATATATTATCAAGAGGAAATGTGCAAAATATGTCAGGTTAATCCGTTAGTTCCCAAGAATACAATTATACGAAGAGCAAAAGTACCTGAACTGAATTGTTTGAGCAGATCAGCAATACCCTACAGGTCCAAGTCTTTATCAATATGTACACCCAAAATTTGAAACTATTTACCCTGTCTAATTACACCTGTTCATGTGCTACAATGGTAATTGATGTGACTATTTTTTGTATAAAACTGTGTATATCGTGTTTTCTCAAAATTACGTGACAGTTCTTTTTCAGAGAAACAGTAATTCGTTAGCAAACATCGATTACCATTTCTTCTGGTGGTTTCTCAGTAACTAGGTTTATTCTACCATTAGCAATGTCTGTGAAACGTACCAGTTCTACTTGATTAATAGGCTACTAAGTGAAACGTCATTCACTCCTAACAACGTTGCTTGAATTATTCAGCACAACATTTTGCATTCTGAGTGTTAAATATGCCTGAAACCATTTGTTTGTAAAGCCCTCAGTTCTATTAATCTTAATTATATGTAAGAGAGTACAATGATGTACATAATAAAATGCTTGGACAGAGCAAAACAATACCAATTGGCGGAATTGTATTATTTGAGACACGTTAGCGGTTAAACACATGTCAGTAGTTCAGTAAAGACATGCCTATCTTTGGAAAAGAGAAACTAAGGAACTAGAACAGGTCTAAAGATCTAACCCCTCCTTAGAGTACCGTTGTCCAATAATCAATATTTACAGTGGCTGCGACATAACTGAAATTGTAGAAGCTTCTGAAGTTAGATCTTTCCCGCCAACGGTTGGGGATTCCTTGGTAGACTGTGAGCGCTTTCATTGGGTGGAGGAAGACAATCTGTGGGTAATTTTTGAGAAAAGAACAGTTTAAATCTACGATAAGGACAGAAGTGAAGTAATGAATTAAAATTTGTACCAAAGCTTCCATCCCTATTGAAGATAAAGTTGATACTCAGTATGTCTCCAAGAAAACGTAATTCCTTCAGATCAGTTTAAAAGTAATTTCAGTCCGAGAGTATACTACAGAATTTTTGTGAAAATAACTATGAGTGATCGAGAGCTATTGTCAGTTGAAGACTGAGGAGTGATATGAATGTGACAGCCATGGAAAATTAATTTTTTATAGGATACTGTTTTTAAATTCTTGGATATTAGAAAATGTTTTAGATGCAGTGGTGTGAAAGCAGGAAGTAATTATTGCTTTGTCAACACGAATTTAATGACAGGGACTGATGTATGTTCCTGTGTGGCGAGTGTTTTGTTGAACTGAGGATAGATGATGGCTTCTCTGCCTAAAGAGCACAATGCTGGTGCTCGAATAAGTCGTACATTGCTGAAAATGGATCTCCGCAGCAGAACAGCCATACGTGTTCACATGTTGGTCCAACAACATCGTCAATTAAAATTGCAGGTGCCACGGTACGATCGAGATTCGACCGTCGATCAACGGAAACGTGTCTGCTCTTCAGGTGAATAACATTTTTGCTGCACTAGCCGTCATCGAGGTGAACGGCGACTCAAAATGTGCAGCGCGCCACGGAGGCAGGCTGTCGGTGGGAGCAGTATTGTGCTATGGGACGCACTCTCCTACTCTTAATAGAGTGGGACCTGTGGTAGTAATCGAAGACACACTGGCAGCTGCGAACCACCTCCATCCCTTCATGCTTCATGTCTTCTCCGAGGGCGATGTCACCTCTCAGAAGTATAACTGTCCGTGTCTCGGAGCCAGAACCGTGCTACGGTGATTTGAGCAGCATTATAGAGAACTCACGTTGATGTCTCGGTGACAAAGTACGCCTGACGTAAATCCTAGACAATATAACCTGTGGTCTAAGCGTCCCTACCATCGTAGATTTCAACATCGTTTTCCAGCCGGACTGTCACATGTTCCCAGAGAGCAAACACGAGTCAAATACTTGTTGCGTGGCTCAATTACTGACTACTCGATAACCACATCCACTTCGGATATCTTGGACTTTCGGTCTTATCTGCATGAGCAAAATTGAATCATGCGACCACCTCCATCCCTTCATGCTTCATGTCTTCTCCGAGGGCGATGTCACCTCTCAGAAGTATAACTGTCCGTGTCTCGGAGCCAGAACCGTGCTACGGCGATTTGAGCAGCATTATAGAGAACTCACGTTGATGTCTCGGTGACAAAGTACGCCTGACGTAAATCCTATCAATTGGTCGCTATCGGGCGCCATCAACGAG
The DNA here is from genome assembly GCF_023864275.1 of Schistocerca cancellata. Taxonomy (NCBI): domain Eukaryota; kingdom Metazoa; phylum Arthropoda; class Insecta; order Orthoptera; family Acrididae; genus Schistocerca; species Schistocerca cancellata. The sequence goes on from NC_064632.1 coordinate 112,775,804, forward strand.
TGCGCAAATCAACGGCCCATTATTTATGCGAATTACATGATCTATGCGTAGGCATGTAGTGCCACGTACCTCCACAAAACTACCAACAAACTGTCGGATCCCTGATACGCAGAAGTAGTGTTGTATTTTGTTCCAAAGACGGACAAAGAAACTATTAAGCAGGTGGTCACAGTGTTTTGTCTCATCAGTGTATATCCATTCCTAGACAATATAACCTGTGGTCTAAGCGTCCCTACCATCGTAGATTTCAACATCGTTTTCCAGCCGGACTGTCACATGTTCCCAGAGAGCAGACACGAGTCAAACACTTGTTGCGTGGCTCAATTACTGACTACTCGATAACCGCATCCACTTCGGACATCTTGGACTTTCGGTCTTATCTGCATGAGCAAAATTGAATCATGCGACAAAGGTGAAGCAGAAATACGTTGAGCGGTTCCAAAAGAATTTAATCATTTCTCTCGGTTTGTGTGGACTAGGAAAAAGGGTGAGAATTCAATGACTGACGATGTTCTTAGATGCTAATGGACTTTACTGGACGAGAAAGAATATCCTAGTACCTAAGAAGGTTATGTTTACCTTTTTCCATTTTAAACGCGAAAAATTAAATTTCAAGAATTAAGATTTAAAGAAAAAAAGAAAAAGTAAAAAAATTGAAGAACATAGTGAAAAACAGAAAAGAAGAGTCTTTGGCCATGAGAGAGAAGAGTCTTGCCATCCGAATATTCAGTTCACAAAGGAAATGGAGAAGGATGGACTACTTCCGTTCCTAGATGTTCTAGTGAAGAGAAAGGCAGATGGCACATTTGGACACAGTGTGTATCGCAAACCTATGCACACTGACTTATACCTACAAGCCAGCAGTTGCCACCATCCGGCACAGAAGAATGGAGTGCTCAAAACACTGATCCACATAGCACAAACTCTGTCAGATCCTGATAGTTTAGCCACAGAAATAGAACACTTACGATCAGTGTTCAGCAGGAATGGGTGGCACTGAGGCGACTCCGGGAGGATGACAGCACTGTGGTGATGCACGCAGACAAGGGGAACTCCACAGTCATCCTAAAGGAAACAGAATATGACAGAAAGGTGCGACAACTTCTGGAGGATCCTGCATACAGGTCAATAGGAAGCGACCCTACAGAGAAAGTGGACAAAAAGACCAGGGCGCTGTTGAAGGAGACGGGCCTGCCTGAACAAGTCATCAAGAAGCTGCGTCACAAAGTGCCAGCACCACCTAGACTGTATGGACTCCCCAAGGTTCATATGGATGGGGTTCCTCTGCGACCTATTGTCAGCAATATTGGCGCAGCAACCTAGCCTACTGCGAAATACCTGAAGAAGATGTTGACACCACATGTCGGTAAATGTGCACATCACATCCGGAACTCAGAGGATTTCCTGCAACGGCTGAGCCAGCAACACATCACAGACGCAGACTTCATGGTTAGTTTCGATGTGGTGTCTCTCTTCACACAGGTACCACTGAAGGAGTCACTTGAGCTTATTGGAGAGAAGTTTGATGGGGCTCTCCTTGCTTTATTCAGGCATGTACTGACCTCGACATATGGGGTTCAATTTTACGAACAGAAGGGGTGTCGATGGGCAGCCCTCTGTCACCAGTGATGGTCAACCTATTTATGGAAAGGTTTGAATAGGAGACACTCTCTTCAGCCACATATCAACCCAAGTGCTTTTTTTAGGTATGTGGATGATACCATTGTCATCTGGCCCCATGGTAGAGAGAAGTTAGATGAACTCGTGCTACATCTGAACTCTTGCCATCCGAATATTCAGTTCACAAAGGAAATGGAGAAGGCTGGACTACTTCCGTTCCTGGATGTTCTAGTGAAGAGAAAGGCAGATGGCACATTTGGACACAGTGTGTACCGCAAACCTACGCACACTGACTTATACCTACAAGCCAGCAGTTGCCACCATCCGGCACAGAAGAATGGAGTGCTCAAAACACTGATCCACAGAGCACAAACTCTGTCAGTTCCTGATAGTTTGGCCACAGAAATAGAACATTTGCGATCAGTGTTCAGCAGGAATGGGTACTCTTCTAGAGATATCCAGAAGGCACTTGAACATGCCGATCAGCCAAAGAATTGAGAAGAAGAACCAGAAGAGGCAAAGAAGATGGCATACCTGCCATACGCCAGATCTATCTCTGCCAAAATCAGCAGGATTCTCCAGAAATATGACATTAAGAGCATATTTTGCTTACCCACCAAAATTGGGGCTATGCTGGGGAATGTAAAAGATGACCTAGGGCTACGAAAGCAAAGTATTTACAACATACCATGCCAGTGTGGGATGTCATACATTGGCCACCACCAGTACTGTGGACCTCAGGCGTAAAGAACACCAGAGACACACCAGACTCAAACAGGCAACTAAATCAGTCATAGCAGAGCATTGTCTGGAACTTGGTCACTCAATGGATTACAATGACACCAAGATTGCGACACAGATCTCAAGATTTTGGGACAGTGTAATTAAAGAAGCCATTGAGATTAAGGTCACAGATAATCTAATCAACTGTGACCCGGGATACCAAATCAGCACTGCCTGGAATCCAGCACTTGAACTTGTGAAAACTCAACGCAGGACACTCCGGATTCTACAAGAAATAGAAGTGGAGACCGAGAGAACAGCTGCGAGACAAGATGTCGGACATTAGAGACCAGATTTGACACACCACAGATCATGAACTCGACTTCAGAAGACGGCTAGGCCGGGTGCGGCCGGCGGTCGGAACACCGGCGACCAGAGAGGGCCAATATAGCCGCGTCTGGCGGGCGCGGACCTCAGATGGAACACATGGCGCGGACCGATTATGGAGCGCCCAGCACGAAACAGAAGTGGAAATCATAGTAACAGTCATGAGACAGAGTACCCAACATCCCAGATCGTGTCTGACACACCTCAGATGACGTCCACTACCATTGGGGACGGCCAAAACGGGCGCGGACGGCAGTCGGAACATCCGCGACTGGAGGGGTCCATTGAAGCCGAGTCTGGCGGGCGCGGACCATAGAGGGAACACAACTCTGCGCGGACCGAAGACGGAACGCCCAGCTCCTTCCAGGCATAAATACTAGACTCAATCGACCCAAGGACCAGTCTCAGGTAGAGCCTGAAGAAGACAGCGAGGCACGCTGTTGAAATATCGTGCGAGAACGACGCGAATAGCCCGCTGGATTCCCGAATATCCAACATGTCAACAGATCGCCGGGAAAGCATGAAGAAGTATACTATTTTTGTCAGCAATTTTGATGCATGACCTGTTAAGATGTTTGTACGATATTCTCCACACTCATCTCCCCTCAGTCTCTTGGGGATTGTGTAGAATGACATTTTTCCAAATGTCTGATGACATGACTCCACTGTCATAGATTCTACAAACCATCTTCAATTCGCGTTTGATGCAACTTTCTCTAATGATTTAAGAAATTACAACGGAATTTTTTCAAAGTCTCTCTCCTTATTTCATCGCAAACCTCTCAATCTGTTATACTTGATTCTAATACTTGATCACTTATGCCTTCTGTATCGAGTTCCATTTCTTCTTCAATAACGTCATCAGACAGTTCCTCCCCTCGTTAAGGTTTTCAGTGTACTCTTTCAACCTGTGAGCTCTATTATTTGCGTTTATCAATGGAATAGCTTAGCTAGTCGTTTTTGAGACGACAGTTGCCTCTTTCGAGAACACAGAAAGTGTGAGAGAGTTGGACGTGAGTTTTCGCTATTGGCGTCAAGAGTCTGGTGGACGCAGTAACCAGTGCGCAGAAACAAACGCACACATTTCTTTTGTTGTGCGCATGCCACTAAGAAACTCTTGACACCCGTACTTGTCTGTTGGAAGCTTTGTGATTTCGTGAGTGTTATTGTTTTCGCTTAGTTACTCTGTTCAGTGAGTGATTTGAGGGTGTGGAAACAACCACAGGTTTTGATGCCGTTCGATGTAACACAGTGCTTCATGCTTCCACTAGGGATGCAAGTATTCAAAAGATTTGGTTGTCCACATGCTGTAGGAATGATGCACCTGGAATATGCATCGTCATTTCGAATAAACTGTGTTACACCTGATTTCGGAAACACTGAATCTACTGCGGAAATGGGTGTTGAAGACTGGTGCGTTTCCATCGTCTAATTTGCCTTGTGGTACTACGAGCGATGACACACCACGCTGAACAGAGGAAACGAAGGAATTTTTCAACAACGTAGATTAACCAGCAATGTGGCTTCTCTGACAGTGTTTGTATGACAACTGTGGAACTCCAACTACCCAGCAGTATTCCAGGATTGAATGTTCCAATGATTTTGCTTACTTGCCACACCACCTCTCAGCTTTGTTGAACAGAAGGCATGGTAAGTGAACTCTCTTATGTTTCCTGTGAATCGCAATTTGCAGTGCTCGATGTAATGGTTTATACCAGTGAAGTTCAGCAATATGGGACAACATGCTCCTCCCACTTTAATAGAAAATATAAAAGAGTAATGGTGCGATTAAAAGTACATGAATGTAGTTTGTTGTGCGCATGCCACTAAGAAACTCTTGACACCCGTACTTGTCTGTTGGAAGCTGTGTGATTTCGTGAGTGTTATTGTTTTCGCTTAGTTACTCTGTTCAATTAAGGTTCTTGGATGATTACTTATCAGTTAAAGTTTTTTTACCAATTGTGATGCATACAAAATCAAAATATTGCTCTATTTAGATCTTTTTCCATTGTTAAACTTCTCTCTGAGCCAAGTTAAAAAACTGTGTACTCGTTTCCAATATTTGCTTTGGCAGAAAACTGCAAAAACGGAATATATTTTGAGTTTCCTGAGCTCTGTACATGTTTAGCTGTGACAGTTGCTTGATTTTTTAAATCCACAGTGTGTGTTTGAAGCATGGCAACTTACAAAACGTGCCATTAAAGTTTAGCAATAACAGAACTGCAACGTGCATTTCATTATTTCAGTGGAAACTAAAGCATTCCACAAATATATTGTGGAATGTGCAGGCTACGTGTTACAGAGCTGTTCTCAAGCTTAAGGAAGTTGCTACATGACGTCACATCGTCGGTCAATAGCAGTGGGGAACGCCAACTGTCCAATCAAATTTTATTTACAGGTCTTAGGCACGAATGTTGTCGGACGCGTCGCCTACAAAACGTCAATCTTTACGTTGCCGAAAATAGTTAACATTTCCACTGTAGTTGTTGCATGGTTACGGAATCAACAGACATGGAATTGTACGAAATTCGGTGAACACTCTGATTGAGACTATAGATTATGTTTAATTAGATTTGATGAGTGGAATACCAAACCCGTCGTGAAAATGTTACGTGTACACTCATGAGAGGTACATCGTTACTGAGAGGGAATGTTACAAGAAACAAAGCCAGTTTCCGAAAGCGGAACTGACATCCGGACAACACTCTTTAAGTGACCGGGTGGCTAGTAAACGAACAGTGTGACTGAACAGCACGGCAGGTTACAAGGAACTGGAGATCACTGTGGCTGAAGTATTAGTTACAATTCAGAGATTATTGAATTATTAAAACTGTGAACAGTGTAGCCTTCATTTATGTCTCCTAGTGGAATGTACACGGCTATTAACCAGATACATGTTTTGTCTTTCCCAGTCTTCAGGTAATGACACAATTCCAGGACTGGATGTACAGTTGGTAGTTGCGGCCATGAGAAAAAAGCGCCGATGGGAAGAACAAGTACATGTTTTCTAGGCCCAAGGCCGTTGAATATGATCGACGTACTTTTGTGAGAGTGTGAAAGACTGTGCTTTGAGGGACTCAAAAACATCTTTTGTACACCCTGGCCGCATACAGTCCTTGTAGCTGGCTGTACGTTAATGGCAATTTTTGTAGCCAGTAATAAACTTATTTAGGACACAGAAACCGTACAGAATTGTGGAAATTTTATAGGTGTCAATTTTGTTTACACAGTGTGTTTCAAAATTCCAGTTATAGGTTGAAGAGGTTACAGAGGGTAATTACTAGATCATTTTGATAAGGAGTCCGCCGGCTGGAGTGGCCGTGCGGTTCTAGGCGCTACAGTCTGGAACCGAGCGACTGCTACGGTCGCAAGTTCGAATCCTACCTCTGGCATGGATGTGTGTGGTGTCCTTAGGTTAGTTAGGTTTAATTAGTACTAAGTTCTAGGCGACTGATGACCTCAGAAGTTAAGTCGCATAACGCTCAGAGCCATTTGATAAGGAGTCCATGTCCGGATACGTGCGCTTTGGATACAAAATAGGTTTGAGTAACGGATCATTTTCAAATTTCTCGCTTTACGGCGAGGTACGTAATGGTGGATCTGCATAGCGCATGTATCAGGCACATTGTCAGGGACGCCTCTGCCCATCACACACCATTTTCGTCCGATTACAAGCACTGTGCCTTCGAGAAACTGCTACGTTCACAACTAGAAGGGGTTTACTATCGTATTCCACCGACGCACACCAGGCTTTGTGGACCATATGTGTGAAAGTGTACGTCGTAGACACCCAGAGCAACGAACAGCAGGATCACCACGCGTAGCAGCCCCTGCAGTGCGACCATTCATCTCTCGAATAGCACATGAGAAGAATGAACACCCAAAGTATGAGATCTGTTCAGAAAATTCCGGAACATTCATAATTTCGCGCCAATGGTGTGTTGGAGCGAAATGCAGTTGGCATCCCTGCACACTCCTGTATTTCATGTGTAACTGTTGGAAGTTTCATTGTTGTATGTCTGTTAGTTATTGTTCAGTGCTGTGTTGATTAGAACGTTGTGTCGCACAGTTTGGCATAGTTTGGCACAGTTAGAGGAGCAAAGCGTCTGCATTAAATTTTGCATTAAACTCAGAGAAAACCGTTACAGAGTAATGCTACGGTAAGAAGTGCTCAAGCTGTGCCGGCCGCGGTGACCGATCGGTTCTAGGCGCTTCAGTCCGGAACCGCGCGACTGCTACGATCGAAGTTTCGAATCCTGCCTCGGGCATGGATGTGCGTGATGTCCTTAGGTTAGTTAGGTTTAAGTAGTTCTAGGGGACTGATGACCTCAGATGTTAAGTCCCATAGTGCTCAGAGTCATTTGAACCATTTTGAGCTTAAGCTATACTCTGTGTTACGAAAGGTTCACAAGGTTTAAGAATGGCCGGACGCAAGTAAAAGATGGCCCTCGTTCAGGACGCCCTTCGGCATTTGCCGACGACACTCATGTCAGGAATGTCAACTAAATTGTGCGTGCCAATCCGAGACTGACTTTCCGAGAGATTGAAGAAGATTTTAACATTTCATTTGTATCATGTCTAGAACTCCTGACACAGTCTCTTGGAATGCACCGTGTTGCCATCAAATTTGTCCCACGGCACGTTAGTCAAGCTCAGAAAGACATGCGCCTCGCAATCTCTGAAGAGCTTTTGGATCGCGCAATGAGACGTTCCTTAAAGAGAATCATAACTGTTGATGAGATTTGGGTCTACGACTATGATGTTGTGACCAAGGTTTAATCTTCACATCTGTTCGGGAAAGATTCTCCAAGACCAAAAACAAAAAAACAAAAAAAAAAAAAAAGCTCCTCACGTCAGATCAAATGTCAAAGTCTGCTGCCGGCCCTTGTGGCCAAGCGGTTCTAGGCGCTTCAGTCCGGAACCGCGTTGCTGCTACGGTCGCAGGTTCGAATCCTGCCTCGGCCATGGATGTGTGTGATGTCCTTAGGTTAGTTAGGTTTAAGTAGTTCTAAGTCTAGGGGACTGATGACCTCAGATGTTAAGACCCACAGTGCTCAGAGCCATTTGAACCATCAGAGCCTGCTGATACTTTTCTTTGACTTTGGAGGATAAGTTCATGACACACAGGTATCCTGGTACTACCGGGACGTGTTGCGACGCCTGCCAGAAGATGTAAGAGGGAAACGGCCTGAAAGGTGCTGGGACAATTCATGGCTCTAGCATCACGATACGCACCTGCACATTCATCCCTGTTGGTGAACGTGACTATTGCATAAAAATCAGAATCACTGTGCTGCCTCATTCTCCGTACTCTCCAGACCTGGCCCCTGCAGACTTTTTTTAATTTCTGAAATTGAAAATCCAGTTGAAAGGGCGGAGATCTGCAACGATAGACGAGGTAACAGAAAATTCGCAGAACGCGCTTCGCGCGATCCAACAAGAGGCGTGCTAAGACTGCTTCCGGAAGTGGAAACAGCGTTGGGAGCGGTCTATTAATTGTGGTAAAGAGTATTTCGACGAGATCATGTACAATAAAAAAATGTAAGAGTACAAAAATTTTGTGGATAAAGTTCCTGAATTCTTTCTTGTATTTCCGTGCGAGCTCTGATTCCTTTAGTTTATTACGATGGTAATTTCTCCCTATGCAACTGGGAGTCAACAAAATATTTTCTCATTCTGAGGAGAAAGGAAGAAACTTAGTGACTGAAATTTCTGTGAAAAGACTCTCACGAAAAATGCCTGTGTCTCAATGATTGACTCCCCCTCTCGCGTTTTGTATCTGTCCCACTCTCTCATCTATTTCGCGATAATACGAAACGAGCTGCCCTTCTCCGAACTTTCTCGACGTCCCCCGTCAGTCAAAATTGGTAAGGATCCCGTACCGCCAGCAGTACCCTAACAGAGGACGGGCAGCATTCTCTTTAACAGTTTTGTTATATCTTCAGGTCAGAGCTCATTGTCTCCACTGCTTGCGCACTGTATAACGAGAGATCTGAAAGTGATCTGATCTTCAAATTTTCAGACAACACACCGTACATTTCCGAATATGGGTTTCTTATAAAATCTCTATGTACTAAGTCAGCTCTGCAGCCCCTAGAAATATGTAAAAGGATTTGTGAAACACCCTATTTGACGCCGAAATAAAAATTAACAGGGCAGAAAAATAAGACAGTAATACTCTGGGTACAAATCCTTAAGCAATTTCTTTGTTTATCTGTAGAGTTGCTTCCGACTGTAGCGCCTGCGCATAACCGTTGTTCCAAACACTGTGGGTCTCGTGTTGACTAGCTAAGGATCCGTCGTGTACTTCTGGCTCTCGCCGTCCGTGAGCGCACACACCCCGCCTGGCTTTGCCCGCTCTGTGAGGGATGCAGCCCCCCCCCCCCCCCCCCCCCAGAACCCAATTAGCATTCTCTTCATAAAGGACAGCTTACTCTGGCCATTTAAGATGTTAAGGCTTGACACGTGCTCACGTCTTTCAAGATAAATTACCTCCTACTTCTCTGTTAGACTCTTTATCGAGATCTACAACTGAGTCACGTGCTTCAAGAGCCTTCTGCTGATACCTGAGGTTGAACGAATACGTTGGGTAAATTTATTAGAAATGGGAAATCTTATAAAGCGTAACACTTGCAATGACTTCTTCGTACTTTAGAAGATGTCCAATTCATGCTTGTTTGTTGATAGTCATCGTAGGTGATGCGATCCACACGTTTCGTACAAATAGGTGAAGTTGAGAAACAAGTTGCTTTCAGTCTTTTAAAAAGTAAAACTACTTGGTAGACAAAAACTAAGGTGAGGGGTTACTCTGGGATCTCCAGTACTAATAACCGAACATTACTGGATAAATGTTCACGAACTAGGCCGTTCACATGTTGCGCACTTGAAACTTCCCGATGCCTGAAGAATGATTCCTCTGAAGAAATGGTCGACCAAATTCATACTGTCGCGACAAAGTATAATCGCATTGAGAAAATACCTGAATAAAATTCTCAGTGTGAGAAAACAGTCGACTCGACTAGTGAATTTAAAAGGTACTGTACAAAGTTCTACATTCATGTACTGGATCCTACAGCAGTATAGGATCTATAAGTAAAAGTACGTCAGCTGAACATGCTGAACTTTGTAAGTAGGCTGTTTAGCTTTTTACGTTGGTAACGCCACGTAGCGCTCTGTAAGGAAATCAATGACTGTGCTGTGTGCTGTCTGTCGCTGGATGGACTCATTGTTAGAATATTCTCTTGGGGTAGTGTTGGGCAGTTGGATATGAACAGCGCGTAATGTTGGGCAGTTGGAGGTGAGCCGCCAGCAGTGGTGGATGTGGAGAGAGAGATGCCAGAATTTGGAGCGGACGATCTGGACGTGTGTCCTTAAAAAAAAGGAAAATTTGTTTGATTGGATGTCACAAAATTATACGTGTATTATGACTTTTGAACACTAATAAGGTAAATACATTGTTTGTTCTCTATCAAAATCTTTCATTTGCTAACTATGCCTATCAGTAGTTAGTGCCTTCAGTAGTTAGAATCTTTTATTTAGCTGCCAGCATTGGCGCTCGCTGTATTGCATTAGTTCGAGTAACGAAGATTTTTGTGAGGTAAGTGAGTCATGAAAGGTATAGGTTATTGTTAGTCAGGGCCATTCTTCTGTAGGGATTATTAAAAGTCAGATTGCGTTGCGCTAAAAAAAATATTGCGTGTCAATTTAGTGATGATCAGAATAAGTAAAGAGAGAACTGTCTGAGTACGTTCAGTTTTACTCAGCTGTCTTTGTACCAAATAACGTAGAAGTTTGCCAGCACGGTAATTCATAGTGTTTTCTAAAGGGGACGTTTCACGTTCAATGGAAATCATCATTTGTACTCGTACTATCAGGTCATAAGTCAACCAGCACGTTGGAGAAGAGCTGCGTAGGCACAATGACGCCAATGGTCACGTGACATTCAACGCGGATGGCCTTCACGGGACTGCCTAGGAGACCACGATGGGAACTCAAGTTGAGCCCAAGGAATTCCAGAACAATAGAGGACTGCATCGTGTGACTACGTCGGTCCGCAGGTTCAACCGTCCTTCACTTGCCCACGCCAACTCTTTCCAGTAACATTGGAACATGACGCACTTCTGTTACAGGCTACAAATTTCCAATTCCAGAAGCTGCTGAACAGTTAATACGTAGTTTTGACAGATCAGCTACCTCCCTTCAATGTTTGTGGACATTATATTTAGCGCTCAAGAACAATGAAATGGTGTAATCTAATCACAAACCTAGACATGAAACAGAATAGCCGAAAGGCCTGGCAACTCCTTAAAAACATCAATAATGACCCCTCATCTAATACACAAAATTTGTATAAGGTCACACCAAATCAAATAGCAAATTAACTTCTACTTAATGGTAAAACCAACAGGAAGCACCCAATAAAGAAACTACAGAGAGGCACTCAAAAAAAAGACCACCTAGGCCCCGCCTTTACTCTGAAAGAATTAGAAGATTCCATCTCCATAATGAAAATTAATAAAGCTGCTGGCATAGATGATCTACGTCCAGAACAAATAAAAATGTTCGGACCTGTTACCAGACGGTGGTTACTAGATATGATGAACAAATGTGTTCTTGAAATGAAAATCCCCAAGACTTGGCGGAAGGCAAATATAGTAGCTATACCAAAACCTGGAAAAAACCCCACAGACCCTAAAAATGTTCGGCCTATCTGCCTGCTCTGTCAGCTCTATAAAGTCTTAGAAAGAATGATCCTTAACCGCATCTCAGAACATGTAGACAAGAATATAATTAAAGAGGAAGCAGGATTCCGCCCAGGAAGGTCATGCTGTGGACAAATCCTCAACCTTACACAGTACATAGAAGATGGATACGAGCGGAAACAAATTACAGGTGCAGCCTTTATCGACCTTACAGCAGCTTACGACACCATAAACCACAGTAAGTTAATATCAAAAATATATAACACCACAAAAGACTACCGACTGGCGCAATTCATCCAGTGCCTGTTGCAGAATAGACGGTATTATGTCACGCTGCAGTCGAAGAAGAGCCGATGGCGGACCCAGAAAAACGGCCTACCTCAAGGTAGCGTCCTCGCCCCATTGCTGTATAATATTTATACCAATGACCAACCGATCAGCATGGACGCTCGCTCCTTCATCTATGCAGACGATACAGTCGTTGCCACCCAGGGAAAAACCTTTAAAGAGGTAGAAAGTAAATTAACTTTAGCGATTGAAAAGCTGGGTGACTATTATGATAATAACCACCTCAAACCAAACCCAGCAAAAACCCAGGTCTGTGCTTTTCACTTACGTAATAAGGAAGCAAGGAGGAAACTCGACATAAGCTGGAAGGGACAACATCTATCTCACTGCGACACACCAAAATATCTTGGGATTAAACTTGACCGTGCTCTCACCTACAAGGAACACTGTTTGGCCACAAAGATGAAAGTGAAAGCCAGAAACAACATCATCCGCAAGCTAACAAATAGCAGATGGGGAGCGCAACCTACAGTTCTCCGCACGTCAGCTTTAGCTTTATATTTCTCCACTGCGGAGTACTCGGCACCCGTTTGGCAAAATTCCACCCACGCTGAACAAGTAAATATAGAATTGAATGAGACTGGACGCATCGTGACAGGATGCCTCCGCCCAACTCCCACAAAGCAGCTGTACCACCTCATGGGCATAGCCCCACCAGACATCAGAAGAAGGACTGCTGCAGAAATCGAGAAACATAAACAGGAGACAGATCCCAGGCATCCAATGTTCGGATACAATCTTCAACCTCGCCGACTTAAATCAAGGAAGAGTTTCCTACGAACAACTGAAGCAACTCTTTTATCGCCTAGAGCACGACGAGAAGAGCTGTGGTACAATGTGTACCCAGGAAGACCAGGGAATAGCCCCAGGGAAGAACCCACAGCTGGCTCTGAACTCCCATATACGACCTGGAAAGCCCTGAATAGACTACGAACAGGCGTATCAAGATGCAGAGCAAACTTGGAAAAATGGGGCTACATCAGTGCAGACGAGCCCTGCGAGTGTGGAGAACAGCAAGACCCACAACACCTACTGGTCTGCAGGAAACTAAACAACCCGTGTTCGACTCAAGACCTATTTGAAGCTGCAGTGTATTGGGCTTCACGTGGGATATGAAAATCGCTCTGTTTCGCATCCTTAGCGCTTATCATTATATGTTACATACTTTCCTACATTATTGTAGTTAATTTACCTTATAACCATGTATTATTGTATTATAACTGCTTCTCTTGCATTGTAATATAATTTTTTTTTTTTTGTAAAATGGTGATGTCTTGGATACGATAAATAAAATAAATAAGCTACCTCCCGTCACTGTCACTGGTTAATAAACTTAACGTTATTTACTTCAAAAGTAGTTAGCTGTCAGCACTGGGGCCATGAGTTTGATATGAACGTGGCAGCAGATGCCCTTATGCTACGTACTATTCTGTCGGGTACTAGAGGCTGCGTCATTCGCTAGATCAGAGAACAACACAAGGTACTGTAAAACAATATACTTTTGAAAAGTCATGAAACATGGTGTATTGCATGCTGTTCCGATCCTACATGTACATCTACGAGGGGACTTGACCCTGTTGTGCCAGGTCAAGTAACTATACTGGATGCTGCGCTCTGCATCGAAGTGACACATATGACACTATTTTCCGGCCCCCAAGTCTCTGTAAACAATAGAACGTTCTCCCAGTCGTTCACTTCCTCAATGACACAAATCCGCTTCGTGGTCGCGGAGCCATTCGAGAACCGCTGTGGGAAAATTCTCATTGTCGAAAAAATCTCTTTTTCCTCAAATGTTATTTTAGCTTGTCGACAAGATGTAAATCGCATGGTGCATGTTTGTGCGGCCTTGTTCAAATTCTTGGCACAGTTTCACTGCGGCCGGACGTGACACTGCGTTTGGCCCAGAAACCACGTGTGTTTCTTTGTGAAGCTGTGTGCAGCTTAAACGTTTAGCTCACAAGAATCGAACTGCGCCGTATGTCTGACTTTCGAGTAAATTTCCAGTCGCCGTACCGTTTCAGTCGCGCACTCTGATGCACCTGGTACGTGGTACTGTCTGCATCAAACCGAGAACATGGACTCTCTTCTGGCAGTAGTATTGTTTTAGAATGGAACGACATGTGTAACTTATTTCCTGAAGTCCCTATCTTCATCTATACTGAGCAAGTCAATCTACGGCGAGAGGCGGAGGGTGCTTCTGTTACCACTATACTTTCACCCCTTCTCATGTTCGACAGAGCTGGACGTATCTTCATACGGTCAGAGGTGGGAACACGTATTGCACACAGGAACATTGTCGAACAAAGTTTTAACAACACTGTGAGGTGTTCTTATTACGGCATGTGGCGCAGTTCAATCCAAACCAGACGGGATCAGCACTACAGTAAACCTTTACGTCCTAAACATTCCGGCGGTGACTGCGTATTCTGGTTGCGCACATCATAATGGTTGGTTTGCATTGGACTACAGCACATACCGCAATAAGGGCATGCGCATTGCTTTTAAAGGTACGGCAACGGACATTTACCTGCTGGGATATTTTATGTGCAGTACCCCATGTACCCATCGCTGCCAAATTTCAGCCAATCCCAAGACGCCAATATGAACGTGAAAGGCGTCATTGGGAAATAATAAAAAAAATTAATACTGCAACCAAGACTGCTTGTGTCTTCACATCTTACATATTGGTTGCTGTACAAACAGCATTATCAACTGGAAAACTTTTTATTGTCAAACAACATCGTTTTGGTGGTCCAGATGTTGTGGGAAGACATAATGCAGCATGGGCATACTAATCTCCAAGTCTTCGAACATCATACATTCACCGGTCAATGTTATTGTGACCCTGTACTCCTTCCCCATGTGCGTCTTTTCAGGGTTGCACTTCGCCGTGACTTAATTTTTTTTTTAAAGTGCAATGCGCGATCGCGTCGAACAGTACAGGTAGAGGAGATGGTATTCGGTGAATGGACTGGCCTGCCCGTTTTTAGGACAAATCCCGTCAAGGACGTACGAGATGCGGAGCGGAGACGTATTCCATCACATCCACGTGAACCACCGACCTTCCAGCAGTTATCAACCGTGCTGGCAAAGAAATGGAACGCCCTGGCCGGCCTGGGTGGCCGAGGGGTTCTAGGCGCTACAGTCTGGAACCGCGCCGCCGCTACGGTCGCAGGATCGAATCTTGCCTCGGTCATGGATGTGTGTGATGTCCTTAGGTTAGTTAAGTTCTAGGGGACCGATGACCTCAGAAGTTAAGTCCCATAGTGCTCAGAGCCATTTGAACCATTTTGGAACGCCCTACGATAAACACTGAATGATGGATTGAATGCGGAAAGTGTAGTAAGGTATGCCAGTCCACGACTGATAAATGGATGCTTAGAATGCGTGGGCTTGGCACCAGAAATCATACACAGTGCTTGCATGACAGCGGACTATTAGTTCTGGGAAGCCGATACAGCATCTAGTGCTGCGCGCTCGTGTGTGATGGTAGTTACTAGTTACCCCCCCCCCCCCCCCCCCGCGCCACAGTAATCTAGCACGTCGCCACAGTAGCGTAAACAAAATGGCACAGCCCCTTGTTAAAGTGGAGATGTCAGTGTGTACCAGAAATGAACACACGTAGATGAAAACAAATAATAATAATGCCTGACAATATCCGGTAATGGAGAAAGGCAATTTTAAGTTTTTTAAATATCTTTTTTTTAATTATAAGTTTTTTAATTGTCTGGTTCGCAAACAACATAGAACATACTAGTTTCGGTTATTCATACAGCCATCCTCAGATCAATCATGGTAAAGACGTAGTGTCGCTGTATGTAGTATGGCTAGACTGCGTCGTTTGCATATGTTGGTACATTCTCATACAAGAGAATTAGTATCGTATATATTGAGATTATTGTGTATATCTTGAAAAAGAGTTAAATAGCTTATGCAATTAGAATGTTGTATAGGTATATATGTCCTCATTAATCTGTCCAGTTCCCTGAAAATCCGTTCTGTTGGATTAGATTCCGGGCTAAGTTTCGGTATGAAAATGCTCTTAATATCATTATGTTTTAAGAATTTGCGCCATTTGTAACGTGAGTAGTACGTGGAATTGTCAGATACAGTTGCCTTTGGGTCGGCCTCAGTGGCCGTGCGGTTCTAGGCGCTTCAGTCCGGAACCGCGCAACTGCTACAGTCGCAGGTTCGAATCCTGCCTCGCGCATGGATCTGTGTGATGTCCTTAGGTTAGTTCGGTGTAAGTAGTTCTAAGTTCTAGGGGACTGATGACCTCAGATGTTAAGTCCCATAGTGCTCAGAACCATTTGAACCATTTGAACAGTTGCCTTTGGTTTTCTCACGTGAGGAATGTAATCACGTGAAGGTCGTCTTATGATAGTGTTTGTAGTCGCAGATTTTATGGCGTAAGGCTTAACATCCTTAGAAAAAGGCAAATGCATATTTTACGCCACAGATATTTGTCTGATGATGTACACGTATCACTGTACTAAAGATTTCCATAGACTCACTGGGTAGTTTGGAATGTAAATCTGTCTTTGACGATAAATTTTGTGGTTTAGCTTTTCGACAAGATATACAAGTTTTGAGTACGTTGTGAACCTTTCTCTTCATGTTGGTAAAATAACTGTATGTGTTGAGTTTGGCTAGACACTTCTTCGCCCCATAATGTCCCCAAACTAAGTGTGTGTGTCCAATTAAGTTGTGTTCTGAGTCCTTGGGTATACATACACACCAGTTACAGCCATCTGCATGTCGACGATAGAATAACACATCTTGATGTATCCTACAACGACTAGACAGTGGGTGATTAGGTTGATTAGTCGTCAAGGTCCTTACCCTATTCCAGTATGGATCTGACTTTTGTAAATCTGCCATGTTTTTACACAAATCAATGTAGTCCTGGTAATATTGTTTATCCTGCATTAAAAGTATTCTCAGTCTTCCTCTTTTGCTAGACCAGTTTCAGCGTCATTGAAACCTTGTGGAAGACGAGACAAACCGTCAGAAACGATTTTGTCCTTTCCATTAATACAAACAATCTCAAATGAGTAATTCTGCAACGACAAAGCCCAGCGTGATAATCTGGAACACGTTAATAAAAATGTCAGGGCCTCGTGGTCAGTATAGGTTTTCGTGTGTTTGATGTATACGTAATAATTAAACTTTTTAAAAGCCCAGACAACTGAAAGAGAGTCTAATTCAGTTGTTGAATATGTTCGTTCACATTTGCTTAAGATTCGGCTAGCACATCCAATGATCCTTACCTGTTTCTCTTCTCCGTCCTTATCCGCCTGAAATAGACAAGATCCTAAGCCAGTGCATGACGCATAGAAGTCATACAAACATCTAGACTAAAATGTGGACGGTTTAAAATGTTTGAATTTAGTAATACATGTTTTATATTCTCAAAGAACAATATCAGTATGTAGCTAAAAGTGTTTCATTGGCCGATGAACGACATTGTGCGTTTTACTCCAATAACTGGATAAATTCTCATCGTGATTGTAGCGTATGAACAATAGTGATTGTTGCTTAAAATTATTTACAATTTCGTCATTCTGTTGTTCTTTTGTGGATGATTCAATACCAAAGTCGCCCCATCCCCCAAATTTCGTCAGCCGCGACCTGGTACGCAGTGGTGACTGTCACTAATTTGTCGACTTCGTATTCGGTACAGGTGGGGGTGGAGTTTCATCTGCTACTTCAATTTTATTCACGTTCTAGTACTGCCGATTCCACTCTCCAGTCTGTTGTGGTTTTTGTGGTGGAACACTGTGACCTATCTGCTGATTAGTAGGTAAAGTCCAGTTTTGGTTTTGCATTTATTGCATGTGTTGGTGTTGTTATATCACGGTGGTCGACCGCTGGCCAGGTACACATCTCCGTAACTAGAGTTCCAGTTTTGCTGTTGGTTGCATTTCGGTTGATAATTGTTTTTCATCACATTTCAGTTCCAATTGCTTCCGTTCCTATTGCTACCATTATTGTTTCGGCGCCTCTTCTTTGGGTTACCACCTGTCGTGTATGTGATGTTATGATTATCATTCACGTTAGAATGTGTCTACTGATTTTGGTAAGTAAACGTTTGCGGAAGCAGGCTGTGGCTTCTGTTGCGCTACGTAACCGACCGCAGCTGGCACGTAAGGATTATGTTGGTTAACCAGCGTGCCCTGCATACCAATCACGTAAACAATGTGGTTGCTGTTTTGTCGCCCGCACCGTTGACCTTCATATACAGAGGCGGACAAAAGTATTCACAGACAGTTCACATGCGTATCTCACGGTCAGTTGTGACTGGTGCATACACTGAATGTGTATCTGCCATGTACGTGCCATAATGCATGGAATATTTCGACAATGCGAATGTCACCGTACCCTCCACCTGGAACGATTAGTTCTGAGTCACCATCCATTTGTAACACCATAACTCTAGTACTCTACTGATTTATTTATTTTTTTACATTTAATATTACATCGTTAAGCTCCTGTAAATGTGTTTGATTGAACAGATAACACAAAATTGTATACTCTTTTCTTTGTCAAACCTTTGATGTCGTGATTTGATTCTATGCAAAGTAGTGTATCTGTAATTAAATTCTTTGTCCCATTTGGAGGGAACAAAACTTACTGTATATGATTGTAATTTTGTGTGAATAATTTTTTGTAGAGATGTCAATATGTGTAAATGTTTTGTTTTATTTAATGTATTTGGTTGCTGTTATGTAAACTGCTGACCTTCACTTAGAGCTCTTAGTTATTCTGTATGTAAAAGGTGTAGTGGTTCCCCTCGGGAACGGAACTGTGTAGCGCGCGCAAATTGTGGTTGGCCTAGATGGAAAAGGTGGAACTGATAGTCAGTCGGGGACGAGCCAGCAGTCGGAGACGAGCTACGAGTCGGAGACGAGCTACGAGTCCGTGCACTGCCATTATAAAGGTGCATACTGTGCTGATTCAGAGAGAGGCTTTTCCTGCTACTTTCCAATGCCTCGGATGGATGGATAAATAGCTGGAACTATTCTGGAGTTTGTATCTATCATCGCCACCAAGAAATGACAGAGTCCAGCAATTCTGCCTACAATTCCACCTACCAACATGCAGTTGCCACCACATTGCGCAATCATTGCAACGTAATACTATAATGATGTACAGTGAAGGATCAGCTTAATGGACGTGCTAATGCGCTGAAATATAAGGTAATTTATATCTGAATTTATGTACCTACCTTGATTTTTCTCCTCATCATAACACCTCTCAGGTTCCTCTCCGTTTGAGCTAAAGTATATCCGAGTGTCCTTACTAAAAGAAATTAAAGCCTAGAGTTTTGCTAATTAATGCCTCCTGAACTTAGTAAAAAGAAAGTTAAAGTTAATGTGGCAATAGAGTGAGTTAAAGTAAAGGTTGTTTGTTGAAAATATTCCTATTAAAACTGCTTACTAAAGTGCTGTTGCCAACTTCAAACTTAAATGTTCTTAAGACTGAGGCTTATAAAGTAAATGATCACATTGTTGTCTGTGGTAAATTCTAAAAGGTGAGTCATTTTCTTGCAATTTTGTCAACATTGTGTTTCGCTGTAGTAAAAAGTGGGAAACTGCAATAGTAGCAAATTATACACTCATGTTTGCTAAGTGTTTGTCTCTCTTGTGTATTAGAAGTGCATATTAATAATAATGTTATAAAGACCATTCACTTTGTGTAAATCCTGAAAGTAATAGTGTGTTTCGGTATCTCTTATAATTTAGCCAATAGTTTGTGCTGCTCCAGTTGTTAGCTTCAATCTTAAAACATATGTGTGTCAGAGTTCATTGCACTTGCGTGTGGCTAAGTCTAGGTTGTGTTTATCCACTAAAATTACTAATAAATATTTTCTTGAACGAGAATGTTAATCATTCTCTTCCCTAGTTAGGCTGGCGACCATTTTCTTTATCCATTAAACAGTGCAGATAAGCAAAATTCCATTTGTTACTGTTCAAATATTAACGTAATTCTGACTTTCATTTCCGATAAGCCACCTCCGTTAGGAACAACACGGTCAACATAACAAAATTCCTCTCAGAGGGTAACACTGCTCTGTTGCTTTATACCATAATTGGTATAACAAAATAATTCTGTTTTACAAATTGCCTTCAGTTTTGTGGTTATGGTATAACAGTAGCAGGTGGGAGTGTTATACATTCACTCGGGACAAAAGTAATCAGACGCCACCCCGCTTGACAAGTTAACCGCAGTCTGAAGGCACAACTCGGCGGCAGCAAGCAGTCAGTGTACGCAAGGCAGCTGTCTCGTACTACAGGAGAGCACAGGTCTCGCCAAAAAAGACCAAAGTAGCGCCAGGCCCCGTAAACGAAGGGAAACGACAGTGGAAGAGCGAAGGCTTATTGTGCGGCTGCATAGTGAGGGAAAATCATATGCGGAAATAGGCAAGGTCGTCAACCTAAGCCGAAAAACAATATTTAGTATCGTCCAGAAATGGAAAGAAGAAAAAACTCTCGTCAGTCACCCACGACAGGAGCGTCCTCACAAACTCATGAACAGGGACAAGAGGAAGACAGTTCAAATGGTGGAAAAACGACCGGCGGACAACGCCTCCTGTTACAGCTGCAGAATTGGCAGAAGGCGTTGGTATCGAAGTTAGTGTTAGAACAGTGCGCAGATGCCTGAACAGTGCTGGGTACAATGCCAGAGTGCCAACGCGCGAACCGTCCCTCAGTAAGTGTAACGCAAAAATGCGGATGGGTTTTGCAGGAGAATTTGTCGGCAAGGATGTGACCTTCTGGCACAATATTCTGTGGCGTAATGAATGCAAATTTACTTTGAGCCACGTGGATGTGCGCAGTTTAGTGTGGCGTCAAGCAAACACAGAGTAGGAGCCCAAAAACACGCAAGCAACCATCAAACTTGGAGGCGGCTGTGTGATGGTGTTGGAATGCATGGCTTCCAGATGTGCTGGCGAGCTTGTCTTCATAGAAGGCAACGTGGACAAAATTGTCTATCCCGACATACTCAAACATAATAGACGAAAAGTGCTGCGAAGTTGGATCTTGGAGGTGACTTTTATTTCCAACAAGACATAAGCGGAAATTGTCAATCTGTGGATACTATACAACACGTCTCATTGCCTCACCGCAGTCTCCGGACCTCAATCCCACCGAAAACATCTGGAATGAACTGAAACCGAGACTACACAAACGACATGTGAGCAGTTTGACACATGTAACCTCCCCCTCACTTATCGACCTTAATGACAGTGAAAAAATAAACCGCGTGTACCTAATGGAAATTTGGGAAAAGCAATCGTACCGAAGTTAAACTGTCGGTAAAGAGGGAGGAAAGGGTTACATCTAAATGAAAGGAAAAATGCAAATGAAACAGGTGGAAATTAATTTTGAAAAGGGGTAAAGTTAATAAAAAAAGTAAATGTGCGGCCGTTACGTTAACAATTAACTAGCGGTAATTAGATATTTGAGATTTGGGGGAAATTACGGTCGCCAGTCCTAAGGACAATTACTATAGTAACTGAAAAAGAAAGATTATTACACATATAATTAGCACTAGAAGCATGGCAACTGAAGGTTGACAAGTGTAGTGTGAAAACTGAAAGTTTGTCAGAAGTAATAAATTTCGCTACACTCTGACTTAATTTAGCAAAAGAATTAATAAAACCGGAAAATCGAAAGTTAATTTAGTGACTGAAGTTAATAGTGAGCTTTCTTTCTGAAGCACATCGAAATTCAGTAAAATACGGTTAGTCTTGGGCTGCCTCAACAATCATTTCAAAAGCTACTTGAATCTACGCAATTTATAAATAAGAGATTTAACTTTGAACTTGAATTAAATGATTCTCAACAATTAACAATAGTAAAATTTAGTACGTACCAAGCTGAGCTGCAGTCACAGGTAAGCTAAAATATGGTAACAAAACTCGCACTCTTAATTTGTGCTTGTGTAATCTAAGTATTGTAGCCAGCTATGAATACTTTAACTGAACTTTGAAATTAAAGTAGTGAAATGGAATGATTATACTTTAATGCTGGCGTCTGAATTTGAACGACACTCGGGTTCATTCCGGAAAAGGAATGCTTCCCGTCCGCGACACCATGTCAGAAACTATCATCGAAAGTCGAGCGCAATTACACGCTGCCAAACCGCGAAAGCGCGGCAACTCGCGGGAGCTTCACACAACACACCTGCTCCACTCGCTACTCCAGCCAGTTGATAGAAGAAGAATTGGTGAATATCGCTTCGGATATAACGAAAAAGGTTGTTTACTCCATGCCACAAGGACTAAGGACTGTAATACAAGGAAAGAGACGCATTACCAAATACTGACTGAATACTTTCGCCCATTGTATATTTCGATTTTCTTTCTTCTTTTTTTTTACATAAGGCATGTTTTGTCACTTGTTGTTCTGCATTGGTTCAGATTGGCTTATACAGGGTGATTAAAAAAGAATACCACAACTTTAGGAATTTAAAACTCTGCAACGACAAAAGGCAGAGCTAAGCACTATCTGTCGGCGAATTAAGGGAGCTATAAAGTTTCATTTAGTTGTACATTTGTTCGCTTGAGGCGCTGTTGACTAGGCGTCAGCGTCAGTTGATGCTAAGATGGCGACCGCTCAACAGAAAGCTTTTTGTGTTATTGAGTACGGCAGAAGTGAATCGACGACAGTTGTTCAGCGTGCATTTCGAACGAAGTATGGTGTTAAACCTCCTGATAGGTGGTGTATTAAACGTTGGTATAAACAGTTTACAGAGAATGGGTGTTTGTGCAAAGGGAAAAGTTCTGGACGTCCGAGAACGAGTGATGAAAATGTAGCACGCATGTGATGAAAATGTAGCACGCATCGAGCAAGCATTTGTTCGCAGCCCAGGAAAATCGACTCGCAGAGCTAGCAGAGAGCTGCAAATTCCACAATCAACTGTATGGAGAGTCCTACGAAAAAGGTTAGTATCGGCCGCCAGGCAGCCCGTGACAGAGCACTTCATCACTGGCCTCCAAGAAGCCCTGATCTTACCCCCTACGATTTTTTCTTATGGGGATATGTTAAGGATATGGTGTTTCGGCCACCGCTCCCAACCACCATTGATGATTTGAAACGAGAAATAACATCAGCTATCCAAACTGTTACGCCTGATATGCTACAGAGAGTGTGGAACGAGTTGGAGTATCGGGTTGATATTGCTCGAGTGTCTGGAGGGGGACATATTGAACATCTCTGAACTTGTTTTTGAGTGAAAAAAACCTTTTTAAATACTCTTTGTAATGATGTATAACAGAAGGTTATATTATGTTTCTTTCATTAAATACACATTTTTAAGGTTGTGGTATTCTTTTTGAATCACATTTGTAAGGAATAAGATATAAGTTTTGAGTTAAAAACACATTTAAGGTTTACTTCTCTGTTTACTTCCAGTGTCTGAGTACTTTTATCCGCCTCTGTAGCAAATCAACTGAATCCAGCACTGTCAAAAAATATACCGCATCACTGTCGAGAATGCGCAGTAGTTTCTCTTTGATATAGAAGGGTAATCTAGCTATTGGTGCGCGTAGTATATCACGCGTAGCAGCGGGTTCGTCTATTAAATGTGTCATATTTAGGTAGTTCTCAAAAAATTCGTAAACTACAATATCTGGCACTGAAAGGCTCTGGTTCCATGATCTATTTTCTGAGACGCTCTTTAACAGTTTGAGACCAAAACTTGGCCAAGAAAGCTTTCTCAAATAGTTCGTAAGTTACACATCTGTTGGCTTCGTTGTGTGTCCAGACAGCTGCGTCTCCCTGGATGAAATCTACTACACTGAAATTCCTTTCCGGACACTCCATGATCTGGGAAACGGGTTTCAGAGTGCTTTGAGAAAAATCACAGGGTGTACACTAGGTTTTATCGGAATAAACGGTTGAAATTTGCAGTGTTTGATTAGGATTTTTTCCTCTTTAGCACTGAAATATCTGTTTCCTTCACTGCAATTATTGTAATGCTGACCTGCTGAATGTGAAGAATCGTATTATCCACAGATATCATGACAGTGATTTGGTGATTATTGTACTGGTTACCTGCTAAATCCAAGGGAACACATTATCTGTTGATACCACAATTGTGATTTGGTGATGAATGTGCTGGTGTGTTTTACTGACAATGTGATGTCTAGGGTGTGTACATCTACATCTACATTTATACTCCGCAAGCCACCCAACGGTGTGTGGCGGAGGGCACTTTACGTGCCACTGTCATTACCTCCCTTTCCTGTTCCAGTCGCGTATGGTTCGCGGGAAGAACGACTGTCTGAAAGCCTCTGTGCGCGCTCTAATCTCTCTAATTTTACATTCGTGATCTCCTCGGGAGGTATAAGTAGGGGGAAGCAATATATTCGATACCTCATCCAGAAACGCACCCTCTCGAAACCTGGCGAGCAAGCTACACCGCGATGCAGAGCGCCTCTCTTGCAGAGTCTGCCACTTGAGTTTGTTAAACATCTCCGTAACGCTATCACGGTTACCAAATAACCCTGTGACGAAACGCGCCGCTCTTCTTTGGATCTTCTCTATCTCCTTCGTCAACCCGATCTGGTACGGATCCCACACTGATGAGCAATACTCAAGTATAGGTCGAACGAGTGTTTTGTAAGCCACCTCCTTTGTTGATGGACTACATTTTCTAAGGACTCTCCCAATGAATCTCAACCTGGTACCCGCCTTACCAACAATTAATTTTATATGATCATTCCACTTCAAATCGTTCCGCACGCATACTCCCAGATATTTTACAGAAGTAACTGCTACCAGTGTTTGTTCCGCTATAATATAATCATACAATAAAAGATACTTCTTTCTATGTATTCGCAATACATTACATTTGTCTATGTTAAGGGTCAGTTGCCACTCCCTGCACCAAGTGCCTATCCGCTGCAGATCTTCCTGCATTTCGCTACAATTTTCTAATGCTGCAACTTCTCTGTATACTACAGCATCATCCGCGAAAAGCCGCATGGAACTTCCGACACTATCTACTAGGTCATTTATATATATTGTGAAAAGCAATGGTCCCATAACACTCCCCTGTGGCACGCCAGAGGTTACTTTAACGTCTGTAGACGTCTCTCCGTTGATAACAACATGCTGTGTTCTGTTTGCTAAAAACTCTTCAATCCAGCCACTCATCTGGTCTGATATTCCGTAGGCTCTTACTTTGTTTATCAGGCGACAGTGCGGAACTGTAACGCCTTCCGGAAGTCAAGGAAAATAGCATCTACCTGGGAGCCTGTATCTAATATTTTCTGGGTCTCATGAACAAATAAAGCGAGTTGGGTCTCACACGATCGCTGTTTCCGGAATCCATGTTGATTCCTATATAGTAGATTCTGAGTTTCCAAAAACGACAGGATACTCGAGCAAAAAACATGTTCTAAAATTCTACAACAGATCGACGTCAGAGATATAGGTCTATAGTTTTGCGCATCTGCTCGACGACCCTTCTTGAAGACTGGGACTACCTGTGCTCTTTTCCAATCATTTGGAACCTTCCGTTCCTGTAGAGACTTGCGGTACACGGCTGTTAGAAGGGGGGCAAGTTCTTTCGCATACTCTGTGTAGAATCGAATTGGTATCCCGTCAGGTCCAGTGGACTTTCCTCTGTTGAGTGATTCCAGTTGCTTTTCTATTCCTTGGACACTTATTTCGATGTCAGCCATTTTTTCGTTTGTGCGAGGATTTAGAGAAGGAACTGCAGTGCGGTCTTCCTCTGTGAAACAGCTTTGGAAAAAGGTGTTTAGTATTTCAGCTTTACGCTTGTCATCCTCTGTTACAATGCCATCATCATCCCGGAGTGTCTGGACATGCTATTTCGAGCCACTTACTGATTTAACGTAAGACCAGAATTTTCTAGGATTTTCTGTCAAGTCGGTACCTAGTATTTTACTTTCGTATTCACTGAACGCTTCACGCATAGCCCTCCTTACGCTAACTTTGACATCGTTTAGCTTCTGTTTGTCTGAGAGGTTTTGGCTGCGTTTAAACTTGGAGTGAAGCTCTCTTTGCTTTCGCAGTAGTTTCCTAACTTTGTTGTTGTACCACGGTGGGTTTTTCCCGTCCCTCACAGTTTTACTCGGCACGTACCTGTCTAAAACGCATTTTACGATTGCCTTGAACTTTTTCCATAAACACTCAACATTGTCAGTGTCGGAACAGAAATTTTCGTTTTGATCTGTTAGGTAGTCTGAAATCTACCTTCTATTACTTTTGCTAAACAGACAAACCTTCCTCCCTTTTTTTATATTCCTATTAACTTCCATATTCAGGGATGCTGCAACGGCCTTATGATCACTGATTCCCTGTTCTGCACTTACAGAGTCGAAAAGTTCTGGTCTGTTTGTTATCAGTAGGTCCAAGATGTTATCTCCACGAGTCGGTTCTCTGTTTAATTGCTCGAGGTAATTTTCGGATAGTGCACTCAGTATAATGTCACTCGATGCTCTGTCCCTACCACCCGTCCTAAACATCTGAGTGTCCCAGTCTATATCTGGTAAATTGAAATCTCCACCTAAGACTTTAACATGCTGAGAAAATTTATGTGAAATGCATTCCAAATTTTCTCTCAGTTGTTCTGCCACTAATGCTGCTGAGTCGGGGGGTCGCTAAAAGGAGCCAATTATTAACCTAGCTCGGTTGTTGAGTGTAACCTCCACCCATAATAATTCACAGGAACTATCCACTTCTACTTCACTACAGGATAAACTACTACTAACAGCGACGAACACTCCACCACCGGTTGCATGCAATCTATCCTTTCTAAACACCGTCTGTACCTTTGTAAAAATTTCGGCAGAATTTATCTCTGGCTTCAGCCAGCTTTCTGTTCCTATAACGATTTCAGCTTCGGTGCTTTCTATCAGCGCTTGAAGTTCCGGTACTTTACCAACGCAGCTTCGACAGTTTACAATTACAATACCGATTGCTGCTTGGTCCCCGCATGTCCTGACTTTGCCCTGCACCCGTTGAGGCTGTTGCCCTTTCTGTACTTGCCCGAGGCCATCTAACCTAAAAAACCGCCCAGCCCACGCCACACAACCCCTGCTACCCGTGTAGCCGCTTGTTGCGTGTAGTGGACTCCTGACCTATCCAGCGGAACCCGAAACCCCACCACCCTATGGCGCAAGTCGAGGAATCTGCAGCCCACACGGTCGCAGAACCGTCTCAGCCTTTGATTCAGACCCTCCACTCGGCTCTGTACCAAAGGTCCGCAGTCAGTCCTATCGACGATGCTGCAGATGGTGAGCTCTGCTTTCATCCCGCTAGCGAGACTGGCAGTCTTCACCAAATCAGATAGCCGCCGGAAGCCAGAGAGGATTTCCTCCGATCCATAGCGACACACATCATTGGTGCCGACATGAGCGACCACCTGCAGATGAGTGCACCCTGTACCCTTCATGGCATCCGGAAGGACCCTTTCCACATCTGGAATGACTCCCCCCGGTATGCACACGGAGTGCACTTTGGTTTTCTTCCCCTCCCTTGTTTCCATATCCCTAAGGGGCCCCATTACGCGCCTGACGTTGGAGCTCCCAACTACCAGTAAGCCCACCCTCTGCGACCGCCCGGATCTTGCAGATGGGATATGTGTCTTACCCGTATCGATTTTCACTTCCGTATTGAACATTTTGCCTGTGACCGTTAGTACAGTCCGGTTGTGCCTAGTCATTAAATTATTTTACTGTGCTGCTCTACTTAGTGATGTGTTTATTATTTTTAACAAAGTCTGCCACGGTGTCATGCACAACTGCGGGTAATTTTTCGTCTATGCATTGATATTTGTTCTTCTCGCCAATCCAATTCTGAGATTCTTCATTTATGTTTGTGAAATGATTGTTTTGTTTAATTGAAGCTTGTCTGTTAATTGTTTGGTCAACATGTTTACCTTGTCATCAGTTTGATTCGTGTTCTGGCGGGCAAGACTTCACTTGAGGCGCAACATCTTCGCAAGTGACGTTTAACTGTGTGACTTCATGTCCTTGGTAGTTTCTTCCTGTTGTAAATTTAGTTCTGAAAATTGTTGATGAACTTCACTTTTCCACTCAGTTTTACGTTTATTTCGTCTATCCTTTCGCATGGAGCGTCGTTATCAGTTTTTAGTGTTATCAAATAGGTCTTATTATCGTTATGTCCCATTTTCACTACTGTCATATCTTTTTGTATGTCTGCTCTTAGTGCGTCGATACGCGCGTCGGTGTCTTTCTTATTTTTGGTCATAAGATTTTGTGTATTTGTGGTCATATGATTTTGTATTGATGTCCTGCGTGTATCACTGCCTTTCTTATTTTCAGTCATTTGTTTGATTATAATATTAAGCATATTAGCAATATTTGCCGATTGAATCTACTCTGCCCCCGTCACGCCATTTGACATCACGTCACGGGCAAAAATTGGTTCAGAGCTGGCTTTTAATAACTGACTAATTGTCTGGATGTTAACAAAATTACTGTCATTATGCCTTTCAACCAATGATTGCTCATTAACACCCGAGTCAACATTAAAGTTTACTGTCAACCTACTGCTCAATGTCCACATCCAATTCTGTTTGTGTTTGCTGTTTATCGTGCTCCATTTTCGTGGTCTGTGTGTTCTTACCATTCCATAGGTAATGTATTGTGGAAGGAAAACTCTTTAAACTCGTGAGAAATTAAATTCATAAAAATTAAGTTCGTCAGATTTAGTATAGCTAAAATAATTGTTTTACTGAGCAAGGATAGTAGTTGATCGAACAGTATTTTGCTGTAATGGATGCTCTCCAGTTTGCATATACAATAAACCGTCCAGACACGAAGTCGCCAGTTAAATTTTTTTTATTCTTAATACTGATGGGTTCGAGCATCGATAAATGCCAGAGAGTGAGCCACATTTATTAAAATAATTAACTAATTTCTTAAATAAATTATGTTTGTTAATAAATTACTCTTGTTTGGTGCACTTGACAATGGCTTTGTATGTAAAGTCCGATCTGACTCCTTTACTCGACCTTGGATAACTATTCAAATGAAAACTTATTTCATCGGACATCGAAAACATTTACTCATCGAAGAAATGGTTCGCACTGGACTATTTATGTGCAGCTAATGCACACGGAATCTTTCGCCTTCTCACGACGTAGTATAGCTGAGAACGACTTTTAACGTAAAATGAAACAAATATTAGGATAATATCACTATATTCAGTTATCACATATAAACAACAAATTTACAATGAGACTTACATTGAATCAGTTGCTGTATGCAAACTATTCCCGTGCGCCTAGTATGACTGCGCCTCTAAAAAATATGAATGATAATAGCGGTGTGCCATACCCTGTTCAGGAATCGTAAGAGGAGGCGGTATATTTGAGAAAGCCTGGGAGATAGGGGATGGTTTGAGTTAGATTACATCATGGTCAGGCAGAGATTCCAAAATTAGATATTGGATTGTATGGTGTACCGAGGAGCAGTTAGCGACTCAGATCACAATTCAATAATGAAGAAGAGTTGGTTCAAATGGTTCTGAGCACTATGGGACTTAACTTCTGACGTCATCAGTCCCCTAGAACTTAAAACTACTTAAACCTAACTAACCTAAGGACATCACACACATGCATGCCCGAGGCAGGATTCGAACCTGCGACCGTAGCGGTCGCGCGGCTCCAGACTGTAGCGCCTAGAAGAAGAGTAGGCTGAAGTTTAAGAGACTAATCAGGAAGAATGGACGTGCAAAGAAATGGGATATAGAAATACTAAGGAATGAAGAGTACGCTTGAAGTTCACTGAGACTATGGATACTACGATAATAAGTAGCTCAGTAGGCAGTTCAGTTGAAGACGAATGGACACCTCTAAGGAGGGCAATCACTAAAAGTTGGAAAGAGAAACATAGGTACAAAGAAGGTAACTGCAAAGAAACCATGGGTAATAGAAGAAATACTTTAGTTGATCGATAAAAGAAGGAAGTACAAAAATGTTCAGGGAAATTCAGGAATACAGAAACACAAGTCATTCAGGAATTAAATAAATAGGAAGTGCAGTGAAGCTAAGACGAAATGGCTGCATAAAAAATTAAAAGAGATCGAAACGGAAATGATTGTCGGATGGACTGAATCAGCATATAGGAAAGTCAAATTAAAAGCGAGGGCGGTAACACTTCGAGTGCAATGGGAATTCCAGTGTTACATGCAAACGACGGAATGGATAGGTGGAAGGTATACATTGAGGGCCTCTTTGAGGTAGAAGACTTGTGTGATGACGTGACAGCAAAAGAAACAGGAACCGATGTAGGGAGATGGGAGATCCAGAGTCAGAATTTAAAAGATCTTTGAAAGATTTAAGTTCGCAGAAGGCTGAAGGGATGGATATTCCAACAGAATTTCTAAAGTTATTGGGGGTAGTGGCAACAAGACGACTATCCACATTGATGTGTAGGATGTATCAGTCTGGCGATCATCACCTCGCTTTCCGAGAAACAGCGTCCACACAGTCCCGAAGAGTCAATGCTGACGTTGCGGTTGATAATGGAAGAAAGGGTAAAGAAAAATCAAGACACTTCACAGGATTTTTCGACGTGGAAAAAGCGTTCGCAATGTAAACTGGTGTAAGATGTTCGGAACTGTGAGAGAAATAGGAAAAGCTATAGGGAGAGACGGGTAATATACGTACAAGAGCCAAGAGGGAACAGTAAGGAAGACCGAAAACGAAGTGCTCGGATTAAAAAGAGTATAAGACAAGGATGTCGTCTTTCAGCCCTACTGTTCAATCTATACACCAAAGAAGCAATGGCGGAATTAAATCAAGCTTCAAGAGTGGGATTAAAATTCAGGGTGAGAGGATATCAAAGTTAAGACTCCTTGATGACATTGCTGTCCTCACTGAAAGGGAAGAAGAATTACGTGATCTATTGAATGGAATGAACAGTCTAATGAGTACAGAATGCGGATTGAGAGTAAATCGAAGAAAGATGAACGCAAAGAAAAGTAGCAGAAAGGAGAACAGCGTGGCCGGAACAAGGACATAAGAAGCAGACTAGCGCTGGCAAAGTGAAGTCTACTAGTATCAAACATACGGCTTAATTTGAGGAAGAAATTAAACTTATCCATTATTTTAGAACCTGTGACTGTTTATTGATCGTAAATAAGTTACATAAATTACAGCCAGTTACTTTTCTGAATAATTGTGTTTTATTCCATGAACCGGTTTTCGAACCTTTTCAGGTTCATCGTGAGATAGCTTCTGGACGTTACATCATTATGCTAGAAATGATGATGTAACCTCCAGAAATCATCTGAAGATGAAACTGAAAAGGTTCAAAAACCGGTTCATGGAATAAAATATAATTATTCGAAAAAGAGGAAGAAATTTCTGAGAATGTACGTTTAGAGCACAGCATTGTATGGTGCGAAACATGGACTGCTGGAAAACCTGAACAAAAGAGAAACGAAAGCTTTGAGATGTGGTACGACAGAAGAATGGTGAAAATTAGGTGCACTGATAAGACAAGGAATGAGGAAGTCCTCGCAGAATCGGTGAGGAAAAGAAGACATGGAAAACACTGACAAGAAGAAGGAACAGGGTGGTAGGATATCACGGAATAACTCTTTCATGGTACTAGTGGGAGGTGCGAAGGGTAAAAACTACAGAGGAAAACAGAGACTGGAATAAATTCAGGAAATAACTGACGACGGTGACTGCAAGTGCTACTCTGCGATGAAGAGGTTGGTAGGAGAGAGTAAGTCCTGGCGGGCCGCATCGAACCAGGCAGAAGATTTATGACTCAAACAAAGCTTAAGAAAAAACTACAGGAATATGTGCTTTATGTGTACCTAGCTTCAAAACGTAACGGATAATAAAGGTCTGTTTACTTAGCTAGGTGATGGACCATCGATAATAGTGAAAGGGTGTAAAAAAAGGAAAAAAGAAAAGAGAAAATCAGAGTAATTGAAAATCAATTTTCCTCTCCACTTTGTCCACAAGGAACCATGATTTGGAATGGGAGTGTAGTTCGTATGTTGCAGGCAATAAAACTACAGTACGCTGAGGTACTTCGCTATGACCATGCAATGCCCTCCTGTGGATAACAGCACGTACAGATCGTGATGGCGTTACGGTTATGAAGTGACCTTAAGGACGTGGCTGCGACACGTCCAGTTGAGTCCTCTGGGTCGCAGCAGGCAGCCCCGACACCCAGCTCTGGAAGCTGTGGCAGCGGAGGGCTGGGTGGCGGCGTGCAGGCGGGGCTCCGCCGTGTTGTTTCACCTGGCCCGGCCTGTTCTGTTGTGGCGCGGGCCGCAGCCTCCAGCACCGGTCCAGCCGGGCGACGGGCACACCCCCGCTGTTTGGCCACGTGGTCGCCTCGCCGGTCCGCGCAGCACAACCCTTTATCTCGCGCCAAACACGTCGCGCTCCCTTGGGAACCGGATAGCACCGCCGCCACTCCACAAAAGCGGCTCCCGACCTACCCAGCCAGACGCACCACCTCCTACCGGCCTCTCAGGGTTGTTGTATACCTTCTGGACTAAATCTAGAATTGTTAACCTCTTCAATGTACGCAGCAAAAACTGAAATACACTCCTGGAAATTGAAATAAGAACACCGTGAATTCATTGTCCCAGGAAGGGGAAACTTTATTGACACATTCCTGGGGTCAGATACATCATATGATCACACTGACAGAACCACAGGCACATAGACACAGGCAACAGAGCATGCACAATGTCGGCACTAGTACAGTGTATATCCACCTTTCGCAGCAATGCAGGCTGCTATTCTCCCATGGAGACGATCGTAGAGATGCTGGATGTAGTCCTGTGGAGCGGCTTGCCATGCCATTTCCACCTGGCGCCTCAGTTGGACCAGCGTTCGTGCTGGACGTGCAGACCGCGTGAGACGACGCTTCATCCAGTCCCAAACATGCTCAATGGGGGACAGATCCGGAGATCTTGCTGGCCAGGGTAGTTGACTTACACCTTCTAGAGCACGTTGGGTGGCACAGGATACATGCGGACGTGAATTGTCCTGTTGGAACAGCAAGTTCCCTTGCCGGTCTAGGAATGGTAGAACGATGGGTTCGATGACGGTTTGGATGTACCGTGCACTATTCAGTGTCCCCTCGACGATCACCAGTGGTGTACGGCCAGTGTAGGAGATCGCTCCCCACACCATGATGCCGGGTGTTGGCCCTGTGTGCCTCGGTCGTATGCAGTCCTGATTGTGGCGCTCACCTGCACGGCGCCAAACACGCATACGACCATCATTGGCACCAAGGCAGAAGCGACTCTCATCGCTGAAGACGACACGTCTCCATTCGTCCCTCCATTCACGCCTGTCGCGACACCACTGGAGGCGGGCTGCACGATGTTGGGGCGTGAGCGGAAGACGGCCTAACGGTGTGCGGGACCGTAGCCCAGCTTCATGGAGACGGTTGCGAATGGTCCTCGCCGATACCCCAGGAGCAACAGTGTCCCTAATTTGCTGGGGAGTGGCGGTGCGGTCCCCTACGGCACTGCGTAGGATCCTACGGTCTTGGCGTGCATCCGTGCGTCGCTGCGGTCCGGTCCCAGGTCGACGGGCACGTGCACCTTCCGCCGACCACTGGCGACAACATCGATGTACTGTGGAGACCTCACGCCCCACGTGTTGCGCAATTCGGCGGTACGTCCACCCGGCCTCCCGCATGCCCACTATACGCCCTCGCTCAAAGTCCGTCAACTGCACATACGGTTCACGTCCACGCTGTCGCGGCATGCTACCAGTGTTAAAGACTGCGATGGAGCTCCGTATGCCACGGCAAACTGGCTGACACTGACGGCGGCGGTGCACAAATGCTGCGCAGCTAGCGCCATTCGACGGCCAACACCGCGGTTCCTGGTGTGTCCGCTGTGCCGTGCGTGTGATCATTGCTTGTACAGCCCTCTCGCAGTGTCCGGAGCAAGTATGGTGGGTCTGACACACCGGTGTCAATGTGTTCTTTTTTCCATTTCCAGGAGTGTATATATTTTTTTACGAATGGATGCTGTTTCATAGAAATGTTGTACACGTATTATGCGTATGATGGTAAGCAACGGGGAAAAATAGTTGAATTCACTAAACAACGCGTCCCGAACCTTTTTAAGCAGCACGAGAGCAGAGCCTCGAACTGAGTACGCTAGGGTAGGAAACGTATAGAGAACGTATAGATCAAAGGCAACATTGTCGGGAGTGAATCACAGCCTTGCAGGACCAATTAAATCCAATCAAAGGCACCCCGGATTCAGCGGATTGAAATGGCAAAATGCATGAATGGAGAGTGTAAAATTATACCCCAGAATTCACTGCGAGGACGCACAGAATGACACCAAAAAATGACAAACTGGCATGTCAGAAAGTGTATGAAAACGTGCCACTCTGTGTAACCCAAGCTATAAATGATGCATTTTCAATTAAAAATAAAGTGTGATCTATGTTTTGCAGGTACGGATCATTTATGGCTGAATGAAAAGGAAAAAGGAAAACATTACGTCTTCCAGAAAAATGAGTTTATTTAGACCGTATTTGGTTGCTGTACAGAAAAAAAAAAAAACAAAAAAATAACGGAATAAGGCGGTTACAACTTCACTCCGGAGACGAACCACAGTCTACAAATAGTTTTCGGAATTGAATTTCACACGTAAGCTGATCTCCAATTACGAGAAGGAGGTGCAAGAGCAGTTAGATGCATGGGAGGCAACGGCAGCACAATATGGAATGCATTTCTCTGCAAAGAAAAGTGAAATAATCGTCACAACAAGGAAGAAGAATAGGCCAAACGCGGATATAACTTGTGGAGGGGAAAACCTACAAGTGGTAGAGAACTTCAAGTACTTGGGAAGCGTGATTGAAAGTAAGGGGGGAAACGCAATGGAAATAAATGAAAGATGCAGAAAAGCAGGGCAGTTCTACAAATGCATTAGGGGGCTTATTTGGAGCAAGGAGGTGCCACAGAAATCCAAGGGAATTATATACCGAACCTACTTTGTCCCCATATTGGCGTACGGAAGTGAGACATGGGTAATGCACGAAAGCGACAAAAGTAGAATACAGGCCAGTGAAATGAAGTTCCAG
Source organism: Schistocerca cancellata (assembly GCF_023864275.1). Classification (NCBI taxonomy): domain Eukaryota; kingdom Metazoa; phylum Arthropoda; class Insecta; order Orthoptera; family Acrididae; genus Schistocerca; species Schistocerca cancellata. The sequence goes on from NC_064632.1 coordinate 112,810,675, forward strand.
AGGAGCAGGTTGGGTGTAACAAGACGAGACAGATTGCGAAATGTGTATGTGAGTGAAAGACTAAAGGAGGAACCAGTACAGGACAGGATAGAAAAATCAAGACTGCAGTGGTATGGACACATGAAGAGAATGGATGAGGGAAGAATTCCAAAGAGGATGTTTGATCTGCAACTGGAGGGGAAGAGGCCCAGAGGAAGACCAAGGGATAGATGGGTGAAGGGAGTGAAGGAATGTGTGATGAGAAGAGGAGAGAACTGGACGAAGGTGGAAGAGGGGGAATGGTGGAAAGACAGAACACGATGGAGAGGCTTGTGTTCCCGACAGACCCAGCCAGTGGCTGGAAACTGTCCAAGATGATGATGACGTAAGCTGAACCGTCGTTACCGAGTCTGTTGTTGCTACTGTATTTTTCAGACGAAGTGCTCCTGAAATAATGAATCGCCGCGCAAAGTGGCCGCGCGGTTTGAGGCGCCATGTCACGGATTGCGCTGCCACTCCCGCCGGAGGTTAGCGTCCTCCCTCGGGATTGGGTGTGTGTGTTGTTCTTAGCATAAGTTAGTTTGAATAGTGTGTAAGCCTAGGTACCGACGACCTCAGCAGTTTGGTCCCTTAGAAATTCACACCAATTCGAACATTTTTTGAAATAATGAATCTTGCAGTTTGCCGAAGGTATTAAAATTAAAATAACATATTCTGATTTTACTATAGCTTTTATTCATATTTATGAGACATGCAAACTGTCGAATTGTCTGCATCCCTGGGATTTTACATGTAGTCCGAAAACATCTCTTGTTATCTTCTGCTGTAAATCGGGCGAATCGTTCCTCCTCTGCGTTTAACGACTGACGTGGCGCAGTGGGCGATACCGCACTCATACTCTGATGGCCACGGTTCAAATCTCTATCCGACCAAACAAAATGGTTCAAATGGCTCTGAGCATTATGGACTTAACATCTGTGGTCATCAGTCCCCTAGAACTTAGAACTACTTAAACCTAATTAAGCTAAGGACATCACACACTGTAAGGTTGTAACTCTAATTTTGTATGCTGATGTGTAATATTGTAACTTTAATTTTGTTATGCTGAGATCGGTGCTAATAGACAATAAAAGCTGGGTTAAAAGCCGTGATCTGTCTGGGGACATTAACCGTGGATTACTGGGCAACTGTTTCATCAGATATTTAGCAGACTAACACTAATGATAATCTTTTAATAGTCATACAAAACCGGTAAAATATATATATAAAAAGGAGAATTTAAATAAAAAGAAAGAAATCAGTTTATACTTGGAAATTTATTTTAAGATTGTTCATTGAAATTTCAGCATATTATACGTGAGTTATAACTGAGCTGGTGCCTTATTTACGATTGAAAAGAATGTGAGATTGTAATCTTACGGAACACATAAAATATGGAGCCAAGATTTGGGAAACTGCATACAACACTCCATTCATAAAATAACACACGAAGAACATTGAAACATAAGCAAGAAGAAATTAACCACAACCAACAGATTCAGTTTTTACCCAAAGAAATTACGTTCATATCACAATCCTGTCCGTCATGTAATTACCACACACTGGTATACTAAATTCATATTAACTCTTTGTGAAGTCTTCGCAAAAAGAATAGCTGAGGGCTACTTTGATGATTACACCACATGCTCCACGTGGTCAACTTGGTTTACACAAAGCGTACAACTCCACAATAATTTTGATAATTAAAATACATTAGATCGAAAAGCAATTGATAAAAGAAAAACCTTGAACTGGTTACTAACGTCTTACTATTAACCTGATGGGTCAAACAGTTAGATAAGCACGTGGTAGTGGTCTCGCAAAGTACACCCCACGTGGGTTGAACATAAAGAAAAGCATAAAGAAAAGTTGCTATATAAAAAAAATATTCTCAAGACGAGACGTTATAATCTCACAAGCATTCGCATTTAAGATTGATCTTAGTTAGAGTTACTGATCAACACGTAGTTCCACTTTACTCACAAAGTAGTAACAAAGCAACTACCGCAAAATAATCTTAATTTAACACGAGAATTACACTCCGCTGCACTTTAAGATAGCATTAGATATTTTAGAGCTAAACCTGAAATCAAGGTGATTAAATTTTCAGTTAGGCTGAACTTAAGAAATCCATTGTCCTACGGACTTAACAGACACGCGCTTAGCCGGAGATCTTACCACTTCAGACGCTCGCCACGGCCACACTGCAACTGCCCTACTGCCCAGCGTGCTTCCTGAGGGTGGCTCACAAAGACCGACGGAAGTCGCCAGAGGGGCAACTTCCTATACCAACATGACAACGGACGGACAGGACCACACTAAGGATAGAAACCTCTTTGCTTTTAGGAAGCGTAGCTACCTGTTCCGACGTTGGTCCTACTGTTCTCTAGCAGGCAGCCTTGTCTGCTACCCTCAAGCATGCAACTAGAAATACATATGCTCATTCATCCTCTCACACAAAAGGGAAGGGGGATGACAGTATCTTATCATATACAGTATATAAAAGAAAGCGGATGTAGGTTCCGTATGAGACTGTGTGACATGAATTACATATAAGAATTACATATAAACTGTGCTTTAAAGCGTAGTAGTGTGACAGATCGTTCTTGTTTATGTGTAAAAGTAACACGTTCCACTGCTCAGTCTCCTCCCAGATAGTCAGAAACGCCACAGTACATTTAGAAGAGGAATTTATTCCATAAATGGCAACAGATTTAAGAAATTAAACATGAAAGGAATCCAACAGAGACCTTTCATAACCCCAACGCTCCGGGAAAAGACTGTGCAGGGAATTTTCTGGCCATGCTAGGACATTCCCAAGCAGGCTTCTCACACCCTACTTAAACCAAAAGTGTAAAAGAAAAGGCAAAAGGACACCAGCTACTTGCTAAAACACAATAATTTCAACACATCTTTAGAATCTACCAATTTCAAACAGAAAAAAAAGAACACAATCTGTGACACCTATTTAAAAGGTAGTGTAGACCTAATTCGGTCAGCAAGTAAAAACAATGGTTCCTGTGTCATTAATATGAAAACAATTTCTGGTTGTTACGCTTATGGAGTTCACCAGTATTTGCTCATTGCAAGAGCCAACTGATCACAGGAAAATTTATGACTGTTTATTAACAAGCAAAATTTATGAAAATAGCAAAGGTGCCACAGCAATTAAAAAAAGAACATCAAATAACATCGGTATTAAAAAGCAGAACATAACAATTCACAATCTGCAAAAGCAACAAAATGATAAGAGAAAAAACATGTTTTACAAAGTGGTTATCGCAAAAAATTTTATATCGTATAAAACTAATAATTTGTAGAATTAAAATAACTATGTGGCACTCATTTAATCACTCTACTATATTTCAATTAGCTAGCAAACAATGAGCACTGTGTCATTATACTGAAACTACAATAATTATGTGATTGTTACCCTTAAGGGGTTCCTCACAGTAAATATGCCCCATGCAAAGGCTAATCGATCACAGTTCAATGAGAATAAAAAGCTATCTGACTGATAAACGAAGCAATGCCACAGCAATGAATTTACGAAACAAAATATCACAAATCTAATACATCACACAAAAACAAACATTGATAAATAAAACAGTACAATAGTCAACATCTAAAACAAAAAAAAAACACCTATAAATAAAACATCTGCAAAACACAAGATTCAAAGTCTAAAAAAAGATAAATAGAACACCTGCAAAATACAAGAGTCAGTCTAATAAACACCAATAAATCGAACTCCTGCAAAACACACGAGTCAGAGTTTCTCTGACAGAAACACACGTATATGCACTGGACTAAGAACCGTATAATCACTGTTCACTGACACACTCAGTACTTCGACTGTTCCGAGGCACAATATAGGGGAAAGAAGGGGGGTTCGTCGCCGCAGCTGTCAGTAGGGATTTTTTTTGTCCATCTGTTGCGTGCGATCCCGCCGTCTCTGCCCTCTCATGAAGTTTCTCCCGTGTCACGTCATCTCGATTTGGTTCCATGTTTGTGTTGTCAAGTTCATGCGGTATCCTCGTTTGACACGCCAGGTTGATATTCCTGGGCAAGGATGACACTTAATGGCTCTTCTTTTGTGCCACCCTTAGCGACCAGAGAACATCGAACCATGATTTACTGTCGCTTGACAGTAGGCATCCATCAGGAAATGTCGATAGGCGTCGTTGACGTCTGCAAGTTTCTCTGGGCAGTACCTGTCAAAAGGCTCCACGCCCCTTTTGTTGTTTCACCGCGGCCGTCTCATCACGGTCGCGTGCGTGTGGTGCGTTGCCAGCAGATGGATTTCCGCGCGGTGGACCGCTCGCCCATCTCAGGTCATCGCCTCGAGGAAGGGTCGCCCGGGGCGGCCGCCCATTAGCTCCAGGTACAAGGGAAAGTGTTTGCCGCTTACTCTCCTTTTGTTGTCGGCCGCGCTCCCAAAGTGGCGCGGATGACAGCGTGTCCCGCTGGGAAACCCGCCAGTTTACAACTAGTCCGGCTGCTCCCGCTGTCTCTTAAGAGTTTTGCCGGTTCGCTTTCACGTTCTCAACTGCATTCACAGAAATTTTTCATCATCCTTATGTGATTACACAATGTCATACATAATACCACTTAGTATTGTCTTTCACAATTTTTAAGAACAAAGTGAGACTTAATTTTTTTTAAAATAAAAAATTAGATGAATCGACAATATAAAATAAAGTTTAAATGACTTGACTATGTAAAAAAAAATAAAAGTGAAATGACTTTACAATGTAAAAAAAATAAAAGTTAAATAAACTGACAATATAATATTTAAATCCACATCACTAATGTGGTTCACTTACGTTTTAATAAATCAAATGCTACTTATTAATTCACTAAAATGAATAGGATTATGCCTTGTACAAGTATAGGTCAGGACAGCATAGGGTTCACATGTTATTTACACACACATACATGCACACCTGTTGTCTATTCTACAAACTAACTACCCATAAACATGTATTACTCAATATTCTACTTCTATCCACTACTAGTTAACCCAATAAGCTACTTCAACGCTATTTCAACACCGTGTATATACCACTACAACATTGTTCTAATTCGTCCTCTTCTTGACGCTCGCGGCATACGTCTTGTCACATGATAAATATGGAGAACTTTCCTTAAACATACACATTAAAAAGAACAATGGTTATTTACACGCCAAAACATTTATACCAGTTCGCACACCTGAAAAGAGACTCGCAATTATACATTTATCATACTCATATATTCACACATACAACAGTAAGAAAATTTCACCTAAAATTACGTTATCACAACAATTAATCACGCAGATGACTCTGAGAAGGTTAAAAATATTTGCATTATACAGGTTATATTACATTTTCTTACCAATTTTGCTGCGATTTCGTTCCTTCTTTACGTTACCTTTCGCTTCCAAATCAGTTATTTCGCCTGTGGTGGTTATTCTGGATTCATTTCTCATGAATGGCAAAATTGTGGTCACCTCTATTCTGTAAAACAGTATCATCTTAACATATTGAACTTACAACAGACACAAAAGATCCGAATCCTCCTGTAGTTTAAATGACAAATGTTTTGCTTTATCCTTATTACCTTAAACCAAGCTTTCCTTCGTTCCCATAATCAAAATTATTTAATCATCCTCTACCTTCAAGAGGGAAATTTCCTCAGTACAAATCATATAGGCTGCAGTGCATCCCGCACCAGCGAAAACAGTAAGCTGTAATGCTCACAGCATCAGCAAAACACATAAACGTCGCTTTTCTAGGACAAGTATTAACGCAGAATAATTTTTTTAGGCTTTGGCTCAACATCAATCAAGACCAGAAAAAGGATCCATATTTCCGTTCCATTCTCCATTTGCTGAAAAGCTGCTCGTATTTGACTACCACAATAATATTTCAGAGCCACGTAAATTACACAAACCACAATTCTTCTTTCACCTTGAAGGGAATCAATATACTGACGAAATCCACAGACAGCACTTTACGTACTCAGCTATAAAGAACAAAAAAAGACATATATCATCAATATTAACATATCATCGCATATTGGAAGCCAATGGTTCAACAATCGTATTATCGCATCCTGTTTTCAAGATTCCAAACTTACTCATTCCTTTCTCAGAGTTCTCCTATCTTAAAATATTCATACAGCACGCATACTATAGTAAGAGATCCTCATTTATACTGACAGATATAGAATAGTAATAGGTAGATAGTAGCACTGAAAGCAGAAAATCGAAAACAAGGCTACTAACAGCTGGGGACCTGGGTTTGCCAGACCCATAATACCCACAGATCGGATATTCCCCTGAGTTTATGCACTAATTCAGCAACGATCTTGCTTTCCTCAGGAGCGACTCTTTTCAATTTACACACAAAAAAAAACATAAACAGCATTTTACTCGTTCACAAAGAAACCTTTTATCTTCACGTTTGAATCAAACTAAATCCTAATTGCACAAGGAAAGAAAAATAACTAAAAACGTCACTTCAATCAATCGCATAGAAACAGCTTTATCATTATTTTTACTAACATATTATTCAAAATGCATACGTCACAAATTTAAACTAATCAATTCTTTCTCCTCACCGTCCTCTCTACTTCTCACTGTCCTTTCTACTCATTTGCCATGTCGCTCATTTGTTCCGATTGGGCGCCTTCTGCGCTGATCGTTTGTCATTGCCGGTTTCGTTCATTTCCATTTGCTGGATTATGTCTAGGGTTAGCCGGCCGAATTTCAACATCATGAGGTGCTCCGCCTACAGTCCTATTCCCACTGTATTCATCATAGTGTCGATTCTGGTTGCCGTACCTGTAGCGTTCACGATCCTGTCTACGTCCTCGATCATTTCTGTTGTTCCACCTGTGTTCGCGACTGTTACCCCAGTTTCTGTACGGCCGGTCCCGATTATTGTTCCGTTCGCGTCTCGACGACCAGTCACGCCGTTCATTAGTAATACGGCCACGACTGCGGTCGCGCTGCTGTGCCCCGTAATAACTTTGTGCCTGATTAGGCGGGCATTCTCCTGTATTGTACTCCAACTCTTGGAGAAGCGTCTTAAACGTTTCCACGTCCTCTTTGCATCGTCCCGCAAGAATGACGTGCCGCAAGTGCATCGGCAATTTGGTGATGCATATCCTAATTAGTTCCGCAGGCCCGTATGGGTCGTATAAAAATTGATTTGCCTGCAGCATGTGGTCGAATAGACGTGCAGAGCTGCCGAAACCAGATTGGTTCAAATTTGGCAGCATAATTATGCCATGTTTGACCCTATCTTGTGCCGCTTCCGACCAATAGGCGGACAGAAAGGCTTGTCGAAACTCCCGAGTGGAGTTGCAGTGACGCGCTGCCGACCTCATGCGAATCGCCGGTTCGCCTTCCAAATAGCCACACATATATTCTATCTTATGTGAACTTGCCCAGTCGGGAGGAAGACAGAACTCAAATTGCTCGAGCCATGCTCGTGGATGTATTCCTTTTTGCGAATTTCGGAATATCTCAAACTTTCTCACCGTAAGGAAATGTTTGAAATCAAATCCCCGCATTTCCTCCTGGCGAGGCCCTTGAATGTTTCTATTATTCTCATGTCTGCCCCTCAAATTACATTCTTCCCTGTCGTCAAAATCTCCCTCGTGGCCGGAGTGCCTCTCTGCACTGTTCGTACGGCTATTTTTAATGCTATTGACGAGTTCGGAATCACACGCCATGCGGTTTTCCAGATGCGCCACGCGTTCTTGCAATTCGCCTGTTACAGCTCTGTTTTGCCTGTTCACTTCGAACTGTCCCTTCTGAAATCTCAGAAGAGAACGCACTTCTTCGGTCTCTGCGGCCGCTACCGGTGTAGTATTGTTCTCGCTTTCCGTCAGCTTCATCCTGCCTACAGTGTCCGCTAATGCCGCAATCTTATCATCAATTTGTCTCTTGTCCTCCGCCCCAGTCTGCTTCAATTGTTCTACTTGCTGTTCCAACGCGTGGATCGCTAAACTGTTGTCCGCTATTGTGTTGCTAACGGACGTGGGACAATGCGTTTCCGCCTCTTGTACACTCGAGAGTACCTGCTGGTGCTCCCTTTGGCATTCTTCCCTCAGCTCTTGGAAATTCCTAAGTAGCCGTTCTTCGCTTTCTTTAGATTTGGCATCGCCCCTCCGCTTGCTCTGTTCTAAAGCTTGCAGACGATCATCGATTTGTTCAAATGTACGGCCTAATTCTTTCATAATATCACTTTTTATCTCACTTGCCAGATTGTTTATTCTTTGTGAGATATCATCGGACACTCTCTGCATCGACTTGTCGACTTTATTTGTCTGCTGGATTAGTTTATCGTCTATTTGTTCGCCTAGCTCGCGGATCGATTTTTCGGATGATTCTTTTTGTTCTCGGAACGATTTTTCAAATGATTCTTTATTTTGTTGCAATAAGGCTTTCATGAGTTCTGCCAAATCAATTTGGTTAGTTGGAGGCAAATTAATTTGTGGCTCTGATGTGAGCCCGTTCGTCCTGTCTTGCATTTCGTCTGAAGTATTCCCCATTGCATTTTCGGAACCTCCCGACGCGTTAACATTCGAAATTAAATTATCCCCTTGGTCCATGTTGGTTAGGTTGTCGGACCGCTTACTTTTAGTTTGGTTACGTGTCTGCATTAGTGCAATTTATAACCGGTATGCGACACACTAATCAAAATAAATGTGTCCCACAAAAATTACGACAGTCACACGAAAGATACCCAACCTAGTACGCACTTTTTCACACGCAAAACAAATTTTTATCTTTGATCGAAACAGTGGAATTTCCAAGCGAGAATAAAAAACACGCAGACATATAAAACACACAAATATAAAAAACAAAACAAGACAAACAACGCAACGCCGATCAACAATGCCGTGAACCTTTTGAAAGACTGCTCGGAAACAACGCAGAAGTTGTTTGAGCGCTGTAGGGAAAAAAATTAAGATTATAACACGCTCGCAATCTAACATTTCAGAGATTCCAGAGTCTAGCGGAATCACAGAACAGGGTCGCCATGTGTAAGGTTGTAACTTTAATTTGGTATGCTGATGTGTAATATTGTAACTTTAATTTTGTTATGCTGAGATCGGTGCTAATAGACAATAAAATCTGGGTTAAAAGCCGTGATCTGTCTGGGGACATTAACTGTGGATTACTGGGCAACTGTTTCATCAGATATTTAGCAGACTAACACTAATGATAATCTTTTAATAGTCATACAAAACCGGTAAAATATATATATAAAAAGGAGAATTTAAATAAAAAGAAAGAAATCAGTTTATACTTGGAAATTTATTTTAAGATTGTTCATTGAAATTTCAGCATATTATACGTGAGTTATAACTGAGCTGGTGCCTTATTTACGATTGAAAAGAATGTGAGATCGTAATCTTACGGAACACATAAAATATGGAGCCAAGATTTGGGAAACTGCATACAACACTCCATTCATAAAATAACACACGAAGAACATTGAAACATAAGCAAGAAGAAATTAACCACAACCAACAGATTCAGTTTTTACCCAAAGAAATTACGTTCATATCACAATCCTGTCCGTCATGTAATTACCACACACTGGTATACTAAATTCACATTAACTCTTTGTGAAGTCTTCGCAAAAAGAATAGCTGAGGGCTACTTTGATGATTACACCACATGCTCCACGTGGTCAACTTGGTTTACACAAAGCGTACAACTCCACAATAATTTTGATAATTAAAATACATTAGATCGAAAAGCAATTGATAAAAGAAAAACCTTGAACTGGTTACTAACGTCTTACTATTAACCTGATGGGTCAAACAGTTAGATAAGCACGTGGTACTGGTCTCGCAAAGTACACCCCACGTGGGTTGAACATAAAGAAAAGCATAAAGAAAAGTTGCTATATAAAAAAAATATTCTCAAGACGAGACGTTATAATCTCACAAGCATTCGCATTTAAGATTGATCTTAGTTAGAGTTACTGATCAACACGTAGTTCCACTTTACTCACAAAGTAGTAACAAAGCAACTACCGCAAAATAATCTTAATTTAACACGAGAATTACACTCCGCTGCACTTTAAGATAGCATTAGATATTTTAGAGCTAAACCTGAAATCAAGGTGATTAAATTTTCAATTAGGCTGAACTTAAGAAATCCATTGTCCTACGGACTTAACAGACACGCGCTTAGCCGGAGATCTTACCACTTCAGACGCTCGCCACGGCCACACTGCAACTGCCCTACTGCCCAGCGTGCTTCCTGAGGGTCTCACAAAGACCAACGGAAGTCGCCAGAGGGGCAGCTTCCTATACCAACATGACAACGGACGGACAGGACCATACTAAGGATAGAAACCTCTTTGCTTTTAGGAAGCGTAGCTACCTGTTCCGACGTTGGTCCTACTGTTCTCTAGCAGACAGCCTTGTCTGCTACCCTCAAGCATGCAACTAGAAATACATATGCTCATTCATCCTCTCACACAAAAGGGAAGGGGGATGACAGTATCTTATCATATACAGTATATAAAAGAAAGCGGATGTAGGTTCCGTATGAGACTGTGTGACATGAATTACACATAAGAATTACATATAAACTGTGCTTTAAAGCGTAGTAGTGTGACAGATCGTTCTTGTTTATGTGTAAAAGTAACACGTTCCACTGCTCAGTCTCCTCCCAGATAGTCAGAAACGCCACAGTACATTTAGAAGAGGAATTTATTCCATAAATGGCAACAGATTTAAGAAATTAAACATGAAAGGAATCCAACAGAGACCTTTCAACACATCCATGCCCGAGGCAGGATTCGAACCTGCGACCGTAGCAGCCGCGCGGTTCCGGACTGCGCGCCTAGAGCCGCTAGACCACCGCGGCCGGCTCCGACCAAACAGTTTGAGGTTTTCTGTTATTTCTCTAAATCGCTTAAGGCAAATGCCAGGATGAAAGCTTTTCTGCAGTCAGAGCTAATGTTACTTCTCCGATAACCTCGTCGTCGATGGGACGTTAAACTATAAGTTTCTTTTCTTTATCTATAATTGTGGCATCGAAATACACTAAGACGAAAGGAAAAGAGCTGACGCACCACGAAACAATTATCAGAATGGGACGGAAACTGGTAGACGCACATCTTTAGACAAACAAATGATTACAGTTTCAGAAAAATTCGATTTATTGAAGAGAAAGAGTCTCACAAATTCAGCAACTCAGTAACACGTTGGTCCACCTCTGGCCATTATGTAAGCAGTTATTCAGATTAGCATTCATTGATAAAGTGGTTGGATGTGCTCCTGGAGGATGTCGTGCCAAATTCTGCCCAACTGGCGGGTTAGACCGTCAAAATCCCGAGCTTGTTGGATGCTTGTTGTAATGCTCCAAGCGTTCTCAATTGGGAAGAGATTGGGCGACCTTTCTGGCAAACATAGGGTTTGGCAAGCACGAAGACAAGCATTAGAAATGCTCACCGTTTGCGGGCGGGCATTATCTTGCTGAAATGTAAGACTAGGACGGCTTGCTGTGAAGGGTTACGACACGGGGCCCAGAATATCGTCAACGCACTGCTGTGTTGTAAGGGTGCCGCGGATAACATCCAAACAGATCCTACTGTGAAATGAAATGACACACCGTACCATCGCTCCTGGTTGTCGGCCCGTATGGTGGGGAATAGTAGGTTGGTATCCCACAGCTGTTTGAGGCGTTTCCAGACACATCTTCGGCCTGGAGTCTCATTGATTGAAGTATAATAGTCTTCAGTGATGAGTCCTGCTTCGAACTGAGGCACGATGACCAGCGAAGATGTGTCTGGAGACTTCCCAGACAATGGTGGGATACCAAACTGACTGTCACCCGCCATACGGCCCGACAGCCAGGAGTGATGGTCTGGGATGCCATTTCATTTCATAGCAGGACCCCTTGTGGTGTCATCTGCGGCACCCTTACAGCACAGCGGTACGATATTCTATGCCCCGTTTTGTTGCCCTTCATGGCAAGCCATCTTGAGCTTTCGTTTCAGCAAGATAATGCCCGCCTGCACACGGCGACAATTTCTGCTGCTGTCTTCGTACTTGGTCAAACTTACGTTGGCCAACAATGTCGCCAGATCTCCCCCCAGTTGAGAACGTTTGGAGCATCATGGGCAGGATTGTCCAACTAGTTCGGGATTTTGACAGTCGAACGCACCAAATGGACAGAATTTGTCTCGCTATCCCTCAGGAGGACATTCAACAACTCTATGACTATCATGCGGAATAACTGCTTCCATAATTTGTGAGGTTCTATCTCTTTAATAAATCATCCAATTTTTCTGATATTGCAATAATTTATTTGTCTGTACATGCGCATCATACATACCGATTTCCGTCCCATTCGGATAATTCCTTCGTGGTTCGTCTTTTGTTTTTGTCTTAGAGTGTGTGTTGCCACAACGCACACACCATGTTATTTGAAAATTTACGCAGCGATTACTAAACAGTCAGTAGTAAAAAAAAAAAAAAAAAGCGCTCCGTCTTCAGGCCACGAGTCATCCTCAGTGGAGGATGCGGATAGGAGGGGCGTCGGGTCAGCACACAGCTCTCCCGGTCTTTACGACGGTATTCTTGACCGAAACCGCTACTATTCGGTCGAGTGGCTCCTCAATTGGCATCACGAGACTGAGTGCACCCCGAAAAATGGCAACAGCGCATGGCGGCCTGGATGGTCATCCATCCAAGTGCCGACCACTCCCAAAAGCGCTTAACTTCGGTGATCTAACGGGAACCGGTGGATCCAATGCGGCAAGACCGTTGCCCCAAACAGTCAGTAGTACCAGATTTAATTATATGTTCTAAGCCTGCTTTCAAAGCAGTTTTTTAAAACTGTGATATTCTCATTCATTCAGCAGGAGGCCTCTCCCAACAGATCGACCATGCTTCTCGAATGCGTTCGTTATGTCGTTTCGGCTATAGCCGGTACGTTCTATCACTAAACATTGTGGCGTATTAACAATTCGTTTTATAGCAAAGAATTTGGTTGAGATGCCTTCACCTATCGGCTGAACTAAAATCTGCATCACATGACAAATATTATAAAATTTATTTTACTTCGCAAATTTTTTCAAGGGACTTCCAGCAGCAATCCTATCAAAGAAAATGCTTGACATAGAGCTGTATTAGTCTTTCTTTATTAATACTACAGGTTTAGATTTTTAATGTCAGTAACTGTAACGAAATTCGCATAATATTAGTCGGTTTTCATACGGAGAAAATGGTATATTACCAAAACCGACAGTAACAATAATGAAAGATTAATAAAACTCTGTGTCATGCACTTTCGAAAGTTAGCGTGTACGGGAGTATTTAAAGTAGACAGGGACGAAAGTGAGAATTTGGATCGAAGAGAGCCCTTCCAGGGTAATCTGTGTAGTTGTCTGAACCGCTGTGCAAAGGTTGCTTAGCAGCTAACGCACTAGTCTCGTGAGCAGGAGACCCCGGTTCGATTCCCGGTGTTGCTGCAAATTTTCGATCGTCGCTACAGTCTACGTCATAAAATCATATCTGTATAAGACCAATATGCTCTCTGAAATCGTGTCATTTCATTTGTACGTCTTTCTAAAGTATTTCATTTTGGCAAGTACGTGGGCTTTATCTCACTGAGATGGAAGTAGTCATGGGAGGGATCACGTACAGTCATGGCACATCCTTGAGTGTAGGATGCACGCACACCTCTTCACCACTCAACGGATGTTTGTGCTGCGTGTGTTCAGACCCAACCAGTGAGCAGTGCAGGACGGCCAGATGATAATCCTTCCCTCACCGCCATTGGTGGAGTGGGACGCCCGCTGGACGGGTCAGATACCATCGCTTCCTGCCGCGTCCACCGCTTCCACACAGGCACTGTTATCACTGGAATCTCTGGAAACATCTCGGTGCCGCACATGTAAACACTTGTCATGTAAGCCAGGTTTATGGATGAATCTCATAGGTGCAAAGCTGTCCTGATTCCTGTTGAAAACATGTTTACATCTACTCTAAGAACTCTTAGTAGTTTTTGTCTTCGCTCGTCTTTGAATCTCCTGATCGTCAGCCCAGAAAGAGAGAAGCAGTGTTTCTATCTTCTTATACTTTTTGACGCTACATATCAGAATAAGATGTAGAAACGGTGAGGGCGTAACGTAGCAATCAAATTTCTCCCCATCCGTTTCTCATCAAATCTATCTTTCATCATTTTACTGCCGGAATCGGTACAAGTATATGTATATCTATGGCGGCAAGGATAGTGACATATTTTAATTAAACTAAACATTTCCTTGACCTAAGGTTGGTTTGAATATCACAGTGAGTTATTAGGAATTACTGATGAGACAGCACGTCTTCGATTTCCTCCGACTTTTGAACTAAGTTACTATAGGCTCAACGTAACTTAGCATTAGCGCGGGGTTTCTGGGTTGTGATTCTGTTCCAAAATTAAAAGATGTCAATTTTGTAGTCTGTAGTTATCCGTCACAATTGCAAAAGCACAGGCTTTTTTATTTTAAGATAGAATGTTCTATTCAAAACAAAGTTTCGTTTCCTCTCGCCCAAAAGTATTTCGTCACGCTCCTGCCATCGTCAGTAGATACAGTAGTTAGAGCTAGGTATATGCGTACTATTTGAGATCTGACAAATGTCAACAAGATTCTCTGTGTCTCACACAGACTCTTTTTCTCCCTCTCTTTACCGAGCGAGGTGGCGCAGTGGTTAGCACACTGGACTCGCATTCGGGAGGACGACGGTTCAATCCCGTCTCCGGCCATCCTGATTTAGGTTTTCCGTGATTTCCCTAAATCGCTTCAGGCAAATGCCGGGATGGTTCCTGTGAAAGGGCACGGCCGATTTCCTTCCCCATCCTTTCTTCACCCGAGCTTGCGCTCCGTCTCTAGTGACCTCGTTGTCGACGGGACATTAAACACTAATCTCCTCCTCTCCCTCTCTTTATCGTTTCCTGTCTTTCTTGTTCAGATACTTTGTAAGTAGGCTGTTTATGTTTTCTTTATGTAAGTAGGCTGTTTATATTTTCTTATTGGCAAAGTTACGTAGCGCTCTATATGAAAATCACTGGCTGTGCTGTGTGCAGTCTGTGGCTAGTTTGCATTGTTGTCTGCCATTGTAGAGGGGCAGCTATATGTTAACAGCACATAGCGTTGCGCAGTTGGAGGTGAGCCGCCAGCAGTGGTGGATGTGGGGAGAGAGATGGCGGAGGTTTGATAATCTGTAAGACTGGATGTCAATTATGAATAGTAAGGTAAATACATTGTTTGTTTTCTATTAATATCTTTCATTTGCTAACTATCTCTATCAGTAGTTAGTGCCTTCCGTAGTTTGAATCTTTTATTTAGCTGGCAGTAGTGGCGCTCGCTGTATTGCAGTAGTTCGAGTAACGAAGATTTTTGTGAGGTAAGTGATTTCTGAAAGGTATAGTTTAATGTTACTCAGGGCCATTCTTTTGCAGGGATTTTTTGATAGATTGCGTTGCGCTAAAATTATAGTCTGTCAGTTTAAGCACAGTCGTGTATAAATTGTTCTAAGGGGACGTTTCATATGTCGACCCTTAGCCTAGGATACCTCACTGGAATCTTCTGATTTTTTTTCTTGTATTTTGTGTATTTAGTGTAGCTTTTGTTTATTGCTAGCGCGTAATTGTAGAGAGAATCTCCTTTGTAGTTGCAGTCTTTCATTGTTGTACTGTAAAACAGTTGTGGCATGCATGTAGATTTGCACCAAGTATTTCGCAGCTGCGCTTGTAATTAACTACATATTATTTTCAGTGCTATGTTAATGTGTTCTCTTATTTTTGCTATTCAAATTGTGCTTTTCTGTGTTATCGTGTGAAATATTGTGACAATAATGGCGTGTGAAAAACGTATCACTCGGCTCCAAAGTAAAATGAGAAATGACAGTGAAGACGAAAGCAGTGTGTTGGGCCCACCATGTAATGAATTAACTAATATTCAAAGTAGTAATTTGGTAACTGTGCATAGGGAAATGGAGCGGGCGTCAAACAATGGCGTAGACAGTCAAACATGTAGTGAACAGGGAAGCATTATCGATCGATCGGTCGGCAACAGCTCGCCTCAGGAATCCGAAATGATAGGACACAATTTTGCAAATACTGTAGATTCAGGTTTTGCGTCCTCACCGTTTTCTCAAATAAGTCAAGACACATTTTCAGCTTATCAAAATGTGAATGTTGCCGGTGCAAATGCACTGCCGAAAAGAGTAGAGGAACAGATTCCAGACACTAATGCATTGTTATTACAACTAATGCAACAAATGGAACAAAATCAGAGACAAACACAGCAAAAGCTGCAAACGTTAGACACAATGGAACAACACCAGAAACAAACACAGCAACAGTTACACACAATGGAACAAAATCAGAGACAAACACAGCAAAAGCTTCAAAAGTTAGACACCACACTTGAACAAACACGTGAAGATTTAACTGCTGAGTTACATAACATTGAATCGAAATGTCAGAAAGTCTGTAATGACGTAAAAACACAAATTTGTGAGCATTTCCAACCTATTTTTTCGCGTCATGAGAATGCGTTACAGAATCACGAAGCAGCCATAAAAGAACTGCAAACTATTGTTCATGAAAATCATGAGACCTTGCAAGCTAAAATGGACTCAGTTGCATCTACCGATTCGGTTACGCAACTTGCAAAAACTCAGGAAAACTTAAAGGACACAGTAGAAAGACACATGGGGGAAATTAGTTCATTATCAGAGAAAGTAGCCGAACTTTCGGATCAGGTCACTAACTTATCTACAAAGGTAGATGATGATCTGAATGACACAAGACCCGTAGCCTTCACTGACACAGAAGAGTATGAACAAATTAGAAAATTCAAACAAAATCAAAATCAAATCAATACACAGTACAAAAGAGAAATCCGGGAAGTACAAGATCAGCTGACACAGGTAATACAAGAATTACATATTTCAGAGGATACTCGCGATCCAACACGGGAAGAGGAACTTAGAAATACGGAAAAGCCACAAAATAATAGCACAGGGCATTTCGGTAATTATGAAAGAAATTGGCAATGTGCACCGAATTTTGAGATGGAACCGCCGACACGACGTGACAATGACCGACATGCTACTCGCCGACACGATGATTTTGACTATAAGCTGCTCATTACTACACGTAAATTCAAAACATTTAAGAATTCTGGCAACGATATTCATCCACAAGCATGGCTCCATCAATTCTCTCATTGTTTCCCTCCCAACTGGTCATTGGAGCACAGGTTAGAATTTATGTGTGGCTACTTAGAGAATGAACCAGCTGTAAGAATGCGATCGGTCATTCACGATTGCCACAGTGAAGGAGAATTTTACCATGCCTTCCTCTCAGCATATTGGTCTCAAGCCACACAAGACCGCATAAAACATAGCATCATGATGATGAAACACTTTGAACAATCTGAATTTTCCAGTCTTGTCAAATATTTTGAAGACATGTTGCACAAGAATCAGTACCTGTCAAACCCATACAGCCCCTCAGAACTCATCCGCATTTGCTTAATCAAACTGCCTGAACATTTACGACATATTATTTTGGCAGGACGTTGCAAAGACGACATTGAAGCTTTTCAGGGACTGTTACAAGAATTAGAAATTGACACAGACAGTCGCGGGATGTGAAAGCAGGAAAACAATCACTACAGGTCACATCCGTCACAATTCCGTGACGACAGAAACGATAACTGGACGCGTCAAGGCTATTCTCATCACACAAATCGTGACCAAAATAGACACCACCCGTATGACAACCGTTGGCAGAGTAGTCATAATTACAGGGAAAGATCACCTCTCCGCAGTAATGACTATCACAGAGACAATCAGAGAAACAGACAATATGGGAACCAAAATAATTATTATCAAGGGAGACAGAATAACTTTAGACGCAACGGTCCAGCGCGCAGTTACGATTCAGGGAGAAATTCTCCACCACGTGACCGACAAGAAAGAAACTATCGAATCTACCGACATGACGACAGACGATATGATCGTAATGACAGACCTGAATTGCATCAGAACTGGCGAGATTTAAACAGAGCAGAGCACTCTCGTCACGATGAATTTGTAGAAGTTAGGTCTCCAAATCCCAATAACGACGCGCGCCAACAAAGAGACAATAGGCAATGACTCAAACTGACGACGCAGCTGCCGTAGCTAGTAATTACATAAAAATGGAAGACATTAGGGACATCTTACTCCTGGAACACGACGTAAAACTGTAATATTGTTCCTTTTAATTTTGTATGCTGAATTGCGTATTGTTACTTTAATTTTGGTATACTGATATCGGTGCTAGTTGACAATGAAAGTGGGTTAAAAGCCGTGATCTGTCTGGGGACGTTAACCGTGGATTACTGGGCAACTGTTTCATCAGATATTTAGCAGACTAACATTAATGATAATCTTTTAATAGTCATACAAAACCGGTAAAATATATATATAAAAAGGAGAATTTAAATAAAAAGAAAGAAATCAGTTTATACTTGGAAATTTATTTTAAGATTGTTCATTGGAATTTCAGCATATTATACGTGAGTTATAACTGAGCTGGTGCCTTATTTACGATTGAAAAGAATGTGAGATTGTAATCTTACGGAACACATAAACTATGGAGCCAAGATTGGGAGACTGGATACAACACTGCATTCATAAAATAACACACGAAGAACATTGAAACATAAGCAAGAAGAAATTAACCACAACCAACAGATTCAGTTTTTACCCAAAGAAATTACGTTCATACCACAATCCTGTCCGTCATGTAATTACCACACACTGGTATACTAAATTCATATTAACTCTTTGTGAAGTCTTCGCAAAAAGAATAGCTGAGGGCTACTTTGATGATTACACCGCATGCTCCACGTGGTCAACTTGGTTTACACAAAGCGTACAACTCCACAATAATTTTGATAATTAAAATACATTAGATCGAAAAGCACTTGACAAAAGAAAAACCTTGAACTGGTTACTAACGTCTTACTATTAACCTGATGGGTCAAACAGTTATATAAGCACGTGGTAGTGGTCTCGCAAAGTACACCCCACGTGAGCTGAACATAAAGAAAAGTTGCTATATTGAAAATATAGTCAAGACGAGACGTTATAATCACACAAACATTCGCATTTAAGATTGATGAACTTAGTTAGAGTTACTGATCAACACGTGGTTCCACTTTACTCACAAAGTAGTAACAAAGCAACTACCGCAAAATAATCTGAATTTAACACGAGAATTACACTCCGCTGCACTTTAAGATAGCATTAGATATTTTAGAGCTAAACCTGAAATCAAGGTGATTAAATTTTCAGTTAGGCTGAACTTAAGAAATCCATTGTCCTACGGACTTAACAGACACGCGCTTAGCCGGAGATCTTACCACTTCAGACGCTCGCCACGGCCACCCTGCAACTGCTTACTTCCGAGCGTGCTTCCTGAGGGGTAGCTCACAAAGACCAACGGAAGTGGCCAGAGGGGCAGCTTCCTATACCAACATGACAACGGACGGACAGGACCATACTAAGGATAGAAACCTCTTTGCTTTTAGGAAGCGTAGCTACCTGTTCCGACGTTGGTCCTACTGTTCTCTAGCAGACAGCCTTGTCTGCTACCCTCAAGCATGCAACTAGAAATACATATGCTCATTCATCCTCTCACACAAAAGGGAAGGGGGATGACAGTATCTTATCATATACAGTATATGTAGGTTCCGTATGAGACTGTGTGACATGAATTACATATAAGAATTACATATAAACTGTGCTTTAAAGTGTAGTAGTGTGACAGATTGTTCTTGTTTATGTGTAAAAGTAACACGTTCCACTGCTCAGTCTCCTCCCAGATAGTCAGAAACGCCACAGTACATTTAGAAGAGGAATTTATTCCATAAATGGCAACAGATTTAAGAAATTAAACATGAAAGGAATCCAACAGAGACCTTTCATAACCCCAATGCTCCGGGAAAAGACTGTGCAGGGAATTTTCTGGCCATGCTAGGACATTCCCAAGCAGGCTTCTCACACCCTACTTAAACTAAAAAAAATAAAGAAAAGGCAAAAGGTCACCTGCTACTTGCTAAAACACAATAATTTCAACACATCTTTAGAATCTACCAATTTCAACCAAAAAAAAGAACACAATCTGTGACACCTATTTAAAAGGTAGTGTAGATCTAATTCGGTCAGCAAGTAAAAACAATGGTTCCTGTGTCATTAATATGAAAACAATTTCTGGTTGTTACCCTTATGGAGTTCACCAGTATTTGCTCATTGCAAGAGCCAACTGATCACAGGAAAATTTATGACTGTTTATTAACAAGCAAAATTTATGAAAATAGCAAAGGTGCCACAGCAATTAAAAAAAGAACATCAAATAACATCGGTATTAAAAAGCAGAACATAACAATGCACAATCTGCAAAAGCAACAAAATGATAAGAGAAAAAACATGTTTTATAAAGTGGTTATCGCAAAAAAAATTCTATATCGTATAAAACTAATAATTTGTAGAATTAAAATAACTATGTGGCACTCATTTAATCACTCTACTATATTTCAATTAGCTAGCAAACAATGAGCACTGTCATTATACTGAAACTACAATAATTATGTGATTGTTACCCTTAAGGGGTTCCTCACAGTAAATATGCCCCATGCAAAGGCTAATCGATCACAGTTCAATGAGAATAAAAAGCTATCTGACTGATAAACGAAGCAAGGCCACAGCAATGAATTTACGAAACAAAATATCACAAATCTAATACATCACACAAAAACAAACATTGATAAATAAAACAGTACAATAGTCAACATTTAAAACAAAAAAACACCTATAAATAAAACACCTGCAAAATACAAGAGTCAAAGTCTAAAAAAGATAAATAGAACACCTGCAAAATACAAGAGTCAGTCTAATAAACACCAATAAATCGAACTCCTGCAAAACACACGAGTCAGAGTTTCTCTGACAGAAACACACGTATATGCACTGGACTAAGAACCGTATAATCACTGTTCACTGACACACTCAGTACTTCCACTGTTCCGAGGCACAATATAGGGGAAAGAGGGGGGTTCGTCGCCGCAGCTGTCAGTAGGGATTTTTGTCCATCTGTTGCGTGCGATCCCGCCGTCTCTGCCCTCTCATGAAGTTTCTCTCGTGTCACGTACATCTCGATTTGGTTCCATGTTTGTATTGTCAAATTCGTGCGGTATCCTCGTTTGACACGCCAGGTTGATATTCTCGGGCAAGGATGACACTTAATGGCTCTTCTTTTGTGCCACCCTTAGCGACCAGAGAACATCGAACCAAGATTTACTGTCGCTTGACAGTAGGCATCCATCAGGAAATGTCGATAGGCGTCGTTGACGCCTGCAAGTTTCTCTGGGCAGTACCTGTCAAAAGGCTCCACGCCCCTTGTGTTGTTTCACCGCGGCCGTCTCGTCACGGTCGCGTGCGTGTGGTGCGTTGCCAGCAGATGGATTTCCGCGCGGTGGACCGCTCGCCCATCTCAGGTCATCGCCTCGAGGAAAGGTCGCCCGGGGCGGCCGCCCATTAGCTCCAGGTACAAGGGAAAGTGTTTGCCGCTTACTCTCCTTTTGTTGTCGGCCGCGCTCCCAAAGTGGCCCGGATGACAGCGTGTCCCGCTGGGAAACCCGCCAGTTTACAACTAGTCCGGCTGCTCCCGCTGTCTCTTAAGAGTTTTGCCGGTTCGCTTTCAGGTTCTCAACTGCATTCACAGAAATTTTTCATCATCCTTATGTGATTACAAAATGTCATACATAATACCACTTAGTATTGTCTTTCACAATTTTTAAGAACAAAGTGAGACTTAATTTTTTTTTTTTAATAAAAAAATTAGATGAATCGACAATATAAAATAAAATTTAAATGACTTGACAATGTAAAAAAAATAAAAGTGAAATGACTTGACAGTATAAAAATAAAAATTTAAATGAACTGACAATATAATATTTAAATCCACATCACTAATGTGGTTCACTTACGTTTTAATAAATCAAATGCTATTTATTAATTCACTAAAATGAATAGGATTATGCCTTGTGCAAGTATAGGTCAGGACAGCATAGGGTTCACATGTTATTTACACACACATACATGCACACCTGTTGTCTATTCTACAAACTAACTACCCATAAACATGCATTACTCAATATTCTACTTCTATCCACTACTAGTTAACCCAATAAGCTACTTCAATGCTATTTCAACACCGTGTATATACCACTACAACATTCTTCTTGACGCTCGCGGCATACGTCTTGTCACATGATAAATATGGAGAACTTTCCTTAAACATACACATTAAAAAGAACAATGGTTATTTACACGCCAAAACATTTATACCAGTTCGCACACCTGAAAAGAGACTCGCAATTATACATTTATCATACTCATATATTCACACATAAAACAGTAAGAAAATTTCACCTAAAATTACGTTATCACAACAATTAATCACACAGATGACTCTGAGAAGGTTAAAAATATTTGCATTATACAGGTTATATTACACTTTCTTACCCATTTTGCTGCGATTTCGTTCCTTCTTTACGTTACCTTTCGGTTCCAAATCAGTTATTTCGCCTGTGGTGGTTATTCTGGATTCATTTCTCATGAATGGCAAAATTGTGGTCACCTCTATTCTGTAAAACAGTATCATCTTAACATATTGAACTTACAACAGACACAAAAGATCCGAATCCTCCTGTAGTTTAAATGACAAATGTTTTGCTTTATCCTTATTACCTTAAACCAAGCTTTCCTTCGTTCCCATAATCAAAATCATTTAATCATCCTCTACCTTCAAGAGGGAAATTTCCTCAGTACAAATCATATAGGCTGCAGTGCATCCCGCACCAGCGAAAACAGTAAGCTGTAATGCTCACAGCATCAGCAAAACACATAAACGTCGCTTTTCTAGGACAAGTATTAACGCAGAATAACTTTTTAGGCTTTGGCTCAACATCAATCAAGACTACAAAAAGGATCCATATTTCCGTTCCATTCTCCATTTGCTGAAAAGCTGCTCGTATTTGACTACCACAATAATATTTCAGAGCCACGTAAATTACACAAACCACAATTCTTCTTTCACCTTGAAGGGAATCAATATACTTACGAAATCCACAGACAGCACTTTACGTACTCAGCTATAAAGAACAAAAAAGACATATATCATCAATATTAACATATCATCGCATATTGGAAGCCAATGGTTCAACAATCGTATTATCGCATCCTGTTTTCAAGATTCCAAACTTACTCATTCCTTTCTCAGAGTTCTCCTATCTTAAAATATTCATACAGCACGCATACTATAGTAAGAGATCCTCATTTATACTGACAGATATAGAATAGTAATAGATAGATAGTAGCACTGAAAGCAGAAAATCGGAAACAAGGCTACTAACAGCTGGGGACCTGGGTTTGCCAGACCCATAATACCCACAGATCGGATATTCCCCTGAGTTTTCCTATCTTAAAATATTCATACAGCACGCATACTATAGTAAGAGATCCTCATTTACACTGACAGATATAGAATAGTAATAGATAGATAGTAGCACTGAAAGCAGAAAATCGGAAACAAGGCTACTAACAGCTGGGGACCTGGGTTTGCCAGACCCATAATACCCACAGATCGGATATTCCCCTGAGTTTTCCTATCTTAAAATATTCATACAGCACGCATACTATAGTAAGAGATCCTCATTTACACTGACAGATATAGAATAGTAATAGATAGATGGTAGCACTGAAAGCAGAAAATCGGAAACAAGGCTACTAACAGCTGGGGACCTGGGTTTGCCAGACCCATAATACCCACAGATCGGATATTCCCCTGAGTTTTTGCACTAATTCAGCAACGATCTTGCTTCTCTCAGGAGCGACTCCATTCAATTTACACACAAAAAAAACATAAACAGCATTTTACTCGTTCACAAAGAAACCTTTTATCTTCACGTTTGAATCAAACTAAATCCTAATTGCACAAAAAAAAATTAAAACATCACTTCAATCCATCACATAGAAACATCTTTATCACTATTTTTACCAACATATTATTCAAAATGCATACGTCACAAATTTAAACTAATCAATTCTTTCTCCTCACCGTCCTCTCTACTTCTCACTGTCCTTTCTACTCATTTGCCATGTCGCTCATTTGTTCCGATTGGGCGCCTTCTGCGCTGATCGTTTGTCATTGCCGGTTTCGTTCATTTCCATTTGCTGGATTATGTCTAGGGTTAGCCGGCCGAATTTCGACATCATGAGGTGCTCCGCCTACAGTCCTATTCCCACCGTATTCATCGTATCGATTCTGGTTGCCGTACCTGTAGCGTTCACGATCCTGTCCACGTCGCTGATCATTACCGTTGTTCCAGCAGTGTTCGCGACTGTTACCCCAGTTTCTATACGGCCGGTCCCGATTATTGTTCCGTTCACGATTCTGTCTACGTCCTCGATCATTTCTGTTGTTCCACCTGTGTTCGCGACTGTCACCCCAGTTTCTATACGGCCGGTCCCGATTATTGTTCCGTTCGCGTCGCGACGACCAGTCACGCCGTTGATTAGTAATACGGCCACGACTGCGGTCGCGCTGCTGTGCCCCGTAATAACTTTGTGCCTGATTAGGCGGGCATTCTCCTGTATTGTATTCCAACTCTTGGAGAAGCGTCTTAAACGTTTCCACGTCCTCTTTGCATCGTCCCGCAAGAATGACGTGCCGCAAGTGCATCGGCAATTTGGTGATGCATATCCTAATCAGTTCCGCAGACCCGTATGGGTCGTATAGGAATTGATTTGCCTGCAACATGTGGTCGAATAGGCGTGCAGGGCTGCCGAAACCAGACTGGTTCAAATTTGGCAGCATAATTATGCCATGTTTGACCCTATCTTGTGCCGCTTCCGACCAATAGGCGGACAGAAAGGCTTGTCGAAACTCCCGAGTGGAGTTGCAGTGACGCGCTGCCGACCTCATGCGAATCGCCGGTTCGCCTTCCAAATAGCCACACATATATTCTATCTTATGTGAACTTGCCCAGTCGGGAGGAAGACAGAACTCAAATTGCTCGAGCCATGCTCGTGGATGTATTCCTTTTTGCGAATTTCGGAATATCTCAAACTTTCTCACCGTAAGGAAATGTTTGAAATCAAATCCCCGCATTTCCTCCTGGCGAGGCCCTTGAATGTTTCTATTATTCTCATGTCTGCCCCTCAAATTACATTCTTCCCTGTCGTCAAAATCTCCCTCGTGGCCGGAGTCCCTCTCTGCACTGTTCGTACGGCTATTTTTAGTGCTATTGGCGAGTTCGGAATCACACGCCATGCGGTTTTCCAGATGCGCCACGCGTTCTTGTAATTCGCCTGTGACAGCTTTGTGTTGTCTGTTGACTTCAAACTGTCCCTTCTGAAATCTAAGAAGCGAACGCACTTCTTCGGTCTCTGCGGCCGCTACCGGTGTAGTATTGTTCTCGCTTTCCGTCAGCTTCATCGTGCCTACAGTGTCCGCTAATGCCGCAATCTTATCATCAATTTGTCTCTTGTCCTCCGCCCCAGTCTGCTTCAACTGTTCTATTTGCTGTTCCAACGCGTGGATCGCTAAACTGTTGTCCGCTATTGTGTTGCTAACGGACGTGGGACAATGCGTTTCCGCCTGCTGGACCCTCGAGATTACCTGCTGGTGTTCCCTTTGGCATTCTTCCCTCAGCTCTTGGAAATTCCTAAGTAGCCGTTCTTCGCTTTCTTTAGATTCGGTATCGCCCCTCCGCTTGCTCTGTTCTAAAGCTTGCAGACGATCATCGATTTGTTCAAATGTACGGCCTAATTCTTTCATAATATCACTTTTTATCTCACTTGCCAGATTGTTTATTCTTTGTGAGATATCATCGGACACTCTCTGCATCGACTTGTCGACTTTATTTGTCTGCTGGATTAGTTTTTCGTCTATTTGTTCGCCTAGCTCTCGGATAGATTTTTCGGATGATTCTTTTTGTTCTCGGAACGATTTTTTTGATTTCTGCGTCATTTGTTCGCCTAGCTCGCGGATCGATTTTTCGGATGATTCTTTTTGTTCTCGGAACGATTTTTCAAATGATTCTTTATTTTGTTGCAATAAGGCTTTCATGAGTTCTGCCAAATCAATTTGGTTAGTTGGAGGCAAATTAATTTGTGGCTCTGATGTGAGCCCGTTCGTCCTGTCTTGCATTTCGTCTGAAGTATTCCCCATTGCATTTTCGGAACCGCCCGACGCGTTAACATTCGAAATTAAATTATCCCCTTGGTCCATGTTGCTTAGGTTGTCGGACCGCTTACTCTTAGTTTGGTTACGTGTCTGCATTAGTTCAATTTATGCCCGGTACGCAACACACTAATCAGAATAAATGTGTCCCACAAAAATTACGACAGTCACACGAAAGATACCCAACCTAGTACGCACTTTTTCACACGCAAAACAAATTTTTTTATCTTAGATCGAAACAGTGGAATTTACAAGCGAGAATAAAAAACACACAGACATATAAAACACACAAGTATAAAAAACAAAACAAGACAAACAACGCAACGCCGATCAACAACGCCGTGAATCTTTTGAAAGTCTGCTCGGAAACAACGCAGAAGTTGTTTGAGCGCTGTAGGGAAAAAAAATTAAGATTATAACACGCTCGCAATCTAACATTTCAGAGATTCCAGAGTCTAGCGGAATCACAGAACAGGGTCGCCATGTGTAATATTGTTCCTTTTAATTTTGTATGCTGAATTGTGTATTGTTACTTTAATTTTGGTATACTGATATCGGTGCTAGTTGACAATGAAAGTGGGTTAAAAGCCGTGATCTGTCTGGGGACGTTAACCGTGGATTACTGGGCAACTGTTTCATCAGATATTTAGCAGACTAACATTAATGATAATCTTTTAATAGTCATACAAAACCGGTAAAATATATATATAAAAAGGAGAATTTAAATAAAAAGAAAGAAATCAGTTTATACTTGGAAATTTATTTTAAGATTGTTCATTGGAATTTCAGCATATTATACGTGAGTTATAACTGAGCTGGTGCCTTATTTACGATTGAAAAGAATGTGAGATTGTAATCTTACGGAACACATAAACTATGGAGCCAAGATTGGGAGACTGGATACAACACTGCATTCATAAAATAACACGAAGAACATTGAAACATAAGCAAGAAGAAATTAACCACAACCAACAGATTCAGTTTTTACCCAAAGAAATTACGTTCATACCACAATCCTGTCCGTCATGTAATTACCACACACTGGTATACTAAATTCATATTAACTCTTTGTGAAGTCTTCGCAAAAAGAATAGCTGAGGGCTACTTTGATGATTACACCACATGCTCCACGTGGTCAACTTGGTTTTCACAAAGCGTACAACTCCACAATAATTTTGATAATTAAAATACATTAGATCGAAAAGCACTTGACAAAAGAAAAACCTTGAACTGGTTACTAACGTCTTACTATTAACCTGATGGGTCAAACAGTTATATAAGCACGTGGTAGTGGTCTCGCAAAGTACACCCCACGTGAGCTGAACATAAAGAAAAGTTGCTATATTGAAAATATAGTCAAGACGAGACGTTATAATCACACAAACATTCGCATTTAAGATTGATGAACTTAGTTAGAGTTACTGATCAACACGTGGTTCCACTTTACTCACAAAGTAGTAACAAAGCAACTACCGCAAAATAATCTGAATTTAACACGAGAATTACACTCCGCTGCACTTTAAGATAGCATTAGATATTTTAGAGCTAAACCTGAAATCAAGGTGATTAAATTTTCAGTTAGGCTGAACTTAAGAAATCCATTGTCCTACGGACTTAACAGACACGCGCTTAGCCGGAGATCTTACCACTTCAGACGCTCGCCACGGCCACCCTGCAACTGCTTACTTCCGAGCGTGCTTCCTGAGGGGTAGCTCACAAAGACCAACGGAAGTGGCCAGAGGGGCAGCTTCCTATACCAACATGACAACGGACGGACAGGACCATACTAAGGATAGAAACCTCTTTGCTTTTAGGAAGCGTAGCTACCTGTTCCGACGTTGGTCCTACTGTTCTCTAGCAGACAGCCTTGTCTGCTACCCTCAAGCATGCAACTAGAAATACATATGCTCATTCATCCTCTCACACAAAAGGGAAGGGGGATGACAGTATCTTATCATATACAGTATATAAAAGAAAGCGGATGTAGGTTCCGTATGAGACTGTGTGACATGAATTACATATAAGAATTACATATAAACTGTGCTTTAAAGTGTAGTAGTGTGACAGATTGTTCTTGTTTATGTGTAAAAGTAACACGTTCCACTGCTCAGTCTCCTCCCAGATAGTCAGAAACGCCACAGTACATTTAGAAGAGGAATTTATTCCATAAATGGCAACAGATTTAAGAAATTAAACATGAAAGGAATCCAACAGAGACCTTTCAAAACATAACAACATTGCATATCCTGTGATTCATATTACTGTAAATGACGTAAAATTTACGGCAGTACGTGACTCTGGCAGTCCCATTTCAGTAATTAGTGAAACAGCTTTTAGCAAATGCAACAAATCGAACGATTGCCCCACACTTCCGTTACGTAAGATTAAATTACAAGGTGCAATCTTTGGAAAAAGTGTAGATGTACACCAACAAACCAATTTAGAATTCTTTTGCCAAAGCCACAGCTTCTCTATGAACTTTCTTATTGTTCCATTATTGTCGACGGAAATTATACTGGTAGTAGACTTTTTGAATGAATACAAAGCAATCTTAAGCTTTCACGATGCTGAAATAAGTTTGGAGAAAGAAGGTAAGTCAATAGCTTTGAAATTTGAAGACTGGCTCTCAAACCATGATGAGGAAATTAATCGGCTTTACGTTCTGTTAGACAACAGTTCGGAATTTTCTACGGAACTAGACACTAACAATCACTCTGCAAGTACTGACAGGGATGATATGGACGGCATGTTTGAATTTTATTCTGAATTAACTCATTAATTTCAAACAATTGAGAATTGTAATGAAACTGATAGGCAGGACCTTTTTGAGATTTTACAAGCACATTCCACAGTTTTTACTCACAAAACAGGAACAATCAAGGGATTTCAATACCAATTTCGTGTTCGTGAGCATACTAAATTTTGTGTTAGACCATACGTAATTCCGGCGCATTATAGGGACCGTGTTAGAACAGAAATACAATCTATGCTTAATGAGGGCATTATTGAACCTGCAGTAAGCTCATACAACAACCCATTACATGTTGTTGAGAAGAAAAATGGATCGATCAGGCTTGTTTTAGATTCGAGACAAATCAATACTATCATTATTCCTGAAACAGACAGGCCGCAGACGATGGAAGAACGTCTTCAAAATTTTAATGGTGTAAAAGTGTTGTCTTCCATTGATCTCAGATCCAGCTTTTATCAGATCGAACTTCATCCAGAATGCAGAAAATACATAGTGTGTAAATGCGTGAATGTATCACAATGCCGTCGAAAATTTTTTTGGACAATGTTGTATTCATAGGATTTTGTTTCTACACATTTGCAACGCAAATTCTCGACCCGTGAAATTTTGTATATGAGACTGTCTCTGTAGCGGAAAAATGTCGTAAATATTTCCATAAGAAAGTTAAGTGACCACCTGCACGTGCGTCGTCGGCACACAGCTGTGTCAGACACCTGGAGAACTAGCCATTAGGGTGTGCCTTTCCGGAAGCCTAAACTCCCGCTAATGACATTCCTTTGTAGAGGGCATCGCTAATGCGACAGGCTCGTTACTTGAAAACATATGATTTTTGTAATGCGTTGTGGGCACACACACCTGTGTCAAACACCTGGAGAACAAGCCATTAGGGTGTGCCTTTCATCGCTAATGCGACACCCTCGTTACTTAAAAACATTTGATTACTTGCACTTTGTGCTAATTACTGAAATGCTTATGAATTGATGGGAAATATTCGTACATCTGCACACCTGATTATGACAAGTGTCTTTCTCCGAGAGTTGAGTGCTACTGACTTATGAAACGTCACATGACTACTGAATGATATTTTTATGCTTTGCTTTTCATAGTTGCTTATTTCATTTGATATCTGGTTTCCAGCTGTGTTGCAGCATTGCTTTTATAAAATGAAATGCATCTGCTAATGTGAACACTTTCTGTCAACAGATCTATTAAATAATTATTTTATGATCCACATTCTTTAAAAAAGGAGCACTTGGAAAGGAAAGAACAATAAGAAGGAACTAGTAACAGTAACACATAATTTTCTTTTCAAGTACATGGTAATATTTCTTTTTACAATCAGTTGTTGTGGTGCACCACTTTGATTATATAGACATTAAGATGTGAATATATATTTTCCTTTTCTGCATTGTTGTTTTTACTGTAATATTTTTTCTGCTTGAGCTTTGTCATGTTTAGAGATAAGTTGCTGCTGCTGTTTGCCAGGCATAGTGCTACTAAATTTCACTTTGTATTACTCTGTTGAGCTAGTTTTACTATTGATTTATTTTTATTGTTGCTGCACATTGGCTCATATTATTTGTAATGTTGCATTGCTTGGTAATTTAGATTTACTGTAGCTTGCTTTGCGATTTTCCATTCTTTTTGTCATTGCTGTTTGTGATAATTTGTTATGTTCTGCTGCATTGCCTCGTCCCTTAGTTTAGCATCTGAGCTCAGTAGATTTAAGTTAGCTTAAGAGGGGTAGACTATATAAGAAACTAACTATGATGACTTGGAAGAAATGTATTGAGAAGCTATATGAAAATGGTTTGGGCAAAAAAAAAAAAAAAAAAAAAAGGATACTGTACAGTGGAGAAAAACTATTTTGACAGAGGATGTGAACAGAACACAGAAAGCAGGCTTAGATAGGACTTTTTGGGAATAATGATGAACGAAGGGAGATCTCCATGCAAAATACTGCAGTAAAACAAACCCTGTCCTTTCCTTTTGTGTCATCCCTCTATATGTTTGTGTACCCTTGTGTATTTGTGTTTTTCCTGTCTTTATGTGTTTAGTTGATGAGAGCTATGTTGTAGACATTTTCTAATACTCTGTTATTTACTTTGTAAAGATGTTTAGACATTATTTATACTGTTTGGTTGCTCACATGTGAAGGTGATGTTTCAAACGTTCTTCTGATCTTTTATGTATGTACTCATGTCATAATTCCTGTAACACTAATGTATATATTTATTTCTATTCTTTTGTAAAGCCAGTATTACTACAAATGTTATCTGTATTGCTATGTTTTTAATGATGTATTTTGTACCTTTGCAATTGTATTCTCATGTTATAATATTGTAATTGACACCAGTTCATCAAATTAAGTAACTTGTAAGTTACATTTCACTGCACACGTTTCTGTTGGTCATAGTATATGGACAATATGTGAGAAGTTGGGACTGTTAGTGTTTGCTCGTGTGTTAATAATTCAGCAAGGGACTGGATAACAGCATTGCTGGTTCTAAGGACATTTCAAACAAATTTTTTTGTGAGTGGACTAGTGGTGGTTTATGGACTTGCTATATTCTCCGCAAGACTCTTCGATGGTGAATGTGCACCTGCACAGTCGCAACAGATGGCTGCTGGCCGTCTCCACAAGGACTACAGTGGGTCTGCATCTTTGATGGCCCACCAATACCATTATTTCTACAAGGACTACAGTGGGTCTACACCTTTGCTGACTCACCAATACCATTATTTCTACAAGGACTACAGTGGGTCTGCATCTCTGATGACCAACCAATACCACAATCTCTACCAGGACTACAGTGGGTCTACTCTGTGATGACCACCTACCAATCTTCTTCGAAACGTCGAATGACTCTGCTGTGGGTTTGCTCTGTTGTGGCCCATTACCTGCCAGCATGTCAAGAGTCAGCACTGTCTTTCCGTTGGAAGGACAACACTACTTCTTCAAGACTGCATGGAAATCCACTACTTCTGTGTGCAATTTCTTTTACTAATGAGACTTTGTAAAAAAAACTGTAATTACTACTGTGTGTGTGTGTGTGTGTGTGTGTGCATACATAATTACTTTGTTAAAGCTACTTTGCTATAGTACTGTGGTGGGTGGACATTTGTGGATATGTTGCCTTTTGTTTGTGATAATATTTTTGTGATGGTTAGAGGAACTGTTATTTATCTACTACATGTTTTATTAGTTTCTATAACGTTCAGTGGCTGATGTTTATTTGGTCGTTCATTACGTCTTCCTTTTATGTGACTACCCTTTACATTTGGAAGCTTTCCTGTTGTGTCAGGAGAAGTATTTTGTTGCTGGGTCTTATTACTTCCATATCTGTTTCTATTGTGGTTGGTAGGGGGTACTCCTATCGGAGATATTCTGCAAATGTTGAGTGCTGGTGCCATAATTCAATACTTCTTTTATGTTCTTTATATCTTATTTCAAATGTTCCGCTGATCTTTTCTGGATATTAAGCATCACAGCTGTTACAGAGGAGTTGGTAAATTCCTGACGTCATATATACGACAGAGTCATCTTCCTTCTTTAAACCTTCCTGACCTGAATTATTACTTTCGTAAGCTGTTTTTATTCCTTGGTTCTTAACGATATTACCAAGTCTGTGCGTCACGTCGTTACAGTAAGTGAGTGTGTACCGTAGTTGGCTTTTCTCCTTCAGTACCGTGCCCTTGTTGTGTAGTAGCGGTAATTTTCGTGCAGGCGTTTGTGGGGAGTGCTGGTGTCGTGTTTTGTTCTACTTGTTAAGCTTGTTTTATTTTGTGTACCTATATTTTCTCTTTGAATTTTGTAACTAGAAATTCTTTGTAACCATTGTTTTCTGGTATTTGAATTATTACGTCTAGCTTCTTATTGCAGTTGTGTTTGTGTTTATCTGGTGGCACTGTGTTTAGTACGTGCAGCATGTACCTGAGAGCTGTATATTTTATATATTAGCAATGAGAAGAATAGTAACTGTTTGTCTCACTGTGAACCACAGACGATTACGGTTACACTCTCAGTCACTCAGACATTCGAGATACACTTTTACACTCTGGAAAACAGCTTCACTTTTTCACTCTGGAAAAATGGTTCAAATGGCTCCGAGCACGATGGGACTCAACTGCTGTGGTCATAAGTCCCCTAGAACTCAGAACTACTTAAACCTAACTAACCTAAGGACATCACACACATCCATGCCCGAGGCAGGATTCGAACCTGCGACCGTAGCGGTCGTGCGGTTCCAGACTGTAGCGCCTTTAACCGGTCGGCCACTCCGGCCGGCTTCACTCTGGAAACCAGCTTATCATGTGTGGTGGAGTGTTCATTGGACATCAATGTCATTTGCACTGTCCTCTCTCCCCTTTAACTTTTTCATTCCGGTTGCTTTTGGTGTGCGCGAAGAGCAACTGTCGCTAAGCCTGGAATTTCTCTAATTTTCCCATCATTTTGTGGCCTGTGTGCGAAACGAAGTAATATGTTGGGTGACTCTTCTATCGAAGTATACCCTTTAGTAATAAGCCTCTCCGTAATGATTTATAAAAGTGATGCTTTGTTGCTCTGCCCGTGAATGAGCATCTGATCTGATGCAGACAGAGTGCAGTCTTTCGTTCACAGCGAAACTAGGAGGAGTATTGCGGCGAACTCTTCGTCCTGGACGCCTTTTACCCTCTGGAAACATCCGCGGTATTCAGCTTTATGACAGGCTAAGCGGACGGGGGCGGTCCTACCTGGCAACGACATCCAGGGCCAGAGTCTAGCGCCCTACCCGCTAGACCAGCGCGGCCACTACGAGCCTGTTGTCTCGGGGATTTCGTCAAGCGGCCGTTATCCGAGATATAAACAGACACTCCAGAGTGTGTTGATGGACTCACCTACCCACAGTTAACGCGTCGTGTGACTGCGGGAAAGACGTTGACGTATGACAGCTGCGCGACCCGCGACCACAAGCGGAGCCCGGCGTTTCTTGTTCTGCTCCGCCCTCGACTTGCGGCTCACCACAAATTACCCTCCACGCTTTCGCTGGCGGTTCATTAGTCGCTACTTAGACCACCTGCCAGCGGGCCATGGCCGGGAGATGGAATGTCACCTCCTGCCTCATGCTCCAGCCTCCTCCCCGTTTACAGCCGGTTCTTCAACAGGCGACAAAGAATACGCACGGGCAACATTTTATTAATCCTGGTACATTTGTGTTTTAGAGACTACCACTGAGCGCTAAAGCGATATTTCTTTCGACTTAGTTGCTGGGTTAATGGTACAGTTAGTCCACATCGGGTTACTGATTTTGAATTGCTTCTATAACGAACTTCTGCAGATTGAATGCTAGGCTAAAAAAGAGTATTCGTTTTGTTATAGAAATGTTCATTTCGTATGCATTTTTTTCCTGTAAGTGCTTGCTGTCTGTCGAACAGTGGCTGTGTGTTTTACTGATTAAAATAATGTAATCTTCACGGACAGTTGATAAAGGCTTTACTTGTAAATTGACAGAACATATTCATGTCGTCTTTGTAATATCAACGTAATGTACCGTTTCCTGGCTTAGAGAACACACCTCGTTTGATACTTGTCCTACGGGGATTTTACTTCAGAGATGAGCGTAGTATGAGTGAGTACTTCCACACGAAGTATTTCAGTATTGTGGGGCTGTATGTATCTCGTAGTCGCCAGGGAACGGCCCACCACGGACTCGTGTCCTGTGCCAACCTCTTCATCTCAGAGTAGCAACTAGAACCTGTGTCCTCGGTTATTAGCTGGATGCATTCCAATCTCTGTCTTCCTCTATAGTTTTTACCCTCTACAACTCCGTCTAATACCATAGAAGTTATTCCGTGGTGCCTTAATAGATGTCCTACCATCATGTCCCTTCTTCCTGTCTGTGTTTTCCGTACATCCTTTTTCTTGCCGATGCTTCGGAGGACTTCCTCATTGCATAGCTTATCAGTCCACCCATTATTCTTCTGCAACATCACATCTCAAATTCTTCGATTCTCTTCTGTTCCGGTATTCCCACAGACCATGTTTCACCACCATACAATGCTGCGCTCCAACTATCCATTCTCAAAAATTTCTTTCTCAAATTAAGGCCTATGTTTGATAATAGTAGACTTCTCTCGGTCAGGAATGCCCTGTTTGCCAGTGTTAGTCTGCTTTTGCGTCCTCCTTGCTCCGTCCGTCAAGAGTTATGTTGCTGCCTAGCTATCATCATTTCTTTTCATCTACTTCGATCAATGTAGCACAGTTGTCGATAAAGATAACTATGATGTGGAAATGCAATATTTCCAAAGAATATTGATTGTGCCGAGATACACACTGGTCTGAGGGAACTTCAAGAGAACTCAGCACAGCACTAAAGACTTGTCCTGAACGAAATTTAATGGATTTGAACTTTGTTGTGCGGGCTCGAAGTGTATGAGACATTTCAGGTTACTCCTGAACAAAATATAGATGGAATTCATGATATCCTTAAGGACTGTCGAACCGTTGTGCTTCTTGAGACTTCTGATACGGTAGTTGTATGTTATACTCGAGTACGTTATGTTCTGAGTGGAGTTCTACATACGAAAGGCTATGAATGTGATGAATGGTAGACCAAAACCGCCCGAAAAAGTATGGTTACGGTTGATATTTCTTTTCTTTCTTTTTTCTGTACAGTCGGCAAGTTCGTAAGAGACAAAGCGAATGGGACACGAAATGAGAAGGAAATCGACCGTGTCTGCTTCAAAGACATCATTCCGACATTTACCTTAAGCGTTTTAAACCAAAATTACGAAGCTTTCGTGGTCCAATGTTTTGGGCACTGCACCGCCTTGGTCGGTAAAAGCAACTTCAAAATCATGTTCCCAACATTGGCGTGTAATCCGTTGTGTGAATTTTGGAGTCATGTGGCTGTAAATGAAACGTACGTACACCATTATACCCAGGAGACAAAGCAGTAGGTTGGCCAAGACGTGCATCGAAAAAGTAAGAACAATTTTGTTAGGGAGTGGATTAATGACGATTGTTCTTTGGGATTAACGTGGGATACCATCATGATTCACTTTTTGCAAAAGAGTAATGCAACATCTATCTCTCAGCACCCTGTTCACAGTCATCATAATGTTCTGAAGTGGAAGTAATTGAAATTTAGCAGGCAAGGTACAGCTCTTTCACGAGGGCAACAAACTTTCTCTCACACTTAATGTTGCGGCGGCAAAAGCGCACTGTTTTAGCATCCATGCAATATCCTGTATTTGTCCGCATTTAGTGAACTGCTTTTTTATGGAAACGACAGTCGGTTTTAGGGAAATGAGTTATGTCGAGACAAGCGGTTATTCCTACTGTAGCCGATTATTTTGCGTAGTCAGAAGAAAATATTTGCTGAGGGACTAAAAAATTAGAATGTCGCAAGGGGATTCGTATAAGCTCTACCAAGAACACGTTGAGAAAGAAATGTACTTACTAGGTTTTTTAGCACACACATCGAACTATCTTTGCACTGTTTTCATTATGAGTCCGGGAACACGTATTCTGCACTAGGGCTGTTGGATATCGAATGTATTCGTTACTGAATAGCGAATATGCTACGAGGCTCGAAGTATCATTTCGTCCTCCGTGGAACGTTTCATTTCTCAAAAATTTTTTTCCCCGCAAGCATATTCTGCTTGAATCTACTCGTAATTTTCACATTCCTCCAATTCGTTATCCTCATCGGGCTCGTTACTCGTATGTCTTAATCCACACACGTAGCTATCATCGATTGGTATTCTTCGAGTTTGTTATTCTCTGGAGGACAAGCAGATAGTGACACGAAGTTGAGAAAACATTTTGTCTCTCGTCACATTTTCTTTGACTCTTTCTGTTCGCACCCGGCTCGGGACGAGTCGGAAATACCTGCAAGCCTCCAGTTCGTTACTTCCAGATAAGTTTCATTAGTTCTGTGAATTCAGAAGCCATGCAGGAATAATAAATGGCCAAATGAATTGTGCGGGAATCAGTTCGGCTTTACCAAGTTGCTTACTAAGTGTTCAGTTCGACTGTAAAATTAAATTGTGAACTGCTCTCACATGAGTTTCCATTGCAATAATTATGAAATTGCAATAATTATGTAGTAGAAATTCAGTAGCGAAAGTGACGAGTAATAAATACTCTGTAACTTTCGCTTATTACTGTTTTTCCGTCTTCATCTAACTGCAATTTATTTACATAGCATTTCCAGTGGTGATTCAGTGAATTATACAAAATACGATCGCATCTCTCGTCATATGAGGATACGTAATGCAGCAACGGACATTGTCGACATAATCGTTTCGGTGGTCCAGATAATGTGGTTTGGAAAGGCATAAAGCTGCGTGGGTGTACTCACCTCCAGATCTTTGAACCGGGACACTCATCGCTCAACGTTCATGTGACACTGTACTTCTTCCCCATGTGCGTCTTTTCAGGCCTGCATTCGGTCCTGACTTCATTTTCATGGATGACAGTACGCGATTTCATCGAACATTGCAGGTGGAGGAACACTTGGAGCGAGAGGATATTAGGCAAATGGACTGGACTACCCTTATCCCGATTTAAATCCCGTAGAACACGTGTGGGATGTGTAGGGTAGACATACTGCAGCTCGTCTACACCACCAACGGCCATCGAGCAGTTGTTAATCACGCTGGAGGAGGAACAGAAAGACCGACAACGAGAACTCCTTACCACCCTTGTGGTCAGCGTGAGAGCACGTTGCAAAGCAAACGTTGCCGTCCATATGAAAGTACTCCTTTGTTTGTAAAGAATGACTGTGCTGGTAAAACTCCTACGTTACTTCATTTTCAAACTCCAGAGTGAAACTGAACGTACTGAGACTGTTTTCTCTTTACTTATTCTGATCATCACTAAACTGACACACAATATTTTAGCGCAACGCAATCTGACTTTTAATAATCCCTACAAAAGCATAGCCCTGACTAACACTAACCTATGGCCTTCATGAATCACTTACCTCACAAAAATTTTCGTTACTCCAACTACTGCAAGACA
Organism: Schistocerca cancellata; assembly: GCF_023864275.1. Taxonomy (NCBI): domain Eukaryota; kingdom Metazoa; phylum Arthropoda; class Insecta; order Orthoptera; family Acrididae; genus Schistocerca; species Schistocerca cancellata. The sequence continues at coordinate 112,848,769 of NC_064632.1, forward strand.
GCGAGCGTCAGTAATGCCAGCTAAATAAAAGTTTCTAGCTGCTGAAAGCACTAACAACTGATAAGCATATATATAGATTTTGATAGAGAACAAACAATGTATTTACCTTAATAGTTTTCAAAAGTCATAATACATACAGGGTTATTACAAATGATTGAAGCGATTTCACAGCTCTACAATAACTTTATTATTTGAGATATTTTCTAAATGCTTTGCACACACATACAAAAACTCAAAAAGTTTTTTTTAGGCATTCACAAATGTTCGATACGTGCCCCTTTAGTGATTCGGCAGACATCAAGCCCATAATCAAGTTCCTCCCACACTCGGCCGCAGCATGTCCCCATCAATGAGTTCGAAAGCATCGTTGATGCGAGCTCACAGTTCTGGCACGTTTCTTGGTAGAGGAGGTTTAAACACTGAATCTTTCACATAACCCCATAGAAAGAAATCGCATGGGGTTAAGACGGGAGAGCGTGGAGGCCATGACATGAATTGCTGATCATGATCTCCACCACGACCGATCCATCGGTTTTCCAATCTCCTGTTTAAGAAATGCCGAACATCATGATGGAAGTGCGGTGGAGCACCATCCTGTTGAAAGATGAAGTCGGCGCTGTCGGTCTCCAGTTGTGGCATGAGCCAATTTTCCGCGGGCTACGCGTGAAACTTGCCCGCACGTGTTCAACCGTTTCTTCGCTCACTGCAGGCCGACCCGTTGATTTCCCCTTACAGAGGCATCCAGAAGCTTTAAACTGCGCATACCGTCGCCGAATGGAGTTAGCAGTTGGTGGATCTTTGTTGAACTTCGTCCTGAAGTGTCGTTGCACTGTTATGACTGACTGATGCGAGTGCATTTCAAGCACGACATACGCTTTCTCGGCTCCTGTCGCCATTTTGTCTCACTGCGCTCTCGAGCGCTCTGGCGGCAGTAACCTGAAGTGCGGCTTCAGCCGAACAAACTTTATTAGTTTTTCTACGTATCTGTAGTGTGTCGTGACCATATGTCAATGAATGGAGCTACAATGAATTTATGAAATCGCTTCAATCATTTGTAATAGCCCTGTATATAAATTCGTGACATCCAGTTTCACAAATTTCCTTTTTTCTGACGGACACACGTCCAGATCGTCCGCTCATATTAACATCTCAGAACTCTGGCATCTCTCTCCCAATATCCACCACTGCTGACGGCTCACTTCCAACCACCCAACGCTACGATCTGTTCACATCCAACTGCCCAACACTACACACTGGCGAATAACTTCCAACAATGAGTCCAACCAGCCACAGACTGTACACAGCACAGTTAGCGATTTTAATACCGAGCGGTACGTGGCGTTACCAACATAAAAACCTAAACAGCTTACTTACACAAAGTGATCACACAAGCTACTAAGAATGATGTTCTGCCGCTTGTCATGTTGGTGACTTCAGTGTAATTATTGTTTTTGGATAAAAGTGTTATTCCTCTTCGTCTTATACGTATTTCTTTGTTACCTTTCAGCCTCGTCAATCCCGTCTCTCCCAAGTTGTTGTGCAAGGCACATCTGTGTTCATGTGACGATATCTGAACTTTACAGTTACGAAGAATTGAATAACGGATGGTTTACTGCGGCTGTAGTACGTTATGGTGATCTTAAGTTAGGTCTGGAGACTTTTAGAAATAGAGATGGAATCGGTTAGCGCACATTTCAGATGAATGGGGTGTTCAGCAGAGACACTGGTAATTTGCCTTTGGCAGTTAAGACTTGGAATCGCCTTAAAGTGAACGAGCCAGTCTGTTGCAATCTCGTTTTAAGGCGATATTGTGTGTAGAAGTACGAAAGTAATTGGTGATCTTGACTACGTATTACATAAACATTCTGTAAAAAAAGCAGACAAACACACATACACCCACGCTGATGTTGCCAAAAGCGGTGAAGCAATTCTTCTTGGTGTCGCAGCCCTAAGGGCACCCTGGGATGCTCTCTGTGTGTGAGGCACCTCTGGGAAGCTCTGTGAGTCGAATTCCCTCGTAACAGCGTGCTCGCCGCTCCCAGTTACGCCCCATCGAGCTATGTTACTTGACAATGACACACCATGCGAAAATTACTTTTATCCTTAAATTTAGCACACCAGTACAGGGTTATTACAAATGATTGAAGCGATTACACAGCTCTACAATAACTTTATTATTTGAGATATTTTCAAAACGCTTTGCACACACATACAAAAACTCAAAAAGTTTTTTTAGGCATTCACAAATGTTCGATATGTGCCCCTTTAGTGATTCGGCAGACATCAAGCCCATAATCAAGTTCCTCCCACACTCGGCGCAGCATGTCCCCATCAATGAGTTCGAAAGCATCGTTGATGCGCGCTCGCAGTTCTGGCACGTTTCTTGGTAGAGGAGGTTTAAACACTGAATCTTTCACATAACCCCATAGAAAGAAATCGCATGGGGTTAAGACGGGAGAGCGTGGAGGCCATGACATGAATTGCTGATCATGATCTCCACCACGACCGATCCATCGGTTTTCCAATCTCCTGTTTAAGAAATGCCGAACATCATGACGGAAGTGCGGTGGAGCACCATCCTGTTGAAAGATGAAGTCGGCGCTGTCGGTCTCCAGTTGTGGCATGAGCCAATTTTCCGCGGGCTACGCGTGAAACTTGCCCACACGCGTTCAACCGTTTCTTCGCTCACTGCAGGCCGACCCGTTGATTTCCCCTTACAGAGGCATCCAGAAGCTTTAAACTGCGCATACCATCGCCGAATGGAGTTAGCAGTTGGTGGATCTTTGTTGAACTTCGTCCTGAAGTGTCGTTGCACTGTTATGACTGATTGATGTGAGTGCATTTCAAGCACGACAAACGCTTTCTCGGCTCCTGTCGCCATTTTGTCTCACTGCGCTCTCGAGCGCTCTGACGGCAGAAACCTGAAGTGCGGCTTCAGCCGAACAAAACTTTATGAGTTTTTCTACGTATCTGCAGTGTGTCGTGACCATACGTCAATGAATGGAGCTACAGTGAATTTATGAAATCGCTTCAATCATTTGTGATAGCCCTGTATTATGCATACTTTACAGAATAAGCAGCGGGGATTCTAAATGAAAGTGAAAGTACTCTGGCGGCGAAAATTGCGGCAATTATTGCGGAAGACGGCCAGCCAAACAAACGTACTTCGTAAGGAGTTTGTGTCTCCTGAATACCGAATACACGCGGTACAAAATTTCGTCGTTACTTTCGCAGCCCTGCGCTGCACTCAGTAACACGGTCATTATTCCTGCGACGGGACAGCGCTGTCCACGCCGTATCGTTCACCACATTAGTGTCAGCCGCAGTGAGCCGAGTGTCTGGGAGAGATCGCCGGGTGACGCGACCCGGCCGCTGACACCCATTGACACGGATCGATGTCAGGGGTGGCGTTCCCATGTAAATCACGGCCAATTGACCCGCTGCGCAACCGCGCTGTCCCACCGTGTGAAGGCGCGAGACCCTTGCCCGCTGTGCACAGCCGGTCGCTGGAGGTCCCACTCCTGCGTAGTCGGCATCCATTTCAGTTACTTTACGTACGGTACAGGATCTCGAGAGACTAGTACCTGTGTGTAACAGAAACGTCCCCTGCGCCTCGATAACAGTCCGTTACCAATCTTTGGCTTAAGTGTAAAGCAGTAATCAATCTAAAGGTACGTTGAAGAGTCGCAAATCATTAATAGGTATAGTCTATAGCCAGTGCATTCTCAGATTCGTGTCACTTGAATCTCAATCCGCGAAGCGTAGCTCTGCATTCCAGCCCAGATGAGCCATTCGGGATCGATCAGTCGCCTTGTTATCCTCTGCCAATAGGCTCAATGAATGTGGTAAGGCCGCGCTGAATGGCCGCGCGGTTTGAGGCGTCATGTCACGGACTGCGCAGCCGCTACCGCCGGAGTTTCGAGTCCTCCCTTGGGCATGGGTGTCTGTGTTGCTCTTAGAATAAGTTAGTTTGAGTTAGATAAAGTAATATGTAAGTCTAGGGACCGATGACCTAAGCAGTTTGGTCCCTTAGGGATTTACACACAATGTGGTAAAGAGGGGCAACAAAATGACTACTCGCGTTGGTGTGTAGCAATATTAGACTAGAGACGTATCATCAGACTTTCGGAAAAAATATCAACCGCACAATTTCGAAAATTTCAACAGTCGGCAAGTGTGAGAAATATCGAACGATCAGCTTAACAACTCATTCAACCAAATTGCTGACTAGAACAATACGTAGAAGAATGGAAAAGAGATCAAAAGATCTGTTATGTGACGATCAATTTGGCTTTAGGAAAGGTAAAGGCGTCAGAGAGGCATTTCTGATGTTGCAGTTGATAGGAAGTAAGACTGAAGAAAAATCAAGATACAGGATTTGTCGACCTGGAAAAAACGATCGACAATTTGAAATGATGCAAGATGTCTGAAATTCTGAGAAATATAGAGGTAAGCTACAGGGAAAGACGGAATGTACAATATGTACAAAAACGAAGAGGGAACAATGAGAGTGGAAGGCCAAGAACGAAGTGCTCGAACTAAAAACAGTCAAGACAGGGATTTAGTCTTTCGCCCCTACTGCTCAGTCCATACATCGAAGAAGAAGTGACGTAAATGAAAGAAAGATTCAAGAGTTGGATTAAAATTAAAGGCGAAAGGGTATCCATGATAAGGTTTGCTGATGCCATTGGTATCCTCCGCGAAAGTGAAGAAAAATTACAGGAATTGTTGAATGAAATGAACATTCTAATGAGTACAGAATATGGACTGAAAGTAAAGTGAAGGAATACGAAAGTAATGAGAAGTAGCATAACAGAATACTTAACATCAGAATTAGTGATCACGAAGTACATGAAGTTAAGAAATACTGCTACCTAAGCAGCAACATTACCCATGACGGATGGAACAAGGACGACATAAAAAGCAGTGGTGAAAAGGTCATTCCTGGACAAGAGAAGTCTACTGGTATCAAACATAGGCCTTAATCTGAGGAAGATATTTCTGAGAATGTACGGTTAGAACACAGCATTGTATGGTAGTGAGACACGGACTGCGAGAAAACCGGAACAGAACAGAATCCAAGCATTTGAGAAGTGTACTGGTATCAAACATAGGCCTTAATCTGAGGAAGATATTTCTGAGAATGTACGGTTGGAACACAGCATTGTATGGTAGTGAGACACGGACTGCGAGAAAACCGGAACAGAACAGAATCCAAGCGTTTGAGCTGTGGAGCTACAGAAGAAAGTTGAATGTTAGGCGGACTGATAACGTAGGAAATGAGGAGGTTCTCCACAGAATCGGCGAAAAAAGGAATATATGGAAAACACTGACAAGAAAAAGGGACAGGATGAAAGGATATCTGTTAAGATATCAGGAAATGACTTCCACGGTACTAGAGGGAGCTGTAGAGGAAACCCGTAGAGGAAGACAGATATTGTAAAACATCATAATTGAGGACGTAGGTTGCATGTGCTGTTGCATGAGATGAACAGAATAAGAAAAAGAGATTCAATTGGTTACACTTACAAGTTTTAGTTACAAATATTCGTACTATAATTTCTATGGGTTTATTTATCGAGTATCATATTTGTTTTGAAGTTCAATTGCTGAAGTTGTGCTCCAGTTTTAATGACTGAATTTTTATTTGTGATTGTGATTTGTTGGCAGATTGTAAGGTACCGTTTAATCTGAGGATTACCAGCAAGGACAGTATTGTTGTTTATTTAATTACGAGCTAGGTTTCGGCCTTTTATGTCATTTTCAAGTGACTGAGTTTATGTCATTAACATGTCCTACAATACACGTTAATGACAGAAACTCAGTCACTTGAAAATGGCTTGAAAGACCGAAACCTAGGTCATAATTAAATAAGAACAAAACAGTCAAATGACTGTGTGTTCATTAAAAAAAGAATACTGAAAATCTTCCGCACCATGGATGCGCTGTACCGTAGATTGTTTTTGGAGGCCAATTTGTAGCAGATTCCCCACTTGATGGACCACAAGTGTTCTGTATAAAACTATTCGTCTCGACTTTCAGGATTTATGCTTCGAAATGCTTCCTCGACGCTTTTACGAGATTCTTCATTAGTTTTGCACCAACCCTGAGCCCTATGGAACCTATGCAGAACTCTTTGTAGACGGGGAGCCAAAGCCTGGTGATATGATTCTGAAGATGAAACCGCTTTAGCTATACTTTATTTATAAGCACGAGTGGTTCATAGCATTTTAGCTGCATCGTCAGGTGCAATAAAATCGAGTCATGTTCTAATCAGAAAAGAGAACGGGGTGACTATGAACGCTGGGTCATCTAATTCTCTTTTCTGACCAGAACATGATTTTATTGCACCTGACGATGCACCTAAAATGCAGCTGAAGCGCTTTTATCTTCAACATCATATGGGACCTGACTGCTCTCCATAATGTGCTGCCTCTTCTGGAAAGTCTTGGATTCTGTCGTAGTCATTTTAATGGGGGCTGGGAATGTACCTGAGACTCCAAATTGTTGATCAAGAAACTCACCGAAACAGCAAAGTGTGCTGAAGTTCCACCGTACTGTAAACACACACATAATCCATGTCTCCCTCTTCCTCAAGCTGCACGTTTGCAATATGACCAAATAAGAATTTCCATTCACATATCTTTAAAAGAAGAAAAAGGTCCGAGTAGATGTCATGCTGCTATCCTGGTACATCGTACATGAGGCGAGCTCCTTTAAAACTGGTGCACGTAATGACTATTGTCTTTAGACTAGTAAATCCGTATCCTGCGTAAGGAACGATATATCGCAGATTCACCAGAAAAGAACCGCTCATGGGCGAGACACGACATTTGAAAATTGTCACAACGGAGCTCGGCATGTTGCAACGCGTTGTTTCACGTCGTTGTCAGATAATTCATTCACAAACATGTGTCTACATGCTTTAGTTTCCAATTATTTTTATCACTATGGTCACACATTGGTTGCTGTGGTACTTCAAGTTCAGCCGCTCATTTGCGCATAGAATAGAATAGAAAACTACTTATTCGCCCAATATTTCACAAAGTGAAGAGTGGTACGAATACCCCTCAGATACCAAATAAAGTCTCATTTCCGGCCAGGTGGGTCCTATTGTAGTCGCCACTGGGAATCTGCGCTTGCAGGGGAAAGAGAGTTTTTGTTCCGGCTGAAGATGATGGACTACGCTAGTCCTCGTCCTCCTAAATGGATGGTGGTCAGAGCTCGGTAGGCTGATTTCAAGGGCGAGTATTTTTCCCAAGACGGCCAGTGTTTTGCAGTACCAATAATACTCGCTGGAAGCAGCACCTTACAGATGCAATGTAAGTGGTAGCAGCAAAAGGCCAACGAAAATGCCTCGATTCTGCACATGATTTTGCTTCGGTGAAAGGTCTAATTATTAATTTCTTGGAACGCCCTGGGAAGTCGCGGATTCGGCTAAGGCGACCATCTGTAGGTGGTGTCGTCTGCCCTGTGGGGCGGAGGTAGTGTGCCACTGTGTGCTTATTAGGTCAGTAGTTGCCGATCCTGTGTAATCAGTCTCATTATTTTACTTTATTTTTTATTTTGCAGTACGAAAGACATGGATTCCGGAAGGCCGTCCATGAAATTCTGCTCAGGTTCTTTCTGGTATACTAAACGACTGCTTTTAAGTGAGCCTGGTAGGCAGAACACTTACATCAGAGCAAAGAGTTAGTGGCTAGTTGGACGGTAGTGTTTTAAGTGAACGAGACGAATTTGAAACGATTTAATAGAAGCCAATAAATTATATTTGTTTTCATGGATATCTGTGAGTGATATTGATTTTTTATTTTATTTTTTATTTTTTATTTTTATTTTTATTTCTTTTTTGAGTCATTTGTCTCCTGAATGGTTTGATGTGGCCCACCACGAATTTCTCTCGTGTGCCAACGTCTTCATCTCAGAGTAGCACTTGCAACCAACGTCCTCAATCATCTGCTGGTTGTATTCCAATCTCTGTTTTCCTCTACAGTTTTTACCCTCTACAGTTCCCTCTAGTACCATGGAAGTCAGTGCCCGATGTCTTAAAATATGTCCTATCATCCTGTCTCTTCTCTTCGTCACTGTTTTCCACATGTTCATTTCCTCTCCGATTCTGTGCAGAACCTCCTCATTGCTTACCTTATCAGTCCACCTAATTTTTAACATTAATCTGTAGCATCACATTTCAAATGCTTCGATTCTGATCCGTTTTTCCCACAGTCCATGTTTCACTACCAGACAATGCTGTGCTCCAAACCTATATTCTCAGAAATTTCTTCGTCAAATTAAGGCCTATGTTTGATGCTAGTAGACTTATCTTGGACAGGAATGTCCTTTTTGCCAGTGTTAGTCTGCTTTTGATGTCCTCCTTGCTCCGTCCGTCATGGGTTATTTTACTGCTGGGAGGTAACGGGCGAGGTGTGGCGCCCTGGAAATATTCTATGTTCGGAGTTGGGGCGTCCGCACAGGACGCTCGTCAAAGCCGGGGCCCGGCAGCGACCACGTGGTCCCGAACGTTAGCTTAGCAACCGCGCGATGCCGCACAACGGCCGGTCCAGCCACGTGGCTGGGAATTCCATGGTGACGATGTGTTGATGAAGGGGACACGTCGGGAGTGCCAAAGATACCTTAATGGCAGACATTTCACAGTTCGTATAGAAATTAATAGTAGCAAGATGAATCATGATACCTCAAAGAGAAACATGTACATTACTATTATTTGCACGACGATTCTGATGGTATAATCAGATTATTACTTTAAAGTTTAAATTATTACTTTAAATTATTTTATATTTTTATATTATATTTAGATTATTGCTTTAAAGTTTAGTATCTGACGGTAAATTATACAAGTAACACCTAGCAACGAATTTCCAAAATATAAACGCTTCTTCCGATGTTGTCGATCGCCCTCCTGCCACACCTTGATAGACGTTACGCCACCAGCAGCCGACCATATGTTCGCCCTGAAGATGGCCCCTGCGATGGGCTGAAACTGGTCGGCACTAAATAAATAAAAAACGCGATTAAGACTGGTTTCTTTATACTAAGTTAATTTATATTGATCGCTGTTAATTCATAACGATGTTGTCGAAATATCGGTTGGACCCAGACGACCGGAAAACCGTGGTGTGGTCAAACGAGTCCCGATTTGAGTTGGTAAGAGCTGATGGTAGGGTTCGAGTGTGGCACAAACCGCACGAAGCCATTGACCCAAGTTGTTAACAAGGCACTGTACAAGATAGTGCTGGATTCATAATGGTGTGGGCTGCCTTTACATGGTCCATCTGAACCTATCATTGACTGGAAATGGTTGTAACGGCTATTTGGAGACCATTTGCATCCATCCATGAACTTCATGTTCCCAAACAATGACGACATGTCACCGTGCCTAAGTCGTTCGCGATTGGTTTGAAGAACAGTCTGAACAATTCGAGCGGATGATTTGGTGACCCAGACGACCCGACTTGAATCCCATCGGACATTGCTGGAACATAATCGAAAGGTCAGTTCGTGCACAAAATCCTGCACCGGCAATACTTTCGCAGCTATGGATGACTATACAGGCAGCATGGCTCAGTACCTCTGCAGGGACTTCCAACGGCTTGTTGAGTCCCTGCTACGTCGAATTCCTGCACTACGCTGGACAAAAGAAGGTCTGACACGATATTAGGAGGTATCCCATGACTTTCGTCGCGTTTACGCAAGTCTCAGTGTAAGTGGCGTGAATAAAAGGACGCTATGTGCAAGAAGCATGAAGTGCCCTTCGAATGTATCCTGATAGCTAAAAGAGCCACGCGCACTTTGAATAAGAAAATGCTACTTGACACTGAAATCAATATAAAAGATAGGGTCGCCACCAACTCTAGCCACACGACAAAGAAGAGGTAGCCCTGAGTCGGAAAATTACTTAATTTATTAATAAGAAAAACTCACAAAAGAACATTCATTGTAAAGTCATTGATAAAGAATGGGATGTAGTTATTAATATGATCCAGGCATTCTTCCCGTGAATCAAATATTGAGTAAAGTAAAGAGGGCGTGAACACCATGCGTAAGTGCAGCCTGCAGCAAGATTCGTGAAAACACGATCTATTCCAGAGCATTTGTTTCAGATAAAAAAAGGGACACTAATCACTACACCTGTGCACATGGAAACGCTATAGGTGGGCCAACATAGAAAACTACAAGGTAAATGGCGAAGGTAACGACGACGTAACATCGGTACACAAGATAAGATTGAAGGCAAAATTATTTATTCCTTAAAGCATTGATGTAGTGCATCTATAGACTGCTGTTGCATGCTAACTATGTACAATTGCTTGTGACATACTATACGTTTCATAACAGACTCGCGTGCCCACTCGGTCCGCGGAGACAATTTCTATGGACTGTGGCCAAATTTTAATCACATGAGACAAAGAAAATTCACAAATACACAAAAATTACCAAGATCCGGAAAAGATTAGAAGCATACACACACAGTTGTAGGCACATAAACATTCACACTGAACCGAGGGCACTTCAACATATGCAACTCCTTTGTGCCGCGTTCCTCTCACGGATCAAAGTCAAGACTGCATTGGGAATCAAACTGAAAGTCTACAAAAGCCTTGCATTCCCTGCTGCAACCCAGCAAGTAAATCTTTATAAGACGAAATTCGAGACCAAAAGCTAAAAGCTCCCCTCTCTATGTGACAACGCGCCACGCGGTCAGTCCAACTCACCCTTCTTCGACTGGAGCACAGCTATGTACGCTTCCCGTACCGGCGGCAGACTGCCTCCCGCTTCTCCAGCCTCTTCCACGCTCCGCGTGCACCGGAAAACCCCAGGATGCCATTTCCACCACCAACCTAACGCAGGTGGATTTCTCACAAGTAGCGGAAACCTCTTTGCCGACTTGACCACTACGAGAGTTGGCAATGAAAGGTGGCTACAGGACCCTTTCATCAGAGCCAATTTTTATATTCTGTGCCACGTACCGGGTGATCAAAAAGTCAGTATAAATTTGAAAACTTAATAAACCGCGGAATAATGTAGATAGAGAGGTAAAAATTGACACACATGCTTGGAATGACATGGGGTTTTATTAGAACAAAAAAAGTTCACAAAATGTCTGACAGATGACGCTGGACAGCAAAACGTCAGTGACTGCGCATGACAATCGTGTATTGAGAGAGAGAATCAGATGCGCCAGCAGTCGCAGCATATTGACGTTACCTGAAAAGGCGCTTTTAGTGAAGTTGTATTATCAGCATGGGGAATGTGCTAGTTCAGCGTTACGATCCTATCGCCATAGAAAGGAGATTCGAACGAGTAAAGGTCCGTTGACAAATGCAGCTGTGGCGAGATTGATTTCGAAGTTCGAAGCCGCGCGGGATTAGCCGAGCGGTCTGAGGCGCTGCAGTCATGGACTGTGTGGCTGGTCCCGGCGGAGGTTCGAGTCCTCCCTCGGGCATGGGGGTTTGTCCTTAGGATAATTTACGCTGTGTGTAAGCTTAGGGACTGATGACCTTAGCAGTTAAGTCCCACAAGATTTCACACACATTTGAACATTTGAAGTTCGAAGCCACGGGTTGTTTAGTTGATAGACCCCGTAGTGGCCGACCGAGCACTAGGCGTAATGCTACTGAGACAGTTCAGGAAGAAATGGACACTGTTGCGGGTTTGTCTGTGTACGGGGAAGTCAGCGCTCGTGCAGTCGCACGTCTCACCGACACTCCATACACTACTGTTTGGTTGACACTTAGGCGTACCCTCCGATGCTATCCGTACAAAATCCATCGGCATCATGAACTGTTACCTGGCGACTTAGTGAAGCGGAGGGCATTTGCGGTGTGGGCGTTTCAAAAGATGGCGGAAGATGACGATTGGTTGAGTAACGTGTTGTGGACCGACAAAGCTGATTTCACGCTCCGAGGGTCTGTCAAGGCCCACAACTGCAGAATTTGGGCTACCGAAAATCCTAGATCTGTCGTGGAAACTCCACTGGACGACGAGAAAGTTACGGTATGGTGAAAGGTCTCTGTTGGATTCCTTTCATGTTTAATTTCTTAAATCTGTTGCCATTTATGGAATAAATTCCTCTTCTAAATGTACTGTGGCGTTTCTGACTATCTGGGAGGAGACTGAGCAGTGGAACGTGTTACTTTTACACATAAACAAGAACGATCTGTCACACTACTACACTTTAAAGCACAGTTTATATGTAATTCTTATATGTAATTCATGTCACACAGTCTCATACGGAACCTACATCCGCTTTCTTTTATATACTGTATATGATAAGATACTGTCATCCCCCTTCCCTTTGGTGTGAGAGGATGAATGAGCATATGTATTTCTAGTTGCATGCTTGAGGGTAGCAGACAAGGCTGTCTGCTAGAGAACAGTAGGACCAACATCGGAACAGGTAGCTACGCTTCCTAAAAGCAAAGAGGTTTCTATCCTTAGTATGGTCCTGTCCGTCCGTTGTCATGTTGGTATAGGAAGCTGCCCCTCTGGCCACTTCCATTGGTCTTTGGAGCCACCCTCAGGAAGCACGCTCGGCAGTAGGGCAGTGGCAGTGTGGCCGTGGCGAGCGTCTGAAGTGGTAAGATCTCCGGCTAAGCGCGTGTCTGTTAAGTCCGTAGGACAATGGATTTCTTAAGTTCAGCCTAACTGAAAATTTAATCACCTTGATTTCAGGTTTAGCTCTAAAATATCTAATGCTATCTTAAAGTGCAGCGGAGTGTAATTCTCGTATTAAATTCAGATTATTTTGCGGTAGTTGCTTTGTTACTACTTTGTGAGTAAAGTGGAACCACGTGTTGATCAGTAACTCTAACTAAGTTCATCAATCTTAAATGCGAATGTTTGTGTGATTATAACGTCTCGTCTTGACAATATTTTGCAATATAGCAACTTTTCTTTATGTTCAACCCACGTGGAGTGTACTTTGCGAGACCAGTACCACGTGCTTACATAACTGTTTGACCCATCAGATTAATAGTAAGACGTTAGTAACCAGTTCAAGGTTTTTCTTTGGTCAATTGCTTTTCGATCTAATTTATTTTAATTATCAAAATTATTGTGGAGTTGTACGCTTTGTGTAAACCAACTTGACCACGTGGAGCATGTGGTGTAATCATCAAAGTAGCCCTCAGCTATTCTTTTTGCGAAGACTTCACAAAGAGTTAATATGAATTTAGTATACCAGTGTGTGGTAATTACATGACGGACAGGATTGTGGTATGAACGTAATTTCTTTGGGTAAAAACTGAATCTGTTGGTTGTGGTTAATTTCTTCTTGCTTATGTTTCAATGTTCTTCGTGTGTTATTTTATGAATGGAGTGTTGTATGCAGTTTTCCAAATCTTGGCTCCATATTTTATGTGTTCCGTAAGATTACAATCTCACATTCTTTTCAATCGTAAATAAGGCACCAGCTCAGTTATAACTCACGTATAATATGCTGAAATTTCAATGAACAATCTTAAAATAAATTTCCAAATATAAACTGATTTCTTTCCTTTTATTTAAATTCTCCTTTATATATATATATATATATATATATATATATATATATATATATATATATATATATATATATATTACCGGTTTTGTATGACTATTAAAAGATTATCATTATATTAGTCTGCTTGGTAAACCTAGACTAAATATCTAAAAAACAGTTGCCCAGTAATCCACGGTTAACGTCCCCAGACAGATCACGGCTTTTAACCCACTTTCATTGTCAATTAGCACCGATTTCAGCATACCAAATTAAAGTAACAATATTACAATTCAGCATACCAAAATTAAAGTAACAACGTTACACATGGCGACCCTGTTCTGTGATTCCGCTAGACTCTGGAATCTCTGAAACGTTAGATTGCGAGCGTGTTATAATCTTAATTTTTTTCCTACAGCGCTCAAACAACTTCTGTGTTGTTTCCGAGCAGACTTTCAAAAGATTCACGGCGTTGTTGATCGGCGTTGCGTTGTTTGTCTTGTTTTGTTTTTTATACTTGTGTGTTTCATATGTCTGTGTGTTTTTTATCCTCGCTTGTAAATTCCACTGTTTCGATCTAAGATAAAAATTTGTTTTGCATGTGAAAAAGTGCGTACTAGGTTGGGTATCTTTCGTGTGACTGTCGTAATTTTTGTGGGACACATTTATTTTGATTAGTGTGTCGCATACCGGTTATAAATTGCACTAATGCAGACACGTAACCAAACTAAAAGTAAGCGGTCCGACAACCTAAGCAACATGGACCAAGGGGATAATTTAAATTCGAATGTTAACGCGTCGGGCGGTTCCGAAAATGCAATGGGGAATACTTCAGACGAAATGCAAGACAGGACGAACGGGCTCACATCAGAGCCACAAATTAATTTGCCTCCAACTAACCAAATTGATTTGGCAGAACTCATGAAAGCCTTGTTGCAATAAAATAAAGAATCATTTGAAAAATCGTTCCGAGAACAAAAAGAATCATCCGAAAAATCGATCCGCGAGCTAGGCGAACAAATGACGCAGAAATCTGAAAAATCGATCCGAGAGCTAGGCGAACAAATAGACAAAAAACTAATCCAGCAGACAAATAAAGTCGACAAGTCGATGCAGAGAGTGTCCGATGATATCTCACAAAGAATAAACAATCTGGCAAGTGAGATAAAAAGTGATATTATGAAAGAATTAGGCCGTACATTTGAAAAAATCGATGATCGTCTGCAAGCCTTAGAACAGAGCAAGCGGAGGGGCGATGCCGAATCTAAAGAAAGCGAAGAACAGCTGCTTAGGAATTTCCTAGAGCTGAGGGAAGAATGCCAAAGGGAGCACCAGCAGGTACTCTCGAGTGTCCAAGAGGCGGAAACGCATTGTCCCACGTCCGTTAGAAACACAATAGCGGACAACAGTTTAGCGATCCACGCGTTGGAACAGCAAACAGAACAATTGAAGCAGACTGGGGCGGAGGACAAGAGACAAATTGATGATAAGATTGCGGCATTAGCGGACATTGTAGGCACGATGAAGCTGACGGAAAGCGAGAACAATACTACACCGGTAGCGGCCGCAGAGACCGCAGAAGTGCGTTCGCTTCTGAGATTTCAGAAGGGACAGTTCGAAGTGAACAGGCAAAACAGAGCTGTAACAGGCGAATTGCAAGAACGCGTGGCGCATCTGGAAAACCGCATGGCGTGTGATTCCGAACTCGTCAATAGCATTAAAAATAGCCGTACGAACAGTGCAGAGAGGGACTCCGGCCATGAGGGAGATTTTGACGACAGGGAAGAATGTAATTTGAGGGGCAGACATGAGAATAATAGAAACATTCAAGGGCCTCGCCAGGAGGAAATGTGGGGATTTGATTTCAAACATTTCCTTACGGTGAGAAAGTTTGAGATATTCCGAAATTCGCAAAAAGGAATACATCCACGAGCATGGCTCGAGCAATTTGAGTTCTGTCTTCCTCCCGACTGGGCAAGTTCACATAAGATAGAATATATGTGTGGCTATTTGGAAGGCGAACCGGCGATTCGCATGAGGTCGGCAGCGCGTCACTGCAACTCCACTCGGGAGTTTCGACAAGCCTTTCTGTCCGCCTATTGGTCGGAAGCGGCACAAGATAGGGTCAAACATGGCATAATTATGCTGCCAAATTTGAACCAGTCTGGTTTCGGCAGCCCTGCACGTCTATTCGACCACATGCTGCAGGCAAATCAATTTTTATACGACCCATACGGGCCTGCGGAACTAATTAGGATATGCATCACCAAATTGCCGATGCACTTGCGGCACGTCATTCTTGCGGGACGATGCAAAGAGGACGTGGAAACGTTTAAAACACTTCTCCAAGATTTGGAATATAATACAGCAGAATGCCCGCCTAATCAGGCACAAAGTTATTACGGGGCACAGCAGCGCGATCGCAGTCGTGGCCGTAGTACTAATCAACGGCGTGACTGGTCGTCGCGACGCGAACGAAACAATAATCGGGACAGGCCGTATAGAAACTGGGGTGACAGTCGCGAACACAGGTGGAACAACAGAAATGATCGAGGACGTAGACAGAATCGTGAACGCTACAGGTACGGCAACCAGAATCGACACTATGATGAATACGGTGGGAATAGGACTGTAGGCGGAGCACCTCATGATGTGGAAATTCGGCCGGCTAACCCTAGACATAATCCAGCAAATGGAAATGAACGAAACCGGCAATGACAAACGATCAGCGCAGAAGGCGCCCAATCGGAACAAATGAGCGACATGGCAAATGACTAGAAAGGACAGTGAGAAGTAGAGAGGATGGTGAGGAGAAAGAATTGATTAGTTTAAATTTGTGACGAATGCATTTTGAATAATATGTTGGTAAAAATTAATGATAAAGATGTTTCTGTGTGATGTATTGAAGTGATGTTTTAATTTTTTTTCTCTCCTTGTGCAATTAGGATTTAGTTTGATTCAAACGTGAAGATAAAAGGTTTCTTTGTGAACGAGGAAAATGCTGTTTATGTTTTTTTTTGTGTGTAAATTGAAAAGAGTCGCTCCTGAGGAAAGCAAGATCGTTGCTGAATTAGTGCATAAACTCAGGGGAATATCCGATCTGTGGGTATTATGGGTCTGGCAAACCCAGGTCCCCAGCTGTTAGTAGCCTTGTTTCCGATTTTCTGCTTTCAGTGCTACTATCTATCTATTACTATTCTATATCTGTCAGTATAAATGAGGATCTCTTACTATAGTATGCGTGCTGTATGAATATTTTAAGATAGGAGAACTCTGAGAAAGGAATGAGTAAGTTTGGAATCTTGAAAACAGGATGCGATAATACGATTGTTGAACCATTGGCTTCCAATATGCGATGATATGTTAATATTGATGATATATGTCTTTTTTTTGTTCTTTATAGCTGAGTACGTAAAGTGCTGTCTGTGGATTTCGTAAGTATATTGATTCCCTTCAAGGTGAAAGAAGAATTGTGGTTTGTGTAATTTACGTGGCTCTGAAATATTATTGTGGTAGTCAAATACGAGCAGCTTTTCAGCAAATGGAGAATGGAACGGAAATATGGATCCCTTTTGTAGTCTTGATTGATGTTGAGCCAAAGCCTAAAAAAAAAAAATTATTCTGCGTTAATACTTGTCCTAGAAAAGCGACGTTTATGTGTTTTGCTGATGCTGTGAGCATTACAGCTTACTGTTTTCGCTGGTGCGGGATGCACTGCAGCCTATATGATTTGTACTGAGGAAATTTCCCTCTTGAAGGTAGAGGATGATTAAATAATTTTGATTATGGGAACGAAGGAAAGCTTGGTTTAAGGTAATAAGGATAAAGCAAAACATTTGTCATTTAAACTACAGGAGGATTCGGATCTTTTGTGTCTGTTGTAAGTTCAATATGTTAAGATGATACTGTTTTACAGAATAGAGGTGACCACAATTTTGCCATTCATGAGAAATGAATCTAGAATAACCACCACAGGCGAAATAACTGATTTGGAAGCGAAAGGTAACGTAAAGAAGGAACGAAATCGCAGCAAAATGGGTAAGAAAATGTAATATAACCTGTATAATGCAAATATTTTTAACCTTCTCAGAGTCATCTGCGTGAGTAATTGTTGTGATAACGTAATTTTAGGTGAAATTTTCTTAATGTTTTATGTGTGAATATATGAGTATGATAAATGTATAATTGCGAGTCTCTTTTCAGGTGTGCGAACTGGTATAAATGTTTTGGCGTGTAAATAACCATTGTTCTTTTTAATGTGTATGTTTAAGGAAAGTTCTCCATATTTATCATGTGACAAGACGTATGCCGCGAGCGTCAAGAAGAGGACGAATTAGAACAATGTTGTAGTGGTATATACACGGTGTTGAAATAGCATTGAAGTAGCTTATTGGCTTAACTAGTAGTGGATAGAAGTAGAATATTGAGTAATGCATGTTTATGGGTAGTTAGTTTGTAGAATAGACAACAGGTGTGCATGTATGTGTGTGTAAATAACATGTGAACCCTATGCTGTCCTGACCTATACTTGCACAAGGCATAATCCTATTCATTTTAGTGAATTAATAAATAGCATTTGATTTATTAAAACGTAAGTGAACCACATTAGTGATGTGGATTTAAATACTATATTGTCAGTTCATTTAAATTTTTATTTTTATACTGTCAAGTCATTTCACTTTTATTTTTTTTACATTGTCAAGTCATTTAAATTTTATTTTATATTGTCGATTCATCTAATTTTTTTTTATTAAAAAAAATATTAAGTCTCACTTTGTTCTTAAAAATTGTGAAAGACAATACTAAGTGGTATTATGTATGACATTGTGTAATCACATAAGGATGATGAAAAATTTCTGTGAATGCAGTTGAGAACGTGAAAGCAAACCGGCAAAACTCTTAAGAGACAGCGGGAGCAGCCGGACTAGTTGTAAACTGGCGGGTTTCCCAGCAGGACACGCTGTCAGCCACGCCACTTTGGGAGCGCGGCCGACAACAAAAGAGGGTACGCGGCAAACACTTTCCCTTGTACCTGGAGCTAATGGGCGGCCGCCCCGGGTGACCTTTCCTCGAGGCGATGACCTGAGATGGGCGAGCGGTCCACCGCGCGGAAATCCATCTGCTGGCAACGCACCACACGCACGCGACCGTGACGAGACGGCCGCGGTGAAACAACACAAGGGGCGTGGAGCCTTTTGACAGGTACTGCCCAGAGAAACTTGCAGACGTCAACGATGCCTATCGACATTTCCTGATGGATGCCTACTGTCAAGCGACAGTAAATCATGGTTCGATGTTCTCTGGTCGCTAAGGGTGGCACAAAAGAAGAGCCATTAAGTGTCATCCTTGCCCAGGAATATCAAACCGGCGAGCCAATTGAGGATAACCCAAGAATGTAACAACACAAAGGGTGTGGAGCCTTTTGACACATACTGTCCAGAGTAACTGGCAGACTTCAATGACGCCTATCAACATCTCCTGACGGATGCCCACTGTCAAGCGACAGTAAATCATGGTTCGATGTTCTCTGGTCGCTAAGGGTGGCACAAAAGAAGAGCCATTAAGTGTCATCCTTGCCCAGGAATATCAACCTGGCGTGTCAAACGAGGATACCGCACGAATTTGACAACACAAACATGGAACCAAATCGAGATGACGTGACACGGGAGAAACTTCATGAGAGGGCAGAGACGGCGGGATCGCACGCAACAAATGGACAAAAAAATCCCTACTGACAGCTGCGGCGACGAACCCCCCCTCTTTCCCCTATATTGTGCCTCGGAACAGTGGAAGTACTGAGTGTGTCAGTGAACAGTGATTATACGGTTCTTAGTCCAGTGCATATACTTGTGTTTCTGTCAGAGAAACTCTGACTCGTGTGTTTTGCAGGAGTTCGATTTATTGGTGTTTATTAGACTGACTCTTGTATTTTGCAGGTGTTCTATTTATCTTTTTTAGACTTTGACTCTTGTATTTTGCAGGTGTTTTATTTATAGGTGTTCTTTTTTTGTTTTAGATGTTGACTATTGTACTGTTTTATTTATCAATGTTTTTGTGTGATGTATTAGATTTGTAATATTTTGTTTCGTAAATTCATTGCTGTGGCATTGCTTCGTTTATCAGTCAGATAGCTTTTTATTCTCATTGAACTGTGATCGATTAGCCTTTGCATGGGGCATATTTACTGTGAGGAACCCCTTAAGGGTAACAATCACATAACTATTGTAGTTTCAGTATAATGACACAGTGCTCATTGTTTGCTAGCTAATTGAAATATAGTAGAGTGATTAAATGAGTGCCACATAGTTATTTTAATTCTACAAATTATTAGTTTTATACGATATAGAATTTTTTTGCGATAACCACTTTGTAAAACATGTTTTTTCTCTTATCATTTTGTTGCTTTTGCAGATTGTGCATTGTAATGTTCTGCTTTTTAATACCGATGTTATTTGATGTTCTTTTTTTAATTGCTGTGGCACCTTTGCTATTTTCATAAATTTTGCTTGTTAATAAACAGTCATAAATTTTCCTGTGATCAGTTGGCTCTTGCAATGAGCAAATACTGGTGAACTCCATAGGGTAACAACCAGAAATTGTTTTCATATTAATGACACAGGAACCATTGTTTTTACTTGCTGACCGAATTAGGTCTACACTACCTTTTAAATAGGTGTCACAGATTGTGTTCTTTTTTTTCTGTTTGAAATTGGTAGATTCTAAAGATGTGTTGAAATTATTGTGTTTTAGCAAGTAGCTGGTGTCCTTTTGCCTTTTCTTTTACACTTTTGGTTTAAGTAGGGTGTGAGAAGCCTGCTTGGGAATGTCCTAGCATGGCCAGAAAATTCCCTGCACAGTCTTTTCCCGGAGCGTTGGGGTTATGAAAGGTCTCTGTTGGATTCCTTTCATGTTTAATTTCTTAAATCTGTTGCCATTTATGGAATAAATTCCTCTTCTAAATGTACTGTGGCGTTTCTGACTATCTGGGAGGAGACTGAGCAGTGGAACGTGTTACTTTTACACATAAACAAGAACGATCTGTCACACTACTACACTTTAAAGCACAGTTTATATGTAATTCTTATATGTAATTCATGTCACACAGTCTCATACGGAACCTACATCCGCTTTCTTTTATATACTGTATATGATAAGATACTGTCATACCCTTCCCTTTGGTGTGAGAGGATGAATGAGCATATGTATTTCTAGTTGCATGCTTGAGGGTAGCAGACAAGGCTGTCTGCTAGAGAACAGTAGGACCAACGTCGGAACAGGTAGCTACGCTTCCTAAAAGCAAAGAGGTTTCTATCCTTAGTATGGTCCTGTCCGTCCGTTGTCATGTTGGATAGGAAGCTGCCCCTCTGGCCACTTCCATTGGTCTTTGGAGCCACCCTCAGGAAGCACGCTCGGCAGTAGGGCAGTGGCAGTGTGGCCGTGGCGAGCGTCTGAAGTGGTAAGATCTCCGGCTAAGCGCGTGTCTGTTAAGTCCGTAGGACAATGGATTTCTTAAGTTCAGCCTAACTGAAAATTTAATCACCTTGATTTCAGGTTTAGCTCTAAAATATCTAATGCTATCTTAAAGTGCAGCGGAGTGTAATTCTCGTATTAAATTCAGATTATTTTGCGGTAGTTGCTTTGTTACTACTTTGTGAGTAAAGTGGAACCACGTGTTGATCAGTAACTCTAACTAAGTTCATCAATCTTAAATGCGAATGTTTGTGTGATTATAACGTCTCGTCTTGACAATATTTTGCAATATAGCAACTTTTCTTTATGTTCAACCCACGTGGAGTGTACTTTGCGAGACCAGTACCACGTGCTTACATAACTGTTTGACCCATCAGATTAATAGTAAGACGTTAGTAACCAGTTCAAGGTTTTTCTTTGGTCAATTGCTTTTCGATCTAATTTATTTTAATTATCAAAATTATTGTGGAGTTGTACGCTTTGTGTAAACCAACTTGACCACGTGGAGCATGTGGTGTAATCATCAAAGTAGCCCTCAGCTATTCTTTTTGCGAAGACTTCACAAAGAGTTAATATGAATTTAGTATACCAGTGTGTGGTAATTACATGACGGACAGGATTGTGGTATGAACGTAATTTCTTTGGGTAAAAACTGAATCTGTTGGTTGTGGTTAATTTCTTCTTGCTTATGTTTCAATGTTCTTCGTGTGTTATTTTATGAATGGAGTGTTGTATGCAGTTTTCCAAATCTTGGCTCCATATTTTATGTGTTCCGTAAGATTACAATCTCACATTCTTTTCAATCGTAAATAAGGCACCAGCTCAGTTATAACTCACGTATAATATGCTGAAATTTCAATGAACAATCTTAAAATAAATTTCCAAATATAAACTGATTTCTTTCCTTTTATTTAAATTCTCCTTTATATATATATATATATATATATATATATATATATATATATATATATATATATATATATATTTTACCGGTTTTGTATGACTATTAAAAGATTATCATTATATTAGTCTGCTTGGTAAACCTAGACTAAATATCTAAAAAACAGTTGCCCAGTAATCCACGGTTAACGTCCCCAGACAGATCACGGCTTTTAACCCACTTTCATTGTCAATTAGCACCGATTTCAGCATACCAAATTAAAGTAACAATATTACAATTCAGCATACCAAAATTAAAGTAACAACGTTACAATGGTTTGGATTTACCACATCTACCGTTGTTGGGCCTTTTTTCTTCGAGGAAATGCGTGATTCTGGTTTTGTAACTGCTACCGTGACGGGTAGGAGGTACGCATCATCCCCAGCCTGGCTGATAAACACCTGCTGGAACGCACGATGTTTATGCAGGATGGCGCTCCACCCCATATTGCTAGACGCTTGAAAGAACTCTTGTGCGCATCGTTTGGTGATGATCGTGTGCTCAGCCGCCACTTTCGTCATGCTTGGCCTCCCAGGTCCCCGGACCTCAGTCCGTGCTATTATTGGCTTTGGGGTTACCTGAAGTCGCAAGTGTATCGTGATCGACCGACATCTCTAGGGATGCTGAAAGACAACATCCGACGCCAATGCCTCACCATAACTCCGGACATGCTTTACAGTGCTGTTCACAACATTATTCCTCGACTATAGCTACTGTTGAGGAATGATGGTGGACATATTGAGCATTTCCTGCAAAGAACGTTCTAATAAAACCCCATGTCAATTTGCACCTCTCTATCTACATTATTCCGTGATTTATTCAGTTTTCAAATTTATACTGACTTTTTGATCACCCGGTATTAGGGCTAACGGAAAACTTTTGTTGATGAGAGCTTTAGAAAGGCCACCAACTGACACTACAGTATGGATGAAATCTGTTGAGAAATCTGTTTGATACGAAGGGTTATGACGGTACCGTGAAATGAGAGTGATCAATAATTACGAAAATGTTGATATAATTAGTTTGCCTTCACTATTTAATTACAGTCAGAAGCAATTTATATGTATCACTATAATTACATAAAAAAACAAAATAACAAACGAATATTCGTGACTCTTTTTACATTATAGTTTATTCCTAGATATTTACTCCGCCGGCCGAAGTGGCCGTGCGGTTAAAGGCGCTGCAGTCTGGAACCGCAAGACCGCTACGGTCGCAGGTTCGAATCCTGCCTCGGGCATAGATGTTTGTGTTGTCCTTAGGTTAGTTAGGTTTAACTAGTTCTAAGTTCTAGGGGACTAATGACCTCAGCAGTTGAGTCCCATAGTGCTCAGAGCCATTTGAACCATTTACACTCCTCAGTGTCCTTTAACTAAAATGTAAATACAAACAAATAAAAAATAGCTCAAATCTTTTATTAAATGCTTTGTGTTAACGTAAAAAATAAACTTGATTAGAGAAATAATTGACGCATCTTATTTGCTGTAAGTGACGCGAGCATTATTCAAGAGCGCGTCAAATGTTTCTCCAGTCTATTTTATATTTTACTTTAGACAAATCATTTCACAAAATATTTTATTTTTTCAATTTTTTTTATTTGTGTCATCCAGAAAGCATGATGTTATTGACACTTCATGTGCTTCCCGAGCATCTTTTGTCCTTGAAATGTTTTGAATTTAGTACTCGATTCGTAGGAAACCATTTTGATAGTTAAACATCACACGAAAATACCATTTCATGCCAAAATAGCTAGGCCTTGAAGAGATGAACTTTCTGGCACTTCATTTACATAGGTAGCTGCAGTTGTTTGTGAAATATTTCAATTTTCGCTCAAATTACTAAGTTTTTGTCAGCTAACCTACTTACTTTAAAGCAATTTTCTTTTTCAAAATTACACCTCACACCGTTCAGTCTGATACCCCACTTGTACATTTCTCACTCTTGATTTTTCTGTGAACATACAAAAATGTTTCGTCAAATCAAATTCTTAATTGCCCTGATTACTTTTAAGCAAATAAACACTTTCTTGTAAAAGTAGACCTCACCCTAATCATTTTGATACCTTATTTGTCCATTTTCCACGGCACGTCCGTGTCTAGCTCCTCTCGCGGTGGAGGATCACTTCTGTTTCCAGGTGCAAGGCGTAGCGTCATATCGGCCGGTGGTAACGGCTATGGGAATAAATCGAGAAGTAAGCCCGGCGAGGCGAGGCGGTGGGACAGGTGGAGGTGGCGCACGCGAGGCCGTGCGAGGCAGGCGTGGCCGCGCGATCGCCGCGGGAGGCTAATCACGGGCGCGTGACGCCGGGCACTAACTCAGCCGCCGGCCGGTATTTTGAGCGCGCCGGGGTGGGCCGGCCAGCCGGGTTGATGACGGACACGTCTCCCGCGGGACGCGCGGCCCTGTCGGTGGGAGATCAGAGGTCATCTGTCACCGCGCTACCTGAGCGCACCGAACAAAAAGTTCGTCGTCCCAGCAGCACCGCGCTTGTACCGTGTGACACCGCATCTGTCCTTGGCAATGACCTCAGTACGGCGGGGAAGAGAGTGTACATAAACTGCCTATTGGCTTCTGTCTCGGGTTCTTCGGCCGACGTTCATCTAATGATTTTTCTGACGTTTCGCCAGCACGAGTGGCTGGCATTGTCAAAGCTTCACCCTTCATTGCCGGTGGTGAACTGGAGGCGAGCTCGCGGCCGCAGGCTATATGTACCTGGCGCGCCAACGTCCGAGGGCTTCTCCGCGGTCATTTCCGGTGCGTTTCTCCTCTTGCTACCTGCGACGGTCGTTCGCTGCAGTACGGGAAGCCAGGATCCGTTTACCTGAAGGCTTTCCTCTTTCTTGTTGAAACTGTTCGCGTGTTTTTGGATTTCTACAGCTTCTCTGAACAAGCGCGTGTGATAGTGCTTCTCTACAGACAGAACTTCCGTGTCGGCGAATTTTATTACGTGGTCGGTCTCATTCAGTGCGTGCTCTGCCACGGCCGATTTCTCCACCTGCCCCAACCTGCAATGTCGCTTATGCTCTTTGATCCTGGTGTTAATGGATCGTCCAGTCATTCCGACATAAACTTTTCCGCATGTGCAAGGTATACGGTAGGTAGGTTGGGGCAGGTGGAGAAATCGGCCGTGGCAGAGCACGCACTGAATGAGACCGACCACGTAATAAAATTCGCCGACACGGAAGTTCTGTCTGTAGAGAAGCACTATCACACGCGCCTGTTCAGAGAAGCTGTAGAAATCCAAAAACACGCGAACAGTTTCAACAAGAAAGAGGAAAGCCTTAAGGTAAACGGATCCTGGCTTCCCGTACTGCAGCGAACGACCGTCGCAGGTAGCAAGAGGAGAAACGCACCGGAAATGACCGCGGAGAAGCCCTCGGACGTTGGCGCGCCAGGTACATATAGCCTGCGGCCGCGAGCTCGCCTCCAGTTCACCACCGGCAATGGAGGGTGAAGCTTTGACAATGCCAGCCACTCGTGCTGGCGAAACGTCAGAAAAATCATTAGATGAACGTCGGCCGAAGAACCCGAGACAGAAGCCAATAGGCAGTTTGTCAACAAGCGGCCACGAAAGCCTTAACAATTTTGTAGAGTGTACATATTTCTTCAGTTGATCCATGTCAAGCTGTAGCCACACTGATGATTGCTTCCCCTATAGCTACCAAATTGTAGGGAGACCGCCTGTTATTACAACGCCCACAAGACCAGACGCCACATCAGGTGACGGTGTTAGGTCGACGACGAGAAAATATGGCTGCACATTCTCTCCTTAAGCATCGTAAGCCGTAGCTCAGTGGGAGATGGCCTGCTTGGCACCTAGCATTAACAAACGTGCATTCACTGTTCCAAAATACACTGTTGTTTTCATTCAGAGCTGCCAACAATAGCGGCAGGCAGAAGGACGTGGAAGAATTATGGGCAAATTTACACATTGTAAATCACGCATTGGAGAAGTATGTGCCGAAGAAGTGGATTACGGACGGAAAAGACCCACCGTGGTTTAGCAGCGCAATTCGGAGAATGCTCAGGAAGCAAAGACAGTTGCACTCGAGGTACAAGAAAGATCAGGAGAATGAGGACAGGAAAAAGTTAGTAGAGACTCGTGCTGCTGTAAAAAGAGCTATGCGTGAAGCATACAACCACTACCACCGTGGTAGTGAAAGGAAATTCTGGTCTTACGTAAAATCGGTAAGCGGGTCGAAGGCTTCCATTCAGTCACCCACTGATCATTCTGGCCTGGCAACGGAAGACAGCAAAACGAAAGCTGAAATTTTAAATTAAAATCTTTCACGCACGAGGATCGTACAAACATACCGCCGTTTGAGTCTCGTACAGATTCCCGTATGGAGGACATAGTGAAGCAGCTGAATGGGATGAAAAGCCGGCCGCGGTGGTCTAGCGGTTCTGGCGCTGCAGTCCGGAACCGCGGGACTGCTACGGTCGCAGGTTCGAATCCTGCCTCGGGCATGGGTGTGTGTGATGTCCTTAGGTTAGTTAGGTTTAAGTAGTTCTAAGTTCTAGGGGACTTATGACCTACGATGTTGAGTCCCATAGTGCTCAGAGCCATTTGAACCATTTGGGATGAAAATAAATAAATCGCCAGGTCCTGATGGGATTCCAATTCGAATTTACAGAGAGTACTCTACTGCATTGGCTCCTTACTTAGCTTGTATTTATCGCGAATCTCTTGCCCAACGTAAAGTCCCGAGCGACTGGAAAAAAGCGCAGGTGACGTCTGTATTAAGAATGGTGGAGGGACGGATCCTTAGGATTACGGACCAGTGTCCTTGGTATCGGTTTGTTGCAGCATTCTCGAGCGTATTCTCGGTTTGAATATAATGAATTTCCTTGAGACAGAGAAGTTGCTGTCCATGCATCAGCCCGGATTTAGAAAGCATCGCTTCTGTGAAGGGCAACTCGCCCTTTTTTCACATGATATCTTGCGAACCATGGATGAAGGGTATCAGGCGGATGCCACGTTCCTTGACTTCCAGAAAGCGTTTGACTCGGTGCCCCACTGCAGACTCCTGGCTGGGGTAGGAACATATGGGATTGGTTCCCAGATATGTGAGTGGCTCGTGGGCTTCTTGAGTGGTGGAGCCCGGTGCGTTGTCCTCGGTGGTGGGTGTTCGTCGGGGGTGGGGGTGTCGTCTGGGGTGCCCCGGAGAGGTGTGGTGGGTCCACTGTTGTTTTCTGTCTACGTGGATGATCTTTTGGATGGCGTGGATAGCGGTGTGCGGCTGTTTGCTGGTGGTGCTGTGGTGTGCGGGGGGGTGTCGTCGTTGGGTGGCTGTGGGAGGATCCAAAATGACTTGGACGGGATTTGTGATTGGTGTGAGGAGTGGCAGCTGACTCTAGATGTGGGCCGGCCGCGGTGGTCTAGCGGTTCTGGCGCTGCAGTCCGGAACCGCGGGACTGCTACGGTCGCAGGTTCGAATCCTGCCTCGGGCATGGGTGTGTGTGATGTCCTTAAGTTAGTTAGGTTTCAGTAGTTCTAAGTTCTAGGGGGGACTTATGACCTAAGATGTTGAGTCCCATAGTGCTCAGAGCCATTTGAACCATTTGACTCTAGATGTGGATAAGTGTAAGTTGATGCAGATGTAGAGGAAGGAGAATCCCGTAATATTTGAGTGCTCCATTGGTAGTGTTACGCTTGACACAGTCACGTCGATTAGATGTTTGGGCGTAACATTGCGGAGCGATGTGGGGTGGGACGGGCATGTGATGGCAGTTGTGGGGAAGGTGGATAGTCGTCTTCGGTTCATTGGTAGAATTTTGGGAAGATGTGGTTCATCTGTAAGGGAGACCGCTTATGAAACACTGGTGCGACCTGTTCTTGAGTGTGCTCGAGTTTGGGATCCCTATCAGGTCGGCTTGACGGGGGACGTGGAGGCAGTTCGGGGGCGGGCTGCTGGATTTGTTGCTGGTGGGTTTGATCATCACGCGAGTGTTACGGGAATGCTTTAGGAATTCGGGTGGGAGTCTCTGGAGGAAAGGAGACATTCGTTTCGTGAATAGCTACTGAGGAAATTTAGAGAACCAGCATTTGAGGCTGGCTGCAGTACAATGTTACTGCCGCCAACTTATATTTCGCGGAAAGACTACAAAGATAAGATAAAAGAGATTAGGGCTCGTAGAGAGGCATATAGGCAGTCATTTTTCCCCCGTTCTGTTTGGGAGTGAAA
This sequence comes from Schistocerca cancellata, assembly GCF_023864275.1. Lineage (NCBI taxonomy): Eukaryota > Metazoa > Arthropoda > Insecta > Orthoptera > Acrididae > Schistocerca > Schistocerca cancellata. The sequence goes on from NC_064632.1 coordinate 112,876,859, forward strand.
CAGGGAGAGAAGATGCTCGTTGTGGTACGAGGTACCCTCCGCCACGCACCGTATGGTGGATTGCGGAGTATGTATGTAGATGTAGATGTAGACGCAAGACGCACAAGAATTCACTGACACCCATACACGCCACACTGTCTCTTCTGATTTAATGTTCGAGGGGCATGCCCAGTAACAGCTTGGCGCATTGCCCACACGTGGGGCAGTGTCGTCAACACTGCCTCTGGTGTTAGGAGCTCAGGGCCTTGAGTTACCACCGGCCGCTGTGGCCGAACGGTTCTAGGCGCTTCAGTCCGGAACCACGCTGCTGCTACGGTCGCAGGTTCGAATCCTGCCTCGGGCATGGATGTGTGTGATGTCCTCAGGTTAGTTAGGTTTAAGTAGTACTAAGTCTAGGGGACTTAACATATGTTAAGTCCCATAGTGCTTAGAGCCATTTGAACCTTGGGTTATCAGTGCAATCATGCACTCGTTGACACTGTAGAGGTCCCCACTGGCTCTGCGTGGGGTGTGCGACATCACTGCAGCCTTCAAGAAAAGGCCTGCAGCATTGCTGTGCACCTACAGGAACAGAAGGTGGGCGGCGGCCAGGGCACACTCCTTCATAATGAAGACTGTTCGCTGCTCGCTGGACCCATTGTTTGGGCCCCCCATAGGTTTCTATAGCGGCTGTCGTCCTCAGCTATTAGTCTTGACTTCACATGGCTTGCTTTTCTTGACTGGTCCTCTTTCTGGACATTTCAGTTGTAGCCCTCAGAAGAAGCAGTGGACGTATCCAGCAGCGTCAGTGCTATGAATAACTGTTGTTATGTCTGACTTATGGTTCAAGTGGCTCTGAGCACTATGGGACTTAACATCTGAGGTCATCAGTCCCCTAGAACTTAGAAATACTTAAACCTAACTAACTTAAGGACATCACACACATCCATGCCCGAGGCACGACTTATGGTTCAAGTGGCTCTGAGCACTATGGGACTTAACATCTGAGGTCATCAGTCCCCTAGAACTTAGAAATACTTAAACCTAACTAACTTAAGGACATCACACACATCCATGCCCGAGGCACGATTAGAACCTGCGACCGTAGCGGTCGCGCGGTTCCAGACTGAAGGTCTGCCTTGTTATTACACTTGTGTAGTCAGCACCATGAAATCATCCTCCTCTTTCTACGATTCCATTCCTCTGTACAGGCGCTTTGCACAGTTGGAGTGTAGCAGTCACATTATACAGTATATAACATCAGAAAATCTTCCTTGTTGGCATCCTAACCGGCTGTTGGGTACTAACTTGCTTTGCTCGCCTCTTGCGTCACCAAGGAGAAACGTAAAATTCTACTCAACTGCCAAGCCTATTTTTTCGAGGTCTAACACTACGTTTCAGCCACTGTTCCAAATAGTTACGTACATTTTATACGGAATTAAGATCTGGAGATTCAGTGGGCAATTCAAGATGATGCGGAGAACTTTAGCGTTCATCAAGCCAGGAACGTACGCTTGAACATGGCTGTGTCCACATTGTACAGAACATGAAAGTATAGAAGAAAGGGTCACGATTGCTTACTGAGAATGTTGAAAAAATCTCTCTGAGTCATGTTCACAGTAAATGCAGTGAGTGGACCCAAGTCGTTCCATGAATAACACCACGTCCGCCTCGGTAGCTGAGTGGTTAGTGCGATGGAATGCCATGCTAAGGGGCCTGGGTTCGATTCCCGGCTGGGTCGGAGATTTTCTCGCTCAGGGACTGGGTGTTGTGTTGTCTTCATCATCATCATCTCATCCCCATCGACATGCAAGTCGCCGAAGTGGCGTCAACTAAAAGACGTGCACCAGGCGACCGGTCTACCCGACGGGAGGCTCTAGCCACACATTTCATTTCAATAACACCTCCACAAAAGGCTCATTAGGCCGTAACCGCTTCATTTGAAAACAGGCAAAATCACGACCCGTTGTATCACACACTCGACACCCCCAGTCAGCTACCGGTCAGTTTCTGTGTTGTTTCGCCCATAGACGGTGTGCAGCTTAATGTACCACTGTGGGCAATGGCCTTCTGCGAAGTACCCGACTCCACATATGCAACGCATGCGTTCCCCTTTGCAGTGTTCGCCCACGAGATGCACCAGCATTCACAGACTGCAGCAACTCCCACTTGGTATGAGGCCGGTTGTTACTGACAAGGCGTGACACTCGGCTGCCGGTTGGAATATTTTTGCGACCACGTTTCTTAAGCCAAACACGGAGTCTTTCGCGGAGTGGCCATGGTCGCTTCAAACACGATAGTTGCCTTCTGCCAGACACGCCTCCATATCGATTCATTTTAAACAACTGATTCAATACGAACGACTTGCCCATACACTGATCAGCCAAAACGTTATGAGCACTGCTCACCGTGACGCTAGATACCGCTTGATGGCGCTGTGGGCACGTGACGGGGTACAAAAAATATGTAAGCGGAGCAGACACGGACAAGGGATCACAGTAGCAAAGATATGGGCTGCAAATGGGGAAATCCATCGACAAAAGCAACTTTGACAAGGGGCAGATTATTATTACCCAGAGCCTGTAAACTAGTATCTCGAAAACGGCGAAGTTGGTCGAATATACACATGCTACTGTCGTGAGCATCTACGGAAAGAGGTAGAAGGACAATGAACTTACCACTAGGTGCTAAACGGTTGGACGCCCGCGATTATTTACAGAACGTTGGGTTCGGAGGCCTGTCTCGTCTGTAAAATAGCGTAGATGGTGGTTCTGGTATTTCTGCCGAAAAACTACAGTACTGGTTCGCGAACAAGTGTTTCGGAGCACACCCTTCATCATACATTGTTGAACATGGAGCTCCACAGCAGACTACTCCTACGTGATCACATGTTGACAGATCACCTAGAAATTACGGCTGAATTGGGATCTGGACCATCAAGATTCGACCGCCCATCAATGAAAATGTATCAGCTCTTCGGGTGAATCACATTTTTGCTACAATAGATCGCTGGTCGTCTTCACAAACGCCGACATCGAAGCGAACGGCGGCTCGAAACGTGCAGACTGGTGACAGCAGTATTATGCTGTGAGAGATATTCTCCTGCGCTTGAATGGGACCTGCGGTAGTAATCTAACACACGCTGGATCCTGCGAACCACCTGCATTCCTTCATGCTTGATGTCTTCCCCGAAGGCGGTGTCATCATTCAGCTGTATAATTGTACGTGTCTCGAAGCCAGAACTGTGCTACATTAGATTGAGGAGTGTTGTAGTGAACTCACGTTGACGCCTAGGCGACAGAATGCGCATGATGTAAATCCAATGGAACCCATCTGGGTCGCTATCAGCGCCATCACCACGTACGCTACTTAGCGGCCCATTATTCAAGCGAATTCCACGACCTGTGCGTAGACATCTAATGCCACATACCTCCACAAACCTACCAAGAAACTGTCATATCCCTAACACGCAGAATCAGTGATGTATTACGATACAAAGATAGACAGGGAAGCTATAAACAGGTGGTCATAATGTTTTGGCTCATCAGTGCTCTCTCGTGACTTTAGTCAGCAGTGCATGGTGGCGTGACTGTCAGTTTCCGATTCTGCTCTGTCTGCAGCGCTGTAAAGCAGCTAGTGTACTCTTTTAAGCGTATTTACTTAGTCCAGTGGGTTTAGATTCATACTGGCTGAAGCGAAATAATTTTGCTACCTTGCAACCAAAATAACAACAGAAGAATCAAGGTGGCATTATTCACTAATAAAAGGCTGGTACGATATTGCACTGCCTGAGTTATTAGGAAGAAAGATACAATATTCCAATAGACATGCATGCATATCCGAAGTCCGAGGCCCACTGCATCGCCTTTCTTAAAATCACAGGCACTGTAATATTACACTACTGCCCATTAAAATTGATACACCACGAAGATGACGTGCTACAGACGCGAAATTTAACCGACAGGAAGAAGATGCTGTGATATGCAAATGATTAACTTTTCAAAGCATTCACGCAACGATGGCGCAGGTGGCGACACCTACAACGTGCTGACATGAGAAAAGTTTCCAAACGATTTCTCATACACAAACAGCAGTTGACCGACGTTGCCTGGTGAAACGTTGTTCTAATGCCTCGTGTAAGGAGGCGAAATGCGTACCATCACGTTTCCGACTTTGATAAAGATCAGACTGTAGCCTATCGCGATTGCGGTTTATCTTATCGCGACATTGCTGCTCGCGTTGGTCAAGATCCAATGACTGTTAGCAGAATACGGAACCGGTGGGTTCAGGAGGGTAATACGGAACGCCGTGCTGTATCCCAACGGCCTCGTACCACTAGCAGTCGAGATGAAAGGCTTCTTATCCACGTGGCTGTAACGGATCGTGCAGCCACGTCTCGATCCCTGAGTCAACAGATGGGGACGTTTGCAAGACACCAACCATATGCACGAACAGTTCGACGACGTTTGCAGCAAGATGGACTATCAGCTCGGAGATCATGGCTGCGGTTACTGTTGACGCTGCATCACAGACAGGAGCGCCTGCGATGGTGTACTCAACAACGAACCTGAGTGCACGAATGGCAAAACGTCATTTTTTCGGATGAATCCAGGTTCTGTTTACAGCATCATGATGGTCGCATCCGTGTTTGGCGACATCGCAGTGAACGCACATTGAAAGCGTGTATGCGTCATCGCCATACTGGCGTATCACCCGGCGTGATGGTATGGGGTGCCATTGGTTACACGTCTCGGTCACCTCTTGTTCGCATTTACGGCACTTTGAACAGTGGACGTTACATTTCAGATGTGTTACGACCCGTGGTTCTACCCTTCATTCGACCCCTGCGAAACCCTACATTTCAGCATGATAATGCACGACCGCATGTTGCAGGTCCTGTACGGGCCTTTCTGGATACAGAAAATGTTCGACTGCTGCCTTGACCAGCACATTCTCCAGATCTCTCACCAATTGAAAACGTCTCGTCAGTGGTGGCCGAGCAACTGGACTACTCTTGATGAACTGTGGTATCGTGCTGAAGCTGCATGGGCAGCTGTACCTGTACACGCCATCCAAGCTCTGTTTGACTCAATGCCCAGGCGTATCAAGGCCGTTATTACGGCCAGAGGTGGTTGTTCTGGGTACTGATCACATGTCAGTTCTAGTATAATATATTTGTCTAATGAATATCCATTTATCATCTGCATTTCTTCTTGGTGTAGCAATTTTAATGGCCAGTACTGTACATTTATCCGCAAACACCAGGTTGCGGTTTTCTACTAAAATGTTCTCCCTGGACGGGAATCGCATAATGTGTGTACGAATATAGGTAGTGATACAGGAACAACGACATATGGAAGTTAAGGTGCGCCGTGACTCGTGCACGGACAGCCAAAGTGGCTAAGGGGACCACTCCGGGTTCGATGTCGGGTCCGGCACAAATTTTCATTGCCTTCATTCACTTATACAGCTGATGGTTGTTCGTAATTGGAACTGCGAATACATTTACTTTAAATAAAAGTCTGCAATAAGGGCGATCGAAAAGATTTCGTTCGAAGGCCGTACAAGTGACTGAGGCAATCATCTGACCCACGCACCAGGTTGAAGATACGCACTTGGTATAATACCTTGTCCTGCTGTGAGAAGTAGTTCGCAACTGACTGCTGCACATCCTCGTCCGAATGAAATTGCCAACCACTAAGACCTTTTTGAAAGAACAGAAGGCATGATAATCACATGGAGAGAGGTAAGGACTATAAGGCTCAAGTGTCTCCCACTTCAGTTGGTGTAACCTCTTCGTTACGACATTTGCAATTTGGAGAAGTGCATTATTATGAAGCAGCAGCTGCCCTTGTCGCAGACACTTGGCACACACTTCCACAATGGTAGTTTCCGACAGGCATGCTGCCCCACACACGTTCTCCAATATTCGATGGATTTCTACCAGTGTTTGGCCTCTGGCAACCAAGAAAAGATATCAGCACGCTGGTCCTGTTTGGACGCATTTGGTAATAACCTCGCCATAGTTCAGGTTTCCTTATTTCGCGCACGCATGTTAGGAAGAGACGATAGTCACACAAATCCCTTGCCTATGTAATCTCAACGCCAATATTTTGTCTCAGCAGCGTATGCGACAGTGCTCGAGATTTATGAAATGATGAATATTTTCCCAGAAACGACATATGTGAAAACTGAGAAATGACTTATTATTATACTGCGACTTATTATTATAATGTGAAATATAAATAATTTCAAACAAGAATGCGTTTTATTATTTTTATAACCAGTTTTATACAAACAGAAATCATATAACAAAAGATAGGACCACCAAAAGAATGTATTGGCATTGTATTGTATGTGAAAACCTTCTTCTATTGTTTTCTATGATGTATGAAGCAGATGAGATCGAAGATAAGCTGAAGTCTGTTTATTTCAATATTGTAAAAGGTAGTGCTTAAGTCATCAGAAGAAAAATATAACTACAATTTACTAAATGGAATTCTAGTGTACGTACTTTTTTTGTAACTAGATAACCAACTATAAATGTTTTAAGTTTTATGTCCGCATCAGTAGAGACTGTGCTTTGTCTGCCGCCATTGCGTGAACGTATGGAGCGGCAGTTTCAAACTGAAGAAATAATCAGACATTAATTCTTTCGATCGATATTACAATATTTGAAATCCCAGGACAAGAACCAAAAGAAATTTGTTGTTTTTATATTCTAACAATGAAAATTACATTCAGTAGAACATCTTAGACTTAACGTAAATGAACTACTTTTTATGGCTGGTTCGTAAGATTAATGTTTCTCATAGTAATTTATCAGTGACTTTAAACAAAAAATATTTACGACACCAGTGTTGTTATGAGAAGAGATTGTCACGTGGCAAATTAATTATTTGGTGAATACATTTTAATGCCAGTTTCTGAGTTAGTGGAACAGCATTTCAATATTTATTTGTAGAGATGAGGTATGACAAAATAATTCATTATAGTTGGACTCAGCAGCACATAAATAAGAATTATCAGAGATTATTTATTTCTTTGAAATAATACTGTTATTCTTGCTGCTACAGTTTCATACGTTTTACAATAAAACGTACACTCCACCACAATAACTTTAAACAGAACCAAAAACCATTACACATACCTGTCGGAGTCGCGCTGCGTTGCATGTACCTGCAACACTGCCCCCAAACAGGAATTTTTGATTGCCCCTTACGGTATCAAACATAGACCTAAGTTTCAGAAAAATGTCTGAACACATTCGTCTAGAGTGCAACATTGTATAGAAATGAATCGACGAATTTCATTAAAACAGAAACGAGGATAATCGAAGAGTTTGCGATAATACCTTTGATAGGACACTAGAAGTTTCACGACGGACTTGACTATAGTAAATAAACGTTTAACTAATTATTAGCAGAGAAAAATAGTACAGTAGTAACTGTGTGAGACATCAGCGAATAACTGCTGTGGTGTTAAAGAAAACGAGAAAGAAAACATCGTAGAGGAAGACAGATTGGAGTATGTAGAACAAGTAATTATGGAAGCGTTTTGTGAAAGGGTATATGCGTCGCTCTGAAATACAGAAAGAGGTATGAGATAAGAAAGACTGGTAGGAGATAAGAAACCCTGGCATGCCGCATCAGAACAATCGGGAGATTAATGAAAGAAAAGAAGAAAAACTTTTTCAAGTCTCGCCGATGTTGAACTCGGTCCGTAGTAGCGTGGATAACAGTGGTTGGTGAGGACTACTCAATAGTAGTCCTTATTTTCTTCCTCTCGTGGGGTTACACGTCAAGAGGTGGATACACCAGTATGAAAGAAGGCGGATAGTATTGCGTCGTCAGTAGGAAAGGAGTAACAGCAGAATCGGTCGGTCAGAAAAGCTCAGTGCCTTCGAACTTGGAGTAGTCATTGGATGTCACCTGAGCAACAGATCCATCTGGGACATTTCAGCTTCCCAGGTCAAGAATTGACTATGTGGTTTTGAAGTGGAAACGAGAAGGACCAACTAGAGCTAAATCCAGATCAATCAGACAGGGGCCGTCGACCGTTGTGGAGGGTGGTTATAAAATATCGTAGTTCCAAAGTCCTACCAGTAGTCCACCTATCACAATGGCTGTGTGTAGAGATTTAAAAAGAATGAGGTACAACTATCGAGAAGCTCTTCATAACCCACACATTTCTGTATTTCTGTAGCGAGTGTTGAGCAATGCCTAGGGGGGGGGGGGGGGTTGAGAGCGACATCATTGAACAGTGGATGACTAAAGATGATTGATTTGATGAACCAAGCCGTGCCCTCTGGAAACGCGATGGGATGGTTTCGGTTCGGTGAATGGGTAGATAGCGATACTTTTTGCCATCACTTGTAGTGTCAACAGTGAGGTATTGAGGAGGTGATGCTACAGTAACGGAGTAACGGGGTGTTTTCCTTGGTTAGGGTGTGTTGCCATTATTGCGATTCAGAAAACGCTATATGCGGAAGGATATGAACACATTATTCAATATTATGTTTTGCGTACAATAGAGGAAGAGTTCGGAGGCGATAACTGTATCAGCAAATAATTGCACACTGCCATAAAGCAACGTCTGTGAGGTGTTGGTTTGTGGACAGCAACATTTCTGAAATGGACTGCCCTTCCCAGATTGCAGACGCAATGAAACGCAGCTCCATACTCTGCCACCAAATACCAACACGTTTTCTAGCTTTCGGTCTCGAGGCCCCTCTTCCACAGATATTCAGTCACGTCATTAAAAGTGTTGTCAGCAGAGTATAAGCTGTTATAAAGGCAAAGGTGGGTATACTCCGTTTTAATTTCCACTAATAGATGTCCTGATACTTCTGATCAGATAGTGGGCCTCTGAATGCGCTCTAATGGTTCTAATCTCATTCTGGTGATTTCTGAGTAATTCCTGAGAATTTATGAGCATCCCTGTTGATCTTTCGAATTGGTTTTGCTTATGTGTTATGATCGTATCATTGTATATGAATTTGTTCGAAATCTGCTCTCATGCGCTCTTGATACAGACCTCAAATGCTGGAGGAGTGTTCAATATTTGATTCCACTAGCATCCAGTACAGATCCATTCCACTTTCCTTCAAGCCTTCAAAAAATGTAAAATTTCCTCTCGCCTTCACTAACACAGATTTTACATCTTCTTTCTGTGGTGTCACCGCCAGACACCACACTTGCTAGGTGGTAGCTTTAAATCGGCCGCGGTCCATTAGTACATGTCGGACCCGCGTGTCGCCACTGTTAGTAATTGCAGACCGAGCGCCACCACACGGCAGGTCTAGAGAGACGTACGAGCACTCGCCCCAGTTGTACGACGACTTTGCTAGCGACTACACTGACGAAGCCTTTCTCTCATTAGCCGAGAGATAGTTAGAATCGCCTTCAGCTAAGTCAATGGCTACAACCTAGCAAGGCGCCATTAGCATTACATTGCATGTATCTAAAGAGTCTCACTTGTATCATCAAGAATTCTGTATACAAATGATGGATTAAAGTTAAGTATTCCAGCAGCTACGTACTTTTCTTTATAGCATTCATTACGTATCCTGTTCCAGACCTCACGCCAGTCTGCGTTAGATTATAGCGTGCATTTCGGCCTCCTCTAACTACAAGGTGTTGGCACATCTGCCAATACATCACTTTCCATTTCATACCACCTTTTACTGCTACTTCAAATTACTTAAACGTATGATGCTCTCCAGACGATCACAACCCCTAATGTGATACACACTGAAGAGCCAAAGGAACTGGTGCACCTGCCTAATATCCTGGCGGGGCCCCCGCGAGCTCTCAGAAGTGCCGCAACACGACGTAGCCATGGCTCGACTAATGTCTGAAGTAGTGCTGGAGGGAACTGACGCTATGAATCCTGCAGGGCTGTCTATAAATCTGTAAGAATACGAGGGGATGGAGATCTCTTCTGACCAGCACGTTGCAACGCATCCCAGATATCCTGAATAAAGTTTATGTCTGGGGAGTTTAAACTCAGAAGAGTGTTCAAGTAGCCACTCTGTAGCAATTCTGGGAATTGCAAAATGGACATGAATGGACGCAGGTGGTCAGATAGGATGCTTACGTGCGTGTCACCTGTCAGAGTTGTATCTAGACGTGTCAGGGGTCCCATATCACTCCAGCTGCCCACGCCCCACACCATTACAGAGCCTCCACCAGCTCGAATAGTCCCCTGCTAACATGCAGGGTCCATGGATTCATGAGGTTCTCTCCATTTCCGTACACTTCCATCCACTCAATACAATTTGAAACGAGACTCGTCCGAGTCAAAAAATGGCTCTGAGCACTATGGGACTATTGAGGTCATCAGTCCCATAGAACTAACCTAAGGACATCACACACACCCATGCCCGAGGCAGGATTCGAACCTGCGACCGTGCGGGTGCGCAGTTCCAGACTGGAGCGCCTAGAACCGCTCGGCCACACCAGTTTTCCAGTCATCGCCGCGCGGAGTGGCCGAGTAGTTTGAAGCACCTACCGAAGAATTCTCAACCAATTGACAAATTTCGCTTGTTACATCATACGATCGAGCTTATGATAGCGTAGATGTGGTATTGAGTCAAATTCATTTGGGATATCGAGTAACACTAGATAGGTTTCGATGAATGGCTTTCAGTATGTCATGTGAGAAAGTTGCAAGTCGCGTTTTACACGTTCTACGTTTTCGAAAACTATGCTGGTTAGCACGAAGGAGGTTCACCGCCTAACCATAACTAGTTTGCACCACATTGGAGGCTATCCGTGCCATGTGGTGCCCTCTCCTTCCTGAGCATGGCTTTGTACCGCATGTTCTGGCGGACACAGCAGCATGTATTGTGGGGAAAATACAAAACGACCGGGAAGTATGAGTTCCGTATCAAAGGAACGCCGTGCCGGAGATGGGTGTGGCACCAGCCGTACACGGAGGGACCGTCCGTTACGGATGGCGCAGATGAAGACGTCGGAGGAGCGGTGCGACCATAACTCAGGAAACGGAAAACCGCGCCGACAGCCGGCGGCAAAAAGTGTTTGTCCACACGCGGCCGCGGCGCGGGAACCGTGAAGTCGCCCTCCCCCAAAATATTGTCCGCTTCCCCCCCTGGGCGGCGGCTCCTCTGATGCCACAGAAATACATTAGGGTCTGGTCTGGGGTCACGGGGTGGGAGGTCATAGCGGTGGTGGAGGCAGGAATGAGTGTGTATCGACACTGCCAGCCGGGACTGGGGTGAGAAAGGCAGGCGGCGGAACGGGGAGGGACCGTTCTATATGGAAACATCAGCGCCGGCCGGGCAGGGCTGCTGCAGTACAAATCCCGGTAATGAAAAGCGAGGCGGCCGCGGGATTCGTCTCGGGGACCCGCATCCATTAGCGCCTCCTCCCTGGTGCCGGGGAGGGCTGGGGGTCACGAAACACAGACATCTGCGGGCCACCACAATCGCCCCGTCTCTCATTACTATCGATATTTATCGCGCGGCCGAAACGCATTTTTAAGCCGCGCCGCTGTCGATGCTGCACTCGCGCGCGGCAGCTGAACAAACGCGCGCGCCCGTCGTTCCGCGCGATTAGTCGATTCGGAACATCGATATTGTTCGCTGCGAGCAGAAACGACACGGGGAATAACGAAGACAGGGCGTGCTACAAAAGCTGTTGAAATCAAGCTTGCGGACAATCAGCAAAAGGACAGCTTCTAAATGTGTGATTACACTCAGGAGCACGTGTTGAGAAAACTGGAAAAACTAGACTTTAAAACAGCATCAGGGACGGTCTGTATGGTCTGGGGATAGCTTCAGTGTCACGTAAAGGGAAGGTAATGTTTTCAGTGTCCAAATCGGGCGTAGATTTCTCTTATAAATCTAATAATAGTTCGTGTGTTCTCTACGCACCCTAGAACATTACTCATAAAATTACTTATTGATTTATTTGCTGTTAATTTCAGTCTGTTACATAGGTTCTGAAAGAGAACAAACGTTCAATACAAATTGTAAAAAAGGCACATGATTCGGTAGCCCAACGGTAAAGTGCCAGATTGCACACTGAACTGTCCACGGTTAGAATCTAAGTTAAGAACTAGCCTTTCTTATTCTCTCACTTTTTGCTACTTTCGTTTATGACAGTGTTTCTTAATGTGAAAAATGGCCAGCTGGACTATGGTCCGGAGTCCGTGTAAAACTATAGCCCCTCCCCGCTTTCCTATAATTGCTTGGGTAAGTCAGTTTGAAAACTGGAGAGAGGCACACGCATTCCTTCTCCAACAAGACTACACATAGTGAAGCACTGTGATGTTCATATCAACGTTCCGGTTAATAAGAGCTACTTATTGAACATATAATCTATTGCATGCCATTTAAAATCTGTCGGTATATTTCGACTTTATGCTGTTTTGAAAAGAAGAACAAAAAAGGTAAAACGTACCGAAAGAGAGAGGTATGGAGAGAGAAAGGGTTGGGATCAGAGAGAAGATATTTGGTAAGAGGATAAAGTCGGGGTTTTTATTATACTGTAGGTACGAACGAAATGGGCGAATAGAAGGCAATGAAAGAAACCAATAATCGTACATCACTTAAATGTCTAATTCGGACGGTATGTTTTACGTAATTCTTCATGCTTTCCCGGCGATCTGTTGACATCTTGGATATTCGGGAATCCAGCCGGATGTTCGCGTCGTTCTCGCACGATATTTCAACAGCGTATGTATTATACTGAAAGGATGCGTATGTGGTACATGCGTAATAGTGCAGCGGCACATTTACATGTAGCTGTACGGGAATACGTAGCACGAATCTTCGACTGCAGCTGTGTCAGTCGTGGCTTGCAAATACCATAGCCTTCCTTGTCCCACGACTTGATCCCACTGGAGCTTTTTTGTGGGGATATTTAAAAACTTCATTGTATTCCAGCCCTGTTGATGGATAGTACCGGTGAACTCGAGGAACACATTGTGAGTTGTTGTCAATGCGTTCGGAACACGCCTGAGATTTTTGAACAAGTACAGGCATTGATGAAAAGACATGCTGAAACATAAACAGTTGCCAAGTGCGACTATCGTAATGTTTTTCTTTTCAAGTGGATATCTTCAGTTTTGATGCCTGGAGACTGCTGTGAGGTGTTCATGTACTCAGACACAATGCATCGTATAGGGGAAACCGTTGTTTTCCGGACCCATGTTTACTGGGCTTATTTGCTTGTTTTATTTTCCTCCATTCGACCCTTTCGTTTGTACCTCATATGTCCGCTTACTATTGTTTGGCCCTCTGGCACCCAGATATATGCATACCTGGATTTCAGAACGCACTCTATTTAAACTATTACACTACCCCCAATGCTAGAGCACAAATTTTGTAACCAATAATTTTACGCCACAGTTAAAACCACTGCACTACGCTACTGTACATTTAGTGTCAAGAAGAAATGTTTTCATGAAACACATTGAAAAACATGTGTGGCGCATGGTAAGGCTTCCACCCATAAAGTTAAAACAAAATTTAAAACCCACATCATGAAAAACCGTGGCCTCCTACGATCGAATAAACTCTAGGAAAGAATGACATTAAGAACTGGGTGATGTTTCCTCTAAATACAGTTTAATGTCGCTGGCAGAGTACATTGGTTCAAAACTCTCATTTTTTGACATCTTTCAAAATGGACGTCGGCAGCAGGCCTAATTGAAAGGAAAAAACCTTCGTAAACGACATTATTTAGAACAGCGGCCTATGGTCAGAAATGGTACGATCGACTTGAGATATTAAAATGTGGCGTTCCATGTGACAAATTACTGATAATCACAGCGATAAATACATTCGTGGCCTTGTTCTAATCCTTCATTTCGAGGAGGAGACTTACAGCCCGTTTCGTCTTCATAAAAGCCAAATTTCCCTTTGTCTTCCTGTATCTCACTTTTCTTTACTCTATAGTATATTGTATGTGTATCTCTGGTCCCATTCTTCCATTACACTGCTACCAGTTTGTTGTCCTATATTCTATTCTTTCATTCATGCAAGATATATTTAATTCATTCATTATCTCAGAATTCTTTATTTGATATTTAGAGTATATCCTTTTACTTTCCTTAGTTTAATTTCAGCTGACTGTAACCTTCTTTGCTCTTTATTGGTATTATCCAGGTCTTACTTCCGTATGTGAGCATAGGCGCTGGATTTGTAGGATTTTGCCTTAGTGTCTCTCCTGATTTTACTGTCTAATGTTCTATGCATAGTGCCACATGTTATTTGAAACTTGTTTAATTTATGGAAGATGTCATTATCATATTCATAACTTATATTACATCCAAACAGCTGAAAGTGAGATAGCTGTTCAGTTGATTTTGCATTTAGCATCATTTTACAACGTACTCGGTATTTCCCTTTAAAAGCAATAACTATGGTTTTATTTTCTGATATTATCAAGTTGTAGAGTTTGCGTGTTAACTCCAAGCGATGTAGAGCAAATTGTAAATCATCCTCCGCCTTTTGTAAAATTATTTAAGTATATTTCTATGAATTAATTTTAGTCGTGGTTTACCATCCTGTTTCCATTTTGTAACAAAAGACTGCACCCTTGTCGCACTCCTTTGTTAACTGCTATTGTTCCTTTTCTCTGTTTCTCCTATATTAATTAAAATTTCGTCATTTAACCGTAATTTTTTCATCGCTTGTAGTAAATGTTTAGGATAACCTCGTCTTTCTATTGTATTCCACAGCATATACCTATCCATTCTATCGAAGCCTTTTTCATAACCTACAAATGCGATATGAGTCTCCAGATTAAGTTCTTGTCTCTTTTCAGATATCTGTTGTAACACTGCCACTGCACGACAGTCCTATCTAAAACCATTTTTTTCCTCCATAAAAGGGCACCAGCAATTATTTTCAGTCTGTTATCAATTATTCGTGCACATAATTTATAGCCAATGTTCAACAGACTTATTCCTCCGTAATTTTCACAAACATTTCTAGTTCGTTTTTACTGAGTACTATTACTTCCATCAGTCTCCAAGAGTCGGGTATTATCTTTCATTTCCAACATCCATTTAATAAATACAACAGCCTCAGTTCTAACATAAATCCTCCACATTTCATAAGTCTTGCATTATAATTACCGGGTCCTGTTGCTTTATTATTCAGCTGCTTTAACGCTTCTTGTAGCTCCTCCAACGTAATATTATATCCTTGGTGTATTTCATTATTTTGTTCTCTTTCTTGGTCTTATATTCGTTTTTTCAGTGTTATCTACCCATAATCTTTGACAATGTTGCAGTCCTTCAGCCAAATTTCTTTGTCTATTATGTCGTGTAGAATC
Source organism: Schistocerca cancellata (assembly GCF_023864275.1). NCBI lineage: Eukaryota > Metazoa > Arthropoda > Insecta > Orthoptera > Acrididae > Schistocerca > Schistocerca cancellata. Next base: position 112,892,146 of record NC_064632.1, read on the forward strand.
TTTATTTAAGTCGTTTCAAGATTTTCTAAGCCATCTCCTGTCTACATACATACAAGAGATGATAAGTGTTAGGTATTATCTTATCCCACAATTCATGTGTAATGTAAGCTTTTTGTTTCTCTTTAATTTCATTTGTTACAACCTCATTTCATATTTTGAGATCCTTTTTCGTCTTAAATTCCTTTTTCTTCCTTATTGCCTCTGTCACCTCTTGAACATACTCGTAATCTTCACATTCGTGGTCAATAAGAAAATTTAAAAAAGACTGTACACCTTGAAATAGCTCTTCCCTAGTCCTCCGAAGTGTCTATGCAGCGCGCAAAGCCTCATGCACGTCAGCGGTTGCTATCCACACGCTACTTGCGAAGTGCGTCGAGCGAGATAAACTAAGCAACCGCTATTTAGGAAAAATAAAGCTCGCCAGCTGTGCTTTGAATCACAGCCGTTGCACTAATGTAATGAGCACTGTGGCGGTCTCCATATACAGGGTGTCCCACATAAAACCAGTACGCCTCACGCCCTAGATTCAAGTAACTGTGAACTAACTAAAAGAGTATAGATAACAGTGGCGTTAAAAACATGTAGTTACCTGTTTGCAAGAGATGCTGGAAGTAGTGGCTATGAGCGTCCAGGCGTCGCTGACTTCTTGTGATGACGTTACCAACAAAATGCTGTAAACCTGCAGGCGTGGTGTTGTTCATTTCTCTAGTAATTGTCTATTGTGAGAAGGTTGTCAGGATACACTTTGCTTTTTAGAGTACACCATGAATAAAAATCACGCCATGTTAAGTTCGGGGACCATGGCGAACGGAGGCCACTACTGACAAGTCTGTCTTCAAGGAACACGTTGATGCGTAGAACATACTTCGATTGGATCTACATCTACATCTACATCCATACTCCGCAAGCCACCTGACGGTGCGTTGCTCTCTATCTTGTTGGAATACTGCAGACAGCATCTCTGCATCTGTTAATTGTGCATAGAAACAGTCAAAGATCTCCAGATATCTGGCACTGTTTAAGGTGTAGTTGAAAAGTATGCGGCCAGTAATGCACATGCCGGACAACGCAAACCAAAGACCTAACTTTTCTTAGTGGTGAGGTTCTTCATGCAAAATATGTGGGAGTTTACGTAACCTGAAAAATGAAACAACGCCCAATATGACATGAAGTTAAGTAAGGGTTTCAAGTAACCGTTAGGAATTCATGTCAGCAGCGGTTTACAATAATAAACTCTTTTTTTCCTGATCCTCAAATTTCAACTTTTGCCGAATACTCACACGATACGCTTGTAATTTCATATCTTTTAGTACAAGATGACACGATGGACGAGATAAGACCTCCCTGCTGCTATAACTTCCCTGCCGACTTGCGAGGACTTCTCTTAATGCCCAAGCGAATTCTGTCTATAGTTTCCGGGGGCCTCGCTGTCGGTCGCCTATCCCCTGCACATTTTGAACGTATCCTACAGGCCCCCATTTTTTGCACATGTTGAATAGTGCTGGTCATGGGGAATTTTCTCTCAGAATACTTCGCTTGAAATCTTTCTTTACATTCCCTGATGGAGTCTGTCTCCATGTGACACACCGCAATATCAATTCGCTGTTCTAATGCCGTCTGCCATATTTCTGTAACAACTCAACAATACGAGCTTCTCAGAACAACTGACGCACGGACACACAGCTGCACTCACCTATCCGATAAACTGCAGTGTAGCCACGTTTCGAGGTAGTATTACCACTTCACACGCCATTCAACTAGAGATAATTAAACGGTATGTGAGGCGGCCCAGTTTAATTTGGGACACCCTGCATGTAAAGGGAAATCCCTGTCTAATTCAGTGAATCACCATCGCGCAGCCCAAACCGCGAAGGATAGAACTGAAATTTGGAGAGTGTGTTGATCTTATATTGCACGCATCGTCTATGAAGGAATTTCTCGAAATTCCACCTCTAACGGGGTGAATTAAGTAATGATATATTCTGGATTCTCCATTAAGGCACTTTTAAAGCTAAGACTACGAAAATTGGTATTTGGTTTCTCGGTCAGAAACATGTTTGCAAAGTCAGCCCGTAAGGGGGTGAGATGGTGAAAATGTTTTTAGCAAATAAATCATTATTGAAAAACTAATGAAGCCTTTTAAAGCTAGATCATTGAAAATTGGTGTTTGACTTGTAGTTTAGAAATTTAAAAAAGCAATGTGTTTTAGTGTTTTTGGAAATTCAAGCTCTAAAAGGGTGAAACAGAGGATGAAATGTATTATGAAATGTTTTATTGCGACAACAGAATTGCTTTTCGGTCAATTGTGCATTCAGAAAAGACCAGGCTTCTATGTCTTTAATTATATGTATTGCAGTTTGTGAACTCAATCAAAGAAAGTGAAAGGTCTCTGTTGGACTCCGTTCATGTTGTAACCTCCCCATGTAAAATATTTCACCGCAACCTCTCAACAGAAAATGTTAACATAAATAATATTCACGTTAAGTGTAACCTCCCCAGAAAATAATACAATAATAATAAATATTATGGATAATGATTCTAATTTTTGTGTAAGCTCAGAACAAAGTTGGTTCCTATTTATAATCTCCGTACAGAAATGCATTCACATTTAATGTATCCACAAAATTTGTTTCCCATTTAATGAAAGCTCGAAACAGAAAAATTCGTAAACCTCGTAATAAAAAATAAATTCAGTAACCTGGTAGAATTTGGACGACAGCAGCGCTGCGTCATGGCCCTGTAAGATCATTCTGAATAAAAAAAGGAAAAATTCTTACCTCAATAAAAACGGCGAATATATCTGCTCTTATATAAAATTTTTCCGGGACAGCTCTGTGTAATGCTGGCCGATAGATTTGTCATTTTATGAAAGGAAGCAACTAATTTTTCTTTTGCAACAATAGGACTGATCATGGATTGAAGAAATTAGTAAATTCTTTAAATTGAAATGAATGCTTTTTTTAGAAATTACTTTATATCACGAAGATTATTATTAGGACATTTTTAAAAGATTTACATGGGACTTTACATAACATTTCTAGATATGCTCGAGGCTGCTTTTTACCTTATACAGTAATACTCAGGTTCCGGGATCGCTGCACCGCGACCGGCCTAGCCAACATGATACACCACACCAGAGCAGACAGGCGACTGCTCGCTAGCAACAACTTACTGCAACTGCTACACAGTTCGTACTGCAGTCAACACTGCTCTTTGGTCTCAGATTCTATTATAGCTTACATATCGCAGGCAGAACATACCTCTTACAATGTTAATTTCTTAAATCTGTTGTCATTTACGGCATACATTCAACTTCTAAATTTACTGTGGTGTTTCTGACCCTATCTGGGAGGAGACTGAGCAGTGGAACGTGTTACTTTTACACAGAAACAAGAACGATCTGTCACACTACTACACTTTAAAATACAGTATGTAATGCATGTCACACAGTCTCATACGGAACCTACATCCGCTTTCTTTTATATACTGTATATGATAAGATACTGTCATCAGCCTTCCCTTCTGTGTGAATGGATGAATGAGCAAATGTATTACTATAGTATGCGTGTTGGACGACAGCAGCGCTGCGTCATGGCCCTGTAAGATCATTCTGAATAAAAAAAGGAAAAATTCTTACCTCAATAAAAACGGCGAATATATCTGCTCTTATATAAAATTTTTCCGGGACAGCTCTGTGTAATGCTGGCCGATAGAAAGGAATGAGTAAGTTTAGAATTTTGAAAATAGGATGCAATAATACTATTGTTTAACCAATGGCTTCCCAATATGCGATGATATGTTAATATTGATGATATATATCTTTTTTTCTTCTTTATAGCTGAGTACGTAAAGTGCTGTCTGTGGATTTCGTAAGTAGATTGATTCCCTTCAAGGTGAAAGTAGAATTGTGGTTTGTGTAATTTACGTGGGCCCTAAATATTATTGTGGTAGTCAAATGACGAGCAGTTTTCCAACAAATGGAGAATGGAACATAAATATGGATCCTTTTTGTAGTCTTGATTGATGTTGAGCCAGAGCCTAAAAAATTATTCTGCGTTAATACTTGTCCTAGAAAAGTGACGTTTATGTGTTTTGCTGATGCTGTGAACATTACAGCTTACTGTTTTCGCTGGTGCGGGATGCACTGCAGCCTGTATGAGTTGAACTGAAGAAATTTCCCTCTTTAAGGTAGAGGAAGATTAAATAATTTTGATTATGGGACCGAAGGAAAGCTTGGTTTAATGTAATAAGGTTGAAGCAAAAGATTTGTCATTTAAACTACAGGAGGATTCGGATCTTTTGTGTCAGTTGTAAGTTCAATATGTTAAGATGAAACTGTTTTACAGAATAGAGGAGACCACAATTTTGCCATTCATGAGAAATGAATCCAGAATAACCACCAAGGGGAAATAACTGATTTGGAAGCGAAAGGTAACTTAAAGAAGGAACGAAATTGGAGCAAAATGGGTAAGAAAATGTAGTATAACCTGTATGATGAAAATATTTTTACCCTTCTCAGAGTCATCTGTGTGATAACGTAATTTTAGATGAAATTGTCTTGCAGTTTTATGTATATGAGTATGATAAATGTATAATTGCTAGTCTCTTATCAGGTGTGTCAACTGGTATAAATGTAAATAACCATTGTTCTTTTTACTATGTATGTTTAAGGAAAGTTTCTCCATATTTATCATGTGACAAGACATATGCTGCGAGGGTCAAGAAGAGGACGAATTAGAACAATGTTGTAGGGGTGTAATCACTGTGTTGAAGTAGCATTGAAGTAGCTTGTTGGATTAACTAGTAGTGGATTGAAGTAAAATTTTAAGTAATTCATGTTTATGGGTAATTAGTTTGTAGAATATACAACAGGTGTGCATGTGTGTGTGTGTGTGTAAATAATATGCGAACCCTATGCTGTCCTGACCTATACTTGCACAAGGCATAATCCTATTCATTTTAGTGGATTAATAAGTAGTGTTTGATTTATAAAAACTGAAGTAAATTGTTTAAATCTGAAGCATATCACATATGTGATGTGGATTTAGATATTACATCGTCAGTTCATTTAATTTTTATTTTTATGCTGTCAAGTCACTTCACTTTTATTTTTTTTATATTGTCAAATCATTTAACTTTTATTTTTATATTGTCGATTCATGTAACGTTTTTATTTAAAAAAAAGTAAGTCTCACTTTTGTTCTTAAAATTGTGAAAGACAATACTAAGTGGTATTATGTATGACATTTTGTAATCACATAACTATGATGAACAATTTCTGTGAATGCAGTTGAGAACGTGAAAGCGAACCGGCTAAACTCTTACGAGACAGCGGGAGCAGCGAGGAGGAGGACTAGTTGTAAACAGGCGGGTTTCCCAGCAGGACACACTGTCAGCTGGGCCACTTCTGGAGCGCGCTCAACAACAAAAGAAGGGTGTGGGGCAAACACTTTCCCTTGCACCCAGAGCTAATGGTCGGCCGTACCAGTGCAACCCTTCCTGGAGGCGATGACCTGAGATGGCCAAGCAGTCCACCGCGCGGAAATCCATCTGCTGGCAACGCACCACATGCACGTGACACTGGGGAGATGGCCACGGTAAAACGACAGAAGACAGGAGATAAAGGGGCGTGGAGCCTTTTGACAAGTACTGTCCAGAGAAACTCGCAGGCTTCAACGACGCCTATCAACATTTCCTGGCGGATGCCCACTGTCAAGCGACAGTAAATCATGGTACGATGTTCTCTGGTCGCTAAGGATGGCACAAAGAAGAGCCATTAAGTGTCATCCTTGACCAGGAATATCAACCTGGCAAGTCAAACGAGGATACTGCACGAATTTGACAACACAAACATGGAACCAAATCGAGATATACGTGAGACGGGCCACTAAGAGAAATATCATGAGAGAGCAGAGACGGCGGGATTGCACGCAACAGATGGACAAAATTCCCTTCTGACAGCTGCGGCGACTAGCAACCCCCCCTCCCCCTCCCCCCATTATACTGTGCCTCAGAACAGTGGAACTACTGAGTGTGCCAGTGAACACTGATTATACAGTTCTTAGTCCAATGCATATACGTGTGTTTCTGTCAGAGAAACTTTGACTCGTATATTTTGTAGGGGTTCGATTTATTGGTGTTTTTTTTTTATTAGACTGACTCATGTATTTTGCAGGTGTTCTATTTATTGTTTCTTTTAGACATTGACTCCTGTATTTTGCAGGTGTTTTATTTATTGGTGCTTTTTTGTTTTGTTTTTTGTTTTTAGATGTTGACTACTGTACTTTCAGAGCTGTTTTATTTCTCAATGTTTGTTATTGTGTGATGTGTTAGATTTGTGATATTTTGTTTCGTAAATTCATTCCTGTGGCATTGCTTCGTTTATAAGGCAGATAGCTATTCATCCTCATTGGACTGTGATCGATTAGCCTTTGCATGGGGCATATTTATAATGAGGAACCTCATAAGAGTAAAAATCACGTAATTGATTGTAGTTTCAGTATAACGACACAGTGATCATTGTTTGCTAACTAACTGAAATATAGTAGAGTGATTAAATTAGTGCCACAAAGTTATTTTAATTCCACAAATTATTAGTTTTATAAGATATAGAATTTTTTTGCCATAACCACTTTGTAAAACATGTTTCTTCTCTTATTATCATTTTTCTTTGCTTTTGAGGATTGTGCATTGTAATGTTCTGCTTTATAATACTGATGTTATTTTCATGTTTTTTTTAAATTGCTGTGGCACTTTGCTATTTTCATAAATTTTACTTGTTAATAAACAGTCATATATTTTCCTGTGATCACTTGGCTCTTGCAATGAGCAAATACTGGGGAACTCCATAAGT